>NC_141360.1:22478765-23851265 GCF_057382095.1 Aulonocara sp. 'chitande type north' Nkhata Bay
CCATTTCTGGTTTTCGTTGCACTTTTTCAGATTTCATTCTGTACTCTTATTTGATAATTTGATACTGACAGACACTCTGAAAGACTGTGCTCAATTAGCAAGTGTTTGCAGACAAGTCTGTGTCATCCATGCAAACTACAGGTGACTGTGGTAGTCTACTAGCAGTCAAGCACAAGGGGGTTTTTGGTGCAGCACCCTCTTTGCAACCAACTTCACCTAGCAACAGCCAGCGACTTCCAAAAACCACTTGGCAACCCATTGGGAATATACATTTTCCCTAGCAGCCAAGGGGACTGAGGCCTTAGCTGGCATTGTCCTTACCATCAGTGAGGATACATATCGTCGTCTTATGGATTCTATCATCAGATCCCAATTTCACAGTCTTTTGTCAGTATGGTTAAAGTGTTCAACAGCAATCATAAAGTATACCATCTTTAGTTTTCCTCCCACATAATAGGAATATAGCACCAGTATCACATTTTGTTTTGTTTTTTGTTTTTTTTATCAGTAAACAGCAGGTCAACAAAAAATATTGACTTTGAAAGTCACATTTATCTGAATACTCTAATACAGAAAACTTATAACATTAATGGTGTTATGTTGAATTAATTCTTAACTCATTGAGCGGTTAATGTTAGTCTGAACTGACCAGGCTTCCACACAGTGGTAAAAATGTTGTGGCTGTTTAACCTGTTAATGCATAAAGTTAGGTAATAATGGCTTTTGTAAGTAATGCTCAGCTGTAATTGCAGGGGATCAGCTGCTATTAGCAGCTTTCATTAGAAGAGACAAACACACAGTTCCAGTCTGGTCTTTAGCCACTGCAAGCATGTATTAGAGGGTGTATGCAAGGATGTCTATATACGTGCATTTACAAACACTTTACTGTGTGTACCCGCTACAGCATAGTGGTAGACATGGATTTACTGCAGGCACAGAAAGTGTCCTCAAAGCAAACTTCAAATGGAAGTAGTAGCAGTATAAAAACAAATAGGAGGGTTTTTACTCTCAGACTGATACTTTTGCTCGTGTTTTAGATTTTAAAGATAAAAATTAGTTTCAAACAGGAGATGCCAACATCTAAACCCTTTAATAACATGGTACGAACTCGTAGCTCCTACGTGGCATTTTTAAAACGCCTAAAACTTAAAAGTTTCTGTCTTTGAGTAGGTGTTGTCATTATGTACCAGACGCCTTAAAACTTTATCTTGTACTTTCAAGGAGGCAAAAATGATCCTGGCCAACAGCATTAAAGTAACACTGAGCAGCTAATTTATGTAACGCTATAAAATTCAAAATCGAACACCAGCAGAGAATGCTGCGCTGCGTCAATACATCTTAACATGACGGCTTCACTCTCTGAATTAATGAGGGATTGATCAAAGAGCTGATCTGCCAGAAAGACGCGTCGTCCTTCAACGCGTGCAGCACCACGCTGTCCACCGACGTCGTCCCCACATCGTGATATTTCTACTCCAAACCTCAGGTGTTATCCAGCAGACGCAGACGGCTTGCATAAAATCTAGTTCATTATGCATTCTTAGGGACTAAAATTCAGCTCCAAGAGTTTCAGCAGTCGCAAGTTTGAATGACATGAAACGACTGAAGTTGCTGTGAGGGTAAAAATGTTTTGTATGTAGATTATAACATTGGTGATTGTTTATTTTGGCACCATAGTCCTCACTGTTCTCATCAGATGTGATGAGACGACAAAACAACATTATGGCTGCGTGATAATGCAATCAGGTGAGGCTATGATAAACGCTATGCAAATACGAGTAGGTGGCATTCGTAAATACAGAAACTTTTTTAGATTTGTCTATTTGTTTGTTTGAGGCAAAGTTACAAGTTAATCAAGATAAGTCCAAAGTTTTTTTTTTTTTTTTCTAAATGACATCAGAAACAGCAGTATGCGACATTACGTGATGGCAGAGCTTCAGTTCATCCTTTGTCATTTTTTTTTTTTTTTTTTTTTTTTTTATAAATAGGACCGGGGGAATGAATGAGAGAAAGAGGGGGAGAGAAAGAAAGAAAACCAAAGGGGAGAAGAGACGGTGAGAAGGGGGGGGAAGAGAGAGAAAAAAAAAAAGAACTCCTGGGTCACCTGTATGGAGAAAAAAAAAAACCAAACAAACAAAAAAAACAAACAGAGGAGACAGCAAACAACAAAGAGCAACATAATAATAGAGAAAACAAAGCACCATCACAATAAACTAGCTAGTCATAGATATCAATATTTACTAAATAATAAACGATATTGTGCAGCACGCAAGATAGACAGCGCACAGTGTGCTTTGAGGCAGCAGCCAAGAAAGCTTTAGTCCGCGTCTGTGAATACCCATGTGTGCATACCTGTGTGGATCAGCATGCTTGCATTCCAAAGGTTTCTCCATGTAATGATCTGCTAGGGAGTGTGGGGGGGCCACAGCCCCGTCCTCCAGGGTGTGAAGCGGGTATGGAGGAGATCAAAACTCCAGACATCCAGAGGCCCCCAGAACACAAGAGACCATGGAAGACCAACAGAGGGGCAGCCGCGCCACTGTTCCAGTAAGAGCTGAGGAGAGTCCCAGATGAGGGCTCGCCCAGCAGCATTTAAGAAAAAAAAAAAAAAAAACTAACATTAGATTTCCATTGAAGTCTTTATTTCATGTTGTATGCAGCCACATCTTATCTAACAAATTAAGGCGTTAATGATCGCTAAACAAAGACGTGTTGCATTCAGTTCTACACAGCTAAATTGTGTGGCGCTTGCATATTTTGAGATTTGATAGTCTGGAGTTTTGTCTTCCTGCTATGAATGACAATTAAGAGAAACCTTCAGATTTACATTTTTATGTCCGATTTGAAAGATTGTTGCCACTAATGTGATTTTTCTAAATAATGCGAGTTGTCTTAAAATAATGTGATAAGCGCCTCAATAGATTTGCTGTCCTTTAATTCATTTCGGTTTATAATTTTGATTAAACTTCAATTAGGCTTATTTTTATGCTAGATCCGCTTGTGCTAAATGCAGTCTGTGTTCTATAGCAAGCAACTTCAGCCTGCAATTATTCACAGTAATGAAACCACTTACTGCTGAGTTTCCCAATACCGTGAGTGAGGAGTAGATTTAAGAAAAAGGTGGAGGAAGAGAAATGATTGCTGAGATGAAGAGAGAGAAAAGGTCTGTGATTCAGAGTCGAGACGTGAGAATGGGAAAGTAAAAAAAAAAGAAAAAAAAAAAAAAAAGATAAGTCCAAAGTATAAAAGCAGATGTTGTCCTTCAGGGCAGCGGGAGAGTTAAAAGTCTTAAAGTCAAACATTAAATGTACCAAGTTTTTTTCTTTTTAAGCTGTTTGATCTTTTTTGTATTATTTATCATGGAGCTCTGCAGTCCTGTGAAAAGCTAAGGACCATCCATGAGTAGCGGTAGCGTAATAGAGCTACCTTTTACAGCAATAACTTGAAGCAGTGGTTTTCTGTGTGACTTTATGAGTTTATCACATCATAGCGGAGGAATTTTGGCCCGCTCCCCCTTTCAGCATTGCTTTAGTTCATTAAGATTTGTGGGCATTTATTATTCGCAGCTTTCTTAACATCAGCATCATCGTGCTGACAGCTGGTATGAGGCATTTGTGCTAATATGTTGTGTTTAGTTTTCTCCCAGCATTGTGCTGTCCATTATGGCCAAACTTTTGCCTTCCAAACAAGCCATACCTGTTGAGTCTTTTTATAATTTTAACTAATGATCTGTAATGTTTAACATCTGAAGCCTGTAGAGTCTGAGAGGGAGCTCAGGAAACGACAAAACCTACAAAAGATTCGCAGCACCCGATGGTGCTCATCCTCATAATTTCTGTGAAAGCAGTAAGGGTGTACTTTTCTCACAAGTCCTTGAAACTTTCTTTATAACAGGGGTACAAACAGAACAAATCTTCAACCTGTAGTAACTAACTCAAGAAAGACAGGACACAAGCAATTTAACTGAGGAAGTTGTGTAGCTAAAAAGTAACCCCTCCCAAAAAGAGTTAAACAAAAGTTAAACCCAGTCTTGTCAGCGCCTAATTAATACGAGCGCCACACTTCAAACTATGTTTATATTCATCTGATTTCCTTTGTTGAATATGTTTTGGGGGGGAAGTAATTGCTGCCCTGATTGTGTTCATTGGCAACATTTGCTCCAATCAAGGATGTGCGACATCTTTATACTGCAAACAAATCACAGGAAGGAGGTTAGACTAAGTGTCTTAAGGCTTACTTAAATGCCCCTTCTGACTTAGATGCTATAAGAAGGTTGGGGTTTTAAGTATTACAGTTAAGGCCTTTTTAGAAATAGTCAATTTTGGGATTATCAAACCAGCAAAGGTGATTATGGAGCAAGAAGATGATGGCGCAATAACAGTTTGAACTTCCTAAACATGTGTTTTTACTCTAAGCTGTTATCTTTTTCTGTTTTTCAGGTCTGTAATTTTTTTCATTAAGTATTAAGTCTTTGGAGAGTTAGGTCTGCAGTCAAGTTCAGGTCACGTCTGCAGCCCTGCCTGTATCTGATTTTAATTAATTATGTGCTTCAGATAGCGCTGCTGTAATCTCGTAAAGTCGCACATACAATCAGAAACTCTGATCTGCAAATTGAAAAGGTGTCAAACGTTGCTCTTTGCTTCAGTATTTTAATTTGAATGTCAGAATCCTTTTGAGGTGACGTGAGTTTCTGGTGGAAAGGAGCTGAGCTCATATTCCTCTGATCAGAAGACTCTGTTTGCTGGGGTTTAACATACAATCTTCTGAGACCAGACAGATAAATCTGTTGCATCTTAATTGGGAAATTTGGTGCCATCGCCTCCGTTGCAGCCCCTAGTTTGTGATTTGAACCTGATAAGACAATTGGATTTTAGCTTTAAAAGAAGGAAAAACTTTCTTCTCGAGGTTTTACATACTTAAAAAGAAGAAAGCGCCCCAGGTGACTTTGTCCAGGGGCTTCTCTGGTCCGATAGTTTCGCTAAGATCAAAAACTTTGAAATTAAAACTTCAGCAGCAAAATTTAAATCGGTTGAGGTCAGCACAGAGTAATGAGGAGCTGATGTTTGAACAGTGCCAATGAATAGCAATTATCACCGCAACTCTCCCACACAAAAACTCACATGTGTATGCACAGAGAGTCAGACACGTCACGGTCTCTTATTCTCTTTCTCAGTGTGGAAGAGAATAAGACAAAAAATATACCCAAACATTGTTGCAGTCACATACCCGCTGAGCTAATTGCGCTGTACTGAATGAAATTATTATTGAAATATTAATTAGAAAAAATATTTAATTAAGAGGATGGGAGTGCATAGTAAGGACAAGACTGCACAGTATTAGAGAAACCCAACGATCCGTTTGAGCAAGCACTTGACAACAGTGGGGAGGAAGAACCCCCTTTTAACAGGAAGAAACTTCCAGCACAACCAGAATCACGAGGTTAGGTGTCTGTTGAGATGGACTTAGGCTAATCAGATGGGCACAAACACAAATTCAGCTGAATGGCAAAGTTTCTGCTGGTGTTACTGGGATGTAACAAACACCTCACAGCTGTATGGGACCAGTAAGCAGCTCCAGAGACCTGCCAAGGGTGCCTACAAAAGCATACAGAGCCCAATCTACAGCAGAGAGTAGTAAATGGGTAATTATGGAATATAAATGGTAACATGGTTAACACACACATGACTTACAGGTGAAAGTTTCCCTCTTTGAAACCCGGACTTTTAAGGGTCACAAGCTGGTGTTCTCTCAGAACAGGTACCAAACCTGGATAAATGGGAGGGCTGCATCTGGTGTAAAATCTGTGCCAAATCAAATCCTGTGTGGCAACACTTTGGTAAATGAAGGAAGAGCTGAAAGTGCCTTTAGTGGTATATAAAAGCATGGATAAATGAAAGGGTGAAGTCCATGATGCCCTGAGGCTATAGCAGCATCCCAAAGAGGTGGAAAAGCACTGTTTGAAGCCACGAGTTTGTCACCTGAACACAAACTGGCAGTAGATGGATGTTTATGAAGACTGACATGAGAGTGAGAGTGACGTGCTCCGTCTAGCTGGGATAATATGATAAGATCAGCTCTTTACAGTTTGGCAGGGAAAACGATTTGAAATACAACTCTGGGCTTAACAGGAAGACAATGAAGAGAAGCTAATATGGGAGAAATAGGCTCTCTCTTTTCCTGTTTGCAGTCCTGCTGCAGTGTTTTGGATACACTGAAGGCTTTAAGAACAACCTGATAATAAGGAATCACAAGCTTAGAATGTGTCTTGATGCATTCTCAATCATCCAGGTAAGGAAATCCCCAAAAAGTTGATTCTGTTCATCTGGACGTAGCGATTTCTGTGGGAAAAACATTTAGTCACTAATCCAAGAGACTTCATCAATGTCAGTCTCTCTCAGACCATATTAATGCTGGAGGTCATCCAGAATGAGTCCCTGTTATAAGTTTCTGAGGATTTCATGACCAAATATAGAAAAACCTGGATTTCAAAGTATGAAATTACAGTTCAAGGTCTTTAAGTCTTTGAGACACTATAAGAGAGAGGTGTGGCACTTAAAGAATCCTGAGTTGAACTCTTCCATGGAGTTGAGTATCCAGCCAAGTGTAATTAATGGCCCTGACCAGGTCCTGGTCGCAAGGGCAGCAGCGGTCTCCTCCACCACTTCATTTGTGGAGGCTATACTGAAATTTTAAAGCAAGCAAAGAGACTTCATCCCTCCAGAGTCTCCTTCCTGGCTCTGCCCTGGTTGGACTTCCTTTCCTTTGGATGAAGCTCATTTCAGCCTCTTGCATCCACCATCTTACTCTTTCAGTAGCTACCCGTAGCTCATAGCCTTAGGTGGGATTAGGAACGCAGATCCAGAAGTAATCAGCGACTGCAGACGCTGCCCTCCTGTGGGCTCACCACGCGCAGCAGGAGCTGTAGGGCTCTGGTGCTTTGCAGATCAGAGGGGCAGCCCCGGGTGGTCTCCGGGTTACCAAACTGTTGCTGTGTTGTGCATGTTTTTCTTAGTTGTTGAGCAGTAGTGCATCTCTGAACCGGATTATCTATACCATCATATTAATCTGTCTGCTCAATGTGTTCAATGTCGATTAGCCAAACTAACAAAAATAAATATTACGACTGGGTTTGTTTGTTTGTTGTTGTTGTTTTTTTTAATAAAACAGGTGAATGTCCAGGTGTAATAAAAATATGACAACAATATTACAATGTCATGTATAACTTTATAAAAATGCATTGCCACCATTTCCTAGAGGAGAAACTTAAAAAGATATAAGACTTAGTGTTACTTCTGCAAGCGCTGCTGTTAATAATACAGTGAATTCATCAGGTCAGTCCTCTGCGTGATGATGCCTGAAACTGCCTCAAACCTTTGCACAGTGCATGCATACTGTGGCTCCTATCTTAATTACTCTGTCACACCCCGTCTTATTCTGTAATTCATACTCGTACACAGAAAGCACACTCCCTTTTCTCTGTCTACCAGTGGCTCACACCTCTCGTGTTTCTTTATCTCCCCGTAGCCAGTTGAGGTGTGAGGTGAAATATAATTACTTCTCTGCTTTCATTTTCCTTCTCGGGTTCATCTCTAACTCTCCTCTCTCTTTCTCCCTTATTGTGCCTCATAACTCCTTTAATTTGTGCACTCTGTCTCCAGGTGGACATCAGCATACCTGCTCTCCCCGCACTGAGGCCGTCTGATGACTTGCAGTGCGTTTTTGGCTCTTTCTTTACTGGAGCCGTGAAACATGGCGGGCAGGTTACTTGTTCGCTGCCCGACCCTGTGGAAATCCCAGCCACTCCTGACCAGCAGGGTATGTGAACAGATGAAGGATGCACAGATAGTTTGTTTTCAGTATATGGACTTTGGATTGGATTGGATTGGAGTGGACTGTCACTCAATTACACATCATAAAAACACATATAAGCATAAACTAGAATCCACAATCATGTTAATATCCTAAAAGAACCCGTTGAGAATGTGGAAAAGCTATGGTATTACCTTGGTTAGAAAGCGGCATGTGTAAAGTGAACAGACACACTGATATCTGCTAATTAGTGCTAAGTTTGAGTCATTGCATCATTTACTCAATCTATCCAAAGCTGGATCATGATCCAGGTCCACAAACATGGAACATGCTCTCCAACTCCTCCTGTTATTTAATTAGATTTGGGAATATTCATTCATATTGTGAGCTGGACTGTTATCTTTATTCTCCGGTTTGATGTATTTTTCTTATTGTTTTTCTTCTTTTTTTTTATTTGGCTCGTCTTAAATCCTAATAGCACACTGTGTATCTCCTTTTCTATTACCTACTGTTTGTTTACATCTCATACTCATGCATTTTAATGACTTTGAACTGCCTTGTTGATGAAAGGTGCAGTGTAAATGTATTTGGCTTCCTCTCAGCGAGACTGGAGCTACCTCAACCTAACTATTTTAAAATCCTATTGTGTTTTTACTCAGGTGTACAATAAGTTCTGTCTGTTTTTATATTAAAAAGAGGGTAACTGTCTAACTGTTATCAGCTGTGTGCTCCAGGAGCAAGAAAGTGAGCTGTGTTTTAAAAAACCTTTAAATATTAAATGTAGGTGTTGCAGTTTGCCCTTTTAAAAGACATTGCCTCCTCACATTGACCCTTATTTTGTGCCACGTATTAGTGGTAACCTAGTTAAGGTTATTAGGCCATTTATTAATGTAGTATAACAGAAATAAATGGAGAAATAATTAACAGGAAAAAAGTATATTAACAGTAAAGCCAATGTTTTTACATTTTGTATCAAAATACAACAAATTGGTGAATACAGTGCTAGTGTAATTTTTTTATTGCACACTCTTGAAATGTGAAGAATATAAAGATATAAATATTAGCATATGCTACTCTCACATCTGTATAATAAAATAACGTCTGATATATAAACTGATAAACACCTTGTTTCAGAGTTGATAGGCGCTGGAATTTTATTACTGTTGACCAAAGTTAGTCATATCCTGCCTCCTCCCACCTTTAGCTTTGCAGTCTTGATGCTAAGCTAAGTTAGCCGGCTGTTAGTGGTTGCATCAAGGAAACTTACTTTGTTTGACTTTCGGTAAATTGCTCCTTTAACAGTTAATAGGAAAAACAACACCAACAAAACCTTGATTTTAATGTGTGTGTGTGTGTGTGTGTGTGTGTGTGTGTGTGTGTGTGTGTGTGTGTGTGTGTGTGTAGACTTTGTGTCAGTTCCCATGAGGATTGTGGTGAATTCAATCGAGGTGACGTCAGGAAACTATGACTTCTACAACTGTGCTGCCACCGTCAGGAAGAACCAAAATACACCGTAAGATGGATAATGTAACCTCCCCTCCCTCATATATACGTGCGTGTATACCGAAAAAGTATACACGCACGTATATATGTGTGTATCACACGTCCGCTTTACATACTTAAAGCAGACGTGTGATGGCACGCACTTCTCGTTGTTTTCAGGTGTATAGCGTGTGTGACCAGTAAGTGGGGCTGTCAGTGGGACGCTCAGACTCACAGCTGCAGTGACGACGACCATAATGTGAATGGAGATTACATAATCAAACCCCAACAGGTAATAAAATAATAATCTGCAGCTTTTGCCTTTTAGAACTGCTTTAATTCTTCAAGCACAGATTCATCAAGGAGCTAGAAACACTCCTCAGAGAGAGTTTGAGGTGATCTGAGTTTTGTGACATGGTACATAGAAGCAGCCTTTAGTAGATGGCGTGCACATGTCCGTCCATCTGAAGGGACAGACAGGGTAGGTTGTGGTGTTTAGATGATGCTTAGTTGGTAATAAAGGGGCCCAAAGTGTACCAAGCAAATACTATCACACCACCTGCAGCCTGAACAGTTAATAGAAGCCAGGATGGAGCAGCTCGTGTTACCCTGCTGTCTGAATTGAGATCGATAAGACCAGGCAACGTTTTCCCAGACTTCTGTTGTACAGTTTTGGTGAGCATGTGCAAACTGTAGCCTCAGTTTCTTGTTCTTAGCTAACAGATTGGAAAGCAGTGTGGTCTTCTGCAGCTGCAGGCCATCATCTTCATGGTTCAATGTGTTGTGCATTCAGAGATGCTCTTCTGCATACCTTGGTTGTAACAAGTGGTCAGTTGAGCACTTTTGCCTTTCCTATCAGCACGAGGCAGTCTGGCCATTCTCCTCAACATGGACTTTTCCTCTTAAAGAGGAAAAGCCGCTCACTGGATAATTTCTCTTTTTTGGATCATTCTCTGTAAACTCCAGAGGTGGTTGTGTGGGAAAATCCCAGCAGGTGTACTCAGTTTTACCACTATAATTAGCTGATAGGATATTTGCTCTAACTTGCATATGAAGTCTACCTAGTAATGGGGACGAAAGAGTATGGAGTGGCCGAAGCTCATCATTAACATCAAATATTAACAAGGAAATTGAATGTTTCTCTGTTTATATTGATGAGTTGTTAAGTGTCTGAAGTGTTTCACAGTGAGCTATGATGATTTGATTCGAGGATGGATAATTCACAGCATTGCCTGAAGTGTTTTGTTTCCCCATGAGTACTTACATTGTATTTGAAGGTGTGAACTGTGCTGTTAGCTGTTGAGCTTAATATTTCTGCTCCTGCTTCTCTTTCTGTGATGTAGTCCGACAATTGTCCTCAGTTTGAGTCTCCGGAGCCGGCGTTGATCCCTGTGGGCTACCAGATCCCCATCAGCTTCCAGGGAAGAAACCTGGACAGCTACATGGTGAGATCAGTCAGAGCTGCTGACTTACTGCTTCATAAACATCCAAATATTGTCGTCAACATCATCTGTGTGATCATTTCTCTCAGTTGTGTGTGTGTGTGTGTGTGTGTCTCTCCAGGACCGGACATTTTTGATCGGGACTGAGCTGATGAAGCACAGCGAGCAGGAGGTGGCAAAGGAGGAGGAGACATCAAAGTTCAGATTCAGAGGATATAAGGTCAGTATAACGAGGAGGAAGAGGGGACAACCTTGTTAAAATTTGTGATAAAGATTAAATACTTTGAGCTCAAAAAAGACAAATGATAGTGGGAAGGAGAAACTCCCTTTTAACAGGAGGATGCCTCCAGTAGAACCAGGCTCAGGGAATGGCAGTCATCGTGACAGGTTGGGGGTCATAATGAGGTCAGTGTATGTGCAAGTAATCTCTGTGATCCAATCACAGACTTCAGACCGCTCCATCCAATGTGGTCATCTCAGACACACAGCTGTGAATGTAAGCACACAAAGTCATCTAATTAGAGTAAATGTGACGTTATAGTTCGTCAGAGTTTTCATCAGGGTTTCTTAATCACTGAAACTACCAGTTGGAGGCAAATTGAAGGTTTGTGACATGTCACCTCTTATCCCGAAGACGACTTCAGTTCTAAAAGGTTACCAGATGTTGAACCCCAGTCAGGCTGTCATCTCAGAGGAGGTCCTGAGACTCATTGACCCACCCTGTCCTCATTTGAGTCTGAGCATCTGAATCTCAAGGGGTGTCAAGGTGGCTGATAGTTGGTGTAATAGGCCATTACGGTTCTCTGATGGTCGGTCCACGTCGACGTAGATGGCCTCTTTTACTCATGAAGACTGCTCTTGGGTGGAAAGTGAAACATCTGAAAGAAGACTTGGATGAACATGCACAGACACTGATCTGTGCTTAAGCCGTAATACGAGCTGGTTTGATTCTCTGAACACTAAGGACAGGTGCCTCAGGGCTTCCTTTATTTACCTCCTTTAGCACAGGATACACTGAAGGATCCTCCCTGAAAGAAAAGGAGAAGATGGCATCCCACGATTCAAAGGAACGCTCCATCAGGAGGTCAGCATGACTGAACAGAGATCATCACTGCTAACATGCAGATATGCTAAGATTAGTTAATCATACAGCAGTGCTACTTTTGGAGTGGAGTGAATGTTGCAGTGTAACTCGGGTTGCACTGACGCTGTCCTCGTTTTGGCGTGCTGTATTTCCATCTTTCAGGATTATCTTTAATTAAATTTGACTTCAGAGATGCAGAAAGCTTTAATAAAGGAAGAGTTAAAGTGGATCAAGAGAACATGTTGAGCGGAGAGCAGGGTGAACAGCATTTCTTAATGCAGCCATGTCATTTCACCCTCGTGACTGCAAAGCTCTGTTCTGTTTTTAACCTTAGTTGACATAGTGATATTTTCCACCCGCTTGTCTGTATTTATAACATTTACAGCACAAAACATTACGGCAGCAACACTCAGCATCATTTCCTGAAGAAATGTGACTAGAAAAAGACAGAAGGTCGGCAACAAGGTGCATTTTTTAGAAATATGAATCACATAAATTCACACAGGTAGAGTCCCTGAATAAAAATGTAGAACTGGAAATAATCCTGGGTGCAGACATTTGACAGGACCTCTGTCAGGCTGTGCTGGATTCTTCAGATCTGCTAGTTTTTTAGGCCTGCCACTGTCCTCCACTTGTCCACTCTCCTCAGAAATTTTCGCCTAATAGTTTAGACAGGCTGCATGAGTTGGGTAAATTTTTAATGCTTGAGTGATTGACAGGTCACTGCAAAGAGGCTTAACAAACCAAAATATTCCTCTGAAAATGGTCAAGTACAAGGACCGGATTAATAATGAGTAAAAAAGCAGCCAATGTCTAAATGACCCTTAGAAAGCATGGGGAACTATTGGACCACTTCAGAACATTCCAAGAAAGGTCTGACTTCTTACAAATCGAAGGGCGTAGGTTAAGACTTTTGCACAGTGCTGTAAATAATCCAAATACTTAGTAAAGTCTCTACTATGAAACCACTGAAAGCCTTTAAAACGGGCACAGGAATAAAAGCTAAAAAGGAGTGTTGAACAGGAAAGAATCAGCTGACAAGATAAAAACAGAACGCAGTCTCTGAATGTGAACAGTAATGCTGCTTTTTCTGTGTCTTTACTAACGTACACAAATTAAAACCCACTTAAAAAAAAAACCCACTCTGATTCTTGTGCTGCGTCCATTAGCAGCCTCCAGAAAGAATGAAATCTCTCTCCGCTTCTCGGCTTTCTGTTTATGTTTTCAAGCTCGCCGTCGCTGCCGAAAGCTATAGAAAAATCAGGGAGTGCATCATTAATGATAATTAGACAATTAGTGCATCGTTAGCAGTTAATTTGTGAGTAAATGAACATGATTGGGAGTCAGAAAGTGTTTCGAGCGCAGCTCTAAGTTTAGTTCATTGCTTCTGAAATCTTGTGCTTGTGTTTCGTTTTATGTGTTTCGTCAGCTGTTTTCAGTTTTGTTGAGCACACACTGATTGTGCTGTCAAACGGATGTGTGCAATGGCGCCCCCTTATGGACTATAGAGATGGATAATTATTTTCCCTGATTCACTGAACCGCAGGTGTGTGCGTGTGTGTTTGTTTCAGTGACGTTTTGCTCGCATCCCTCTCGTACACCCCCCAGTTTTTCCTCTTTTCTGCCTCCATTGATCCTTGCCTTACGCTGAGTCCAAGTCTGCCAATATGCAGTTAAAGAGTGTGTGTGTCTGTGTGGGGGTGTGCTTTCATGTTTGTGTGTGTCACTGCAGGCTTTCCTCTCATTATCTCTGGTATTTGTCTCTACATGATACTTTTTTTTTTTCCTCTTCTTTTAGTTTTTTCCCCACTTTTTTTTTTCATATATCCTGAAGAAAACTTGTCTTGATTTATGGCTACAGTGGTGTGTGTGTGTGTGTGTGTGTGTGTGTGTGTGTGTGTGTGTGTTTGCGTTTGCGTTTGCTTTTGCTTTTTTCATTGTGTGTGCTGACCTTCACAGTTGGATAGAGGCGAGGTAATTTAGTGTGGAGTTCCAAAATAGGGAGGAAGGTTTTGTTGTTCTGTGTTAATGCAGACCTGAGGGGAAGTGTGTGTGTGTGTGTGTGTGTGTGTGTGTGTGTGTGTGTGTGTGTGTGTGTGTCTAATTGTGTTACTTGTGTTGTGGGGACATGCATTTAAAAAAAAGAGCATAAGGGGGATTCACATCAGCACACAAGGTGTCGGTGTAAAGGTGTCGGGCTCCAGTCACTCATGCTGTAGTCTTTCATGTAATCTCTGTTCCCTGAGTTTAACATGTAGGCAGCACCGTCTTCCTGGTGTTATAAGTAACCTGATCAAACCGCATTGAGGACAAACTCTGGGAACAATTGCCTGATAGTTTGTCATTTAAGGACTTGTAGGCGTCACGTAAATATAAAACTTCGCCGCCTTCTGTAAAGCAGTACTAAAGTGTTCTGCATGGTAGAGGAAGTGGAAGCTCCAGGAGATGATGCAATGGACATAACATTGGATAACAGTGTCACACTGCTTTTTGCATAATGTCAGTGGGGAATTTTGATAAGTGGTGAAGAAAGCACTTACTGTGCAATACAAAAGTGTTCCTTTGTACGTGAGTTTTTCATTTTAAATGTCAGCAAAATGTCTTTAAAATGTCTCTTAAATCAGACGCTTGTCTGTTAGTGCTGTGCTGTGTTTCCTATGTTATTAAAGCAGATGTGGAATCAGACTATATCAGAGATGGATGTAGCTGCCAGGCCTGAAAAATGAAACAACTGGACCAGTATCTTGAGCCTGCATTCTTTCTAACAGCCAGCAGGAGGCGACTGCTCTGCTCTTTGGTTGTACGGCAGTGTGAGAGAAAAGAACTGAATATCTTGGACCCCAATAAACATCATGTGTCATTGTGTTTATTTCATAAATTATTATCCATATATTTTGAATAAAACAGGAAACAGGGCACAGTGCTGTGCAGAAGTCTTAGGCACCCGTCATTTCTTTATATTGTTATTTCAAGGAGCCAGTTTTTCTTGATTCTTGAAGTTGTCTCGAGCATTAGTTTTCCAGGCCTTTTGAAGGGTGCTGGCTGCTTTTTCACTCATTTTTAGTCCAGTAATTGTACCTGCTGCTAGTAACAATCATTTCTTCCTATTTCTTTGGTTGAATTTATGAAAAATGCCAAAGATAACAGTTTATTAGATACATATTTATATTTCTGCACCAACTTCCCAAAGAACTGGTGAAGCAGAAGCTTTCTACATCAGATGAATCGTATCTGAAAGACATGTTCTTTAGAAACTGGTGAGAAAAAATCACGCAGTCCTGACAGGGCCTGAGAGAAACATCTGGACCTTCAGATGATCCATATGTTGTTCATTGAAGCCTCATCAGAATGGTCTCAGTGGAAGAGCGGTTGTAGATGTGAAACAAGGAGAAAAGGCTGAGGTATGCCAGATCACACAAAAAATAATCAACAGAAATTTTATATTTTTTGTTAGAGGGTCAGGAGAGAGGTACAACAGTGAGCTTCTTCAGTAAAACACAGTGGAGGTTCTGTTGTGGTTTGGGGCTTTATTTTAGCCAGTGGTGTTGGGGATCTTGTCAAAATTGATGGTGTTATGAACACAGAAAAGCACCATCAGATTTTAATCCACCATCTGGAAAACATCTGAGTGGTAACAGCTTCGTTTTGCAACATACCGATGATCCCAAACACACTGCTGATGCAGAGAAAGCTTACCTGGGCAGCTAACACACAGTGGAACACTATGAGTCATGGCTTGGCCTCAATATTATTGTGTGTGTGTGTGTGTGTGTGTGTGTGTGTGTGTGTGTGTGTGTGTGTGTGTGTGTGTGTGTGTGTGTGTGTGCGCAGAAACAACCAAAGAAGAGCTTTGAATGTCCTTCAGGAAGCCTGTTGAACTATTCCTGAAGACTATTTAAAAACAAATTGCAGAAAGCCGCCTGACAGAGTTCAGACTGTGCTGCAGAATAAAAGTGGTCACACCAAATATTGACTATTAAACTTGTTAGAATTGTGTAAACTCTGTTTTATTTGCATGTTTCAATAAATCGCTCCACCCGTGTCCCATTTTTCTAGCAACATGTAAAGAAATGAAGGGAGGCTCAGGACTTCTGCACAGCACTGTACTGTATATTTTAGGGTTTGGCTAGCTTGTAATTGACAAGCTGCGAATGTATGAGCCAGGTTCAAAATCAAAGAGGGTAACAACCAAATTGGCTTCGAAACTCTCCACAAACCAAATGTAGAACGTCGCCGTGGTATCCAAGTCCATCCTTTATATACTCAGTCCATGAGGTAGTTGTATTAGGTTAAAGCTGCAGTGTATGTCCTTCCAAGACACAACCACCACAACACCACTGGGACTTTAGATTCTCTTAATATAAGTCATTAATTTTTTTTTAGTTAAAACTATGATTACGGTTTGGATAAGATGGGCAGTGGTTTTGGTCTCCAGAAACATATTTTTTAGTTAATGAAATGTCCTCTGAAGTGATGGAAACATGGCCGTGTGTCTGTGTGTGCAGTTTGAATACGACGAGCAGCAGGAGGTGAACGTATCCTTCCACATCAAGGACAGAGACACTGAGAGGAAGATTGACAGCACCCTGACAGGTTGGTATTTCACCAACACAGACACTTCACAATCGCACATAAATCAGGATAAAGTGTGAAAGTGCAGTTATCACGCTGTTTTTAGTGTCACCTTCGCTCATTTCAAATTCACTTCCAGCTGCATTATGATAATTAGCCTCACCCTCTCTTCTCAATCTTCTTCTTCATCTTCCTCTCCTCTTCTTGCCGCTGTCTCCCCAACAGTCGTACTATATAGCTGCTCAGTGGGAAGAGAGGACTGCAGCCTGTGTAAACATGCCGACTCCAAGTACCAGTGTGTTTGGTGCGCCGCCTCACACAGCTGCGTTTACCGGGAACTCTGCCGTTCACCGCAGCCAGCGCAGTGCCCCAACCCAGAAATCACTGATGTGAGTCATAAAAACACAAAGCCATGACCTCTGACATGTCGGTAGGAAACACTGTTGGAACTTCTTTATGGACAGGATTGGTTCTATGTTTGGGAGCCTGACGGGTTTGAATGAGTGAAATGTATGTGCGGTAACTTTTACCCTCTGTAAGACTATGGCAGTGAGATTCATCTATCCTTCCATCCATTTATTTTTGTTTATCCTATTTGGAAGCAGGTTGCAGCAGGATAAACAGGATCATTTACTTCAGATGTTTTCACCTCACCCAGCTTCTTTTTATGTGAAAAGCCTGCAACCATACTCTGAGGCTCCTCCAGATATCTGAGCGCTCTAAAAGTCCAGACACCCAACAGATGAAGCTAGTTTCTGCCATTGGTATCCGCAATTTCCCTCTTCTGGTCCACTTCTCGCTAAACTCCTTTGCTTTGGGCACCAGCTCTCCCCCAACTCAGCAATCGTGTCGTCCACACAAAAATCTGAAACACGATTCTCAAACAGATCTTCCTCACATTGACGTCCTGTTCATATGTAAAAAAAGGAAAACCCAACTCATCATCATTCAGCAAAATCACAGGTAAAAAGTTCTAATAAGAGAGCTTTATCATGTTCAGATATCCCAGTTTTGGGTGAGAATTCCTGGGACTAAGTAAAAGATCTGCACCAAGAATGTCTTATTCTTCAGTTTCACACAAATATAACAACCACAAAGACTTGAACAAAAACTGCAGCATGTTCCATTTATAATCTGCACTGAACCAGAGAGTGACCTCACAGCATTTCAGAGATTAAACCGCAGAGCTGTGATGTGGCTGTGTCATTTAACAGAAGCAGAAATCCAGGAGAAGATCTGTGAGTAGCACCTTTAATAGAGCCAGTATTGCATTTTCCCTTCTCATCGTAACAGAAGACGAGAAAACCTACTGACATAAATCACACCGTTGTTCATGTGAAGTTGTCCTTTGTAGAAAAGAGTGCAGTGGGAAAACTGCAACCAGCTCTGAAATGTGCTGCGGCTGCAGAAAAAAAAACATACATAGAAAGCAATCTTATGGATGACAGAGGACAAGAATGATTTTACATGGATCTGTTTGATTTTTGTCACTTTGCACAACCTGATTTGCTCACCAACATATTTTTGTGAGTGCTCTTACTTGGTTAGCATCCAAGTTTTTGGTGCAAAGCCTAAAAGTTTCTCACTTTTAACCTGATGGCCATCATCTTTAAAGAAACAGAGTGTGACGTTATCAGCTAACCCTGGCTCGCCTAGTTAGCAAGCTGGATCCACAGACTATATTTGTGCAACACAAAGAAGCAAACACCTGCTAATTAGTATTAAATAAGACACTAAAGCTGGAAGTAAAGATTAATTAATTGGCAGCATTTAACTTCACTCCACGATCATTATGTCGACTCCAATCACTTGAATTAATTGAGGTCATTCAAGTTAGCCACACTATTAATAATACACATTTTTATCTTTACTGCAGTTTAAATGGGTGAGATGCATTACAGTCACACTAAAGCAGCACAACCAGAATTATGAAGTTGCCACCTCGTTGCCTTTGAAATAGTTACTTCAAAGATGGGGATCGAATCTGCGGCCACTCAGATTCAGCTCAAAGCAGCTTTGCCACATCAAGATGGCGATAAAACAGCAATCAGACAGTCGGTCTGCTCTCAGTTTGCCGTTGAATGGGGCCAATCTGGCAATCACATGCAGTCTGTTTGGGTTAATACATCCATTAACTGTGATAAATTGGCCAAAACTTCAAATCTGTTTGCAGCTACATACATAGAAATTCTGCTACTACTTACATTAAGTACCAGTTTAACTGGAAAATAGGCGTTTGGTAGGATTGCTTTTACTTAGGAGGAATAACCAATACCTAGTTGGCATCCAGCTGAGTCGACTCCCTTTTTGCAAAGGGTTGATTGCCAGCACATTGCAACCAATATGCGTGGTTTAGAAATTAGACAGCAATTCTTTGCAACCTTTCACCAATCTGTCTGAGATGGCAGTCGATCATCTTCCTAAACCACAGGTGTCTAACCTGAAGCCTCAAGGGCCGGTGTCCTGCAGGTTTTAGATATCAACACCCCTGAATCAAATGATTAGTTCATTGCCAGGCCTCTGGAGAACTTCAAGACACGTTGAAGAGGTAATTTAGTCATTTAAATGAGCAGTGTTGGATCAAGGACACATCTAAAACCTGCAGGACAACGACCCTTTAGGCCTGGACTTGGACACCCCCGTCCTAATTTATTAAACTGAATTTTGTTTGGTTTTTTTGTTCATTTTGTTCAGTATCAAACACATTTTGTTCTTCAGGATTTTTTTCTTTTAGTTGTACATCAAATTAAACAAAGCAAAGAATCCACGAACCCTCACCTACATCTGTGTGGACGGTCTTAGAAATCCACATCTTTTCACAAATTCATCTCTTCTCTTTTTGTCACTGAGCTAATTTTTTTCCTTCCCATATTGTATTCGCTGTTTCTCTCCTCCTTGGCTGAACTGCTTCAGTATGTTTCCTATTTTCTCTGGAACATCAGTCATTTGTTTCAGGCCCCGTCTTGATTTCCTCTGGGCTGCGGCTGATTATGCCAGAAGAAGTTAGTTATTTCCACAGCAGACTTTGCTGAGGATGACAGGGAGGTGAATATATACAAGATGAATTTGATCTTATACGTCGTGCAGTCACGTCAAATTGAAGATGAGATGGCCCAAATTGAAGCAGATATGCCGAGCCTTTGCTTCAGAAGATGTGTTTTCACAGGCTGTACTTCAACATCTTTATGAATATTTATACATTAATGTCATAACATTGGAAGCAGAAATATTTACAATTTAATTTTTTTATCTTTCTTTAGATTTTTTCCCATTTTCAGATTTTTCCCTTTAATTCATAAAGTCGTAGTACAGAGAGAAAAACCCCAAAAAGCACAGAATTATAAAAATATTTTCTTTATTAAATCTGAAATATTTGAAAAAAATATTGTTTTTAAATATTACAAAGTGCAATTAATGGAATATTTGTTTTAGAAAATGGACGTATTCATTGGTCGGTAGGTCACTTATCATTAAAATAAAAGCAGCACGGCGCTGTTTTCACCTTTACACTGTGCTACACTCTAATTAGCATTCAGCTTCACCTGAAGCATCCCTGAAGCCTTCATTTGTTGGACACTTTGGCCAAGCAGAAACTGGTGAGCTGTGAGTGGCGCATGCAGGCGTCCCATCATTCTGTGATTTGGGGAATGCTTTACATCTTCATTATCACTCGGTAGCGTTTGCTTAATTGTAGGAAGCCAAAATTGTTAATATTTGATTGTTGTGCAGTATTCTGTAAGGACCTTTCAAACCTGTTTCTACCCACAGCTTGTGTGACTGATTGACAGAAAAAGTAACTTTGGTATTATTGCAGGTTTTGGAATTTCAGCTCTCCTGCTATGATCTGTGATATCAAACAGTCTTTTCTTTCCTTCTCCAGATCAGCCCTCGGTACGGCCCTCTGAATGGCCGGATCTCAGTGACCATCAAAGGCTCCAACATGGGAATAAAGAAGGATGACATCAAAAAGATCACAGTGGCTGGAGTGGACTGCATTCACCAGGAGGACAGATACTCTGTCTCAACCAGGTACTCTAACAGGAGCGACGGCCTCGTTAACATGCAGATAGAAGCACACCTGTTGCTTTTACACATTAAGCTGAAGCTCTTTCACATGCACCTGTAGCAGTGTGCTGACATGAATTATTAGCTAAAGATAAAAATCTATAAAAGCTGAGTGTTTCTGCACGTCATTTTGTTTTTTTTGGTTGATTGTACCAGGCACTGCCCCGCAGGTGAAGGCTTTGATCTATTAGCCTGACCCAAAACTTGATTGCTTACATACTTGCAAGTAATCTCCATATGTAATGTACAATTAAGGGGTTGATTCAAGAGGGGGCACTGAGTTATTTGAATTCTGGGCCTCCATCTGTTTTCTGAACCGCGGCCTCTGTTGTTTTCTGTCGGCAGCGTGGTGTGTGAGATTGGCCCGGCGAAGCGAAACCCACCGCAGGACCTCCCGTTTGAAAGGACCAACAGCGGACCAGTGGAGATAACAGTTGAAGGAGAACGATCGGGGACATCTCAGGTCTATTTTACCTACAGGGTACGTCAAGACCTTCCTCTAACACACGGTCAGGAAACGCATGAAAGTAGCAGGTGCTCATCAGCACTTTCAAAATAAGAGTGTGGGGTTTGTCTACTAGTAAGGTAATTATGGGTAATCGTGGGTATGGATAAAAAGAAATAAGTCAGTAGATAGACGCCTGACCTTGCTTGTGTTATTCACACGCCAGCAGACTAAAGCGAAAGATGTTTCTGTAGCTTGTTTCAGGCTTTTTGATTCAACTTATAATTTAAGACAGTGACGATTAACGAAGATCAGTAATAAACTGATAAATCCCCCTGAAAACACCAGAGGCTCCTTTACATACAGCTCAGGCTTCATAGCATAATGAGCATCAGACCCCACATATGTTAACAGCTAACATGTGTCTTATCTGTACACTAGTTTGCTATTAGAAATGCTGTAGAAATGTCTCCTGATCTTCTGTCTTAAAGCATCTTAGTTCAACTTCAGGAAGCTTTAAAAAACTGTTCAGTCTGGTGTAGTTAAACCTGCAGACACTGCATGCAAACCTTCTCAAAGTCTCTGAGGCAACACCGAACATTGTTTGACACAAGTGCTTCAAACCCCGGAGATCAAATCCCAGAAACATTAAAAGGTTTCTAACAAAGTAAAAGCATGCGGCTCTTCTCTGGTGCGATGCAAGGAAACGGTCTCCCTAAAGAAGCGACAGTGCGTGAAAATACTCCTCGCATACAAATTCACCACCGCCGCACCAAAGTCCATTCAGTTTCCATTCATCCCCCCCACCCTCGCATAGCACAAGAGGAGAAACAAACATGATCAAAATAAATGTGCTTCACCTGCTGTTCTGTTTTGTTTCTTGAACTCGGCTCAGTTGCTTAATTTGAATATCGCTGTTCACATTCATATTTCTTGTTTGTTTCTATTGAACTGACAAAAAGCTAATTAAAGCAAACTGCTGAGACCAAAATGACTAATTTAGTTCATCAGCAGTGCGTCACTGCCTTTAAATGCTGCGACTCAGCTCAGGGTTGAAACTTCAGATTACTACATTGCTGATTTGTCTCAGTGTCTACGCAGAAATATGAAACTAATAAACATGCTGACCACGATGTTGGGCTTTTCATGAACAAGAACACATCGTGTTTCAAAAATATTCAAAATCCAAATGTTTTCACTCCTTTTAGCTTCTCAAGTGTGATGAATTTCGGCGTGTTAGAGGTGAAATTGGATAACATTATGATTACAAGGAGCATTTTGAGTATTTTACAGACATTTTTTGAACAGGTAGGTCGATTAATGAAAAGTCACAAATCACAAAAAACACACATGTGCAGTTGCCCTCAGAAAAAAACACAAAAACTGCAGCAATACGTGTTGCTGAATCATGAAAACAAAGAATACTTCCACAGCTTTAAACTGTCGCTGTATTTATATACCTGCACTCTAGGGTAGCTTTGCATGATTCACAGTTCAGAATAATCCGGATTTATAGTTTAGTCGGCACTGGTGCTGCCTCTCAGTCAATCCTGCATGGGTCAAGCTGTTTTAACTTTCTTTGCTGCTCATGAACAGAAAGTCCAAACTACAGGCAGAGCTTTCATAATGCCCACAAGATATCCACTGGCCAATGATTCACCAAGATGAAGAGAAAGAAAACATACTTTATACAGTACTTAATAATAATAATAATAATAATGTATTATAGCGCTTTTCAAGGCACCCAAAGCGCTTTACAATGCCACTATTCATTCACTCTCACATTCATACACTGGTGGAGGCAAGCTACAGTTGTAGCCACAGCTGCCCTGGGGCAGACTGACAGAAGCGAGGCTGCCATATCGCGCCATCGGCCCCTCTGGCCAACACCAGTAGGCAAGTAGGGTAAAGTGTCTTGCCCAAGGACACAACGACCAGGACAGAGAGCCCAGGGATCGAACCGGCGACCTTCCGGTTACAGATGCGATTCCCAACCCCCTGAGCCACTATCTACTCACCTTTTAAAAATATAGAGATGACAATAAAATGTTCTTTAGAAAATAAAAAATAAATAAATAAATAATACTATAAAAACTTAACTAAAGGTTTGAACTGTCACTTGAGAATATACCATACCAAAAACAAAAGGAAATGAATTGTTGAAGTTCACAAGTGTCAGGAATTGGAGTGAAAAGTATGATCAAGAATGTCAAAAAGCCACACAGTACAAAACCAGCCTGGCAGAGGAAGGAAATTAAAGATTACAAAGACTCTAGTAAGACATGTGTCCAAAGACCCCAACACAACTGCCACCTGACTGACACCCATTAACGACTTAGCCAAGTCAGGAATTGTAGTATAAAAAAGTAAAAACTCAAACTCTCTACAGAAATGGACTGTGAGGTCGCAGACCAAGAATAATACTGCAGAAGAAGATGTTCTTAATCCAGACTGAAAGTGACAATTATTCACACTGGAAGCTAAACTAGACTAAACTGGAGCTCTTTGATCACAGCGATGGTGCTTAGAAAGAAGGCTACAACCTAAAGATCAGCGTTTCTTCAGTGAAACACGGTGGTGGGAGTATTGTGCTGTGAAAAATGAGAGCCACATATGAGGATATTCGTTTAAAGTTTTGATAGAACAGTAGCAGTATAATGTAAGTGGATATCAGGCCCTTGTAGAGCAAAATTCAGTATTTTGGTCTAAATAACCCAAAATGTGACGTCCACATATGTGGACGCCAGGTCCTAGGAGGTTAAAGAAAACCTCAAGCTGTCAGCAGCTAAACTGGGACCCAAAACATGCATCACTCCTGGTGAAGGAGTAACATTACTCACCAGCCTGCATAAAGCCGCGACTTGAATCCCGTTAAAGATCTGTGTGGTAAACAGAAGACCAAGGTTCATACTGGAAGGCCTTTAAATCTGGAGGCACTTGTGAAGCGCTTTTAAAAAAAAAAAAAAAAAAAAAGCAGTCATTTTCATTGGGGGCAAATACTTCTGTCCCCGGTGGTTTTTAAGCAAGACAATTCAGTCTTTGTGTTTGAGTCTGAGTTTTGTTTTTATTTGGTTTTTTGTTTTTTTGGCACCAGGTGCTTTCCAGTGTCCATTTGGAGTTTTCATGTTCAGCTTTCATTGTGGTGTAAAGTGACAGAACCATCACGGAGGATTCAGAAACCTGTGCTTTTTAAAAAAAATTACAAACAGGCTTTCTTCCTTTACTCCTCAGTTACATTAGAGTAAACGCCTTCAGATGACTATAAAGACAGTTAAATGTTCCTGAATGGTTGGAGCTGTTCAGCCTAAGCTTTAAAGTTTCTGTGTGTCACGAGGACAGACTAATAAGCTCGTCTGGGTTATAATTGATGTACAAATGACTAATTACTGCAGCTGACAAATGCTGACCTTTGATGTGAATGAGCCTGATGCTGCCTCATTTTAATTCCACATCGATTTGTTCAGATTTCCATCTGCTGCAACTCCCCTAGTGAGTGTCTCTGGGTTGGAGTTTGTTTCCTTTTAACGTGAAGAACTGTCTGCATTCCCTTTGTCTCTCCCACCGAATACACTTCAGTTGCTGCTGCCTCCTGCACTGCTGTTTTCTCTGTGTGTTCAACTTCCAACCAGGCAGAGTTGTTATGAGTTTGCCTGTCGTTGGGGATATTTATTTTTGTGCTTGCAGCGCTGTCTGCCAGAACAACGAGAACAAATCTGCAACAGCAACGAGCCGAATGCTTAAGTGCGTCTCAGCAGCTGCACATGTGCTACGCTCATTTAAATGATATCATAGTTCTTCTTTGCTTTGGATTCATTTTTATACTTTTTTATTTATATAAGATTCTTCTTGCATCTAAAGAAAGACGACTTAACTTGATCATTTTGAAGGCTCTTTGTGCTGGGGTGTAAACCAGGCATAATATTTGCTCTTGGTTTGGTTGTCCTGTCAGGACTGTACAGAACCTTCCAGTATAACAGAAACCCCTCCAGCTGACCCGCACAGCACAGAAGTAGAAAACGTGCCTGACAGTGAAGCTCGGCCATGACACGGATTTTTATTTTCTTTCTTTTAGTTGTTATTCTTAGTTGTTCTGCTGCCTAAATACCACAGGGTCGAGTTATTGAGTTATTGAGCTGCATAAAATTTACGATCTGTGTGAGTTCGAGATCAAAGCGTTTGTACCTGCAGGACAGCAGCTGGAACATAATGAAGTCTACACGGTTAAAGTTTTCTCTTCACTTCTCATTTTTATTCTTCTCTCTCTCTGCTGCTCGGTTTGACAGATCTGGGAGCTTTTGTTTTTATCATCATAAATATTATTATTGTTATTTTACTCTCCAGAAGCTTTAAAAAAGTGTTTGCAGTTTGAAAACTTGATTTAAGAGTTAAATACAAACATCGGTCCTTCTGAAATTCTCCCAGAGGCATGGAGACATACTCAAAGGAGTCAACCTGTAAAGGAGACTCTCTCTTCCTTTATGTTAGTACCATTATAGATTATTTATATAAAATAGCCACAGCCTCATAACTCTTTAGTTTGGATTTTATGATTTCTGTCACTGGAAAATATTGTTTTGGTGAGACGGAAGTGACGGTATAGTTGCAGCATTAAAGTGATAATACTTAATGAATCATTAGTTTTAAGTACTTTAAGTATACAGGGAGTGCAGAATTATTAGGCAAATGAGTATTTTGTCCACATCATCCTCTTCATGCATGTTGTCTTACTCCAAGCTGTATAGGCTCGAAAGCCTACTACCAATTAAGCATATTAGGTGATGTGCATCTCTGTAATGAGAAGGGGTGTGGTCTAATGACATCAACACCCTATATCAGGTGTGCATAATTATTAGACAACTTCCTTTCCTTTTTTGCAAAATGGGTCAAAAGAAGGACTTGACAGGCTCAGAAAAGCCAAAAATAGTGAGATATCTTGCAGAGGGATGCAGCAGTCTCAAAATTGCAAAGCTTCTGAAGCGTGATCATCGAAGAATCAAGCGTTTCATTCAAAATAGTCAACAGGGTCGCAAGAAGTGTGTGGAAAAACCAAGGCGCAAAATAACTGCCCATGAACTGAGAAAAGTCAAGCGTGCAGCTGCCAAGATGCCACTTGCCACCAGTTTGGCCATATTTCAGAGCTGCAACATCACTGGAGTGCCCAAAAGCACAAGGTGTGCAATACTCAGAGACATGGCCAAGGTAAGAAAGGCTGAAAGACGACCACCACTGAACAAGACACACAAGCTGAAACGTCAAGACTGGGCCAAGAAATATCTCAAGACTGGTTTTTCTAAGGTTTTATGGACTGATGAAATGAGAGTGAGTCTTGATGGGCCAGATGGATGGGCCCGTGGCTGGATTGGTAAAGGGCAGAGAGCTCCAGTCCGACTCAGACGCCAGCAAGGTGGAGGTGAAGTACTGGTTTGGGCTGGTATCATCAAAGATGAGCTTGTGGGGCCTTTTCGGGTTGAGGATGGAGTCAAGCTCAACTCCCAGTCCTACTGCCAGTTTCTGGAAGACACCTTCTTCAAGCAGTGGTACAGGAAGAAGTCTGCATCCTTCAAGAAAAACATGATTTTCATGCAGGACAATGCTCCATCACACGCGTCCAAGTACTCCACAGCGTGGCTGGCAAGAAAGGGTATAAAAGAAGAAAAACTAATGACATGGCCTCCTTGTTCACCTGATCTGAACCCCATTGAGAACCTGTGGTCCATCATCAAATGTGAGATTTACAAGGAGGGAAAACAGTACACCTCTCTGAACAGTGTCTGGGAGGCTGTGGTTGCTGCTGCACGCAATGTTGATGGTGAACAGATCAAAACACTGACAGAATCCATGGATGGCAGGCTTTTGAGTGTCCTTGCAAAGAAAGGTGGCTATATTGGTCGCTGATTTGTTTTGGTTTTGTTTTTGAATGTCAGAAATGTATATTTGTGAATGTGGAGATGTTATATTGGTTTCACTGGTAAAAATAAATAATTGAAATGGGTATTTATTTGTTTTTTGTTAAGTTGCCTAATAATTATGCACAGTAATAGTCACCTGCACACACAGATATCCCCCTAAAATAGCTCAAACTAAAAACAAACTAAGAACTACTTCCAAAAACATTCAGCTTTGATATTAATGAGTTTTTTGGGTTCATTGAGAACATGGTTGTTGTTCAATAATAAAATTATTCCTCAATACAACTTGCCTAATAATTCTGCACTCCCTGTATTGTTGCTCAAGCTTTTGCACTGTAACTTAAGTAGGTTCATAACTTTTAATGAAGGATATTTTTTCACTGTTTCACTTATTTGATACAAATTGATGCCGTGTCACATGATGCATCTTTATTCAGGCACAGGGCTGCATATGAACCTAAAATAGTAAAAGTTTCTACTCCAGTTATCATATAAGATGATTTTGTAGAAGGCCAGCCTCGCCTTATTCCTGCTCACATTTCTTGACTTACTTGCTTCCTTATGAATATGTGTGTTATGTGTCCATTTCCAGGAAGTTTGTTACACCTGCTGATTTTTGTAAATGTGTAAAGCGTTTTGGGGTCCTTAGGGACTAGTAAAGCGCTATATAAATACAGGCCATTTACCATTTTAGTGTTTTGTTTGTTTTTTTAAACTTTCAAATATTGCATAACAAGACCAAACTGAAAACGTGTGGGCAATTTTTTTCTCACTCTTAACTAACTAAAGCTTTTCATTGAACTACCAAATAAACAAATTGGTACTCTCTGTCTGGTCTGACACGTGGCAACACTTCTGTTTTGTTCGTATTTAACAAAATAAAAATGCAAACATAAGTGTACGCGTTAGTTTTTGACTGCTAGTGAAAATTGTTTTCTTTACAAATAACTCTCTCACTGAACTACCAAACCCTCAACATGTTTGTACTCCCTGCTTATATTGTCTTCATATTAAATAACTTTTTGCTTTTTAAAGAGCTTATTTTAACATTGCATTCAACAACAAATAAATCCTCCCTAACAAAAAAGTTACTTCAAGGGCCAAATTGTATTACATTTCTTCATGTCCATATACGGACTGCAAGTAGGGGTGATGTGGGCTACAAGTGGCCCCCAGGCAGCGAGTTCTAAATCAAACATAAGTTTGAAGAGTCATTTTGTAAAATGTATTTTGAAAAATAAAATGTATTTTTTTGCAACATATTTCCACAAAAAGTGTAAAATTAAAATTTCAAATTTATTTAAAAATCCCCCACAAAATACAAATTACTTGAATCATTCTTAACTTGAAGAATACGTATAAAGATTTGGCAAATTGTCCAGTTTTTAAGGTTTTTATCACATAAATTCAGTAATTACAGTAACACAGGTACATGGTTTCGCTATAATGAAGCAGTTCTGACTGCAGCCGATCACTCTGTTGGTTTCATAATGTTAACAAGCTAAAGTGTGGTTTTGTACATGGTGTACCTGAACCTGCTGCTTTGCTCTTACAGCCAGGTGGTGCAGCATATGTTTATGGTGCCGGCATTTAAGTAGCAGCCATCTGGAGTAGCCTCCTATAGACTTAGCCTGTTGAGAGGTTTTTATAAACGCAGCGTTCTTATCAACAGATGTAAATTGTCCTCTAACTGTTTGATCCTTCAGTAAAACCTTCAGTTGGTAAACAAATGGGCTGATTTTGTTGTTCATTAGTAGAATAGATTCACTTGTTTGCTTTTATTACAGTTAAATTAAAACATGATTACTCTAATGTGCTTAACGTTTTTAATCAAAGGAAAAAATGATGAAATAAAACACAAACACAGCGGACGTCCGTGCTTGTGTTCCAGCTGTAGAGTTTATTAACATTTATTACATATACACTCTTATGCAGCGGTCTCCAACCTATTTTGCGCCACGGGCCGGTTTATGCCCAACAATATTTTCACAGACTGGCCTTTAAGGTGTCGCGGATAAATACAACAAAAAAAATAGTATCAGTACCGAAAAAATAAGATTTATTCATAACACACATGAAAAGACCCAGGAAAACAGAGTTAACGATAAAAATCATAAAATAACGCTAAAAACCGATAAAAATCCTGAAAACCATACATTTCACACCCAAGCCTCAACTCTCGCGGCCCGGTACCAAACGACTCGGCCCGGGGGTTGGGGACCGCTGCTCTTATGTGATCCATCCTAAAGTCAGTATTTTCGTCATTATATCAAGTAGAAAAGAAGGCAAATAATTTCCTTACCTATTCAGTCAAACGTGATCTGAACTTTTTTTTTTCAAACTGCTAAAGTAAATGTACAAAATGTAGAAACGTAAAAAGACACAAATATGATTAAATGAATATATGAAATGTATGTACATGCATAGTAGCCTCTGTAATAGAAAGTGTCCACATATTGTATGAAAATTGCAGCATATTCCCATTAAAGTTACTGAGTTTGGTCATTTTCTCCCTGTTCTCTGTGCAGGACCCCGAACCGAGAACAGTCATGCCAGAGAGGGGTCCAGCAGCTGGAGGGACGGTGATCACGATCGGAGGCAAAGACCTGGACACGGCGACTAAAGAGGACGTTGCTGTGACAGTGGGAGGAGTTCCCTGTGAAGTGTAAGTGGCACCTGGTAAAGGAAAATGCAAATGGAACCAGAAACAAAAAAATAAAGAGAATAGATGGACCTGAAACCCATTTATATTCATAAATATTTTCTTTTGGTTCTTCAAGATCAGTAAATACAACATAGAAAATGAGTCAGTCGCACAATTTCACAGAGTTCATGAACTTTTTCCATCCATTTAGGGATCATATTGCTTTTCTTGTTTCTCGAGTCAGCCTATGTTCTTACTCTTCCTTCCTCCTCTTCAGCCTTTCATTCGGCACAGAGATTACCTGTAAGACTGGCAGGTATCGTGGGCAGAAGGTCCCATCGGACCGCTTAACAGTGACTGTGAAATACGGGACGAACACCACCAAAGACATCCACGGAGCCTATCAGTACTCGGAAAACCCCAAGATCACGGAATATAACCCCAAAGCCAGCTTCATATGGTGAGTGTGAACACATCACACGCACAGTTTTGCTTGTTTGAGTGAGTAACAGCCCTCAAAAGGACGCCTGACACAGATGTAGATGATGAATTCAAGAAAATTGTAAACTTGTAAATTGTAAATTTGATCTGTGTATCTTTAAAGGTCATCACCTTGTGCGTTGCTTGACCACTGCTGCTTTGAAATCAGTCTCTCAAAATAAAATTTGGGTTTTTGAGTTTGGAATGGAAGTTGGATGAGGCGTGTATTCAAATTACAGACACATGTAAGTGGTTATATCTGGGATTCCAGAGATGGATCTAAAACTACAAGCAGCACTGGAAGTGACCCAGAGCAGCAGATTGGCGCAGTCACCTATAGTTTTCATGGAGCACGCCATGTTGCAAATACTTGCTAACTAATAACCAATCGGTAGTGCAACTTGAAAAAGAGCAATACAAACAGGAGGAGGATGGAAACTGTTCACCTTCAAAGTAGAAAGTTATGCCTTACCACTGTAATCAACACATTTGAAAGGCACCATTTTTACTTTGAAGGTGAATCGTCTTTATTTCCAGTTAGCCTCAAACCTTTAGTGAATAGCTAGTGAGTGTTTGGATACAAGTCGGCATCTTGCAAACTGTGGGTGGCTGCAGGATTCTGCCACAGAGGTTTTTGGTTTAACAATACCTCTGTGACCATTTTCACCTAGCAACATTAACTGCAGGGAGTTTTCCAGCTGGTTGCCAACTGCTCTCTAAGCCTTTGACTGGTACACCATCAGTCTACAGCCTTTTTCGAATAAAAACTCTGTAATGGTAAAAAGAAAACAACAAAGCCAGAAACATAAAGTACTCCATGTGAGGCATTTTTGTGTTGAGGTTAAAGGATGTAATAAAGTTGTCTCACTTACATTTAAATTTGCTGTTATTAAGCATTTGAGAAAATAAAGAGATGGAGTGAAGCTAAAACCTCGCCCAGATGTAAATCCAAGTCCTTAAAATTGTTTATAAGCTTATTCTTTATTATTTTTGTGTAGCGGTGGTCGAAAGATTGTGGTGTCTGGAAGCGGGTTTGATCTCATCCAGAGAGCCATGATGAAAGTCCAGCCCTCCCCTGACGAGTTTTCACACAATTCACCGCCTGAAGAGGTAAGAGCTGGTGTCATCACACTACGAAAAAGCAGTGGTTGGAGACAGCCTTGCAACCTAAATGAACTTGCAGCCTTGTTGCCTTTGAAATGGTTGCTTTGAAGACGGGGATCAGGTCTGTGGCCACTCACTGTCAGTTACTGTCACTGAGGCATCAAAGTGGCAATAAAATCGCTAGAAAGCAGTCAGTTTGCAATTAAATGGGGTAAAATTTGGCAGTGTATTTGTGGTAATATGGACATTAACTGACAGATCAGCAGCATGCAGATAATTTCTCATTAACTACTTACATCCAGACAGCCAATACCTCAAAAAATTTGAAACGGAAATTCAGAAATCTTCCACAAATAGTTACATTGATGACAAATGACGAAAGCACTCAGCAAACCCTGCTTTCATACAGGAATATAGCTTCATACAATCAGTATTATAGTTGAGTTAAGAGCCCTTTTCTGCAAAGAGACTTGTTGCAGACGAGCTGTGCTCATTGGCACAAACAGACTCATTTAATTGCAACATGTTTGCAGTTGGTTTATAAATGACATTGCAGTTATTAAGAAACCTTTGCAAAAATGTCTGTGATTCCTGCAGATGTTTGGAGACGAGTTGCCTGAATGTGTAACTGATTTATATCTACTACAGTGGAATTATGTGTGATGTATTATTAAGCTCTCATAAGTAGTAATATACCTAATAAGCACCTAGCAAAGTGCTAAATGGTATCTGATTATTCTGCTTCTTGTGTTTGTTTTGTTTTTTTGTCAACATGATGAAGTGTATCAGTGTACCAACACAGGCATAACAATACAGTAGCTTAAGCACTTAATAGTGAAATAAAGGAGTGTCAAATCGAAGAATAAGAATTTGCAAAACCGATTCAACTTCATTTTCCACAAGAAAAGATAAATGACCAATTACCCTTAATTAATCTTTTCTCTAAATTTCCGTAAAAATTAACGCTGCTGTTGTGTGTTCTTTAGAAAATTGTATTTGCTTTCATTTAAAAATGTCATATTGAATGGGTTAAAATACATGTGTCATTGTATTTGTGTGAATCTGGAACATTGTATGTTAGTGGACATCAGCAAAACTGCTCATTTAGATCCGTAGTGTCTGGGTAAATTGTGACTCAAAAGGGGCATACGTAGAGTGTGTCTTTATTATAACTAGTAAGGCATTACAATATGTGGCCAGTTTTACTGACAGCGCAGTGTTGTACAATTTAAATGAACAAATAATTGCTAAAAATAGCCAAGTATTCACCGTTTTCGTCTTATATTTTGATCTTTGTGAGAAAACATCCATCGCGAGAGATGGTAAGACCATGTTTCTTTAGAATTACTTGGGGCGAAATGTGCAGTCAGTGTGACTGTGAGGATGTTTTTAATAAATGCAGAGTGTCAGCTTGATGTACGTCAGTCTGCAGCCTCATCTGCCGCTTGTTCTCGCCGAGCCAAAAGCCTGAGACTGAGGGAACAGAGCAACGCTGCTATTTCACTGCTGAATAGCTTTGAGTGACAGAGACTCTTAGGAAAGATTCACTGCAGGGGAGAGGAGGTGAAGTCGTTTTATTGTCACTTCATCAAAAGCTGCTGTCTGAACCGGGAAGAAAGAGAGGGAGACTCAGTGGGGAGGCAGAGATGGGGGAGAAAAAGGAGTATGGGAAAGAGACAGAGGAGGAGGAAATATGAAGAAAAAGTTAAACCTGCGCTGTGATTCACTGCCATCAAACTGTCTGCAGGTTAAAATAGAAAAAGCTGAATTTAATCTGACAATAATCGATTTTTTGTCCACTCGAGGGCAGCAGAAAAGAGGTTGTTTTCTGTATTTGAATATGTAGATTTTATTGGACATTCTGCTGTCAATCTGACACCATTTCAATAATGAATTTTGGCAAGCTAGACTTCATATTTAATGAAGAATAAAAACTCTTTTTGGGTTCCTTGTTTTTGTCCATGTATGGTAGTCATCTCTTGACACTTTAAACTCTAAGCTAAAGACTTGTAATGAATAGAAATCCAACAATCCAACAAAAGCACAGAGCTCAGAGAGGCCAGCCTCCTTTTCACTTTTTTAAGCTCTGTTTTTGGTCTCCACACACTCAGTGTTCACCAGCTACTGAAAACAAACAAAATAATTAAATACGTTATATATTGAACACCTGCCATTACTCGCTGGGACACTTGGAGGTTGAAACAACCTATATACCTGACTCTGATTGTTTGGTTGTACAGCCAGGAATTATCTGACAGCCCTGTTATCTACTAGGTATCTCCTTGTATCCTTGTAGCTCCTATTTTGGTCTCCACCGCCTTCTCAGGGAACTTTTGGCTTTATAGAAGCTAAATGCTCCACAGTAAAAACATCATTATAAAGTCTTTTTTTTTTTTTTTAAATCAGCTGACAGATGTGTTTTTGTTTTTGAAGCAACCAAAGCCGGGGAAAGTTTTAGGTCTGGTGTAGAAGATTTTTACAGAAAGCCGATTCTTTGAGCTTTACACACGCCTGGCTCATGCTTCAGCTGTTCTCACTCTGAATAATTTCACTCTTTTTCTTTTATTTGTCTAGTTTGTGCAGGAGGCTCTGAGCAAGAACGACACAGTCCTCCAGTTTTACTCCCCGATAGTGAACTCCAGCTACGAAACCCTCTCTCAGTCTCTCAGGATTTACCTCCAGCTGGACAATGTGATCGAGGAGCTGAAGAGCTTCAACTATCACCCCAACCCCACCTTCAACGAGCTCGCCAGGAACGTCATCACAGAGACCGGCATTATCATCGTGACTGTGAGCACTGATTGCTAGAGATGCTCTTAAAATCCCCTCTTTGACTATTTTTCTGTAAATGGAGCTCACTCTCATTTTCTCACTTTTGCCAGGGTTGGGGTTTCTCCAAGGCGATGACAGCCAAAGAGGCCCAGGCATTTGTTGGAGATGCCTCGTGTCACGTAAACATACTGCAGGTAAACACTGTCTGTTTGAGGAAAGTTTATAATGGCTTTATAATAAGTTTACACTGTAAACATGGAGCTGATGTTCACATTTTATGAAATGTGGAGATATGAGACGGTCGTGTTATCCATGTCTAACACTGCGTGGCTGTTGGCTAAACTGAGAGTATGAGTATGAGTCTGCCACGTCTGTCTTCCCACAGACATACAGGCTTCTAAAAATGCAGCATTAGGACACACTCAACGCTTGATCTCTCCTTTGGAAACAATTCAGTGAAGGCGCCGTCTCTTGATGAGTAGACTGCAAAGATGTTACGATGACAAAAACAAAACATCTTCCAAATCTTTAGTTCTGATGCACCATGTGAAAATACAGCTAAAACATATTTCCTCCCAGTTTATCTGCTTTTGTTGTATGAGCAAAACAAACACCACAATTTCCTTTTAGTTAATGCAGCGTGTTGTGTCACATTCCAGCTCCTTATATTTTTGGACTCTACTTGGATTTTAGTTTTTGCATCATACAGATTAAAGAGAAAAAATCCTCACTCATCTAAAACAAGCCGTTTTAGCCTGTTTTTCTTTAAGACCTGCGTGGGCTCCCTCTTGCCCCTCTGCTGGCTTCCAAAAACAGAAATCAATATTTCTAAGAATGTTTTGATCTGATTGGTTGACATTTTGGCCACTCTGTTATAAATATCTATTTGGATACTGAGCAAAAACCTCTTTATGTTGCTTCCAAGGAGCCAGAACTTCTTGTTATTTTAAAATGGTCCTGGTTTTCTTGTTCTCCAGACTTTATGAAGATCTTTCACCTTTTTTGTTTTTTGGGCGGAGCATCGGCTGCTTTTTTTACTCACTTTCAATCCAGGTCTTGTACCTGCCCATTTTCAGACGAATGCTTGTTGGTCACAGCACCTTAACTCTGACCTGTGAATCACTCAAGCATAAAAAGGCACCTAACTCGTGGGATGAACCAATGTTGTTAGCAAAGAATCAAATCGTTACTAGCAGGCTGTTGCAAAATACGTAATTTGTTCCCATTTCTTCAGTTAAATCACTAAAAAAATTCTCAATTTGACACCATTCGACAGACATAAAATATTCTTCCACTAACTAAGTGATTCCCAAAGAACTATTGGCTTGAAACCTGCCATATTTCAAGATGGTGTCAAGTGTATCTTGATATATTTGACAAAAGAAGAGATAGTGAGCCTTAAAAAAAACCCATCTACAGCATGTGATCCACATCTGAAAGTTGTGTCCTTAAGAAACAGGAAAAAAAAATGAGCAAACACGTGATGTAGGACCTGAGAGAAACATCTTGACCTTCAGATGATCCATCTGCTGTTTACTGAAGCCTCATCAGAAATGTTCTCAGTGGAAGGGCAGCTGTCAAGAAGCCGTTCTTAAGGAAACGTACCATTCTTCAGTATGAGAATGATCTCAAACACACTCTTAATGCAGTAAAAGCATACCAGACCACAGACCACAGCGTTGTTGAAGCAGTGTGGAATCATCTTGAGAGGGAACAGAACAAACGGCAGAACCATCAAAGAAGAGCTTTGAATGTCCTTCAAGAAGCCTGGAGAACTATTCCTAAAGACTACTTCATTTACTTCAGTCGGTTTTAGAAAACTCAAGCCGTGTTGAAGAATAAAGAATTTCAGGCTCACTACAGTTGAATTTTGGCCTTGTATTTGTTTGCTAAGAAATGAAGGATGACTCAAGGCTTTTGCATTAGTACAGAAGATAAGTGAAACTAATAGGTCCCCTTTAATTTTTATGAAAGTGTTTCTTCTTGTACTTGAGAACAGAAGCAGCATACAGGCAGTTAATTGACTGCAGTGGGTGTAAAACGATTAAACCAACAGAAATTATTGTGCTAATCGCAGCTGTTGCTACCTCCCTTTCTGTTCCCTTCTCTTGCACTTTAAATTGATAAAGTGAATGAAACGTGCTGGTTTATAGATTTTGTTTTTTGAATACCAAGATCAATCTGAGGGGCTGCAAAATTATCAGGTAAGGAAAAAAGAGGGGAAATGAGATGAGAGATGAGATAGCCTTTATTTGTCAGTTGCAGGTCTTTTGCCCACAACCGAGATGACAGACCTTGCCAATCGTACATACAATACACAAACATCACATTGGGGAGACAGGTCAGGCCATGTAGCGAGGAAAAAAAACATCGAAATGTGTAACACAGAAGGATAATACAGGAATGCACAGATATCAACACACCATAGCACAATAAACACAGACAGCAACATGGGAAAGAGTTCCAGTGTGTACATCTGATCTGCAATCTTTCCACTATGCCTCCAACTGACCCGATGTCCACATCAGAGGGGAGGTAAGCGTTGGAGGTGGCGCTGGATCCGGGGTAGGGAGGGTGATGCGTCAGTGAGTGCTTATCAGTATCAGTATATGTATGTGTGTGCGTGTCCAGAGTTCAGCTGAGACGGTGTCCTTCGCCCTGCCAGGCTAAGTAAACAGTCTTCCAGCCAACCCAGGTGGCCTTGTAGGGAATGGGAAGGAACAGACTCAACACAGTCGTTATCAGGGTGTTTTGTTCAGCTCCGGCCTTGAGCCCACAGCTGGCGCCGAAGGGGTATCCGCATTATAATGGTGATTTTTCTTTTACAAACAACTCATGAGAATTTCATGCTGTTTTTAACACTCCGACACCGACACTGGTCTCTCAATCTCCCGTTGGATACCTGCAAGTTTCTCCGTGATGTTATTTACCTTCAATTCCGTGGTCTTTTCACTCTTTTGCTCACAGAGCAGATTCTGAGACCGCACAACTGCAGCCAACTGATCCGCGATGTAATCCAGCTTCCGCCCAGAGGTATTGTTCCGAGTGGATTCTTCCCTGGTGTAATCCAATATACGCTCAGAGGTGTTATTCTGAGCCTTCACTGCAGCCGTTAGCGCCTCCAAGCTCTTAACCATGCTGCATTCAGTGAGCCCATTCTGAGAAGTCGCACCTCATCCCATCGTTTCAATCCCAGCGGGCAGCCTTGGGGGTGTTTGAACAGCCAGTTCTGCTTTCTTAATTCTCTGATAAGCCAGGGCCAAGCCAGCTCCGATCAGCAAGAACCCTGTTATCATGGTTCCGAATAGGTAGATATCTTCAGCGTCCTCGATCGACAGTCCCGCCAGGCACACGATCCTCCATGTCTGCCACCCGTCCATCGTGTATCCGGCAGGGAAAGTCCCTCCAGGGCACTCGGGCTCTCCCGAGCCCAGACTTCTCGTTGAGAAAAGGGTGTCAATAGCATTCAGAGACCAGCTGATCAAATATGTTCCAAACAAACTGTTTTGTTATTGTGACTCCAAAAAACTGTGAACATTTATCAGAATCTGTGTATTATATTTAGTGATGCTCCACTAAGCATGTGTTTAGTTCACCTGTGTGACTCTTCATTCCTGTGGGCCCGGTACAGGATGATAAGCTGATACTGGAGGCGCCTTCATCCCAGCCCAGAGCCAGATCTAAACGTCAGCGCAGAGACACAGTCAACGACCTGCTGGAGCTGGTGGTGAGCATGTGACGTTTTAAGCACTTTGGCAGCCAGGAATGATGCTACTGAAGGACATAGGGAAAGTACAGAGCTTCTTACGCTAGTCTTTCAGATCCTGTAAAAGAACAGCACTGTTGCTTCACAGCAAACCCACACCGGGCTCTTTGGTCTGATGTTACCACGCGGGTTCTCTTCATATCAAATAACATGCTGGGTTAACCCTGCTGATCTTGGCACAGGACGTGCTTGCAAAAGAGTTTTTTATCTCAAGCTTTTCACTTACTTTCCATGTTAACGCTCAGCAGTGAAAGAATATGGTTTGTGTTAAGCCTTCAGTAGGACAAGACTACATCAGAGTTTAAGAAGCAGATCCACTGAGTCTCATATGGAAGAAAATGTTTACAACAATGAAGATATAGAGAGAGGAGAGCTTTCAGGTTCAGCAGCATGTTGTCTGTCTCCAGGTGAAATTTGGCCACGGCGAGTGGGTTGTGGGTTCGGTCTACTACTCAAGAAAAGACGACATTCCTCTGGCTATAATCATCCCGGCGGTGATCATACCGATGCTGCTGTTCATCGCCGTGTCAGTCTACTGCTACAGGTTAGAAGAATATGAGGTCAAATAGACAAATTAATTGTTGCGTGCGCCAATAAACACGCTCCCTTTTGCTTTTTGGGTCTGTAAACAAACAGGAGGAAGAGTCAGCAGGCAGAACGGGAATACGAGAAGGTGAAGCACCAGCTGGAGAATCTGGAGGAGAGTGTCCGAGATCGCTGCAAGAAAGAGTTCACAGGTACTGAGCCTCACCTGAAAGCTGTGAAGTCACAGGTCTGGTGTTTGTGGCGAGAGTGATCACTGAAGCCGTGTACATGTCTGTTATGAATTATTGTTTGGTTTTGATGGAAGTGTCTCAGCATTTTCAGAACTGTACAAGTCTGTTCTTATCTCTGGAAGAAGTGATGGCGGTGGAGCTTTAAAAGGTTTAAAAGAAGCAATGGACATTCTAAAAGCATTAACATTAAAAGAAGACATTCATCAATTAACTTACAGTATTGACACTGACTCTCTTAAAGACTGAACCCGGCTGTAAACTCTGTGTACTTCCATGTACAAAGCTGAATTTTGTCTGCATCTCGTCACCCGTTGGGTTCACAGATTGGAGCACATCACCACTTTGGCACTCTGTGAACCTCTGCCAGCGGAGGTCAGCAGATCGTGCAGCGCTTTGGCTCAAACATCAGAATATTTCCCTTCAGGCCTTCGGTGGAGCTTTTTTGGCTTCATCTGACGCCTGACAAGGAACTCTGTTTAGGTCAGCAGGCCCTGAAAGCAGGTGTCAGTCAGGTGTCCATATTTATAAAGATGGAGACAAATAAACACACTTTAATTAATGGACTGGTTCAAGAAAATCATAAAAATATGAGTGCTCTGATGAAGCTTTGAAGCCCATGGGAGGCTCAGTCTTCTTCCAGTACGTACAGAGGCGAGGCGTTTCTCCAGTGTGAATACGCCTATAATCTTTTCCCATTCTTGGTACACCACTGTGGTGTTGGTGCATACCGTATCTGCTGCCATTTGAGTTTGTTAACTTCTAAATATCTGCATTTTGAACATCGTGGAAACTATAAAGAAGTTTGGCTGTTCCATTTGTTTATGTTACGCTTCTTAATTACAGTTACAGCTTGTTTTTTCTTGTTTATATGTGAGAGCTGCTTAATTAGCTCATGCTGATTAATGGGAGTCTTCACATTGGTTTACCATCAGAGATGGGAGAGACGCACTAATGATTTTCATGGTGACAAAAGGTGCAATAACAAAGCGAAAAAACAAACATAAAGCACTCAGGGTGACTGTTACCTACCATGAAATGTTCCTATAATTTTCCTGAATTTTCCTACACACAATACCACTTACAAGTTCTCTCCTATGACTATAACCTCTAACTTATTGATCTCTTCCAGTCTTTCAAAGCCTTTCCTTTAGCTGGAAAAGTGAGTACAGTCTGACTAAAGTTGTCTGCAGCTGAGAATAATCAGGATTGTTTTTGTCCTTAAGCTCTGGCCTTATTTATCAGGCAGGGATTTTCTAATGATCTAAGAATCCAGCGGTAAGCAGAGCCAATTAAGTCATGGACCCAAGTATGTTTCTGCTCCATCCAATTAAATCCTCTCATTCTAAATTCCAAATAACAAGCAGTCATAAAACTTAACAGTAGTTTCCCCATAAATGTAAGCCCCTGTTCTTTTGATAGTTTTAAAAGCCCTGTCGTGTCTCTGAGCCAAAGATTTTCACGGCCATGTCCTCCACAGCAAATTGAAGACCACTTTATACACATTTTAAATAGCAGCCACCTCGATTTGTGTAGTCTGAGGATGTCGCTTCCTTGAAGTTATAATTGGGACTGCTGGAAAAATGCATTGGAATTTGTGTCACATGCTTTGAGTGTCCAATAAGACCAAACCATTTGCATTTGATGCACCAACGCTGGAAATCAAAGTCTCTCTACATGAGTGCCATTGCATCTTGAGGTTCAAATAAAATGAAATTAGGATTTCATTCTAATGAAGTGAATGCTCTGCATATTTACAAGATATGAAAGCATGGAGACATGGGCCTACATTACCAAAGTTCTCTGAACGCCTCATGAAAAGCTTTTGAAAATGTAAATCAAATAAATTTTAAATAAAGAGAAAAAATTCAAGATGCACTGGTCCCTTCTTAAACAGTCAAGTGTGTGGACTTCACTAGAGTAGCTTAGCATGATCCTCAGTTCAAAATAATGCTTCTTTATCTTGTCCTGACCCTCAGTGAAGCCTTCAGTTTGTGGTGGCTCCTTTCTATTTAAGCCAGTTTTCTTCTGACCTGCGATGTCAGCAATATCAACTCTTATTGACATCATACAGAGCCAAGAGTGGAAAAGCTGCCTGGAACTCTGTAACTAGAGCAGTACATAAACAGATTATTGGAAATGTGTGATCTAAACATTATTGTCGCAGTATATATGAATATATACATACAGCAGAAGAAGAAATTAAGAAAAGAATATTCCTTCTGCTTTAATTTCCTGCACTACTTCTTGTTTTAACATGTTTTCACACATTTTCTGATGGGTTTTCCTTTTTGTCTCTATCAGATCTCATGATTGAAATGGAAGACCACACCAGTGACCTGAGCGAAGGTCGCATCCCCTTCCTGGACTACAAAACCTATACCAACCGAAATTTCTTCCTGCCCTCCAAGGACGGCGCCAATGACCCCATGATCACGGGAAAACTACAAATCCCAGAAGCCCGCAGGGCCACTGTGGCTCAGGCACTCAACCAGTTCTCCAACCTGCTGAACAGCAAAACGTTTCTCATAAATGTGAGTTTGAAGATTTGAAGTGGATTTTCCTCTTTCTCTTATGGGCGACCGTGGCTCAGGGGGTTGGGAAGCGTATCTGTAACCGGAAGGTCGCCGGTTCGATCCCCGGGCTCTCTGTCCTGGTCGTTGTGTCCTTGGGCAAGACACTTTACCCTACCGCCTACTGGTGTTGGCCAGAGGGGCCGATGGCGCGATATGGCAGCCTCGCTTCTGTCAGTCTGCCCCAGGGCAGCTGTGGCTACAATTGTAGCTTGCCTCCACCAGTGTGTGAATGTGAGAGTGAATGAATAGTGGCATTGTAAAGCGCTTTGGGTGCCTTGAAAAGCGCTATATAAATCCAATCCATTATTATTATTATTATTATTCTTCCAGCTCAGTTTTTTTTTTTATTTTCCTGCTTATTTTTCTGTCTTTGTATCTATTTCTATTCATGTAGTTATTATCATTAAATTTACTGTCATATGTGTAGTTTATCCACACGCTGGAGAGACGTCCAGACTTTAACGCCCGGTCTCGGGGTTATTTCGCCTCTCTGTTGACGGTGGCGCTGCACGGCAAACTGGAGTATTACACGGACATCATGAGGACGCTGCTGCTGGAGCTGATGGACGAGCATGTGCAGAACAAAAACCCCAAACTCATGCTCAGGAGGTGAAGACAGGACAGAGACTCGGTGGTTTATTCTGTGAATGTCGTAGTGATGGAAAAGTGATCTAATGTCTCCCTCTGTTTGTGTATCTAGGTCAGAGACAGTGGTGGAAAGGATGCTTTGTAATTGGATGTCCATCTGCCTCTATCAGTTCCTCAGGGTAACACTGATTTTCTTTTTCACTTACTCCGTGTCACACATTCCTTTCCTTCGATTTGTTTTTATGTCCTTGTCTCTTCGATCTGTTTCTCTTTCCTGCTTTTTTCTGCCTCTCCTCTTTGTTCCTCAGTTATAATTGACTCTAATAAACTTTCCTTCCTACTGAAAGCAGATCTTAAACCTGTATTTTGTGCTTGGTGTGTGTTTTGTTTTGACCAATTTGGGATTTTTTGCTGTTTACTCTGACAGCAGCTGCAGATACGCTGTGCATTAGTTTCTATAATTTAACCCACTCATAATAAACACAGTTCATGCTTCAGCTCCAGAGAAAGTTTACACCACGGACATGCTTTATGTTTTCATAGAGACCAGCAGTTGTGCTGTGAATGTATTTATGACCCAAACTAAAAAGTTGAACATATCCAGAGAGTTCAAATTCAAACAGCAGGATGCTAAATCTGAACAACAGGAAACCCACAAGACAAAAAAAGAATAACAAACTGCCTCTCACTTTTCACAAAGAAAACAAAATGTGAAAATTCACATAAAGAAAAAAGATCTGTTCAGCAGTTCAAAAAGCAGAAAAAACCTGCAACTAACAACTAAAATAAAGAAACGACTGTTGTGACTGACACCCTGACAGATCCAAAGCTTCCACATAATACAAAAGGGTCTGCAGTCCTTTTTCAAAACTCTTTTGTTTGTCTTTCATTCTGTATGTAATGGGTTTTTTTGTTTTCTTTTTCTTTTTTTTGGAGGGGGGGGCAGTTTGGCATAATTTGTCAGAGAAAACTGACAAATTATAAAATATAAGTACTTTAATAATTTCAATAGTGAGAAAACAACCTTCTTTGTCTCCTTTTTATATTTAATAAACCTTAAATTCTACTATTATGATGAACACAGTTAATAAAAATACAGTATAAATTGATATTTAACTTTAGTAAACAGTTACACTTGTTATTAATAAATATACATAGATATATTTTCTTAACCAGTTATCCAACTCAGGGTTGTTGGGAATGCTGGAGCTTTTACCAGCTGTCAGTGGGTGGTCAATTCCCCAGTCTGTCATAGGGCTAGCACACAAACACAAACAGTCAATATTGAATCAGTAATTAAAGGCCCGTACAGTTGTGATCAGAAGTTTACAGCTACTCCTCATGGGCATGAGTGGTGATTTTGGACTTTGTGCAGTGTACCAACCCAGAGCGTGGTGCTACACCACCATCCTTGACAGTTGGAACAGTGTTCAAACATACATCTCATCATTGTGGCGAAACATAAAACTTTTCTCAAAGACATTTAGATCATCCGTGTGTGCAGCTACAAAATTTCAGTCGACCTTGAAGGTGTCGATTTCAGGGCAGCTCAGATTTTTCTCTCAGCACACGGTAATGTAAAACTCTTTTCCTGTGGGCAGTGACGCTGTTGTCCAGCAGGGCTATTTCTCAGCATCCTAACCAGTTTCGTATCATCTGAGAGTGGCAGTTTGGATCTTCTTTGAGACCTTGGCAAAGTAGTGACACATCTGTGTAACTTGTACTTCCGGAAAGTTGTTTTTAACTGATCATCTTGGAATCTGCAGTTATTAAGACTTGGCTCCAAGAAACTTTGTGTAAATCTGCCAATTGTCTTTCTCTCATGTTCACTGGATTCATTGGACTTTTCCATTGTTCTTAGTATACATCAATCAAAAAACATTTTAAACACAAATTCAATGGTCATGTTAGGGTCAGTGGACTGCTGGGTTTTTACTACTAGAAATCTTTGGTAATCCATAGTAAATAGCGCAGATGAGAGTTATGGCTTATTTATAAAAGAACGATACTAGATTTTTATGAGACCTTAACTCTTTTTTTTAAGACGTTGATGTCTCTGTTTCAGGACACGGCAGGAGAGCCTCTGTACAAACTGTTCAAGGCCTTGAAGCACCAGATTGAGAAGGGTCCCGTGGATGCCAAGATGAAGAAGGCCAAATACACGCTAAACGACACGGGACTGCTGGGAGATGACGTCGAGTACTCTGTGCTGGTCAGTATGAACAAAAGCACCGCAGTGTGCAGTCTTCCTTCACACACACGTTAAGTTGGAGAGATTATGTATCTCACCGGTTTGATAGCAGCAGCAGCCAGGGAGAGGGAGGTGTGTCAGTTGTCCATCAGAGCGGACCCCCAGCTCCAGAATGAGTCATGCTTTGGGTCGTTGGTTGCATAATGAAAACAAGCCTTCACTGTGGCTCCACTTTTACCTTCTTGCATCTTCCCGGTGTGTTTGTGCTGTCAGACTTTGCAGGTGTTGGTGCATGGGGAGGGACCAGATGTGACTCCGGTGAAGGTGTTGAACTGTGACACAATCTCCCAGGTGAGAATCTTCTTCTATTTTCAGAGTTAAATTTTTTTTTGGTCGTTGTCGTCAGGACTGTTTGATCTCTGGCTGAGTTTAAAAACGAAGAGAAGCTTTGCCGTATCTTTCCCTGCCACCCTGCACTTTGTCCTTAAAACTGATCGAATGTCTAGAATAGTTTGAGGTAGTTGCAAAACTTCTGTCTGTCGATATTCTGCAGCTAATAAATGTGAATGAGATATCATTGTCTGTGTTTTGAGTTGACATTATGGCAGGTGAATTTGTAATTTTGTGCTCTGCAGGTGAAAGAGAAGATCATCGATCAGGTGTACAGAAATCTGCCGTATTCTCAGAGACCAAAGGTGGAGAGCGTTGCACTGGGTAAGAAACAAAAACAATCATTAAGCAGCTAGGAAAAATACAAATTATTGATTATTACACCCAGCGTTCAGCATCTTAAACTCCCGGGTTACAACAATATTTGTGGTGGTGGGGGTGGAGTATATAAAGAATATTTAGCTTTTTTGACCTTTAGATAGACCTTAAAACTATAATGTCACCTAAATAAGTCCTGTTTTCCTCACGTGTGTCCTTTCCTGAGCTGCACACCTCGAACAGCTGTCAGTCTACAGATCAGATTACTATGAGTGAATCCAGTAATCACTAAACTTAGAACCTGTTTTACAAGGTGAAGTAGACTAAAACATAACAAAAAGTGACATGATCATGCCACAATGTTAAGAAACTGATGGGAAAGTCTATCCACGGCACCATTATCCACAAATGAAGAAAAGTCCCGGGAGTGACTGGCCGACCAAAATTACTCCAAGAGCTCATCCATGACTCATCCAAGAAGTCACAAATGAACCCAGAACAACATCTAAAGAACTGCAGGCCTCTCAGTTAAGGTCAGAGTTCAGGATTCAACAATAAGAAAGAAACTGTGCAAAATGGCAACAATGGGAGAGTTCAAGGAGAAAAGCACTGCTGACCAAAAAGAACAGAAAGGCTCGTCTCATATTTACCAAAAAACATCTGGATGATCCCCAAAAGTTTGGGGGGAAAAACTTTGTGGATTGGCGAGACAAAAGCTGAACTTTCTTTATGAAATTTGAGTTGGATTAAACCTAATACAGCATTTCATAAAAAGAACATCATACCAGCAGCTAAACATGGTGGTGGTAGTGTGATGGTCTGGGGCTTCTTCACTGCTTCAGGACGACTTGCCGTAGTTGATGGAAACATGAATCCTGCTCTCTACCAGAAAATCCTGAAGGAGAATCTCTGGCCATCAGTTTGTGGCCTGCTGAGCTATGATCTGAAACATACCAGCAAGAGCATCTCTGAATGGTTAAAAAATAAATAAAATTTAAAGGGTCTAATCTATGTTAGTCCAGCAGGCCGTTCATGCTGGAAAACCCTCTAATGTGGCAGAAATAAAAGAATTCTGTAAAGAATGTGAACGACTCATCGCCAGTTAATGATTCACGTTTGCATTTCACTGACAGTTTAAGTACTGCAAGGAGAAAACAGGTCATCCTCTACATCAGATTAGCCTCACACAGATGTAGGTTTTGGAAAAAAGTGTTTCTTTCCCTTTAATAGTCCCTCCCTCCAGATACCACACACCCAGATGTTTTAACTTGATTGTAAAGATTAAGCATGAAGCTGCAGTGATGTTTAAACAGGTCTGTCAGGCCACTAAAAGACTACAAGGCTTCTATAAGGGAAGTGAGACGTGCTGTGAATAAGGGTTAGCTGGATTTCAGGGTTGACCTTAAATACCCCGTAGCATCCTGAGACAGAGAATTTAATTAATCCCACAGAGAATTCCCACTGCAGCTGAATCACATATAACAGCCATTCTAGTGTGTGCCGTGTAAACTTTCAAACAGTTATTGCTGGGTATGAAAGTACAGGAATAATTCACCACTTCAAACAGGAAGTTTTAAGATGTAATATTCAGCAGCATGTGTCCTTTCTACGGCTGCATTTCCATCCACTGCAGCAGAGTTTTTATCCGGCAAACAGCTGGAATCTCACAAGATTCAAAACAGAATCCATTTTCTTCTCCCCGGACTTTAGTAGGTTGTAATGCTGCTGCTATAGAGGTGTGATGACAGACTGATGATAATCATTTGATCTCCTGCTAAGTGCTTTTCTGAATGTGAGTACCTGCCAGAGTTTTTCATCCACAAACTTTTCAAAGATGGCAAAAGTCGCCTAACCACATGTTAACTATCGCTGACTTGTTCCTAAGCTGGTGCTAGATTGGGTCGGCCTGATGGGCGCTGCATTCTGCTTTTATTGATTGTTTTGCTGTCAGGTAATTGATGACGCTGTGGGCTTTTCAAAAGGTCATTTGGGAGCCAAATGGGTCGGTTGTGGACTCTGTTGTTTATTGCTTGTTTGCTGCTGACAGGCAACCTGAATATGTTTACAAAAATGTCTGAATTAAGATTGTACCGACTCAGCGGGTCTTTGATTTCATTAGTTCTTAGTACATTAGTGTTTGGGCCTTCTACTTTCTGTTGATTAAAGTTTTGGGTGTTTTTGTTGCTGTTTTTTTAATTTTTTGCTGTTAGCGAGCGATTACAAGTAATTCTGGTGATTGGCGGTTAAGTGTGCCTCACCCTCACCCATCCAGGTTGCCGACATGTTGCAAACTATCTGAATCGGTCTATGAGCACAACTCGTCTGGGACACGTCTCTTTGCAAAAGGGAACTGGACTGGTTGCCTGTGTCATTTTGTAGTTGGATGGCCATTCTTCGTCACCGTGACTATTTGTAGAATAATTTGACTCTGAACGTTTTAGTTAAAAGTGCCAGTTTATGGTAAAAATAAATGGCCTGTATTTATATAGCGCTTTACTAGTCCTTAAGGACCCCAAAGCGCTTTACATATCCAGTCATCCACCCATTCACGCACACATTCACACACTGGTGATGGCAGCTACATTGTAGCCACAGCCACCCTGGGGCGCACTGACAGAGGCGAGGCTGCCGGACACTGGCGCCACTGGGCCCTCTGACCACCACCAGTAGGCAACGGGTGAAGTGTCTTGCCCAAGGACACAACGACCGAGACTGTCCAAGCCGGGGCTCGAACCGGCAACCTTCCGATTACAAGGCGAACTCCCAACTCTTGAGCCACGATTGTTTATCACAATAAATAACTCTATTATCACAAATGAACTGCATGTAATTGCCGATTTGAGTGCATTCATTCACAAACCCATAGCAGACTGTTAGCAGGCTGCCTCAGTCTTGATACCACTTTATCGCCATCTTGGTGCGCCAACGTTGCTTTGAAGACGACAACTGATTGTGAGACCAAAGCCATTTTCAAAGTGACCATTTCCAAGGTAACAAGATAAACTGGCATCAGTCTGCCTCTTTCTCTGTGGAGTATTTAGTCTTATGTTGCTAACATGGGAATCTATCACGGCCAGGCTGCCCTGTGGTCACTTTGGTTTGTCGATCAGTCTGACTGATGGATCATCCAATCAAGATTTTTATGGGCATAACTTCCTTTTTCTTAGCTGTGTGTAAGAAACCATCTGAATCATCCGCAAGGTGTAGATTTAAGCCCAGGTACTTTGGACCTATCCCATCCCGTATCAGAAATATCCAATACTGGGCAACCTATTGAACACAATAAGTGTTGAGAGGAGTGATGGTAGGAGCATATCCCACTGTACCTACAATGATTCACACACATGGATCAGGTTGGCACACCATCACTTTTGTGCTAAATTACATGTTAATTTCCTTCTGCTTGTCCCTGCAGAGTGGCGTCCCGGCTCCACGGGTCAGATCCTTTCTGACCTCGACCTCACATCCCAGAAGGAAGGACGCTGGAAGAGACTCAACACACTGGCTCATTACAACGTGAGTTCCACCTGCTGCACATGCCTATTTCTGCCCTGTGTCGTTTCCCCTTTTCCTTCATCCTGCTGAGTGTCTTATTACCAAACACTTCCTGTCATTTCCTGATGGTTAAACTGCTGTTTGTTAAAGATGAGGTCAATTGCAAGCAAGCACAGCGATGCCACACCTCCCACCGCTGCTGCTGTGATCCTGTACAAACAAGGTTAAATGCATCTCCGTGGACTGAAACTGTCCTACATGCAGTGGAGCGGTTTAAAAAGTCCAACATCACTCAAGAATTACCTGTTTGTCTCATGAGGCCGTCAAATAAGAGAAAACTGTCCCAGAAATCCCTGAACTGAAGTCTTTACTCATCAAGATGAAGATTTACACTCATCACATGCACTGAGTATAGTATAGTATAGTATTTATTTATTGTCATTGTCAAGAACAATGAAATTGCGTTTGGGGCTTCCATACAACCCAAAAAAAGAAGAAAATAATAAATACCCCTTAAAACCCAAGTGTACATATTTAACCCAGTGTGACTCCAATGCAATAAGACAATCCTTAGCAATAATGTTCGTAGAAATTCAGACAAAGACCTGAGAAACATGACAAAATACAACAATGCAACCCATTCAATATTATTGTACTGTGAGATATGATATCAGATATGATAGTTATCTATTTAAGAAAGGGGGGGGGGGGGCAGGAGGGGGAAGAGAATAAAGATATGATGCACCAATGCAGACCAGTTCATTGCTATTAAGAAGTTGGATATGGTTATTGTCCGTGAGAGGGGGGCAGAGAGTTCAGGAGCCTCACAGCCTGTGGATACAGGCTGTTGGCCAGTCTGGATGTTCTGGCCTGTATAGACCTGTACCTTCTCCCTGAGGGCAGCAGATGGAAAAGGTGGCGCGCAGGGTGATGTTGGTCCCGCAGGATACTGTGCACCCTCCTCAGACAGCGAGTGGGGAAGATATTACTGATCTCTGGCAGACTTGTTCCAATACTTCTGCCAGCTTCTTTCACCACCCGCTGGAGTGCTTGCTGATCGGCCTTGGTGCAGCTGGGGAACCACACTAGAAATCCATACGTCAGAACGCTGCTGATGGCACAGTTGTAGAAGTTCAACATCAGAGGTCTGGGAATGTGTGCGCTCCGCAGTCTCCTCAGGTAGTAGAGGCGCTGTTGGGCCTTCCGTACAACTGAGGTGATATGGTTGCCCCAGGACAGGTCCTCGGTCACAGTTACCCCCAAGAATTTAAAACTACTCACCCTCTCCACCGCCTCACTGCCAATGAAGAGAGGCAGATGGTTGTTATGACCCCTCTTCCGGAAATCTACAATGATCTCCTTGGTCTTTTTGGTGTTTAAGACCAAGTTATTGTCGTGGCACCATGACTCTAGTTGTTGCACCTCTGTCCTATAGTTTGTCTCATCATTGTTGGATATAAGTCCGAGCACTGTAGTGTCATCTGCAAACTTAACAATGAGATTAGACGCGCAGGAGGAAATACAGTCATGGGTGAAGAGAGTGTATAGCAGAGGGCTCAGAACACACCCCTGAGGGGCACCGGTGTTGACCACAAGGGTGGAAGAGGTGTTCTTACCCACTCTGACACTCTGTCTACGGTTAGTGAGGAAGTCCACAATCCAGTTGCACAGAGAGGAGTTAAGTCCCAGTTGGTGGAGTTTGGGACGGAGTTTGTATGGCCGGATGGTATTAAAAGCCGAGCTGTAGTCTACAAAGAGGAGCCGTGCATAGGTGTTCCTGTGTTCCAAGTGCTTCAGTAATGTGTGCAGCACTGTGGCGATCGCATCCTCGGTTGACCGGTTCTCCCTGTATGCAAACTGGTGCGAGTCCAGGGATGGTGGAAAAGCAGCTCTGATGTGTTTAATGACCAGTCTCTCCAGGCATTTGGCGGGAATGGGGGTGAGTGCCACAGGTCTGAAATCGTTCAGACATGTGACATTTGACTGTTTTGGGATGGGAACGATGGTTGCTGCTTTGAAACAGGATGGTACCAGTGAACAGGACAACGAGGTGTTATATATAGAGGTGAAGACGTCCGCCAGGTCCGCAGCACAGTCTTTTAGCACCCGGCCCAGCACTCCATCTGGCCCGGCCGCTTTCCTGGTGTTAATGCTCCGGAACACACGCCTCAGCTCATGAGTGCTCAGGACTGGAGCAGGATCGGTTGAGGGGAGAGGGGACAGGACAGGGTCGGTGTTCTCCCTATCAAAACGGGCATAAAAGAGATTTAGATCCTCAGCCAATCAATTAACATTCCTCAGAGGTCATGAATGCTTTGGTAATCCTGGGTAAAAGTGTTAATGTGGCATCATTTAAAAAAACATTTTTTTATATTATTAGATGAATAATATTATTAGTGTTACTGCCCATCCAATGCAGGACGCCTGCAGACGAGACTCACAGAAAAAGGATCTTCTCCTAAATCAGTTCAGACGTTAACCTTTTATCGTGTTTTATCCATCTGTTTCTTAAGCGCTTATCCGGTGGGGCTGGAGCCCAACTCAGCTTTCACTGGGTGAGAGTCAGGTTACATCGTGGATAGGTCGCCAGGGCTAACTCAGAGAAACACAACCATTCACACTCACGTTCAGCACAGTGTAGAATCACCAGTTACTTTAATGCACATGTGGACTGTGGAAGGAGAGAACATGCAATCAATTAACTTTTCCTCATCTATCCTAAATGTATCTATTTTATTTACCTTTGTTGTTTCCTTCTTGGACTTGTCTGTTTTTATTTTGGTCAAAATGTTTTTGCACAGCAATTTTAATGTAGATTAGTGCCGTTCAGCACCAGTGCAGTTATTGATTTTCTTTTTCACATGTAAACTAAAGTCATGTGAAAAACTAAGTACACCTCACCTCTTCCATAGGAATGTTGGGGTCCTGAGCAAGTCGGTGTTCCCTCTGCGCTCTCTGGGTGTTTTTAATCATGTCTGTTTCTCTGTGTTGAGCTGAGCTCTTTACTTCTGCACCAAAATCACCAACAAGTGGAAGCGTAGAGAAATGGCGAGCCTCTCGAGACTCGTGCTGCACGAAGACCAGCAGGAATTAAAACGCCAGTCCAGTCCACTCTCCCTTCTGACATTTAAGGAAAATTTGTTTATTGAGAACGCTGCAGTGAGACAGAAAATCATCACTTCCCTCAATTTCTAACCGATTTCCTGTCTTACAGGTTCGAGACAACGCCACGTTGGTGCTGTCCAGAGTTTTGCACACACAGTCTTTCCACCAGCACCAAGACAGCCATGAAGAGAGTACGTCCACACACACACACACACACACACACACACACACACACACACACACACACTTTTTCTGCAACTTTTAAATGCACATGAGTGAAAAAAACACATCAACTTCATGCAGTCCTGTCTCACCTGCAGAAAATGCCCTGCTGGAGGACGATAACACTTTCCACCTGGTGAGACAGCCAGATGAAATTGACGAGGTGAAGTCGAAGCGAGGCAGCATGAAGGACAAAGCGATGACCAAAGCAATCACAGAGATCTACCTGACGAGGCTTCTGTCTGTTAAGGTACAGCTGTGCAGTTTCACTGCTGATGTTTCCGTCATGTCTGCGAGTTTCTGCTGCTGAAACTCGCAGACATGACGAAGTTCTCATATTTCTTAATTTGTGGGTTTTTTCTGCTTGTATTTGTTATTAGCAGATGCAATTCTGTTGATTGCACTGTCAGGACACTCTTATTTAAATTTTTAGATGTTTTTAATCTGAAGGGTCCTTTTTTCTATATTAAATAGATACATTTAAAACACTGTGTGTCTTTGTGTTACAGGGCACTTTGCAGCAGTTTGTGGATAATTTCTTCCGCAGCGTGCTGTGCTCGAGTTCCGTCGTCCCTCCGGCCGTCAAATACTTCTTCGATTTCTTGGACGAGCAGGCGCAGAGACACGACAATGTAGACGAGGAGACGCTGCACATCTGGAAGACCAACAGGTACAAAGACTCACCAAAAACACCAAGTATGCTATCCAGGTAACCTAAAATTCATCTGTGAAACAGCTCTGTGCAAAAGGGAACTCGACTCAACTGGTTGCCAGCTGATTGTATTCTGGTGTTATTCCTATATAAGGTTGCCAAGCAGTGTTATTGCATCGGTATTTGCGTTTATTGCCATTTTGATGCTTTGAAGACGATAACTTAGAGGTCGCAGACCTGGTTCCCGACTTCAATGCACAGAGGGACCATCATTAGGTCTTGCTGCAGTCTCCGACCTCTGTTTTCCCTCATTTGACGGTAACATAAGAAAGGTTAACATTTAGAGAGGTGTTTGTTTGTTTGTCAACTTGGCCCACTTGATCAGATTTTGAGTCTGACACCGCTGTTTTGGGTCTAGGATGATATCATGTACTGTGAGATTTAAATGCTGGCGACAAGAAACGTCTGAATGAGTGATCTGTGGGCCTGAAACTGTTCTAACGGCTTCATGTGGATCATACTGTCAGTAAAGGCCTCAGAAGATGAGCTGATTCAGCTCATCTTCAAAGCTGCTGAGAATCCCGGCGTGAGATACAACCTGCAAAGAAAACCAGCTAAGAGAAATAATTATGTTGCTTCACTGCTCTGTGTGTGTGTGTGTGTCTGTGTGTGAGATACTTCATCAGTCAAAGGAGGGAGTAATTATGTCCTCGTCACTTCTAAACCGGGCCGTGGACCACATAAAAGCCTGATTTAATTGACAGGCTATTATCAGGGCAGATAAACGATGACGGAGCAGAGACAACGGAGAAGGATAGAGAAACTGAGAGAGATGGGGAGATTGCTTTTTTTTTTTTCCCTTTTTTTCCCTTTTTTTCAAACTGGCCTTGAGCTAAGCCTGTCAATCATCAGAGGCACACATACACACACATCTGAACAAGTTGGTAAATGAAATATTTATCAGTTCTGGTGAATTATTGATGGGGGTTATGGTCTGGGGAGGCAGTGAGGGTGGGGGGATGAAAGGAGAAAAGCAGCGCACATTTCAGTGCTTTTTTTCCCCCTGAGATGTCATACACTTTGAATTCTAGCCAATCATTTTACCTTTGCAAGCGTAGTAGGCGGGCCCAGGCACGTACGTTCTTTTAGAGCAGAGCTACAGATTAAAATTTCCCAAAGTGAAGTCAAAGTCTGGCTGTACTTCACAGCAAAAGATGCAAACTCAGCAGCCTGCAACAAGTGCTTTAAGCTGATACTGTGCAACACCTGGCGACGCATAGCGTTTTTTTAAAAGCCGAGAAATGCGCCGTATTTGATAGCTTGCTGCGAGACCTCACACCGGGCACATCTACTGCGGGTGTGGTGCCTGTTATCGGACCCGGAGTTAGCAACATCCCCCAAGAACCCAAAGAGTACAGTCTTGGCCCCTAGCCCTGCCAGTGTAGCAGAAATGATGACAGATGATGATGGCGGCAGCAGCAGCCGTTCTTCTCTGCGTGAGTAGCTTATTGCTGTTCATGTGTAGTTTACATTGAGTAAGCTGACCACGTTATTACATTAATGCATGTAAGGTGAACTAGCAAACATCATCATAGCTACATGCGGCTGTCTTCTTGTTTGATGGCAGATACTCCCTTCACCCTGGCCAAAAAGGCTGAAATGACCAAAGAAAAAGTGGAAAACAGCTAAACATGAGAAGTTTTTGGACAAAGTGTGTGTTCTCCATTCTTTAAGCACTGGTTCGAGCACCGGTTCGAGCACCGTTTAAGCACCGGCACCATTTCAAAAGTACCGGTTTGGTACTGGTATCAGATAAAACCTAAACGATACCCATCCCTAGTAAGCATTGCTCCACCTGCCGAGCTTTCGGATCCATCGCTTCACATTTTCAGCTCGTACTCTGGCAAATTTTATTTTTTGGTTTATCACAAAAACAGAATTCTTGTTTTTTGGCCAACTATTGCTGAATGGACTTACAAAGTGATCCGGAAAGAGCTGCAAAGAACCATGACCCAACAAAAATGAGATGCAAGTTGGTCTCGAAAAGAAGAAAAATACTAATGTGGCAAAAACCACAAAAATGGAACCAAATGCTCACTTTAAAGATAAAGAACGGCCACAAAAAGATGCAAAATGACTAAAATTAAACACAAAAGTTTGAAGATAAACACAGAGAGAAACTAACGTATTAAATGAAACATGAATTGGTTCCAGAGATCCAAAACAATGTAAAGTAAAATTACCTTCATGAAATCCAAAATAACCAAAGTAAAACACATACTAACCACAAACACATCCAGAAGGACTCAAGAAAACAGAGGACCAAAGGACCACAAAGAGACACAAAAATACCCAAATAAGACTTGTATCATCTACGAACAGGTCAAAACCAACTTAAAGACAAATAAACTGACCACAAAATTCTTAAAAAGAGACACAAAATGGCAATAGACATCCAAAACTAAAGACGAACAAAATTACAGTACTGACATCCAAAACAACCGAAATGAAATATGATTGCCACGAACAGGTCAACAACAAATAAGAAAAATATTCCAGAGTCGTGACTTTAAGCAGCAGATGTCTTTGTGTGTCCTCAGCCTGCCTATGCGGTTCTGGGTGAACATCCTGAGGAACCCTCACTTCATCTTCGACGTCCACGTGACGGAGGTGGTGGATGCTTCGCTGCACGTCATCGCACAGACCTTCATGGACGCCTGCACCAAGACGGAGCACAAGCTGAGCAGAGTGAGAATCAGTCCGTTCAAAGAGCGCCATGTTTGTAACCCTGTGAATGTCTCTGAGAGAGAAGCGATCTGGGCCATTTTTCAATTACAACCACAACTACCCGCTGCAATTTCTCTGATTTCAGCAATTTCCTGCTATTTTAAACCAAATATGCGATCCATTTATTTATCAGCTCAGTAAATTTCTGTTTTGGACACAAGAGAAGAACCTCAGAGCCCCAGAGAGTCAGATGATGTCCACTTTTTGCCGTCATTTAAAATGTATTAAAGTAGATATTTGGTTATGCTCGGTGGATTTCTGTGATTGCTGAAGCAACCAGAGATTTTTTCAGGCAATTTATGGTTGTCAAATCAACAACAGAGAGGACGCTGAAGTGAAAGTCAGCTCTCTGTCTTGTAATCGCAGTAAAGACTGTTTAGACTTTTAAAGCCACTTTCCTTTTTAACTAGCTTTCTTCTGATTGGCTGCCCCTCGTTAACATAAGATTTGAATTGCGGGTGGGCGGGACTTCTGTGTTTACAGCCAGAGGTGGCATTTTAAGTGCAGTGTAGTTTTTGGTTGGTATTTACAAAAACCTGCTTTCTGTGCACACTGACATTGTGACAGGAACGTTTTGAGAGGTAGAGGGAAATCTTCTGTTATTTGAGTGTTTTTCTTGAACTGAAAGCTACATTTTCACACTTTTTGATGACGAGGAGGCAGATTTACCACTTTTTTTTTTTTTTTTTTTGTCGTGTTCATACAAACATGCTCATCTATTTTCTCTCTCTGGCTGCAGGAGTCTCCCAGCAACAAGCTACTCTATGCAAAAGAGATTTCCACGTACAAGAAGATGGTCGACGAGTGAGTTTAGACTTCTAAATATCCTCAGAGAGGAAACGTGTGTGTATATGAAATGGTGTTTTGGCTGAACAGCAGAGTGAAATTTAAAAAAATGGCAGTGTGTTTGAATGTAAAAATGTGAGCTCTCAAATGTCTTTTCATGCATCACTAACCATTTCTTTTGTACTGATGGCTCTTGTCGGTGTGGTTTGACAGATGTTTGCTTCAGTCCTTTTGGATTTTCTAATATTTGGTGAAATCACGGCTGCTGAGCTTGGAGGCTGTTTGAAAAACCCCGTAAAACATCACCTTCAGGATGTTTTACGGGGTTCAATTACCCTCAATGGTTAATCAGGACAGCCGTCTGATGATCCACTGCGTGATTGAACTCACAGAAACCACCTGATAGTTTGTTTTGACTGTTTCTCTTTCCACAGTTACTACAGGGGCATCAGGCAGATGGTTCCAGTCAGTGACCAGGACATGAACACGCACCTCGCTGAGGTGTCCAGGGTATGAACCCACCTCTGTTTGTGCTTTGTTGCATGTTTCATCCCTCTGCAGTGCATGTGCAAGTAGTTACTACTTATAGTAACTAACAGGTGAAGATTATACAAGATTATACAGTATACCTTGACAGTCCTGGGTTGAATCTTCTATTTGCCTTCAATCTGCATTAATTCGTTGTGGCACAGATTCGACAAGGTGCTGCAAACTGTCCTCAGAGATACTCGTCTACATTGACACAATGGCATCGCACAGCCGCTGCAGATTTGTCGGCTGCTTCAGCTTCCTGTTCTTTACCAAGAGGAGCGGCACCACCCGGTGTAGTCTTCTGCTGCTGTAGCCCATCTGCTTTAAGGATTAACATGTTAAGAGATGCTTTTCTGCACACTGTGGTTGTAACGAGTGGTTGTTTGAGTCACTGTTGTCTTCCTATCAGCTGGAAGGCTTCTGGTGATTCTCCTCTGACCTCAACGGGCAGAGAACTGCCGCTTCCTGGACATTTTCTCTTTTTCTGACTATTTTTCTGTGAACTCTAGAGATGATTGTGTGACAAAGTCCTATCAGATCATTAATTTCTGAAATATTCAGACTCTTCTGGCTATGTTCAAAGTCACTTCAATCACCTTCCTCATTCTGATAATCAGCTTGAACTTCAGCAGTTCATCTTGACCACATCCACATGCCTACAGGCTCTGAGATACTCCCATGTGATTGGCTGATTTAGAGACTTGCCTTAATGAGCAGTTGAACAGGTGTACCTAATGAAGTGGCTTTCGGTGTAGAGCATCAGTATGGAATATAAAATGCAGCAAGTCAATTTTAACTATTTGCTAAACTACACATTCAACATTGGTTGAATCCTGAGCAGCTCCATCCAGTTAAGACTTGGATCCATTTATTTTTATTTTAATTAACCTCTGAGTATCAAAAGTGTGCAAAGCTTCAAAAATGTTTCTTAAGACTTGAAAGTAGATGCAGCACCTGTCTGAACTGTGCTCATACTCTCTCCTTTGTAGCAACACACAGACAAGCTGAACACCCAGGTGGCCTTAAATCAACTGTACCAGTTTGCCAGCAAGTACTACGATGTGGTGAGAGCTGCTGTCTTCAATTTATCTACCTTTGTGCTGTTGTGTGTGCTGAATCCATGAGCTACAAGGGGGAAGAGAGCTGTTATCATTGTTATTTAAGCTTAAAATAAGTTGTACAGAAATCCAGATTATTATTTCACTGGACTGATATCGACTATTTTCATAACAAACTTTTCCAGTGTTGGTAAAAACTTCAGTGAGTGATCAAGATGCATTAAGTTTAATAAGCCTAAAAAGCAACAGATTTTTCTCTCATATTTGCCAAATATTGTTTTTTCTGTTCGATTTCTGTTCGAAGAGAGTACCACAGAGTGCTTTCAATTTTAAGTTTAGGCGTAAACCAGTAAATCTAATATATCTGCCTCTAATATAGCGTTGCATTTTTTTTTTAATGCTGGGATAAAACAGCCACTAGATGGCGGCACAAGAAAGATTTTCCGTCTGGTTATAGTTACTCAGAGGATTTTTTTGTATTAACTATAAAACCTTTTACACATATTGACGTAAATATGCTTCAGTTTTAATTTTTTTTTCTTTCAGATAATCCAGTCGCTGGACGAGGACCCAGCAGCCCAGAACAAACAGCTCACCCTTCGCCTTCAACAGGTCGCTGCCGCCCTAGAGAATAAGGTCACCGACCTTTGACGCCAGACCTCGAGGAGGGTTCGGGGGGAGGAGCTTATGGATGCTAAAATACAGGATTTTGTTTTCAACACAAGGACTCAAAGGATGGCGAGCTCACGGACTCCACTGAATGTTTAATCATGTAATGACTGAAGTATTTGGCAGGGGTGAGGGGATTGGTCGGTGGATCCAAAGGAAGGACTAAAGGGGGAGGAGTTATGGGACGTCTGGAGGGGTGAGGAAAGTGTTAACGTACACCCGGAGTGGTGGAAACTAAAGTGTTGATATCTACTACACCTACATGGCGTACTTCTGCTTGGCATCTCAAAAAAGATTGCGAGGAGAGATGTGAAATGGCGCGATGTGATTACAGATGAAAGTTGTGTGAAATCAGAGTTATTTTTTTAATTGTACCTGGGATGTACGTTGGTGTACTCCTCGGACCTTGTTGTTTCTGTATTTGGCTTCAATGTGCCACAAATTTTAATTTCATCATGTAAGGACTGAAGGAAAAACGTGCCGCACAAGAAATGAAGGCTTCAGATTTTGGGATTTTTTTGAAGAATGAGCATGAAAATGAGGCATTCCCAAATATGTCCTTTTTGGTACTCTGCTCTTTTTTGGAAGTGCAGCTGCTTTGGGCACCTTTTCTGACCACTTTCTGAAGTCTGGAAACTGTGGATGTGGGGTGAATTTCATCCTAAAGTATACAAGATTAAGTTTGAATAAAATGGGAAAACCTCTACGGTAGAGCTGGGCGATAGAACGATAACGATATGTATCGCGATATAACTTTTTCTCGATAGAAAAATTAAACTATCGCGATAGACATCGCTGCTCTTGTCCTCTAAAAAAAAAACAAAAAAAAACAAAAAAACCCCCAAAATAAACCCAGCCAATCCAAATTAAGTAGCGCAGAGCCGAACCAATCACAGCCGCAGCGTCACGTCACGTGACTTGTTACGTACAGCACAAGTGCCAATATTTAAATAAAAACACGCTGCTGATTATTTCACATTTTTCTTGTGAGCAACGGCACATTTAAATCTTACAAATATAGTTATTTGGCTTATATCGTGATAGATATCGTTATAGCCTGAAATGAAAAAAACATATCGTGATATGAAAAAATCTTATATCGTCCAACTCTACTCTACGGTACACACCACTGACCAATCAGGGGTCTCAATGGAGGAACAAAGGACAGTGAATTCGGGGTACGAGGAGTTATATAAACCCAGAAAGCAGCAGGTTTTTTTCCCTTGTATCGTGGCCAAATGTAGTTTTTTCTCTACAGTTAGCAGCAGTATGTGTTTCTATGCTGATGATACTGTGCTTGTGACTCACAGCTGAATAATTTCATTTAGTTTGTTTAGGTTTGTTTGTTTGTGTGCAGGCTTTAGGCAGAGGCTTTGCATATCCAACATGAAATGTTTCTTTTTAATGGACTGACATGGTACCATTTAGTTTTATTCTTTTGCAAACTGTCTGTGAGGGTGTGTGTAAAAGTGGGGTTTTTTTTATTTGTTTTTGTTTATTTGTTTTTAGCTAAGCGGCTTTTTTATTTACTGCAACAACAAAAAAAAAATCAAAAAGAATCACAACAGCCTAATCATGTGAACAGCCAAAATTGTTATGTTTGTGCGTGATTTTTGCTTTTATAATCTGTACAGTTTCGCTTCTTTTGCCGTACCCCTTGCAAAAATAACTGCTTTTGTTTTCCATTTTTCTGTTCAAGTCCACATGCAAGAGAAGGTCTGCTTACTTTCATGTTTTCTGAAGACAGGGTATCACAGGATCTTTGAAAAAAGCTTCAAATTTAAGGTGGTAAAGTGTTAAAATGAAATAAATCTGCTTGTTATGGCCTCTATTTTTTGGATTATGCATTAATATTGTTATCAGAGTTAAAGGATGAGTAAAGGATAATGCATGGAGTCAGTTAAATGAGACCTGGCAGCACATGGATTGTGCCTCTGAACAGTCTTTCACCTTCATCCTTATCGTATGGAAGATTTAAAAAGCATACAAACCCAAGAAACACTTTAAAAAAAAAACGTTTAATAAATGTAAGCACTATCAGTTATCTCTTAAACATATAAACTAAACTTGAAAACTTCAGGTTCACAAACCTCTGCCTGATATGGTTTGCTTTAAATGTTTTATCAGTGCAGTGCAATGGCTTATTCGTAAATATGAAAGTTGGATCAACTGTACCGTTTTTTTCCACGTTTTGGGACAAAAAATAGGAAACGTTTAAAATAATCATTAAAGATGAAGCTGGAAAAAATCCATAATATGTAATTTAAGATCAGAAAAGTGATATGCAACAATCTAAATCAAGGTCAAGTTTATTTATATAGCACAATTCCAACAGTTCATGCTCCATGAAGTGCTTTACAAACTAAAATGCAACTAAAATAAGTAAAACGCACAACAATGATGGAATAACATATAAAAGAGAATAACACAATGCAAACGATGCACGACACATGAAAGGTGTTGACACACATCTCAACACCTTTCAGCATACTTTATTACTGGTTGCTGTATCTTTTCAGCCGCCAGTCGAACACACACCAACAACGACAGGCCGTTCATCTGTTTTAAACCGGTGAGGCGTGATTGTGGATGCCGCTCATGTGCATCTGCCTCCCCCCGCGGCTGCGCTGCAGACCACGCCCCACCACACACAGTAAGACAGTAAAAACAACTAAAAGAACAACTAAGGCTGGTAAAACAAAAAATGTCAACAGTCTATAAAAATGTCAAAACCGTCACAGCAAACAATAACTACACCTTGCACTTAAGAGTTTGGGAAAAAAGGCGACTGGACTTCTTGAAGTCGAGGTCATGGTATTCTGAAAGAATACTACCATGGGAGTTGGACTAATATATAAAAGAGGACTGAGAACCTACACAGATACACTACACTTTGTTCAGAATAAAGATAAATATGAAATTCCTGTCAAATAATGATGTATAAAAAATTAATCAAAATTAACAACTTTTTCAGTTTTACATGGACCTGATAACCTTCATGACCCTACAGGACACTCCCACGAGTGCTGTCGAAAACTTTTTCAAAGTCTACAAACACATAGACCTGTTGGGCAAACTCCTACATCCTGCATGTCAAGTAACATGCATGTAAAAGTGCGTGAAGTTGGCCTGAACAAACTAAGAAATGTCCTGTTGGAAAATCACATGACCTGATTTGCATCTTCTCATTGGTGGTGCTGTGGACATGTGGGCTTTTCCTGCCAAAGTGGGGTGTCGATTTTTACCAACACAATGTGTTCAGTGTGGGTTTGAAAGGACAACTACACAATAGTAGCTTCCTAGCATTCTGGTGCTTAGAGGCTTTTGCATCTAAAGTCTTCAAAAATAATTAGCAATAACAAAAACATTTAATTTAATGCTAAAATAAACATGTGATCAGATATTAAAATCTGTGTCAGCTCAAACTTGGATCCATCCACTATGGTGACCGCTTGGGCAATGATGGAGCAGCCCGAAGCACCTTCAGTCAAAAACTAAACACTTAGGAGTGTTTTTTGTTTAAGCATTTTAAATCTTCCATATTCTCTGACATTCATGTTCTACTTTGAGTCTGCAAAGTTGTACAATCCCAGTATTGCAGGAATATACATGCTAACAACTCCCTAAAAGATTCAGTATTTTCAAAAATAGTTTGCAGGGCAGTGAGGAAACGTGTCAGCTGTGAAATAAGAGGAACAAAAACGGCATATTCCCATTCACTGTTTGTTCATATGTTTGCGTAAATCAAAAAAGTGCTGTTACACCACAGAAGTTTAAATGAACTCTTATTTTTTCTTTTGCTGCACATTATTCATTGCCAACACAAAATCATGATACATCTGCAATATTCTTTTCTTCCTGAACCCAGACGATGATCTTGAGATGAGAGCTCGACTTATTATCAAAGATTTAATGTGCAGTTTGTAAGTTGTGTGGTCGTTTTTCAGGAGATGTTTATTTCTTGTGTTTCAAGCCTCGCAAACTGCAACTTTAATCTGTGGAGCAATACAACCAGTGCAGTGTCTCTGGTACTTGATGGAAACACTGCAAAGCTCTGATAAGAATCTGGCACCAGATGACCACCAGATATAAATGCATCTTAGCTTGTTTTCACTTTGATTTCTTTGAACCACTTTGGTACCAAAAACACTCAAAGTGCTGTGTGTGGAATTTTCTCGGACTGTTATTGCAGTTTTGTGTAAAATGGGGAACTTCTAATCTTTTAAAGGTTTTTTTCAGTTCAGATGTTAAGAAATGGAACGCACGAAGCAAAATTTGACCGGCTTTTAAAAGCCACTTTAGCTAGAAATGTTTGAGCTCTGTTTCCCATTGTGTTACTGAGGTCAGAGCTCAGTCTGATTTTACAAATACATTTCAGTCACTACAGTGAAAGAAGGTAATTTCTGCCTCCTGCCCATTCTGGGACCTTACAGCAGCTTAAAAAACTACCATATGAAAGACAAGCCAACTGGATGCGCAGCAGAGCTGGCTTGGCTTTGTGGCTTTTCTGAACTAACCCTGTGCTCAATTTACATTTATATGATAAGACCTCATTATAATCGGGATTCACTGTCTCCTATCTTTCACCAACTCTTGCTTGTTTCTGCCTTCTTTTTGCCACCAGCGAGTGCCTTAAAGACTGGAAGAGAAAGTAAAAGCCAAAAAGAAAAGGTGTCTAGAAGGATGTTCATGTTTATAGCGGGTTTAATAACCGCAAGATCACAGTGGGGGGAACAAAAGCTCTAATAAATAAGAGTTTTTAAAGTTTGCACACAACACAAATTTAATGCTACGGTCACTCTAGAGTGGTCAGAGACCGCAGTGCCACCAAAATTATTTAAACTGTGTGCAATGAACTTGCAATCTCGTTGCATTTGAAATGGCTGCTTGGAGGAGTGTCTCTGACAGCAAAATAATAAATAAAAAATATATTCAATCATCGGCCAACCACCACTTTTTTTCCTAGTTGCAAGGTTGCTGTTCAATTTTCTGTCCTCCAGTGTGACTGAGCCACAAATCATCAAACTATGGCAACCATATTGCTCTTCATCTCCCAAAGGTCTGGCAATTTTTAAAAGGAAAAGCAGAAGAAAAAAATATACTGTTGAATTTTTCTTTATCAACACATTTTTAAACTTTCCTCTGCCACAAATGTGCAGGGGCAAAGGTTGGTTCACCCAACATTTCGTTTCATGTATGAAGACTACATATGTTAACATATATTCATTCAACCTGAGTTAATTGTCACCCACAGTAAACTGCAGTTCTTCTGGTCTGTGCAGAAGTTTGATGTGAATGTGTGATGTTTGTGGTTTAATGAAGTGGCTTTCAGGGTAAAGGTGCAGAAAATGTTGGAATGCACAGGGATGTGAAGTCAGTTTATTCGTCTGTTATTTGAGGTTTAGTGTTTTGTGTTTTAAATGATGTACAACTAAAGTGTATTTGAAAAATTTACGTTTTACGAAGAACACGTGAACAGTTTTGAGAGTTTCTAGTTGTTAAAGAAAACCGCCCACTGGTACTGATGCTTTTACCAACAGCCTTTTCTTTGTACATCAGCGCTGCCATTGTTTGTCCTTGTACCATTGTTGTTGGAAACAGTTGGTTTGGAAGAACTGGACCAAGTTTAAAAGCATTAAAATGGACAGTAACAGCACTACCAGTAACCACAACTGGTCTGGACTGGACTGAAGCCCAAATCGGTGACTCTTCTTAGGAAGTGGAGAAGTGGGCAGAAAAATCCAGATCTAGGAAGTCCAAATATCCAATAAAAGATTTATACATAAGGAAAGTTGTTGTTGTGTTTCATTTTGTCATAGTGTGCCATCACACGAACAATCAGCATACAATCTTTGACTTTAAAAGTGTTTTAGTGTTTCACATACTTAGAAGATGTTGTTTGGACCTTCTGTTAACACCCTCAGATCCTTCATGAAAAATTGGTTAAATGCCTCTTGGAGTGCCTTTCAGATCTTCCAAGCTGAGGACATCACTAATACACATTTTGTTCAACACTCATTCCACTGTGTTACACTAATTATGGCAACTAGACCAACCTGTTTGTTACTTTCCTGTTAAATACTGTATCGTTTTTAAAATCCTTTTGTATACTTTTAAAATTTTAAATGACCTGGCGCCCAGTTACCTAACAGAACTTCTCGACGTGTATAGCCCCAAGAGAGCACTCAGATCCTCTAACCAACTGCTCTTAGTGCAACAAAGGCCCTGACGAAAGACTAGAGGGGACTGAGCTTTTGCAATTGCCGCACTCAAACTCTGGAATAATCTTCCTATCCATGTCCGCATGTCAGATTCCATTCAATCGTTTAAATCACGCTTAAAAACTCACCTGTTCCATCTAACTTTTGAAGCTAGTTTGGACTTCCACCTGGTCTGCAGTTGTGCTATGTAACTGTAACTATAACTGTTGCCTTTGTTGTAATCTGCTTTGCTACCTTGTGTGAAGCACTTTGATGGACACGGTCCTTTTTAAATGTCCTATAGAAATAAAACATTGATTGAAATCTTGAACTGTAAGTGAGCACTTCAAGTTGATGGTGTTAAAGTTCACTGAGCTGGTTGAACTGAGATAAAGGTTACACTGACTGTGTATGACATGCTCAGTGTATGGAGAAACTGTGACCATATGGATCATGTGACCTGTCTGTAGGTCAGGGTTTTTTTCCATCTGGTAAACAGTTCGACAGACGAAACGAAGCAGGCCTCCATTGAAGAACAGAGATTCCACAGTTCCAGTTAACTGGATGGCGAGCCAACCAAAGATCGTCGTTATTACGATCGTCCAGGCATCTTTGAAGCCAGAGCTTCGTTCCCATTTCATGGTGGGACAGATACCTGCGAGACTTCAGCCTTCCTTTTCCACTCTCAAGTGTGGTAGGACAGACAAAAAACAGACCGGCCACAGCGATCCATCGATTAACATTCATTTTTTACACTTGACTCAGAGATGCCTTTATTTTAGTTTGTTGTTTTGTAGTCTGATTTGTTGTATTAAGCACATGTACCTGCAGCTGCTGTGAGCTGAATTTTGTGCACTGTGGTGTGTTCTTCATCACCGACGTTTATAACGTGGGCGTCTGCCATTCCTAGATCCTACTGTCAGCAATCAATTGCACCAAAAATGCCACATGTAGAAAAAGTGATTTAAAAAATTAAAACTGGTATACAAATTGATATTTCATTTCTTTTTTGGATGTTGTCAGAAGGTTAAATAAACAATTTTTGAAAGTTGACTTTCCTATGAAGTCTTTCATAATTCAGGCTTTACAGGGTTAAAAATGTATTGAAAAGCATTCAATTCTTAACATTCAGACTTTGAGACCAAGGTGGACATGAGTTTTGCAGTAAAAGCTTCAGATCAACAGATCATCAGATCTAACAAGCTTACTTGGAGGTGTAAGCGACTAAGGCTTAGGTGGCGAGTTTCAGGAAAAGTGAGTGAGCAGACAGGTAAAGTCCTTCTCCCTACAGGTACACAAGTCCAAAAGTCATTGGCTGGTTTTGAACACATTACGTCAGCCGAAACTGCACAGAGGAGGTTAGTGAGGGATGGGACACAAAACCATTGTGGTGAAAGAATTCATGAGGGCAACCTAAGCAGGAGGGCTCCACCCACAGGCAGAACTGCAGAGCCCACAACTCCACCTGAAAACTCAAAAAGGCTCTTAAAACTCCCTCTAGCATCCTGAGTCCTACTTAATCACAAATATGAGTCTGTGTGAGTTGTAGCCTCAGTTTCCTGTTAGCTAACAGTGACACCTGGTGTGCTCTTGTGCTGCTGTAGTCTGTCAGCTTCGAGGTTCAACGCGTTGTGCATTCAGAGATGTGACTAGCTTGAAGCAGTCGTGCCGCTCTGACCTCAACAAGGTCAAACTCTCAGATCTAAAGCTCGCTGGATATTTTCTTTCCATTCTCTGCAAACACACGAGTCCTACTTAAGTTTTGAAATCTGCAGCTTTGTGAACAACTATATATATATATTTTTTCTGTTTTCTGAATATAAACCAGCATTTGTGAGAGACAGCTGCAATGATGTTCATTCATATTGAGAGACAAAAGAGCTTCAGAGGATTAATCAGCTTTCGTCCTCATTTATTCAGGCATCACAGGAAGGCCTGTCTGCGTGTTTCTCAGCAGAAATCTGTGTTTAATTGACAAACACACACCTCCAACAGCCTGAAGCGAGGACACGGCGAGCTTTACTCAGAGGAGCCTCCTGTTTGCAATTCACAGGAATTGGAAGTAGAGCAGGGCGATATGGCCAAAAATATTTATCACGATATATATTTGAAAATTTGCGATAACGATATAACCGACGATATAATTGATGCGAGACAAAATACAACTCCACAACATTACTAGCGCAAAAAGACAACCTTCCATTTATTTTCACTTAAACAAGAAGCTGGTTTTTATGTACATTAAAGCTTTATAAAAATGTAACAGTGCAAATGCAAATTCCTTGCTGAAAGTTTAACCAAAAGGCATTTCCAGTAGAAATGGGCTGACATATCCTGAGCATAACCATGTATAATATCCACTGAAGTTAAAAAGAGGTGCTTTGCAACATTAAACTGCAGTGTGCAGTACGCATTTTTCGGACCATAAGGTGCACGGGATTATAAGGCACATTAAGCGAAACAAAGCAGTCAGATAAATCAAACTTTATTAAACTCATTCTTCTTGCTTCCTCCACTTCTGTACCATTGATTCATTAATGTTGAATTCTCTGGCAGCTGCTCTATTCCCATGTTGTTGCAGTATATTAATGACTAACCTCGTATTGTGGATGGATTATCTCAGTTGTTCTCCTGACTGAAGTTTGGTCCGTTTACAGTATCCTGCCATGCGATTGCATTTGTCTCTAACCATGAAGAACCTTCACGTTAACTTTTATAAGTGGAAAAGTGTTAGTGTTCGTCCTCCAGCTTCACTGTTTATGTTATGCTAACATAGCTGTGTCGCTAGCGATCACGTAGCACATCATTATATACCAGCTAGCCCAACTTCAGTAACCCTACAAACATCACTGCTGTTTAGTTTCCTGTCTTCATTTATGTTGGAAGTGATAGCAGAGCTGTACGTTTGATTTTTTTCAGAAATCTCTCCGTCAGAACATGCTATATCATGCTTAGGTAACTAGCGAAACTAGCGAGCTAACTTCCGCTAGCTTCCTGCTAACTTCTAACTCCGTTAAATGTAATAACTTTTGTTTTCATGGATGCCTGGAAGTTAAATTTTATAGTTACACCTGGTAAAGCAGCAATGCTGATCGTTTTATTAAAGATGAAAGAATTTAGACAGTTTTTAACTCTAAGTGATGCTGCAGTGTTGTTTGACCTGAAGCATACGGAGTTTAGGACCCAGATTACTCCCAGATTTAAGAGCATCTTAGTCCGACAAATATGACAATAACGATGGCCGCTTGCATGTTCTGCAAAAAAATGTGCTTTGTCGTGTATCTGACGGACAAACACCAAACCAGTTCCACATCACTGAAGTTGCACCATTTTTACAAACCAATTCTGGTTCATCTGTTTCACTCAACAATCGGCCATGTGCGTATGAAAACAAAGGCACCGCGCATGCGCGTTTTACTCCCATTCTATCGCGATATTTCATTTTCCTATCGTTGCCTAACATTATACCGGTATTACCGTGAACGGTATAATATGGCCCAGCCCTAATTGGAAGCACATCTGCCATCAAACTCCTGATAGACACTGGGCTCTGCCACGTTCATACAACCTGCACAGATGTAGAAATTATTAGTGAATAATCTGTTTTTAGATTTAGAGCAATCAGGAATTTAAGAAAACCATGCTTTCCTACACTCAACACATGATAACCTGGTGGGATTCTTGAAGAAGAAAAAAAAAGGAAAGCACAAACTTGCGCTTCCCACAGAGCTCCCAGCTGATGTGTTCTTGCTCTGAACAGATCAGCCACTGATGAAAGAAATGACATCACTGCCCCTCTGTGTTCATAACTGAGAACTGCACTGCAGCGCCATGAATTCTAAACGTCTAGATTCAGTTTTTCCACAACAAACACAAATTTATGGAGACAAATAAATCACTTATCCTGGATCATGCTCAGCACGAGGTATAGTGTCACTTTGGTATGAGTTCAACTTCACTCACCCATCAGACTATGTGTGCACATGTACACAGGTCCATAAGTAATTTGATTTGATTAATTAAGATGTGCAATGCAGAATTTCAGCTTTAAGTGTTTAAGAATTACACCCTGAATTTGGATACAGCCTGTGAGTGCCTGTTATGGGCTTTTATAGGGCTTTGGAGCGTGATGTCACGGGGGTGGGCGTGGAAAGGATTTTGGGGGTCTAAACAAAGCACAAGCGAAAAAGGAGCGAAGGCACACACGACAGCCATGGTTCGTTCTTGCTGTGTGGTCGGCTGCAATGTTCGATCGCACGACCGGCAAGAGAATAAGCTTGAAAAGGGTTTGTCTTTTCATTCTTTCCCAACCTGGAAGCAACATGAGGCAGCTCGTGTATCGATGTTACCAAACGAAGACGTCTAGCCTGGATAGCAGCTGTGAGACGAGCTGATATCCAGTTCTCTTCCATCTCCAAATATCTGTTGGTGCTCCAGACATTTTCATTCCGGTAAGTTCTAAATATGTTCATATCACTCTTTATAGCCTATTAGTTTTATTTTCGATGCGCTCTGAGCTCATAGCAAATTAGAACAAACATCCTACTGAGTGATTTTGCAGAACTACCTTCTATCTATAGAGTTGCTAATTATTTGGCATTATTGCAGCAAACCAGCCAATGAAATGGATGAAACATCGTGACTGGGTTGCAGCGCTACACAAGGGACCTGCTTCAAACACACCACCATGCCAATCAGATTACTTCTTCCATGTGAGGGTGAAGAGGTGACCCTTCTGGATAAGATGGTGAAGGTTTGGTGAACAGTGTGGTAGTAAAACCAGGGAAAAATGAAACCTGCTCCTGTTAAATATTCTTAAGTCTTTTGCTGTATAAATAGCGGTATTTTTTCAAAAGATACAGTAAATAAAGTAATGTTAGTAGTGGGTGATATCATGTAAACACTCATGATTTTATGGAAACATTTTGTCATTTGTAAACTATAAAAGCAGCTGGGATTTTTCTTTTTTGAGGACGGCTCCTTTTACCTTTCAATACGGATGGTCTGTTTATGTTTTGATCAAGAGCCTTTTTTGGGCAGCTGAAGAGGAGAAGTCTATGTTATGGCCAACCACTGACTGTATCTTGGTCACATTACCCAGCAAAACCCAGTATGCAGGTTCATCTGTAACAGTCCTTGTGCCACAGATCAACACTGTTGCTTCTACATTAAACAGAAGAGCAGTGGCATGGGTGCAGGTCTTCGCGACTCCGGCCTTACAGGGGCAGTGGGCGGCTTCAACATTCCCTGTGATGCTCACAGTGACCCATGGCTGCAATGCTGGTTCATTCAGTCTTTGAGTGCAGGACCTGAAACTAGGGCTGCTCGATTATGGCAAAAATGATAATCACGATTATTTTCACTGAAATTGAGATCTCGATTATTTGACGATATTTATTTAACCCTTTAAGACCTACCATAGAACCAAGTCCGCCAGAGCTTATATTATTTTTTTACATGTTGTAGTGCCATTTATGGGAGCATTTCAAGTTGCTATACAACTGTTATAGCCCATATTTTAATAATATGTATGCATTAAGTCCATAGTAACTACATTAATTGCAAAAAAGTGCAATAAACTACAAAAAAAATTGAAAATCGTTTTTTTTTTTTTTTTTTTTACATATATTACTTGGAGAAATTTAAGAGGTTTATCCCTCAAAACTTTAAATACAAAAAAGTTGCAAAAAATAGTTTACAACAGGAAATTTATTTTGAGTGTCTTCATAGTTTTATTTTGGAGATACACCAATTTTTATATACTGCAGGAAAAACGAAAAAACAATCCTATGATGCAAATTTGCAAAGAAAACAGCATGTGCATCAAAATAAACTATTTCCAGCAGTGCAATTCGAGTTCTAAGCATCCCAGAAACTATTCAGAAAAGTCAAACATGACCAGTATAGGCTTTTAAGGCCTACAAGTAAAAAAACTACATTTCCGCGAAAATGATGTCACTTCCGGTTTTGGCCAGGAAATGGCGGACATGTGATAGTTCGGGCTGACGTCTGTTTCACTGTGGGAAGTGTTACGAACAGCTGATCGGATCGGCGAAGCCTGTTTCTGGAATATTATGTTTTTGTTCCTGCAAGCGCTTTTTATGCAATTTTTGCAAAGCTTTATGTGGAAGGAAACCGTGACCGAGGACAAGCTGATGGCATAAGATGTAAGTACAACTCCTCCGGTTTTATATGCAAAACAAATTATTGCGCTAGCTTACACGGTCCAGGTTCTACAGGGATTTAAAAATAGTTACACCAAACGGAGCGTGCTGCTCTGACCGGCTTTAAAGGGTTAACAATGACTTTAAAAAATAATATAAAATAGTGTGCAACACCACTGAAGTTTTTTTTTTTACCTCTCTTTTCAACCAATGGCAGTCACTCTCCTCTCCAAATAACTTCTGCTTAGCTTTCAGATCTTCCTCGGCTCCTCTTAATCAGCGGTCTCCACCCTTTTTTACGCCACGGACCGGTTTATGCCCGACAATATTTTTACGGACCGGCCTTTAAGGTGTCGCGGATAAACGAGGGGGGGGCTAATAATCGGCTCACTCATTTTTAATGATCGTTGAAAGCCCAGATCGTAATCGTGATTAAAATTCGATTAATTGAGCAGCCCTACCTGAAACACACACAGACAAAGTTCATTTAAAGACAAGAACTATGAGCCAAGGCCGACATAAATGTGTTTTATCTACTTCATCATAAATGTAACAAAGTGTTTAGAAAGTTAGCACATACATGTAATTTTTCATTTCTTTATGTGTCCATCGCTGCATGTTATATTCTAAATCTGCCTGTTCTCTGTCAGAAACCTGCCTGCAGAAAATGAACTTAAAGTATGTAATGTGTAATGTAATCACTTTAGAGATGGAGAAAGCATAAAGTGACAATTATGAATCCCTTAATATGATAAGGAGATTCTGCAGGTCATTAATCAATGTATAAAATTAAAATAAAATGTATTTTTAGTGACACAAGATACAAATATGGAAGCAAGATGTATAATTAGAATTATTTATAATAAATATGAATAAATCATTGCAATTTCTTTAACCATAAAGAATAACTAAATCCTTCAGGACAATGTCACATCAATGCACTGAACTATGTTATCCACCTAACAGCCTCCACATGTTCTCACTGTAATTTCCCCTCATGAATGAATTTATGCTGCACTAATGTGAATGTTTGCAGGGGAAGCAAACGCATTTCACTCGCAGTACTCGAGCTGACTTACCTTTGTTTGAATGACGACTTGTACGCGCTGATTCCACAGATAAGGTACGAAAATATGTCAGGATACGTCAATAGCAGTTGGTCTTCAGGGTTTCTACTCCACGGCCGTATTTCACACGGCTCCACATTTCCAATGCACGCTATTTTCTGCAAGTACCGCTGCTTCCCCTCTGAACGAAATCGGTCTCTATACAGTCCATTCTCTTTTGAGCTGCTTTTAAGCATCTTGTAATCGTCTTCCAACACAGTGTGTTTGTTTTGATTCGTAGACCCCACAATGCATTGCGGCGTGACGTCAACCTTATATATATATGTGAGGCGTCTGCGCATGCGTAGCTCGTGACGTCACTGAAAGGAAATTCGATTGGCTATGATGTGCTGCAACGTCACATAGGCAAGAGGCTATAAATATCCCTCAGACATTTAGACATGCTCATTTGTTGGCACATGTTGAACAGTCGGCGCTCTCTCAGGAAACGTCTCACGCTTTTAACACAAACCAAGAAAATAACATTTGTGACTGCAATGTATGAAAATTCAGATCAGGAGGGGGAAGAAATTGAGCTTCCAGAAGGATCAGGTGTAGCAAAAGAAGGTGAAATAACTGCTGAAACAGAAAGTGTCCGAGCTCTAAACCCTGTAGAACAGGCTGTAGTTGACGTCATCCATGAGATATTTGGTGAAATGGATTCAACAAAGAACAAAGAAAAATACTCTCTGGCATCCATCGACTCACCTCCAATGGCAGAACCTAAGAGCGTTTCTCCAGAAAAATGGTCTCTGGCATCCATCGACTCACCTCCAATGGCAGAACCTAAGAGCGTTTTTCCAGAAAAATACTCTCTGGTATCCATCGACTCACCTCCAATGGCAGAACCTAAGAGCGTTTCTCCAGAAAAATGGTCTCTGGCATCCATCGACTCACCTCCAATGGCAGAACCTAAGAGCGTTTCTCCAGAAAAATGGTCTCTGGCATCCATCGACTCACCTCCAATGGCAGAACCTAAGAGCGTTTCTCCAGAAAAATGCTCTCTGGTATCGATCGACTCACCTCCAATGGCAGAACCTAAGAGCGTTTCTCCAGAAAAATGCTCTCTGGTATCCATCGACTCACCTCCAATGGCAGAACCTAAGAGCGTTTCTCCAGAAAAATGGTCTCTGGTATCCATCGACTCACCTCCAATGGCAGAACCTAAGAGCGTTTCTCCAGAAAAATGCTCTGCGAGCATTTCAGGCTCTCTTAAAGATTCCTTTGAAGTATTAGAGATGGGTGTTGTGTCAAGGTCATCTTCTGATTTTAAGGAAATGTCCACTGACCTCTCCTTTTTGCTCTTTAAGACACTTCTTGTAAAATGTAAGTCTAAGACCATGCAATCTGTGGCTAAGACCACAAGTACTTCAAGAGAAATACACACTCTCATCAACCATCTGACAGAGTTGATACAGCCTGAACTCAGCAGCACAGAGTCCGCCATAAATCTGATAAATGACAAGAATCAGTTCATTAAGAAAATGGCCAAATCCCTCATCAAGGAGTTTGGCTCCTCAGACAATGTCTTAAATGCTGCGATGTCAAATGATTCATCTTTTGACAAGGCTGTGATAAGTCATTTGAAATTCGGGCTCCCCAGTCCTCCAGAAAAGTCCAAAATTTCCAGGTTTTTTTCAGCAGTGTTAAAAGCTTTTTCAAAACCCTTTACGTGCTGCTTTAAAGGGCAGCAATGATTACATGACATTTTTGCCTTTTTCCTGCTGCCTTGCTTCTTTTAAAATCTTGAAGCAGAATTTTAGCACCAAATCCATTTCCATCGCCCCCAACCAGTCGCAGCGGATGGCTGCCCCTTTCTGAGCCTGGTTCCGTTGGAAGTTTCTTCCTGTCAGAAGGGAGTTTTTCTTCCCCACTGTCGCCTTGTGCTTGCTCAAAGGGGGATCATTTGATTGTTGGGCTTCTCTGTAGTACTGTATTGTTTTTACCTTACAGTACAAACAGGGAAGAAACTTGTGATTTGGCGCTTTATTTAAGATATATATCATATACAAAATATCGTATATATCAAATAAAACAATAATATCAAATAAAAACATTCAGACTGTTGTCTTGTTTTTCTATGTTGTCAAATATGTAACAAGTTGAGTGTGTGCATTCTGGTCATTAGCATTTTTGGTTTTTTCATTTTTAATGTATTCGAGCTGAATTCGGGGTGCGAGGTAGTTGCTTACTACAGCATGTTTGTATAGACACTATGGAGTTCTGAGCTACTAGGAAGTAGGAAGAGGCTGACTTAACCACCCCTCCCTCCTACCACACATACAAGATTGATTTAAATTTGTAAATCAATTTCCAATGCACGCTATTTTCTGCAAGTACCGCTGCTTCCCCTCTGAACGAAATCGGTCTCTATACAGTCCATTCTCTTTTGAGCTGCTTTTAAGCATCTTGTAATCGTCTTCCAACACAGTGTGTTTGTTTTGATTCGTAGACCCCACAATGCATTGCAGCGTGACGTCGACTCCAAAGCCCGATAACACAAACCAAGAAAATAACATTTGTGACTGCAATGGCAATGCTAAAGGAAAATGAATATTCGATCGTGGTCACGCCAGACCAGATTTTGCCACCAATCAATAAGTACTTCAAAAAGCTCTCGGAAATTGAGTGGTACTTTATACAAAGTGGCACATGCAACGCCAACATACAAGGCATTCTTGCTGACATGCTTTCTGAAATCATTCAGACTGCCTCTGCCAGCATCCTAAAAATAGCCCTTCCTGATGTTCAGGATCGTAAGGTGAAAGAATGTCCGGTGCTTTTAGATGAGGGGAAAATAAGGCCGTCCCTCGGAGACTCGATCTCAGCGGTCTTCGCCAGTGCTCATAATGTCCCGAAAAAGCGATGTAAGAGGGCTGTAAAGCTGACACGCATGGTTGAGGAAGAGATCTCCGAAAAGATCAGTTCAATAGTTGCACTGCTCGCACAAAGCCCTGATTTCCCGGAAGACCCCACCATTTATGTTAGCGGTACATTTAGTAATATTAAAAAACTACACTGCATGGTTCGTCACGCTGCCTCATGCCTTAAAAAGCTTGTAGGTAAGCTGCGCTGCCAGCGCCCGACAAGTGGGTCTGATCCATTTGATTCTGATCCCGAAAGTACGGATGCAGACATCTCAGTGCAAACACCAATCACTGAGATTTCTCTTAATCCCTCTTTTTCATGGAGCTTCAATGAAGAGATGATAGAGGATGAAAATTCAGATCAGGAGGGGGAAGAAATTGAGCTTCCAGAAGGATCAGCTGTAGCAAAAGAAGGTGAAATAACTGCTGAAACAGAAAGTATCCGAGCTCTAAACCCTGTAGAACAGGCTGCAGTTGACGTCATCCATGAGATATTTGGTGAAATGGATTCGAGTAGCGTAGAGCCCTGTGAGAAATATCGCTCAAACAAACCTGCCTCTAACTCAGAATTATTTAATTCAGGAGACCTCTTCTCCAGATGTGTGCCATCCACCTCAAGCACTGGGCTAAAAGCACGCAAACACCACTTTTCCATGTTTGCAAAAAGACAGTTTGAAACAATGAAAAAAGAGCTAAAACACACAAAAAAGACAAACAGGAAATATTTTGTTTGTCTAAATAACCTTTGCAAATACCCAAAGTATTGTAGTGGAGCAAGACTGAACAGAATTCTGTCTCCTCCTTGTCTGAGCTCGCCACAGTATGAAACAGTGGCCTCTAATGAAAGCATAGTTTTCATCCTGCCAGGGTCAGTACCTGAAACTCCTCGTCCCCAGAGTGCAAACTCTGATCGAGCCCCTTCCCGAAATACGCTTCTTTGTTACCCAAGTTCTTCTTCAGTGGACTTTGACACCATTAGATCAGACGTTAATCAATTATATGATACACTCACAAAGAAAGAAGAAGTCCCTATATTCGAAAAAACATTGGAAAACATTAAAAGTAGTGGGGAAATCAGAACTTTTTCTAAGGAGGTAACAGCTAAAATGTTCAATCTGTCTATGACGAGTCGAGTGCATCAAATTCCCGTAGCTCTAAGCGGGAGATCCCTCTCAGACACCGTCATCTCCAGGACTCCACAAACAGTAGATGGCTCAAAGCGTCCCTTTTCTCCTGAAGTCCTCTATGTCCTCATAGAAGACGCGGCAGAAAAGTTTTTGCAAAAACCTTTACTGTGGGTGGAGAACAAAGAAAAATACTCTCTGGCATCCATCGACTCACCTCCAATGGCAGAACCTAAGAGCGTTTCTCCAGAAAAATGCTCTGCGAGCATTTCAGGCTCTCTTAAAGAGTCCTTTGAAGTATTAGAGATGGGTGTTGTGTCAAGGTCATCTTCTGATTTTAAGGAAATGTCCACTGACCTCTCCTTTTTGCTCTTAAAGACACTTCTTGTAAAATGTAAGTCTAAGACCATGCAATCTGTGGCTAAGGCCACAAGTACTTCAAGAGAAATACACACTCTCATCAACCATCTGACAGAGTTGATACAGCCTGAACTCAGCAGCACAGAGTCCGCCATAAATCTGATAAATGACAAGAATCAGTTCATTAAGAAAATGGCCAAATCCCTCATCAAGGAGTTTGGCTCCTCAGACAATGTCTTAAATGCTGCGATGTCAAATGATTCATCTTTTGACAAGGCTGTGATAAGTCATTTGAAATTCGGGCTCCCCAGTCCTCCAGAAAAGTCCAAAATTTCCAGGTTTTTTTCAGCAGTGTTAAAAGCTTTTTTAAAACCCTTTACGTGCTGCTTTAAAGGGCAGCAATGATTACATGACATTTTTGCCTTTTTCCTGCTGCCTTGCTTCTTTTAAAATCTTGAAGCAGAATTTTAGCACCAAATCCATTTCCATCGCCCCCAACCAGTCGCAGCGGATGGCTGCCCCTTTCTGAGCCTGGTTCCGTTGGAAGTTTCTTCCTGTCAGAAGGGAGTTTTTCTTCCCCACTGTCGCCTTGTGCTTGCTCAAAGGGGGATCATTTGATTGTTGGGCTTCTCTGTAGTACTGTATTGTTTTTACCTTACAGTACAAACAGGGAAGAAACTTGTGATTTGGCGCTTTATTTAAGATATATATCATATACAAAATATCATATATATCAAATAAAACAATAATATCAAATAAAAACATTCAGACTGTTGTCTTGTTTTTCTATGTTGTCAAATATGTAACAAGTTGAGTGTGTGCATTCTGGTCATTAGCATTTTTGGTTTTTTCATTTTTAATGTATTCGAGCTGAATTCGGGGTGCGAGGTAGTTGCTTACTACAGCATGTTTGTATAGACACTATGGAGTTCTGAGCTACTAGGAAGTAGGAAGAGGCTGACTTAACCACCCCTCCCTCCTACCACACATACAAGATTGATTTAAATTTGTAGGATCTGATCTCTTTCAGAACCCAGCTTTGCTCTCAGGAGGTAGGAGTTAGTCTGAAACTTCAAAATGAGGTGGCCAGCTCTCTTCCATGTGTGTGACATAAGCGACTGAATCTGACAAAAAACTTGAATATTTTTCTGTCCTTTGAACATCCAATACGTACAAATAGAATAGAATAATGCTTTAAATGTCCCACAAGGGGAAATTTGGTTGTATAAGCGGCAAAAAGAAACAAAAATACACACAGAACAGAAAGACAATGTTTACATATTTTACATACAAACCCAGGTTGTAGTGTGCAAACAGAGCAAGATACTGAAAGATGTTTACATATTTAGAATATTTTGAAAAGTGCAGGTTGTGTATTGTACCTGTATATTAAAAAGTGGTATGGCAATTTAGAAATAGAAATATATAGATATATAGAAATAGTATGATTTAGTAGAAATACTATGTTTTAGCACAAATATTATAAAAAGCAGAAATACTGTACTATGATTTGGTAGAAATACTATGTTTTAGCACAAATACTATAAAAAGCAGAAATATTATAATTTAGCAGAAATACTATATTAAGCACAAATCCTATAAAAAGCAGAAATATTTTAATTTAGAAGAAATACAATATTAAGCACAAATACTATAAAAAGCAGAAATACTATATTAAGCACAAATACTATAAAAAGCAGAAATTTAAGCACAAATCCTATAAAAAGCATAAATACTATATTAAGCATAAATACTATAAAAAGCAGAAATACTATATTAAGCACAAATACTATAAAAAGCAGAAATACAATATTAAGCACAAATACTATAAAAAGCAGAAATTTAAGCACAAATCCTATAAAAAGCAGAAATACTATATTAAGCGTAAATACTATAAAAAGCAGAAATACTATATTAAGCACAAATACTATAAAAAGCAGAAATACAATATTAAGCACAAATAGTATAAAAAGCAGAAATACTATATTAAAAGCACAAATACTATAAAAAGCAGAAATACTATACTAAGCACAAATCCTATAAAAAGCAGAAATACTATATTAAGCAAAAATCCTATAAAAAGCAGAAATACAATATTAAGCACAAATACTATAAAAAGCAGAAATACTATATTAAGCACAAATACTATAAAAAGTAGAAATTTAAGCACAAATACTATAAAAGGCAGAAATACAATATTAAGCACAAGTCCTATAAAAAGCAGAAATACTATACTAAGCACAAATCCTATAAAAAGCAGAAATACTATATTAAGCAAAAATCTTATAAAAAGCAGAAATACAATATTAAGCACAAATACTATAAAAAGCAGAAATACTATATTAAAAGCACAAATACTATAAAAAGCAGAAATACTATACTAAGCACAAATCCTATAAAAAGCAGAAATAATATATTAAGCACAAGTCCTATAAAAAGCAGAAATAATATATTAAGCACAAATCCTATAAAAAGCAGAAATACAATATTAAGCACAAATACTATAAAAAGTAGAAATTTAAGCACAAATACTATAAAAGGCAGAAATACAATATTAAGCACAAGTCCTATAAAAAGCAGAAATACTATACTAAGCACAAATCCTATAAAAAGCAGAAATACTATATTAAGCAAAAATCTTATAAAAAGCAGAAATACAATATTAAGCACAAATACTATAAAAAGCAGAAATACTATATTAAAAGCACAAATCCTATAAAAAGCAGAAATATTATATTATAGCAGAAATACTATATTAAGCACAAATCCTATAAAAAGCAGAAATATTATAATTTAGAAGAAATACAATATTAAGCACAAATCCTATAAAAAGCAGAAATACAATATTAAGCACAAATACTATAAAAAGCAGAAATACTATATTAAAAATACAAATCCTATAAAAAGCAGAAATACTATATTAAGCACAAATCCTATAAAAAATACTGTACTATGATTTGGTAGAAAAACTATAATTAATCAGAAATACTATATTTGGCAGAAATACTATATTTAGCACACATCTTATAAAATAGCAGAAATAGTATGATTTAGCACAATAGTAATAACTTAAACAGAAAAATTGGAAAAGCAAAATGGACAGCTGAAAAAATGCTGAACATGCTGAGGGTACCTCAAATATACTTGTTAAATGAAAAAAATCAGCCAAAAAATATATATAACAGCCACACAATCACAAATATGTACACATAAGGAAACACACATGCACAGAGAGACACACACACAAGATCCAATTCAGTCAACCATTCTAAATATATTGAATTTAAATCTTACAATGACATCATACCATTAAAAGGCTTTCTCTCTCTCTGTCACACACACACACACACACACACACACACAGGGAGAGAGAAGTACGTTTCTACCTCAGTCAAGCAGACTGGGAGCTGCTGAATTTGAATCCACCAATCAGAGAGGCTGTGTACTTTTTCCCGCCAAAACAGGTGCACGCAGCACAGAGAGACACAGGATTTTTGCAATCTATTTCTCATAGTGAGGACTCCCCTCAAACAAATGGCCATAATTTCCTAACCGTAGGGGCTAGAACGGTCATTCTTAGACCGTTTTGTTCAGAAGAAATGGGGGAATTTTCCAGTGTTGACAATTTATCATTAAAATATGAATTATTAAAGATATTTGACTTGTAATGCACCATAACTGAGTAGAGGCGAAGCAAAAACTGCCTTGACTTGCCCTCAAACAACGCTTTCTAACTCTAAATCTATTTGGAGTATCAATATCATTCTTTCACCGTAAGAGACAGCAGGCTTTGGTGAACAGTCATGGAAATTTTCAGGTCTCTGTGGAAAGCCAACAAAAAGTTATGACGAGAGAAAAAAGTGGTTCATTTCCAGAGTTTGAAATCTGAAGAAATCTGAGCGAAGGACGAATTTCCTACCCTCAAACAAGTCTAATTCATTTCAGAACGGTAATAGGTGAGAAAGAAATTCTTGAATTGTGAGTGTCAGGAGTGTCTGAAGATATACTGGGACAAGCCTCATGTCTTAACTTTGTTTCATTAAGGAGATATGACGATTCGAATATGCCTCTCATTACAGAAATCAAGCGGTGATTTTGAACAAACTCTCCATTGACTTTCTATGGAGAGTTTTCCGACTTTGTGTTGGTCTGAGGAGATTTGCAAAAATTCTATAAGTCCCACAACAATGATAGTGACATTTCCTGAAGGCCAGCAAAAATACCTACATTTTGATGTATAATTTGTGGAAGTTGAGTGAAAATTGAGCCAGTAGCAAGAAGTTGTTCGGACATGAAGAGAAGACTGCAAAACCTTCAGTGGCACACTGGAAGCCAAGAGCATAGCAACCATAACAACGCATGTATTTTGTGAAAAATCACAATTTTGCAACTCAAAACTTTAAGAGGGATAAAAGTAAAACGGTAAAAGATTTGAAAAAGCTGATTTATACCTGAATAGCCCAATAATTTGAGAACATTTTAAAGTTTGAATGGTTGTTCTACCTGAAAATATGAGGAAGTAGTTAAGTTTCAAAAACAAGCAAATTTTAGCAGAATTGCGGAAGTTTCCTATTCATTTCAAATTAAAGGAAAAAAGCTTAATATTTTAAAAAGTATAATAGTGAAAAATACCAAAAGATATAGCCATCATTAGCAGAAATACCAGAATAGTTTAAAATTTGAACGGTGAAGATAGCACAAAAATTGTGGAAGTAGATCCACGGTGAAAAGTGTACGGAGACACCAAGAAGGAACTCAATAAGTTAGTGTATATATAGACTGAGAGAAGTAATGTGCAAGTTATGACAGCAGAAGTTGTCACAGCACTGATGTAAACCTCTATGTTTGTTGGGAGCAGTTTTGATTGTGCAGTCTGACAGCTGTAGAGAGGAAGGACCTGCGGAAACGCTCCTTCAAGCATCTAGGATGCAGCAGTCTGTCACTGAAGGAGCTCTGCAGTCCAGCAACATTTACATGCACGGGGTGGGAGACTCTGTCCATCAGAGAAGTTATTTTGGCCAGAGTCCTTCTGTCTCCCACCACCTGCACTGGATCCAGGGTGCATGCCAGCACAGTTCCCTGTGGGGCCCCTGTACTGCATATGAGTATGTATGTATGTATTGTAGAATTCAGCTAGGTGCAATATGTCAGTGAGTGCAGAATTTAGGAGAATCACAAGAATCCATTTGCAGTCCAAGTTCTTCCCCCCTGTTGGACAGTCATTCTGCGAGCCTTATGAATGTGTTTGCAAAGAATCAGATCTTAGTGAACTCTGGCTCAAGGTCAGGGGTCAGAGGTCAAGTTGTCTGAAAATCTTGTAAATGTGATAACTTTAGAACAAGATGATGTAGAATTTTGAAATTGATACATAGGTGTATCTATTATGAGGCTGAGTGGGACGATTGGTCAGTATCAGTAGCTATGTGCATGACTAGTTTCATTTCATGTAGTAAATCTTTACATTGTAGACTTTCAACCTGGGGCCTCATACACAACACCAACCTGTCTACGTGGTTCTTCTTCAGCTATCTGAGAATTTTTATGGGAAGTGTATTTTTCTGGTATTTTCTTAGCCTCATCTATTTTTTAAAAAGCACATAAAAAGGAGGAAGCAGGGGAAATGGGTGAGGGTGAGCATCTGAGTGACTTTAATCCAAATTGCGATGCTTAGGCGACTTGACCCAGGCAGCTCTAAACGAGCAAAGCCTGCTTTCATAAAGACATAACAGTGTGAAAAAGTGTTCATCAATCCCTCCTTTCCTTTTCACATTTTGCTAGAAAAACGGAAAATTTATGCAGTAATTTACTGAAACGTGTATAAAAATACGTGGAGGCACAACACACTGCTCCAGTAATGTTTAGGTCCGGTCGTTACTGAAACATTGTGTTTTTCTAAATAATGGCATTCTATTCTATTCTATCTAGCTATGCTTTTCCTACATTTGCTGTGTCTTTGGGATTGTTGTCATGCTGAAAAATGAGGCCATTGTCATTAAGATGACCAATTTCCAGATGGTATTGCAGATGGAATAAACAAAGAATTCAAGTGCGTTTCATTAAAGCTGGTTTGACGGTTTGACCAGCTTTGATTATGACTGACATGCAGATACTTTAGGGTGTCTTCACTCATTCAGGAACCTTCCTAAACAAAGTTGACTTTTAGCAATGGTACTGCTACCTGGATGTAGGCCAGGCTTCTCTCAGAAGAGATGTTTGGTTTGCGAGTGCTTCTTCAGCTTGGGAATTAGCCAACTTCTGCTGATAAATGACCCACTCAGACTGAGGGTGATGGTTTCCTTTTTCTGTATTTGGTGCCAAATGGAAAAAATGGTATATAGGTTCACTATGAGGCAAAAAACAAACAAAAAACCCTCAAACCACACGCAACAATGTATCACTTCCAGCGTGTTTTAAACGAAAAACCAGAACGGATTATGTTTTCATCACAACTGTGTTCCAGCCAGGTGAGGAGAGCTACCTTCGTCATGCTTCCCTAACCTATTAATCTCGGTTTCGTACACCTTTCAGCAAAAGAAGCATCACATTGAAGCTACTTTGAATGCATCGTGTACCTGAATATTGTTGCTTATTTGCTGGATGAATTACTTGCAAGATGACATGAAAAAACAAACAAAAAAAAAGGCATAATTTCCTGTGGTCGACTAATCCATTAAGCCTTCCGGGAGGCATGTAATCAGATAGAATCTAAGCTCTGTAGTGGTGCAGAGTGAGCATGTGCACAGAGCGCTATGTTAAAGTATAAAATATATCACATACCAAACGTGCCCCACATTCTAAGGTTTTCTTGGATCAATCCAGAATTTTCCATAAAATATTCTGAGCTCTCCTCACAGATTTATCTGCTTCCAACCACGGATTGAAATAACATGACTGAGCTTTAAGATGTTCTGGATTCAAAGCAACATCCCGGTGCATCACAGGTGTCTCTTTCAGCTTCTCCTACCACGGATTTGTTAACCGTTTGCACAAACCTTCACAGCCCTGCCAAGCATCCTTTGCTTATCCAGCAAAGCTCAGAAGCTGTCTCCTGCTAATTTATCCAGAAAGATGCACAACAACAGCGTGGAAGCAAGCTGCTGAATGCCGATGTTAGGCAGCCTACCAGCTCTTATTACAAAGTCTTCAGCAACATGTTATTTATTTCTGTATTTGATGTTCATTTTCTTGTTGGCTTTGATTAGAGCAGGGACGCAATAAACTACTTCCATTCTTCCTGAGTCAGTCTTGACTAAACAGTTTCTAAAATGTCAGGACACATACACCACCACCCGTCTTTCCAGTAATATAAGGGATATAAGATGGCGCCGGTGAGGTCGGCTGCCGTCACGACTGCTCCGACCACTTTTTCTTTGTCTTTGCTTTTTAAGTTAGTTTTCAGCGTTTCTAAATCGGCAAAATCATCACCATTGGGTACATTAGGTATGACAGTGACACTCTTGTTTCTATTGGTATACAATGTACTCACAATTCGAAGTTTTTAACTCCGGATCCGAGCTGGCCGAGTGAGATCTCGAGGGAGAACAAAGGGAAGCGGCGGCGGCCTAGAGGGAAGCGAGCCGGCGTCAGGAACAGGCTGAGAGCTCGTGCACACCGCTCACCTCTGCCTAGCATCCTGCTCGCCAACGTCCAGTCACTGGAGAACAAGCTTGACGACCTCAGGGCCAGGATAAAGTTCCAGAGAGACATTCGGGACTGCAATCTCCTCTGCTTCACCGAGACATGGCTGAACCCAGCGGTGCCGGACCACGCCATCCAGCCGGCCGAGTTCTTCTCGGTTCACCGCATGGACAGGACACGGGACTCGGGGAAGTCAAGGGGAGGCGGCGTGTGTTTAATGGTGAACAACAACTGGTGCAACAGTGCGAACGTTGTTCCTCTCACACGCTCCTGCACACCAAATCTGGAACTACTGTCCATCATGTGTCGTCCTTTTTATCTACCTCGGGAATTTACATCGGTCATTGTAAGTGCCGTTTATATTCCACCACAAGCGGACACGGTCACCGCCTTATGCGAGCTGCATGAAGCACTCACACAGCACCAGACACAACACCGGGACGCTGCGCTTATTGTGACGGGGGACTTTAATAGCGCCAACCTCAAACGCGCAGCGCCGAACTTTTATCAACACATCACCTGCCCCACCAGGGGTGAAAGGACACTGGACCACTGCTACACTACGGTCAAGGACGGCTACAAGGCACAATCCCGCCCCCCGTTTGGCAAATCTGATCACGCCGCCATCTTCCTCATGCCAAAATACAAACAAAGGCTGAAACAGGAAGTTCCGGTTCAGAGGAAGGTCGCGCGCTGGACGGATCAATCGGTGGCCGCGTTACAGGACGCACTCGATGACGCAGACTGGGGCATGTTCAGAAACAGCTCCGACGATGACGTCAACGTGTTTACGGAAGCGGTTGTGGGATTCATCGGGAAACTAGCGGATGATACCGTGGAGACAAAGACTATCACAACGTTTCCCAACCAGAAGCCGTGGGTGGATAAAACCATCCGCGACGCTCTGAGATCCCGCACCGCTGCCTACAACACGGGACTCATGACGGGGGACATGGACCCGTACAAAGCCGCGTCATATAACGTGCGGAGGGCGGTGAAAGAGGCGAAGCAGCGCTACGGGAGGGAACTAGAGTCACAACTCCAACAGAGTGACTCTAGGAGCCTGTGGCGGGGACTAAGGACAATAACGGACTATAAAGCACCAACAACCGGTATGACGAACGCGGCCGTGACTCTGGCAGACGAGCTGAACACTTTCTATGCTCGCTTCGAGGCTGCAGCTAAGGTCTCCAACAATGCTAGTGTTAGCGGCGCTAACGGCTGCAGACAGGAAGATACTGCCAGCACCGGAAACGTGCTCGTCATCTCCGAGCATGAAGTAAGGAGAGCCTTCAAGAGAGTGAACACCAGGAAAGCAGCAGGACCAGACGGCATCCCAGGTCGTATCCTCAGAGACTGCGCATACCAGCTAGCTCCTGTGTTCACTGAGATATTCAACATCTCTTTATCTCAGTCGGTGATCCCCACATGCTTCAAAGAGTCCATCATTGTTCCTGTCCCGAAGAAACCCCACCCTGCTTCTCTCAATGACTATCGCCCTGTAGCCCTCACCTCAGTAGTGATGAAGTGCTTTGAACGCCTGGTCAGAGACTTCATCATTTCTTCACTACCAGACACACTGGACCCACTACAGTTCGCTTACCGTCCAAATCGTTCCACAGACGATGCCATCTCTCATCTCCTCCACACATCACTCACTCACTTGGACACTAGAAGGGGGAATTATGTTAAAATGCTCTTCATGGACTACAGCTCTGCATTTAACACCATAATTCCCTCCACACTCACCACCAAGCTGGAGCATCTGGGACTCAGCTCATCTATGTGTCAGTGGATCTCCAACTTCCTAACTGGCAGACCACAGGCAGTAAGGATGGGCGGACATGTCTCAGCCTCCACCACTCTCAGCACTGGAGCCCCCCAGGGGTGTGTTCTGAGCCCCCTGCTGTACTCTTTGTACACATATGACTGTGTGGCCACTACCAGCTCCACCACCATCATCAAGTTTGCTGACGACACCGTCGTGGTGGGCCTGATCTCTGATAACAACGAGACGGCCTACCTGAAGGAGATTAGGAATCTGGAGAACTGGTGCCAGAGGAACAACCTCCTTCTAAATGTCAGTAAGACAAAGGAGCTGATAGTGGACTTCAGCACTAAGCAGGAGAGGAACTACCAGACCCCTGTCATCAACGAGTGCCCAGTGGAGAGAGTGGACAGCTTCAAATACCTCGGAGTTCACATCACGCAGGACCTGTCATGGTCCTGTCACATCAACACCGTGGTGAAAAAGGCCCGACAGCGTCTCTACCACCTCAGACGCTTGAGAGACTTCCAACTGCCCTCCAAGGTGCTCAGGAACTTTTACTCGTGCACCATAGAGAGCATCCTGGCGGGAAACATCTTAACCTGGTTCGGGAACAGCACCATGCAGGACAGACGAGCTCTAGAGAGGGTTGTGCGGTCAGCTGAGCGCACCATCCGCTCCGAGCTCCCTGACCTGCACTCAATCTACAGCAGGCGGTGCTGGACCAAGGCCAGGAAGATCGTGAAGGACCTCAGCCATCCCAACAACAGACTGTTCTCTCTGTTGAGGTCAGGAAAGCGATTCCGCTCCCTGAAGACCAACACAGAGAGACTGAGGAGGAGCTTCTTCCCGCAGGCGATACGGTCTCTCAATCACACCACACAGTACTGACCCACACATACAGTTCTTACACACACACTGGACTTTCTGGACTTTGGTTTTGCACAACACTGGTCACTATATTCTTCATTTCCAGTTAATACTTGTACAGCTGCTGTTATTGTGTATATATTTATTTATATTTAGATTTCTTCATACATTCTTATATAGTTCTATATTGTGTATTTTGTTGTACAGTTATTTTATTTTCAACTTTATATATTTTATCTTATTCTTCCCAGTTAAATTTACCCTTCATTCTAATTTGTGTTGTACAGTTATTTCATTTTTAACCTTAATTTATATTTTATTCCTTCCTAGTTAAATTTACCCTTTTTAATTTTTCATATTTATTTCCTATCTTATTCATAGCCTTTTCCTTTTTTGTTTTCTTTAGGTCACGAGCAGTTGTCCAAGCATTTCACTACATATCGTACTGTGTATGACTGTGTACGTGACAAATAAAATTTAAATTTGAATTTGAATTTAATAAAAAATGTAATGGCTCATAAGGGCCAGAAATGGCCGGCACTTAATCATCAGGTACTCCAGGTCCGGTGAGCAGAAGGATTTGACCGGGTGCACGTTCGCATAATCACACCAGCTGTTGATCATGAAACACACACCACCGCCTCTGCTTTTCCCAGTAAGATCCTGTGACCTGTCCGCGCGGTGCACAGAGAACCCCGGCAGTTGTATTGCGGAGTCCGGTACTTTGTCCGATAGCCAGGTTTCTGTGAGGCAGATCACGCAGCAGTCCCGCATCTCTCGCTGGAATGAGATCTGTGCCCGAAGCTCGCACAGCTTGTTCTCCAGAGACTGCATATTAGCCAGTAATAAACTGGGTAACGGTGGTCTGTAAGTGCGCCGTCTCAGTCGAACCAGAACGCCAGATCTTCTCCCTCTGCGTCGGCGTTTGCGGCCTCCAGGGCCAGAGAACAAAGGCGTCTCAGGTGAGATGAATGGGGGGTCTGCAAACGGAGCGTCCGTGTTGCAAAACTTGAACTCCGGAAAGTTATAAGAAAGACCGTCTTTTATGTCCAGTAAGGTTTGTCGGTTGTACACAAGGAGACAAGTGCTGCTCGTGAAAAAATAAAGGAAAAGTAAAATTAAACACAGAAGAAAGCCGTTGCTTGGGGGAGCTCGCGACGAGGCTGCCATACTCGGCGCCATCTTGAAGCATCACATTGAAGCTACTTTGAATGCATCGTGTACCTGAATATTGTTGCTTATTTGCTGGATGAATTACTTGCAAGATGACATGAAAAAACAAACAAAAAAAAGGCATAATTTCCTGTGGTCGACTAATCCATTAAGCCTTCCGGGAGGCATGTAATCAGATAGAATCTAAGCTCTGTAGTGGTGCAGAGTGAGCATGTGCACAGAGCGCTATGTTAAAGTATAAAATATATCACATACCAAACGTTCCCCACATTCTAAGGTTTTCTTGGATCAATCCAGAATTTCCCATAAAATATTCTGAGCTCTCCTCACAGATTTATCTGCTTCCAACCACAGATTGAAATAACATGACTGAGCTTTAAGATGTTCTGGATTCAAAGCAACATCCCGGTGCATCACAGGTGTCTCTTTCAGCTTCTCCTACCACGGATTTGTTAACCGTTTGCACAAACCTTCACAGCCCTGCCAAGCATCCTTTGCTTATCCAGCAAAGCTCAGAAGCTGTCTCCTGCTAATTTATCCAGAAAGATGCACAACAACAGCGTGGAAGCAAGCTGCTGAATGCCGATGTTAGGCAGCCTACCAGCTCTTATTACAAAGTCTTCAGCAACATGTTATTTATTTCTGTATTTGATGTTCGTTTTCTTGTTGGCTTTGATTAGAGCAGGGACGCAATAAACTACTTCCATTCTTCCTGAGTCAGTCTTGACTAAACAGTTTCTAAAATGTCAGGACACATACACCACCACCCGTCTTTCCAGTAATAAAAAATGTAATGGCTCATAAGGGCCAGAAAATCTTTAAAAGTAAGAGGCTGAAATTAGTCAAGTATGCTAATTGTGAAATAAATATCATTTAAACAATCAGTTGATCATTTGGTTTCACCGACTGCTTCACTTCCTAGATATTCCATGATCAGCTGTAAGTGGGATTACTCCAAAGTGGAAGTTTTTAGGGTCACTGAGGGCTGACTATATGCAGAGCACAGTAAAGGTGCCGACACTGCATGTTGCATTTAATTGTTTATAGATGCACTTGAGAGAGCATTGAAGTGACTCCAGAATTAAAATGACATTTTACATTTTCAGGGTTTGCCATTGCTCTCAATTGGCTTTTTGCTAATTGAACGCTGTATACAATAAAGACAACAATATGTGACCGTTACGTGACAGAAGCCTGTGCATTTTCCTTTTACTGCTGATTGCTAAACAAAAATATTCATTAAAGTCCTAGAAGTAAAACCCGTGGCCCCTTTGGAGTGCACAAGAAATTCCATTATCCAGGAATTGTGGTGGTTTGGAAGCTTTCGCAACACTGGAAACTCATTTACAGTGTTTCTCCATGCACTGCATCCTAATATATATATAAAAACACCTGATATCACCCCCCCACCTTTTTTTATTGAGCTGATTTTAAAAAACCACAAACAAATTTAAAGGTTCATTTTCATCCGACCTCTTTTTATTAAGCAAAGTATCAGAATGGACTGCAATTAGTTGTTTCACAACTAAAACAAAACCCAAAGATGACTGAGGGGACGTAAAGAACATTTTAGTACTGTTTGAAAGTACTTGCATCTACATCAGAGTATGAAAAGTAGGTGGGTAAAAATGCGACTCACATTTGTTGCGTGCGTGTGCGCGCGCCGGATGACTGTATGCCAGTGGATGTGACATTGTTGAGAGAAGTAAGACATAATGAAGTTAAGCGACCTTGTACTGAAAGTAGTTTAAAAGCACCTCGGACTCCATGTGCTCGAGATGTGATAACTATGTCACAGCAATTTAAAAAATGTGTTATCAATGGTTACATAACAATCAAGATAACTTAAAGCCATAATTTTTTTTTTTTTTTAAAAAGTATATATTAGCCCTCAAAAATCAGCTGTCTATATGTTGAGCCGCCCAGTTGAAATTAATTAAAAACAAGACTGGCCTGAAGTAATGCAAAAACAAACTATTAGTAATGGACAAAAACTAAAGAAAGGATGGTCCTAAACATGTTTTAACAAAACCTGCTTAAAAAAATTTAAATGGAAATCAAGACACACGGTAACCCGTGTAGCACTGTTTGCTAATTCTACCATTGGTCATATTTCTTTAAAAAGAACATTCACAAGCATATCGAGTTAATTGATCTCTACGGTACATATCTGGAGAGTAAGATATAAAAAATCTCACTTTTTGGGGCTCTTGCTCTGAACAGATCAGCCACTGATGAAAGAAATGACATCACTGCCCCTCTGTGTTCATAACTGAGAACTGCACTGCAGCGCCATGAATTCTAAACGTCTAGATTCAGTTTTTCCACAACAAACACAAATTTATGGAGACAAATAAATCACTTATCCTGGATCATGCTCAGCACGAGGTATAGTGTCACTTTGGTATGAGTTCAACTTCACTCACCTATCAGACTATGTGTGCACATGTACACAGGTCCATAAGTAATTTGGTTTGATTAATTAAGATGTGCAATGCAGAATTTCAGCTTTAAGTGTTTAAGAATTACACCCTGAATTTGGATACAGCCTGTGAGTGCCTGCTCATAGCAAATTAGAACAAACATCCTACTGAGTGATTTTGCAGAACTACCTTCTATCTATAGAGTTGCTAATTATTTGGCATTATTGCAGCAAACCAGCCAATGAAATGGATGAAACATCGTGACTGGGTTGCAGCGCTACACAAGGGACCTGCTTCAAACACACCACCATGCCAATCAGATTACTTCTTCCATGTGAGGGTGAAGAGGTGACCCTTCTGGATAAGATGGTGAAGGTTTGGTGAACAGTGTGGTAGTAAAACCAGGGAAAAATGAAACCTGCTCCTGTTAAATATTCTTAAGTCTTTTGCTGTATAAATAGCGGTATTTTTTCAAAAGATACAGTAAATAAAGTAATGTTAGTAGTGGGTGATATCATGTAAACACTCATGATTTTATGGAAACATTTTGTCATTTGTAAACTATAAAAGCAGCTGGGATTTTTCTTTTTTGAGGACGGCTCCTTTTACCTTTCAATACGGATGGTCTGTTTATGTTTTGATCAAGAGCCTTTTTTGGGCAGCTGAAGAGGAGAAGTCTATGTTATGGCCAACCACTGACTGTATCTTGGTCACATTACCCAGCAAAACCCAGTATGCAGGTTCATCTGTAACAGTCCTTGTGCCACAGATCAACACTGTTGCTTCTACATTAAACAGAAGAGCAGTGGCATGGGTGCAGGTCTCCGCGACTCCGGCCTTACAGGGGCAGTGGGCGGCTTCAACATTCCCTGTGATGCTCACAGTGACCCGTGGCTGCAATGCTGGTTCATTCAGTCTTTGAGTGCAGGACCTGAAACACACACAGACAAAGTTCATTTAAAGACAAGAACTATGAGCCAAGGCCGACATAAATGTGTTTTATCTACTTCAGCATAAATGTAACAAAGTGTTTAGAAAGTTAGCACATACATGTAATTTTTCATTTCTTTATGTGTCCATCGCTGCATGTTATATTCTAAACCTGCCTGTTCTCTGTCAGAAACCTGCCTGCAGAAAATGAACTTAAAGTATGTAATGTGTAATGTAATCACTTTAGAGATGGAGAAAGCATAAAGTGACAATTATGAATCCCTTAATATGATAAGGAGATTCTGCAGGTCATTAATCAATGTATAAAATTAAAATAAAATGTATTTTTAGTGACACAAGATACAAATATGGAAGCAAGATGTATAATTAGAATTATTTATAATAAATATGAATAAATCATTGCAATTTCTTTAACCATAAAGAATAACTAAATCCTTCAGGACAATGTCACATCAATGCACTGAACTCACTATGTTATCCACCTAACAGCCTCCACATGTTCTCACTGTAATTTCCCCTCATGAATGAATTTATGCTGCACTAATGTGAATGTTTGCAGGGAAATCAAACGCATTTCACTCGCAGTACTCGAGCTGACTTACCTTTGTTTGAATGACGACTTGTACGCGCTGATTCCACAGATAAGGTACGAAAATATGTCAGGCTACGTCAATAGCAGTTGGTTTTCAGGGTTTCTACTCCACGGCCGTATTTCATACGGCTCCACATTTCCAATGCACGCTATTTTCTGCAAGTACCGCTGCTTCCCCTCTGAACGAAATCGGTCTCTATACAGTCCATTCTCTTTTGAGCTGCTTTTAAGCATCTTGTAATCGTCTTCCAACACAGTGTGTTTGTTTTGATTCGTAGACCCCACAATGCATTGCGGCGTGACGTCAACCTTATATATATATGTGAGGCGTCTGCGCATGCGTAGCTCGTGACGTCACTGAAAGGAAATTCGATTGGCTATGATGTGCTGCAACGTCACATAGGCAAGAGGCTATAAATATCCCTCAGACATTTAGACATGCTCATTTGTTGGCACATGTTGAACAGTCGGCGCTCTCTCAGGAAACGTCTCACGCTTTTAACACAAACCAAGAAAATAACATTTGTGACTGCAATGTATGAAAATTCAGATCAGGAGGGGGAAGAAATTGAGCTTCCAGAAGGATCAGGTGTAGCAAAAGAAGGTGAAATAACTGCTGAAACAGAAAGTGTCCGAGCTCTAAACCCTGTAGAACAGGCTGTAGTTGACGTCATCCATGAGATATTTGGTGAAATGGATTCAACAAAGAACAAAGAAAAATACTCTCTGGCATCCATCGACTCACCTCCAATGGCAGAACCTAAGAGCGTTTCTCCAGAAAAATGGTCTCTGGTATCCATCGACTCACCTCCAATGGCAGAACCTAAGAGCGTTTTTCCAGAAAAATGCTCTCTGGTATCCATCGACTCACCTCCAATGGCAGAACCTAAGAGCGTTTCTCCAGAAAAATGGTCTCTGGTATCCATCGACTCACCTCCAATGGCAGAACCTAAGAGCGTTTCTCCAGAAAAATGGTCTCTGGTATCCATCGACTCACCTCCAATGGCAGAACCTAAGAGCGTTTTTCCAGAAAAATGGTCTCTGGTATCCATCGACTCACCTCCAATGGCAGAACCTAAGAGCGTTTCTCCAGAAAAATGGTCTCTGGTATCCATCGACTCACCTCCAATGGCAGAACCTAAGAGCGTTTTTCCAGAAAAATGGTCTCTGGTATCCATCGACTCACCTCCAATGGCAGAACCTAAGAGCGTTTTTCCAGAAAAATGCTCTCTGGTATCCATCGACTCACCTCCAATGGCAGAACCTAAGAGCGTTTCTCCAGAAAAATGCTCTGCGAGCATTTCAGGCTCTCTTAAAGATTCCTTTGAAGTATTAGAGATGGGTGTTGTGTCAAGGTCATCTTCTGATTTTAAGGAAATGTCCACTGACCTCTCCTTTTTGCTCTTTAAGACACTTCTTGTAAAATGTAAGTCTAAGACCATGCAATCTGTGGCTAAGACCACAAGTACTTCAAGAGAAATACACACTCTCATCAACCATCTGACAGAGTTGATACAGCCTGAACTCAGCAGCACAGAGTCCGCCATAAATCTGATAAATGACAAGAATCAGTTCATTAAGAAAATGGCCAAATCCCTCATCAAGGAGTTTGGCTCCTCAGACAATGTCTTAAATGCTGCAATGTCAAATGATTCATCTTTTGACAAGGCTGTGATAAGTCATTTGAAATTCGGGCTCCCCAGTTCTCCAGAAAAGTCCAAAATTTCCAGGTTTTTTTCAGCAGTGTTAAAAGCTTTTTCAAAACCCTTTACGTGCTGCTTTAAAGGGCAGCAATGATTACATGACATTTTTGCCTTTTTCCTGCTGCCTTGCTTCTTTTAAAATCTTGAAGCAGAATTTTAGCACCAAATCCATTTCCATCGCCCCCAACCAGTCGCAGCGGATGGCTGCCCCTTTCTGAGCCTGGTTCCGTTGGAAGTTTCTTCCTGTCAGAAGGGAGTTTTTCTTCCCCACTGTCGCCTTGTGCTTGCTCAAAGGGGGATCATTTGATTGTTGGGCTTCTCTGTAGTACTGTATTGTTTTTACCTTACAGTACAAACAGGGAAGAAACTTGTGATTTGGCGCTTTATTTAAGATATATATCATATACAAAATATCGTATATATCAAATAAAACAATAATATCAAATAAAAACATTCAGACTGTTGTCTTGTTTTTCTATGTTGTCAAATATGTAACAAGTTGAGTGTGTGCATTCTGGTCATTAGCATTTTTGGTTTTTTCATTTTTAATGTATTCGAGCTGAATTCGGGGTGCGAGGTAGTTGCTTACTACAGCATGTTTGTATAGACACTATGGAGTTCTGAGCTACTAGGAAGTAGGAAGAGGCTGACTTAACCACCCCTCCCTCCTACCACACATACAAGATTGATTTAAATTTGTAGGATCTGATCTCTTTCAGAACCCAGCTTTGCTCTCAGGAGGTAGGAGTTAGTCTGAAACTTCAAAATGAGGTGGCCAGCTCTCTTCCATGTGTGTGACATAAGCGACTGAATCTGACAAAAAACTTGAATATTTTTCTGTCCTTTGAACATCCAATACGTACAAATAGAATAGAATAATGCTTTAAATGTCCCACAAGGGGAAATTTGATGTATAAGCGGCAAAAAGAAACAAAAATACACACAGAACAGAAAGACAATGTTTACATATTTTACATACAAACCCAGGTTGTAGTGTGCAAACAGAGCAAGATACTGAAAGATGTTTACATATTTAGAATATTTAGAATATTTTGAAAAGTGCAGGTTGTGTATTGTACCTGTGCATTAAAAAGTAGACATGTAACTTCCAATAAGTTAGTGTATATATAGACTGAGAGAAGTAATGTGCAAGTTATAACAGCAGAAGTTGTCACAGCACTGATGTAAACCTCTATGTTTGTTGGGAGCAGTTTTGATTGTGCAGTCTGACAGCTGTAGAGAGGAAGGACCTGCGGAAACGCTCCTTCAAGCATCTAGGATGCAGCAGTCTGTCACTGAAGGAGCTCTGCAGTCCAGCAACATTTACATGCACGGGGTGGGAGACTCTGTCCATCAGAGAAGTTATTTTGGCCAGAGTCCTTCTGTCTCCCACCACCTGCACTGGATCCAGGGTGCATGCCAGCACAGTTCCCTGTGGGGCCCCTGTACTGCATATGAGTATGTATGTATGTATTGTAGAATTCAGCTAGGTGCAATATGTCAGTGAGTGCAGAATTTAGGAGAATCACAAGAATCCATTTGCAGTCCAAGTTCTTCCCCCCTGTTGGACAGTCATTCTGCGAGCCTTATGAATGTGTTTGCAAAGAATCAGATCTTAGTGAACTCTGGCTCAAGGTCAGGGGTCAGAGGTCAAGTTGTCTGAAAATCTTGTAAATGTGATAACTTTAGAACAAGATGATGTAGAATTTTGAAATTGATACCATAGGTGTATCTATTATGAGGCTGAGTGGGACGATTGGTCAGTATCAGTAGCTATGTGCATGACTAGTTTCATTTCATGTAGTAAATCTTTACATTGTAGACTTTCAACCTGGGGCCTCATACACAACACCAACCTGTCTACGTGGTTCTTCTTCAGCTATCTGAGAATTTTTATGGGAAGTGTATTTTTCTGGTATTTTCTTAGCCTCATCTATTTTTTAAAAAGCACATAAAAAGGAGGAAGCAGGGGAAATGGGTGAGGGTGAGCATCTGAGTGACTTTAATCCAAATTGCGATGCTTAGGCGACTTGACCCAGGCAGCTCTAAACGAGCAAAGCCTGCTTTCATAAAGACATAACAGTGTGAAAAAGTGTTCATCAATCCCTCCTTTCCTTTTCACATTTTGCTAGAAAAACGGAAAATTTATGCAGTAATTTACTGAAAGGTGTATAAAAATACGTGGAGGCACAACACACTGCTCCAGTAATGTTTAGGTCCGGTCGTTACTGAAACATTGTGTTTTTCTAAATAATGGCATTCTATTCTATTCTATCTAGCTATGCTTTTCCTACATTTGCTGTGTCTTTGGGATTGTTGTCATGCTGAAAAATGAGGCCATTGTCATTAAGATGACCAATTTCCAGATGGTATTGCAGATGGAATAAACAAAGACTTCAAGTGTGTTTCATTAAAGCTGGTTTGACGGTTTGACCAGCTTTGATTATGACTGACATGCAGATACTTTAGGGTGTCTTCACTCATTCAGGAACCTTCCTAAACAAAGTTGACTTTTAGCAATGGTACTGCTACCTGGATGTAGGCCAGGCTTCTCTCAGAAGAGATGTTTGGTTTGCGAGTGCTTCTTCAGCTTGGGAATTAGCCAACTTCTGCTGATAAATGACCCACTCAGACTGAGGGTGATGGTTTCCTTTTTCTGTATTTGGTGCCAAATGGAAAAAATGGTATATAGGTTCACTATGAGGCAAAAAACAAACAAAAAACCCCCAAACCACACGCAACAATGTATCACTTCCAGCGTGTTTTAAACGAAAAACCAGAACGGATTATGTTTTCATCACAACTGTGTTCCAGCCAGGTGAGGAGAGCTACCTTCGTCATGCTTCCCTAACCTATTAATCTCGGTTTCGTACACCTTTCAGCAAAAGAAGCATCACATTGAAGCTACTTTGAATGCATCGTGTACCTGAATATTGTTGCTTATTTGCTGGATGAATTACTTGCAAGATGACATGAAAAAACAAACAAAAAAAAGGCATAATTTCCTGTGGTCGACTAATCCATTAAGCCTTCCGGGAGGCATGTAATCAGATAGAATCTAAGCTCTGTAGTGGTGCAGAGTGAGCATGTGCACAGAGCGCTATGTTAAAGTATAAAATATATCACATACCAAACGTTCCCCACATTCTAAGGTTTTCTTGGATCAATCCAGAATTTTACATAAAATATTCTGAGCTCTCCTCACAGATTTATCTGCTTCCAACCACGGATTGAAATAACATGACTGAGCTTTAAGATGTTCTGGATTCAAAGCAACATCCCGGTGCATCACAGGTGTCTCTTTCAGCTTCTCCTACCACGGATTTGTTAACCGTTTGCACAAACCTTCACAGCCCTGCCAAGCATCCTTTGCTTATCCAGCAAAGCTCAGAAGCTGTCTCCTGCTAATTTATCCAGAAAGATGCACAACAACAGCGTGGAAGCAAGCTGCTGAATGCCGATGTTAGGCAGCCTACCAGCTCTTATTACAAAGTCTTCAGCAACATGTTATTTATTTCTGTATTTGATGTTCGTTTTCTTGTTGGCTTTGATTAGAGCAGGGACGCAATAAACTACTTCCATTCTTCCTGAGTCAGTCTTGACTAAACAGTTTCTAAAATGTCAGGACACATACACCACCACCCGTCTTTCCAGTAATAAAAAATGTAATGGCTCATAAGGGCCAGAAAATCTTTAAAAGTAAGAGGCTGAAATTAGTCAAGTATGCTAATTGTGAAATAAATATCATTTAAACAATCAGTTGATCATTTGGTTTCACCGACTGCTTCACTTCCTAGATATTCCATGATCAGCTGTAAGTGGGATTACTCCAAAGTGGAAGATTTTAGGGTCACTGAGGGCTGAGCATATGCAGAGCACAGTAAAGGTGCCGACACTGCATGTTGCATTTAATTGTTTATAGATGCACTTGAGAGAGCATTGAAGTGACTCCAGAATTAAAATGACAGTTTACATTTTCAGGGTTTGCCATTGCTCTCAATTGGCTTTTTGCTAATTGAACGCTGTATACAATAAAGACAACAATATGTGACCGTTACGTGACAGAAGCCTGTGCATTTTCCTTTTACTGCTGATTGCTAAACAAAAATATTCATTAAAGTCCTAGAAGTAAAACCCGTGGCCCCTTTGGAGTGCACAAGAAATTCCATTATCCAGGAATTGTGGTGGTTTGGAAGCTTTCGCAACACTGGAAACTCATTTACAGTGTTTCTCCATGCACTGCATCCTAATATATATATAAAAACACCTGATATCACCCCCCCACCTTTTTTTATTGAGCTGATTTTAAAAAACCACAAACAAATTTAAAGGTTCATTTTCATCCGACCTCTTTTTATTAAGCAAAGTATCAGAATGGACTGCAATTAGTTGTTTCACAACTAAAACAAAACCCAAAGATGACTGAGGGGACGTAAAGAACATTTTAGTACTGTTTGAAAGTACTTGCATCTACATCAGAGTATGAAAAGTAGGTGGGTAAAAATGCGACTCACATTTGTTGCGTGCGTGTGCGCGCGCCGGATGACTGTATGCCAGTGGATGTGACATTGTTGAGAGAAGTAAGACATAATGAAGTTAAGCAACCTTGTACTGAAAGTAGTTTAAAAGCACCTCGGACTCCATGTGCTCGAGATGTGATAACTATGTCACAGCAATTTAAAAAATGTGTTATCAATGGTTACATAACAATCAAGATAACTTAAAGCCATAATTTTTTTTTTTAAAAAGTATATATTAGCCCTCAAAAATCAGCTGTCTATATGTTGAGCCGCCCAGTTGAAATTAATTAAAAACAAGACTGGCCTGAAGTAATGCAAAAACAAACTATTAGTAATGGACAAAAACTAAAGAAAGGATGGTCCTAAACATGTTTTAACAAAACCTGCTTAAAAAATTTTAAATGGAAATCAAGACACACGGTAACCCGTCTAGCACTGTTTGCTAATTCTACCATTGGTCATATTTCTTTAAAAAGAACATTCACAAGCATATCGAGTTAATTGATCTCTACGGTACATATCTGGAGAGTAAGATATAAAAAATCTCACTTTTTGGGGCTCTTGCTCTGAACAGATCAGCCACTGATGAAAGAAATGACATCACTGCCCCTCTGTGTTCATAACTGAGAACTGCACTGCAGCGCCATGAATTCTAAACGTCTAGATTCAGTTTTTCCACAACAAACACAAATTTATGGAGACAAATAAATCACTTATCCTGGATCATGCTCAGCACGAGGTATAGTGTCACTTTGGTATGAGTTCAACTTCACTCACCCATCAGACTATGTGTTCACATGTACACAGGTCCATAAGTAATTTGGTTTGATTAATTAAGATGTGCAATGCAGAATTTCAGCTTTAAGTGTTTAAGAATTACACCCTGAATTTGGATACAGCCTGTGAGTGCCTGTTATGGGCTTTTATAGGGCTTTGGAGCGTGATGTCACGGGGGTGGGCGTGGAAAGGATTTTGGGGGTCTAAACAAAGCACAAGCGAAAAAGGAGCGAAGGCACACACGACAGCCATGGTTCGTTCTTGCTGTGTGGTCGGCTGCAATGTTCGATCGCACGACCGGCAAGAGAATAAGCTTGAAAAGGGTTTGTCTTTTCATTCTTTCCCAACCTGGAAGCAACATGAGGCAGCTCGTGTATCGATGTTACCAAACGAAGGCGTCTAGCCTGGATAGCAGCTGTGAGACGAGCTGATATCCAGTTGGTAAGTTCTAAATATGTTCATATCACTCTTTATAGCCTATTAGTTTTATTTTCGATGCGCTCTGAGCTCATAGCAAATTAGAACAAACATCCTACTGAGTGATTTTGCAGAACTACCTTCTATCTATAGAGTTGCTAATTATTTGGCATTATTGCAGCAAACCAGCCAATGAAATGGATGAAACATCGTGACTGGGTTGCAGCGCTACACAAGGGACCTGCTTCAAACACACCACCATGCCAATCAGATTACTTCTTCCATGTGAGGGTGAAGAGGTGACCCTTCTGGATAAGATGGTGAAGGTTTGGTGAACAGTGTGGTAGTAAAACCAGGGAAAAATGAAACCTGCTCCTGTTAAATATTCTTAAGTCTTTTGCTGTATAAATAGCGGTATTTTTTCAAAAGATACAGTAAATAAAGTAATGTTAGTAGTGGGTGATATCATGTAAACACTCATGATTTTATGGAAACATTTTGTCATTTGTAAACTATAAAAGCAGCTGGGATTTTTCTTTTTTGAGGACGGCTCCTTTTACCTTTCAATACGGATGGTCTGTTTATGTTTTGATCAAGAGCCTTTTTTGGGCAGCTGAAGAGGAGAAGTCTATGTTATGGCCAACCACTGACTGTATCTTGGTCACATTACCCAGCAAAACCCAGTATGCAGGTTCATCTGTAACAGTCCTTGTGCCACAGATCAACACTGTTGCTTCTACATTAAACAGAAGAGCAGTGGCATGGGTGCAGGTCTCCGCGACTCCGGCCTTACAGGGGCAGTGGGCGGCTTCAACATTCCCTGTGATGCTCACAGTGACCCGTGGCTGCAATGCTGGTTCATTCAGTCTTTGAGTGCAGGACCTGAAACACACACAGACAAAGTTCATTTAAAGACAAGAACTATGAGCCAAGGCCGACATAAATGTGTTTTATCTACTTCAGCATAAATGTAACAAAGTGTTTAGAAAGTTAGCACATACATGTAATTTTTCATTTCTTTATGTGTCCATCGCTGCATGTTATATTCTAAACCTGCCTGTTCTCTGTCAGAAACCTGCCTGCAGAAAATGAACTTAAAGTATGTAATGTGTAATGTAATCACTTTAGAGATGGAGAAAGCATAAAGTGACAATTATGAATCCCTTAATATGATAAGGAGATTCTGCAGGTCATTAATCAATGTATAAAATTAAAATAAAATGTATTTTTAGTGACACAAGATACAAATATGGAAGCAAGATGTATAATTAGAATTATTTATAATAAATATGAATAAATCATTGCAATTTCTTTAACCATAAAGAATAACTAAATCCTTCAGGACAATGTCACATCAATGCACTGAACTATGTTATCCACCTAACAGCCTCCACATGTTCTCACTGTAATTTCCCCTCATGAATGAATTTATGCTGCACTAATGTGAATGTTTGCAGGGAAATCAAACGCATTTCACTCGCAGTACTCGAGCTGACTTACCTTTGTTTGAATGACGACTTGTACGCGCTGATTCCACAGATAAGGTACGAAAATATGTCAGGCTACGTCAATAGCAGTTGGTCTTCAGGGTTTCTACTCCACGGCCGTATTTCACACGGCTCCACATTTCCAATGCACGTTATTTTCTGCAAGTACCGCTGCTTCCCCTCTGAACGAAATCGGTCTCTATACAGTCCATTCTCTTTTGAGCTGCTTTTAAGCATCTTGTAATCGTCTTCCAACACAGTGTGTTTGTTTTGATTCGTAGACCCCACAATGCATTGCGGCGTGACGTCAACCTTATATATATATATGTGAGGCGTCTGCGCATGCGTAGCTCGTGACGTCACTGAAAGGAAATTCGATTGGCTATGATGTGCTGCAACGTCACATAGGCAAGAGGCTATAAATATCCCTCAGACATTTAGACATGCTCATTTGTTGGCACATGTTGAACAGTCGGCGCTCTCTCAGGAAACGTCTCACGCTTTTAACACAAACCAAGAAAATAACATTTGTGACTGCAATGTATGAAAATTCAGATCAGGAGGGGGAAGAAATTGAGCTTCCAGAAGGATCAGGTGTAGCAAAAGAAGGTGAAATAACTGCTGAAACAGAAAGTGTCCGAGCTCTAAACCCTGTAGAACAGGCTGTAGTTGACGTCATCCATGAGATATTTGGTGAAATGGATTCAACAAAGAACAAAGAAAAATACTCTCTGGCATCCATCGACTCACCTCCAATGGCAGAACCTAAGAGCGTTTCTCCAGAAAAATGGTCTCTGGTATCCATCGACTCACCTCCAATGGCAGAACCTAAGAGCGTTTTTCCAGAAAAATGCTCTCTGGTATCCATCGACTCACCTCCAATGGCAGAACCTAAGAGCGTTTCTCCAGAAAAATGGTCTCTGGTATCCATCGACTCACCTCCAATGGCAGAACCTAAGAGCGTTTCTCCAGAAAAATGGTCTCTGGTATCCATCGACTCACCTCCAATGGCAGAACCTAAGAGCGTTTTTCCAGAAAAATGGTCTCTGGTATCCATCGACTCACCTCCAATGGCAGAACCTAAGAGCGTTTCTCCAGAAAAATGGTCTCTGGTATCCATCGACTCACCTCCAATGGCAGAACCTAAGAGCGTTTTTCCAGAAAAATGGTCTCTGGTATCCATCGACTCACCTCCAATGGCAGAACCTAAGAGCGTTTTTCCAGAAAAATGCTCTCTGGTATCCATCGACTCACCTCCAATGGCAGAACCTAAGAGCGTTTCTCCAGAAAAATGCTCTGCGAGCATTTCAGGCTCTCTTAAAGATTCCTTTGAAGTATTAGAGATGGGTGTTGTGTCAAGGTCATCTTCTGATTTTAAGGAAATGTCCACTGACCTCTCCTTTTTGCTCTTTAAGACACTTCTTGTAAAATGTAAGTCTAAGACCATGCAATCTGTGGCTAAGACCACAAGTACTTCAAGAGAAATACACACTCTCATCAACCATCTGACAGAGTTGATACAGCCTGAACTCAGCAGCACAGAGTCCGCCATAAATCTGATAAATGACAAGAATCAGTTCATTAAGAAAATGGCCAAATCCCTCATCAAGGAGTTTGGCTCCTCAGACAATGTCTTAAATGCTGCAATGTCAAATGATTCATCTTTTGACAAGGCTGTGATAAGTCATTTGAAATTCGGGCTCCCCAGTTCTCCAGAAAAGTCCAAAATTTCCAGGTTTTTTTCAGCAGTGTTAAAAGCTTTTTCAAAACCCTTTACGTGCTGCTTTAAAGGGCAGCAATGATTACATGACATTTTTGCCTTTTTCCTGCTGCCTTGCTTCTTTTAAAATCTTGAAGCAGAATTTTAGCACCAAATCCATTTCCATCGCCCCCAACCAGTCGCAGCGGATGGCTGCCCCTTTCTGAGCCTGGTTCCGTTGGAAGTTTCTTCCTGTCAGAAGGGAGTTTTTCTTCCCCACTGTCGCCTTGTGCTTGCTCAAAGGGGGATCATTTGATTGTTGGGCTTCTCTGTAGTACTGTATTGTTTTTACCTTACAGTACAAACAGGGAAGAAACTTGTGATTTGGCGCTTTATTTAAGATATATATCATATACAAAATATCGTATATATCAAATAAAACAATAATATCAAATAAAAACATTCAGACTGTTGTCTTGTTTTTCTATGTTGTCAAATATGTAACAAGTTGAGTGTGTGCATTCTGGTCATTAGCATTTTTGGTTTTTTCATTTTTAATGTATTCGAGCTGAATTCGGGGTGCGAGGTAGTTGCTTACTACAGCATGTTTGTATAGACACTATGGAGTTCTGAGCTACTAGGAAGTAGGAAGAGGCTGACTTAACCACCCCTCCCTCCTACCACACATACAAGATTGATTTAAATTTGTAGGATCTGATCTCTTTCAGAACCCAGCTTTGCTCTCAGGAGGTAGGAGTTAGTCTGAAACTTCAAAATGAGGTGGCCAGCTCTCTTCCATGTGTGTGACATAAGCGACTGAATCTGACAAAAAACTTGAATATTTTTCTGTCCTTTGAACATCCAATACGTACAAATAGAATAGAATAATGCTTTAAATGTCCCACAAGGGGAAATTTGATGTATAAGCGGCAAAAAGAAACAAAAATACACACAGAACAGAAAGACAATGTTTACATATTTTACATACAAACCCAGGTTGTAGTGTGCAAACAGAGCAAGATACTGAAAGATGTTTACATATTTAGAATATTTAGAATATTTTGAAAAGTGCAGGTTGTGTATTGTACCTGTGCATTAAAAAGTAGACATGTAACTTCCAATAAGTTAGTGTATATATAGACTGAGAGAAGTAATGTGCAAGTTATAACAGCAGAAGTTGTCACAGCACTGATGTAAACCTCTATGTTTGTTGGGAGCAGTTTTGATTGTGCAGTCTGACAGCTGTAGAGAGGAAGGACCTGCGGAAACGCTCCTTCAAGCATCTAGGATGCAGCAGTCTGTCACTGAAGGAGCTCTGCAGTCCAGCAACATTTACATGCACGGGGTGGGAGACTGTCCATCAGAGAAGTTATTTTGGCCAGAGTCCTTCTGTCTCCCACCACCTGCACTGGATCCAGGGTGCATGCCAGCACAGTTCCCTGTGGGGCCCCTGTACTGCATATGAGTATGTATGTATGTATTGTAGAATTCAGCTAGGTGCAATATGTCAGTGAGTGCAGAATTTAGGAGAATCACAAGAATCCATTTGCAGTCCAAGTTCTTCCCCCCTGTTGGACAGTCATTCTGCGAGCCTTATGAATGTGTTTGCAAAGAATCAGATCTTAGTGAACTCTGGCTCAAGGTCAGGGGTCAGAGGTCAAGTTGTCTGAAAATCTTGTAAATGTGATAACTTTAGAACAAGATGATGTAGAATTTTGAAATTGATACCATAGGTGTATCTATTATGAGGCTGAGTGGGACGATTGGTCAGTATCAGTAGCTATGTGCATGACTAGTTTCATTTCATGTAGTAAATCTTTACATTGTAGACTTTCAACCTGGGGCCTCATACACAACACCAACCTGTCTACGTGGTTCTTCTTCAGCTATCTGAGAATTTTTATGGGAAGTGTATTTTTCTGGTATTTTCTTAGCCTCATCTATTTTTTAAAAAGCACATAAAAAGGAGGAAGCAGGGGAAATGGGTGAGGGTGAGCATCTGAGTGACTTTAATCCAAATTGCGATGCTTAGGCGACTTGACCCAGGCAGCTCTAAACGAGCAAAGCCTGCTTTCATAAAGACATAACAGTGTGAAAAAGTGTTCATCAATCCCTCCTTTCCTTTTCACATTTTGCTAGAAAAACGGAAAATTTATGCAGTAATTTACTGAAAGGTGTATAAAAATACGTGGAGGCACAACACACTGCTCCAGTAATGTTTAGGTCCGGTCGTTACTGAAACATTGTGTTTTTCTAAATAATGGCATTCTATTCTATTCTATCTAGCTATGCTTTTCCTACATTTGCTGTGTCTTTGGGATTGTTGTCATGCTGAAAAATGAGGCCATTGTCATTAAGATGACCAATTTCCAGATGGTATTGCAGATGGAATAAACAAAGACTTCAAGTGTGTTTCATTAAAGCTGGTTTGACGGTTTGACCAGCTTTGATTATGACTGACATGCAGATACTTTAGGGTGTCTTCACTCATTCAGGAACCTTCCTAAACAAAGTTGACTTTTAGCAATGGTACTGCTACCTGGATGTAGGCCAGGCTTCTCTCAGAAGAGATGTTTGGTTTGCGAGTGCTTCTTCAGCTTGGGAATTAGCCAACTTCTGCTGATAAATGACCCACTCAGACTGAGGGTGATGGTTTCCTTTTTCTGTATTTGGTGCCAAATGGAAAAAATGGTATATAGGTTCACTATGAGGCAAAAAACAAACAAAAAACCCCCAAACCACACGCAACAATGTATCACTTCCAGCGTGTTTTAAACGAAAAACCAGAACGGATTATGTTTTCATCACAACTGTGTTCCAGCCAGGTGAGGAGAGCTACCTTCGTCATGCTTCCCTAACCTATTAATCTCGGTTTCGTACACCTTTCAGCAAAAGAAGCATCACATTGAAGCTACTTTGAATGCATCGTGTACCTGAATATTGTTGCTTATTTGCTGGATGAATTACTTGCAAGATGACATGAAAAAACAAACAAAAAAAAGGCATAATTTCCTGTGGTCGACTAATCCATTAAGCCTTCCGGGAGGCATGTAATCAGATAGAATCTAAGCTCTGTAGTGGTGCAGAGTGAGCATGTGCACAGAGCGCTATGTTAAAGTATAAAATATATCACATACCAAACGTTCCCCACATTCTAAGGTTTTCTTGGATCAATCCAGAATTTTACATAAAATATTCTGAGCTCTCCTCACAGATTTATCTGCTTCCAACCACGGATTGAAATAACATGACTGAGCTTTAAGATGTTCTGGATTCAAAGCAACATCCCGGTGCATCACAGGTGTCTCTTTCAGCTTCTCCTACCACGGATTTGTTAACCGTTTGCACAAACCTTCACAGCCCTGCCAAGCATCCTTTGCTTATCCAGCAAAGCTCAGAAGCTGTCTCCTGCTAATTTATCCAGAAAGATGCACAACAACAGCGTGGAAGCAAGCTGCTGAATGCCGATGTTAGGCAGCCTACCAGCTCTTATTACAAAGTCTTCAGCAACATGTTATTTATTTCTGTATTTGATGTTCGTTTTCTTGTTGGCTTTGATTAGAGCAGGGACGCAATAAACTACTTCCATTCTTCCTGAGTCAGTCTTGACTAAACAGTTTCTAAAATGTCAGGACACATACACCACCACCCGTCTTTCCAGTAATAAAAAATGTAATGGCTCATAAGGGCCAGAAAATCTTTAAAAGTAAGAGGCTGAAATTAGTCAAGTATGCTAATTGTGAAATAAATATCATTTAAACAATCAGTTGATCATTTGGTTTCACCGACTGCTTCACTTCCTAGATATTCCATGATCAGCTGTAAGTGGGATTACTCCAAAGTGGAAGATTTTAGGGTCACTGAGGGCTGAGCATATGCAGAGCACAGTAAAGGTGCCGACACTGCATGTTGCATTTAATTGTTTATAGATGCACTTGAGAGAGCATTGAAGTGACTCCAGAATTAAAATGACAGTTTACATTTTCAGGGTTTGCCATTGCTCTCAATTGGCTTTTTGCTAATTGAACGCTGTATACAATAAAGACAACAATATGTGACCGTTACGTGACAGAAGCCTGTGCATTTTCCTTTTACTGCTGATTGCTAAACAAAAATATTCATTAAAGTCCTAGAAGTAAAACCCGTGGCCCCTTTGGAGTGCACAAGAAATTCCATTATCCAGGAATTGTGGTGGTTTGGAAGCTTTCGCAACACTGGAAACTCATTTACAGTGTTTCTCCATGCACTGCATCCTAATATATATATAAAAACACCTGATATCACCCCCCCACCTTTTTTTATTGAGCTGATTTTAAAAAACCACAAACAAATTTAAAGGTTCATTTTCATCCGACCTCTTTTTATTAAGCAAAGTATCAGAATGGACTGCAATTAGTTGTTTCACAACTAAAACAAAACCCAAAGATGACTGAGGGGACGTAAAGAACATTTTAGTACTGTTTGAAAGTACTTGCATCTACATCAGAGTATGAAAAGTAGGTGGGTAAAAATGCGACTCACATTTGTTGCGTGCGTGTGCGCGCGCCGGATGACTGTATGCCAGTGGATGTGACATTGTTGAGAGAAGTAAGACATAATGAAGTTAAGCAACCTTGTACTGAAAGTAGTTTAAAAGCACCTCGGACTCCATGTGCTCGAGATGTGATAACTATGTCACAGCAATTTAAAAAATGTGTTATCAATGGTTACATAACAATCAAGATAACTTAAAGCCATAATTTTTTTTTTTAAAAAGTATATATTAGCCCTCAAAAATCAGCTGTCTATATGTTGAGCCGCCCAGTTGAAATTAATTAAAAACAAGACTGGCCTGAAGTAATGCAAAAACAAACTATTAGTAATGGACAAAAACTAAAGAAAGGATGGTCCTAAACATGTTTTAACAAAACCTGCTTAAAAAATTTTAAATGGAAATCAAGACACACGGTAACCCGTCTAGCACTGTTTGCTAATTCTACCATTGGTCATATTTCTTTAAAAAGAACATTCACAAGCATATCGAGTTAATTGATCTCTACGGTACATATCTGGAGAGTAAGATATAAAAAAATAAAGATGGAAAATAAATCGGCTCTCAGGAGAAAATTCCCCTGTTACCGATAACTCAAAAAAAAAGAAAAGAAAAAATCTTCTGTACATATCAGACTCTAAAAGATATATTTATATTTTGTCACCTCTTGTTAATGATTTACATCCAAAAATAAAATAAAATCTTCAGTCAGTCTTTTTAATCTTTTTTTTTTAAAGTGATCAGTAAAAACAGCGGCTGGTGGGTCCTGCAACGTTACGATGCAGCGTGACAGTCGGGAGGTCAGTACTTCACACATGAACGACAACAGAACCAAAGTAGAAGCCGGTTCCTAACAAAGCTAGGACTACTGGTCGTCTTTACCACAGTGTTGGTGACTACGCCTCAGTTTTCTTTTCTTTTAGTTTTTACAGTGTCTCGTCATATCGTCCTGTCACAGCAGCATGGACTCCTGCATGGCAAACGCCTCCTGTGCGTGCCTGTAGTGTGGTCCTCCAAACAGCTGAGGAAGCTGTTGCCGTAACACAGGCTGCTGGTGCTGCTGCTGCTCTTGGAGTTGCGGTCGGTACTGACGCAGGGCGTCCGGGTTGTCGGGGAAGGTGAACTCTGCGAGGGGCGACATCTGCGCCTTCTGGAAGCTGGGCGAGCGAGGCATCCCACCTGGGGATGTAGGGGGCAACTCCTCCGTTGGCTCCCACTGGAGCCCATCTACACCCTGCTGAGCTGGCAGGTAGTGCGGGTTTGGCTCACCCCGCTGGTGTCCTTCGAACCTGTAGACCTGTGCTGTGGAGGTGAGCTGTTGCAGATAGATGGGGGTGGAGCTCCCTTGGTTGTCCAGCTCCAGGGGAGGCCTGGGGTTCCGAGGATTGCGGGCGGAGCTGTGCGTTGGCTGCCTGCGGTAGGTGGCGAAGGTGTTATTCATGAGGGTCTTGTCTGGGGAGAAGCTGTTGGGCTGTCGCTGGGTGGTGGCATACGCTCGTTCTCCATACAATGCACTGGGCGGTGCAGGATATCGGGAGGGCAGAGCATAGAGTCTGTTGTCCACGCTTTGGGTGGGATGTGGAATGGGGACCTCAGTAGTAGTCCTGCCTGGAGAGTGCTGATGAGGTGGGGTATGGAACTGGTTCTTTGGGTCAGGGTAGCCAGTCGGAACATTTACAGGACTGTTGTGAGGAAAACGAGGAGGAAGAGGCTGTCTGGCCATTCTGGGCCCGGGTGCCACGGAGACGACACTCCCAGACAGGCTGGACCCGTGGCTCGGGCTGCCCTGATGCAGGGCTGACACATTGTAGGGTATCTCATTACGAAAGGGCCTCAATCTGGACGGAGGCTTCTCAAGCTCCAGGATCTCGAAGTCCTGCTCCGGCAGCCCTGGTACATTATCATACTGGGAGGCATTGGAGCCTCGGTCGGTGCCGGGGGCGTAGCCCTTGGAGCGTGGCCGGCGGTGAGGCTGAGCGGTGTCATCTGGGCTGGAAGGAGCCGGCGATGGCCCTCGGCTCATCTGAATTTCCCGCAAAGCTTCTAGCTTTGTCTCGGAGGGTTTGACCCACCGGGGCCCAGGCATGTCTCTGCGGGAGCTAGAGGCTGCGTTGGAGTTGTGGTTGGCGATGGCGTGAGCCTTTCCTCCATCCACAGCGGTCATCTGTGGTGTTGGGGTGGGGGCTGACAGTGGTGTCGCCCCCCTCTCTGGTGTGGTGTAGGTGGATTGCTTTTGTGTCTCATTTGAGATTTCACCTGACCCCCTGGAGTGGGTTTCCCTTTTGTCCCCCTTGTGGTGACGGATCCGTTTCTCCAGCGATTCCCGGTGGGCTCGGCTCGGGGGCCGTCCGTCCCGCTGGGGGTCTGGTAGAGGACTTGGCTCCCTGGGGGGCTCGGCTGGCTCCGCGTGGCTTTGACCGTTGGCCACGTGGTTTGCTACGGCTATCTCAGGAGGAAGCTGCCCTAGAGGCTTCTTGGGAAACTCGTCCTCTTTACCTGTAAAAGATCGGAGGGGGAAAAAAGGTGTAAACGCATTAGAACGCCATCAGGAAACAAAGGTGAGCGGTGATGACTGAACACACTGTGTGGCGCTGGTTCACATCTGATGACGTGTCACAAACGGGCACATGAATTCATGCAACAACACTGCCATAGAGAGTACAAAATAAAGGAGAATACACTCATGAAGACACATAATCACATATCCACAGGCAAAGAGTGGGAGGAGGATAGGGAAAAAAACATCAGAAATAATGTTTGATATAAATTCCCATCATGGGAGACTCAATTAGGAAGAGACACTCTACTGAGCGTGCTCTGAAATTATTAGTCTTTCTACATTTCATTAAACAGTACTCGGCTGCAGTAGTAGCTCCAGGCTTGAAAGGTCATACAGAAATATTTCTTGATTAATGAACCTTCTTAAATGCACTGAGACTTATAAGTACAACTACAAAAAGAGAGAGAGAGTACTCAGCTTCTACAACCAGTACAAGGTTTGACATTAGTACTCAAACTTGCTGCTTTACATCTGAAAGAAATGAGCGGAGCTGACAGGAACACACGGTGTGGGTTATGTGGGTGTTTTAAGGGAAAAAGTGATGACCAGAGTCAGGTCAGGACGACAGCAGCTGGAGGAAGAGGAAGCGCTGTGGGAGTTATCCAGGAAGTCGACTTATTGGACCTGCATCCACAGACTAAAGAGCGTGTGCGTGACGAAATTACCCACTGACCTCGGTCACTTTTGTTCCACCACAAACTGCTTAAAACCCACCGGGGGACAAAGTTAACGTCTTTCACTTATTGAATTTATTGTTTTAATTTAAAGAAATAGAAACTTGGGATTTTCTACAAATTTCAACTGATTAAATTTTTTTTCCTAACCAACTTTTCTGTTTTGTTTTCTTCGTTCATTTCCATTCACGTTTATTAGACGAGCCAAAACACAATCATCTTTTTCATTCGTGCGTTTTATTAGATAACAAAATACAAATCAAACTTGTGTTTCTTCTGCTACTGCAAGACTACAGCCCTCAATCAAGAGGTTTATACAGTGCTGTGAAAAAGTGTTTGCCCCTTATTAATTCCATAGTTTTTTGCATATTTATCACACTTACATATTTCTGATATTGGAACAAATATCAATATAAGACAAAGATAAGGGAAGAATACAAAACGCAGTTTTTCATTTATTAAGGAGGAAAGACGTTATAAGCCCTTAACCCTAATAACTGCTTGTGCCACCCTTCGTAGCAACTGCAATCAAACTTTTGCAATTACTGACTACGTGTGTTTCACATTGCTGTGGAGGAATTTGGGCCCAGAATTGTTTTAATTCAGCCACACTGGAGGGTTTTCCAGCACAAACAGCCTGTTTAAGATCAAAGCACATCAATCAGATTTGGGTTTAAGCTTTGACCCGGCCACTCCAAAGCCTTCACTTAGTTTTTTTTGAGCCATTCAATCACTGTCCTTCTCCAGGTCCAAAGTGCTTCAGGACACAAACTGATGGCTGGAGATTCTTCTTCAGGGTTTTGAATCTTAACTGAGGTAAGTAAGGCCTGCAGTTGTTCAGATTTTGTTTTAAGTGTCCTTTAACTTGTGTGATGCAAACAGAAAAGTGATGCCAGTGTAGTGAGCGATTGTTTTTCCAGCATGACTGTAGAAATGCTGCTGTAGAGTCTTTTCACCTCACCTGCTGACAGGTCAGAGGCAAATAAAATTGCTCTTTGAAGTCAACACCTCTGTATTAAATGCCATTTCTGCAGTTGTTGGAAGCAATAAAGAACTCAGAGTACTGAGTAAATTACATGCTGTGGTGATTAAAAAAAACTTAAATTAAGCCAAGTAAACACTCAGAATCATAAAACTGTCAAATCTCACAGTTCAGCCTATTCAGACACAAGGATGCAGATTAAAATAGCCCTGCTGCACAGCAGCAGCACATGTGGCAGCAGATAGCTGTTAAAACATAAGTTTAACAAAAGCCTCCAGTGTTCAAAAAAAGGCCCATTATCTTGTCAGCAGGCAGGAAAGTGAACAGACTACTATTAAAGTTGTGTGGGCTCTGGAAGAAAGGAAAGCCCTTCCTCCTTCAGCTACAGCTGCTGTTATAGAGGTTTATATAGTGTGACGCAGGAGGAAAGCAACCACACAGGAACCTGGAAAAGACTGTGAAGACAGGTGTAGATGCATTAAGGACCTTTATCTAAATTTACGGCTGTGCCTTTAAGTAACATTAGCACAAATGCAAGGTTAATTTAGAAGATGAGGAATTTTGTCTCTAAAACTAAAGTTCTCCACACAGAGTCATGCAATACTTTTAGTTTCCCACCAGATGGCGCCTTATATCATCAATTTTACATCTGCAGCCACATTGTACGGTAGTCCAAACAAAAAGGAGAAGGGGATCAAAAACTAAAGGTAAGAGATGAGCTAACCATTGAAGGACTCCAAATAAGCAGCAAAGCAAGTCTGAAATATTATGCTGGAAGATCAGTTTGTGACAGAAACAAAGAAAAATAAACCCGAGTGCTGCGGGACAGACAGGCGACAGACAGGACGGACTGACTGTGGGACAGATGGACAGAGACATGGAGAACGAAGGACCAGTCAGGATAGCCCACCGGTTGCTGTTGTAGGAGGGAATGTGGCCGCCGCTCACAGCCACACTTTTGTTGTTGTTGGCTTACATTGTTTGAAAGAAGAAGGGAGAGAAGGCAGATTAATGAGGAGACAGAGCAGGATTCGAAAAGCACAGAGCACTTATCCCGGCTGAAGTTGGGTTATAGGGTAAGTAAATCCAGATAAGGGAAAGAAACCCTGGATATGTTACGCTTGCTTAGTGGTACAGAGCCCAGGCTGAGTGAGAACCTACATAGACACCAGTTAGTTTGTTTGTCAGGGCACCGACTAACTCTGACTAATGTGTCTATTTTTGTGTAGTTGTTTTTTTCCCCTTTCTTAGTGGTAGCTCACTCATCTTGTGGACTTCAGGTGGACCCTCAGAGGATCTTCATGTATGGATAGAGCCACGCTAGTACCAGCTTGGGTGTACGCTGATTCTTTGATTCCCTTTGGCCTCTTGATTGTGAACATCTCAAACAATTCTCTTACATTTTGCCACTAAATAGAACAATTAAGAAAAGTTGGAAGATGTTTCTATTTCCAAATTTATAGAACTAAATTGCTTTTTCTCCTGACCAACAGATGAAGTAGATCATAGATTGAGTGTACAGCGATATCCTCAAGAGTAAAAGCGTAAAATCTGACATTTGGCTTGGATTTGTTTGTCACATTTGCACTAAAAGGGCAACTGGAGGTGAGGTTTCTGGAATTGTTTGTGCATAGAGGAACTTTTGTCACTCTCCAACACAAGTTTAAAACCAACTGGAGACTGATTTACTTGAGAAGAGCAGACTTTTTGATAATTTATAGAAAATGGATTGTTTGGTGCAGAAGTACCTGGTGCGGGCAGCTCCAGCTTCGCCCTCCTGAGCTCTGTCATGGACGCCTGCAGCTGCTCGATCACAAAGTCGTCCTCGCAGAAGAAATCTTTGGACAAAGTCACCTGCAGAAACTCCACCAGTTCCTCCATGGACAGCTTCATCAGGTGCTCTGCAGACACACACACACTCACACTGATGAGAAGTGTTGTGAGGGGTGAAATCAGCTGGTTTCAGTTTGTGGAGGAAACGGTCTTACTCTTGTGCAGTTTGAGGAGCGTGTAGGACATGGCAGGCAGCACTCTTTCACCCTCCAAGATATAGATGTCCCAGATCCTGAGGGTCAGTGTGAAGGGAGTCTGACCACGAGCAGAACGAAAAGTTAGACGATAAGTTACTGAAGAAGGTAATTTATCTATATTTTTGTGACTGTCAGCAGTTGCCGTGAAAAAAAAAGAACTTAACCTCTTACTTTACTGGGAATTATTTTAAAGGAGCACTGATTACTCTAACTTACACAAAACATAATCGTAATCTTTTAAAAATCCTAAATACTGCATGCATGCTACGACCTCCAAAAGCAGCCGTAGCTTTGCACGTGCAGCAGACTCTGAGTCAGCGATGGGTCAGTGTACAGTGCTGCTTTTTGTTGTGATTACCAGTCAAAAGGAAAAAGAGAAGTGATATTAGTCGTCACAGCTTTCTTGTTGAAAAGGAGTGGGAAAATGTCCCGGCATGGTCTCGTCAGTCATTCCAAAAGCTTGTTCAGTCACTAAAGGCGATTGAGTCTTTGCAGCTTTTGGAACTCTTTTAAAAACATATTTATATCATGCGGTTTGCCATGACTGCTGATCCTTTTATCCTCTTTAATATCCAATATATTCATTTGTAACCTTTCATATTTGTTGCTTTCATTACGGTTCAGAGCTTTGTAACTTTCTTTGAAAGTCTTGGTTTTAAAGGTGCTTTATAAATACAAATAAAGTAAAAATCCACCACTGACAGGCTCCTAAACCTCTCACATTCCTGGCGATTAAAAGCTGTTTACGGGCTGTCAGAAACGTGTTGGGTTGGTTGGTTTTAATCATTGAATTGGAGCAGCTCATTGGCTGAAACCAAGTAGAGAAATCACAGCATTGGTTGTTAATAATAAAAAATTATTCAATAACTTCAGTTACTGATTATTGGGTTTCTCTCTGCAGCATAAAGCACCTTGGATGGATGGATTCACAATTATCCAGGCTTGGCATCAGGAGTACACTAGCTTATAAAGCCCTGAGGCTGGGAGTCATGAAACCCTTCACGTGTACAGGTGCCAACAACCTTATGATGGAAATACCCAGCTTATAAGTTAACCAAGTTACGTTGCTGCTCTTCTACATGTCTTCATAGATCCTTTTGAAGGTTGTGAGATCATATCTTGCTTGTAACTGCACTCACTCTGTCCAGAAAGCACTGGAAGAACCACTTCATGGTGTAGAGACTGGTGAACACCTCTTGGTTGTCCTGCAGCAAACAGAAAATGGTGACAGAGTGAGGATTAAGCAGCCACCTCTGAGGGATTAAAGGTTTCATTTCTGGCACTATGACTGGCTGGTACGTCATGCAGCACTTGCTTCATTATTAATTGTCACACAGGTCTCGTGTTTCTCACCAGGTGCTGTTTCAGTTTGGGCATCATCTTCTTGAGGATGCGGTCGTGGTGCTCCTGGAAACGCATCAGCTTCGGGAAACCAGGGACAAAAAACCCTGAAGGTGTGGAGAAAAGAGCCGTAATGATGATCATCCCTTAAACTCTGTATGTAAACTTACACATCTGTGTGTCCAGATTAGAGATGGCACGATACCACTTTTTTATGTCCGATACCGATACCGATATCATAAATTTGGATATCTGCCGATACCGATATGAATCCGATATAGTGTTTTTTAATCAACAAAACTGTTTTTTTTTAAATATCTTGCTGCATTTTGTATAAGTTCATACTCAAGTTTAAAACAACAACTACACTAAAGCTATTCTGTTATACCTGTATGCAAAAAATATATTTCATAGTACAGCAATACTGATCAATCTAATAAACTTAAACCTACACCATCCTCCCTATTCTGGTATTTTAAAGAGTACTTAGCATAAATATTAAGCAACCTAACTAATAGGGTTCCAACTCCCAGCAACAACAAAAATAAATAAATAAAAAATAGGGAACCACCCCTCACGCTCCACCTCATGATGCTTAATCGACGTAATCAACCTTAATTTGATGCAGTGTGAAAAAAATGCACAGAAATCAATTATTTTTCAAGAAATATTAAATAGATTCAACATCTTTCTTCAACAAAATTGCAGACTGCACAGATGGTACCTTCCCAAAGGAAAAAGTACTATAGCTTACTAGGGTATATATATTAGACTTAATAGTTACTATATACAGTAGTTGACTTCTATTCATTTTGCATCAAATTAAAACTTTGTGTGTCAGATAATTATTTATTAAAAGCTAGACATTTTAAATGAGAATAAGAAAGAAAAGTATGTCTTTGTGCCCCCTTTTCCCTGTTAATGCCCTATCGGCCCCCCTGGCTAAACTTTGCTAGATCCGCCCCTGCACAGTTACCAGCGTCAGCTACGTAGAAAAAGATCCTCGAGTAGAAAGTAATATTAAATACATTCTAACAACAGCTTATCAAGCTTAAACGTGCTGCTGTTGTTCAGCCGCTGGTTTCCTCTTTCTGGTGCAAAGTGGGCCAAAAGCAAACTAGAGACACGGACTCGCGACAGAAAAGCCGATCAGCTGATCGTTAAGCAGTTTCATGATTGAAGTAGCAGCAGGAGAGGCAGTCGCTCGTTAAGCTTAACGCAGGAATGCTTTACAAACATTCAGAGATGGACTTACACACTTGCTTTACTTCTCTCGGGGATAACTTTGTCGGAGATGAAATGCCGGGTTGCTAGCGAAGCTCCACATGCTATCCAGACCACTGACAGGTCCCGCATGCCACAGCCGCTCTATCACGTGATGCATACTGCTCCGACTGCTAACGTTCTGAGGTGAGTTACGGCGTGTTGCAAGTTTTGTGAGGTGCTTTCGTGATATTTAATGGATCGGATTACATTTTTTATTTTTCTCCGATATCCGATCCAGTAATTTAGGTCAGTATCGGACCGATACCGATACGTAATATCGGATCGGTCCATCTCTAGTCCAGATGTTTAAAGTTAGATTCATGAGCTCACTGCAGCAGCATGCGTGCTGCTAATTTGTCCTGAGTGCTTCCTCAATGATGCCTTTCGCTGATAATTTTATCGCTTAACGCTTGATAAGACTGGAGGAGGTCCAGAGTCGCTCAAGGTCATTTCAGTGCAGAGACCAGAGTCAGTTAAACACTCTAAATGTCAAAAATGCAAATCTGGCAGCTGTGGTCAGAAGATTCGTGCCTTAACCTGACATAACAGATGGTTTGTCACCTTCTGAGCAGCTCTGTGGAAACAGGAAAAGGCCAGGCATGTTTTTTTAAAGAAGAACTTGGCAGATGATCTGAACCCTCTGTGACAGCAATTTTAGGCCAGTAAATTCAAACGTGGTGATTACACAAAGTGCAACGGACAATCAAAGTTTGTCTATGCTGAGGATTTTTGTAGTTTGACATCTGAACTCCACTTTAAGGAGTCAGCATGCAACACTCAGGCTGCAGGAGCTGTGCACACTGAATTCAGTACAAGCAGTCTGCACATCATGTGCAAGAAACTTCCTCTTTTTCTTTTCTTCTGCACATTCAGTTACAGTTCTTGTTTAGTTTAACCATTAGTGGAGTGGCTGTACATTCCAGCTTCTGTGTCAGGAAGCTTTACTTGGCGATGAACATGAGAACAAAAGAGTTGAAAGAGAAGTATATAAATACGACCACAGGCTGCACTTTGAGAACCCTGAGCCTTCAGAAACAGGTGCGCACGTTACCGTGCATGGCGTGCTTCTGCCCAGACAGCAGTTTGACGAGAGCCCAGAAGGCGTCCTCTTCATTCATGTAGATCAGCAGCAGAGCTGTGATCTGACTCATGCCCTGGCAGTAGCCCACCTCCTGCAAACACACATCAATCAGCTGAGGGGAAACAACAACGGAGCCATTCTTTGCTTTACTTTTGTAAACTTGGCTTAACTTAATTTACATACAGTTCCTTTATTTGAGGTGAAACACTGAGATAGTTTATAGTGAGATAATTATTAAAGGATATACAAACTTTGATAAAGTAATATCTGTAAGTGAAGATAAGTCATCTCCATCCATTATAGAAATACTTTGGTGACCTAACAATAAATCTGTAGTTCAGCATTTTTCAGCCCTGCTTCATTATTATTACACACAAACTAACACCACTGTTATCACCATTAGACATATATTATTTTATTATGTTGAATCGAATGGCAAACTGTGGGTGTCAGGGTTCACTGTGATATTGTGATACTGGGACACTTGGAATGGTTTTCATTTTTCCTTTAAACATTGCCCAATTATACATTTCATATCTGACATCTATATGTCGTCTACCTCTGAAATATGAGGGATCAAAAGTGTTGGAGAAAAAACTCTTAGCTTAGTTCACCTCTGTGTGTTTCAGGAGGTTGTAACTCTGAAAGAATTCACAGCACGAAGGTAAAACTGGAAAAGTTACTGTACTTCTTCTTCTTCCCTACTTCAGGGATGACAGTGAGTTGATAAAGTTGAATAATAATCAAGAATTATCTTTTTAAAGGAAGACTATTTTAAACATCAGCGGGAAATGATTTCAACATTGCAGTAGGGTAAATTTAATGTGAACTTTGAAGGCGACGTCGATGTCAAAATCAAACTTTACTAACTTAATATTGTTTTTACCCCAATAATCTCACTAGACTACAGTTTTCACTCCAGGTACTACACAAGTATTACCATTTATTGTTATTAGGTTAGTAGTTTAGTAGGTTACCTACTGTTACTAAATGGTTTTATCTCTTTAGTACTTTTATTAAAAAAGAAATGATTGTTGTTACTTCTTTTGGTAATATCAAGCTATTTACTTAGTGTTTCACATTGTTAATAGACTATTACAGTTTTATTATTAAAGCCAGACCAATTTTTAAGACTGACACTGAAACTTGGTAATTTAAAAATCAAATATATCAGCTGATATATATTTATTTTCTCCTGAAACATTTGTAACCTGCAGTTTAAAAATAATCGTTTCATTGTCGCTCACACTCGCCCCGAGTCTACTCGGATTAGCTGCTTGTTGTATTTGTGGCTCCAAACAGGGGAAGTTGCAGAGTGCCCTCTGGTGGACAAACTATGCAACACTGGCTGAAGGGTTTTTCTCTTGTTTCTTGTTTACTTTTTACATTTCTATATATCAGCCAATATAAATGCAGTTATATCAGCAAGTACTTCATATGAGCCCCACTGACATACCAGGTTTTACCTAGCTGTAATAAAAAGTGTTACCAATATTGCTACAATAACAAAATATTAGATTGGTGCCTTCGTGTGCACCTTTATTGTCTTCAGTGAAAATGTTACAACTCAAAGTCTTCAGGACGCTAAAAGCGAGCTTGGATGACTCACCGTGTTGTACATGGAATAGGCTGTGAGGACATGGAAGAGTGCCTGCTGCCTGAAAGCACAAACAAACCACAGTTCATACAAAAACTTTAATAAACACACTTCAGTGGCGTCTTTGGCTTCAAGTTAAGATGGATGCATGTGGCCTGGAGCTGCACACCAGCCTTGATGCTGAGTTGTGTCGCTGCAAAGCCTGAATGCACTTCCAAATATCAGAAAAGCAGTGTGAAAAGGCAAAACGGCGTTAACGGGTACAGGTCTTTCCTCAGAGTCACGCAACAAAGCGGAAGGCAGAGCAGAAAGGGGACGTGAGATCTCTCACTTCCACACTGGAGAAGCCGCCTTCTCCTCGCAGAGAGTGAAAATGCATGCATATCTGCAGATGATTACTGACTCCCGTTGTGTTTGTGCTCTTGTTACTTTTACTGAGATTACGTGTCAAATAGCGAGAGCTGTCATTGTTCTTGGGCTTTGTGACAGTGAAGTGAAGGCTCGTTGTATCTTCCCCCATGCAGGCACATTTATGTACAAGGTTATGTAAATTGAATTACTCAGGAACTGAAAGGCTCCTTAAAAGGCACACAGGAAACTTTTAAGCTCAAAAATGCAAAGCTGCTTTAAATAAGCAACACAACCAACATTGCTGCAGCTGTGTGCAATGAACTTGCAGATGGTTGCTTGGACGTAGTAAAATGTGAAAGTACCCACTTGACATCATAGCGATGCATGAACATGATGTGGTCCCTGTAGGTTCGGTTCACATCCAGGTCGATCTGCCGGATGTCGGGGGATATTCCTCTGGCTCTGGCCTTCAGTTTCTGAAAACAGCCACAAAACAAAGAATGAATTCAAGCAGAAGTGCCATTTAGTACTAAATAGCAGGCATCTGTGTCCACAGAGTTTGTGGGTCCACCTTGCTGATCGAGCTTTCGAAGCCTCAGCTGATAACTTGGCACCCAACCCTCACTTCTGGCTTTAAAAAATAATAAACACTAGCGCTGAGGCTTCGAAATGCACAGTAGGGTCACATTATGATATCACTGCTATAGAAACGTCTTGCAAGAAAACTGTGCCAGCTGAAGGTGAAAAAACTCACTTGTTTCCCCACTTGAGGTGACCCCCCCCCCAAAACCCAAACAAACAAACAAACAAACAAAATGGTCAAGTAGAACCAGACTACAACAGAGGAGAAGCTAGCAGCAGGTAATGTGTGACCTAAAGGAAAACAAGCATCTCAGAGCGTGGCTGGATCACTCCATAGTTGCACTCTGTGTTACAGGAAGAGCAAATAGTGGATGGAAATTAATGCTAAGATTACAGGGTGATGAAGGAGGGCTCTACGCAGCTGGTTAAAAGAGAACAGATAAAACATCCCATGTACTAAATATTTTTCACTTTTTTTACACGACAATATTGTTTCAGGGTGAAGCAGCAGACTTAGGTGTGAGCGATGGATGAGAGCGAGGCTGCTGCCTTAGGCTACGTCCACACGTACCCGGGTATTTTTGAAAACGCAGATTTTTATATGCGTTTGCACCTTTCGTCCACACGTAAACGGCGTTTATGTGTGGACGCAGCGTCAAAGGTGTGCCCATTTTTTAATGTCACACTGTGCGCCAGGTTATTGTTTCGGGGAATATTAATTTCTACAATGGCGGACTTAGACAAAATACCATTACTGTTAATTTTACTCTCTGCAGTGTTTAAATATATACATACATATATATACGCACAGTTACTGTCCCTCCACACATAGGACTCAGTTCTGCTTCTATGCGCCATCTTTGTTTACTCTTTCCCACCCAGGCTGACTTCTGATTGGCCAACATTTCTACACGGATAGGAATATAGCGCCACCTGCTGCTTTGGCATGTTCCTAGCAGCGTTTTCCTTCGTTTTTGGCTTTTACGTGTGGACAGGATTTTTTTTTTTTTTTTTTTTTAAAACAAAACGAAAAATCTCCGTTTTCAAAAAAAACCCCGTGTACGTGTGGACGTAGCCTTATTTTCAATAATGCTCTTCTTCTAGAATAATTACCTGATTTAGATGTTATGCAACCCCAGGCTTTAGTGGAGTTTGGTTAATTGGTGTAGGTGTGAATGGTCTCTGTGCGTTTGACCTGCTACAGATTGGTGACCTGTCCTGTTCTAAAGCATGTTTTACCTTCACGATCTTGAATGAAATGATCTAAATTGGTAAAATGAATAAAACCTCTAAACTTAATCTTAAATATTTATTCTGTTGATTTTTTTGCATAGATTATTGCAACTTTCCTTGATATCATTTTTTCTTACTGACAGTATGTAATGCTAACTACAGACAACAAAGTTTGGGTAATAAATGTTTAAAAAAAACAAACCAAACACGACTAAATTACACCTCCTGAAATCTGATGGATTATTGTGGACAGAGCTGCCCTGCTCCCTGCTTAGTGCATGTGGCCTAACTCATAATTAGACCACTTCCCAGCCAATGAAGGCAGTGATATATTGATCTTGCTAGCTAAACTTTCTAATGCGATCCAAACTTTATGCAGCAGTGGTGAAAAAACCCCAAAAAGATCTTTACCGTGTGCCGGAGCAGGTCGTGCAGCTTTGCACAAACACGATTAAACTTCCAAAGCTGCTGCTTGGCCACAATAACTCTGAAGCTCAGTGAAATCAAATAAAGCCGAGGTGTTCGTCAGCTCGCTTATGAATCTTTATGAGGCTCACGTTTTGATGAACGCTGCAGACATTTTATAAACTTGAGCCTGAGAGACAGTGTTTAGCTGAGAGTTCCTAGAGTGATACCTCATAGAAGTCCTTCTTCTCCTCCTTTATTTTGGGTATATCGAGCAGCAGACACCACACCTCCCCTCGGAGCTGCAGGGGGATTCCCTTGTAGATCCTCCTGAGCAGCTGGAAGGAAACAAATAGCAGGAGGTCATCGTTAGCAACCTTCAAAAAGGAACTTTAACCTCAGACAATCACTCCACATTTAGGCCATCAGAAGGGCCGTGCAAGGTTTAGTCCAACAAAACATTAAATGTGAAGACAGGATGAATGTGGTGGTTCTTTCTTTTCCTCTGCATATTCAGCATAAGGCGATAAGCTCACAAAGCCTCATCTGTGACTTTAACAGGTGTCACCGTGCTCTTAGGATCATGGCCTCAATCTCTTGTGAAGCACTTCAGCTGCAGATCTCTGGTTAAAAATATTAGTCTAATAAAGTGTGAAGTCTTGTTCTGGGAGCCTTTCACATTCACTCTAATTTCTGGATTATTGAAACTCAGTTTTCATCTCCTCTGCCTTCACTTAGTCCAGAAGTCACTCTCATAGATCTCAGCAGTGAGGTTCAGGCTATAATGACAGCACTCATGTTCTGATTAGGAGGCATAATACTGTAAAATCCACAGCAGACTTACTGTGAGCTCGATTATATGTAACTGGTATGAACCACAAATCAGTTTGATGTCAAACTTGTTATAACAACAACAAAAAACAATTACAAGAACTGCTCTACCCACAATCCTAAAACTGAAACAGCGCCCCTGATTGGTGGAGATTGTGGTTACCATGGAAACCTTTAAGCACAAAGCTTTAGAAACATTGAGAGTGACAATCACAGCCAGGAACAAAGTGCTGTAGCATACTGACACACACCCCACAAAAACCTGTCAAATAAACTATTATCCAACACTGACAGCAAAAAGGATTCAGCTCAATGATTGTGCAAAGTCTTTGCAATGCATCATGGGACGAGTAGTTTCTTCACTGTTAAAACTAATAATGTAACGTTTGTATTTTTGACTTTTTGTGTTGTGTTTTTTTTTTTATCCAGTTAAAATCTTTTTATGGTCCTGACTCAGCCTGTAGCTGGTTTCAATGTTAGTTCATATCAGCATTTTCTAAAACATCAACAGAGTACATACAGAGGAAATTCACTTCCATTAAATTATGGTGATTTGAAGGATCTAATTAGCTTTTTTCTTTACTTTCATCTTAAGTTATTTTTAGTTTATTCAACTATACTGCAAAAATGTAACTATGGCAACACATTTTCTTTGTACTTTTATGTTGACAATGTTGTTTTAATCCTCGTTTTTAAAGGTCTAGTTTGTTTAATACCTAGTTTGTTTTTATTGATGTATTTCTTGTTTTTAGCTTTAGTAAAAAAAGCCTTTTAACGTCCGTGCTCTTAGCTAAGCTGGCTCATTTTTAATTGTCCTCTATCTCACAGCTGGCTACAGACGAATAGCTGGACTGTAAACACACACACACACACAAAACGTCAGCCAAGAAGAACGTCTGAAATGATCCATCCACAATTAATACTTTGCTGTGTGTGACTGGATTAAGTTTTAAAAGTCTGCTTAATTAAAAGCTTCAGAGGAAGAAGATGAGGGCTAAACTCTTTTTGGGCGCTATTAAAAAGACGAGAGCCTCGTTCAAAACGGGAGACGCCTGGACCCGGTACATGTGCTAGCCTGTGGCTGGGATGAGTAAAAGAGGTCATTAAACCACTGACACTCCACCAAATGAAATACACGACCAAACTGAGTAAAATTCCACATTTCTCTGACTTTGAATGTCATTGGGAACATTTTTAATAATCCAAATACACCAAACAAGGATATGTTCCGCATTATAACTTAAACAGGAAGTTGCACTGCATAAACTAGTGATTTAAACAAACACACGGACAGGAAACACCAAGTTGCATGGCCGTAGCTGCAGTCCACTGACATGTAACTGGGGCATCTGGCAGCTGCCAAAAATTACACAGAATACAGAAACCTTCCCTCATCTTGTCAAAGCTGTCAGACAAACACAAACAGTGCGTGCCTGAATGTACGCTGCACCCTCCCTGAGAGAAAGCAAAGGGCTTTGGAAGGTGAACCACGACCATCTGGCTGGATGCACACGGAGACTGCGGGCAGTGAGAAGTCTAGATAGAATAGACTGCTATGCATGCAGAACAGTCCAGAGTAATCCAGTGTCGACAAAGAGATGGGAAATCAGTCAGACTCCGGCTGAGGGAGATTAAGTCTTAAAAGGCAAACTGCTGGAACAGCAAAGCTAATCGCAGCAGTGAATTCTCCGTCTCCACCTATTAAAACCCAGCCAGCCGTGTGCGTGTGCACAGGTGACTGACAGCGGAGGCAAACGGAAAGGATGGTAGAGTGTTTGGAGGCACCACTAAAAACATCCGAAGACTAATCGCAGCACCTCAGTGTTCGGTGCTTCCCAAAACGAGCCAATCCCCAGAGACGCAACTTTGAAGCGTGTTTCCTCTCGCACGCCCACACTGATGACTTGTGTCTATCCGCCATGTTGCAGTGAGGTTGTGTGTTTAACCTCTTCATATTTTTCTAATATTGTAGTTTTATCTTAATGTGACAAATCCATATTTGTGATTGGTCAGATGCTGACTTAGATGTTGATGCTGAGGGAAGGAACCCTGGACCCCGTCCCTCTCCTGAGGGCGGCTCTTCCGAAAATAAAAGCTGTGCTGGAAGCTGATTGGAACAAAAACATCAATAGTTAAACTTCTAGTGAGGGCTAAAACATTTAACTTGTTTTAGTCTACACAGATCTCAAATAATTAAAGCAAAGCATTCTGCAGAGTACAAAATATTGCAGCAAAAGTGTTTATTTACATTTTATTTCTGAATCCGAACCTGTTTTTGTTGCTTTACAAGAAACACAGACGCAGAGGGAGTCGGGCCGGATTTACATGTACGAGCTGAGAGTAAATCAGGAGCCATAAATCAGACCCCATCTGTAACCTCGCGTCACATGAGTGTGATGCACTGATGTGTGTGTGTCTGTGTGTGTGCAGCTGGTGTGTTTTCACATTTAAAGGTCTGAGTGGTGTGTGTGTGTAAGATCTGAGAATTAATGACATTTAGTTGGGTGTGTGTGAAGTGTCCAAAGCCTCCACTCCATCAGCCTCCTACCCACCACACTTGGGACTCGCTTGTTTCTAGTGCAACAGCCTTGTAATTAGGTTCTGATGAGCGAGTCAATGAGCGCATCTGTTACACTAATCATCCTCCGAGCACGAGTGTGTCTGTGTGCCTACATGTGTGTCCACATTTACATTGAAAGTGTGCTGTTCACGCTTTGGTTTGCGCTCATCTTCTGCACAGACAGAACTCGCTGTGTGCATGGATTTAAAATATGGAAGGAAAACATTGGGGGTGCTTAAAAATAAGACCTTAATTGGTATTAAAATGTCTTAAAATCCTCCCTTTAAAGTCTTAAAAATGACAAATCTCTCACATTGTAACCAGACTCTGAATCTGCACACTTTTACCTGCATTACATTTAGTTATGACTTATTTAGTTTTGGTTAATTTAAAGCTGGACTTGAGCCTCCTTACACTAAACAAGTTCTTCCAGCAGAGTTAAAAACATGCTGAAGTTGAGATAAATTAAGAACAAAATTCTATTTTTCTTTTTGCTACAACTACAAATAATGAGCTGCACATTATTGTGGCTTCAATTTATGGATCTGTGCTGGCAGTGTTTTTCCCTCTGAAGCTAAAGAGGTCATTGCTGCAGAGTACAGCCTGCAGCAGTGACGGCCTGTATCAAAAACTGGCGTTTCTTCTCCAAGTTGTTAAAAATGTGTCGTTTGACACGGACGCCTTAACCCAGCTGGTTATGATAACAGTAAAACAGGTCTCATCACAGAGTGACAGAGTTTGTATGAGATCAGCAGTTGGATTGGGATGGTGTGGGATCTGTTGTGGTGGAGAGCTGAGCATAACAGTAAAGCTGTCGATTTACTGGTCAGGCTACGTTTGCACCCGCACCTGTGGTCCCGAGCTCTGAGTAGTGACTGAAAGACTGAGATTGAAGGAATGGTTGGGCTCTTCCTTAGCTAGAGGGTGAGCAGCTCGGTTATTCGTGAGGGACTTGGAGTAGAGCTGCTTCCCCTCCACATTAAAAGGATTCAGTTTAGGTGGCTCAGGCATCTGAACAGGATGCCTCCTGGACGCGGCATTTCGTTGGAGAGGCATTTCGGGCATGTCATACCAGGAGGAGGCCTGGGGCAGAGTCAGGACTCGCTGAAAAGATTATCTCTCGCCTGTTTGGGAAAAACTTCTTGCCATCCCAGATGAGCAAGAGGTGGCTGACGTGAAGGAAGTCTGGGCTGCCTCCACAATCCAAGTCAAGATGAGCAGTAGGAAAATGATAACTATATGGTCTCAGCACACAAAAGAACACTTTTAAGTGCACTCAAGAGTAACTTCAAAATGTACAGGGTAAATGTTGTGAAGAGGCATACTGTAACTCTAACCGAGTTAAAGTATGTGTGTGAGAATGCATTGCTTGTGCTATGTACTGCACTACAGCAGCCTGGACAGCAGTGAGCTTTTCAAGACTTGTTGGCAATGATGGAAACTGAGAATGATTTTTACAACACATTTGCCAAACATTTTAACTTTTAATACTGCTTTAAAAGTTGTAATATGAGGCGGGCTCCATTTTAAGGGAAGGGATAGTTCAGTAGGTAGAGTGGTCGCCCCGTGATCAGAAGGTCGGGGGTTCGAATCCACTCAACGGCTACCCTAAGGTACCCCTGAGCAAGGTGCCGTCCCTACACACTGCTCCACGGGCGCCTGCTTAGTGGCTGCCCACTGCTTCTCTGAGTGAATGGGTCAAATGCAGAGAAAAACAAGTAATTTCCCCACGGGGATCAATAAAGTATACATTATTATTATTATTTTAAAGTGCAATCAAAATGGGCCTGCCAGCACCAGTGTGTGCAAAGAAATTTTATACCTAAAAATCCTGTTGGCAGTTTGAAATATACCAAATTTAATTAGCATGGATCCACCTCAGAGGCTGTTTGCCTTCCTGAGTTTTCGGGTCATAAGCTGCTACTTTTTCCCCACACTGTGAACACTGCGGCTTATACTGACGTGCGGCTAATGCTAATGCATATTTTTTTTTCATGCAGCCAAAAACATTTTGCCTGGTAACAGTAGACCAATAAAATTGTTATGTAGTATATATACGGTATATATTTTTACCGGCTGTTAAGAGACGCTGTAATGTTGTTTGTGCACTGTTCCGTAAAAAACCACAAGCAACGTATGTGTGTTACTGATACGTACGTATACTTAAAGGTAGCCGTGTTACAGGCGCTGTTCCAGGAAAAAAAGCATTTGCAGTATGTATTTTTGTATGTTACCATATCGTTTATGTTACCTTGTTTATGTTACCTTACAGATTAAATTAAATGTTAAAAATCCTCACGTGTAGTATTTCTGTGTAAATATCTCATATTATGAGTGAAACGCATACGGCTTAAAATCCGGTGCGGCGGATTTTGTACAAAGTACAAAATTGATTTTCTTTCTAAAATTAGAGCATGCGGCTTTTAATCAGGTGCGCTCTGTAGTCCGGGAATTACAGTAATTGGCTTCACATTTAACACCGGCTCCTTGATGGAGCCTCTTTGTGTGGACCCACACCTGAGTGACTGCTGTTGGATATTAATAAAGTCTCCCAGCTGCCGAACGAAGCCATCATATTAGCTGTTTTACAATTCCTCATCATATTCCCAAACACAACCACAAACATCCTCAAGATTCCACTTCCACCACAGCTTTTCTGAAGAACACCACTTCCTGTGGTGACCAAGCAGTTACTGTGAAGTACTGGACTGGGGCACAGCTATAGTCTTAGAAGCCAAGATTTCAGAACATTTGCTGCGGTATAATTACTATAATGCTAAACACGATAACCGTAAGGAGGATTGGTCTTGTGTGGCTGGTGGGGGTGGCTCAAGGGGAGCTTATGACTGTCTTACATCTGCTCTCATACTTTCAAACTGCGGGCTAAATGTTCTCACAGCAGTTGGCAAGTATGGAAATAAAATAAGAGGTATATTGAGCGTGACCCGTTTCCTCGCCGAGCTGACGGCACGCTGCTGACTGACAAAGGCAAAAGAAATATCCCTGAAGCTGAGATGAAGAAAGAAATGGTGGAAGAGGGAAGCGGAGGAGGCGATGTTGAGTGATGTGATGGATCGAGCTAAATGTTCTCTCTGCGTCCTTGGCTGTAACTCGACTTGAAAATGGCTTTGAAATAAAAGGGAGGCAAAACCAAAAAAGAAGCAGAAGGAGAGTAAAAAAAAGGAGCCTAAGAGCGCTCTTAGTGCCAGCAGTGAGTGCATTTCAAAGGACCAACACACCTCAGTAATCCCTGCTGAATTCATGCATACAAATGAAGCACTGCGGGGAACACCACAAAACAACCTGGACCTTAGAAGGCACCAATGAAGACAGCCATAGCTGATACCTGCCCCCCTCCAGCTGTCCTCCAGAGACATTCAGCTCCTCTGTATCAGCCGGACTGCAGCAGAGGGCAGAAGTGGACTTACATTAGCTCGGGAAGATAAATGCTGGAATGCGGCTCAGATATTTAAGGGTGGATTTGATGTGTGTTACTTTATCATTCGTGGTCATTTTGAAGCTGCACAGAAGACTGTTTTTATATTTAAAGATGAAATGACCGAGTGCAGTAAAGCAGCCTGTTGGTTTCTAATGTGGAAAACTCTGGACCTTGCTGTATTAAAGAGGACATAGTATGTTTACTTTTATTTTCTACAAATATACAGTTACAATGGTGAATGTTTATGTTAAATAAAGCAATTTTTTCATTCTGATCAGAAAACTCACAAAAACCTTTTACACCGACCATAAATTATCTAAAAAGAACGCAGATTTTCAGAAGGAGGTTTTACTGAATTCCTCTCACCATATGTTGGCCAAAAAGTTCTCTTAGAAATATTAAAAGAACAAACCTGACTTTTATCAGAACGGGGCTCAAGATCTTTCTGGGAAAGTCCAGACCCTAAACAGTCTAACACATGGACGCAGCCACTCTCCTTGGCTTCAGACGTCTGTAGTGCAACACAAAGACAAATTCCCAGTGCACAAACCTGTGAATGCTCCTCATCTACTCAGAGAAGTTTGGACTCTTCAACTGTAAACCCCTGAAACTACTCGGTCACAGCCAACAATGAAGTTCAGGTCAGTTTGAAACCAAAGCTGATGCTTGCCCTTTGGACAAGTCGAAGACGAAATCGCAAAGTAAGAGTTTAGAAGGAGACGTCTTTGGAAGGGTCTAAAAACAGCTGCACTGGAAGCCGTCTGAACTAGCGAATAAGAGCACAACTCGCCCCAAAGGGCTTTATTAACAATACGGTGAAATCAGCCTGCATTTATAACAACATGGTGATTATCTGACCTTTGACCAATGACCTTGAAGAATTACATACTAAAATGCTGTATTTTACAATCTTTAATCATATCATTGGAGCAGATCTGGCTGAAAACTCTGGCTTCTACAGGCTGTAAAAACTTGAGATTTCTAGTTTTTCCACGTCTGCTCTGACTTTGAACTTGATGTCGACCCGATTTTCACCATAATTAAATCAGCCTGAGCTGTTCTTGCTACCATGACACAAATTTGAACAAGATATCTTGAAAACTGACTAGACTGCCAACAAACAGACAGACAAACAAACAGACCCTATTACATACTCCCGCCCTGTTTAAATGCTGCTTAACTGTGCAGTCCCTCACATTAAGTGTTTTATTCTTCTCAAGAACATTTGGGGATCCATTAAAATGTAAAATGGTCAGACGAACAATAGTGATGACTGATCGTCTACTAGACGAGCCGTACGCGTCCCTAGTTTTGATGTGCAGAAGAAGATGAGTTTAACCAACAGACAATTTAAATCAGGATTTCATTTTATTTATTTACTCATTCATATTTTTTTAAATGCCAGAACTTTTTGATCATGTCACGTATGACTGATTTAACTTTGCAGGTTTTAAATCCAGCCTCAGATGCTTCAATAGCCTTCAGCCCATCGACTGCAGCTCAGTGTTTGTGCAGCTGTAGCAGAGGGTGAGCGCTTGCCAATCATCTCTTGCGACACCGTCTAGCGGCTGGCGAATCGACGGCCCCCGCGGACACGCACTACTATTAAAGCAGCTATTAATAGCAAAGTAACAATCTCAGAAGCCACATTGTGCTCATGTTCTACACGTGTCAGGCTAGAACTGCATCAATTAAGGCCAATTTATGGTCTTTGCATCTGTGTTCAGGACAGCTGTGGACAGCAGGGTGCCACACGCTCCTGCTCATAATGAAATCAGTGCTGTCAAAAGGAGAATCACCTTCTCACTGTTCTTGTATTTATCCCAGTTCTTCAGCATCTTCAGCCATTTGGTGGTCCTCTCCACCTCCGTGTGTTTTTGCTGCAGAAACAAGAATGAAAACATTAATAAGTTTCCCCTGCAGCTGCACTCGGGTCCACTGGGAACCACAGTGAGAAGAGAACAACATGCAGGTCATTATTTTGTATGTTCAAAGGCGTTTGGAGCTGTTCAGATGCTCTAATTAAAGCCTTCTGCAGATGCTGGTTTGTCTTGTTCGACTTTTGCACATTTCATGAACACAAGCATTCGTGAAAGAACCAGTTTTTACATCAAAACAAAGCATATTTATCATTTAAAATCAGAATTTCAGTAAGTTTTGTTCTCACAGCTTTGGGATTAGAAATTGGGCTTTTACTATACCAAATAAGTCACTTGTTTAAGTGTTTTATTCATTTCATTTTGATAAATTTGTTTTTCTTCAGTATGGCATTTTGAAATTAAAAACTACATTTTTCCCTGTAGTTGCATAGAAAACTGCGTTCTATTTGACTGTACGTCCAACACCTCAGAGTATCCTTATGTAACAAAGAACATGAGGATACTCTGAGGTGTTGGACGTGACTAGAAAGAGTTTCTATTTTTAGGCAAACACTAAAGGAACAAATATACAGTATATACGATATACTGAAACAGCTGACAGGGACTACATGTTAACTGCGTCTGGTGTGAGCAGAGGAACTGATTTTAAAGAATAAAAAACCCAAGGCTGGTACACTCCTTTGTTTTCTTGAACAACACTGAGGACGAAGGATGAAGATTATTGCTCTGGTTTAGTGGTGTGCTGAGTGGGAATTTTTCAGAGACTGAGGAATCTGTTTGGAAGCTGGCTTTGTTTTAATTGTTGGTAAAATTATGGATGGAGTTTCCTTCCCCTTGAACCTGCAGACAGGTGACATGCTAAAGTAAAAAGCTGAGCATGTGGCCCCTGTAGTGAGGGGCTCTGATTTTTTCTTGCCATGGATCCTCTCATCTCAGCCTATTAACATTTCCAGGTTTTTAATTAATAAAGTTCTACCAAAGCTGCTGGCATTGTTAGAAGAAAAGGTGCCCAATGGCATTACCAACACAGTTTTTATCTCTCCAAACTCGTCATTTTGTTGTACTTCATGCCAAACCAAATCTTCTTCAGTGGGATGTAAACCAGAGTCTACTGGCAGTCAAACCAAAAAGTTCCCTCCAAATTTCCCTCCTAACGCAGACTGTACGTTTCTAAATTCGGCATATTCCTGGAAATTAATTTACTCCTCATTTAAATGTTAGGAAAAAATCTAATATCTAAAAGGCAGAAAAATTGAGTCTAATCTAATGGCAATACAAACAATGTGTGTTTAGGAGCTGTATGAAACCACTGATCACGATCTTGGGATTTGAAACTATGGTTAAATGGTTAACTCTGGTTAAATGAATGATGCTGACGGGCAGCTGTAGGTCTTGCAGGCTTGCGTCCACACGCCTGTGCAGAACGCATTTACGCATCGTTCTGCTCAAGCGCTTTTACAGCAGTTCGCTCTGACGCAGCAGATGAATGCATGAACCATGCAGCTTGCATTCTGCCTCACTTGTTAACCGGGAGAGGAAGGCCCGGCCGTCTGCCGGGGTCACATCCAAACATCTTTGAACCAACAGGTAACTGCTCATCTGCACTAAGATACAAATAATACGTCGAGTCACTGCGCTAATCTGGGACTCTTGTCTCTTGGGTATCTGCAGGTAGCATTTCATGAATTACACAACACTGTTTGTAATCTCTGAGCAGGGGTGTGAAACAAGGCCCAGGGACCCATGTCAACCAGATGAACACCAACTGGGAGATTCTGGTTGATCAAGCAGCTTTCTCTACACCCAACACCAACTGAGGGAATATCTTTTGGGAGAATAATGTTCATCCGTCAGATCGAATTCAACAGACTTTGAGATCATTGCCAAGGTGGCCCGGCACCTTACTAACCCATGTGTAGGTTTCCCATTTTTATTAGGATCGACCCAGATCTTTCTCTTTTTTTTTTTACCTCTGGGCCAGTCACGCAACACTAAGCAAGAACTACAACAAAGGGTTTCCTGTGTCCCGTGCTTCAATCTCAAACCAAACCGGTCTATCTTATTATATTCTCAGGGTTTTAATGCAGGGGAAGTGAAAGCAGGAACATGAAATGTAATTTTCTGATTTGCGTAGCTGAGAAATAGCTCTTTTTTTATTATAAAAATGCCCCAAAGCTGCACAGATGGATTTGTTTAAAAACAACGAGAAGCAACACCTCTCACCTTTTCCTCCACCGAGTCGTAGGATGGAAGTTCAGTCTCACTAAAGAAAGGAGAGGAAAGCAGAAGAAATTAGTAAGGAAAACAGCTGGAGGAATGAGATCTTAAGCCTCTTAACCTCCAAGTTTTTAGTTATGAATCATAGTTGATATATTTTCCTTCCAGAAAACACTTTCTTTTAAAGAGTTCATCTCACTCCCTGACTGTTATCAGTAGGAGGGAACATCACATATGTCAGTGGTCACACAAACAGGAAATAACAGATTGGACATTCCTTAATCTTGTGTCTGTTTATCAGAAGTTAGTCACTGGAGAATAATCTGGTTTCAGCTCCTGTTGAAACCACTCTTACCATGCCTCGACCCCTTGGTCACTTCTGCTCAGAGTCTGGTTTCGAATTATGCAGGAGCTTCCAGTTCAGCCGTATATCTGCTTTACTTTGTGAGGAAAGGATGACACCTCGCCCATCGTTGCCTCAATTTGGTTTACATTGTAAGGTAATGACCCGACAATAATACAGAAAAATCCCCAACAATCACACAATCCCCTATGAGCGTGCAGTTGGCGACAGTGGGAAGGAAAAAAATGCATGAACCAATATCTACTAAAACCTTTACTTTTAAACCAGCATTAACCCAGTATTAACCAGGACAACTATTTATCATTTCTACATGTACAGACTAATAGCCCTGTATGGTGGCTTCCATTCTAACCACGTCTTTTAGAGATCTAACCAATGCAGAACAGTTAGTGGCTGAAAATGTTACAGCTAGCACTGTTAAAGACAAGCTACATAAGATTAAACCTAATGCTATGCTTCTCTAGCTAGTTTACCAGATGCAATTTCCTTGCTGTCTGGACCAGTCGCCAACTATTTTGGTTCTTTCATCAAATATTATCTGACCTTTGAAATCATTTTAAAAAATCCACCACATTTGCTGTATTGTTTATAGGAAAGGCAGTCCACTAAATCACGACCCATAGGTTGTGTAAACAGTTCATTACAGCCCATAGTAACATTTCATCATGACACGGTTCATAGTAGTTATGAACAGAGCAAACGATGAGGTGAGATGAGAAGTCTGACAGGCCAAGGTATGGATATATATATGGATATGGGGCGACCGTGGCTCAGGGGGTTGGGAAGCGTATCTGTAACCGGAAGGTCGCCGGTTCGATCCCCGGGCTCTCTGTCCTGGTCGTTGTGTCCTTGGGCAAGACACTTTACCCTACTTGCCTACTGGTGTTGGCCAGAGGGGCCGATGGCGCGATATGGCAGCCTCGCTTCTGTCAGTCTGCCCCAGGGCAGCTGTGGCTACAACCGTAGCTTGCCTCCACCAGTGTGTGAATGTGAGAGTGAATGAATAGTGGCATTGTAAAGTGCTTTGGGTGCCTTGAAAAGCGCTATATCAATCCAAACCATTATTATATGCTGACAAATCACAGACTTAAACAGTCTGCTGTTTGCTTCCTGCTTTAATGCGATAGTTGGCTTATTTTTTATTAAACCATGACTACATAACATCTACACATACAGTTCGTGCTTCAGATTGACTCTGAACATGACACCAGCATTTATACTTTACTGAAGTAACCCAACTTTTGGAAAAAGAGCCTTGGGAGATCTAGTCTTGTTCTGGTGGTTCTGCCCACACAGATTCTATAACCTTAAAACTACTCAGAGGTCACGCTGTTTTCTCCAGCGCCAACTGTCTGCCCAATTCAAAACACTTCATTTTCGTTTTCTCCTGCCCAGTCAGTGACCTTGACCTTAGCATACTCCTGTCCCGGTTTTAACCAATCGTATAACCCCGAAGTTTCTTTACTCCAGCACCCTCCTCCTCCTCCTATCTCTCGTTGGATCGTACCACTCTATCCTCACACTGATGCTCTGTGATTGTGGCCAACCAAGCTGTTTCCTGCCTGCATGTGCCAGCCTATATATAAAACACTCTAGCACAGTGGTGTTTAAGAGCCTCACAGCCTCTGACCAGCCCGGCTCAAGCCACAGACACACTCATCTCTCAGCAACACCCGTCTGAACAGCTGCTGCTCGCTTTCTTTCTCCCTTCAGCGTGGTAGACTGGGCTTTGAAGTTTACTAATGTAGTTATTAGGCCTGATTATAGGCTGTATGTGTGCAAGAGCTTACTGGACGAAGCCAAAGCGGTCGACAACTTTGTACAGACGGAAGTTACTGTCCTCCCAGGGGTCCACGGGGGCGTCTTTTCCCTGGAACAAAGAAGAGAGAAAGGGGGAAAAATTCAGATTGGTGAATTTCTAAATTGGCCATCAAAAATCAAGATGACCTTTGACCTTCTGAGGATGCCCCGTTTCTGAGGATTTTGTGATTCTTTATAGAAAAAACAATAAAGCAGTTAATCTGCAAAGTAACTGGTATCCTAATTTGTTTGACTGATGCCTGCTGTTCAGTGAAATAAACTGAACACTGGCTTCTGATGGAGCTCCAAATTACATGCCACCCACGTTCTTCAGGGGGAGAGGATAGTGTTTTGATTGGCTGCTAGATTACATGTGGGGGCTTCGACTCTGGCGCCCTTGAGAAAGTGCGTCGGTGTGAGTGTGTGTTTGTGTGTGACCAGCGATTAACAGGTGTGAAATGAACAGCCAGACGTCCACCTGCGTCACCATCTGACTCGAGGCGTCCTAAAAACCACTCGACCGTCAGTGAAATAGGAAACCCAGAGGCAGAGTGTGTGAGGAAGTGTTATAAAGAGAATATCAGAGAGACAATGTGTGAGAAAAATGAGTGATGGAAGCACAAAAAGGTCAGAAAATAAAGGTACAAATGTCCGAAATGTTGGATATTTTGTTGATTTGAGGCGGGATGAAGCGGCCTTTGTTGATCTGCACACAAGCTTCCTTCTTCCGAACCATCTCTTTGAAACTGTTAAAGCTGTTTTACATTCACAGTGAGATAAAGGATTGGCTCAGCCAAATACATCATTCATCTCAGCTTAGCAAATCTTAGCAATGACCTCAAATCCAGGAGAACTACGACCATAAATACTAAACAGTACGCTAGTCCCCACTGATGCTGAGAAAACTTTCTTCCAAGTTTGCTTCAACTTCATGTATGTATGAAGGACCAACGTTTTTTTCTGATTTCACTACATACATTCTAGTTCTGATCTGGCTTTTACTCAATTTTATCACAAAATCTGAATCATGCACACCGATCAGGGATAACATTATGACCACGACCTAATATTAACCCATCGGGGCATGGACTCTCCAAAGACCCCTGAAGGTGTGGCGTGGAATCTGACAGCACATCCCACAGATGCTCGACTGGATTGAGAACTGGGCAGTCTGGAGGCAAAGTCAAAACCATTCCTGCTGAAAGAGGCCACAGCCATCAGGGAGTAAATGCTCTGCAAAAGTGCTCAGGTTGGTGGTATGTGTCAAAGTAACATCCACATGGTGGGAAACCTGCTTCTAACAGCAACTTTGAGGACTAAGTTTAGTTCCTTACAAATATATCCCACCCACTAACAGGTGCCTCGATGAAGGGGTACTCAGTGATAGTCACTTCACCTGTCACTGATCAAAATGTTAAGACCAATAAACCAAGAAGGATTAAAGGAGGAGGAGCTAAAACAGCTTGCTTTGGACAATGGCTGAGCTGAGGAAAAGAATCTCCAGCATAAGATAAACAAGGATTATTTTGGACTTTGAATCATGCAAAGCTTCTCTACTAGAGTCCAACAAGAAAGGAGTGCTTTTATGGGAAATATCTACGATACAAACTTAAACACCTGACTTTTGTCAGACATTTCAGCCTAAAGTGATTTTCTTTTGAAGAGCTGAGTGTAGTAGAGCTCTTTCTGTGCCTCTGTGCTGTTCAGCAAGCAAGCGCCCAGCAATGTGAAAGACAAAAAAAGTAATAAACATTATGTTTGCTTCCAACTTCATTTTATTGAGTCTACATGTTAAATATGTTTGTTGCTAAAAAGCTAGAGGCCAAAACTTATTTCAGAACGGGAGTATGCAAAACAATTTTTTGAGCTGTCAGCTGCTCAAACGACAGGAAAACAGGAATCAGAAAAGTTGGTTTATTATTTTAACCAAATTGACCTAGAGTACGCTTGGGGAGTGTGATCGTGTGTACAGCGTCTCTTTATGTCTGTCTCCACGTTGGTTGAGTGTGGAGTAAGTGCATATGAGAGCATGAGGGTGGGAATGGATGTTTGTATATGTGTGTGCCTGTATTTCTGTGTCTATATGTCAGGTTGGGTGTCAGGCGCCACCTCTCTGGGGACACCTCAGGCCCTCCAAGGTTTGGAGGCCTATCTCCCCCTACCACCACTTCCCCTGCCAGTGGCGGACTCCCTCAGACATCGGTGCGTTGGTGGTTCTTTGTGTCCGGGGATGGGCGTTCAGGTACACACCGGCTCACTCCTTGGCGGCCGCTTATCGGGGCCTAGAGCCTGGGGCTCGCTCGGGCCACTTCGGAGGTGGGGTGCCCCCGGCCTCTCGGCCTGGGGCTCGGTCACTCAGGCATGGCTGGCTGCCGGCAGAGCTCATGGGCGCTTCACTGCAACCCCCCCTGGCTTCTGCTCCGCGGCTGCTGAGTGAGCCCTCATCTGGGACTCTCCTCAGCTCTTGCTGGGACAGTGGCGCGGCTGCCCCTCTGTTGGTCTTCCTTGGTCTCTTGTGTTCTGGGGGCCTCTGGATGTCTGGAGTTTTGATCTCCTCCATACCTGCTTCATGCCCTGGAGGACGGGGCTGTGGCCCCCCCACACCCTCTAGCAGATCATTACATGAAGGAACCTTTTAAAAAACAAAAAACAAGCGCGTCCATGCTCACAGGTGTACACACGGGTGATCACACCCACAAACTACACCCTTTTTGGCTCCTACCTCAAAGCACACTGTGTTCTGTTGATCTTATGTGCTGCACAATAATGTTTAATATTTAGTATTTACTGTCATATTCCCATATATCATTGTGATGTTGTTTATTCTATTACTCTTGTTCTCTTCTGCTTGTTTTCTTTTTTCTTTCTCAGCAGGTGATTGATATATGCATTTTTTTTTTTTTTTCCCCTGCTCATTCTGTTGGTTTTTGTCTTTTGCCCTTCTCCCCCGTCCCTCTTCTCAGCTGTTTCTCTTTCCCTCTTTCTTTCCCCCAGTCAAGTCTGTCCTGTATTCAGTAAGTGAAAATAAAATAAACAATAAAAGGTGAATCAAATAGACCATTACAGCAAGGCTGGGATGGTCCATTTGGTAAAGTAAATCCGTTGGGCATCTTTCTTTGCCTTTAGACAACAATTCTGATGGCAAAAGAGCCAAACGGGACAGGCAAAAAAAAAATAAATAAAAAAAAATAAAAAATAAAACCAAATTGACCTTTTGGCTCTATAAAATATTTTCAATAAAATGCAATATATATATATATATATATATATATCCATAGGTCCCTCATCCTATTGGGGGGGGAAGGTAGTCAGAACTGAGGGGATTGAACTACCAGAAGGCAACATTGCAGACATAGAGGACAGTTACAAGTACCTGGGGATCCCGCAGGCAAATGGGAACCATGAAGAGGCCGCTAGAAAGGCTGCAACCACCAAGTACCTGCAGAGGGTCAGGCAAGTCCTGAGGAGTCAGCTGAATGGTAAGAACAAGATCCGGGCCATCAACACATACGCCCTGCCCGTGATCAGGTACCCTGCTGGGGTAATAGGCTGGCCAAAGGAGGAGATAGAAGCCACTGACATAAAGACAAGAAAGCTCCTGACCATGCATGGAGGGTTTCACCCCAAGTCCAGCACCCTGAGGCTGTACGCTAAGCGGAAGGAAGGGGGCCGGGGACTGGTGAGTGTCAGCACCACAGTCCAGGATGAGACAAGGAACATCCAAGAATACATTGGGAAGATGGCCCCAACTGACCGAGTGCTCAGTGAATACCTCAGGCAGCAGAAACCCAAGAAAGAGGAGGGAGACGAGGAACCATCATGGAAGGACAGGCCCCTGCACGGTATGTACCACCGGCAGATAGAGGAGGTGGCTGATATCCAGAAATCCTACCAGTGGCTGGACAAAGCTGGACTGAAAGACAGCACAGAGGCACTAATCATGGCAGCACAAGAACAAGAGAGGCTGGGGTCTATCACACCAGGCAAGACCCCAGGTGCAGGCTGTGTAAAGATGCCCCAGAGACAATCCAGCACATAACAGCAGGGTGCAAGATGCTAGCAGGCAAGGCATACATGGAACGCCATAACCAAGTGGCCGGCATAGTGTACAGGAACATCTGTGCCGAGTATAACCTAGAAGTCCCGAGGTCAAAATGGGAGATGCCCCCAAGGGTGGTGGAGAATGACCGAGCTAAGATCCTGTGGGACTTCCAGATACAGACGGACAAAATGGTGGTGGCTAACCAACCGGACATAGTGGTGGTAGACAAACAGAAGAAGACGGCCGTAGTGATCGATGTAGCGGTTCCGAATGACAGCAATATCAGGAAGAAGGAACACGAGAAGCTGGAGAAATACCAAGGGCTCAGAGAAGAGCTCGAGAGGATGTGGAGGGTGAAGGTAACGGTGGTCCCCGTGGTAATCGGAGCACTAGGTGCGGTGACTCCCAAGCTAGGCGAGTGGCTCCAGCAGATCCCGGGAATAACATCGGAGATCTCTGTCCAGAAGAGCGCAGTCCTGGGAACAGCTAAGATACTGCGCAGGACCCTCAAGCTCCCAGGCCTCTGGTAGAGGACCCGAGCTTGGAGGATAAACCGCCCGCAGGGGCGTGCTGGGTGTTTTTTTATATATATATATATATATATATATATATTAGGGGTGCAACGATACAAAATTCACGGTTCGATATTTTTTCGATACAAAAAAATGTTCATGCCTTTTTAATTTGTCATTTATTAAATTTATAAATATATATTTTAACTCAAAGGTGTAGTTTTTAAATTTAATGTTGCTGAAACAACAAAAGAATAAAAAAAGATATAGAAATCTATCTGATCAAGGAATCACTCATCTTTGGAAAAGAGAGTTTATTACAGAGAAATGTCTCTTTCCAAAATAAAAGCTATACTATCCGCTTCTTCTGGGCTATATTCTCAGCAGCATATTAAACATATCAGGTCCCCATAAGAAGAATCATGTGCTAACGGCTGTCTAAATGACTCGGGTAAAGTTTGTAGCATGCGTGCTTGTTGTTTTTGTCTTTGCACTAGGATGATGTCGGCGTAAATGTGCAGTCATATTCGTTGCGTTCCCACTAGTGCTGTCAGCGTTAATCTCGTTAAAACGTTAACGCCAAATCTCCGGACGGCGCCAACACGTTAACAAGCTAACTGCGCTAATGCACTAGTTCCCACCAATTGAGCATTGCGTGGCACATCCGACATACTGTTTTACTTTTGTCTATGACGCGCTTACCATCAGGGTCATACGTCACATGAAAACCAAGATAGTTCCAAACGCCAGATCTGAATGAGGGTGAGAGAGGTTCAATTTCGGGTAGTTGAGGCAGTTGCCATGTTGCAACAAGCTTAGCTTCTGTCTTGCTAACTTGTGCTGCGCTCAGTGGATCTGCACTCGACAGTGCAGCCTAGGCGGAGTAGTCGAACGCAGATCCACTGAGCGCTCAACACAGACAGCATCGTCAGAAGAAAAGTTGATAAAATAAATAAAAAAATTTTTATATTGTTCGATACATATGCGTACCGAACCGAAAGCACTGTATCGAACGGTTCAATATCGATACGAGTATTATTGCACCCCTAATGTATATATATATATAGAGAGAGAGAGTTATGAATAAAGCATTTTTCTGCTGCAAAATAAGAACCATTTCACCGTCAGCTTACACTTCTGCTGCCTGTATGCAAATTACAGTACATGTACCGCTGCTGTTTGTCAGTACAACAGTCTACGTTTACTGACTAAGCTTCTGATTGTAACAGAACTCTATTATAGATCTCTATTGTCATGCCCCTCTCTCTTACGTCTCTGGTGCTAAAGCCTGTTGGAGGTTGCCAAATGCTTTGCGAAGCCCTGAGAAGGCTGTGAGTGGTTAACAGGTCGGCCTGACATCCAGATGTCGAGGTGAAATATTTCAAAAATCGTCTCCTCCCTCTGCTCCCACCCAGTTTTTGCACCGCTCCCTCAGCACAAACAGAAACTCACCCTTGAAATAGATAAGTCAAACATTGAGGAGCGCCTCAGGGGAATCAGAAGATCTCTGTGTGTCGTTCTCCCCCCTCGCTCTGTGAGTATCCACAGAGTCGCAAACTCTACATCATCATCATTTCTGTGTCAGTTTCAGGGTGAAATTAAATCAGGTTCGTAATTTCACCTCTGACCGTTCAGCTGCCTGCCTGTTCTGAGACACCTTCGCCGTCTCATTTATATCTCCTTGTGAGAACTTGACTTACTTTCTCAAACTGTTTGAATAAAATTCATGCTCCAGAGAACACAACTGTTAAATTTAAAAAAAAAAGGAAATATTGAGATTTTTTCTGTCATATAAACCTATATATTTACGGGAAAAATAAATACATTTTAAGACATTTTATTAGCATTTGGCTGATTGGATTGTTGGGCACTGATTTCATAAATATCAAACCAGGGAAGGACTTTAACGCCAATTATCCATCCATCCACCCTCTCCCCAGTGTTCCCTGCAGCATCCTCCCAATGGGACATGCCCAAAACACCTCAGCTGGCTCTTCTCGAGACCAATCCAGCTCCAAGTCCCTTCCAAATCCGACCCCCTCGCCCACAATCTTGTTCTTGGCTAACACCCAAAATTATTAGTGAAGCTTGAGGGTCACACAGATTTTTCTTGAACAAAACTGAAATGTGGTGAGTGAAGAAAACTTATGAGAGACCTGGGGAAAAAAACCGAGTTATGCAGCCACCCAACATAAAAAAATAGGCTCCATCCTTCTGCAATCAGCAGCAGCAGTCAGGCCTGAGCAGATGTGTCATTTGGAAACAAAATCAGTCATTTCTGCACATTCCACAAAGACAAAAGTCATATTTAATAACCACAAATTTACACCAGGTGACGTGAGACGACAAGTGTTTGTGGCCAGCGTGATAACAGACTCTATTAAACTCCTCCCATCCCCAACAGTGACAATGACACTGATTTAGCTCCGATTGTGCCTCATTCTGCCACACACACACACACACGCACACACGCGCGCACACACCTCCATCATCTCCGCTCTCCATGGTCTCTTCACTCTTAATGAGGCAGCCTTATTATGCAGCCTGCTGGACTAAATTAAAAAGGCTAATTTACAAACCGAGCATGGTGGGCTGGTCCAACTGATAGCGCCGTGCTTGGTAGCAGAGGTGTCACTCAGGACGGGAACGCGTACATACAGTCCAACCACAAGAGAACTGAGGATTTTGAGTAAAAGCAACATTTCTTCAGCGATATTTAACATACTTCATACTGATTCATAAAAGTCTGACATGTTTCTGGACATTGTTAGATAATATGCTGCAGCGCATGTTTTTTTTAAGTCTCTGTGAAAAAACAAGCAGCATGGGGACATATCGGAGCTTTCAGTGGGCTTTTTTATGAGGGGAAAGGACAGAGAACCCACTGACAGGTGACATGACTTAGGTGACGTACCTGTCAGAAGTGTTGGATATAACAGGCAGGAAGTGAACAGTCTGTTCCTTAACTTCATGTGTTGGAAGCTGAGGGTGACTGAGTGACTTTGACATAATTCAAATTGTGATGCTTGGGTTTAGACTCGACCCATGCAGCTCTAAACAAGCAAAGGCTGGTTTCATAAAGACATAACACTGTTAAAAAGCTTTCAGAAATCCCGCCTTCTTCATATTTTGTTAGAAAAATGGGAAATTGGTGCATTGATTTATTCAAATGTGTATAAACACCAGTGTTGGGTAAGTTACTTTAAAATAGTAACTTAGTTACATTACAAGTTACTTCTCTCAAAAGTAACTCAGTTACTTCAAGTTACTCGTTACTTTCAAAGTAACTAGTTACTAGGGAAAGTAACTTTGGTTTTACTCAGAATTCTCTTGTTAATGTGTTTCTTCCATAACGTTGCCAGTCTTCTAGCTTGCTTACTTGCCACAAGTGCACTGTGCCACCTACCAATAGAAAGGAAAAGATAATGTGCATATTTCCACGAGAGAAATCCCACGCCTGGACCATCGTTGACTGCTGCCATGATTCTAGCCTACGTCACAGAGTCATGTGCGCCTTTTACATCCAACACAAAAACTGCAGTCGTGGTGCTTTCGATTGTACTCAGAACTCAGAAATTCTGCCTTCTGAATAGGAAGATGTAGGTAACACCAGACTGCAGATGAGCTGCATACAGGGCTGGACTGGGACAGAAAATTGGCCCGGACATTTTGACTAGAGACCGGCCCACCATTATAGGAAAAATCTTAAAGCCTTTGAATGAAAACAAACACTGTTGTGGCAGTGATGTACACTGTTTTGATGGTATATATGCATCAATCTATCAATCGTTTGTTGTAAGATTCAGATAATTATTTTTTAAAAGCTAGACATTTTAAATGAGAATAAGAAAGAAAAGTATTTCTTTGTGCCCACATCTCCCTGTTAATGCCCTACATGCCCCCCTGGCCACACTTTGCTAGATTCGCACCTGCACAGTTACCAGCTGTCAGCTACCTAAAAAAGGATCCTGGGGTTATTTGTCTCTCAGAAACAGTTCATAACTTCCCTTCAACTCATTCATGTCACCTAAAAGGTAAACCTGTTTCTCCATCACAGCTCTGATGATTCAGTAAGGACATCTCCTGGTTTCATCTTCATGTTTCCCTCTCACCAGATAACCAAACCATATCATGACCAGCAGCTTTTTTTACAGCTGTGGCTCCAGCAAACATCAGCTGATACTAGAAATTAATATTAAATAAATTCTAACAACAGCTGATCAAGCTTAAATGTGCTGCTGTTGTTTAGCGCAACATCCGCTGGTTTCCTCTTCAGATCTGGAAAAAGTGCACATCTGCAGACATTTTCACTCCTGTGTAGTGATGCTGGCATCCCTGCGGTGGGTTTCTGTGCACTTTATTTAACAAATTAAATTTATTTACTAAATTTAATTCAATTTTCCCACTTTGCAAAGCTACCCAGTGGACCACACGGGATTCATTGGTGGATCTCGTGTTTGACGCCCCTGATTCAAGTGCTTTGGGATGAAGGAACTGCCACCTCTGGATCCCAGTCAATAAAATCATTCCATGCCCATGACATCACATTAACCCACTCATTTAGTCTAATGAGTAACCACTCGAATCCGCTTCCTCCCTTTTCTATCAAACCTTCATGCCTGCAGGAGGGATTTTTGTTGTTCTCTGCCCCTCTAACACAGATAACGCACGGCCCACTGAACACACACACACTGGAAAGACAACGGTGGCTTTTAGATGTATAATTTGCATGTTAATTTTCACTGAGAATGCTGCATCTGAAATGTGGCTCTTGCGCAGTAATCACAGCCTTTCGAAATTTATGAAAATGATTAAATCACACAGCGGCACATTGTGCACACGGCACGCTGTTATTATTGTGTTTCACGGGCAATAAGGCAGTGATTTATGGAGGGATTTCACCACAGCGTTATGAAGTTTGGTGGAGTCTCAGCATGACTGAGTGGCTGGAATTTGGCTTCGGATGACCACAGGAGGGAGAAAAAAAAAAGTAATTGCTGTGGGTTTTCCGCTTCACCAAAGCTTCTGTGTGCTTTCACACTGACGGAAGGAAGCGTTCGCCGTACCTTGTCATATTTGGCGACTATCTCAGCCCGCTCCTGGTCAAGTTTCACCGCTGCATCCTGCTCGGTATCAGACGCTGGAGAGACAACAAAAGAGGCGAGGGGAGGAGAGAGGAGAGAAGATGATTGGGCGTTGAGCATAAGCAAGTTCAGCAACAGCAACTTAGAATAAAGGTTTGCTGGATATTAATATATACACTGCTATTATTTTAGGATAAATTCAGCAAAAGACAAAAAAGCCACATTAAAAGAGATCAGGTTATATTTTGCACTTCATTTAAATACATTTGCAATCCTGGTTTTCAAAAGATGTTTCTGAACCACTTTTGTTTAAATTGTGTTGTTTAGTATGTATATTAGATGTCCTGTTTTTCTTCATAGAGCCACTTGATGGTACTAAACTCAGTTTTTATAGTACTTCATTTAGATTTTTGCTTATTTTGAGTCATTTTTACCTCATGAAGCAATGCTGTTTTATTATATTCTGTTCAAATGAGCTATTTTGCTTTATGTAACCCTCTTGGGATGACCACAACCAGAACCCCTGACCCAGCCATTTTTACTAACCCAACCTAACAGTATCTAGCAGCTCTTTAACTCCCCTCTCCCTGCTTCCCCTCTGGGGGTGATGGAGGTTGATGAGGGTGGTTTTTTGATCCCTGTGATCTCTTTTATTTCCTTTTCCCTGTCTCTTTACTTTAGTAATGTAACACATGATGCAGGGAACAGTTTGAAGTAGAGGGCCTCTACTTCAAACCGATTTGGTTGAAGGACCGTTTTGGGAGGACACTCGAGATAAACTTATCCTAACCCTCGACAATCAGAATATGTGATTTTTGCTACACTACATTTTATGCAAGAGTTCCTTGAAAACCACGGCAGTAATGGGCCTCCTGTAAGTTTTCTTAGGTGTTGTAACTGTCGCTGCTGCTAGCTAAACTCAGCCCTGGGGCGCACACACATCCGATTATCCTGTCATCACAGACGTGCTGTGTGTTATTCCGGCTCCCTCGGAGTGTGCCAAGAGCTGACGTGGAGAACGCACACACCCTTTTCAACACACACTCTTCAAACCAGTCAGAAGGAAACGCTTCAGTGCGGCATGCCCAGCGTGTCAGTCTGACCTCAGGCGGTGTGTGTGTCTGTGTGTGTGTGCACAGTAAAAAACCAAGTGTCAATTTTACACTTACAGAGTTGATTTTAACTCTGCTTCAGATAACATTTGGTCCCACTCAAAATTAGAGTTAAATTTACTCTATGGCCAGTGTTAACTTTTCAGTGTTAATTGTACTCAATTTAGTGTCAAAATTAACAACAAAATGTGTAAAAATATTTAACACTGAGGGTTATTCACACTGTTCAGAGTAATTTGATTACACTTTATAGAGCTATTTTACTCCAAATTTAGTTTAATAATAACACTCTGATGTGTAATAATATATCATTTTTATTTCTCTGTAGTGTGATTTTTTTCATATTCATCTTATGATGCTATATTACTAAATAACTGTGATCTATCCTACATTATGGAAATAACAACAAATATACAGGTTAAAGTAACAGCATTTATTATGTTTCTCAATTCAGTGTCATTTAATTAACGTAACAAACCTTTACAATTCACAGTTCTATGATGCTCACTAGAGAAAGCAATATGACATTTCCCCAATGTCGTAGTTGCAGAAAAGTAACAAAGTTGGTCAGGGATGAACTGTATGATGTACCAAAGACATAATGGGCCCTAAAGAGTTTATCAAGGGCTCCTACAGAACCTGTCGCATTACATGGAAGTGCATGCTTCTCAATCACAATGAAGGTGTGAATGCTGCTTCTTGTGGATCCCTGAGTACGAAGGTAGGGCTGACTGCTTCGGGTGATGTTGTCTAGATGCTGCTGTACACTGGTTCCAGCCTACAACAACACATTAAACAACAGTATTAAGTGACTATCCTCTGACAGTAGATTAGCTCAACTCACTGTCCATGAAAATAGAGGTGATGGAAAGTATATTTTAAACAACATACCTTTGGGAATTTGATGAGGTTATTGACAGCTTGAGATGCAGACATCTTTCCTGGTCTCTTTCGCCCTTGTGCAGATGGTGGTAGCAGATGTAGCAGCAGCAAGATAGTAGACAAGTCACTGTCCCAGCCTACAGACGAATAAACAAAGAATTATTCCAAAAATACATTGAATTGACAGAATTACCTATATAACCAACAATGGCAAATAAAAACAGTCACAATCATACCATTCTCAACTTCAGTACCTGACTCAGCATTGCACATTAACTCCAAGAGCTCTGAGGTGGGGACAAGTCCATGACTTTCCTTTACAACCTTTGCTTTGAGATTGGTGAGCCACCTCTCCAAGAATTTGCTCCCAGTGACCTCACAAAACAGGAGTCGGAAATCTTGTTCTATCTGTAATGCAAAAATACTAATGAGGTGTTTGATTGAATCCTGCCTACAAATTACATCAGTATCATTTAAATGATAAGTGAACTTACTTTTGGGAGATTTGCAAACTGAGATGCTTCTTTCCTCCACAGCTTTTCTTTGAATGGTCTTCAACCGCCATGCAATGTATCCTGAACTGTTCTCTGGATTGTAGTAATGTTTCTATGTAATTAAATAAACGAAGGAGGACTATGTTATCAACATTTCTGAGGGCAATTATGTATTTAATGTTGAAAAGTTCCCTTTACTTACATATCCATGTTGTGAATATGGGTCTTCCAGATATGGAGACAGAGCAACAATGTCCTGCGCATACATCACTCTTACGCTTTTAGGGGGAGATGTCCTAATGTATAAATTCAATAATTGGCATTAAACATCACAATTAAAAATAATACAATGTTTAAAATGTTTCTTTATATCTTACATTTTTGATTCTTACCCATGTCATTCTGTCATCTCAGCCTCAAGTATGTTTCTCATCCGTCTTCTGGTTGCATCTCTCAGAGATTTGGTTTGTCCATACTCTTAAACCTTTCTATAAAATAGGAACATTACTTAATATTACTTAACATGTCATTAACATTGCTATCAGTTAATTTACACAAAATACATATTTCTTACTAAATAATGCTTAAAATAATATAAACCAGTAAAGTTAACTTTATGGTAATGTTACCCACTTTTTCTGAAAGTATGTTCGCTCATCTAAGCTAATTAGCGATTATTAGCTTACTGATAAACGGTAATTTAGTTGTTCAAACTGTGCGATTTGACATGTGACAATGATATTATTTAGACAGCATTTAGAAGAAATACATAGTTAAAATGTTTTAGGTTCATATTAACGCAGTGAGAAGATAACGAACATCTTAACTTTTAGCAACTGCTAGCATGTAGCTACTGGAATGCCATTAAACCTATGGGTAAATGCTGCTAACATGTCCTCACTCGACATCAGTGAAACTATAAAGAGCTACTTAGTTTAAAAATACCTTTTAAACAATGTTACCAGTATGGGAATGTTAACTTCACTTACCTGACTGTGGCAGCTCTTCGGAGAAAATTCCCTGCGCATTAGAGCTCTGAGGCCACACACGCCTGCGGACTGGTAATAATCAACACTGTGTGGAGTGAAGTCTTCACTGCGTGACTAACAAACTTTACACTGACTTTTAACTCTGATGTTAGAGCTGGTTTACTCCTCATAGAGTTGTAAATACTCTATCTAGGTTAAAATAGGTTTACTCTGAAATATTGACACTCCATTTTTTACTGTGTGGCTGCTTTAAACCGACAGCTGCCGTGGCGAGGACGTCACCGCGCCACAGAAAGGTTTCCAGTGTTTTCCCAGCCTACGCGTCACATTGTGTGAGTGTTAAATGTGTTTATCCTCTCACACACACACCGATAACACACAAACACACACACCTCACTACTCTGTGATTGTAAATCTGCATTTCCAACAGCAGTTTACACACATACTTCCTGATTTTGCTGCGAGAGACAACCAAACACTGGATGTGTGCCAACAAAGCTCTAAATTGGAGTCACATTGTGTTTATGTTGAATCTGGTGTGCAGCATGTAGTAATGAAGCCTTGTAGTGAGCAATACCTGGAAGTGGGAAGGGGAAGTAGCAGGCATGGAGCCTTCTGAATTTAGCATAAAATGACCACCTAGGAGGACAAAATGCTTACAAGGTACATCCTGAAGCCTGTTGAACATCTACGCTGCGCTCTCCCAGCTCTCAAGATCAAGATAACCTTAGAGATCCAAAGATGGATGTCAGATGGGTGAAAAATAACAAGCAATGAAATCATTTTAGAAGGTTTTTAAAGCTCTTTTCTGAACTCACCTGAACTCTGGAAAAAACCCAGAATCTACTCGAATGGTCGTCAAACTACGTTTTTATACCTATACTGAAGTGCCAAGGGTGCAGAGGAGGTCATCAGATGTCGTCTTTATGGAGAAAAGAGTTCAATAAACCTTTGGATGGTAAACCGTAAAATCACCCCAAGACCTGAAAAGCCTTCAGTGTGTTCACTGCTAACTCCACGGCGCCAAATACTGAGATTCTGTCAACATCAGGCATCTCTCAGCTTCGGTACAGAGCACGGTTTCAGAGAGGTAATCAGCGCCATAAAAGGGCGATGAAGACAGCATTAGGAAGCAGAAGTGGTGGCAGTGACATAAATCACTGGTTTCTGTTTGTGTTTTAGTGTCAGTTTGTGCACCAAAGATGCTCAGGTAGGTCTGGGAAAAGAAAATCTGCACAGAAAATAACAATGCATGCTGAAAATTGAGGCTTAAAAGTTACTCTGTGCCTTTTAGTGAGACACAAAAAGATCCTCCACCTTATAACATCTGCCAGGTCACTGATGAACCCCAGCGGGGTTGGGGTTAGGCTGCACACTACATTTCAGATCAAGTCTCTTAACATGCAATCAGGCCTGTACAGCTCTTCCTTTATAGGATTTCCATTTGCTTAGAAGCATTCATATCTGATGAGTTGCGAGTAAAGCTTAATCTAGAGACTTGCCTTGATGCATGCTCAATCACCCAGATAAGGAAATCCCACAAAATTAACTGTTAGGCAGTAGGTGCTAGCTTCAGTCATTATGCAGATGCACTGTTTATAAGGTCGGGGAAACCTGCAGTCAGCTGAGACTGAAGAAGTCACTTGGTTGAGTGACGAAACGCTTCTCCTGCTCAAAACACAACGTGTTCTGAGACTCACAAATATATGGATCGGAAACATTTGGAATTTGACCAGAAGAGGGAAAGTTGAGGCATTTCCAAAGCTACAAGAACTTGCAGCTGACAGTAAATGCTGTCTGCCCCTCCAATGCCTGATCTTTTAATGACGAAAAACAATAAGAAGTATGAAAATAATACAGTCGGCTATTAAAACCTCAAATCTCAAACTGCTGGCTTTTGCCCTCTTTAACCCTTTTCCACTGAACCCCCAGCAGTCAGTGATGATGATCCTTATTCTGCCAGCTTTTCAGCCCTTTGCAGCTCTTTATTTGACTCCAGTCATTCTCCAACTTCCTCTCAAGGTCTCTGGGGTTCAACTGGAGGAAAGGCAAGACGGGAATTCCAAAACGCTGCGAACAAACATTCTCCTTATTGAGCCGGCTGGCATTTTTATGACAGGATGGTGTGTGTCAATGAAAGGCATGTGGCTGTGGGCTGCCAAGAGCACTCTGCAGGAGAAGACGCCACGAGCGAGGGGATGGGGGAAGAGACGTTCGTACACAGCAAGGCAAACTGTCTGGGGCAAATAAACAAATACAGTAAAGTCTTTTTCTGCTGGGAAATCCTGCCCGAGAGGCCCTGCGGTTCCCATAGTGAGCGGGGGAGGAATTGGGAAGGAAATGGGATTCAGTCTTTTCTTTACACTAAAGCTAAGCCCCAACTTTGAGACCCTCACAGCCATATTAGTATTCCACAGCGGTCTGACTTTAGATAAATGCAATTAGAGGCCTTTTCATGCTTTAAGGATCACTCCAGCGTCTGTGACGGAGATCGGGTCTATGTTTTTATTTGCAACCGAGGAGCTCTTGACTTGCTCCAGAGGGTTTATGTGGCATTTCATGTTAGGACTCTTGAAATATGTTTGATAATGAGCCTCCAAAGATGACTTTGACATGCCGCACACCATGGTCATCAGCTGGAGAAATGGTGACTCAAATTAGGAACTTTATTGCAAATTTAATTGTGGGGAAGTCAAACTTCTACTAATTTTGCCAAATTATGACACAAACCTGCATGTGCCAAACCAAACCTTTGAAATAGAAATATCCATGTCCAATAAAAGAAAAGAAAACCGAGGAATAACGCTAAATATGCAGAAATTCCAGCGCAAGAGCTCTGGCTCATCTACTTTACATCAGGTTAATATGGTTATTTAACAGTAATTAAGTATCTAAATGATAACACTATGTGTTATAAAAAGAGGTGATTGACTGATTGATTGATTTGTTTCTGAAGCCACAGTGCAGTGGGGAAATTCTGCAGTCCTTATTTAAAATCCCTTGAGCACGATCCCTGAGTCTGATCAGACTGGAGAGAGTGAGCAGTACAAAAAAGTGCTGCAAAATAAGCTAAAAGAGAAGATAAATCCCCTCTGAGCTTGATGGGCTTTGATTATTTAAATCAACTGCTTCATGCACACACATGAAAACACTGACTAAAGTCACTTCAGCTGCTTTAAATGGACAGAAGCCTCAAACTCAAGTAACTTCAATTATCTGTGATGTGTAGACGTTCATCTTGTGTTTATCCTTGTAGTTTATCCAAACTGGTTTGGCAAAATAAAGCACCAGAAAAAAGAAAACAGAGTAGCTTGTGAAGTAGAAATAAGATAAACAGGAACAAACATTGAGAGAGCATCAAAACAGCAATTATACATTTGGGGGTGGGATTTTCCTCGCTCCTGTCACTGCCCTTTATCCTTCTTTCCAGACTACAGCCCCCCCACGGAGCTGACCTTCAACCTCCCGATGTCTAATTTGCCAGTCAGACCCCAGCGGCGAGGCCGACGAGGCTCCGTCTAACCGTCCCTGCCCCGCTGTGACTAAAATGTCCTCGCCCGTCACCTCCCAGCCGGGCGCTACCCCGTCCCCACCTCTGCCCTTCACTCCTGCTCTGCACGATACATTCAGGAGTGAACTGGTGTCAGCACTCAGAAGTGTTCACACATGACAACTGGACAGGAAGTTAGGTACCACTTCCCCCCTGTGGGGTTTACCACTGAACAGGTGAGTGCAGTTCTCAGGCAGGAAGCTCACACGGCATTTTCTGCTATAATGTAATCTTGCAGCCCTAAAGCCTCTTGCATCAGCATATTGAGCACATCAGGTATGTGAAAGAACGACTTCACGGTGGTTTGGGGGAATATAAAAGCTTTAACAGAGAAACAGATTTAATGCTGGCTTCAGGTGCTGCTAACCCTTCTGACAGACTTTCATTAGGAAGGGGTCCCCTGCTGCCAAAGAATCATGCCGAGAAATTTGAAATGCTTGACAAATGACAAATGTTCAGGAGCAACAGAGAATCAGAGTAAATGGCTGTTTCTTGGACTACAACCTAAGACGTTAATATTCTTTAAAGAAGACCTTTTCTGCTTTTCCTTATTTTAATTCATTTATATAGCACCAAAACATAACAGTAATCACCTCAAGGTGCTTTATATCGTAAGGTAAACACCCTACAATAATACAATTGAGCAACTGATGACAGTGGGAAGGAAAAACTCGCTTTAAACTGGAAGAAACCTCCAGCAGAACCAAGGTCAGGGAGGGGCGACCGTGCCGGAGGTCATTTCCTGTCATATAGAACACTTTGCCGTGTTCTACTATATTGAACATGGCCAAGGTTTTAAATATCGAGGTCAGGTTCAAACTGATGTGAAAACTCAGTTTCAGACACTTTTTCCTGCTTTGAGCTCTGTGTGATGTCACTGGAAATGAACATGCCTAATATGACCATGTAAGGCACACAAATGGCCCAACCGTAGCCCAAGAGGTTTCTTTCAGTCTGTGGATCCACTAAGGGTCTGCACCAAGGTTTGGCACAAGATAAAAATTCATATTTTGAACTCTTAATCATGCACAGCTCTTTTAGAAGATTTTAAGATGCACATATGGAGCAGGAACATTTACTTGAAATAACGTAAACAGACGTAAGCAACGAGCCCCGGCTTTAACTGACTACATCTATATTTAAGAGAAATTTAAGAGCAGATGCAAGGATGAAGCCTCCAGCTGATAATTCCTCTAGGAGCCGCTCTAACCATGTGACAGGAAGTGTTGTGGAGAGTATTTTTGTTTTTCTTCCTCTTTATCACTTGCTGTTAAAGACCAGCCCTGACAATGTAAAACATGACAAGCATAACCACGGTCTTTCTTGTTCTCTCAGCCCTCTTTTGGCTGCTGTAATGAGCCCTCTTTGTTTTTATCTTAAGGAGTCCTCGCCTGTTAAAGCTCTTTGCTGCTCTTCCACCCATTGTCAGTGCATCTCTTACCCTCTCATAGATGCTATCTGTTCAGAAAAAGGAATAATTATAAGAACTATGATAAAAGAGGACAGGCTTGATTGGAGAAGAACTAATTTCCCACCTTTTGTTTCGGTGCTCACACTTCGTTTTGAAGCTGACGGCCACGTGTGACCTGTATTCAGACCTGCATGTTCACTGTGTGCTTGCTAAACATGCAAAATGTGTTAAAAACAATGCAAACCAATGATCCCCTCATCTGTGATATAAATATCAATTCAAAACAGGAGTAAAGTCTTGTACTGAGTATATTCCAGTAAAGGTGAGCTGGACGTTTTACTGCAGAGATTTCAACTCCGGAGGGTTTTCACTTCTGTAACCGTTCGGCCTTTTGAAAGTTTGCGGCAGCCTGACATTTAAAAAGATGAGGCAGCCTCTGCGCGTCGATTTTTAGGTTGAAAAGCTGCACGTCTGTACACTTTTAAAACACACTTTTGCACATTTTTCTTTACTGAAAGATGAACTTTTGCATTTATAACTTGTGCATAGGGCTGGGCCATATTATACCGTTCACGGTAATACCGGTATAATGTTAGGCAACGATAGGAAAATGAAATATCGCGATAGAATGGGAGTAAAACGCGCATGCGCAGTGCCTTTGTTTTCATACGCACATGGCCGATTGTTGAGTGAAACAGATGAACCAGAATTGGTTTGTAAAAATGGTGCAACTTCAGTGATGTGGAACTGGTTTGGTGTTTGTCCGTCAGATACACGACAAAGCACATTTTTTTGCAGAACATGCAAGCGGCCGTTGTTATTGTCATATTTGTCGGACTAAGATGCTCTTAAATCTGGGAGTAATCTGGGTCCTAAACTCCGTATCTTCAGGTCAAACAACACTGCAGCATCACTTAGAGTTAAAAACTGTCTAAATTCTTTCATCTTTAATAAAACGATCAGCATTGCTGCTTTACCAGGTGTAACTATGAAGTTTAACTTCCAGGCATCCATGAAAACTAAAGTTATTACATTTAACGGAGTTAGAAGTTAGCAGGAAGCTAGCGGAAGTTAGCTCGCTAGTTTCGCTAGTTACCTAAGCATGATATAGCATGTTCTGACGGAGAGATTTCTGAAAAAAATCAAACGTACAGCTCTGCTATCACTTCCAACATAAATGAAGACAGGAAACTAAACAGCAGTGACGTTTGTAGGGTTACTGAAGTTGGGCTAGCTGGTATATAATGATGTGCTACGTGATCGCTAGCGACACAGCTATGTTAGCATAACATAAACAGTGAAGCTGGAGGACGAACACTAACACTTTTCCACTTATAAAAGTTAACGTGAAGGTTCTTCATGGTTAGAGACAAATGCAATCGCATGGCAGGATGTTGTAAACGGACCAAACTTCAGTCAGGAGAACAACTGAGATAATCCATCCACAATATGAGGTTAGTCATTAATAGACTGCAACAACATGGGAATAGAGCAGCTGCCAGAGAATTCAACATTAATGAATCAATGGTACAGAAGTGGAGGAAGCAAGAAGAATGAGTTTAATAAAGTTTGATTTATCTGACTGCTTTGTTTCGCTTAATGTGCCTTATAATCCCGTGCACCTTATGGTCCGAAAAATACGTACTGCACACTGCAGTTTAATGTTGCAAAGCACCTCTTTTTAACTTCAGTGGATATTATACATGGTTATGCTCAGGATATGTCAGCCCATTTCTACTGGAAATGCCTTTTGGTTAAACTTTCAGCAAGGAATTTGCATTTGCACTGTTACATTTTTATAAAGCTTTAATGTACATAAAAACCAGCTTCTTGTTTAAGTGAAAATAAATGGAAGGTTGTCTTTTTGCGCTAGTAATGTTGTGGAGTTGTATTTTGTCTCGCATCAATTATATCGTCGGTTATATCGTTATCGCAAATTTTCAAATATATATCGTGATAAATATTTTTGGCCATATTGCCCTGCTCTACTTGTGCATAAGATCTAAATTCCCCAAAAGTTAATTGCTGCAAATTTATCTGAGTGACTTGTGCTTTACATAAGGCACCGCAATTACAGTGGGTTTAGAGCAGGGGTGCCCAATCCCGGTCCTCGAGAGCTACCGTCCTGCAGCTTTTAGATGCATCCTTGTTCCCACACACCTGAATCAAATGAATGGCTTGTTATCAGGCCTTTGCCAAACACGATGGCATGCTGAAGAGGTAATCAAACCATTTGATTCAGCTGTGTTGGAGTAGGGATGCATCTAAAAGCTGCAGGATAGTAGCTCTTGAGGACTGGGATTGGGCAGCCCTGGTTTAGAGCAAGAACAGGAAATATTCTGTCATTTAATAAAAATTTTCCTTTTTATTATTACAAGGCAGTCTGTGTACGGAAGTGGATTAGGGCCACCGAAATTTTTTTTTTTTTTTTAAATGGGCACGTTTCTTTTCTTCTTCTTCTTCTCCAGAATTCTGAAAAAAAGTCAGAATTCCGAGAAAAAACTGTATAACGAGTGACTGGCTGTGACTGTAACTTGGTTTTTAGCACTTACAATAAACATTTTACAGATCAAACACTTGTGTAAGTGTTAAAAAACATGATTATTATTGCAACACATTGTTCTGTTGTTGCATCACTAGTTTTCCCATGAAAGCCACATCTAATATTGAATGTTTGCAAGCTGTGCCGGTACTTCCAGCCACTCCCTTATTTACAAGGGGTCGCCACATCGGGCAGCTCCGCATGTTTGATTTGGCAGATCTTTGCACCCAAAGGGATTTCAGTCTCCTCCTGAAGCTTTCACTTATTAGACAAATGTGTAAATGGCTACACTATGGAGCCACAATTTCACAATATTAATGCTACTTAACGTTCGATTGAAACAAGCGGCTCTTTTAGGTAAGTACTGCATCAGTAACGCAACTCAGCACACTCACGAAACAAGTTTCCCACTTCACAACAAACAGATGAGGCAACTTTAGAGAAGCATGTGTTATTACTGTGCCTCCAAAACAATCATCTGCCTCACCCAGTCTTCATTTCCAACCTCAACGCAATTGCAGGAACGTGACACAAACCTCTGAATGACACCCAGCAACCAATAATTACAGACTCCAACCAGACTTACAGACAAATAATTAACTCCCACATTACCCGTGGCACATTCTCAGCTAAGATAAAGGAGAAGTTAAAATTCTGCTTGTTTCAACAAAGCCAAAAAAAGGAGAAAAAAGTTTTTTGTCAAAGTCATTTAATTTGTAGCACCTTCATGTAAGAAGGCTCACAAATTTATCAGCAGACAGTCCACAGTACCTCACAATCCACTATCAGCACACATTGTTATCATTCCGCTGTCAGGGCTTTATATTTGGAAGTGGCACATGACAGTTTACTGTTACATGTCTGCACTTGCTTATCTTCTACTAAGTGCGGTGACATCATTTGCTGTTTGTGTGCAAAGTGTCACCAGTCTGTGTAACACTTCACATGCCTCCTGTGCACTAGAAGACTTCGAAAGGAATTAGAATGAAAAAGCCAGAACCTGGCGCTTGTGTCATAAATCGGTTTTTAAGACTTTGCAGAGCCCACCGAGCTGTCCAGGAAATTATTTACACGCATTCTGGTGGAAAACTTCGAAGGACAGCAGGTCTTGAAAAACGGAGCGGAAACTTTTTGGCAAAAGCTGTCGACCCTTTGCTGCTACCTTCCTCCACGCTAGCTATGCTAGTGATTCGTCAGGACTGACATCAAATCCAAATGTGAAAAAGACTGATATAAGAAACCTCTGACTGACTTTTTACAAGACCATATGATCAAGATGATGGGCAAACATCTGACATTTGTCTGTGACACTGAAATCATTTGAAAAGTTGCATGGTGTAAAGTTGGTCTTAGCTGTTAGATCCTAATGAACTGTAATATTAGCATGAGTTCACTAAACACACAGTCTGTATGGATGGCAAAAAGTTTAAATCATGAAAGGTTTTTGCATTTAAATTGTCAGAAAGTTGACAGTTCTACAGGTGATTTTGTCCAGATGGTCCCACCTAATAAAAACTTGAGCAAAAAGTCAAACTCAACCTAAAATCCAATCCAATAAAATCCAGTCAGTATTTTACTTTAGCCCAGTTTCATCATATAAAATATATATACGTGAAAGAAATTACAGATATAGTAAGTGCTTTTTCTATTTAAGTACAAATCATGAAATCAAAATAAAAACAACGCAGTATGCCATTGGGTTAATGGCTAAATAAAGGCCAACAACAAAAACAGCAACTATTTAATTACACGCTAGCGTATTGACCAACCCATTTATTTACTTATATATTTATATATAATTTTAGCAGCTTTGGTCCTCCGTAGTGTAGTGGCCTACATACAGTACAGTGAGAGTGTCAAGTTTCTGATTAACTTTGGAAGTCTTAAAAAAAAAAGAAAAACGTACATACAGATATATTGTCAGAATCTATGACCAATATTTAAACTTTCACTGGATTTTGCATTTGGAAAGGAGATGATTATCTGGCAGTCATTGCAATCACTGGTGTAAAAATCACAAGACGCTCTGAATTAAAACCACGTCAGCAGGACATTGTGAGCCAACAGACCAGTTTAATATTAATTTATATGATCCATTTAGACCAAAAATACTAATCATAAGGCACCCAGCTAGAATGTCCCTCACATACCATCTATGTACATGCCAACAACACAGAGAAACTGAGTGGAACTCCACAATTGACTTCTTTTACCTCTTTTCAAGACATCCTGTGGATCGTCCGAGCGAGCTTTAGTCCGCATCGGTCACGGTTCAGCCAAGTCCAAAACACCAGGAGATAACATACACTACCTCATCCCATCACTGTCACTACCCAGTGCTCCAGAAAGAGAGGAAATATGAGCGAGCAGCAAAGAGAAGTGAGATCAGAGCTGCTGCTGCTGCTGTCACAATGCTGCCGTTTGTTTCACAGACAGACAGACTCGGACAGAGAAATCTGACTTCAGGAGTGAGCCGTTCCCACTCACAACATTCTCCACCCAAACACAACAACACAACGACAACAACAAGCTCTATTCAGCACATCATAGAGAGGGAGACAGAAAGGACAGAGGGAATCGCTGTTTCCAGACAGCTGATGAAACTTTCACAGATTTTCCAAACATCACAAAAATAAAATGTGAATCAGAGGAATTCTTTCAATTCCATGTAGGATTACAAAATGTACTTGTAAAACTCAAAATCTTACCGCTCATGACAAAGCAATGTTTTATTAATGAAGCAAAAATGTGTGTAAAGGTTTTGCTGTGCTGCTTCTGGGAGACAGAGAGCATGGGGTGTGCAAGCTGGGAAAAAGTGAGAGAGACAGACAATGGCAGTATGATGATAAACAGTTTCCATTAAAACTTCATTATGAAATGGACGTGATGTACCATGACGGGGCTTATGATGTGGCGTATCGAAGATGAGAGGCAGGGCGGTGCTGGGGAAACGAGCGACAGGCAACGCAAACAACAAAAAAAAAAAAAAAAGGAAGAGAAGAAGAACGCTCAAGAAAGGGAAAGCGTGAAAGATCAAGAATGTTAAGAAAGTCAGAAAAAGTAAAAAAGGAACGATCAGAAAGGAATGAAAGAAGAAAGAATGCTTAAAATAAAGAAACGCAATGAACGAAAAACTGAAGTAAAGACAAAGATCAAATGTGAAGAAAAGAACAAAGAGAAAGAAAGTTCAAGAAAAAAAGTAAAGGAAACATGAAGAAAGTGAAAGACAAAGACAAAGTGTGAAAGAAAGATCAGGAAGAAAGGAGAGAAGCAAAAGATCAAAGTAAAAGATCAAAAGAAAGACAGACACATCAAGAAGAAGGAGAAAGAAAGACCGATGGAGAAAGAAAAACTGAAATAAAGACAAAGATCAAAAATGTGAACGAAAGAAAAAGGAAAAAGAAAGATAAAAACATGAAAATGATCAAGAAAAAAGAAAAAATGATCAACAAACTAAAAGAAAGAAAGAGAAGTCGTGTCATCTCAGCTCTATCTGTGTGTGGCATCGTTACAGGAAGTGTGTGTTTGTGATGGGACTGAAGGGCTGTTATCACTTCTGCAGCTGATAGAAACGAGTGGGTGGGGCTGTACAGCTTTCAGCTCCTCTGCGTTGTCTGCAAGCTCATCTCTCTTTAAAGGGTTACTCTGCTTTTGAATTTTAAACAGACAAATATACAGATTTACACCATGAAACTACAATCTCAGTCTTATTTACACTGAAGTATATCAGCACTGAAATCTTTGAAACAAAGCTTGTGTCCTCAGATACAGAACTGGAAACAAACCCAAAGTAAATAAATCAAAAGTACATTTAAATCGAGTTTAAAGAATTAAATAATGGCTGAATACTGCAGTTCTGTGGACAATGTCTTGCACAGTCTACCTGGAAACCATCTTTTTATCAAGGGATTCTTTCTGTCATTGGTTGTTTCTTGGTGGTTATAATCCGACTTGACAGTCACCATGAAAGAAAGAAAGCTACAGCTAGCCCTACCTTCCTATAAAGTGGAACAAACCATAAAACAGTGGCAGTGTTAGCTAACTGAATACTGACTAATATAAGAGGTATGCATGTAGGTTCATAAACAAAATATCATCCGTAATCTCAAATGCTACAAACGAGCATTTGAACCACACAAAAGCCAGGCCTGTTGCAAACATCACTGAGCTGAAACTCAAAAAACTAAGAAACGTGAGGCTCACATCACCTTGTTAAAAAAGGGATGGAACATGTGACCTTTAACCCCTATCTGTTTCCTGTCTTCAGTCTGTATGTGAGATCAGGCAGTTTGGTGGGTGAGCCTGGTGCTGTCAGCCAAAACTACCATCAAGCAGCAAGTAAAACACAAAACATACGAGAGAACGCTCACGATGACTCATGACGAGTCACTACTCTGAAAAATAATCCCAAGTTCAGTCGTGTAGTTTCATCCTAACTGTGTGTGTTTGCAGCGCAGTTGTACTGGAACTATCTTGAGGACTGATCTAGTCACCAGGCTCACACAACACACACTTTCAATAAAAATATCTGAACAACATGCAGTCAAATATACAGTTTTATCTGCAAAGGAAAATAAAACTTGCAAAATCTTTACATTTAGATTTCATTTAGAGTACTTGAAGAAGAAAAAAAACTTACGATAGAGTTTTATTGGACCCATATTCTTGAAAAGCAATAAGAGTATCACTGGTGAGTAGACTCTTCAGCGATACAATAGAAGGACTCGTTCCTTTTGTTGCTTGCCCACAAATCCCCTGGAGAACGTAGCAACTACTTTGCAGTATTTTTTTCTGGTTTAAAAATTCATGTCACTGTGGAGTGGAGTGGATTGAGAGACTGTGCATCCCTCTAACTGCTGATTCTTATTATACGATAAAAGACAATTTATAACAGGTCAGACCTCACACCACACAATAACCCGTGAAGCAGACAATATGTGCTAAACAGACTGGTTCTTATATAGCACACCGTACTCAGACTACAAGCCTCATTCTCACACACATTTATAGAAACTCTTTCTTCTAGGGCTTTCCATCTAACACTCACACACATTCACACTCCGGAGAACGCATCAGGAGCAGCTTGCAGTTCAGGAGCTTGCCTAAGGATATTTTAGCAAGCAGACTGGATGACAACCTGCTCTTCCTCCTGAGCCACAGCTACTGATAACCGCAGGTTTATAACATTGCACTAAAGGCATGCTGGGTAATGCTGGCTAAGCAGACTGGTGCTCTGTGCTGCACTCAAGAACAGAAAAGATAGATTTAGGATCTAGAAAGGAGAGCAGTTTTTCAGTTTGGCTTCATTTGCTGGACTTTCACTGTGATCGGCCACTGATACGATAAGACAACGAGCTATGCAGAGCTAACGGGTGCTTTTACATGAGGGCAGACTCATTTGTACCACAAATACAAAGTAAGTCTGAATGCAGTGAAGTGCCAGGTGTTGACTTTATTTGAGAACAGCTGCAGTAACCTACAAGCGGAACAAGCAGCCTCCTGCAGGGCAGCCTGAGAGTCGATTATTTACTCATTTTATTCATGATTTCTTTCCTTTTTTAAAAAAAAAATTATGATATTTAAAACTTTTAATCTACATACAATTACATCAATATATTATTTAACCCATATCAAAGCCCATTTGTAAAGCAATAATCCCACTGACCCTGAAGAACTAAATGCTAACTAATACCATCTTAGTTTATGAATACCGAGCTCAAAGGCTTCTTTTTTTAAATTTGCATGCAGCAGTGGCAGATTTGCAGACTTGCAAGTTACCACAAGGTGAATTAGGCGTCTATCAGCCAACAGGAGCCTGTAAAAGAACCGCACGCCATCGTTTTTGTTCAAAGAGACTAAATGCGGTGCAGATCAGAGGCAGCGAGAGCTAAATACAGGCCTGTCAAACTACCTCAGGAGAGTAACAATCAGACGGCTGTTGTCCCTCCTCTTTTTTTTTTTAAAACATGCACTCATTTCCGATCACTTTTTTTTTTTTAATGCAAAATACTTTAAAGCTGCATTTCTCACATAATAGGAACAAAATAAATGCACTCAGATGAGCAGGAAGATGAATGAAGCTCCAACAGTAGTTCAGGGAAAGTGACTCAAATCACTGTTCCTCAAAGGCTACCAGCACAACTTCCTCACTCGTTACAGAGCATTTCCTTATTTCTCTGGCATGCAAAGAGACTACACACAAATACACACATACTCAATTCTTTTTACTGCCTTTACACAACTATTAAGGTTGGATTGACTTCGGTGCTGCGTTACGCTGGAGTATTATTACCCATTCAGCTGGACAAACTGAACCCCAGTGGATTTAAATTGTGCATAAACAGGAGACTGCGGCTAATTTACAGGATACATCCCACCAAGCTGACTTAATTATCTGTCATCCTCTAACAGTCAGCATGTGGAGATGACAAACGATAGAAAAGATGCTTCTGTGGTTTGGAGTATTCACACTGCCTTCAATTATAAGCACAGCTCTGGGCTTCAAAGCAGTGTGGCTTCCTGATCCCAAGGAGGACAGAGGAAATGAAAGCTGACCACATTTTATGTATTTATTTTTTTTAAGCATACTTTAGAGCAAAAGAGCAACCGTTTCTGTGTAGAGAAGCATGACTGTAAGCAGTATTGAAACTTGATGAAGCCAGATTGCTAAAGTCTGTTAGCATGAACGGAAACGGATCCAGCACCGTGACCGAGGACAAGTCGGGTGGGAACATTAGGACCAAGAGGTCGGACCTGTTGACAGAAATGATGCAGAAAGCCAGACAGGTTTAAAGGATCCAAGATTTAGTTATAAAATGGGTATAAGAGGTACCATCAAAAAGTTTAGAGACTGCACCTATTAAAAAAAAAATAATAATAAAATAAAATAAAATGAAATTAATATCGAAACTACACAGCCATTCCCTTCAGGGTTGGATGCAGGTTATGCAGCAATACACCACTACCAGAGCTCCTGATGTCTTACCCTCGATCTGAATGTGACTGTGTGCATGTGAGCATTTGGGACGAATGCTTGATGACCTCCACTGCGTTGCATGGAGCCAAATCTGGTGAGCAGGGTAGGTGGCAAGTAAATTTTTGCAGACAAAAAAGGCTTCCAGCACAGTCCAGGTCGTTTGGTCCAAATGTTCTTCCCCAGATGCCTTTGGAATTTGGAAGCAAAGGGGTAATGTGGGCTAACAAATACATGATTCATCAACTTGGGAATATTCTGAATGGTCTTTAAATTGAAGCACGAGTCGTAGCTCTTATCCACAGTGATGCAACTCAGGATTAAGGTTGGTCTGCACAAGTTTAAAGTTCAGGGAAAAATTACTAACGTGCACAGGTAAGAAATTCAAACGGGTCTTTCAGTGAGTGATCCAAATACAGCTGGAGGTAAGACTACCCTGAAGAGGACAGCAATCAAGTTCAAGTTGGGCATGAAGTGAAACTGGACGTGACAAATGAGGGAGAGGGCAGATCTGGCTGAGAAACAGAGGAACACTGGACGCTTACAGGCTGGAGACCCGTTATTAACACTGTAATAACGAGTAATTGTTACAAGAGTAACAATCTGATGAGATACTAAATTTTCACTCACTGAAACCGAAACACAACCTTATTGGGAGGGGCTGAGTCCCAACAAAAGTCATATTGTTTGCAATTCCATTATGATGCTCTAAATGTTTCAGTTTAGTGTGATAAAATAGCCAAGCGGACGTCTAGCTATAAATACAGAGCCCTGTCTCAGGTCATGAAAGGCCACGTCCTAAACTTCAGTAACCAAATGGATTATTAAATTAAATTATACAAAATCAGCCATTGAAGAGTTTTCATAAAGAGTTGGACATTTTAACACGGGAGACTATGAAGATTGAATCACTTTTGGAGCCAGCCTCTACTGGCCGTTAGAGGAACTGCAGTTTATAGTACTTCCACACTGGCTCCATTATTCAGTCCCAGATGTTGCTACCTGCTTGTGCATTCAGTTCAAATGAGTGAATGAGTGAGTTCAAATGCACTGAAAATCATGAATTCTTCCCGATGTGACATCTGAGAGTGGATCGTTTGTTTGGTCTTCTCATTCAGCCCATAAACTGAAGGAAGCTGAAGTCAGAGCAATGAAGCCATGTGCCATTTTCCTACATACGTCAACCAAACTTCTTTGTGTAGCTACAGAAGATTCTGGCAATTATCAAGCACCAGCTTCGCTATTCTCATCTGCAAGCTACATTGGTTTTTGCAAAAAGCTCCTGTTATAATCTGGTATAGTTATACAGCACTATATAATGTATACTCAGTCAAACACCTCCCTCGTAATAGCCCAGCCTCAGTAATATCTGAAGGCCTGTTGCATCACTTGATACATAATTTAATAAGAGAAGGTGTGAAGCACCAAAAGCAGCGATCAATACAGCTGACTGAATCTGACACAAGCCGTGAAAAATACAACAAGCCTCAACGTTTAAATGACTCCACTGTCTGAGGCTAAACTCTGCACTGTTCTGCCAAGAGAGTCGACAGCGGCGCTATGAAGTGTGCTGCAGATCTGCCCTTTTTGACGACAGGCAGGGAATTAGTCCTTCTGCTGCAATGTGGTTGTCAGTGGTCAGCTTTAGCCCAACACCCGCTGGGTCTGGACTATCTGCCAGTCCCTCCTTAGCTTAACAGCGTGTAGTAGTTTTCTTAAAGCTCCAGGCCAGAATAAATATAAAACACACACATAGCCATGCAAACACGCACAAAATGCCTACAGATGGTGTTCCTGGTATGCAAAACACCAAGAAGTGTTCTTGTCTGATGCTCCTGGTGCAGAATTTGAATATGTGAATGAACCAGGTTTTCTTTTCTTTTTTCCTCGACTGAAAGAAAGAGAGAGTGAGAGGAAGAGTATGAAGGTTGCTGAATAATGCAGTGAGCTACTGATGGTGTTGACCAGGAGCAGGCTGCAGTCTTGCTTTAGATTTGCTGTAAATCCCCCCTCCCTCTTCTCAATAACAGCAGTAGATAAACGCTGCTGCAGAGGGAAGCTCTGTGTGCACAAGGCACTTTTGTGCTCTTTTGTGGAATAAGTGGAGGGGATAATTCATGGACAGTGGAAAGCTAACACATTTCTCCAAGGTTTTAGTGAGAGCCGGACAGTTCCGCCTCTCTGGACGCATTTGGCCAAATGGGACTGACACACAGACCTTGTTTGTCCTGTATGAATGAACTGCAAATAACGGAAACTCATGGGTAAATTCCTACCTGATAATGAGATCCCCAAGTAATTTTACTCTAGTGTGGACTGAATGAGAGCCCAGGTTGAGGCCTTGGACCTCCCGCAGGCTGTTGCAGACCTAAATCAATATAAACGGATTTCCTTCCCAGAAAAGTTTAACAAAGTTTTCCAAGAATTTTCTGTCCTATGACTTAAGACCCTTGTCAAGTTCAAGTTTTTCGGCAACTTTTCTTCTGGCACCTGCTCCATTATATTTCCTACTATTGATTGAGTTCAGGATGAAATATAGTACAGAGGGCTGCGGCCCAGACTTTTGGGAGTGGCTCTTCTAAATAATGGAACCAACAACCTTCAGTTTAGAGCATGACCTAATATATGCAATAGGGACCATTATTTAGAGAAGGGAAGTCAGGCTTATACACTAGTGATTAAGACCATAATCTCATTTGAAAAGTGTTTACTGAGGTCAGAGATGAAGAGAGAAGCAGGACCAGTTGCCCATAGATTTCTATAGTTGTTTTGTAACTTGATTTTTTAGAGAAGTCACCCCCTGCTGACCATTAGAAAGAATAAATGGAACTTTCACGCTGGCTTTGATTATAAGACGGAGATATTCTGTTTATCTTGTATATAAAACAAACAAGTAGTTAAAACATGGACCCACCAACAAGATCAATCAACCAATAAATTAACCTGAACCCACTCAATCTGAGCCACAGGAGGCCCTCCCCTCCCACTGCCTTACACCTTCTCAGGTCAGCTGCTTCAGTCTGGGCTCTACTTTTCTCTCAGTGTTGATTTCCAATTTTAGGAGAGGCTTCAGGTATGCTGGGGTCAGGCCTTCTAATAATCTAATCATGTACTGCAACTCCTGTCTTATTTACTAGACATCTTCGAGTCACCAGATCATAGACTCAGCTACAGTCGGCCTCCTTCAAGTTACATTTTGCAAACTTACACTGCCATCAGATCCCCTTCTGACCTCTGATCCCTGCACTCCATCTCATTCATCCAGAGGTTTCTTCCCTTATTCTAGAGGCATCTGGTTAACTTATTCTACAGGTAATAAGAGCAGCTATTTAAATAATTTGTGGAATATGGTAAATGGTCTGTATTTGTATAGCGCTTTACTTGGTCCTAAGGACCTCAAAGCGCTTTACACTATACACAATCATCCACCCATTCACGCACACATTCACACACTGGTGATGGCAGCTACAGTGTAGCCACAGCCGCCCTGGGGCGCACTGACAGAGGCGAGGCTGCCGGACACTGGCGCCACCGGGCCCTCTGACCACCACCAGTAGGCAACAGGTGAAGTGTCTTGCCCAAGGACACAACGACCGAGACTGTCGGAGCCGGGCTCGAACCGGCAACCTTCCGGTTACAAGACGAACGCCCAACTCTTGAGCCACAATCGCCCAATGTGTGTGGATGTGCTGTTATACTTGATCTTGTGCTATGAAGCAAATGAAAAACTGGTAAAGAAATTAGCTGCTGATTAACCACTAAACACGGTGCTTGCAGCCCTAACAGCTCACTTTAAGTTGTCTCCAAGGAAAAGTGTTCAAAACTGCAGGTTTACGAGTGCTCTTTCTCCTAAAACTAAGACTTTACTTTATTAAAATGAACATGACATGTATTGTTTTTTGATGTGGCAGGAACCACTGAGCATGCTCAGAAATGTGGCAGACACACACACACACACACACACACACACACACACACACACAATCTGATGCTTTCTCACAAGTACATGTGGTTTTGATCCTGCAAAGCTGACAGGGAGCTGGACAAATTATCAGATATTCTGTTATCTCACACTCATGCCATCGCGCTATCCAGCCGAGGAGCTCAACAACATCTGCTGGCACCTCGCACCTTATCCCCACTCACCACTCCTCCCAGTCTGCACAGAACTGCAGCGAGTGTGTGAATTTGTGTGTCCTGTATCTGCTGGAGGCCGTCGTGCTAAATCTGCCTGCACTGATTCAGGCTGCGAGAGGAGCCAAGGTGAATTCGTCTGCAGGGCCGATAGACCGAGATAAAGACGACAGCCAAATGGAAAGTGTGGATTGTTAATGGGCAGTCATTAAAAAATATTATCATTCTTTAAAAGAAGAAGACAAAAAAAGTTATCTTCATGGTTGTCGATGTTGGACTGGATTTTGAATTTGACAAATGCAGCTCAATTAGAGAAAGTAGAGAAACGCGATGGGGTGCAGTGCTTTTTCTCACACTTTAGCCACCTTTGAAGCCACCCCCACCACTCTCCACCCCAAACACAGTACTGTAATAAAATATTTATTTTTTATTCAATTTTTTTCCCCCCAACTTCTTCTCTTTTCCTCAAGCAGAGCAGAAGCTCTCGTTTATAAAATGGTCTGGAAGTCATCGACGTTTCTGTATCAGGCTCATTGCTGAGCATAGTCACCCCCCAAAGGCTCATTCTGAACCAGAAGACACTCTCAGATGTGATAATGACATTTAGGTAGATTCAATACAAACAATAACACAAAACGATGTGATAAGTCTGTAACCCCGTTTATGCCACCTCTGTTACAGCAATTCATTCTTTGAGAAATCCCTATTGCTCCCATGCTGGACACGTACCTCTCAAAAAAGAAAAAGAGTGTCCACAGAAGTATTTCAGTCATTAAAAACAGCTCAAAGTTCCCTTAATGAGCTGGACTTCACATATATGTTGTGGAAAAGCTGTCCCTTCACAGTGATTAAGGAATAACAGCACAAAAGTACAGACAGTTATGTGTATTTCCAGACAATGAGACCTTCAGAATATAATATTATAAAATACCTATTCATAAATTAACTAATACCATCTGATTGGATATTATCTCTTTAACCCGCCAACTTCCCAGTGCATTGTCTGCATTAACGAAAAGAAAATGGAAGAAACGTAACAACCAGGAGTTAAACTAGTAAATGACCTTGTCCAGTGACCAAAAATAAAGCACCTGCGTGCTGGAGAATGTAACATCTGTCTCCATCAATCTTTTCTGACCAATGATTTGGGACCCAAGTCCTAAAATATTGCCCCCCCAATGCAGCCCATGCTGCAGCGCTTCCTTGTGTGCTTTAATTGGCCCTACACAAGTGTCCTAGTGGGGCCAGTTGATAAATTGAAGCTGTTATGAATGCCAGCTGGCAGGAGACAAAGCATTTCCTACCTGAATTCAAGCCTTTTAAATCAAATATATCCTGGCTGCTAGAGCAGGTACATCCAGTGGTTAACAGTGGCTTCAAGCACATAAAGGTTTCTACATTTACACAAGTGGAATAACAACATGAGGCAAATCAGAAAGAGTCATGTGAAAGCTGATATCAAGTACATGAACATAGAATTTAGCAGGTGCAAAAAATAAATAAATAACAGTATTTCTAAAAAAAAAAAAAAAAGATTACATTTTGAAGAAACCTGCAACAAGTGTCGATTAAACTGCCCATTAACTTCTCATTAAATTTATGCAAATTTCCCCACAGTAACAAACAGAAGCTTATTTTTTATTCGAGAAGCACTGAAGCGACAAGCTGTGCCTTTCCTCCTCCTGTGGCTACGGCACAGGGTGGCATCCAACCAGGAGACAGGACCGGGTCAGTGGTCAGATAGTGTTCCATTACTCAGAGCACCATGCTTCATTATTCAGTGCACACCAGAGAAATGAAGCCGTCACACACACACACACACACACACACACACACACACACACACACACACACACACACACGTCCCACAGCAACAGTGCTATTACAGAAGCTGCTCGAGGGGCATGTCCGTCCCATTCAGACTAATGACACATGGCACACCAAAAAGTTTAAACTCATCCACAATGACATTCAGTACAAACTAATTAAATTTATTATTAAACTGGACCGTTTTTGTGCCAAGGAGGCCACATCAAATCAACTATCAGAAGTGTTGCTTGTGACATTGACTTTTAGGGACAAAGGGGGCATTAAAGATCCATTAATGTGGTTCTAATAGTGCTGTATGTGCCCCGTCTCTAACCACATAATTTGGTCTTCTAAGAGTCAGAAAAGGAGATTAACCAGGCTGTGCTAATCGATAGCTATGTCCATCTTTCATACTTTGAATCTCTCCATCTAAGAGAACTGCCTTGTGTTTGGTCTAAACACAACAGGCCCAAGTCTGCTGACTTAACCTCGGCTGCTACTTTTGAGGGGTTTCGCGTGCAGGCAGCAGATATCTGAGCCAAGCTTTCCTTTTCACTGTAGCCGAATGCAGGTAAATGAAAAATGAACGTAAAGCTAAATCGAAACAGCCCATGATTAGCTAATGCATTACAGAAAATGACATCCCTTATATGTTTACCACACACAGCGTACCAAAGTGTGCTCAAAACCCAAGTGGTCAATAAAAGCCAGACTACAAGTGAATGACAGGCTTTCTGTTTCCCCCCGGCTGCAGCTTCTACGTATTCATATGCAGATATCTATATCTATCTATCTATTTGCAGGCATCAGTCTCGCACATCTTAGGGCTTCACTTTTCTTCAAGCAATGTGATTTTTTTTTTTTAAACTGGACCTCAGCACCTGCTGGGAGCATTTTTATGCATCTTATTCACCAACTTCAAATCTATAAATTTTCTTGAGAAGAGGCTGCAAGTGACACAGAGTCGGATGGCACTTTCTAGGCAGCAGTTTGCAAATTAATACATGACTAATTATGCAGATCAGAGTAACAAATATTTCTGAAATTGCACCAAGAAAAGGCGGTGACCTTAAACTATTGTGAAACACCAACACTCCACTGAAACCTACAGTAATGAAGTTGTCGGATGAGGATTAACAGCTCCTCACAGTGAGGCACATCATAACTGAGAGTAAAACAGTAGACCTTTCACCTGCTTCAGGGACGAGATTTACTCAAAACCTGCATGCACTTCATATCAATCTCCATACATTCAACAAGGCTCTCCTCGTTCCTTTCTCCCAAAATAATGTTTGGTCAGGTAGATTTGATCTTGTCTTCATTGCACTGATTCAAATCTTTGTCCTCTGACACAATTAGTGGCTGCAATAGAAGCTTAATGGGTCATAAAATGCGCACACACACCTCCGAATCTGGCCGCTGCCCTGCGTCTGGACGGCGACACCAGCTCCTTGACGATCTGTAGGACCTGCATGTTCACGGGGAGGTGGCGGTGGAGGCAGGCGGAGTCGCCACGGGGCAGTGGCAGCCCTTTCTTGCCTTCTCACCCCGAAAAACCTCATCCCTCCTCGACCCCTCCTCGGAATTCATCTCCTAATCCACATCTTGACTCCTGAAGATCTTGGTTTCAGCATCCCATTCGCACCTCAGGATGCCAGGACGAGAGCTGCCGGCTCAGTCTTCTTCCTTCTCCAGATGTCAAGACATGCTTACAAACTCTCCAGCACTCAAGTATCCTCCGCTTTCACAGTATTTTTCTATAAAACAGCTGACGGCACAGATGTGCAGCAGCAGTAAACACTAAATCTCAAGCTTCACCTGCGTTGGATGCTGCCTCAGCTCCATGTGAAGCAGCCCGTAAATCTCGACTCAACTCCTGGCGGCCGCTGAAAGTAGCAGTGGATGTTCGAGGCAGCTCAGACTCTGCGAACTGAATGTGTTCGTCTCGCGTGTGATGTGCTCAGCTTGGAGCGCTCTCACACACTTCTCACTTCGCAGGTTGGCAGCAAACAAAAAAAATGAAAATGAAAAAGAAAAGCACAACACAGTAGTCGTCTTTTCTTTTCCCCCCTTTCATCCGTTTTATCTCCGGTGGCTCTGGCAGAAAAACCACCCGGCCGCTGCGGATCAATAGATGCACAGTTAACCGGCAGTGATGCCTCTTAACTGCCCAACTCTCTCATCTCATTTTCAGACTCTTTTTTTCCCCCCTCTTATCCATCTCTTTCCTCTCCCAGCGCCCCTCTCTCCTCTCTCCAAGGCTGGCTGCGTCTCGTGCCGTCCTCTCCTCACATCCTTTAAATTCAAATTAATGGGCGCTTCCACTCACTCACCCGCAGCATCTCCTTCCCTCCCTTCCTCTCCACCACTCCGCCCTTCTCTGTTTTTTCTCTCCTCTTCTCATTGTGCCGCTTTCTTCCACCCCCTCCCTAGTTTTCTCTTCGTGTACATTTGCCGTGAAGCATGAGCAGAATGCAGAGGGATAGGAGATGCTTGGTCTTGTGTTTGTGAGGTGATGATTTGTACAGAGCAGCATCAGTGGAGCTGACATCCAGAGGTAAGAAGAACACTTTAATTGCTTTTTGCAAACTTCCAATCCAGGTGGTAAAAAGAGCTGTTCTGTAAGCTGTTCATGCTGCCAAAAGTGCTTATCAGGAAACATTTATCTACCTCTGTAAAGAGTCCTAAAAGGCTGCCGTTTGCATCGTATTATTTCTTCTGGACATCTCTCCATTCTCTGCAACAAATTCTCATCCCAGGTCGTCAAATACTGTCAATACGGGCACGGCGTCCTTTGGTTCTCTGTGCCTTGATGAGCTGCCTGCTTCGATACTGGACTCCAAGAGACAATGATCCTCTTTTAAAGAGCAGCAAAGCATGATTGTGAAAGTTTGAGGCATGGAGGTGAAATAATTCAAAAGTTTGTGACCCAGGATAGAAGCACATCTAGAAGCAGTTACTGCCAATCAGCAGCCAGGTGGCTGTAGCTCAGTAGGATGAACAGGCTTTCTACTAAAGCAAAAGATCAGTGATTAGATGCTCAGAAAAGGTCTTTACACACCAGATGTTCAAGATTCGTGCAAATATTTTGTGCATTAAAAATATCTTTTGGGCTCACCTACTCTGGTTGCAGCTGTTCGCAGCAACCATAAAGGACGCATTTCCAGCATGCCTTTTTTCAGATCCATGTCGATTTTTAGAATAAACACATCTGCCCAATTGGATCACTGCATTCTGCAGCAAGCCCGCTCACAGCTCATAACGTGCCTGCATAATGAACATACGACGATGTGGAAATAGTAAAATAATCCTATCGTACCTCAGATACACAGCTAAGAACTGCTCTGGGTCACTTGGCTCACATAAATAATTTCTGTGCCTCAGATGTGGTCCCAGTTCCTCCAACAAGAGCTCAAACTGGCCCACCAACATTCTGAAATACGTATGAAAGTCGCCGTGATAACAGCTCCAACTTATCCCCAAGTCACTAGCACAACACGGGTATTGACAAATAAACTACAGCTAGAGCATCCAAAAAATTCAAAATTCCTTATGTTATGGAATTCTACAACAGCTTTTAATTCTTTGAAAGCCAAGTCTTACACTCGGAAACAATACCCAGAAGAGAAACTGGTCCAATTCCTGAGCTTTATGTTCAGTGTAACATCTGTAAAATGGACCAATGCTTTGCACACATCTTCTTGCCCAGCCTTGTTTTCCATTACAACACTGACATGTATTTCTTTATTTCCGTATGAGACGGGATGGACATATGCTTCCCTCGTCACAGATATATTTACCGATTTCAAGAAATCCAGACTTTCAGTGCTCCGTTATAGACGGGAATGTTTGATGAGATTATTTTTTTAAGTACCCCAGGGACTCCCATTCTTTTATGAGATTAGAGAGTTGATTAAATCCAGTAAGTCTTAGTACAGTACACATTTCATAATGATGTTTGGTAACTCTCCGCCTCGCTTGTTAGCTGTGTGTACATCTTTCTTTTTTTTCCCTGCTCTCTGCCTCTCTCTATTATTACATCTCTAATCAGTCCACATACCTCCGCTCTGTTCAGCTCTCTAACCACATCATCTTGATATAATAATTCCAGTTATGTATTTTGCATTACAAACTGGTGCTGTATGCCTCTAGCTGTAATTTATTTATCTCTAGCAGAGTTATGCCAGTGACAGTTGGTGACGCGAGGACAAAACACGTGCTCTTGTTAACATATGAATTTATAGGGATCTGATGAGAGCTTCACTGATTATCACTGGGAAGCTGTTAAAGTTGAAGTGGCTCTAATAGGCTTAATCATGCACGAATATGCAAAAATTTAGGAATACAGTAATTATTTAATGCTGGATTGATAGGTCAAAGTAATCAGTTTGCATGAAATCTGTTCATCACACTTATGTTGATCACATATTACGGAGACCTACGCTTCTGGTGATGCATGCATGAGTTTTTTTGTTTGTTGGTTTTTTAAATGCTACCGTCCACGGAACAACCAGAAATGAACTTGCTGTCTCAGGGACTGCAAAATGGTTGCGTTGAAGATGGAGACCAGGTTTGCATTGATTCATGGTCCGTTACCATATTTAAACTGACTTTGGTGCCTCATGGCAAAACAGCAATAAGACAGAGTCAGTCTGCGACCTCGTTGATCTAAAAGAACAAACATTTGCTGCTTGGTGGAAACTTAACTGCATACAGGAGCACAGCAACCTCGTTTTTATATATATGAACATGAATTCCCTTAATCCAAAGAGATGCCTCAGCACAGACTCAGATTGATTACAGCAGGTTGGCAGTCTGTCTGCAATGTTTGTGAGAGTAACTGCAGTCAGTCTGAGTTAGACTGCAACTGTTTGGAGACAGGTTGCAGTGACCCAGAGGTTGATACCGTTGCATGCCCGTCTTCTGGGTGACCAGTTGGTTGCTGCAGCTACTTGCAGCCACTAGATGGGCAATGACTGATTTTATCTATTCACAAGGAGGTTGTCATTCTGTCTTTATCTAGATACCCATTGCAAACCACAGCATCACCAATCTGGAAGAGAATGAAAAAAATAAAAACACACAACTACTTTTCATCAGTAGCTCAAAACAAAACAAACACTACAGGGCTTTCCAAGCTTAAAACAATCAGACAGCAGTGTGAATATTTCCAAATATTCAACAACGAGTTGCTCCACATGTTTGAATTTGCAGATGCCCTCCCTGACGTAACCCCAAAGGGAATCGGTGTCGCCTCGTCCTGGGGAGCTTCTCCTTGTTGTTAGGCGAACATGTAAACAACTACTATTTATTTGTAAAGAAACAGTTTTTAATTTAAAAAGTTGTTGTGGTTTATTTTTTTTAATTGGTAAAGTAACCAATGGATTGATCAGGTAATCAGAAAATGATCACTTGGTAATTAACTGATATTCACTAGCTTATAAATATTTTTTTATAACAAAAATGATAATAACCCAGATGTGACCTTGAGCTCTTGCAGAGTGTTAAACTGTCAAAATACTGCAAATACTGTTGGATGACAGACATAATTCATAGTCCCCAAGGACAGGGCAGCGCGCAGACGGGCGAAGCAGCAGCGACACAAGCACCAAGGTTCATCATTAGTATAAATAGAGCCACAGGGAAAGACTTGAATGAAAGGCGCACTTTTTCTCCCTCACACACAGAAACACTTTCAATCCCTCTCCTCTAATGACACACATTCTCTGTCTTTCACTCCTCGTCATCACACACAAGCAGGGTTGTGCACTACAAGTGTGCACATGTGTCCTTGTGATGAAGTGTGTCTGTATTTGTTAGCGTGTCGGTCCACCGGCACTTTGTCAGAAAGTCCAATTACCGCATTGCTGGACTGAATCTGTGGCTGCTGTTGCTAAGCCTCAGACCCACTGTTGCTAGGCTGTGACCCCACTACATAAGGTGAAAGCGTGGCTTTTAGCAGCTACCGCTACGATCACCATTCAAGCGCCTTCAGTCTTTTGCTAACACCAGCTTCTACCAGATTAGCCTCACCGCTAACGGCGTGCATCAAAACCATCACAGCCTAAAGGTAGTACTGCTGTGGGTGGATGTGCTACAGCAGTAGAAGCACCTGTGGCATTTTCTTTTCTTTGTAACACCAATAAAGATGTGAGAATACAGAATCTTAAGGCGAGGGGAACAACAGTTAGTTTCCTTTTGTATTGCGTCAGCAGTTAATAGCCGGTCGTGTCTGAGCAGGTTCTTGTTGAATGCAGGTAAGCAGCGCGTGTGTCGAGCCAAAGAGCAGTATTTCTTCAAGTGTACCACAAACCAGCAAGTAAAGAAGCCGGGATCATAAACCTTATCTCTAAATCAAACTGTTCAGCACATTATGGCCGAAACTGGACGTTAAGCAGACAGATGTTGACATGGTTTCCTCATGCAACCCAAGTCCAGTCACAACATCTTTTATAATTCAATAAATACTGACGAGATTATTGTAATTAAAAAAAAGAAATGCACACCTTTGCTCTTTTTTAGTTGCCGAACATGTGATTAACAAATACTTAGGTTACTAAATGGATGACTACTCCACAAAAAGCAGTAATATAATGTTGCCCATCTCTAAAACATGAACTCATTGTGAAGAACACTACCCTAATAATTCTGCCCAATAAGATGATAAATCGATTTCAGAGCAAGGTTAGGTATTCAACGTTGGCACAACTGTCAGATTTTAATAGGTTTTTTTCCCCTTTAATCAAGATTCGATGTGGAGCAAGCAGCCGATGGTTGTTTAATATCAACATGTTGTCATCAGGCCCATCAGACCAGTGGACCATGAAACTAAATGATGTTTATTTTTATTTTTTTTAAATCCCCTGTTTTTTTTTTATTGTGTTTTTGGATGATCATCTCTTTGGGCATGTCCTGACAACTTCCAGGGTGGATCCTATTTTTTAAAACGCTGCCAGGAATTCCTGTTCTGCGTACCTGCTGACGACACTGGAAGCTCAGAAAAATTTGCCATTGCCATCCAAAGGCTAAGTCAGCCGACTAGCCGGTGGATTCCTATTGTGGATTCCCAGCTTGATTTATCAACTTAAAACCTTGTTGCTCTTTAACTACTTCCACACATTAAAAAACAAACAAACAATTGATGTGGTTTAGGCATGTGACTAGGATGCTTCCTGCTCTTTGCTTAGACTGCTCCAGTCTGGCCTGAAATATGAATGGATTCTTTTACATTATCTTTGTCATGTTTACAAATCTCAGTAATTATACTATTAAATATACTGATCAAATATATTTGCACTGCTGCATTATAAAAGCTTAATGAATATTTCATTTATAGCCTACATGCATATTTAATGAGCCATTTATATATTCAAATACAACACATCTTTAATTTATGGTGTATCTTTTGCGGCTCTATTTGAAACACTACAAAGTGTGAGACCTAAAAATGAAATGGGTTCAACTTACGGAGCAAGAACTACAGCTATGATAATGACTCAGTTTACTATTAATGACATTGCTTACATATTTTTCCATTGTCAGCTGTCACAATGAATTAAAGAGGTTTAACCTTATTCAAAAGTTAAGTCTTAGCATCATAAAGACACTATTTAAAAAGAACATTTTTTTCACATTACACATGGAGGGTATTATTCTTTGTACATGGGTGTGTGGTCCAATATATGGCTGGATTTACAATCAACTCCAACCTTATCCTCACCTTTCTTCAACTTTTACAAAAAAGAGCCTTCCCAACAATCAATATGTAATCTTCTGACATGTTTTACTGGCTTTACATTTCTGAATTTCAAAGGTTGATCATAAAAAGAGTCACACATGTGAGGCAAAGTCTAAAGTGTAAGGTGAGTAAGACAAACTGTGAGCAATGGGAGCGAGGTGCAGGGCGCCTGCAGAGATATGGATTGAGCTGCTATCACTGGAGCTGGATTGGGCAGGTTTGAAGGAGCAAGGTATCGATGGAGCCCTGACTCTCAGCACCCACAGATCCAGTCATAAATGGGCAACAGATCAATACAGGTCTTTCACGAGTTTGCCCACTTTGACTGAGAATGGAGAGATACTGTAAGTCCGCTCAAGCCTCGGATTCATCACCTCTTTAATCTACAGGCCAGATAAGAGCTCAGCTTGTCTGAGGCTTTCTTCACTCAAACTCGCAACAGGCATGCTGTCAGTGCTGGAATTGGGTCATCGATCTTGGATTTTGGAAAGCGGAGACAGAGATGACTGTGGAGAGCGGGAAAACAGGTCGGACTTGAAACAGGTTGGCATAGGTTAACACAAAAACACTGGAGGCATTTTTGCAGCAATGAACTGATGTTAAGTTCCTGTTTTCGGTTTGCACCGCTGCCAAGTACACACATATCATTTTTTTATTTCGGGAATTTCAGGTCAGCTACCGCTACACTTAGCTATTATAGAAAAAGCTTCTAGCTCTCCCTCTGCTTGCCCATCATTTTTAGTTATTCCTCTGTCTTCTTTACTGATAATGGCACTTTGAATATTTGTGGTTGTTTCACAACACTGGCAGCCATGCAAAGATCTCTTCATCGTAAAAGGAATTTCTTCTTCCCCAATATTGCCAAATGCTTCCTCACAGAGTTCTCTCACTAATATTTTAGGATTATTAGCTTATAAACTTAATTTAATTTCTCTGATTCGTACAGATTTCCAGTCTTCTCTTCAATGATAGATGTTACAACTCAGAAAATAAATCTTCACATCAGCGCTGGTACAGGATTAGAAACAGCTGAAGCAGGATTCAAAAAAGTTGCTGCGGTATTTCCAGAAAGTCTCATCTTTCCAAGCCATTGCAGCATCTCCGTCTATCTGAACAAAACCGCTTATATATAATTGAAATGGATGGAAAGACTGACACAGCCATAGAGTTGTGTCTTCAATACAGCTGTGCCAAATGGTGCATGACAAGCTGATACAACACTAAAGTTGTATCATTTTTAAGGCAGATATTAAAACAGCGAGTTAGTCTGTAAACTCTCTGATATGTTCCTGGTAAAATAATAATAAACTGATCAATTTAATTTTCACACAGTCATTAAAAATGTTGAGCCTTGCATTTTTAAGGCCCAATGCTGACTGGATCATTTCTATAGGAAAACCATATAGTAGAGTGATAATGGTGATAATAGGTGAAGGAAGGAAGGAAGATGATGTAGGATGTAGTAAAACAATAGCCAGAGTAGTGGGAGATTACAGGGAATAACATATTAAGTTACATATTACCCAAAGGAGACAGAGAGAGGGACAGAAGCTTTAAAGTCCAGACGCCATATACTTAACACGACTCCCATCTTTGCTGCCTGTTACGAAAGAAAGAGAGAAAACTTTTTTGCTTCACAGCACTTCTTTGTCTCAATCTCAGCTTCCTCTGCAGAAAATGACAACAACAACTACACTGTTATCTCTCTGGCCTCACATCTGATCTTCTGTCTCGATTGTGGACTGCAAGAAAGTGGCATCTCCAATTTTAGACAGCACTCATCTCCATAATGGTCTCGATCCGCTCCGTCTTCCCTCTATAAAGGGGTTTGTTTCGGGTTGTCGGTGTGGCGGCAGCTGAGTGGCTGGCGTAGGGACCAGCATGCGAACAAATCAAACGGACACAACAGCACACAAGCACACAGACACACAAACACACACTTGCACGCCTCTGTTGTCCTAATGGCAGCATTCTGTTGGAGGGGTGATTGAATTAGGCTGGGTGCTGATTGCTCGCCCCATTGATTAATGTTGCCTCCTGCGCTTCAGTGCGTCACGGCGCTCCCGCTGCTGAATACCGATGAGACGCGGCAACAACTATAAGAACATGACCAACTCATCACACCGCGTGCTGTCTTGTAAATTAGCTCGTACTTTGGTAGAAACATGCTCGTAGAGTCGAAATAATTGCTGGAGATGGGGATGTTCCACTCATCAATTGTTTTGTTAGACATTTGTTGCCTGAAAGGTAACTGAAGAGTGCAGGAAATTAGGCTGAGTAGCAAGAGTGGATCAGAACAATAAAGATGAGGGCTGCATATCCACATAAAAGGTCTAAAAGGCCTTAAATCAATCCGTAGAGTGGAGGGGAACTCCACAGACAGGTTATAATTCTGTCAAACACTTTTATAGCCACCATTTTTCTTCCACTATTAAAACAAATTTGGAGATTAGGCCAGCTAAATAGTTTTTTGACAAGACTCTTCAGAGTACAGCATGAATGTATTCAATAAAGCAGGTAGGAACAGTGGCCACGGTTCTGCTATTACAAGGATTATTTCTACTTACACCTCCTACAGGTATGTAGCAGCATCATCCTACCGGAGACATGTTTCTGTCCACCCGACAGACACAGCACAGAGCTGGGGTATCACATAATATCTGAAAAAGTTTCAGGGTGTTTTCCACGCAGATGGCAGTAAAAACAATTTAAAAAAAAACAATCTTCTGTAACCAGCGAACCAGTGAACTCAAAGCCCTCTGCACGTCACAACAGCCAGTTTTGAGTCAGCAGTTTGAAAGCTTCACAAGGGTTCAATGTCTGTGGACAGGGGTGAGGGTTGAAAGGGGCGGGGGAGGGATTTCCCCAAAATGCCCTCCTCTAGTTGACTCTCTCACTCCCTTTCCTCCCTCTCCTTCCTCTCGCAGCCTGGCGTTGTGCAGCGGCGAGCGAGGGAATGGGAACGGCCAGAAAAGAAAAACATGCTGGAACAACTTCGCCGCTCTGCCTCGCATTTCCTGTTTGCCCTCCCCATGTCATTTCCTGCTTCAAGTGCGTAGCCTTTGGACCAATCAGGCTTCGGCCAGAGTTCCGCTGTCCTTCATGGCTTGTTACATACCGTACTGTTAAATTTTCCAGCAGCACCTGCCCTGCGTTCCCCACATCACCGACTGCACCCTTAACTAATAGTTGGTAACAAACTGTTGTTATTATAACCTGAAGCACACCTGAGCCTAAAATTAGGCCTGTTTTTAAAGAAAGGATGTCTCTTTGTGGCCCAATAGTAACATTTATCCACACGCCCAAGATAATTGCTTCAATTATTATTGTTATTTAATGGTATAAAACCACAACCCTTTAAGGCAAAGTAATTTGATAGTTGTATGAAAATAAACGGTTTGAGCAGTGAGGACAGTCACACCAGAGAAACAAGGGGTTGGAGACCACGATATGACTGAAATTATTGCAACTGTGTGCAATTAACTTGCGATATTATTACCCTTGGTTGTTTCCTTATGAGGATCAATACCAGATAGGAAACAGGTCTGCAACCATTTGCAATCAGTTGCAGACTGATCACTTCAGACCACCTTTGGTGTGTCAGCTTCAAGTCAGAAATTCAGAAATTCCCCCACAAATTATTGCTACAGGATGTCAGTTTAACTTCAAAATGACTGATGTCCTCTGCAACCTTGCGTGGGAGTCGACATAGCGAGACGTATCACACTGTTTTGCAATGTGTTTGAAATCTGTCTGCATTTATAAATTAGACAGCAGTTATTTACAAACCTTCGCCAACCTGTCTGAGACTCACTACAATCACTCCCAGACAGTTGGGCGAAGGTTTGTAAATAACTGCAAAGAGGTTGATGGTGTTGCAAGCCAACCTGTGGTTACTATGAGGTCTGTGTGACTAGACTTACATCAATTTTCACCAACTGCTCACCAACTGGTTGCAGAACACACATTTCTTAGTGACTGGTGGTTGCAAAGAGCTGGCTGACTGCTCTTTAGTCTTTAATTGTTTGAGTTATTCACTTCAAAAACCAGGTTAATAATGATAAAATAATAATAGCAATAATAATAATAACAAAAACAGTGAAGGTGCACTACAACTAAATCACAATTTGGCTTTAAACATTATTAACCTTTATATTTCAGTTAAACCTTCCCACCACGCACAGAGCGCATCGTGTAATTATATAAGCATATAATTATATAATTAAACAAAGTGAATCATATGCTTAACAGCAGATCTGACTTGAGCATATTTCACTGTCACTTTGGCTGACTGCATGGTGTGTTTCCTCGCTTTGAGCCACAACGGTTTGGCATAATTTGCTGCATTTTTCTGTGTGGTTTGTTCAGGCTTTGCGCTGCCCCGTAAAACACCAACCGAGGTTTGTAAACAACAATCACATGAGTCATAAGTGGTGTTCTCTGGTGAATTTGCAGATTAATCAAGTTTCATTCTTTCAGTTCCAACAGAACTGGTTCAGTACATCTTATAACCTACAATTTATTACATTTTGAACTTCTATTGTCTGCTTTATAATGGCACTGTTACTTCACCCAGCTCTTTTTCCTTTTGCTCCTCGTTCAGCTGCAAGTATAGAGGGTATCATATGCAGTACAGATTCTGAAACCTTGGAAGACATTTTTTGAAGTAAAATTAATTTGACTTGGGGCACCCAAGTAGTTTAAGGCTAGTCGTCTCTAGTTAAGAGCCTGCTCAGGGACATTTGTTGCTTTTCATTCCTCAAACTGCAATTTTCCTTGAACTTACTCATCTCCAAGTGTAACCGACTGCAATCGAACCTCAACATTTTTCTTATAATACCCATAAAAGCATGAAATATCCAGAAAATGTGTGTGAGGGAGGACATGAAATCACATTTGCTCCATCTTGTTCAAAGTCAAGTTAAGGCAGTTTATTTGAATATCCAGAATCTGTCTTTGAGCGTTTCTTGTTGAAAAATCCTAGACCATTTATCACCCTACAGCATTGGTGCTGTGGGAATAAACATGGACATAAAGATGTGCAATACATGGGGGTAAACAGAATAACAGCAGTATTTCTCTACTACGCTACACTATGTTTGGGTTTAGACTGTAGAGCAAATAAACCGCAAGCACAGTAAGTGTACTTTGGTACACACAGTAAACTCAAAGATTCTTTCAGGCTTTGACTGGCAAGATAAAGCCGACAAAATTAAGAAGTTCATGTTCTAGAAGTTCAAGCAGGAAAACTCCAAATATTGTCTTAACCAAAGGCGAGTATATCAGAAAGCCGATAAATCAGTACAACTCTGATGTAAGTACACATTAAGGTCCAGACCTCCCTGAGAGCTAAACTCTCCCAGGGCAGCATGACCCAGCCTCCCATTGATCAGCTGTGACGTGTTTGCGAGCATTAGCGTGTTTGTGTGTTGTTTAAGCAGACAAAGCTACACACAGATCAACAAAGAGTCATTAAGGCAGGAGCAGAGGATGCTGGGTAAGGAAGATTGAGCTGATGTTTGATGTATGTACAGTCAGACATTCGCGGTGACCGCCTCACCAAGGTGGGAGTCTACAAATATTCCCCACAATGCTTCACGCTCACTCCCTTCTTCTCTTCTCTCACTCTCACACGAACACATTCATACATCACGCAGTCGATCAGGTGTATCCTACTTGACACTGGTCGATAGGCTGTGCGTCGTTTATCACGGGCTGACGGGTGGGGAGATGTTTGTCAGTGACTGTGGGATTCAGAAAGGAGTGCTGTGGCCTTTCCCGGGTTTACTGTAAGATAATTGCTCACTGTGACTGTGGGAGGCTGCAAATGTGGCTTCTTAAGAGCTGATAAGATATGTTACGAATTGTTAAGTCACCATGCTTGTGTGCTCATTTGTAATAGTTGTGCATTTGACTTAAAAAAAAAAAAGAAAAAAAGAGAGAGATTGTGACCAGCGAGGAGCACATGACTAACTGAAATCCACAGCAAAGCTTACACTGCTTTACCTTCCTTTCCTTTTTTACTCAAATTAGCACAATTTACAAAATAAACACGTTATTGTATTCAGTAACACTTAAAGCAAGCAAATGAGACCATAACTTCATTTTTTTAGGTGCACGAAGCTCTTAAAATGTCTGATGGCAGGGCTTAAAAACCAAAAGGGGAGCTGCTGTCTAAATTCAAACTCAGGTTTTTTGTCGTTATTCCTTCACCTGCATACTCCTGTTTTGATATTTACAAAGTAAATGCTTACTTTCGGACTCACTTAAAATACATCAAAGCTTGGCTTTACCTCTGCTTCACCTACTTTTAGATAAACTGTGCGAATGTGGTCAGCCAAGTCTAGTTTACAACACACCATGTAAATGCATGCAGGAAGGAGCACGACATTATTTGTCTGTCTAACACTGACAGACAAATAACAGCTGTAACTAACATGACTCATGGCTGTGTCGTTAGAGATGTTGTTACAATACTAATCAGAGGTGATAAGTAACGAAGTACAAATACTTTGTTACTGTACTTAAGTAGATTTTGCAGGTATCTGTACCTTACTTGAGCATATTTTTTTACTTTTATTCCTACTTCTTACATTTAACACATTTGAGTTATTAGGTCTCACAGTGGGTTCATCTGAAACCTTGGCTGATTGTGACACCCCACCAAAGAGCTCCTTTGACTACGATGACCTGGATGACTGAGAACCTTCACAGACATATGATCTCATTGTGCTCTCTCTTTGCTGATGCGCCATTTTAAAAGGTTTAATCCAAATCAACCTTGTAGTTTATTTTTTCCTGCTTTCAGTGAGCCTGATGCAACGCACACCTAGAGTTTTTACACGACGTGAGTACAATACCAACTTTAACTGCGCCACAGTTTCATAGCACGAGAACATCAGTTGTTATCAAATTCAACTGGATTGAGGACAACAACAAAGTGGAGGGAAATGTGGGTGAATTCACACCACGTTCCCAAAGAGCAGAAACATCATAAAAGCCACACTCTTAAGCACAGCAAGGGTTTCTTTGTTGTACCAGCTCCCATTTGTCTGATGTCCAGACATTAAGTATTGATGCCTCAAACTTTCTGAGCGCCGTTGATGAAAAACAGTAGAGCTGCTCGGCTCACCATGGCAACTAAATACAGTGAAGCCATGGGGAGACGGTGGCAAAGCAACATCATTTGATTGCGTCTGTGAAGGAGAAAGCCAACGAAAAAGAGGGAGGCAATTTGTGTCAGTTGATCTTAAATTCTTATGGTACAATTATCTTGTTTAAAATATAAATTATTTATTTAAAAAAAAAACAACGTTGTGTTTTCCATTAAAATGACTGCCTGCTGCAGACAGCACATGGCAGCTTCTTTTCTTCAGTTAGCAGTCAGTTGGTCTAATGCTATTCATCGGGTGAACCAGTTCAGTGGTTTAAATCAATCAGCTAGATGAATTTTTAAGAAATAGCTGTCAGCAACTGAACGTACAATGCGCCACAGGTCTCTGCATCCTGATATGAAAGTCAAATCTTCATATTTTATGCACTGATAATGTCAATTACTCTGTGTGCAGCTTCCCTAAGTTATGGCTGTCTCGAGTAGGGATGGGTATCGTTTAGGTTTTATCCAATACCGGTGCCAAATCGGTACTTTTGAAACGGTGCCGGTGCTCAAACGGTGCTCAAACCGGTGCTTAAAGAATGGAGAACACAAAATTGGTCCAAAAACCTCTCATGTTCAGCTGCTTTTTGTAAAAAGATAACAATGTTAGCCTTTTCTGCAGCTATGGGGCATATATGGCATCACTCTTAGCTGGAAGCAGTGCTTAAACAATGGAAAAAACACAAACTTTGTCCTAAACCTCTCATGTTTAACTGTTTTCCACTTTTTCTTTGGTCATTTTAGCCTTTTTGGCCAGGGTGAAGGGAGTATCTGCCATCAAACAAGAAGACAGCCGCATGTAGCTATGATGATGTTTGCTAGTTCACCTTACATGCATTAATGTAATAACGTGGTTAGCCTACTCAACGTAAATTACACACGAACAACATTAAGCTACTCACGCAGAGAAGAACGGCTGCTGCTGCATCATCATCCGTCATCATTTCTGCTACACTGGCAGGGCTAGGGGCCAGGACTCTCCTCTTCGTGTTTTTGGGGGATGTTGCATAACAGGCAACCCACCCGCAGTAGATGTGCTCGGTGTGAGGTCTCGCAGCAAGCTATCAAATACGGCGCATTTCTGGGCTTTTAAAAAAAACGCTATGCGTCGCCAGGTGTTTCATCGGATTCGAGGTGTTACCTCCTTTGACAGTATCACAGTATCAGCTTAAAGCACTTGTTGCAGGCTGCTGAGTTTGCATATTTTGCTGTGAAGTACAGCCAGACTTTTGACCGCTTCGCCTTGGACATTTTTAATCTGTAGCTCTGCTCTAACAGAACGTACGTACCTGGCCCCGCCTACTATCCTCGGAAACGTAAAATGATTGGCTAGAAGTGTATCACAGCTCAGGAAAAAAAAGCACCGAAATAAAGCACCGAAATGTGCGCTGCTTTTCGGTCTGGTTACTACCGTTTATGTCAGAACCGGTGCCATCATGGCACCAGACACCGGTACCCATCCCTAGTCTCGAGGGTATGATCAAAAATGTAGTCAACTGTTTTTTTGTCCCCCATCAGGAAAAAAACCCCAAAGCAGCTAAATAATGCTGCTGGAAAACTTGATAAAAGTGCAACAGTACAGGGGAAAAAAATTGCCAAGCAGCAATGAAATAACCAACTGGAAGTGCTAATTTGGCAGCTCTGAGAGGCTAGTTATGACTGCCTCGGGGCTTTTTAAACACCCACCCCCAAACTGACTGCCCAGCACACAAAATATGCTTCAACCAAGACAACCTGACTCGGTCTTATAACCTCTGCTGCAGGACGACTTGTCTATAACAAGTCCATTTTATCCATTTGTCTCCTGACTACATCTGATGTTTTATAGGCCAACCCAGTGTGAGACAAATAAAAGCTTCAGCATTCAAAAGTGTTGTAAGCATTTCATTTTGTAGAATGAAGGATTAAAGGAGCGATGACAAAGGTATGAAACAGGTCCATCTCAAGGGAAATCTCTGCTTGAAATTGTGTGTCTTTCCTTCCCGCTCTCTTTAACTTCGAAGGAGCTCCCATTGGCTTGGATAGCTTTCAGTTACTTTGGTTCCAGGTTTCCTGTGCTTATCAGCACCTCTTCCACCTATGACCCCCCCAACAGGTTGTGGCAGATGGCTGCCCCTCCCTAAGCCTCGTTCTTCCTGTTAAAATAGTTTTTCCTTCCCACTGTCACCAAGTGCTTGCTCAAATAGTGTAGGGTCTTTTAATGTAAAGCACCCTGAGGTGACTGTTGGTGTTATTTATGTCCACATTAATCAAATCCAGCAGTTATCTGACCCTTTTCTTTTGATTAGCTTCATATTTTGATGGGAACACCTGGCCATTTACACAGGTTTCACAGTGTGCTTCGTGTGCCTGGAGGGTTTTTAGGTTTTCTCTGCACATTTGATTGTATTTCACAACTTGTATCTATTATTTCAGACATGTATTTGTATTTTATAGCTTGTTCAATAGTATGATTACCTGCCCAGAGGCTCCAGATGGAAATTAGCTATCAGCTAGTTATTTTTCCTTTTTTTATATTTATAATTTTATGCAGGTTTCCTGACAAAATAAACAATAAAACAAATAATAATAAATAATAAACTGAAGTAACCATCACTGTATCAACCGGGATAAAAATACACAGACTGAAGAAGCGTGTTAAGAGCTGAAACAAGATTGTGGAAAAATACAATGACAACCACAGCAGCACCGAGAGGCTGTCCCTCATCAGGGATCTCATGTTTACATAAGCAGGAAATTAAACCCATCAACAATTTCAGCAACAACAAGTCGCCATCCAACTGCTGCATAAAAGTCAGGCATTTGCTCCATCTTTCTCCAGATATAAAGGAATAGAATTAAACCAATAAATCTAAGTGTCCAAGAAAAATTGAAACTATTTTAGTGCATCTTTTTTATCAAAGTTTCCAGGATATAAAATATTCTTTTGTCAGTTCTCCATGTCAGTCAATTCAATATTTGGACTTTTAACTGTTGGGCTGACAAACTTGGCAAAACTTGACAAACTCTTACTGCCAGGTTCTCATTGCCCTATATTCTATTTGTCCATAAAAATAAAGCAAATAAATATATGTTTATTTTAATTATATATATATATATATATATATATATATATATATATATATACACATATATATATATATATACACATATATATATATATACATACACACACACATACATATCATAGAAGCAGTTGCACCTCTGTGGAGGCTCAATACATAGATTAATTAAATAAAAACTAATAAAAAGGCTAAGGGCTGCTCCAGTGGATGACAGAGTGACTACTCATTCCACAAAAGGCATCATGGGAAATAAAGGCAGTTGTTACAGAAAACATGTTTCCCTCTGCAGCCCTGAACTGTACACATACATAAATGTAAGAAAGCTGGAATGATTCTGTAAGTTCATACCAACTACAACAGGATAATTTAATTATTTCTGACAGACTGATTTTCAGGAAGCCGAGTGGGTTTCAGGAAGTTATGGAGTTCATGTCATTGTCCATGAAGGAAACTTGCATTTTATACGTGAAAGCAGGGCACCTATTACGCTTTTCCTTATTTCCTATGGTAAACATACCGCTACAATGCTGGAACAGGGCTAGTAATGCTGTGAGGTCAGGACATGTACAAGTAATCTCTGTGAGCGCACAAGCCCCGCCCAACTGCTGTCAAAACCTTATGTTTCTGAGGGGCAGCCAATCAGAACAAAGTCCTCTTGAGCTAAAAATGGCTTGTTTCAGTCAGAGGATGAGCTGTGAAAGAAGGATTATTTTAACACTGAATCACAGAAGCTGCTACAATCAACAGGTTTACTTTAATGCACACAGATTTTTTATCATTCATTCATTATCATTAATCTGAAAAAAGCCAGACATCACAGCAAGGTGCGGCGAGGAGACTGATGTAATAATAATCAATAATATGAAGAAGCACTGTAGACAGTGTTTACCTAACATACCAGGTTTAAAAAGCACAGGCACTTTCAAAGACTACTTAACAGGTAACTGGATGAACCTTCAATCCCCATGTATATAAAGAAACAATAAGATGTAAAAGTAAAAAAAAAAAAAAAAAAAAAAAGAATGAAAGGAAAAAGAAGCCAAATTCTGTGGAGCTGTGAGAGCTTGCACCTACCAATGGAGTCAGCATCTTGGTAAGAAAAGATTTGGCTAGAAAGAAACCAATAACTGGTCAGGTCTGATTCTCAAAGCCGTGTATCAGGGCACATGTGCTCGCTCGGTAACTTTATATTACCCATTAAATCTCTCTCTCCAGCTTTAGTATCTGCACCGTGATGCCCTGAGGATAGGGTCTTTGGATCCATTTCCTCCTGCTGCCTTGTTTACTGGAAGATGTAATCATATTCCAGCAAAGCTTCCTTCCTGTAACACCCCCCCACCACCACCACCACCAACCAACCCCAACACACACACACACACAAACTCTGTGACCACAAACACGGCAGCCAAGCATCTTTCACAACTGCAGGAAAAGACAGAGAGAGCGGCTGGCCACTGAGCGTCATAGAGGACACACGGGCAAGACATAAAATAAAACATGGCAGCAGACCATGTGCAGTGGTGGAAAGGAGAGAGAAAAGAGGAGGAGGATTGGGGGAAGATTACTTTTCCACCTTCACCCCTGTATTTGCTGAAATTACACCCCGGCTAAATTTACAAGTGAATCCAAAATATTTCAGGAATCTTAGTCCTGTAATGAATCTAGACTGGTGACTCACACATCAAAAGTTTCCCAGGTCTTCAAACGCAGACTTGAAATACTTTCCAAAATATTGTAGTATGACTTGAAACTTAGAGACTACATCAAACACAAGGGCAAAATGGATTCAAACACCAGAACAACATGAATCTCTCCTGATGTCCTAATAGGAAAACTACACAACTTCCTAAAACTGATTGATCTTTGATTATCTAGGGAAGTGATTGTGATGACTCTGCGTCGTCCCAAGTACCATCAATAAAAAAATTTTAAGAAAGTGGTTATATGGTAAATAACTTGATAGTGACAAGGATGACATAGAATACGCATTTAGAATTGTTGTACCAATGTTGGCGGCACCACCTGAGCATCGCTCAGTATTGTTACTGACCACGTCAATTTGTTTATAACTACAGTGTTCATCTTTGGATTGCTGCTTCTAGCAAAATAATGCAGAATGTTGCAAAGCTCAAATCATCTCCAGCTGGTTTATTAAACATGGCAATGAGTTCACTGGACTCAAATAGCATCCACAGTCACAAACCTCAGTCCAGTAGAGCACATTTGGGATGCAGAGAAATGGGAGATTGGATGTGCAGCCGACATATCTGCAGCAACCGTGTGATGCTGTCATGTTAATATTGACCAAAATCTATGAGGAATGTTTGTTAAATTTATGCTATGAAGACTTAAATTACAGTGGGGCAAAAAAGTATTTAGCCAGCCACCGATTGTGCAAGTTCCCCCACCTAAAATGATGACAGCGGTCAGTAACAAAAATACAACTCAATACTTTGTAACATAACCTTTGTTGGCAATAACAGAGGTCAAACGTTTACTATAGGTCTTTACCAGGTTTGCACACACAGTAGCTGGTATTTTGGCCCATTCCTCCATGCAGATCTTCTCGAGAGCAGTGATGTTTTGGGGCTGTCGCCGAGCAACACGGACTTTCAACTCCCACCACAGATTTTCTATGGGGTTGAGGTCAAACAGGTGCCATTCATACAGGTAACGAGTGGGGGACAGAAAAGCTTCTTACAGAAGACGTTACAGGTCTGTGAGAGCCAGAGATTTTCCTTGTTTGAGGTGACCAAATACTTATTTTCCACCCTGATTTACGAATAAATTCTTTACAAATCCTACCATGTGGATTCATGGATTTTTTTTTCACATTCTGTCTCTCACAGTTGAAGTGTACCTCTGGTGCAAATTACTGACCTCTGTCATCATTTTAAGTGGGGGAACTTGCACAATCGGTGGCTGACTAAATACTTTTTTGCCCCACTGTAGCTGTGAAGGCAAAATAAGGTCAAATCTGATACTAGCAAGGTGTACTGAACTGAACTGAACAGAAATAATGAGCTATAAATAATGAACAAAGTCCTTCAAAGTACAAATTTGTTCAAATTGCAACTGTTTTGGTTGCTGCTATCACAACACATAAGAATGGGAAGCAACGCTGTGAAGACAAATAATCAATTCCTATTTTATGGTTTCTGCTCTGAAGCGAATGGCTTTCATTTTCCCAGCTTCTGCTTTGGTTGAATCTCTGTGTTAAGCCGATAAAGCAGACAGCAAAACAAATTTAACTGCAAGTTTAAAAAAAAAAGAAGAGAGAAAAGAACAGAAACAGAAGAGTCTGTGCAAAAACAACAACAAGTAGCATTTGGGGAGTAAACATCACTGATTTGATGATCATTTTGCTGCTGCAGAGAAAATTCATCACATCTGCAGCGTTAATGCCACGCTAGGGGCGCATGCCTCACTTCCTTTCTGTGGGAGCCCTTAGATGTGCCACAGCAGCATTAATGAAAACAGTATGTCATCCGTTATAAAATCTGGACTAATCCTAATCCCTAGACTCTGTACAAGTTCAAATGCACAGCATGCTTGAGGCAACAGGTCCTTGAAGTAGAGGAAGTACAGCGGGCTAATAAACCTACCCGACCTGCGTAACAACAATAAACCGAAACGGCCCTGCTTTCTAAGGTGCTTTTCCAACGCAAACAAATTCCAATCTCGCCAATAATTAGCTTCGAGTCATTCTTTGGGCACAGACGCTTCAACTATCTGGAGCTGCTGTAAAGTAAGAGGACACATTTCACACCAGGAGACGTGTCATCATCACTTCAGGGCTTAAGAGCTTAACGGGAAAAACACAATGAACACAAGAACAAATGCTGCCTCCGAGTGTTTTCAGGGATGTGGTGTCATCAGCTAAACCAACACAAACCAAGCAAAAGAAAAGGAAAAAAAGGGAACATAGGACCGGACAAAACTTAGATTTGTGCAATAGCTCAGACGTTAAGAAACAGCCTGCAGCAATAACAGCTCTGCTGCTTTAGAAATCCTTCAGATCTTTTAAGTACTTAACTAAACCACAGTCAGTGAGAAACCCCGTTTTTTGTTTGTAATTTTGTCAGAGCGACTGGAATAAATTCTCAGGTTCTAGTCTTTGAAACTTTACGCTAAGCTAACAAGCTGCTGGCTGCAACTTAACTATACTACAACTACAACTACTATAATAAACTAGCAAATAAGATGGTTTATTATAGCGAACTAAGCTAAACTAACTAAAACTAGATGTGAAATAAAGATTTTGCAATCAAAACTATAATAACTCTGCATATAAGCCAAATACCCAAAGTACAAACCATCTGATTTAGCTTTAGCTTTTAATGAGACCACTGTGGTCAGCCTGGCTCACTGCTTGTTGTACCATTATAAACTGTATATCACAGCTTCACATAGCCATTTATTTATGACGCCCTGTTCTAAAGCCTTGATTTTAGCATCGATGGCTGTCATCACCATAAATGGAGGAAAAGATAAAGCCCTAACTGATCAGTTACGACAAGGATACTAATTACTAACAGACATACCATAAACATAAAACAGGGATTTAACTTGCATCAGAAGTGGCTCACCAGAGACACAAGCTTTTTGCTCCAGGCTATAAGCATCTGTATTTTATTGTATAGTTCAGAATTTAAAATGGGAGTCTAGGTGTCTCATCAGCCTCTCCAGGAACTCTGGTTTTTAGCCTCGGCTTCATTTGTCTGCTTTTTTTTTGTAAACTCAGTTCCTCATTGTTTGGCTTTGGTTATGATCATAATCTTTGCAGTGTTCAGCACAGGTTCTGAACTTCACTGCCATTCACGGCATCTCAACATGATGGTCCTAATCTCAAAGTACAGTAACTAACACGCCTCGTTTAAAGCAGTGCTTTGACACAGTTCTATTCTGCCTCTGAACGCCCGCTAAGAGCTATTTGGATCTGAATGTGTCAAGCTAAGAATGACAAGCACAGCGGGGAGACACGAGCGCTATTAGCTGACACGTACCCGACATGATTAGCATCATAGTGGGGACTGCACGCTTATGTTCACGAAGTTCCCAGGCTTGGAAATTATGGTGGAGTTAATAACACTCTCCCTTCCCTCAAGAGCTATACCCAACATGTGGGTGCTCAGACAAATATTTCCAACAGAACTTCACTGATGCTATCTATAGAAAGGCTGTATATTTGTGGAGCTGCAGCCAGGTGTTAACATGTGATACTGTTGGGGTAAAGCTGGAAAAAACCTGCAAACCGACTTGAGTTTTAATAGAAGCTGCAGGTCTAGCAGGGCAGTGAGTGTAAACACCGTTTCCCTGTGTGCTCTGTGGTTAAGCTTTCCGAGTCCAGCAGATGGAGACCAGATGAGGCTTTGACGAAGAAGATAATTATCCTGCGCCACGCCCAGACACACTGTGGACCCAGCACGCCACGCGATGACATCAGGCTTCTCCTGACAGGGAGAGATGAAGGTACACATCTGTGTGTGGGCGAAGGACAGGTGAACAGATTGGCGTTAACGGTCCATGTCTGCCCTCAAACTCTCATCCCGCATGTGCGGTCATATGTTAGAAAGTCAGACTTGCATTACATCTAAATGCTTCTTTCGGAGTTCGGGAGAGTTAGCATATTCACAAACAGACCAGTAGCCACTGCGATGATCATCTTGGGTGGCTGCTGGTCTGTTTGTGAAACCACCGCACTTGAAAGCATAAGGTCATGTGATATATCAGGAATTAGCAAAACATGTGGTGCTGAAAGGAAAATTTCACCTCTCCAAAAAACAACTGCTGTTTCCACAAGTGTTTAAAATGAACAGGAGCAGAGATGCATGACAGATAAATGAGATGTTTCCTTAAGAATCACATTTACTTTCACTGCATTATCTCCCAGCTACAGTTCCTAATTCAGAAATTAAGATCTATCTTTCTAAAAAAGAACCACAAAAACAAGACATATCATACATTAATATTACTGACATCCATGCAGTTAGTTACAGATTTCTTAATGAGAGCTCTGTAAATATTTCACAGCAAAGCATTTCAATAACTCTAATGGATATTCAGATTATGATAAAACAGCCAACCTGCTATACATTAAATCACAAGTAAAGCTTTAACAAAACAGAACAAATAGGAGCTTATTAAGTGTTTTTATGTAGACACACCAAACTGTTGCTGCTGATAGAAACTCCTGTACAGCCATTATCCTCCTTTAACTAACTGTACTGTTTATACAACAGCAATAAAACATCGCACAGCTTGTACGTCTGTTCCTCATTTGTCATCAATCTCCTCTCCTTCCACTGTTATCACTCTGCTGGGAATCCATTTCCTACTGGTCTGCAGGGAAGGGCTGGAAGTTATTGTGCTACAGACAGAGCTGCAGTGTATTATTTCCAGATATAATGACTCTGTGCTATATCACCAAACAGCTTCTTCTGTTCACAGATCGTATTATTTGTTGTATCACACCGGCTCTGAAGGCATGTGCTATACAGAGCAGATGACCACAGAAATCTAATAAAGGCGCAGAATGAAATGTGTTGTGTAACAATGAACACACAGAGACTACGAGTAAATAAAGCTCAACCTGTGGTGACATTTCAAGACCCTGGTCTTTTTTTTCCCTTTCCTAAAAATATCGCTTTTAGTTCCACTTGGTGATTCAGATCCCTCTCACACCTGCGAAACACAAACTCAATTATATTTCCGTACATAATAGTCTAAAAATCTAAAATGAACAACCACAAAAACTTCCTTTGACCCTTTGGTGAACAGCTTGAACCCTGTCCAGGGTACCCAGTGGTCCTTAGTTAACCTCCCACCGGCCTCCTGTGAGAACCCTGAGAAGGCAGCACCCGCAGTGATGCTGCATCTAGGGCTGCCACAAACGATTATTTTGATAGTCGACTAGTCACCGATTATTTTTGCGATTAGTCGACTAATCAGATCATGCATCCATTGGACATAAAACATACAGCTTACTGCACCAGCATGCATCTGCTCTTTTATAACTATCACTAGCTTACAGCTTTAAGTGTTTAAGGTATATGCTAACTAAAAATAAATAAAGTCCGGTGTTCTCGCAGGCTCTAGTGAGCCTTGCCCCCGGCTAGCTATCGAGTTTCGGCCCGTTATTACACTCTTAAATCCTACTACTTATTCCTGCGTCTTTTGGGATCTTACAAAGCTTCAAACGACGCGTCGACTATTAAATTAGACGATTTTGATAGTCAACGTAATCGTGAGTAGTCAACTAATCGTGGCAGCCCTAGCCTCATCCAGCGTCTAATCCATTTATAGCAGTTGAAAGATGAGCCTTGCTATTGTGTCCCCGTTTCTTCCATCTGGAGTGAGTCAGCCTTCCTGGTTGAGGAAGAGACTTGTTAGAGGAGGCTAACCCCGCCCTGCCAAGGCCGGTGGCTCTGTGTGTTATAGGGGGGTAATTAAGGTAATTAGCCCAGGATATCAACATCACCAACCACCTCCAGGCGAGAGAGTGACTCTATCAAAGGTTGAGATGAATAATGAAAACACATAAAAGACTTTCTCCCAGCGCGCCGGCTGCTCATTCGGGCCCCATTAAGACAACAAAAAACACCAACTTTGTTCATCTGCTGTGTTTTCTGCCTTTGAGCGAGATCCCATCACAAAGGTTAGATATTAACTTTTTTTTTAACAACTTTTTTAAATTGTTTATTTAACACTGATACTGTTTTAAGGCTGCAACAGGCCGGTGGGTGGTTTCGTATATTCAGGTTGGCTCTTGGTTAAACTTGAGTTTTTGGGAGGTTTTATGCCAAATCCAAACAAAAAGTCCACATTTACAATAACCAAAAAAAAAAAGAAAAAAGTTCCTGAAAGGCTGTTGAAAATATGTTTTTTAAAAAAAGTGGAGTCAAAGAAGGGTCTAGAAAAATCTGCAAGACAGAAAGACAATAATGCAGAGGACTGGATGATGAAGTTATTAGAGACTCGTGCAGATAAGCTCACCATGCAACACGCAACGCGACAGTAGCACAGATTACATCTAGATCTACAAATATTAACGACATAAACATGTTTAAGATTTTTTTAAACTAGATATCCATGTCATCTCTGTATCTGGAGTTGATGTCTCTGATACCAGCCATTTCACAGCTAAATAAAATGTTGATCAAATGCTGTGTTTTTGAAGATGTGGTAGTTTTTAGCCTTAACAGTTGTGTACTAGACATGTTAGAGACCTCTATTCAATAGAAAATGCTCGAATTTCAATTGGTGAATGGTTGAAATTAGGTTAAATTCTGTGTACAGATCGATAACTAAATAAAAACGAATGCACGGGGACAAAAACTATGATGAAATCTATCGACACTTTGATCAATGAATAAAAATGACATGAAAGACAAGAGAGACGACATCCAATTAGAACTTCATTTGTGTAGAAAGGAGGGAAGTGATCCAATCAGAAATAAACTCCTTGTGCAGTCAGGGTAGACGTGCACATTTTATCTGCCCCCCAGGAAATGGTATAACAAACTCCCAAAAAAGCGTCCACAATTATGGTGATTTATGTGGGTAATTGGCATTTTTTTCACTAGTTTCTAGTTATTTTTGTAATCATTAGTGAGGTGAATGCTGAATTTTTGACATCAGCTGTCTGTATCAATAAGGTTTAGTCTGCTATGATCCATGCAAACCTGAATCTGAGTTATATACAATTTAACCTTGGCCCAAGTGGCACGAGTTCTTTTCAGATCTGCATCAATTCTCTTAGATGACAACATATTACAACATTAAAATGTATTGTTCCCATGACCTTTGCATTACACACTAACACACATCAATTAAAAAAAAAACAAAAAACAACACACACACAAAGTCGCGTAAACCTCCAAGGTGCCGGTTACCTTTTCCACCGCACAAGACTTAGCTCATCAGTCAAGACTCCCTTTATTCACATCACTCACAATAAATCACATCAGCCATCCAAACACTCCTGACACACACGCCACCTCTTTGAGTGTGTGTGCAGAGGAGAAAAAAAAAATCAGTAATCAGGTTAAATCTCTTAGCACCCCCCCCCCCTTCAGAAGTGTCTGTCTAATCCAATCGGCTTCCAGTACATGCCTCACATGTGCTGGGTTGCCCTGGTAACCCACTCCCAGCTTGCTGGTACACAAATATTCGGCCTTGTGGCTCTGCGTGGAGAAACGCTGGAGAGTGCAGAGCGACTGCTGGCAGCAGCAGATGCTGCTGGCTCCCGTTCAATCCCCTATCTGTAATGTGAGCTAAACGGCAAAGAAGAAAAGGTCGGAGAGGGCAGCGCTGTAAATGCAGTGACCTGATATCAAAGAGCAAATAAATCTATTGTTGCTGGAGTGAATAAATAAACCGTTCCTTTCTTAACATCTCACACGTTTAGCTGCAGGCAGTAAATCAAGATAAGATTCAGCAGTGACCCTTTGAAGCAGCTGTAGCTCCGTTAAATGAACTTGAGTAAACCACTGTAGACATCTGCTATCATATTCATGCTGCAAACTGTTATGATAAGAGTTTCCAAAGCACCAAAATCCTTTTAATAAATGTCCATTCTTCCCAAATCAACAGCACCTCTACCAGAGTAGCTTTGCATGATCCACAGTTCAAAGTAATCCTCATTTATCTCATACTGGACTTCAGTACAGATACTCTGTATGAAACAAGCTGTTTTAGCTCCCCTTCCCTTCCTTTAAGGTTTCTTCTTATCGGTTGCCCCTGACAAACACAACATTTGAACAACAGGTGGGTATCTAGATAGATTTTCAATATCTGTTTTTAGCCAATAAGATAAAATCATCTCATTAGTTATTTTTATGCTGCAAAATTATATTGTCACCAATACTGTCACTAAAACCTGCCATAAATGTTGCTGTCTGACTAAATGTAGTCAAATTGGCAATTACATACTGTTTCAGACAACACTGCAATTAACTGTGTCATTAGTCATTGTGGTTTTTCAGCTGAGTTGATCTGATCCAAGTTCGCTTGGACATTATCTCAGGATAGTGGTGCAGAAGAGAAGTCGTCTTTATCGTTGTATTATAAGAGTATTTATTAAAATATCAATATTTGACGTCCCTGTAACGATACACAAAAGCGCTTCAATTCGACTACCAAAATGGGAGATAAAGCGGGTCAATTGCCAACTTTTGTCACTCAAAGTCTCTACTCTGGAGTCTATTTGTCTTTCATCTGTATCATGCATCACGTATGTCCAGCAGAAGACAAACTACATTCTGTGTGACAGTGATCAGCTGTGTATATACGGTGCACCGTATGAGCACGTGTGTGCGTGCGTACAGGTAGGAACATATTAACAGAAAATCCTGTACTCGCTGGATGACTCACACTGAGCTGACATGTGGGGCCGAGCCATTGCAGTCACATGACCACACAGCAGAACAGCGCACACGCACGCACACACACTGTGCATTGAGTTGACTCCCCCTCCCGCTCCAGTCGCCCTCCCATCATGCTTTGCAGAGTGACTGATGAGGAATGAGGTGGCTAGGGTTGCAGCACTTGCTCCTCTGTGCTTCTAGCATCACGGATAGAAAAAGTCCTACACATCGCATCTTCATATGAAAACTATCCTGACCATGAAGGCCTGTAAATTCTCCCACTTGATTGTCTCTAACTGGTGTTCATGATGTCAAACTCTAAAGCCACCAATCCAGCATTAGAAAAGTAAAATAAATAAATAAAATAATAACACAGCAACGAAAGTGAAAGGGTGAGCAAACAAGCAGCCGATCGATAATAAACAACTGGCTGGAACTTACTCATGGTGGGAGTCCAGCGGTGGGGGGCAGGGCGAGGCCCAAGTAGGGCGTGGCTTTGAACAGGTGAGGCTATTCTCAGCTGGGTCTTTCTTAAAGGCACTCATGACCTGAAGGGGAGGAAAAGACAAAAACATCAGTCGGGAGTAATATTACATTTGAGAATTTACCAAGAAGAAAACTGCAAATATGACCACAAAAAGGCTTCGAAATAAAGAGTCTAAACCCAACAGTGGCCTGTACAGGAGCTACACCCTCGATTTATATCCATATCTGTGGTTTGGAAGTGTTGGGATTTTTCTTTGAACTGATCTGTTGTTATTTTCCTGGTCATGCTCCCTCCTGTCCTGCCTTCCGCTCTCTGTGTTGGACAGGAAGAGCTCAGGCAGCTTCTTTACACACAGCAAAGCAGGTAAAGTGAGGATAATAGTTACTATGGGCTAACAGGTGTTTTTCCTGGTGATAAAAGTAATAAAAATAACTATCGGATTGTACCACGACACAAATATTTGGCCAGGACACAACCATTTGTTTTTAAAATATAAGACTTAACCAGTTAATATCCAGGTCCAAGCTGGAGGGACAGCAGTCTAAGCAGAGATGCCCACACCTCGCTCTCCGTGGCCACCTATTTCGGCTCTACTAGGGCGACACAGTGAGGCATTCCCAAGCCAAGTGGCTTGACATAAAATCTTCATCATATCCTGGGTCTGCCTGGGATCTCCTCCCAGTTAGAGGTGCCTGAAACAAGACACCCTGGAGGCGCCCAGGAGACATTGTTGTTAAACACCTGAACCACCTGAACTCTCTTCATTCAATTTGCAGGTCCCTTTCCCCATCTTTACTGAGACCCTAGACCTCCTTTGGAGTTTCCTCCAAATGTCTCCCCATTTGCTACCCTAATGTAGCCAAAAAACACAGCACCTTCATCAGAGTGGGGTTTACAGTCTTCCCAGCAACAAATGTTTGTGTTTAGGATTTGAAACACTGATTATCTTTGTCTTAGGATTTCATAATCAAAACAGTAACTTTAAAGGGGCTCCAACTGCTAAAGAAATAAAACGAATATAAATATAATATAAACAAACTGACATATTCTGCCTCCAATCAATCCAATATACACATATGTGATTGATTTTAGGTGTGGGAGCTGGTCGTTAACATTTTCACCGGTGTGGGTCAGTTAACGGCTTTGGTTTTGTGTACATGTGTGTGAGAGTGTCGATCAGTCCAGGCCGGTCATTGGGCTAAATAACAGTAATGTGATGGCACCACGCGGTAATAACGGGTAATTTGATCACTCTGCAGATGCCTGCAGGCAGTGGAGGGAGTATCAGGCAGGAAAGGAGGGGAGGGGGGGGGGGGGGGGGGGGGTGCAGATGATGGAGAAATGAAGTCCCCTCCCCCAGTTTAAAATGTTGGTGTGAGCAGAAGTGCTGCAGACGTGGAGGATCCAATATCCTCGAGAAAAGCAGCACAAGTCAGCAGAACAGTTCAGCAGCAGAGGGATCTGCAATTAAGCAGCACAGCAGCAAACCCTGCAGATGCATTCATAGTAAAGACGGGCTCTTAAGCATCGTTATCACAGACACCGAGTTTACTATCCACCAGTTACAGTGTACATCCATGTCTGTCTAGATTTCATATTTGACCGCCCACCCATCCATAACCATGTATCCAGTCTGGGTCACCAGGTCACTGGGGTTGCACTTTCCAGGAATCCCTCTCCCAATCCTCCAGTTCCTCAGCTGGTTCTGACTCTGGTCCCTTCTTGAATGACTTGAGTTCGCCAGACACTTTGAAGGATTCTCATATCCAGTTTTTTATCCCTAACTAATTGAAAATAAATTGAAACAATGTTATTTATATAACTCAAAACCACAACAACTGTCACCTCAAGCTGCTTAATACTATAAGGTAAAGATCCCAGAATAATAGATAGAACACCCCAACAATCAGACAAATCTCGATGAGCAAGCACTTAGCAACAGTGGGAAGGAAAAACTCCCTTTTAACAGGAGAGGCAGCCAACTGCCGTAACTGGCTGGGAGTGAGGGGAAGGACACAGGACGAAGACACGCTGTGGAAGAAGCCAGAGATTAATAACAACTGGTCCTGTCACTATTTAATCTATTTATGTAACCCCTTAAGTGCAAGTGAAAACCTGGCCAAATTTGAAGATGTTCGCGCCAAAGATGGGGCGCCCGTGACCTTAGCGCCATCTCAGCCTGGCAATAAAACCCCTCCAGGCACGCCTTCCACCAGTGCAGAGGTATTATAAACAGCCATCCGTATTAAAATACCACTCTGCAGACTGTGCACCATGTCATTTTCCAATATCTACCACTTACACTGGATGCACAGTAAATACAGAAGCAGCCAACACATTGGAAAACAGGTGACAGATGCTGCTGGTACGTCAGATGTTTCAGAAAAAATACATGTGAGGACCTGATGCACGTCAATGCAGCAACATTTAAAGGTTTCAGCAAGAGTTTAAACTACAAACATGTCACCCTCCAGCCATTTTAGGGGGGTGGTGAATCTGCAAGAGTGCCAGAGAGGAAGTGAGATCTCACAGGGTTTCAGACAGACAGTCTTAGCTCTGAGGCTTTGACATGGGATTAGAGCCACCATATGTTCACCTCTGCTAGTTATCAGCACTGAGCAAACAGAGCTGCACTGCATGGAGCTAATCAAACACAGTCACAGAGGACTGTGGGCTGATTCAGTGATACCAAGCACCATCCAGAGGTCACAAGGTCGGGTTTGTTTAGGCAATGTTTGTGCCCCGATGAGCTCAACTGAAGTGATTTGATTACACATTTAAAAACTGATTACAAAGCAGCAGGATGTAGCAAATGTGGTGCTGCTGTTTCCACCACTTTAGTTGCCAGATTATTAAACCTAATGCAGAAGCAACTTACTGATTATTCAATCACTGCCAGAAACTGCAGTTCCTCTTAAGTCCACATGAGGCCGGCTCCTAAAGTGAGTCAATCCCCAAAGACTGCCATGTTTAAAAGACCAAATTTACAGCCGACAAAAACATGTTTACAGCCTGATAGAAGAAACGCTTTCGGTCTTTCAGGCCAGCTTCATAACATCTCTGCCGGATGCTGAATTGTTTTATAACTCTTCCCTTTTACATTACGCTAAACCTTAAAATTCTGTATACTTAAGTGCACGGCTGCTGTCAGTGACACGTGGATGTCTTTGTCTCATTCGATGTGGGGATGCACCAAAGACACTCTAAAGGGGTCACATAGAGAAAGAGAGTAGCAGCAGTGTAGTTAATTAATCACACTAATTAATGTTAATGAAAGAGTCAGGACTATTAAATAAGTGAACACCAAGTTAAAACACTAAGAATACGGCTTTATACGTGGAGGTGGGTAAAGAAGTCGGCTCCTCAGATTTTAAAATGTAGTTTGAAGCCAACATTAGCATCTGATATTATATTACAATAAATTATGAAGGAAACTTACTATTCAAGCTAGCTGGCCAGCATTTGCATGAGCAGGTAAGTTTCTGGCGACGACCAAAACGTGTATGTGTGTTAATAAACTACATGTGTGGCACTTGACGTGAACACAAGGATATTAAAACCCTCAAATACAGACTAAGAAAGACATTTTTAAACCTAATATGATTCCACTACCCTACAATAAAATTAACCATTGCCTTAAGGCCCAATTATCACCGATGCAGATGTCTTTTGTATGAGGCTCACTCAATCAAATAAAACCTACATTTATTTTTGTGCTACTTTAGAAAAGCATATGTGAGCACATCTCCTTCCATTTAAAACTTTTAAAAGTTTGCATAGACACCTTGATAGCAAGCAAATGAGAGAAGGAAGTCCAATATTCACCCTCCTCCTCCCTCCACTTTGCTTTTATAAGTTTTTTTATATGCTTAACTGGTTCCAACAGCTACTTGCTAACTGTGTCTGTGTGCCGTCTGGAGCTGAGTACATGCAGTGCTGGGTTTATCAGAGCTGAAATAACAAGTCGTGCAGTTGTTCAGTGCGGGACTTTTCGACTCTCACAGCTGAAAATGAGATACTTTTATTCTAAACTGCTCCGACTTTCCAAATTTAATAAAAACTGCACACAAAAGCACTCAAACCACCATGCCAGCCAAGAAACAAGACCTCTTCTGTTCTCTGTTATAAACTCAGCAGGCCAGCAGCTGTGAAGGATGTGTAACTGCTGTTATGATGTGTTAAAGAGTAACTGTGCAGTCTCACAGTGGTTAGGCATCTCTGAAGTGAATTAAAAACCTACTGACATGAAAACAATCCAAACCAACACTGCAGAGAACAAGCGGCTGGCGGCAAACGGAGTCCAAAACGAGCCGTCTCGGCCTTCATAATCCCACACTGCCAACACTGGTGTGTTTGCTGGACATCAGGTTAGCCAATGTCGTTTTCTTCTCCCCACACACACACATACGCGCACACACATGCACACAGGCCAGAGGGCAGCTCAGCATCTGCTGGTATGTTGTGTTTTGCTGCTCTGAAGCTGGGCTCCAAAAGGAGGAGAGTGCGGTGGGCTGAGCCAGCAGGGATCGGTGGCCAATAAAGACGAGCAGCAGCAGCTCGGTTGCCAAGGCCTGAATAGCAGTGAGGGAATGTTGGAAACCTGTGTGTGGGTGAGCCGCCTGGTGTGCCAAGTAAGTCGAATTCAGCTCTGCTGTGTTCAGAAAGCCTTATCAAAATTCAGCTGATATGTGAATCAGCCGACATCAAAACAGGTGACAGGTGAAGTGAAGAAGACTGCCCGTCTTAAACTTTAAGTGCAAAGAAACACCAAGCAGCAATCCTCTGGGGCTGTGAAACTGCAGTTAAAGGCCACTTGAGGCTGTCTCCAGAATCAAGTCAATCCCCATAGACCCCCATGTTAAAATATCCACTAAATTACAACACAAACTGTTGTGGCTTTTATGTGACATTTCCTGTGAGTTGTAGCTGACTGGTGCTTGTGGGTTTGTGCCGTTTGTGCCTCTTACAGTACTGTAACGGCTGATTCGTAAGGGACAATCAGCTGAAGAAGTCTGTGGTTCCATTTTGGAGGGCTATATTGTTTTAGCAGATATCTGAATCTCACCAATGCGTCTGTACAGTTTATGATCTAGCTCAGGGGTGGGCAACTCCAGGCCTCGAGGGCCGGTGTCCTGCAGGGTTTAGATATCACCCTGGGTCAACACACCTGAATCACATGATTAGTTCGTTACCAAGCCTCTGGAGAACTTCAGGACATGTTGAGGTCATTTAGCCATTTGAATCAGCTGTGTCGGATCAAGGACACATCTAAAACCTGCAAGACACCGGCCCTCGAGGCCTGGAGTTGCCCACTCCTGAGCTAGCTACATCATACATACACATATCTATGATCTACATCTGTGATGATCTTTGTTATTTAATTTATCTTGAGCACACCCCTCATAAAAATGTCACTCCCCAATGGCTACAGCCTCCCCTCTTGCCACAACACAAAACTTCTCAGCTGGAACGTGACACAAAGCTCAAGGTATTGAGCCCAGATCCTAGTCCAACTGAGCATGCTCAACTTCCAAAGACCCTCCATCTCAAATCATCACACTATAAACTCTAAGGTCCTGGTCCATTCCCAGGTGGGTACACAATATTACTCCGGTGGTTTTAATAGTGTGGCAGATTTGCAGTACTTGTCTTCCTCCCTGTTAAATGAAAGGATAAATCACCCAGTTAGCTTAAAAGCTGAGCCTGGCTCTTTCCAAAGAAAATAAAAGGCACTTACCAGCACCTATCAAACCACAACATCTCTTCACACATCACACTGTGCTTTTGCAGGGATTAAAAAGGGAGATAAATATGATAATTAATGAAGTTTAGTGGCACCGTTTAGCAGACCTTGTCCCCTTTGGATGGAGTCAGGCTAGCTGCTGCCAGTCTCTTTGCTAACCTAATCTAAGTGACCGCTGGCATAGTGTTACCTTTACAGAGAGAGAGAGAGATTGATCTGCTTACTGAACTGTCAGTAAAAACTGAGATTGAATCCATTTCTCAGTAAATGAAAACAATCAACAAATTGATGAACAGAGAAAAAATATGAAAACTATTTGTTTTTAAAAAATGGTGGTAAATTTAATATCCTGAGATTAATTGGTTTAATAAGATGAATTAATTGTGGGATCATTTAACAATAAACATAAATGATAATTGTCATGAAACCATCACTATAATCATGTTTCCCTTGGCCGTCAGATTTACTGTACAATACTCTGACTATTTGAGATGCAATACTTCAATAAAAAGTCATAAAACTTAGGGCAATACTCAAGCAGCATAAAAGGAGGAAACTTAAATACAGCCTTCAAATGTAGCCCAACTCTTTTCTCTCGGCTACCTGTTTGCACAACCACACCCACACAGCGGGAGAAACATGGTAAGGGTCGGCTTTAAAACTGCAAACACACAGAGACGTGCTGCATGTGGCCGAGAGGCACAGGCCTGCTAAAGGCTCTGCTGCTATGTTACAGAGTTTCAGTTGGACAAAACCTTCTCAAGTTTGTGGAGCCACCTGACGCCACGCAGGCTGGTAAATACACTGCCCTTTCAACAGGAAAACACACACACACACACACGCGCACGCACGCACAAACACACAATGTTTTCAATTGTTTCTGAAGAGGCACTGCAGATGCTCTTACAGAGGTAGAAAAGAAGGAGATGAACTAATTTGTGCTTGTTGACCCCACGCTTTTCCATTTCCTGTCTCTGAGCCACACATCCAACAGCAGCCTCCAACTCAGTCCCTGGCAGCATATTTATTTATTTGGACCAATATGGAGATTATGGTTAGACTGAGGAAAATATAATAAACTTTGCTCCAGAATATGGGTGCTAAACTGCCCTGGATATTTGTCAGCAAGATAACAGCAGATAATTCTTAACCTAAACTAATTGCAGCAGCATATTTTGACCAGTTCTGAACCAAATGCTCTTCTCTAGCAGAGTCTATGAATAAAGATATTCTTCTGGAAAGTCTTGTATTAACAAGCTGTAGATCAGAGAACAAGGTGCTTCTGTGTTGACCGCCGCTGATGTTGTTTTAGTCATCATTTAGCTTAACACAATATCTGCAAGATGAAGCATAATCACCAAATCTCTGATTTTGTTCACGAGTGAGGCAAGAATCGACCATGTTTGTGGTGAAGAGATGGCTTATTTACCAGTCAATCTACCCTCACCTATGGTCATGAGCTCGGGTAGTGATTGAAAGAATGAGGTCACGAATACAAGCAAAGAAAAGGAGTTCCTTTAAAGCAGGGCTGTCGAACTCCAGGCCTCGAGGGCCGGTGTCCTGCAGGTTTTCGATATCACCCTGGGTCAGCACCTGAATCACATGATTAGTTCATTACCAGGACTCTGGAGAACTTCAAGACATGTTGAGGAGGTAATTTAGCCATTTAAATCAGCTGTTTGGATCAAGGACGCATCTAAAACCTGCAGGACACCGGCACTCGAGGCCTAGAGTTCAACACCTGTGCTTTAAAGGGTGGCTGGGCTGTCCCTTAGATACAGGGTTAGGAGTTGGGACATTCAAGAGGGACTCGGAGTAGAGCCACTGCTCCTCCACAGCTAAGGTGGTTCGGGGATCTGGTTAGCATACTTCCTGGACACCTTCTTGGCAAGGCATTTCAGGCATGTCCTACCAGAAGAAGGCCCGGAGGTAGACCCAAGACACTTCAACATGCGTAGACCACCAACCCTCCCATTATTAAACGACTTGCTGCACCTCCTGAGCCACAGTCACCCAGTAGTTTTGCAATCATGCAAAATTCCTCTAGTAGAGTACAAGAACAAAGTGGAGCTGGAAAAGAGCATAAGAGGTTCCCTTCAAAGCAGCTGTAGACACAGTAGCAGTTAGAACTCTGTAACGAGAGTAAAAACATGTTTTGGTGCTCTTTTTGTTGTCTGATTGTGAAAGAAATGAGGGGAAAATACAGACAACTAAGATTAGAAGGGTACCTCGTATGCAGAAGGTCTCTAAAATGCCACACAGTGCAGCAGCTCTGTAGAAAACCAGCGTGAGGTTTTGTGTAAAAGGTCAAGTGTTGACAATGGCTTACAGGCAACAGGGCAGCGTTAAGATTAATCAGACCTTCCGTCTGGTGCAGCAATGAACTTCTACCCTGCTGAAGAGTCTGCGAGCTAGAAACTGAAACCTTATCAGCTGGGCAGGTGATGCTTCCCTCAGAGTTCAGGTTGCTCTGAAAGTTTTATGAGGGTCGGTGAGCTGGCGGGTTAGGATTTACAGCTAAAGACTTTAAAGATCAACCCCGTCTAGCTTGACAAACTATACTCACGTTCTGTGGAATTTGACTGTTTATTCTTATCCATTTCTTATCCATATGTGTTCACTGCAGAGGCTGCAACATGTCGTGTGTGATGATAAATTAGCTGCAGGCTTTTGTAGTCCTTGTTACCAGTATCTCAAGCTAAAAAAACACCTCCTTGCTTAAAATTCCTCTACTTTGCGTCACAAAATCTGTTTTCTGAGGGGAAGTCTTCACATAACACTGCCCAGCTCGGGCTACAAGATAAGACATACTTTTATTCTCCCAGAGTTGGGAAATTCCTTAACACAATAGACATATAACAAAATGTTTAAATAAGCAGAATGGTATGAAGCTCAATAAAACTCAATATTACCAAACTGATACCTTAAAAAGGTGAAAACTAATAGGAAATAAAAGCATCAAAATACCAACCAGATTACGGCCCAAAGCGGATGATGTATGGCATCAGTTTGGGTCAAATTATTTTATGTTCTAGTTTTTTTCTGGCAGCTTCTGACCTCACACCCTCGTGGCAGAATGACGAGCAAGTTAGACTCTTTCTGAGACTCCTCTCGCTTCTGTGTGGTTCACCAATATAAGCGCAGTGCGCTCTGAGAGCTGTGGGAGTTTATTTGATCCTACCGCTCAGCTGTGTACAGACTACTGTTTAAAGAGTACTCTGTAACAGGTGTCCAGGTTTGGGGAACGCTGCAACGAGTCAATCCGGTTGTTAAGCATGATGTAATTTGCTTTTTCCTAGTCCGAACGCTCCCTCGGTTCCAAAAAGCAAACAAACGCTGAGACACCATCAATCAGCTCCAATAAAATGATCAGTGTGACTGTTCTCCCAGCATATCATCCACGAAACAGAGGATTCACAAGGTTCTGTGGGATGAACCCCTGTCTGAAGTATTCTTGAATAAATTCAAATCTCCTCTGATGGAAAACATGTGGAAGGCTTTAGTTAAGTTGGGCGCACAAGAGAGGTGAAGAGGAGAGTGAAGGCAGGGTGGAGTGGGTGGAGATAAGACTGTGGCGCTGACAAAAAGACAGGAGGCCGAGATGAAGATGCTAAGGTTTTCACAGGAAGTAATAAGGATGAACAGCTCAGGTCGAGCGGTTTGGAGACAAATTTAGAGAGGCAAGGCTGAGATGGTTTGGACATGTGCAGAGGATGGGTAGTGAATATATCTGACAACGGATGCTAAAGAAGAAGACTTCAGAGAGGGGTGGATGTAGTGAAGGATGCTAGGGATAGTAGGGATTAGGTGAGATGGATGCAGATGATCAGCTGTGGTGAGCACTAATGGGAACATGCAAAGAAGAAGAAAAAGTGATGCTGGGCTAGTTGGCTTGTTGCGATTTGCTGCCTGGCTAATAGACTAGTACAAGAAAGATATAAATTATTCTCAGTAAAGTTTATGTTAAGGGTCCCAGATGGACAAAGATAAATTCATCATACGGCAGGAAGAAAACACTGAAAACAGACCCAACTTCAGCCAAAAGGAGGTCTGATATAATCCATCCACAGCACAGGGTTAGTCCTTAATATGTTGCAGCGTGACTTGGATTACTCACTATGAAATAGTCCTCATCAGAGGCCTCATGTCCTCACTGAAATCTTAGGTCTCACTGAGATTGACTCTCTATAATCAAGCACCATGATAGCAACAGACAAAAACACTGTGCAGTCATCCAATGGCAAAAAAAGCAAGACCAGAGTTTCCTTTTCTTTGGTCTAACTCTTAGATGGAAATGGTGATCTATATGCTGTATATCTATATGATGATCTATTAGAACAGCTGCTGAAGAAACCATGGCAATGGGAAAGGTGTGCCCATCCACAAAAAGTAAGTAAACCAAGCTTGATTTTTGTGCCCATGCAGACTGAAACACATAGCTGGACTTCTCGTACTAAAAGCCAATTTAGAGGGTCATTAAACATCTCCTAAACATGTAAGTGCTAACAGAATGAAAAAGTGTTGTTAGGTGAGGTGCAGCAAACAGACCACATCAAGACAAATTAAAAGTTTGTGAAACTCTACAGTGTGCTTACTGTTACTTTATAAGCATTATGGTAGGAGCCTAGAAGAAGTAGAAAGTGTGAGTTGCCATGCCCAGGAATGTTGCTTCTAGTTTTCTGACATCTATCTCTGATTGACAGAGCTGGGAAAGAACCGATCCCAGAAAAGCAACTCAGAAGCAGCAGCAGGGCAGTGGCGACAATGGCTCAAAATAAAAGCTGATAAAGCGCATAGTCTGACCCTGACACATCCTGACATGCTGCTCATCTCAAAGGCAGCCAGACGCTGAGCACTGGAAATGCAGCTCTGCAGGGGACAAACAAGCTTAATCACAGGTTTAAGGTGAAGATGACAACTGTGATAACGAGGAAGAAATCTTTAGTTGATTTATGCCTCGGTTTCTTTTTTCAGTCTTGGGGCTTTGTGTCAAGCGATGCAGCTGGACAACACCTCCAAGGTTTTCGATGTAAACACCGTGCACGGCACAGCCTCACTTGTGCACACCACTACAAATGCCTTGTGTTTTGAAATTGTAAAGCTCCCAACCGAGTTAAGCCGCATTATCCTGAAGCGGGACAGGAGGGATAGAAAAGCACACCACTGTCAAGTGTGCAACATTCAGAGGTATCATTTCCTCCTATTGTTTTCAAAGTAAAACAGTTTTCTTTTCTTTCGGTAATGCGAAAGTAACGCTGCATGTAGTTTACGTACCTGTCAGTGAATGAAAAATACCTTGAGAAATTTCCTAATAAACTTTTTTTAAGATAAGACACCAGAATCAGAAGATACAGAAGTACAACTGTATTGCAACGTTACACATGATTTCCACAGTGCTTATTTAGTTGGTTTTCAGTATAAATAATGCTTTCAATAACAAAGAGTGATCAGTGCATCCCTAGGGGTGAATATACGCTCTTTTAACCGTTGTACTGGCAAGTCTCTCGCTTTTAATTTGAAAACACATTCGCTTTACTTCCGATTTTTTGCATATTTCTAGCTGAACTGACGAACCTCACTTCAACATAACTGGCCCCTTCTATCCTTTCCTCTCCCGTGAAAACCATGATATCACACACAGTGGAAAGCACATTCAGTGAACGATTTTACAGCTTTGACGGTGAGCGCAGGGGAGGGTGGGGTCATCAAAATGAATGACAGACCGTCACGGCCAATTAGAAGCCTGAGAGCACGCGTGGACAGCCAATTAGAAGCAGTGAATGGTGCTTAGTCTATATTGATTCCGTTGCGGGAGGTAATGTAGCAACAATCAGCTGAACTCCAACCGGAACTAAAGCGATTTTAACATACGAATAAAAAACAATGTGCTGAAAACCCCACGAAAATACTGAAATTATAAATAATTACTGTACAGCTCAAAGCATGGCGGTTAAAAGGAATTTGCGGGATTCATATCCAAAACTAATGGTGATTTTTAAGCTTTTTTTCCACGCTTTTTTTTACGTGTGAGCTCGTGTGAAGCAGGAAAGATCTTCAAAACGATAACAGTTGTTCTATGACTATATATAGTAAATGTAAATAAATCATAATCAACGACAGCTACTTTTACTCGCATAACCACCCCTTTCAGCGGTAGCTTTATTTTGTAGGATGAGACCGGAAGTTGCCTTCTGCTACTCTGCTAGCTCAACACCGGAGGGGTTTGGCTAGGTAGGCCTCAGTGAATACAAATAAGTACAAAGTTTACCACAATAAAACACAATGAACCATTCCCTCTAAACGCAGAACGACTCGAATTATCCCACACAGGCGCCGGGAGAAGTCCAGAAAAGCCCCGGCGCTATGCTCCACTTCACTCCCAAACGCCACCGTTTGCGGGCTGCCGTCATTCAGCCCCGCGGTATCGCTACTGTGTCCACTGACAGATGCCTTTCAGGAGCTGTTCGACAACTTCCCAACCGCTGCAAAATTAATTCCCGCCGCACCGGCGCAAAACTAACTCCTCAAAGGCTCACCTTGCTCTCAGCGCGACAGCTCCTCCTCGGTCACAAACCTCAGGGCAAAGTGGAGCAGAAAGCGTCCATGGTCCCGTACCAGGAAGTCCAGGGCACTTCTCAAACTCCGTGTGTGGGAAGCCGTGCAGGATCCCAGCCAGGTAGCAGCAATGCGCCGCCCGCCGGGCTGATCTGATCTCACCGGCTGGATGCTGCAGCTGCAGCTGGGGCCGAGCCCAGTCTGCAGGACTGCCCTCACACAACATGAGCCACAGGGCTCAGGGTCGTTCCTGCTTCCTACGGTGTCCAGGAAAATCCCAGGAAAACTGTGGGCTCTGATCAGAGTCCCAATCAGAATGTCATACATGTTTTAATCACAATAATCGATCAAATAATCAATCACAGGGCCGCTTGCAACTTCCATATCAGTTTTTTTACTTTGTTTATTTTAATGTTTGTTACTGACTAGGTAAAAAAAAAAAAAAAAAATCAACCACGCGTTTCCTATATGGTAGTCCACATCCCACCAAAGACAGTTCAAAATTTGCATCAAGAGATAGAAAAAGATCCAATTAAAAGCAATAACAATATGAATAATAAAGAAATACTGCAGGCTTTTTGACAGTGTTTTTATTTTTTATTTAATTTTATTGATAAAAAAGAAAGAATGGAAAAAAAAAAAAGAAAAGTTAATCTGAGATATGTTTAAAAAATTAATTAATTAAAAAATGTATACAGAAAAAAGGAAAAGCAAAATTCATTTGTACTGCTTACAAATGGTTGCTATACGCAGTAAAACACACTCAGAGATTTGTTCTGTGTACCAGGAGTGCCGTGGGAGTGATGTATACGTGTAGGTAGCAGGTATCTATTGTATGTTGGTATTGTGAAGCGTGACGTGAGAACAACAGTTTTGTATTGAATGAACTATTTTGCAAGGTGGCGAAGCAAAGGTTTATTTAAATAAAAGGCACAATCCCACTTAATCCTTGGCTATTTTAGCAACTAAATTGGCCACTTCCAGTCATTTGTGACTACTTTCTGTTCTTTAATGACCCTGTTTATGTTTATTCCTAGACTGTTTTCTGTATCTGCCATAGATATTCCAGAAAGTGTTCTAACGTGAATAAATATGGCTTTCTGCATTCAAAAACAAACCTCATCTCCCTCACCTTAGCTGTGACAAAAGTACTGAACCACATTTATATCATCCTGAAGGCTTTCTACAAGATTTTGGAGCTTGCCCTTTTATCCAGAAGAGCATTTGTAAAGTCAGACACTGGTGTTGGACGCTTACAGTCGCCGTACTTGTTCATCCCAAAGGTGTTTGATGGGGTTGAGGTCAGGGCTCTGTGTGGGCCAGTCAAATTCATCAAGCCATTCTTTTATGGGCTTCACTATGTGTGCTGATCCGCAGTCATGCTGGAACATGGAAATGTAAGCTGAAGAAGCTGAAGCGTGAACATCTCTCTAAACATTTAAGCTGAGGTCAAAGCTCAGGACAAGATCAATAACAAGGTGTGTCAAAATACTTTTGTCTGTATAGTCGTATCTGTCCCAAGTATTGAAGAAAGTACTCATTGTGCAGAACAACACAACTACAGTGGCCTCAAGGTGCTTTATGCTGTAAGGTAAAGACCCCACAATAGTGGACAAACCCCTTGTGAGCAAGCATTTGGTGACAGTGGGAAGTAAAAAAAATCCCTTTTAACAGGAAGATCCTCAAGTAGAACCACGGTCAGGGAGGGACAGCCATCTGTATAACCTTCTAATGATGGAGCTGGAGATTAGTTTAATCACTGATGCTGCGCTGGGTATCGTTATCTGATACAGCATCACATATTCTTGGATTTCAGTTTTAAAATCCACCAAAAAGGAAGTAACTGAAGCTCTAAAACAAATGGTAAGGAGTACAAAATGCAGTATTTGCATGTAAAATATAGACAATAATGTACATGTGTAAGAAAAAGTAGATTAAGACTCCTCTCTGTTACATCCACCACTGGTCCGATCAAATTCTAATCCATTTTTGCATTTTAGTTTAGTTTAGTGGTATTTGTTTTAGGGCTCCAGGGAGGGTGGATTATATTTTGAAGGGGATGGTGTCACCCCATAAGCCTTGGCAGAGGTTTCATACAGTACGTTGATATTAATCAGTGATAGTATGTTAATCACAGGCGTGCATTGTCACGCTGAGATTAAATTTAAATGTGGTGCTTTTACATTCAAGTTAGTCCAAGTAAAAGATGTTTAATATTCACGTGGTTCCATTTATAACTGCATGTGGAGGAAACAAAAACATCTGGTCTAGTCTGTCTTTGAAGTGGGCCGGACCAGTGAAACTCCCCTTTCTGTCTGTGTGAAGAAGTTTAACTGCACACTTACTCCCTGAGATATCACAATATAAGAAAAAGAAGAGGAATTTCAACTGTACAGTCTCAGTTTTCTTGAGATGATACAGATTTACTGTAGTCTATGAAAGAAATCCATAGAAAATTCCAAAGCCTTCCAGTGGGCCGGTTTGGAGTCTTTGCGGGGCCTATTCTAGCCCCCGGGCCTTATCTTGAAACCCCTGTCCTAGAGGATTTTGGATGAACTTCTTCCATCACACACTTTAATCTGCTGCTGCCGCTTCCACCGGATTCATTTGTATTCCCGTCTCGGCTTCATCGACAAACAGGACTTGTTCTGATGAAGAGGGTGTTGAGTGTCCACACGCTTCACGCGGTGTGGAAACATTTCCCTCGCTTCACTGAGGAATCCATTACCGCCGCTGTTTACACAACAACAACAACGCAGGCATTTGCTGATAAAATAACAGATTACATAATGATAAGGCATTAGCAGTTGCCCTCTTTAGATACATTTGCTCTCCAGTGGCATAAACCTCGCACGTTCTAGACTAGTTTGGCTCCAGTTTTGCTTTGCAGGTGAATTAATAATCACATCAGTTATTTGTAAGATTTCTGATCCAAATCATGTAAAAGATCATAACATTTTTTTTATATATTTTCTAAGCTAACCAAACTGGACTTTATGGAAAAGAGAATATAGGATAATAAAAGTCCCTTAATGTACCTCCAGCCTCCAATAATTGGGGGCACAGGAAGGAAAAAGGAGTAAAATTGTGTTTTTGATGCTATTAAAAGCGTAGCCTGCAGATGGACTTGGATGCAAAGGATATTTTTTATATCTCCTTGTTTTTGTCTGAAAAATTATATTTCATCGATGTTGGACATGAAAAAAAAGAGGAGAGACGAAGAAAGGAAAAGGAGTTGGGGGGGGGGGGGGGGGGGGGGCTGTCATGATGTTTAAAAGAGCTGCTCCTGGCCTATTTGTATGAAAAAGAAACTTGCTGCTGATAATGTGCAACCTACTGTGGTGAAAACAAAAAGAGATGAGGGATGATCATAACGGTCCTTTTAGTGTCAGGTTCTCATCAAAATGCTTCTGAAAGTATTAAATTTGCCTTTTTTTCTGAATGTGCACAGTTAATGTAACTGAGATAGGACAGAAAATGACTGAACGAAAAGATCTGGAGTGATTGTGAGATTAAAAAACTCAGCATGTGCCTCCTACAGCAGGTGGATATGTCACTTTGATGCACTAGAAAGGAAAGGGCCATCGGAGGGTTGCTCATTGGAGATTTCTGTTCACAAAGTTCAGTACAAGTGGCTTTACACCGGGAGGGGACAGGAAAGGAAAGGAAAGGAAATGAAAGGAAAGGGGAACTGGTGCTTTCAGTACCAGAATTGTCTTTAAAACATCTTTAAGAGTTTTAAATCCGTGCACATCCTGCAGATTTCCTCTCTGAGACAAAGCTACGGAGCGGCGTTCTGAGCCCGCTCAGCAGCGTCCAGCTTAGTTCAGCCAGGATCTGTCTGCTGTTTTGTGTTTCACTGGCGTTACAGCAGGCGCCGAGGCCCTGGAGGAGCCTTAAACACACACCCAGAGTGTATAATGAGGCCTGGGTACAGGGGCTGCACTATTTACTTTCGAGAGCATACTGTTTATAGAGAGGAGCTGCTTAACCCCCACTAGCAGACCATATTATTGACTGCAGAGCGCTGACTGGTGACCGGGACTACACCTGATGCCTTCAAATGTAACGCGCCGCCATCATTTGGTAAACAGAACAGGACAGGGTCAACCGTGTCATCAAAATTCCCACAGAGGAACCAAGAAGTCAACATTCATAGCCAGCCTCTCTTCTTTAACCTGTTCCAGGTCAGGTTGTTGTTAAATGGACTATTAAAGGTTAGCATAGTTAGGCAGTTTTCACTAACATAAACAGATGTGGCATATTGTCTGAATATAAGGAAATCGTTAGTTAATCAGACAGCTGACTGAGTCAGGAAAAGAACTCAACCAGACCAGGTGGCACCTCGAGAGAACTATGCATAAATAAATTCCTACAAACGTCAATTAACTGAATCAACATTGTAAAGAAGAGGAGGCCAAAACTTCTGAACAGCAACGTGAGACACTAAGATTTCCTCAAGCTCCTTCTGTATGTTCCTTTTAAATCGATTGTATGTAAATTCTGCTTTATACTTTCTCCAGTTCTGAGAGGATTAAACTGAATATTAATCACTTCTTTAGTCAAAACAAAAACTCTTTGCAGTCCCTTCTGTTAGCCTTTGGTGAACCACAATCGCATTCCAGACGTGTCTCAATGATTATCAAAGGAAACAAGACTCTTCTGACCACATTTTGTAACTCCATTGAGGCCAAGGGTCTGAATACTTTTATAAATGAGTGCTATCAGACAGCAAAGTTCAGTAAAGTGATGTGAAGGATCTTTCAGAGATTAGCTGTTAGGCCTTCACAGCAACCCAGAAGTCCTTAAGAGGTGCACAAATAAAGAGAACAAACACCTCTAATTTAATGCTTAGGTGTTCTTAGGATGTGTATTGACTTTTCTCAACAATGTCAGATTCAATCCCAGTTACCCATTGATTTATTCATTTGTTGCATGTTGTGCTCATTTATTGGAAATGTCCTTCATTTGTCAAGGATGCACTTTCCGGTGAATCAGAGCCGAAATCTGTGGAGAGCAAACCAGAAAAACACACAAACAAGCAGCCGATTTTAAATGGATGTGTGGTCCGATCAATCGATACGCCTCGGTCTGTTCCGGGCTCAGTGACAGGAAACAGCGTCACAGCCAGGTTTGATGGTCCTGCAGACCTGTGCCGCCTGCCTATTTGCTATCCTAACGTGTCACATGACCATGTTAAAGGGGCAACGCGGGGGACTTGATTCGGGCTTGGCCCTGCCGCGAGTGTTGATTTCACGGCCTATTAAGCCGCTGATTGTGTCACGGCTGTCTGCAGCGAATTCTACATCAGTTCCACCTTCGAGTGCCCAACGCAAACACAACAAAACACTTCTTCATCAGGAGTCCACTTAAAGTAAGCTGAGGGATCAAACGTGCTGGAAACAGGTTGGCATGTTACATGTGCTCAAAGCATAAAAGCTATAAAAACATGCCCAAAGAGTTGCTGAGGATATTTCGTTTAATCGAGCCTCCTCTCCAAGTGTTCCAGCGCCTCAGGAACGTTTACATGCACAAAATGTTATCCTTTATGGGCCTGGGGTGAAGGATGGTGGCCCACATGTGAGTTTCATTCCCATTCATCCCTTTCTTCCATTGTGTGTCACTTCATGCCATGTGTGTATTAACGTTGTGTAACATAAGAGGATTTGTACAGTAAGTCTGTATTTCTTGGCAGCCGTGGAAGTCCATCCTACACAAAACATGGGGAAAAATGGGTGAAGCGGGTGGAATAGCAGCCCATACAGGCGTGCTGGAGATCACCTGGGCGTACGTACCTGCCGGGGAAGGACATGCCCAACCTCCCCTATCTATCTTTTAAATGAGTTTTTTGAATTCACTTGCTCAGTTGTCTGAGTCGAAAGATTACGTATCTTGCGACTGCATTGTGCAGGATATTGTGCTTCCACCTGGAATGAAATGTGTTCTACAAATCGTTTTTTTTATGTTTGCTCACTGATAGGAACTCTAAAGTAATAAAGTAGCAGGCCAGCAGCTGGTAAGAAAACAGCACCTCTTGTTGTTGTCTTTTGTTTTCATATAATTCTCTTTCAGCCTCTTCATTGTTGCTCTGCATTGCTTCGCTGTGTGGTGGATGAGGGAGAGAGCACGTGAGGTTCCTTTAGTTTAAGTAGTTTTAAGAACTACAGTGATCCATCACCATTAATTGCATGCTTTATCACATGCATATTAGCACTCTGTTGGTGTCACATTAGTCATTGTCAGCATTTATAACACACCATTTTACAACTATTAGGCTATTAATTAAGAGTTTTCCACCAATAATCTCTCAATCACTGATTATTGACAGTGAGTAAGGAAGCTGTTGTAGATTAACACTTAAACCCCCGCGAGCCATCATTTTAGGGATTCCTACTTAAAATGCATATTCCAGAACAGGTAAGGTAGTTGATGTCCATCTTTTACATACAGTCTTTGAGTGGGCGACGTGGTCACCCATGGCTGCACATGATGTTCCTATAAGTACTCACATTAGGGTTGCTTTTATGTTAGCTTTGTCACTCTAGACAATAATGTAAACACAAAGTGACACTTTCTGTTCAGTTTCCTGTTAAAAGTGAGTTCTTTCTTCCCACTTTCACTAAGTGATCTTCACAGAGGATCAGTCAATCAGAAAATATAAAGCATCTTGAAATGACTGTTGCTGTGAACTACTGCTATATAAATAACATAACTAAAGGTTTGAACTGATAAGAGAGACCATTATGTTTCATGCCAGCTGGGTAACACCACCCTTAATGAATAGTATTACAAGCAGAATCATTCAAAAGCTGGCTCCATGTTTACAGCTATGGGACAGACACTCGTTTCATCAAACAGGGCTTATTCTGTGCATATGCTGCTGTCAGCTTAAAATAACAATAAATCTGAATTTTTAATCATTGTTCTCCACCTTTTCAGCTATGGTGTGTATTGACAGGTAGTGACTGAAGTGCACAGGAGTGTTACTGTTACTTCAAAGGCCTAAAGGGTGCTGTGGGAGATAAGTACCAATACACAAACACAGCCTTTGGCAGAGATCAAACACTGATTTGAGATCCGGGACACTCAAATATCAGTGAGGAATAAGTGGCCTAATGAAGGGCATGGTATATTGTGCTAATCTCATCAAAGAGCTTCCCATTTAAACCAAACACACACAGGCATTATCCTCTGATACTGAGGCGATGCGCTCTTTTGTGTGGTATCAGCAGAGCATCGCCTCTGTGACTGCTGGTTTTGTGGACTTCCTTTTATCACGGCTTTCCTTCCTTTTTCAAAACACAAGATGGCAGCATTGCATCAGCTGACTCTGCTGACGGGAGCCACATGCACAAACTCCTTTTAGTAGCTGCTTTTTACATGCATATTGCTCCGGTTCTTCCGTGTTCTGCCAACAAGCTTAAGCGTTGCATAAGCATAACAATTCGGTGAATATTTTGTCTAACAAAGGGGAATGACTCACTTCAGTTCTTCAAAGGAATGCATAAGAAATAGGAGGTGAATATGAAAAAAATAAAAATAAAAAGCTCTCCCAGGCCTTCCTTTGATCAAGACTATAATTTAATTACCTGCATACCAAAGAGAGCCTTTATTTGGAGTTTCAGTCTCAGTTGTGTCGTTTTTGTTTTCTTCACCGTGGCACGCCGGATTCAAAGTGAAGCTTGAAAAGTGGGGAAACGAACGGTTTTGTTCTTTAAAAGCTGAATAGATGTAAATCATAATGTAATCAGCTCAGTACAAAACTGATGTACTTACAGTAAATATACTCCGATAGAGGAGCTCTTTCTTCATGCTGTTTTTTTAACCTAAAGTTCTGCACAATAACTAAAGTCATTTGATCATATTATTATTATTTGCTGCTAATTTACAGAATTTGCAAGTATTTAGTAAAATGTGCATATTTTTCCTTCTTAAAATGCGGTCCCTCTCAAGAATAACACAGTAATTACCTTTTTAAATCGTTCTTTGTATTCTTAAAGTTGCCTCATTTTGGTGTTAGTGTTTGGCACTGATAAAGTTCCTGTACTGTTTGTATATTTATTCTTGCCATTTTGTATTACATTACAGTTTAAAAACGGTTGTTAATAAGCACACAGTCCAATTCAATTGATCTTCTTTGTGAAAGCTGATGAATATTTCATTTTTAAATGACACAAAGCAGGATTTTCACATCTTTCTCTTCTGTGTTTCCATAGTGGTCAGTGAATAGAAATAAACGGAGCTAAACATGTAAAATAATGTTTTTTTTTAACTCTTCTAGATTAATATATATATATATATATATATTTGAGGCCTTGTAAGCACAGTATCCATTACATGAACTGAAATATGATGTCACTGGGTGGGTTACTACCAGTACCATCTACTAAACTTAAATTGTCAATCCAGCCAGTGGGAGTTTGAGAGTATTTAGACCTTCACGAGTCCTCTCTCCTTATGTCTCCACCCTAGGAAGACAGGAGAGGAGGAAAGGAATCAAGGAGGTACAGAATGAAAAATATGACGCAGGATGCAGCCACCTCCTGAGCCCGGGTCTGCTGGAGGTCTTTTGCTGTTAAAAGAGTGTTCGTCCTCCTCATAGGTGATCCTCTGTTACTTCAAGAGTCTCTCCAACTTTGTGGGGTCGTACCTGTTTCTGTGAATGGTTTATACACCATATATAGCAACTTTATACCTGGTATCTATAGTGGGAAAATGTTGTAACCAGGAGAAAAACGCTCCTTTCCTTGAACTACATTACCTGTGACAAGTGTTGGAACTCTAAACATGTGCAGCAAATCTTCCTTGACCTTTGACCCCTCTATAAAGCAACCCCATTGGGAATAATCTGGCTTCCTGTCTGCTGTCTCTGGCGGAGCATCAGCCACTGCTGGCTGTTAATTTCAATTAGCTCAAATCAAACACTTCTCTTCCGCTCATCCTCTCTCTATGACCCGACCAATTTCCTGCTTTCTCTCCTCTGCTTCTCAGTGGCGACGGCGAGCACAGAGCATCCCATCTCGCTCCTCGCAGGAAGGAATTCTCTACGTTTCCACTGGGAATGTGACGGATTGAGAGTGTGTGCGCTTGTGTGTCAGCCCCCTTGGCATGTCTCGCTTCTTGTCAGAGACTGAATAATACACAAGCTGTGTGATTCAGTAGTAACAAATGGGCTGATTATCAGCTGCACAATGCTTTAATGTAGTACATTCCACTCGTATCATTCAAAATACGACATGAATTTACTCGCAGTGGCTTGGTCACACTCCAAAACCATCACCGGTGTTCCAACATTGCATTTAGCGTGACTCCTCTATTTTCATTCGCAGTGTCTTTGTGTTTGGTGTATTGATCCAGTATCACTGCTGTCTACTCGCTATTAATAGTCTGGTATTGATTGTGGGATTTATTCATGTGTTATTCATTCAATGTGGCTGAGAGGCTTTGTGATGGGTGTGTTTTAGAGGACACCTTTGTGGTGTCTCTTAAGGTCACCTGGATACAACTGTAGAAAAATGATGTTTTTTAGTTAAATAACAGTGTCTGTTATCACTGGAACTATTCGTTTCCTTTCTCCACTGCACATTTGGCTTTGTAATATATTGTTCATTGGAGTGTTTGCAAATCTTTTATAAATCAAACTGTGTTGTTGCACCGCTAAAATGATGTTCAAAGTACTTTTTAAATTTGAGAAGAAAGGAAAGTGCTGAATTCTTGAAATCTTCCAGTGTTAAAAATACTCAAAAGGAAACAAAGTAGAAAAGTTGAAATTCGAACATCCACTCTGATCAAATCTCTGTTTGACTTGATTATTGTGTTTGACTGAACTCTTACCTTGAATCTGGGAGCATGTTGGGTGACAGCTGATGTGATGGTCACCTTTCACACAGGACGCACGCAAATCCTTTAAAATGTTCTGCATGTCTTTCTGAGCATTGTTCAAATTTTGATGGTTCGAAGGCTTAAACATTCCCATCTCGGCTCATGTTTTAAAAAGGATTCTATACAAATAGGATAAAACCCAACAACTAATTGAAAAAACAAAACAAAAAACCCCTCAGAGCTGCAGATATTTTGTTGAATTCCAGGCCACACATTGAGAATAATGGCGGTGTAATATTATCTATCCATGGGTAGGATCCACAGGCTGAGGGTAGTTTATTGTATGCCTTGCCTGAACCTCACAATCAATATTTAATAACAGACTAGGTGGACTGGTGCAGTGATGAAAAGGATAAGACGCCATAATGTGCCAGAGAGCACATAATATACAGCTATGTGAATATTTGTGATATGTAGTTCTAAAAAAGAAGAAATCTGAGCTTTGTTTGTCGCAGCTTTGGTTTAAAGAGCCACTGATGTGAGGGGATCTGCAGTTTGTCTGAGTTATTAGACCCATTTTAAAAATACGCATTTACCCGTTTAAAAGGAGCGAGTGTTTTCCAGATCTTCCCATTTCTGAAGACTTCAGTTATTGTCATTCCTCTGAGGTAACCTTTGATGATCGCAGCAGAAGTACCACTTTTGTTGTTGTTGTTGCAATTCAAGCACATGTCAAAAACCCCTGATTGATATCCGTGAGTGAAAGGTGAAAACTTTGACCTTTGACTTCTCTTTCCTCTCTACTGGGGATGCAGTTGTGACGGTGAGACAGTACGGGAGTGGATTGGACAAAGAGTGGACATACAGTGGACAGGGCTCGCCCAGGACAGCGGACAGCACAGGAAGGAGGACTGCGTAGGCCGATCCCTGATGAGGGAACGTTCACAGTTAGCCTTTCCCCGATCAGAGCCAACCTTCTTACTCAAGGCCAATTCAGGGTTTATCTCAAAAGTTGGTAAAAATATCAAATGTCACAGTCCTCAGTGGGACTAAAGTTAGTAAAAGATGGCTTCTGAATGCAAATAATTTAGCAATATACAGTATAATTCAACATTTAGGGAAATGCACTCATCTGGTTTCTTGGCATGAACTAAATGAGGTGACATTAGTACAAAAGAGGCTATAACTAGCAGCTAAGTTAGCTTAAGGAATGGTAACAGCTGCGCCTATATGTGAAATAAAAGCCACTCATCATCAATGTTTATAAAACTCACTAACACCCTTAATCTTTAATCTGTGCAAAAAGCAATGTGTAAAAGAACAAATGGCTATAAATAGGGAGCTATAAGCTAGCCAAGTGTAGGAACTTTATTTCAGTTGCTGTTTAATGTTTATTTGAATAAAGACAGTTAAATCCTGTCTACACTGGAGGAGATAACAAAATCCTCATTGACAATTCTGCTCACAAAAAACTCCAGTTGCAGTTTCTAACCTATAATCCAACCTATATTTAAAGCATTTTAACACAATTTCACCAAGCGCCTCAGCTAGCTTTCTAACGGCTAACTAAACAAAGACTAAAGTAATCATGTAAAATTTGAACCTAGCTAAAGGTGTTTTGTTGTGGTGCCAACTGTTTTACCCTACTTTGGCCATTTGCAACTGCAGGTATCGCCCAACATCTGGCCATTAGGTGGAACTCAAGTGTAAAGCAACTTTTGCGTTGGCGTCACTTTCATCTTTTATACTATCTATGACTCCAAATAGACGGAAACCCTGACCACACATAATCCTAAGTCTTCTACAGTGATGGCAATAATTTAAATCCATGTAACACCACACCAATCCAAATCTGCCATTGCAGCTAACTAGCTCACATTAATGTTGCCATTATTCCTTCAGTTGGGTAACCAGTCTGTCATCTACCACTGAGAAGTGTATAACAGGGTGATGGCCAAAGCTCACCTGGCACACAACATTCAATGACCTGAAGCAAACAAGCACTGCCTGTCAAGATGTGGAAGGACTTGTTGCCAGTTGAAAAAGGTGGTGCTAACCACTAGGAACTTGTAGTCTTACTTGTGCACATAAAACAGAGTAATAGTATGTACTCAGTTTAAGAAAAACTTTTTATGGTTTCCACCTGACACTGGGAAAAGAAAACAACCTAAAGGTCACCAAGTCCCTGCAACTCCAAGGATCTAGAGATATATATTTCTCAAAGACCTAAAGGAGAGCAGGCCTAACCTTTCACCAAGAAAGCGCACGAGTGTATTTTCCCCCAAAATGTCAAACCATTCTTTCAAGCTAAGGGATTTCTAGACCCAACTAACAAGCTTTTAGTTGTTCCTGGTCAAATTTGGATTTGCAGGATCCCGCGTTGCCATTTTTTGGGTTGGGGAACACTTGTTGACTGTCGCGCGACGACTTGGGCTACACAGTAATATACATACAAACACCTCGATGTATATTTACTATGTTTCGTGAGAACAGCATAGTGAGTTGTCATTGCGGATGAAGTCAACTTTACTATGTGATAAAAACAAAACAATAACCAAAATAAATAAATGAATTAAAATAAATAAATAAACACGAACATGAGAGGGGAAAGGTAGAATGAGAGGGAGAAAGAGAGACTATGACGAAGAAGAGAAAGAGAGAGAAAACGAGCGAATGGCAGGGAGAGAGGTTGTGAAACAGTACAACATCAGACAGCCACTGGAACATAACAACACAGAGAGAGACAAGTATTAGGAAAAATGGTTTAATATAGGAGACAGAAGCAAAAAACTGCATCACACAAGAACATACGTTTACAAAAATAATTCTGACTGCTTCAGCTACACAGTTAGTTCACAGAGAAGGACAGAGAAACCGGAAAAATCTAAACAGCTAAAAGCAAAAATCTTCTAATTAGTTGATCTCTTTATTAAACTAATACATTAATCCACTGAAGGTGACTAAATATTTCTATTCCTTCTTTTTCTATAATTGTCTTATCGTGTAGACGGCACAATACAGAAGTCAAATGAAACTTACCGCTGTTGTATAGACAAACTTGCTAAGAACTATTTATAAAGCAAAAAATGAAAGATCTGACACTCACCTACGCTCTGTTTTTCGGACAAAAAGGGAAAAAAAAGTAAGAAAGAAAGGTAGAAAGAAAGAACAACACTCGAGTGAGGAAAAAGAAGTGAAAGAAATAAAGCCAAAGATCTCCTAGAAAATCTTATATCAAAAGCCAACTTTCTCGATGCCAGCTAGAAATCATACTCGGGGACCAGTCAGGGTCAGGCCACACCACCAGGCCAGACAGCGTTTTTTTGTTTTTTTTTCTAAGATTTTTTTTGTTGTATCCTTTAATCTCCAGTATAAAAAATTCCACTGGTACAAAATGCATAAGTACAATCAGTTGTAGAAATAGGAAAGCCTGCATTTTTTGTACTTTTTAAATCCCATCCAGTGACAGATTTTCGAAGAGTTGTCAAACAAACATACATCACGCTTACAGAATCCACTGAAATGCATTGACTTTGGCTTCTCTCGTGACAATAACTTTGAAAACTACTTGAAAACCTTTTTGAGAATTAAAAAGAAACAAATCAACAACAGCAAACAGCAACAACAACCCCCCAAAAAAGAAAAGAAAATCAGATTATCTCTACAGACAACAAGCTCTTTTTTTACGCCACAGGAAGAGAGAACACACAAAACATTTTTCCTCAAAAAACTTGACATAAGCCATAATGCAAAATAACGACAAGTTCAATTTTTTTTTCCTTTCAGATTTCATTGTTTGATAAATAGCACTTAAGATAATTAAGAAAGAAGGAGAACAGAGAAGTGAACAGTGACAAGATAGAAAGATTACAACGAGCATCGGCGATGACAGCCCCTGAGGCGAGCCGCTCGACAGAAACTCCGTTTCTACGGCCCTGTTGTGCTTCGACATGGACAAAAAGACGAGATGCTTCACACTGAGACTGTGCGACGTGGGGCTTCTGTGCAAGTCGGTGAGATTTGGCAATTTGTCTTTGCTTTTTTGGGACGCTCAGAATGTGGAAAGGACAGCGCTGGAACGAGCTGAAAAAAGGCGCGACTACACGAAACCTGGTCCATCGACGCTGATCTGGGGACTGTCCGGCTTTCGTACAGGTAGCTATGGCTGTTTGTGGCACGCCTCGTGTGTGTGTGTACTGCATTTAGGAAAAAAAGAAGTCTGCTCGCCTCCCTTCGTAAAATCGCATAAAGTTTGGCATCGCGTTTGGTCTCGGAGAGCGGATAATGAAAGCTGTATTGCCTTCATCTCGGCTCTGGCTGTTGTTTCCGCCTGCGCGCGGGACCCCTGGACGTGACCCTTCCCTTTCCAACCAACAAGCGCTTTATTTCCCCCGTCGCTATTCCAATAAGACGTCTCTCCACTAGCCCTGTTTCTAATAACCCCGGTTAGCCTGGGAGACAACAACCAGACGGAGAGGGGCATCCTTCAAACAGATGCCTCCATCTCTCTCGTTCTCTCTGAATCGCCTTCAACTGCTGCGAGGAGCCATTTCAGCCTTCCCGCTGTGGCCGATCGGACGAAATGGCAGAAGAGTGAAAACCCAGACGAGTGAGAGGTTAACGGCACACGAAAGTGAACCTAGACTTGGCACACATCACTGACTGACAACATCTCCTGTAATACTGGTACAACGCTCCCTGGTTAAGGCGACTGGTGAGCTTCTGTAGAAAATAATGCTGCCATCTTTAGTTTTTTTTTGTGTTTTTTAAATTTTTTGTAGTTTTTTTTTTGCAGACCGTAAACTAGGCTTTCAGGGAGGGGGGACGGGGGGCAGTTGAATCGACTGACAACACTGTGCCATGTAAACGGCTCGACTATGATGAATGTCAATAACACACTTTGGCATCTAATAATGATTTTGGCCCGTTTACACCACAAGACTCGCACATGGAGAAGTCTCATGACCGCTTATATAAAAAAGAAGAGGAGGAAACGTCAGAAGGATCAAGTTCGGCGACGGGGAAATCAAATGGGCTCAAAACTTGCTCCGGACCCGTCCCGCCTCACTCCTCTGACCAGCCGACACCGGCGTGTGCTTTTTCCTCAAAAGATCGAAGCTCGTTTGTGAACGAGCGAGTCTTGCCCTGTGCTTACATCATGAAAGCGAGCACGCTCGTCTGAGGTGATACACAAAAAGTAATGATCCTCGCCGTCTGAGACAAACGGCGCAAACTCTGAGACGTTCTGAACTCAACAAAAGGGATAAGAGGGTTCTTGAGAAATAAGGCTTTGTGTATGACTCTCACCTCCATTTTTATTTATTTATTTATCATTTTTGGGGGGAGCTGAGGAGCGGGACGGAGCGCGGGAAAACAATCAAAACAATCCACGCTGAAGCCTGACGTCTGTGTTTGTGTGCGAGATACTGATAGAGAGAGATAGAACAGGAGTGCAAAGATTTGTGGTAAGGCTTTGATGAGTAAAACTGCTGTACAATGGCTAAAAATATCAGTGCGTGACTCGTGTGTGTGTTTTTAAAGTGTGTGTGTGTGTGTTTGTGCACGCTGGCGGGCGGTAGCGGTTGCTGTAGAGGCTTTCACACTCAGGGGCTCTCATGCACAATAACAAAGTAAACTGTGAGGTCTGCACGAGAGTGTGTGTGCGCATGTCCGTGTGTGTATGAATGTTTGTGTGTGTATAGATATATATATGACACATGGGCACTTTTTTTCTTTTTTTGTTTTTTTTTTTGTTACATCTTTACAAAGAAAAAAGCAAACATGACATTTTCAGGCAACAAGACCACAGAATAGCAAGTTAACAAACTTTTTTTTTTAAATCTATATTTTTAAATATGAGGGATCCATACAAAACACTTATAATAAAATACCCATGTTATCAAATAATTTCACAAGAAATACACTGACGCGCTAGGCAGGAAGTACCTTTCAGAATTTGGCACTGAACTCCACTGATTTTGTCTTTTTTTCCTTTATAAGACATTTTGCTGAACAACAAAAACACATCTAAATATTGTTTCCCACGAGAGAAATAAAATAATAATGACATTGATGCTTCACAAGCTGACATTTTATATATATATATATATATATAGATATATTTATATTTATATATATTTTTAGGAATTTCATATAGGTAATTAACCAACAGGAAATTTAGCAAATAGGGACTCCTTAAAAAAAAGAAGAAGAAAATTATAATAAAAAACAAAGTAACTGTTATAGTAATATGAAAGGCTTTGTCTATTGTTCAAGTAAACTGATTTTTTTTAGTCTTCTCTTGAAAAACATGAGACATTTAAGACCGTTAGACTTGTGATGAAACCACAACTAAACTCACGAGAAGCACCGACGTTAACGCGGGTTACAGGTATCGTAGTATTTTTTTTCCTCTATACATTTAAACAGTAGAAAATATAGGTCATTTCATCATGTGCATTTAAACCACGGATTGTCTATCTGTGAGTCAGTTCAGCAAAAGGTGACACAAGTAGGTAGCATTTCTCCCCCCCAAACAGGGCAAATGTCGTTTTTTTATTTTTACCTTTAAACTACTCTAGAAAAAAGTGGTTCTATATATAGACTTTGAATGAGAAACAGAGCCACTTAAAATGGCCTTATCAAAAAACTTTACACTGCCTGAAAAATGTAAAAACCATTAGAGAGCTCTGAGAGAGTCTAATATTGATCAGACAGTTTTTATTCAAAACTGTTTGGAAGTAGTCTTATTTCTCAGAGAAACTGACGCCGACTGCTTCTGGCCCGCGCTCTTGTGGCTTTTTTTGTGTGTGTTTTTTGTGTGTTTTTTTTTTTTCTCCTCTCCATCGGCACCAGAAGCAAGAAGACGCGCCAATTCCTGTTGTGAACTTTCAAGTTTACTTTAAATGAAGAAGGAAGGAAAAGGAACTGACATAATAATAACAACAATAAAGAAGAAAAGAAGAAGAAACAAAAGAAAAAGACACTGTATGGAAATCACTTTGCCACAGGTTGTTGTTTTTTCTCAAAAAGAAAAAAAGGAACATTTTTTATCCATAAAAATCTCAGTCTTTTTTTTTTGTTGTTTTTCATACGAATGCAGCTTGTTGTTGTTCACATTGATTCATTTACCCACACCTCCCTTATCGCCTCCCTCCCTCCCTCCCTGAAACCCTCCCGGAAAACAGATCCAAATGAGGTCACATGCAAAAAAACAAAAAAAAAAAACAACAACCAAAAACAAAACAACAAAAAAACATAAAAAGACCAAGAAGCAAACAAAAAAAAAAGTCCAAAAAAGCTAAAAGTTCAAAAAAGGTCAGTAGACGGCGGTGGCGGAGGAGGAGGAGAACCAGGTTATGATCAGGTGAGCTCGGAAAAGACATCAGAAAAAACAATGACGGGGGAGGAGGAGGAGGACGATGGCACTTTTTTTTTGGTGGGTATTTTTTGTTTGTTTGTTTTTGTTTAAAGTTTTGTGTTTTTTTCGACACCACGGAGACATGCTAGGCAAACGATGAGCTAACAGGCATGGAGATGGGTTGTTCTAAAAGGGGGAAAGAAAAAACGGGAGAGGAGAGAGTTACACACAGAGAGCCAGAGCACCACACCACTACAGCATTTCTTTTTTTATGTAAAAAAATAAAATAAAATGAAAAATAATTAAATAAAGGAGAAACAACAACAACAAACAGCAAACAACAACAAACGAACAACAATGCAAAACAGCAGAACAGCAACACCACTCACTGATTTCATCTGCAAATATTTTAGCTTTAAATCTGTTTTTTCTTGGGTTTTTTTAGTAATATAAAATGATATTGATGTTTCAAGTCTATATACTAACAAGCAACAACACACGTTCACTCATTCGTACGTACGCGCACACACAAAAAACAACAAGAAATAAACAAAGGAGCACCCAAAGCGCTATCCATCAGATCCCGGATGGATGTTCATTTGGGAGAATTTTTTTTTTTAAGACGGGGAACGGGTGGGGAGGTTCTTTTAACTCGTTCCTTTCTGCTTTCAGATCTTTGTAAAAGTCGGCAGGTAAAGGAGGGGCTACGAACAAACAAAAAAACACTCAAAACAAACAAAAAAACCACTCAAAACAAACAAAAAAATTATGAAATTTAAAAAAAAACGCAAGGAAAAAGGTTGAAATTCGACAAGTGAAAGAAGTAGTCCCACTATGGATGGAGAGAGGGAGAGAGTGGTAATAAGAGAGAGAGATGGATGGATAGATGGGTGGGTGGGTGAACAGCACAGAGAGGAGTGTGGTGGTGGTGGTGCTGGTGGGAGGGGCGTCGAATGGCGGCGAAATGTTTTGGTGACTGTGGTTTTCTGCACTAAAAAAAAACACCAAAAAAACACCAGAGAACCCAATTCCACGAGACTTCTCCACAAGGGTCTACTTTATAATGATGCTGTATACTTTATAGGAGTCCAATAACTTAACGATAGGCAATAAATAAAATCCTTTTTCTTTTAAATCTGAGGCAGTAAAAATGCTGTATAAAAATAGAACTGCTTTTTTTACAAATAAAATTTACAGGCCTGTGGCTTTCTGTACTTTGAATTATTTTTTTTTAATCTTTCAAACAAACATCAAGTATTTTCAGTTTACCCCCTTAACCCATAAACTCTTTTATTATTAGTAGTAGTAATAGCATTGTCATAGCCTTCATCAAATTCTGGATGTTATTTTGAAAATGCTCTACATGCTGTAATATCTCTTTCACAACAAAGACCAATGTGATCTGACCCAGAAATGTGTTTACTAATTATTCATTTTTACCTTTGAGAAATAAAAAAATTCTTCTTTTTTTTAAATTTTCACATAAATAAAAGCTGGAGTATGCGTGTTTGTTTTCCTTCCTGCGGCGGTAGACTGTAACTGTACGGCAGGTTGATGTTACCACTGACTATACTGTAAAAGAGGCCACTAAAAGTTTTGCAGCCTTTGCTCCCGGGTTGCCAGCAGGCGTAGAGGGGTTTTTGGAGAAGCAGCGGCGGCCTGCAACCAACACCGCGGAGGTCAAAGGTCGAATGTGCATATCGGCGTGCGCGTCAAAATTTTTTTTTTAAAAAGTAGTAAAAAAAAAGAAAAAAAAGTAATAATGAACCATTCACCAGGCCTCAGGTTCATAATGAGAGAGAGGAAATAAAAAAATCTTCATGGCTCCTTTGTCTTTACGTCTGTCCTGAAAAAAGTATAAATAATCACCGAGAAAAGTTTTAAATACCTGCGAAGCAAAAAATCGGAAAAAAAAGCTACTTTCTTCCATTATTATTAAAAAAAAGAAAGAAAAAATTGCACAAAGTAATGGTGGTAATGGAAGCGTTCATGTGTGTCAAAAAAAAACTGTAATAAATAATAATACTTGAACATAAGAGTCTCCAAAAAAGCAAGAAAAAAAAAGAAGGAAAAAAAAAGAAAGAAAACAAGGCGTGTGTCTCCCTCAGGGTGGTTGTAGGTCGTCTCCCCCTCCCTCCCACATCCCCTCCCTTGAACCCTCACCCCCGAGTCCCTGTGTAGAGAGGTCGTGGCTCGGTTTGCTGTTTTTTTTTTCATTTTCATCATTTTTGTTGTTTTTTTCTGTGGGGGGACTTACCCTAGCAGTGCTAACATGGGGAGCAGATAGACCCTAGTGCTAAGATCAGTACGGTTTGCTGTCGTTCTTGGAGCGCTTCAGCTGCACCTTCAGCCGCTTCATGCCAATCTGGAAGCCGTTCATGGCCTGGATGGCTGCCTGTGCCGACACTGGATTGTCGTAGCTGACGAAGCCTGTGAGGGGGCGCAAGAGAAAAGTGGACGGTTAGAGGAAAAGTTAGAAGAAGGTCAGTTGTGAAGAAACTGTATTAAAATAACAACAAGAAGGCTTTTAAAACATTATTGAGTCAGACTTTCAGGCAGCCTAACATTGGCCTACTTCATCCCCAACCGGCCATGGCAGAAGGCTGCCCCTCCCTGAACCTGGTTGTGTGCTCGGTTTCTTCCTGTTAAAAGGGAGTTTTTCCTTCCCATTGTCACCAACTCTTTGTTTAAAAGTAGTCATCTGATTGTTGGGGTTTCTACCTAATGTTGTAGGGTCTTTTCCTTACAGTGTCAGTTGCCTTGAGGCAACTGTTGCTGTGATCTTACCTGCATAAATCCTACATCGCCTTGTTCTCAAGTTATCACATTCGATTTTCAGAAAACTTGCTCTGACCTTGAGATCGATGTCACTGATTTTAACTTGTGTGAGATTTTTACTAGATGCATCTATGGTATCAATTTAAAGCTACAGTGTCGCCTTGTTCTCGAGTTCTTGCATGACAAAAATACTTCACAAGGCATCCTTACCTTGTTTCTGGGTCTTTGATATGTTTAAAAACACTCCTGGTACACAATAAGACAAGATTAAACTGTAATGATGGCCTAAGGCATGTTCGTTCGTTGCATCAACAAAATAATAAGAGACTACAGCAACAAACAAACAAACAGATTGTAGGTAGCATTAAAGCACAGATTTACTTTGGCAAAGGCCACTTTTGATTAAAAAAGTAAAATTAAAGGTTTTGGTGCGGACTGTGGTATATACTAAGATTTATTTTTCTATCTTCTCCGCAAAAAGTCATTTTTGTTTACGCTAACGCTTCCCTTCCCCCTGTAATATCTGCAACCTCTGAAGCTGACAGTAAACTCCTCGTCTCGCTTGTCTCACATCCATCCCCGCAAACCATTTTCTGACAAGTATCAGACGGTAGTTTTTTCCTGGATCCATGCTTGATTTAGTTCTGTTTTCCTTAGTTGCTGCTTGTGGATTGGATATGTGTAATATTTAGGTTTAGATTTCCATACAAATGCAAATCTACACGGTATTTGCCCTGGATTTACTCTAGTATTTAAAAAAAAAACACACACACAAAAACATACCAGTAAGGAAAACGTAAATCCAGATGGAAAGGAGGCACTGAATTCTTCTTTGTCAAGCTTTTCATGCAATTCCCTAACAGTTCCTTCTAAAGTTCCCTGGAAATAACTGTGTAAATATGAATTACTTATAGAAGATAGACACAATGGTTTGAGACGGCAACTCAAATTTGCACTTAGTTTACAGAGCTATTAAAGTATTACTAAGACTCATTCAAATCCAGGTAAATTCAGGTATTAGTGGGATGGCTCTTCTCTTGAATTGTCAGCAGTGTATGTTGGCGATTCATCTGCGTTACGTCAGGACTTATAATAATAAGTACCAAATGAATAACTTCCAGGAACTTTCTGAAGAACCTTGCCATGAATGTTTCTCTTTTCTTTGGTACTTGAAGCAAAGCACCACAAAAATAAAGGCTGATCCAATAAAAAATAATGTTCTTGGTAATAGCTCAGACATGTTCTGGAAACTGGCCATCGGAGGACAACCTCCCAGTGGAAAACTTGATCATTTTCGGCTTTATGAGCCGATTATGAGAGCCGGAAATCATCACTATTTTTAGCAGAAGTGTCTCCTGCCACATTTGTGTCATGTGGGAAGGATGGTAGAGTTGGGTAAAACTTTATAAATTGTCTATTTTTGATAAGCGCGAGGTTTCCTAATTGTTTGCTCTTTCAGGTACGTTGCTCAGCCAGATAAGATCTTATAGAAATCATTGCTCTGTAATTATTGCTTAAATATTGAAGTTACAGCTATTCAAAGTCTAACAAAACATTAGATGCGAGTGCAACAGTCATGTTGTACACTGACAGACTGTACATAAAAGATGGTTGTAGCCACCAACGTAGCTACAGACCAGCTCATTGTACCTTGTTTTAAAGCCTTGAAGTGGGCAATCTATTCATTGCTTTCTTTATGCTTACAAACTAAAATGTGATCCAATTCCAAGGTAGCCTTGCTCTGTGGCTTATTGTGTTTTTTTCTGGCCTTTTTTAACCCTAAACGCGACCATCATTTAGAAAATGAGCATCATGTTGTATTAAGTAAGAAATCTGTCCCTTCTGATATCAGAAGAAATGCAGATAAGGCACTTTGATACAACGTCCATCTTTTATGCACAGTCAGAACTTGCCGTCCTTCAGATTTGTTCCCTTCAACAACAACCCAGCCCCTGATTTATGACACAGTCAAGAAAAAGAAATAATTCCAGGCATTTGTGTGCGTTTTGGTTTTTGCTGCCGTACCGAAGCACTTGCTAAGGTTTGTCTGTTTGTCGATGAAGACTTTGGCAGAGACCACATTTCCGAAAGGCATGAACATCTGCAGTATGTCCTGGTCTCCAAACTCCTGGGGCAGGTGGTAGATGAACAGGTTGGCACCTTCAGGACCTGAGGTGGAGGAGGGGTGGGGGATATGCAGAGCAGATATGAGGTCAGTATAGTTTTTCCATTTAAGCAAACCTGCAGCAGAGGGAGCGCTGCACTGTGGCTGTCGTCATAGGAACTCGGCACAAGCACGCCGCTTCCCACAATGTCCCATGACCTTGGGTTTGTTATTGAATTTAAACACCATTCTGCAATTGTATTGAAAATACAACAAAGATGAAAGCTTTTGGTTTTCAGCTAAATAATTATATTTTGGTTTGCTTCAAACAAAAGTAGTTCCCTATTCTTTTGCTTTTGATTTATTCATTCTCTCAGCCGCATGTAGTCTCTCTTAAGAGGGGTCATAGGGTGCCCTCCTACCCAGCCTCTATCGCACATTCTAATAATTCTAATAGGTCAGATCTCTCAGAATCATTTAATATGCTCTCCACAGCTAAATGAAGCAGCGAGGGAGCCCAGTGTTTGGCACATCTTTGTTCTCCCTGAGGGGTTTTGAACTCCTGGATGGACTGTCAAAGAAAGACAGCTTCTTTACAAATTTATCTTCGCTGCAAGCCGAGATGAGAAGTGCACAAACAAACAGTATGTGGCTCTATTTGTTTTACTAGACATTTCATCATCTGGTTTGTATTCAGCGCTGTCGTCTAAAGCTTTTGGGTAAATTTAACTTCAGCTGCCAGGTTCTGTACGTCGGCGGCACTTTGCAGAAGCGCTGATGTGCAGGCTGACCAGTTTTCACATTTTCTCTCTCAGACGTTGTAATAAAAGTATTGATCAGAATCCAAGAGAGGTCTGATTAAACACTCCTTTTTTTTGCTACAAAAACAATGTGAAATGAGTTATTATAAGTGAAATAAAGGACATAAAAATAGGTTTGGTCCAGTTGTAAAACAAGGAATTTGGTTTTAAGAGATGAGGATGAACTTTTTAATGAACTGAAATGTTGTTTAGTTTTAAAAGTAATTTTTTTTAAACTCTTTGCCCACGTTAGGACAACATTTGACTATTTTGCAATTATGAGTTTCAAACCTCAGAATATACACTAAGTTGCCAAAGGTATTCAGTCACTCATCCAAATGACTGAATTCAGGTGTTCCACTCCCCTCCCTGGCCACAGGTGCATAAAATCAAGCAACTAGGCGTCCAAACGGCTTCTACAAACACCTGTGAAAGAATTGGTCGCTCTCAGGAGCTCAGCATGGTACCGTGATAGGATGACACCTATGCAACAAGTCAAACAAAGTGGAAGTGATTGGTAATGATAGCAACTCAGCCATGAAGTGCTAGACCATGTAAAATAACAGAGTGGGGTCAGCAGATGACGAGGCAGATGGTGCACAGAGGTCGCCAACTTTCCGCAGAGTCAGTCGCTACAGACCTCTAAACTTCATGTGGTCTTCAGATCAGCTCAAGAACGGTGCTTACAGAGCTTCATTGAATGGGTTTCCAAGGCCGAGCAGCTGCATCCAAGCCTGAGATCACACCTCTCTGTCTAACAATATGATGGATGACTCTAAGTTTGGCGGTTACCAGGGGAACGGTACTTGTCTGGGGGCGATTATGGCGTGGGATTGCTTTTAAGGAGTTGAGCCTCTCAGTTCCAGTGAAATGAACTCTTAACGCTTCAGCATACCAAGACATTTTGGGACAATTTCATGTCCCATCTTTGTATGAACAGTTTGGGTTGACCAACATGACTGCGCACCAGTGCACAAAAGCGAGGTCTACGAATACATGGATGAGCAAGGAGGTGTGGAAGAACTTGACTGCCTTGCACAAAGTCCTGACCTCAACCCGTCACAGCTCACAAATGTGCTTGTTGAAGAATGGTCAGAAATTCTCACAAACACTCCCAAACATTGCGGAAAGCCTTCCCAGAAAAGCTGGAGCTGAGAATGAGATGTGAAGGCAGACAAGCGAATACGTTTGGCAACATAGTGTATCAAGAAAGTCGTGGTTTGACGACGATGAGAATAGTTTCCAGATTTCTCCACTAACATCTGATGCAAACCCTGCCACTTTGTTCTATCAGCAGGCGTGAACTATGACAGAAACCTTTCAGTTCAGAAAAGAGCTTCAAGGGCTACAACTAGTAGACTTTCAAGGGGTAAAGAGTTAAAAGGCCAATTTTTTATGTTTTTAGCACAGATTTTTATTACTTGATAAAAACTAACATTTTATCAGGACATTACACCACAACACTATAACTTTATAGAGTCTACTCGTGATTTCAGCGCTGAGTTTAAATGCCCGTTTGCTTTTTTGAAGAGCAAATCCTGGAGGAGACGCACGTTTAGGGGAAAAAAGTTGCTGCTGTAAACACTCTCAAATCTAACTCCCACTGAGCAGCACTGATGTGCAGACATACAGCCTTAGGCTACTGACCCTCTTTCTGGCTGCCGGCAGCCCCTTGCTGCTGCAGCAGGGACTGGCTGTAGAGGGTGGGCAGCGCTGCGGCGGCGTACTGCTGGATCCCTGAGTAAGCCTGCGTCAGCGCGTCCATGGTGCCTGCCGTCCCGTTGGTGAGCCCTGCGCCGCCCAGGCCTCCGTTTAGAGCCGCCATACCTGAGAGCATTTGAGCAACTTTACATAAAACCCAACAATAAAGAAAGAAGAGTGCACTTACTCATTAGCGCTCCCACTGAAGGTTGTGTTTTTTAACCACACATACACACACACCCACAAGAACATACAGGACACGAGACACACAACACACAAACACCGACAGCTACGCTGGACCATACTGTAAATTGCACTCACATCGACACGCACACACACACACACACGCACAAACAAACAGAGGACCAACCGTGTGACAAGAAAACACAAAGGACGAACACATACAAGCACAGGACACACACAGAGGATTCATTTAAACACGTTAAAGTATGAAGGAAGCTGATGACAGCCAGAGCTGCACGGGTATCTCGGAGTAAAAAGCATGCAGCGCTGCATGCGCACACACAGAAACACACTCGGAGACCACAGCAGCGTCGACGGAACGACAAAAATAAATAAATAAAATAAAAAGAAGATGAAAAATTATCTTTCGCTTCATTCAAAGTGGCGTTGTTAAACAAATACTGGGGTGCGATCATGTGTGCTTTTCCTGCCCGTGACGGCTCTCTTTAGGGGTGAAGACAGGCACGCGGCGCGTAAAGGGTAGGCGGGGAGGGGAGGGGAGCGTGGCGATTTTAAAAAGTGAAGGAACACAGCAGTAACACTCATTAGCTGCATGTAACGGCTTAATATCACAACGGAGGGCAACTTGTCAGAGGGGGTCTGACACTGGCTCGGCGTCCTGTCGCCTCGCCGTCAGACACAGTGAAATAAATTATCACCGCGGCGCTCTGGATTATAGGTCACTCATTTATTCAGGAATAATTGCACCAGTGACCTTTGCAATTCAATTAAGGCCTAGATGTGTTTAAATGAGGGCGGTTGTTGGTGGTGGGTGGGTGAGTGGGAGGAAGGATGCGCTAAGAGGAGAGAAGGGTTAGTGAGGACAAAATGGGATGCAAAATGAAAGCGACCCATTCGGCTCAGAAGGACGAGCACGTGTGTGTGTGTGTGTGTTTAGACATGTTCTGTGTTTTTGTACCTGCGTGCGCTCGAGTAGACGCATATATAATTTACACAGCGGACACAGCTAGTCGAACCGAAGAGCGGTAAAGGTCAGGGGAGAATAATGTGGTGGAAGAGGCTGGTTGTACAGGATCTCTGCTGTCATAACAGCTCTGATTAAGATCCCAGCCCCGTCTCCCCGGAGGTCAAAGGCAGGACGCGCACCACACGGCTCGGCAGATGCCAGAACGCCACACAGGGCGGCCGTGCGGTCGATACGATCCACATGTGGAAAGAAACATGTGTGTGACTCGCTTAAACTTAAAATGGATTAATGAACCACCCAGCTGTGTTAATGCTTTGACAGCAAATTAGACTATTTTTTTTTTACTTCGAAGAAAGAAAAAAAAAAGAGTCTTATTTAGCTTTTATTATTGGGACAAAAACAGCCTTTTTGGGCCCTCTTGTGCAACAAAATGATCAAATATTGTATTTCCTAGCGTGACAGCAGCCTGAAAAAAATTGCGGTTTCTCCTTTTGACATTTAAATGATCAAATTTGAGTTTGTTTTGTGTTAAATTCTAACACAACACATCTACCTTTTATATTTTTGGCATGAAATTGAAAAGATTTGTATTTACCAGCCAGGAAAATTGATAGAACTGCATTGTGAGGGTACAATTACAACATTTACATAACAGTAAATGTGAAATTGGCAGCTAACCAAAGGAAGAATTACAATTTTGGCCTTTAGTCCCCCGTGCAACTTGTCCAAACCGCTTTGCGGAAACAACAGAAAACACAACAGTGACACAACAAATCCAACACAATGTGAAACGATGACACAGCGACAGCCTTTGTTAGGCAACGAGCAGCACGCCAACTACGCCAGGATGGCACACCGGCACTCTTACAGCAAGCACAACCCGGGACACAACCAGGAAGCGGATGAAGAGATGAGTGGAGGAATGGATGAAATATGTGTTGGCAGGTGATTTTATGCAGTAGCCGTCTTTAAAAGAGGAACAACCATTTATTTTTTAAGTCAAACTGAGACACAGAGAGACGACGGGAGGAACCAAACTCTGGGAATTTTAGCAAAAGCGGGAATACCGAAGCGTCACGCTGTCTTTTTTCTGTTTCAGAAGAAAGCCAAGTGATGCATGGTGATAGTCAGTTTCAACATTTCTGATATTTGTATACTTAGGAATAGCCGTTCGCATTAGAGTTGGACAAACGTATGGATTTTTGATATACTCGTTCTTCGTTCAATGAGATTAAATATTGATTTTCTTTGGCATGCATTTTACTCCTACTACCAAATCTGCACATTCTTGGTTCCAGCAGATTTAAATGCAGAGTTTGTTTAACGTACAAGTGAATCATTCAAAGTCATCAGAAACCCCATTTGAGTCAACCCCCCCGACAGCTGCGGCTACGTCTCTCTGCACTGACTCACAGGCTTTGCGGTTGTGATGTCGCCGTTGGTTGTGTATGATCAGAGGTGGAGGTGGAGTGGCTGATGGCAGGGTGAATACTCACTGTTAATGCTACCTGCTAGTGCATTAATGTTGTTCAGGCCCACAGTTGCTCCTGCCAGGCCCTGCAGGGTGCCCAGAGAGGTCAGAGAGTTCATGGCGCCAGCGTTGGAGCTGGCTGTGGTGCCCGCTGCTGGGGGAAGAGGAGGAGGAGAAGGAGGAGGAGGAGGGATAAGGACAGAGGTGAAGAGGGAGAATAGGAGACAAAAGAAGTGGACATGTTACATAAACATATAGAAAACAAAGCAACAAGGTTCCTTGTGTAGAGGTTCAGGCTTTTGCATAGCTTGATCTTCATTTAAAGCAAACAGTAAGTGCTCCATTGTAGCAAATTAGCATCAGCTTTTGGTGCATTTATCACAGACAGTGATGACAAAGAATTTGGAAAGAGATGTGCTACACAGACCAAAGGGAGCTGGCTCAGATTACTTCCTGTAAGTTCATCTCTTTAATGGCTGCACGCTTCAGTTTCTTGAAACTTGGTGGCAAGCTGAATCACAATAATCGGTCATTACTGAGCCTAAACATTTACTACTTCTAGACATGAACTACATAGAGTAAAAGGTAAAAAACAACAACAAAAAAACAGGCACTGGTTTGGCATCAAGAGACTAAAAATGCTGTCCAGTTCAGGCTTTGTCTCTCCCAAAAAACGTGAAATGGACACGCATGCAGAAGTTGCATTATCAGCAGGTAATGTGTGTGTGTGAGTGAGCGATGAACCAAACTTCTAAAACAAAGCTTTAATTTGAACCCCACTTGAGAGAAAAACGTTTTGCCCCACAATGTGCAACCTGGGGCTGAAGAAGCTGCTGAAATTCTTTAGTCTAACTAAAAAACTACAATAACCTAAAACTAACATTTGGAAATTGGACTTGCCAGGACAGAATGCTTGTTAGACATGTCGGGCTCCTCGTGCTGTAGTGTCTCCTGAAGGGCTCAATTTCCTGCTTTGACAGCATATTAAAACTTGGCTTCAGCTCCTTCACAGTGCGTTCTCTACACTGCAGCTTTTTGCTAGCAGTAGGAACTGACAAGGAGGCACCTTCATGTAATGCAAATCAGTGACGAGGAAGGAGCTGTGGCTTGATTGTCCTTCGTTTTTTTCTTCTTCTGTCTTTTAGAGAAATTAATATGACTAACTTATTCATGCAAATGCAAGTTTGCAGATGTTTCTGTGCATATTTTTTTTTCTCAATTTGAGACCGAGACTCCTTTCTTCAACGGGCAAAGAGAAAAAAGCTTTGTGAGCTCGTGGCGACGATGAATGCCGAGAGGCTGATGGAGAAATCACTTCACAATTTGTTTATCTCTCGAGTTCAGCCAGTGTGAATGGAGAAAAGGGAGCATCTCTCTGACAAGAAGCACCACGGTTCAAGGCAGAAAAGATCTTAATAAAACCAATTCTCCTCATAGTTCCTTTATGAGTGTTTGATCTGATGCTATACTGATGCTTAAACATGCTACATGTGGCACCTTTAATTAACCTTTACCAAACAAGCAGTGGCACCTTGACCTTAAATATATTAATCTATAGAAGTGTATGGAGATGATAACAGAATTCTGCATGGTATGTTGTGCACCAAAGCAAGTATACTGCAGGATTGCTGCAATCGAGGTAATGCTGTAAGAGCATTACATAAACATAAGGACAATCCAAAGAAGCACAGATATGCACAGAATGCATATAACAGTCAAACCTCAGAAATGTGGACTATAATTAAATGACTTTTCCCTGGTTTTATTTTAAATCAACTGAAACACACAAAAACAGCCAACGGGCGATGGATGAATAGACCACAGCTGGACGCAAACTCACGCACACATACACCTGAACACGCAGTGATGGCAAATGTGTGGACAAACTGGTGGACAGGTAGGATGGGGTGGGTAGGGAAATGTGGTGCACAAAGCCTTCGATCTCATTCTGCTTAGAACAAAAACAATTTCTTAAAAAAGTATTAATTTACCCTTGTTTTCATGAAAGCGATGCCAACAAAGCAGGACTGCGGCTGAACACGTTAAGAAATGTTGCGGTAAAAGGAAGCGTAATGTCAGCACACGGCCTGTCTCCATGCAGAACTGTCTATATTTATCAAAACTGGCGTGACGTTTTCAGTTTCATGCAGTATATGCCGCCACTCATTCACAAAGAGCGGCTCAGCCTGAGTGCGTACTATTCAAGGTTGGACTGACATTCAGAGAGAGAGAGAAGAAGAAGAAGAAGAAGAAGGAGGGAGACACAGGCGGGAATAAAAGAGAGAAGGTGAAAAGTATGGCGAGAACGAGACGAGAACGGGCGTTCACGCCAAGCGCAGATCAGCTCGGTGAAGGCAGGAAGTGGGATGAAGAGGCGCAAGTGTTAACGAGGGAGGAGACGGGGGGTGCGTATGGGAGGAGGGAGGTAGTTTTTCATATTCATGCTCTGTTGGGAGTGCGCACCAAAAGAGACAGCAAAACCACGGCTGCTGGAGCGAGGCCGAGCCGACATGAGAGGGGAGGATGACGGAGCAGAAACAGGGAGCTTGTCAAAAGCGGGGCAGCAGGAAAAGACGAGGGCAACGAGAAGGAACACAAGGAGAGGAGAGGAGAGGAGGAGGGGCAGCGCGAGTGAGAATGAAGAAGAGGTAGGAGGGGGGAGTCTGAAGGTGATGATATTTAACCTTAGCCGGGTTCAGGAGGTTTTTAAAACCCACAGCTATGAACACAGAAACAACACAAACAAACGCCGTCCGCTGGGAAAGAAAACCAGTCTGCTGCTCTAAAAAGTTTCTACAATGTCTCCAGAGCTGGTGAGGTGAGGCATGAACAAAGAAATCGACCAAAAATAGGACGGAAGAAACACACATAGGTCTAAACCTGACGGGAACACTTAAGCACGAAAACGCACATACATGCGCGCGCACCATGGACAGCGCATGTGTATCACAGGATGGCATGGCTGTGGGGCGACATGGTGAGGGAGGTGAGGCAGGCAGGCAGCGGGTGAGTAACACAGCATGGTGTCTGTCTTGATATGAAGGTGGACACACACACATACACACACACCATGGGAATGTGCCAGAAAGAAGGTCAACAACACTGACGGGGATCCAAACAATGAGGATGTTTCGGCAGTAATGGTGTCGGTGATGATGCGGCGGGGATCGTGGGACGACAACAGTGGCAATGGTAACGATGGAGAGCGAAGGACGCAGGCAGGCGTCGGGCCCTCCCCCGGCGCTGGATCCCCCAACCTGAGTGGCTGTGGCGTTACCTGGGCTGGCCAACGCTCCCAGGGAGGCGGCGTTGGAGGACAGGGGGTTTGCGGTGGAGGGGCTGGCTGAGTTTTGGGCCGCCGCCGCTGCCGCCGCTAAAGTGGCCAGGTTCTGCAACTGCAGAGCACTCATACCTGGAGAGAGGAGCCAGAGAGGGTGGTGTCAAACCTGGGGCTGAGGCGTGGTTGGGTCGCCTGGCTGGACCGGGACAGCGTACCAGAGGACAGCACTGAACACACGTTAGCTGCTGGGCGTCCGGAGGTGTACAGCAGTGGAGTGTGTGGATATCCTGCACATGTAAACCTTGAAATGCTCTTTATTTGAGGTCTTTGTGAAGAATCTGTAGCGTGTGCAGGCAAACACTACAGAAGCTGATTTTGCTAATAAGTCCCCAAAGTGTCTGAATCAGTAAAAAGCAGCTGTTGCAGTGTTTTAGGTTTGGCGCGTTTCTCTGAGGCGGAGCTGCTCCGGAGGAAGAAATCATCTCAGCGATTTAGTTAATGTTATATATTTTTTTATATTCAAGAAGCATTAAAGCTCAGCGGAGAGGGCTCAGACAATGCAGGAGGAAACTAACCTTCCTACAGTGCTTATATGGGCTTTTTAGCCAATTATACCACTTTAGATTCAACAAGAGCTCCGAGTCTGCTCAGCTAACTCATGCTTCTATAAATAAATGTCTGCCAGCTCAACAAAGACCATCACATCTATATCACAGGGTAATGATGGGAGCTTTTATGATATTGTAGTTCAGAGGATGAAACTAAAGGGCACCACACATTGGAACTGGCCTATATCGGCCTTGTTGACTGATGTCAACCTGTACCAGTTTGTTTGATAGTTTGCAGGTATCAAGGTGCAGATGTGGAAAAAGCCCATAAAACTCTTACGTTTATGCAAAAAACAGAACACAAAACTATTTTTGCACCAGCAAATTGCCAAAATGCCATTTAAACGATCAAAATAGGCACTTAATGTGAGAGTCAATGAATCCTTAAAAGCTAAAAGTTCAGTTTTTAAGTAAATTAGTAAACATGACACTGAATTGAGTTAAGGGCCAAAGAAAGACTAAACATATGGGTGTATTCATATCAGCTGGGCTCAGAGACTTCAAATATAAAAATCTGGATGAAGTCCCATCATCCTCCTGAGGCTGGAGCTCTTGTTGGGACCTATTTTTAATTTTTCCGAGCTATTTGGGATTAGGTGGACCATCGTCTTTCAAATAATGTTTAAAAAGTACAACCTTGCATGGGGACAGTGGGTTTATGGTACATTATAAATTCATCATTGTCACAAGGTACAAAACACTTCGAATTTATAGAAAAGCATAAATATAATGACCCCGTGTGAGGATGTGTGAGGGTCTCAGGAGGGTTAAGAAGTAGAAAACAAGAGGAGACACGTTGCTTATACTCTTATGCTTATACTGTCAATGAAAAGAAGCCCCTGCTTTATTTTATATTCACTGTAACTAAGAGTGGGACCAGAATTGAGAAAATTATCATCATGTTTTATTAAATTTGACTTACGGCTCAGTCACAGTAGAGGGAAAAATGAGGACCGCAAACTCACTGCGGCTACGGAAAATCTGGGAATTTGGTGACTGAGTTCAAGCAGTTGTTGGAATCAACTGGTCGCCCAGATGTGCAACATCCTCACCCTCTGGTGGGAGGTAACTGGTCTCCAAATGATCATGGTCTGATTGAACTGACTGCATTCACTTTAAAGGTGTGGAAATAACTGTCATCTAATATAGCCGATCGTCAACATGTTGCAATCAATCTGAGTCAGTCTGTGCAACTTGCCTGCAATATATATATATTTTTTGCAGTAGTGGACTCTTAAGGTAAGGTTACTGAGCGCCTACGTCATCGCGCAGTTGAATCACCGTCCTTGAGCAACTACGTCACTATATCTGGAACCATTTCTGTTTCTCCAAGGTTCAGTAGTTAATGTGACTTTCTCTGAATGCAAGTGGCAAGATTGCAATTTTAATTGTCAACTCGACCTAATTCAAAGCAGACAGAGTCCGTCTTGTTTCTGCTTTATCGCCGTCCTGATGCACCAAAGTCGCTTGGAGGATGGCACCTGGCTGCGAGTGCTGCCAAGGCTTGGTCTGCTTCTTTGAAGGCACCATTTCAGAGGCAATAAAACTTCAAGTTCATGACATACTGTCCCAATAATTTTGGTCATGCAACCCCTATTTTCCCTAATGTGACTGTGGCGTTAAAACTACTGATTGAGGCCATAAATTCCAGCGGAAAGTATTTACTGAGATCATAAATCGAATGAGAAGTAAGTTTCCATTAGACTTTACTAGATGAGTCACTCCCTGCTGGCTATTACAAACAATGACCGTTTAGAGTACCTGGACATTATGCAGTCTACGGCTGGCCCCTATGTGATGCCAAATGATTGAAGCCTTCCCCTTTAAACTAAATATTAAAGCCCTCTCCCTTTCAGCAGTCACCCTCTATTTCAGGGACCCCTGAAGGCTGAACTCTCCTCATTGTTAATCTTCTTTCTGGCATTAAGCATACGGCCTGTACTTAAGCATAATTAATGCCTATGTGCCAACGCCTAAATGATGGCGAAGCAGAGGCTATAAAACACTGTCTGTGAGCACAACTCAACCTTTCACCTCACTCCACAAATACGCGAGTGTGTGTGTGTTAGTGTGAGTGTGTGTGAGTACAAAACCTCCGAAAGCAAACAGTCATCAGAGCAGAAAGTAAAGGTCTTACCACAGAGATGCTTCCTCTGCCTCGTGTTAAAAGGGTGGACACTGTCAATGTGAGGTGTATGCGTCGTATATACAGTTTGCGTGTATATACCGTACCATGAGATTACACGCACACACACACACTCTTGCACACGGATACAAATAAGACACACACGAACAAGACACCATGAAGAAAATCCATCTTGTTTGACACCGTGGTGAATGCTTAGAGGTTCTACAAAGATATCCTTCACCCAGACAGTCAAATTGAACGCAGCCAATGACGACAGATATCGAGGTGCTGCAGCAGGAAGTGTGTGTGTTGTGTGTGTGTAAACAAAGCTAAAGACACCAAGCGCGCGAGTGTGCCTCTGCACGCATCTGAGTTTTTCCCCCACTCATCTGCGCTTACTTACACCGAAGCCAAAACCAATCTCGTTCGCAAAGCGATTTTCTCCAATTTTTCCGTCGTACATCACAACCCGAAATGGATTTCTACTTCTGCGCAAAGGTGGGGATAAAAACCGCCGCCGCTCTTTCTATCGCATCCCATGAAACGCACGCTCCAGCCTAATTCAAACAGTGTTGTTTTTCCAGATAAGGCAGACAATGCGCCCCATGAGCGAGGAGATATGTGGTTTCAGCGCTGCTGCTAGATCTCATTTCTGACTCCACGGAGCAGGTAACACAGAGGGAAGGCTGTTTACAAGAGCTCTCATTCATACCTCTTTATTATAATCGAAAGCATGTTTTTATTTTGCAGACCTCCTCCTTCTCTATGTGTGAGGCAGAGATCCACAAACACGCTCGAGTGTGTTTACAATGCTAATAAATGGTCATTGTAGAGAATCACTTCACTTTTACCTTCGCTGCGCTTTTTCCCCCCACCTTCGTTTGTTTCCTCCTTTCCTTTCCACTTTTTTCTTTCCTCATCTTTCCATCATTGTCATTTTCCTTTTTCTGCCCTTGATTTACTTTCTTCTTCTCTACTTTGGTTCTTATGTATGTTTCTGCTTCTTTAACTTTCATTTTCTTATTCTTTCGTTTCCTCATCTTTTCCACATTTTTTCCTTTTATTCCCTCTTCTTTTCCTCGCTTTCATTTCCTACTTTCCTTGCTTTTTAATTTCCTCCCTATTCTTGCTTTACATTTTCCTTTCCCTTCTCGGCTTCATTGCTCTCCCTTCTTTCCTATATCCTGACCCCTTCATCTATCTTTCCCTACTTGCCCATTTCTTATCTTCCTTTTCCCTACTTCCCAATTTTCGTACTGGCCTTTTCCTCCCTCGTCTACATTTTTAGCTTTTCAGTACCTCATTTCCCACCAACCCTTTTCCTGGTCCATTTTTCCAGCCTTTCTTTTCTCTCCCTCAGTCGATGACAAAGACAATTCCAGCAGCTCCCTTTTGTCTCTATCTTTTGCACTCATTGCAACCTCTTTTCTGCCTTTTTTCTTCTTTTCTACACCCATTCTTACTTGCATTTGTCGAAGACAGTCACCCTCATTGAACCAGCATTTATTTTCAAGCCAGTTATGAGAGAAAAGGAGCAGGCCAAGAGATAAAAAATAACTGGGCTAGAGAGGAATAAAGCGGAGACAAAGAAAGAGAGATCGTATGAGACAAATTCATTCTATTTTCCACATTGGGGCCGGGGTTTCAGGGCCGGCCAGATGGTTCGCGAGTGTGTGAGTACATATGTGTGCAGGGATGCACGTGTGTGCGTGTGCGCTCCCTGCAGCTTGTATGGCAGCGCCGGCCTGCACCAGGCTGCCGTTGGCTGCATCTAATTGAATGCTCATTGGTGTAATTGAAGCCTCTCAGCTCTGCAGCTCCTCGTGTTAAAGACTGGGACCAGATGTCATTCAGCTGTCTCACATCTCCTGCCAATCACTAATACTCGCTCCCTCTCCCTTCTCGCGCTACGCATCGCAGATGGAGGACCAACAGATCTCCAGATTCAGACACCGTTACTCACTCGCCGCTCCAAATCCTAAAGCCTGTTTGTCAGCGTGAGTGTATATTCGAAAGGAAAATGTATGTTTGAGCCCAACGGCAGAAAAATTTAAACAGCTGCGGGGAAACTGCGAGGCACTGCAACTCAGGGGAACGTGACAGAACACGAGAGGAGACAAGACGGGGCTCGCCACTTTAAAAAAGTCTTATCACGCTCGGATCCTTTGGCAGTTTCTTTATGCGCGCTAAACAACATACAATTAAAAGCTGACACCTCGCGAAGAAAGCGAACCAAAGGAGGGCAGAACAGTCGGAGTGCGAAGGCTGGAGGGAGGCGTAAAGGGGAGATGAAGAAACTGTGAGTGAGGAGGGTGGGAGGTGGGGGAGAATCTGCAAAAAGGAGGCTTAAAATAAAAAAGCAAGAAAGAGGAGACGAGTTTAATGGAAAGAGAGAAGAAAGTTGAGATGATGAGTATCCACGAGTGCCTGAAAGTCTTAAATAACCCAAATTTTAAAGCCCTAAAAATTATATTTCTTAAATACAGAGATTTTATCTTGTTCAACATTTAATAGCAGAGCTTCTTGGCGAGCTCAAGGCTTAGATTAATACAGAACTGGGTTAATACAATATGCATTTTTTATTGCTGCAGCTTCACTTAGGAGAATTACTGTCCCATACCGCTTCATTTCCTGTCTTCACGTGTTGGAAAACCTTCACTGGCTGTTATTTGACTATGCTTTGTCTATTGAAGGATTATGCAGATTAGTGCATATTTAATGAGATAATGCCTCATGTCCATGTAACTGTCCAAATGTAAGTCAGCACCTGGGGAAGTTTCCCGATAATGAAAATTTCTCCCTGTAAATACTAAAATAATAACACTAAAATATTAAAAATTATAGTTTTACATACTTTAAGCCTAACATCTACCTAACATCTCTGATGTTTAGAGCATCCAATAAAATCAAAATGTTTGATTATTTCTAGCAGATTTCCAGGTTTTATCTGAAGTTCGGTTTTCTGGTCTGGAGAAATTCGCGCATATTTAGGTAGATAATTGCCTAATTTGCAGATTTAAACATAAAATTTCAGAATGCTTGCAACATGGAAAATATTTGTGTTAATGTAAGGAAACTATTGAGGAAGTTTAATTATGCTATGCTGCTTATAGGTCATTCAGGGCCTCATTTATAGAGCACTTTACTCAAAAACATGCCAAAAATGTACTTTTTTCTGTCTGCTGGGAGTAAAAGACATTTGCCGTTCAAGGTATTTCCACTTCATGCACTGTTCAAATTTCTGTTTTGAGAAAAAAAATGCAAACAGGCACATATTTATATGGGTAAATGCCTGATTTGCATAAAAACATAAACATACAAATGTCAGACCGGTTGCAACATGGAAAATATTTGTGTTAATGTAAGTTAATAATATAGGTTTACATTTCTCCCCATAAATACTAGGATCCAACATTCACAGCCAAGTATTACTGAGGTTTTATTGCTAAGAATGATTAAAAAGATTGACCTTCTCTGACTGAGTGTTTTTTGTTTTATGAAGTGATAAAAAATCTTTTTTGACAGAATCACTTCTGTTAAAATATTTGACTTTTGGTGAACTATTCAATATTTGAATTTCTATTCAAGAAAAGTATGCAATTCAGCACATATGTAGGCATGTAATATTTAATTTATACATTTAAAAATAATTTTTCAGTAAAGTTCAGACGCAGAAATAATTGTCTACATGTAAGTAACCAGCTGTGAAAGTTTCATGGTGATACAGGCTTGTAAAAATCCTCTAGGTCGCCAATAATTTGTAATATATATCATGCAAATTTACATTAAATCCACTAGCACTTACATCAATGAAACTTTCTGATTATATGTTGCATATTTTTATGGAAATTCTTACTCAAATGTGATTCGGAGCCTCATTTATACAAGATTTTATTCCCAAAATGTATTTTTTTCTTGCTGCTGGGAGGAAAAAAAAGCCTTTGGACAGTAACTAAATTAAAGAGTACATTTTTAACCTGGCTTTATCTAGTCTTTAAATTTCTGTTCTGGAAAAGTATGTAAGCTGGCACATATTTAGATAATGAATCATTTTCATATTTAAACCAGAAAATGTGTAATACATAAAATATTTTTCCAAAACGAAGCCAAGTTTTGCAGCGACATCTACTAGGTAAAAACTTTCAGCCTGCTCCCTTGTAGTGTCTTCCCTAAGCTCAATTCCTTTAGAGTGAACAAAAGGCTTAACTTTGCTTTGAACCTGCAGATACTCATGAAAGAAAGTATGGAAGTGAAGATGATAGATCAGAGGCCCTCCACAGGAAGAGAGCAGTAGATGGCGCCAGCCTGCAGTGCAACAAATCCACCAAAGGTGCCCACTTTTAACCATTTTCCGTGCTCCTTTTTCTTTCTCTTTCCTCCGTTCTGTGATTCATCCATCCCCGACAAAGCCTCAGTGCTACTGTTACACGCCCAGGGCACAACTCTTGTCTGGCCTCATTAAAAGATCAAGACAAATCTTAGCAACAGTTAATAAATCTTCAGGGCAAAGATCTCTCTTAACTCCACCACGCGAGTTCATCTGTTATGCTCTTTGGTCCTGTTTTAGAAGTCTGTGGGAAAAAAAAACAGAGAGGCGCAACAAAGAGTCCACTGCCGTGGTAGATCTGTGAGTCTATCGACTGATTTTTGACTCACCGGCCATCTGCTGGATCCCGCTGAAGGCTCCTAGGTTACCAGAGGAGGCTGCTTGCTGAAGCAACTGGAGAAAGAAAGAGAGGCGAGGGGGAGAAGGGAAAAGAGGAGAAGAAAGTGAGCCAGTGGATACCGACAGCTGAATACATGTCTATACTATGCAACAGTGAGAACTAAACTTGTAATGAGCGGTTTAGCAGTGTGGTTTTTGCATCAGTGCTCGATGAGTAAATGAGCTGCTAATATAGTTTGATCTCTCCTCTAAGGAAACACTGTTTGTGTTCCACCGTGATTCTCTCAGACAAGTTGAGCATGAAAGCTCTAATCTAGCCGACTAATTAGATTCCAAAACAAAAGTGGAATACTGATGCTGTCAAAAACTCATCCTTCAAAGACTTGAATTAACAGCAAATTAACATCTTGTTTCTATTGTGTGATATTTTCTTTTCCTTCCCAGAATAGAGCTTAATCTTTTGAAAGGACTGAGAAAAGGGGATTGAAAGCGCAGAAAAATCTGGGAACTCAATTCGCAAAACAATTTTTTATCTCAACGCCCCACCTTTAGCTCCAAATAAATCGATATACAGTAAGGGAGAGATGTTTGTCTGAGCTCTGTTTTACCCTCGCTCAAAGGAGAGGTGCAAATTGCAGCTAGGATCAAACAAAATGGGAATCAAATCCCCGACATTTAAGAAGTGTATTTTAACGGCGGTTTAGGTTGTTAAATTAGAAACTAAAGAGCAACGAGTCAAGGGTTAGCTCCCCAAAGCTATTGAGGAAGGAGAAGAGGAGAAAGGGGCCTCTGAACCCTAGTATAAAACGAGAAACTTCCCAATCAAAAAATCAAAAGTGTCTAAACAATTTTAGATGCTGAGCAGCTGAGCTTCTGCTGCAGCAGTTTTTAAATTGGACATCAGACGATTCCAGTACGCTCCACGCCAACCTCCAGTTTTATTTTTACACCCGTTTAAATCCACAAAATTTAGACATTATAAATTTTCAAAGAGGACATCAGGCAAGCGCCTCTGTATCCATGAAATTATCTACTAACCATTTTTGATTCATACTTTTTGGAGTTAAAAGTAATGACTACTATTTTTGAAAATAGAAAACGGATAATTATTATCATTAGCAGAAAACCTCTAATTTATAGTTTATGCTAACAAATTTTGGAGAACAAGATCCACAAAAAGTTGCAAAAATCTGTTCAGGATTATCTCCAACACTCCATTCATTCACTTTTTGGTTTATCTTCTGGAAAATCCCATAATTTGCGTCACCCTCAACTTTATTTTGAATCATTTTAATACATACGCGTTACCCAACTTGCCAGATTATCTACAGACATGATCTACACGCTGGATATAGCTTCAACACATCTGTCGGCAAAACAATTAAATCATGTGTTCGTTAGTCTTCACACCCTAGTAACATACTTTTCCACATAATACTGTAATATGTTTCGATATCAGCGGCACAGAGATGTCATGCATTTACATAAAAGAGCGAGAGAAGGGTGTCAGCCTCTGATGATGATTTAGCATTTAAAAAGGAGCTACAACAGGACAGACCTCAAAGCACAATACTTTGTAAAATATCAAAGAAAACTGTTCCCACTAAAGGTGGAAACAATAGTTCTTTTTTGCTACCTAAAGCAAAAACACACTGTAAAGTACAAACAGGGTATGACGGCACAAGAGGAAGAGATGCTAGCAGCTACAAAGATAACCAAGCATGTCCGGAGCGTTCGCTAGTTGCTTTACGTATGACAGGAAGAGCAAACGGCGGATGGAATTACTGATACGGTTACATAGTTGTAAAAGAACAGCTAAAGGACAGGTGGAAAATATTTTTCAGTTTTCAAGTAATAATCTGGCACATGTGAAGCTTTTAAAGATTTGTTGGTTAGGTAGTCACGTTATACATTTACGCAGCATTTCCAGGGCATACGTTAGCTAGGCTATTTTTGTGCTTATAGTTGATGTATGCCACTTCACTGGAATAGTAAGTTTGATTCTTGATTCTTCAGATCAGACAGTGTGTGATCAGTCAACCGCTAGAATGTTATGTTATACAGTGCATAGCATAATCATAAATATTAGCGCACATTTGCCTAAAATTGCTTAATATAGTTTTGAGGCTACATTGCTATTGCATTTAATTTGTAATTTTTTAGTTAACTAAAAAAATAAAATACATCAATAAAGGATGTAAAAATTATTTACCATTAAGAAATAGTGAAATGCTAATTATTATTATTATTATTTTACTAGCTGGTTAATTATTAATTTGTAGATTACTACATTAATGGCTAAGGTAAGTAAGCTAAGGACATTATTTAGATGGCTATTTTGAAGCCCTGATGCTAGCAGTTGTTTACTTTTGCTTCGTCTAGCTCAGGGGTCGGCAACCTGCAGCTCTTTAGTCCTTTTAGTGCGGCTCCATGTGGTTTGGGAAAATACTTTTTTTTTTTTAAGTAATTAGCTGATTTTATTTTTTATTTATGTTAGTTCTTTTTTAACTTGTAGTTCTAAATTGGAAGATTATTGTGATATTGAAATATAAATATAAAATTCTATTCTATTATTTTTTTGATCGCTCAAAATAAGCGTCACACTTGTGGAAGCCGATATACCCGCCAAAACGCCGTGCATTTATCGAGACTTTCAACCCCAGGTAAGACAATTCTGGATCTTCGGATCCACATTATGTCAGCAGCTCCACCGTGGACTATGTTAAAAGCAAACACCGCTCACGCCTCACAGATGACAGCTTACAGTCCTGCGTAAAGATGAAAGTGACTTCGTACAGCCCCGATTTGCAGACGCTGTGCGCAGAGGTTCAGGAGCAGAAGTCCCATTGTAAACATATCACGGCAGACCCGACGATGTTTCCATGAACACGCTTTTCAGCATCTCTTTATTGACCACTTTTCACACACGGTTGCTGTACGCATGCAGCCGGTGTTAAAGCGCACAGCCCGACATATACCAACACAACAGCACAGACGTTGAGGCGGCGAGGCGCGATTGCCGCTCAGGTGCGTCCGCCTCCCCTGCAGCGGCGCTGCAGACCACGCCCCGCCACACACATTAACCAGGTAAAGTACATATTTAGGCAGAATATTGCAAATATCAATTTTTTTAAATCTTTTAGCATATGTCTTTAAGAGTTCAAAATGTGTTAATTACATAAAAAAAATGTAATTTTCTCTGTAGCACTTCATGGATTTAAGCAACACGCCTTAGTTGTTCACACAAAGCATAAAGGTAAAAAAACAATATTACAGTGTTATCTTCATTTTAGATGTCAAAAAGTATTTGCGGCTCCCAGTGTTTTCTTTTGCGTGGAAATCGCGTCCAAATGGCTCTTTGGGTGTGAGAGGTTGCTGACCCCTGGTCTAGCTGTTCACTTAGGATTGTGAAAATATTGCGGTTTGACGAGTGCGTCACACGAGTATCACCTTTAAATTAAATGTAATATTTGATGACCTGAGGACCAGAACGGGCTCAAAAATGAAATCTTTAGGATAAAATGTAACTTTTCAGCCGTAACCTACACAAACAATAAACTGATCATAAAACAGTTGTTTTAGAATCCCTTGACTTAGTTATACATGAATTAAATAATATTCCTGATGAAATATAATTATGATTTCATTAATTATGTTTCTATTATTTGTCAAAAATTCAACAACTAAATTGTTTTAAACTATTGATTTTTCTACTTTCTGGCTTTCCACCTCCAATTTAATACTGAATGCAGATCTGTGAACACCATCGCAATGAGCACTTCATGAGAAATTCAGAAACAGGACGTGAATCCCTGCATTTTTATCTGGCGTGAACATTTTTCAGATATCGAACATGAAAGATCATCTTCTGGCAACCTTAATTCAGAGACCCCATTTCCTCACTGCGCAACTTTCCCAAGAGTAAGATAAAGGAGAGGAACAATGGCAGCTCTAAAAAAGGAATTACAGAACAAAAGGAAGAAATGAAGAAGGAGAAGACGGCAGGCCTATGTTGGATAGATTTTTTTGAGTTAGATTGTTCTTGTTTGGGGGCACTGACTGCTGCTGTGTTGGCCACGGGGCTGCAGTAAGGGGTTGTGGAGGAGGTGATGGAGGTGGGCGGCTCGGCGGCGCTCCTTACAGCCAGATACTGCGGGGTGAGGCCGCCCAGGCCCGTCAGGCTCCCCCAGGTGGTCGCACTGTTGAGCTGCTGCATCTGCTGCGCCAGCTGCTGCTGCAGACGCCGCTGCTCCTTGTCCTTCTGTGTGTCGGCAAACTTCACCACGATGGGAGATGAGCAGCCCTGCGGAGATGGGAGGATGAGGAGGAGCGTAAAGAAGGGGAGGGAAAGAGAGGAAGAAAGGGAAAACGAGAAGGATGAAGAAAGGGAGAAGGGAAGAAGAGAGTGAGGAAGTGAGATAAAAAATAAAGAAGTGATAGAAGATGAAAGGGAAGTATAGAAAGGCCACAAGCCCCCAAAGATGAGAGGAAAGGAGACAAAAAAGAACATGAAAGGATGGAAGGAAATGAGAGAGGAGCCAAGATGAGAGAGAAGGGAGGAAGAGAAAAACAGAAATGGAGAAGTGAGGAAAGAGGAGAGGAGAGGAGTTCAGGCAGGAGAGGAAATGGGAGAAGAAAGAGAAAAGGAGTCAAAGGATTGTTCAGGTACTTTGTTGCTTGCAAACACACCTGTAATAATTGTTGTACTGAGTGAACACAATATGGGCAATAAGCCACATGTCTACAGTGATGATTCACACCTGAAATCATCCACAAACATCTTTGTATTAACAAACTTAACTTCAGCAAAGAAAGAAAATATTCTCAATTAAAAAGTCCTCTCTTGCGCACACACACACACACTCAGGGACACAGGACACGCACACACAGTCACACAGGAAACTTGAGTCTAAAGCCGGTGGGCTTTCTTCTTTCCCCCAAAAGGGCTCAGTTATCTCTGAGTCCAAAACGGTATCACCAGAAACAGATTTCCCGAGTTCTCCAACTATTTCATCATCTCATATGAAGAGAGACTTGATCTGTGTGTGTCTGTGTGTGAGTGTGTTAATATGTGTGAAAGAGGGGGGGAAAGACCTAGAGAGAGAGAGAGAGTGATTTGGGCGACTACGAAGAGAGGTTGAGAGGGCAAGAGAAAGATTTAGAGATTTTAACGGTCACTAGAACGGCATCTAATTGTTCGAATTCTTACGCCTCAGAGCAGCGGCAGTGTGTGTATGTGTGTGTGTAAGAGAGATGATTGTGTACGCACACTGAAGCTGGGTAACAAATCAGACGTCCAACACGCTTGCTAACAACTATGACACGAAGGAGACAAAAACCCACAACGCTCCTGATGAAAGCTGCGGTGCCGGCTGAAACGAAGCTGAGACGGCAAGTCATAATCTATCACACCACACCATTACTCACACAACGCAATCAAAGCCTAACTAGGGGCAAATCCGTTCAAAAACAAAGGCAATCTGCCACAGGAGGATAAAAACCTTTTGATTGAAACATTTAGTTTGAGGCTCGATTCCGCACTCGGCGGGGGAGAGAAGGGATTTGCCTACTTTGCAGATAGCGCTGCACACGTTTTGGAGCGGAGATGTGCTGTATGACGGTTGTGTGTGCCGGTGCAGGTATTTTGTGCAAGAGTGAAAGCGAGCGAGCGTTTGCACTTCCTTCCTTCACTGTGGATCAGAGCGTGTACTGTGAAACTAGCTTTTAGCATTCACACTTCAGTCAGGACCACTTTGGTAAAAATAACACCGTGATTTCCATTTGCATTTATTCAGATTTGGCAGTACCGGGTGTTCCAAAGTAATGAGTTTGTCGGACAAACCGGCCTTTTCATGCGTGTTTGCTGAACAGGTGTCTGAGATCATTTAGTGCGGGGCACAGGAAGAACGATCCCCAACATTTAGGGAGTGAAAATATGCACTTTACTTTAAATTTACTGAGTTTAGGGACAAGAATGCGACAGTAACATATAATCTGTACCCTTTCTGGACACAATTTTGCATTCCTGAAAAGAAAATCTGTCAGTCTCTGATGCTAACACGATGCTAGGAGTGAGATGCTAAAAGCTGAGGGCATGCCAACCCCAAACAAGCAGCCCAAACTTGATTTTTAGGCCTCACAATTTTTGTGTTGATACTCATACATTTGGGCCATTTATCCCTTTGAGTCAACTTTCTTCTGATTGGCTGCCCTCTTACAAACAGATGGTCTAAACAGGAAGTGGAAAGTGCTTCTGTGCGCACAGCCAGAGCTGCATGCCTGAGATGTCCAAATAAGGGATATCCTCTCTGTGACATCATAGAGATCCAAGAGTAGAAAAAAAAACTGTGAGAAGCCTGAGCTTTTGTCTCACAGGGAGTATTTGTACATACACTGATGTCACTATTTAAAGCTATGGCCATGTTTAATATGAGAATCCACCACTGTAATTACACGCAAGGCCTAAAAATTCATTGTTTTTTTTTCCTAAATATCCTCCAAAATAATCAATTAATAATCATTAACACCTTTAGAAGCGTATGCCTACACTTTGACAGTATGACTGTCAAAAATAAAGAGTCTAGCCTAAAACTTTAATGGGAAATTAAATGAATTTCAAAGCCGAATTAATCTCTTACCAACATCACATCATCACAACTGATGGCTGTTGGCTTTTGCACCAAATATTATGCCTTTAATCTCGGTATAAATTGAGACACAGCATTGAATCATTTTGATATGACTTTAATTGGTTCAGCAGCTTCATTCTTATAACAAACACATCGAAGAATACAGATGCATGCTTTTTTTTTAAAGCTCTGTGTTTTCTCTTACTGTGAAATGCGACAATCTGACCAATGACAGAATACACATCACATCCTGAGCAACATTAAAAACTAGAGTTTCTGTGTAATTTAAAAGCAGACCTTCTTTGTCAGATAGAACATCCAGTGTATCTGCTTCCTTGTATGTGTATGTGTCTGTTTCCGTGTGTTACTGCCCTTCTTCTGTAGGCCGGGGCCTGACTTATCAGCTGAATGAGCTCGTCTCCTGTCTGTCGGCGGCTCAGCCATATTTACTCTGTCTCTCCACTGGTCATTTTGCCTCTTCATTCTGACCGCCGACAGATAAAGTAGAGGAGACGACGGGAGAATTGTATTGGGAGGGCGAGGGTTAGTCGGGGCCTCGCCGTTGGAGTCGATTCCCCCTGAGAACCGAGCTCCCTATCCCGCTCTGCTAAATATCTCATCACTCCAGTTGACACCTTGTGAGTGAGGGGAAATGCAGCCCGGAATGAGAGTCCTGCTCTGGGAGGAAGGCTGAGGGCCACAGGCATCTACGCCTGATGCTGCCGGTTGTTGCACTTTGAAGCTGTTTTTCAGGTGATTGCCTCGTTGGTTACCTTCGCCCCTAAATGCTGAGGATACATGGAGAGAAAGTGGCAGCTCATGCCATCTATTAGTTTTGCTCAAAGAAACAAACTATCCTGCTTTTACCTTAAGGGGATTTTTTAAAAATTCATCACAGATTAGCAGCAGCTCGAACTTTCATATAAAAACACTCTCTGACTAAAGAGCTAATCAACCTTGATTGAGATGAACAAGCATCTAGAAAGCCATGTATATCAGAAGCTGTTTTGACAGATGAACTCCAGGCAGTGTCAGGAGGATTACGTTGGGACTTTGTCCAGCTGGTCCTTGTGAACCACATGCTCAGATGGGGTCTCACTTCTGGAAGTACTCTGGCTTCAGCGATGGAGCTGCATGGATAGAGAGTGCAACAGGCAGAACATGGGACCTCGTGCTCCCTGCTCATGCCCCGTGAATTCAATTGACTATTACCTTTTCTTCTATAACACAGTCTGTTACTTCACTGGAAAGGCAGGAACATTTAATATCTGATATGCCGGATATTCTTTTTCTGCTCATTTTAGAGGTCACCATGGTGGACCATCTGCCTCCATCTCACCCTGCTCCTACAATCCCTTCTGTCACACCAACCCTTTCTATGTCCTCATTCACAACATCCACCTTCTCTGCGGTCTTCGTCTTTTCCTCCTGCCTGGCAGCTCCATCTTCAACAACCAGTACATCCACTATCCCTCCTCTCAACCTGAGATATCCCTCTGATGATGTCCACATTTCCAATCCTGTCCATCTTGGTTACTCCCAATGTAAATATTAGCATCTCCAGCTCGGCCTCCTGTCTTTTTGTGAGCTCCACCATCTTCAAAACACACCTCATAGCAAGTCGACCATCTTGTAAATCTTCCTTTTCACGCCCCTGTCACTCATTTCTACCTACTTCATCCAGCCTGGACCTCTCGCACTGTCCATTACTTTGGAAGATTGACAACCCGTCTCCCTCTCATTCACACACAAATTTTGTCTTGCTTCAGCTGACTTTTCTCTCTTGGACATCTCCATGTTTACACAGGTATCTCATCAGGACCACCTAGCTTTCCACTCTTCATACTCTTCATAGCTACCCTAATTTCCACCATATTAATCCTCTGCTCCTCTACTTTCATCCATCCATCCATCTCTAACATCCTTTCCAGTTTGGTCTCTCTCTGTGATACATTTCTCTGCCAGATAACGAAGTTAAAAGCTCAGCACTAAAAATGCAGATTATCAATCTCCACTGATGACTCTCTGGAAATTGTTCTGCAGCAGCCATCTTTTGAATTGGACTACATGGACTACATATCTAAAGTTTAAACTTTGCATGGTGTGATTATAAGTCTATTATAAATATATTTTTAAACAGAAGCCATGGCAATTTGGGCAATTATGACTAACTTTCACTGTTTCTGGGCAGCTAGAGGTATATGATTCAACTTCATCTTAAAATAAAAACAGAACATAAAGGTGAGAGTCTGGAGAAAAGTGGGCAAAACTACAGGTTTTGAAAATACGTCATAGCTTTTGGGATAAATCCACAATTCCAGTTTGCGCAGAGGTTTGTGTGAAGTGTCATTTTTTTATATTCAGCATCCAAAAATTACTATTAAAAGCACTGGATACACTTAATTTTTCATATAGCATAGTTGATGCTGTGGCACGATGGGCATATTTTCAGATGCTTCCATAAATTTAAACAAGTAGTTGACGTGCTTGGATTCCCAAAGAATTTGGACTTGTAACTTGTGTATGTAACTAAAAATAAAAATACTCACACATTGTGTATTTTACAGTTTTGGTAATTAACCTGTGAAGAAAAAAATAACTTTCCAAACCCTCGCTAACTAAATATGGCAAGTATAAAAGGACTATTAAATCTTTGTCATAGTCTGGTGTGATAATCTCCTTACACTCGTCTCTTTTTCTCCCATAGCTGTTAAAATCATTAACTGCAATTTCAGTAGAGATGCATACATCTCATTTTTAGCTACAAGTGTCTTTCATGTTCTATCATATTCATCCCTCTGCAACAATGAAAAATAACTCGTCCCCATTTACAAGTAATTTCATAGTTTTTACTGCAGCTGCATTTCCTTTCTATTCTGGTAGTTGCCATCATATTCCACTGAAATCTGCATCTCGTGAGCTTCACAGTGCCACAAAAGATTAATAGGCAACAAAAGATGGTGACAGGTTAACCTGCACTTGACCCATGACGTCAGTCTTTCCTTCTTTCACCAGAGCCTTTAGATTAAAGCCCTACTTTAGACAAGGACACCTTTTACACAACCCTGTGACAAACAGTGGAGTCTGACGGTTTGGCCGAGACTGCCCTTATAAGGACATTCAAAGGAAACATCGCAGCCTGCGATCCAACATTACTGTTAGTTTTTTTTTTGTCCATATAGACACGACAGCATCACACAGTTGTTGTGTCGGCTGCACATCCGTGATGGGACTCTCCCGTTCCACCACGTGTCCAAAGGTGCTCTATTGGATTGAGCGCTGGTGACTGTGGAGGCCATCTGAGTACAGTGAACTCATCGTCATGCCCACAAACAACATTGTAAGATGATTTGAGCTTTGACACCTGGTGCATTGGCCTGCTGGAAGCAGAATAAAAGGATGGATGTGATCAACAACAATACTCAGGCAGGCTGTGGTGTTTAAATGATGCGTTGCTGGTAGTAAGGAGCCCAAGACTGCAGCTCCAGACAACAGAACCAAAAAGATTTTCGGGATGTATTATCTGGAATTAAAATTTTAACAGGTTAAAGAAAAAGAAACTAAAAATATAAAAGCCCAGAGTCTTCTGCCATTTCTTCTAAAATTACCAACTACTACCTATAGCCACCTATAACAACCAATGAGGGTCACTTCTCTCAGGAATTATCCCGTTTCCAACAACCCATCACGCCTCTGTGATTTAAGTCCATTTCAGAGTGTTTGACGAGGCCAGTGTTTATCGGTATCTGCTGATACGATGGGAGTCTGTAAAACCCTTTCTGCTGGGTGTAATTACACCACATGTTGAGTAAATCTAAATTTGTAAACCATCTGATTTGCTTTAAATTGCCCACTTTTGAATACAAACAGCAGGGGGCGACATAATGGCTTCATCTCGCTTACGGGATATTTCATGAGTCTCCTGCGGACAGTCGGCTCCTCACAATACACTGACTTTATTGATAACAGGCAACTAATGTTACCCAACATATGAATACTAATGTGTGGTCATAAAAAGAAACGTTCCTGTTTTGCCTCAAATGGTCTCTGGGTTCATATTCAACAACAGCAATGTGTCTCGGTGCTGGAGGTGAAGCATCGATTCCCATTTTCAGCTATTTTCAGGAGACAGATTTTCAGCTCCAGTCAGTCAAGTCTCCCATGTTGCACAACTTTCACATCTTGAAAAATAAAAAATAAAGCGCTCCAAGTCTCATGGGAGAATTTTTTACCAGAAGATGCTTCTACGGGGGAAAACACTCTATTCTGAAATGCTATTTTTGTCTGTTTCTTGCAATCTTTTGACAAATCTCCTACACAGAAATGCCCGTCTCAGACAGATATCGTAACAGCATTTTCACTGAAATATAGATGTCAGTGCTGCCATCATGCAGCAGGTTGAGTGCGCTTGATAAAACCTCTAAAATATGCCTCAGAAATTTCACCTGCGCTGCATATGCTTGATGCCCAGGTGTCACGCCACAGTTCCTGACTGACAGATGGGTCTGTGTAGGCCGATGGCATGACAGCCCGTGGTCTCAAAATTACACTGCAATGATCACCTGCTGTAATTACGGTATCCGACTTTAAAATGATGTAATTACAGCGTATCGATCAGCCGAAAATACCACCTTAAGAAAAAGGGGGGAAAAAGTGAAACTTTTGTCTGTGACTTGGATCGACTTAACCAGGAGTTCACTGAGCTAATAAAGCCAACTACGCTCCCTGAAGCCAACGCTCTGAGACAACCGTGAAGAGAGCATTACACATCGCTTCCCATCTTTCCCAAAATGCTCAGATGCACTCGCGCGAACTGAACTTATAAGCTCCGGTCCGTTTACCTTGGAAATCAATCTCTCATAGCTTTCAAGAGAGTTTATGCGCTCTGAGCCTTCTCCATCTCATTTATTTACCTCTCGCATAGCCTTCAAATGTCAAACCATGTTAACTTACCCTGCTAATAGGAAGTCAGGAGCCCCCGATATCTATAGGAGTCTGCGCGTCACGTCTGAGCTCTTTGTGCATGTTGTTTCAACTCATTGTCCCCAAAACCCAGCCTACTTGCTCAGAAGGAACCGTCAAAATCTGTCAAAGGCAATACTTGGAAAAGCACTCCCTCTTTAAATCGTGCCATGTTTAACTGTTCATTGTTGCATGTGATTAAACTTCTCCTTCCACTTTAGCTTCGCACTTTATTATTTATAGACTGTCTCAGTTTTTCATCAGTTGAAATAATTGTCGTTGTTTTTTCTTATTTTAATAGTGTAAAACATTTCCATTACAGTGAATTAAATCTATAATGAATTAATTCCCTGCCTTTGTAATAATATATATATTAAGAATCCATATTATGCAGAAAAAGTTTGCTTTGTGTCCATTTTGAGATTCCCAGAAGCTTATAAAAGCTGTCGAAAACAGACATCTTGAAGGTTGGATTGATGAAGACATCAATCCAACCTTTTAATCATTTTCAACATTAAAGTGGTGCAAAATTCTCCCTCTAGTTTTGAATGTTATCAGCTCACTGAAAAGCCATTACAAGTCGTTACCAGTCTCACACATGCTGCCAGGCTCCTCCTCCTTTTTGTAGCTGTACCTCATTCGATCCACCCTTCAGATTAAGCGCAACAAAACATAGTGTGAGCTTGACACATCAACCGGCTTGCTTTTTCTTTCCTAGTGGTTGTCTTTAGGTTTGTTTTCAGGCACCAAAAATATGGATGGCTATTTGTTAGGAGGTAGAATCGGTTGTTTGCTGATGAGAAGTTGGGTAGTTTGATCCCTGAACCCCAATTTGCCCCCGATGCATATTTACTGTGTGGAAGATAAACTGCATTTAATAATGTGCTCTATGAATGTGCGTATAATGCAAAAAGGGCTCTTGAGTATCCTTTTCCTTGATCACCAAGACATTTATTTACCTTTGGAAATCTTACATGCACTTCTTCAAACTACCACTAGAGGTCTCCTGCACAAGCTGGAGTGCCTACAATGTTTGAAAACCATCTTCTGAGTTGCTATTAGACGAAGAATTGCACCTACTGGCCGTTCACTGAGCTGATAACATCAGAACTGGGCGACTGGATTGCGTTTCCTGTCAGCAAGTGTGGACACACACATCACCTGTCGGTGTAAAACAACGCTTGACTGAACAGCACGACAAACTGAAGCCTCCAGACTGATCCTACAGCTGAATCAACAATTCAGCTTAAATTAGACTTAGATGGTACTTATAACACCGGCAGAGCATATACACTCTAGAACACGCATATACATAGTAAACTGTGACTAAATTCAGAGTAAATTGAGACTATTTGGAAAACAAAGACGAATCTGGCATTTTGTGACAAATACTCGAGACTCATAAGTTAGGCTAACTCAGACTCCTTCTGTTAAAATAAAACATGGGATCATCCAGCCTTATACGGTGTCAACATCAGCCCCTGATTAATCTAATCTCCTATTTTCTTCCCACTGTCAGTCTGTATCTGTCTCTGCTCTTCACTACAGTCGACAGATGTGTTTGTTCACTGTTTAAACAGACACTGCTGTGTTTTCGCTCATGCTCTACTTAAGCTCTCGTCTAAATGCGCTTGAACGCTTCTGCATTTTCGACGGGGGGTCGGAGGGGGTGTGTGTGCACGTATGCAGCAAGCGCAGGATAATACACAAGTGTCCCTCTAGTTTCGTGCGGGAAAAGGAAAAAAGAAAAAAGGTAGGAAATAGAAAAATCAGTGTTGATGGAAAACTGCACGAGGGGAACCTGAGTGCTAAATGAGTCTTTATAAAAGGAGTGAATAATGTAAAGCACAAATAAAGCACAACGAAGGCGACCCACTTTTCTCCGTGTGTGTCTTTAGAGGTTCGACGGCGAATTACCCGTCCCGCTCATATCCACTTTCATTACGGCCTAACATTCAGAGAGCAAGGGTGTGTGTGTGTGTGTGTGTGTGTACAAATGTGTGCCGGCGCGTACCTGAATGTCACGCCGTAATGAGAATGGATATGACAGTGACAGGGCCATCAACGAATGGGCCCCCGGTCTGCCTTACTTCTTCCTCGTGACATGTGGCGCGTACGTGACAGGGAATACACTCACACAGACACACGAACACACACATCACGTGCACACAATCTTTCTCTATCTAAGACAGTGGGGTGCAATAGAGCCAAGACAATAACCAAACTCTATTTACCAGACCTCATTCCCTCATTCGGACTCGAAGTAATTACTTTTAAATTGCAAAACTGAGGAACATTAACAAACGGATGCGGCAATTTAGGTCCGCCTGGGGCTAGACAGCTTGTTTTCAAATGGAAATGAAGGTATTTTGCCATTGTCCACTGTAATATTGTTGTGTTATGGTTTAAAGCTTCCCTTTCCCCCCTTTTCCTGTGTGCATGATAAAAGCAAAGGGGCACTGGTAGTGTTTACCGGCCCCACTGTGGCAGACAACTTGCTCGGAGCGAGGTTAATTCTAGCCTAATGCTAACGCCGACGGAGAGGAGCGTCGCTCCTTCGACTCAGAAAGACAGACACCGCTGCTGTTCGGCCACATAAATCAACACAGACACTGATATTCACAGTGTGGCAACATAAACAGAAAAACCACACACATACTCACAGATAGACAGACAGAGGGAGGAGCATGCGTTTTCCCCACGTCAGGGTCACAGCACATCAATAGCAGCCATGATTATCATGATCAGCTCTAATGAGGGGGCTACGGGGGTGAATGCCACTCGTTCTTTTTTCCCCTTAACACAGCCTGTTATTACCGCTTTTTTTTGTCTCTTTCTCTCTGACTCGCAGGGGTACACACGCTCTGTGCTCGTCTTATACCATGTAATTCTCTTCCCAATCACACTCCTGTCATCCTGCCCTGTCACAAGGCCTGACAATGCTGACAAGGGCGCCCCAAAAACCCGGGTGAGGCAGGGGGGGGGGGGGGGGGGGGGGGGGGAGACACAAAAGAGCTGCGACTAGGTCCCCATTATGGCACCGCTGGGGTCACTGTGCAACTGATGAGGTCTGTAACAGCACCTTCCAATTTGCAGTTGTTGTGTCAAGGGTGCTGCTTATTTGTCACAGTTTGGAGACTTTGCCAAAGTTTGCCCTAGTTGGAAAATCTGCGATTGGAAAAATGGAGACTAAACAGGCGATGGTGATTTTTATCCCAAGGCCGAGGACGTGACTGTGCCAGCTTCTGCTAAAGCTCTGGATGGACTTCTAGCTTTTAGGTGAATGTGTCATACTGGTCCTCTGCACACCTGGCATGTGGCGTTAGAGGTCTGCACAGGTCCTAACCTTAAGCCACAGTATTGTCTTTAACACCCAGTGCAGCTTGTACTTCCTAATTGGACATCTGAACTGGAGATTCAAGGCTAGATTTCATTGTATTCTTTCAAAATCACACAAAAAAAGACGGCTATTGCAATACACACTGATTTGCAAATTAACTAAACCCAAGCATAATCTGAGCCTGAAGCTTTATACAAATAAACAAAAGACCCAAAACCCCTGAGTGGCTCAAGTTATATAATAAATCTCTCCTTTCTTTCTGAATGGCAGCTCCACAGATGCTACAGAAGTCAGCAGCACCATAACTCTTTTATGGAAAAGAGACATCTTATAAATGAAAATCACCTCATTTAATAAACTCTCGTCAAATTAATCATTATTTTTACCGCCCGCATGCGGCGCAGGAAAGCCGAGACTTTGTTACAACTCACATTTCCTAAAGATACAAGCTGAATTCATTTAAATTTACACACCGAATAAAAGGATTTAGTTGGATAATCATAAAGATTGAAAGCATAGGCAGACTTGTACCAAACAGTTAATGCTTTAAAAAATCATCAAGTAAAAAAAATCATCAAATGAGAAGTGAACAGTTATACTCTGTAGGTTGAGGGGATGGAATTGGCCTCGTGTGTGAGTGAACAATGAAGGATTTTAAGGATAATAATGGTTAAAAATAATAATAAAACTAATGTGAAATAAAAAAGTATACACATGTAAATAATGTTTATGGACTGTTAATAAGATAAAGACTACTTCAGAACATAATTAACACCTTTGAGTATTTACATTACTCATACACTAACTTGTAACTTAACAAACAGGGTTTAAAAAAGTATTATTGTTACTATTCTTATTCACAATGTTTATTTTAAACCCTTAACAAGCTTTGTTTTTTGTTTGATTAGCACACAATTGCAACAATAATTATAATAAAGAGTTCGCAGTCGTCTGAAATGATCTCTACACATAGAAACTGCCAACGACTTTATTAAAAGTAATCTAATAAGGCCGTTAACACTTTTACAGTCTTATTAAAGCTTCCTGCATGTTAATTAAATCTTTGTAAGGACTCAAAGACTGTAAATAAAAGGTGGATGAAGGGTTTTGCATGCTCACATCTTTCTTTGTTAACTAGTGGATGATGTCAGAGTGGTTACAGCCACCTTTTATATACAGTCTATGCTTGAGTAGCACTTACCAACTTATAATCGCGTTTCACAAAAAGCTAAGCATTTGCTAACTGTTGTGGTTTAAAGATTTTATTCTCCTCGTGCTGAGGAAAAATTGATACCACATTTCTCTTAAGCGAGCAGAAAAAGACCTACATAATGGTTACGTATTAAAGCAGCGCTCCTTTAGTCCTTACATTGAGGCATTCAATTCACTGGACCTGTGTCAGAAGTGCTCCAGGAAATGTTACTCGGCCTAACCTATTAAGTAGCAAGTCGCGGCTTTTACTGAAGAAGTGACTCAAAGATGAGACAGACATATAATTGCCAGCACAATAACAGAGTGAAGTGCATGTATTAAAGGCACTAAAGAGACAGAGAGTTGAAGAAAGGGCAAGAGTACCATACCTCCATAGTCTGAGACTGGTGCATGGCTTTGATTGCATTCTGTGCCATAGCTCTGGTGGAAAACGTGACAAACGCACATCCTGTAACGAGGGAGGGGGGGCAGAGGGAGGGAGGGAGGGATGGAAGGGGAGTGGGAGGGAGGGCAGAAGGGCAGGAGGAGGAGGGAAGACAAGAAAGAACAAAAACAAGACAAAAGGGTTGGACACGTCGTCGTTATAAAAACCCAAAACAGAGATTGATACAGAGAACAGCTCACAGGCAGACAACAGTGTTCTCAGTCGCTGTAGAAACAACAGGCGAAAAACGAGCACAGTGTAATGACAACCACAACCCCTCCCCGACCCCCGCCCCATCCACCACAGGACACCTGGGACAATAACCATCGGAGCGTCGGATTGGCTGTTGATGCCTTCCCTCGTCCTTGCCCCTCCTCCTTCTCCTTCCTCTCGCTCCCACACACACACACGCACACACTGGCCGAATTCGTCATACCTGTATTCAACTGCTCTCATCTCTCAGCAATTGAGCGGTGTAAAGCAGGCTGAATATGCATGAAAACAATTTGAATCCATTTGGGCCGTTCATGTTGTTTTGTGTGTCTGACTGGGTGCCCTCTCTTTCTGTCTTTGTCAGACAGGAAAGAGATGTGATAGAGGAGGGCGAGGTGAGGGGGCATCAGCAGGGGGCTCGGGAAGACGGGAGGATAGGAAATGATATTAATTCAATCCACAGGGAGAGGAAGGCGAATAGGAAGTGGAGGTGTGGTCGGCCTCCTCCGTGACTGACACTGATTTTAGCCAATCAAGATTGGACACAGCCAGAGGCAATTTTAGGGGAGTTTGTTATCAGTTGTTTGTGGGTAAGGGGTGGGAGGAGGGGGTGCAAAGTTGTGTTTGTCTGACTGGTTAGGGAGTGATTAGAGGAGATAATGTGAGAAGTGCTTCAACAACACCCCAGGCTAATAATATGCTAACAAACTCACCAAGCCATGTTAGCGCAGCCAGGCCTGAACTGATTACACACATGCTTGGACACACACACACACACACACGTTCAGGTTCAGCTGGCTGACTCGTGGCTTGGCTACAGAGGAAAAAACTAATAGCATGGGTCATCAGATAGACTGTCCCTGGCTGTGTGGATGGGATGAAAGGGTGGAGAAAGGGGGGGGGGGGGGGGGGGAGGAAATTGTGAGGATAATGCAACAGACAACAAGACAGAGAGAGAGGGGAAGGACAGATATGTTGAGGAATAGATGATCATTGTTCTCTTCCACCTCGATCACAAGCCGCCTGTAGCTGTGATAGAATGAGGATGAGAGAGACGAATGGTCAGTTTTTTCTCCTGACTACATCCACGGCTGCCTGGATTTTAAACACAGGCGTTTCCCTGAGAAAATGTAGACCTGCACTTGTACAGTTGCAAGTTTATCTCGGGGCTCTGACCGCCCTTTCTGGAGGGTAACACGTTTCTGATGAGCCTCGCTGTTTAAAACCGGACGCTTCTTTGCTCGGTAGAGGGCAGGTTGGTTTCTTTGATTGTTGGGCTGTTTCACAAACTGATTTTAAAACAAGAGATTAGAGTTGCATCTGTTTCTCATAGTCACTGTTTGTCTCTTTTATTTTGTACGTAGTGCTCAAACTGCTTGGTTACAGCTTTGAATCAAATCGCCAACTTTACAATTATTAGACACCCCGTTCTACCTCTGCACACATTTGAGACACGGGGCACGCCGAGCAAGCAAGTCAAACCCCGTATTAAGTCGAATATAACCAATTTGAAGATAAATATTTTTAATATGCTCATTTTGATGCCAGCAAAACATTTTGACCGTGTGTCAACAGAATCAAAATCCGGCTGATTAGTAATATGGTTATTTATAAAAGAACCAGGCTGGTACAGATAGGGAGGCAAAGACTACGTGGGCAAACAGTTCTAAAACAGTTGTAATATTTTTTTTTTAAATAATCTGTGGTATATAATACATTTTAAAAGATATAATCTATATTTAAAGATTCAGAATTCCTGATCTTCAGCCTCTCGGGTGTCATTAAAAACACATCTCTGTTGTAGAAAGTTAAAACTGTATCATGAAAATATGAAAGCATATTTAAACAAGTTCCAGATGTGTGTCTCTTGGCCTCATTTTATTTTAACAGGAGATTAGGCAAAGTGGGGAACTCTGCTTTGATTTGACCCATATTTAACTGGATCAGGTGACCCTGAACTCTCCCTCAGTTACGCTGCAACTGGTCTAGGCGTGTGGGGTCTTCCCATGATGTGTTTCTTCTTTCCTCACCCTTTCACTCTCTGCAGTTAATCATTAGTTATTATTAATCTCTCTCTCTCGTCTCATCTCCCTCTCCTCACCCTGCTGGATATTTCTTCCTGTTAAAAAGGAGTTTTTCCATCCCACTGTCACCATATGCTTGCTCACAAGGGGTCGTGTGATAGTTGGGGTTTTCTCCGGATTATTGTAGGGTCTTTACGTTACAACATAAAGCAACTTCAGACAAACTCTTGTTGTGACTTATCGCTATATAGATAAAACTGAACTGAATGAAAGCAATGTCATTATCTGGCAAACTAAACTGCTGAGTAGGTGAAATTATATATCCTGGGCAATTACAGGAAATCATTTAAAAAGTAACATAACTGGTGTGTCTGAAAGAGGTCAGCACACCCTTGGTCCCAGCCGTTTTGAAAATCTTTTTCTGTCATCAAACTCAGAATGTGCTGTGTTTTTAATAATTTGCATAAATTGGCATTTTTTAAATTTCCCATGTTACCTAGCGCCCTAACTCTTTTTTTGAATCTTTTTTGTAGGTTGTAATTTTAAAAATCAGTTCTGAAAAAAGTAATGTGGATATTTTTTGAAGGCGTGGTTGCCAAACCTATTATATTAACACATGATAAAAGCAGAAATTATAGCACTCAAAAAGTTTACCGGGTCTCCTGTTAGAGGTTCAGACTGTGTTAACTGAACATATCAACTGAGGCCACAGTATTGAAGGTTCAGTTTTTATAGTCTACACCAGGGGTGCTCAATACGTCGATCGCGATCGACCAGTCGATCGCAAAGGTAGTATTGGTAGATCGCATGGCATTAAAAAAATAGATGCCAGCCTATCATCCATCCCGTCACTTGATTGATACAGGGAAGCCAGTCAGATGACAGCAGATTTTTTCTGACGCTTAGGTCGCTGCGCATGCGCAAACAGCGGCGCGAAGTGTAGTAAAACTGACAAGCTAGTCAGCGAGTTAACTCCAATTTTTAGCTCTCGGTTTTTTCTCTTAAACCTGGCCGTCAGCAGCTACTGTCCGGACTATGCATCCCTGGCTGATTCAATTCAGTGCAAGTCATCAGAGTAAACTCAGGTAATGACAAAAAATTTACATAGTTAATTGTGTTGTGAAATATTGGATATTGCGGTTATGCATGTATATACATTGTAGATATAAAGAATCCTCAATATATTTATAAATAAGTATATGTTTTGGATTTTTGTAGTGGGTAGATCATTTTGACTTGGTCATTTTATAAGTAGCTCACATGCGGAAAAAGTGTGAGCACCCCTGGTCTACACCATTTTCTGAATAGAATGAGAAGTTTAAGTGATGGCTGTCAAGAAGAATGAGCCTTGGTCTTTAGTGAGAACAACTTTAGAATTGAAAGAAATACACTTGAACAGTTTTTATCATCCGAGCACTCAAATCAACATCTTCTGTGTTCAATTTTCAAAATGATTGTTCCTATTGGTTATGCAGACCTGTCTCTGATCTTATATGAAACCTATTGACCTTTCCTTTTTCTTTTCTGTCACTGCCAACTGGAAGATAGAGTTCAATCACCTTTTATGTGAAACTACCTTGGTTGCTTAACATTAAAGAGGCAAGAAGGTGATAAAAAAGAGACTGAAGCTCTGACCTAGTAAACATTTGATGCGTCCTTTGCAGTGCCAGGGCTGCTGTGCTAAGTGGTAGCACTGAAGATAGGACATACAAAAAGGGGTCATTTTTCAATTTATTCAGGGGACTGTCTATTTTAGGTGGGCCACAATCTGCCATTTAACTGCTTATTTTCCAGGAGGCTGCCTCCATCCTCTGCAGAGAAGTAATGCCCCAGAACTAGATCAGTTCTGCAGGGGGCATCCATTTGGGTTAGCCCTCCAGACTGGTCCTGATAGGTCCTGACTCTATTTATAAAACCGGTCAGCTACAACATCATCGGCTGTCACCGAAAGGAGACTCATCAGTTTGTCTCCAACTGTCAGACAGGATGCTTTTCATCCGCAAAGAAACATTTCTATCTTTAGCCCGTTTCTGCAGCTTGAAGCCAAAGCTTCTAAATAAGGAATTCCACTGCGCCTGCACACTGATTCATTAATGTCGAAGCTGTTAATGAAAAAAGAAACGCTTAGAGTCGAAGCCATACTTTCTGGCTGGTTGGTGCATGTCTTATTTTTCGAAGCACAGAGATGGGACGTGGCTCGAGCGCTAAAAATACCTCACGGGCCGCATTCTGTCGTCAGTGGAGAACCAAACAGTCCTTTAATGAAAGTAGGGTAGCTCCCCAGGCCCAGCCATCCACTGGTGGTGTGATCCATATTTTATTAATAGCGGGATGGTGGAGCGCTCTTCTGATTGATATCGAGATTTAATAGGACCTCAGCAGCGATGCTATGTGGGACTGAGGGCCCCTGGGAGTTGCAGGCACACAGAAATCCGTAAAGGCCTATTTATTTCCAACCTGGTTAGGGGTGTTTGTTTACTAGCCAAGACCAAGCTGGACTAACAGTATTTCCTTTTCGACTAAGTGGTTTATATTAGTTCCACAGAAGCAAGGATTTGGCCATTGCATCTAAAATATTCATGAGGACAAAAGAGAGGAGCTGAAGAGGGATGGAAGAAGAAAACAGGGAAGGGAGGGAAGGAGGCCGGTGTGGGATGTCTGAGAAAAAGAGGACAAATTGATGCAAGAACGGATTCTAGGACAGCCAGGGTGAATATAGAGACGGGGAGGGCCGTGTTGTTCGCAGAAGCAGAGGAACATGGGAGTTTGAGTAGTGTGGTTTCAGGCAAAGACTCAAGATGGAGACAACCTTCAGAAGAAAAGGAGGAAGATCAGACTCGAGTCAACAATAAAACATCCATAACATTCAACAGCCACAGAAAAGTATATATCACCAACATAACCACACTGAACCTGCGTGACGATGACAGCGACAGCTCCCGTGACAGAAGGAGGAAGAATAGAAGGACAGAGATTCGCAAAAAGCCCCTCCATCTCCTCAGCACATAGAAACCACAAAGGGGCAGGGAAGGGGGAGGTAGGGTATACTGGGAGGATGTTTGAAATGAGCCGTGAGGGGAGGCAGGTGTGTGCTTGTGGGAAGAAATGGTTGATGATGATTATTTAGATAGGTAACATAGCTAAAAATAGATTGATAGATGATTATCATATCTGCTCATATGTCTTGAAACACGGACCTACAGAACACACCTGTCACACCCAGCAGCTGACTGATCTGAATGATTTGACACCTGGTTTATAGGTCCATTTCTTTTCTTTAAAAGCAGCCCTGGAGCACTTTGAGAAGAGCACCAAGAGTGTGCCAATTACGAAGGAAACTCGCCAGGAATTTGCTATTTTGCTGTGGAGGCAGCTCATACCTTTCTCCAAATCAACTGAATTGGAGATGTTGCCACATTCAGAGTCATAAAAACGTTTTTCTTTTCTTTTATGCCCGTGTTACTTTTTCATTACTGCTCTATGACTCCCCGAATGGCCAAATCAGCACCTCACCAACTGAAAAAAAATGAAAGGGAAATGGCTGGTATTACAAGGGTTTCATGTGAACTGCCAGTAATAACCATAATTTGCTTGAAATTCTAAATTTGAGGGCAGGCTTTCCTCAATATCAGTTTGGTACTGGACTCAAATTTGGTTCAACAAGTGATTTATGTCAACAGTAACTGAGACTGGTATCAAATAACTGTAAGATCATTCACTGAAGATAAAAGATCAATGTAGCTATGGTGTGCTGCATACGCCTTGAGCAGAGCAGTGCTTTTTGAAACTAGCAACGAGCACAAGGTGGATTTGACTGAGAAACCTGTCGATCACATAACCTAACATAAACTCGTATACTGATGTAATAAAGTGGGGTCTTCGTCTCATAGACTTATCAAGTCAAAAAAAAGTAAATACAGTTGCAGTAAAATTATGAAAGTGCTTTAAAATTAACATTTTGTTTTGCTATGCAAAACATAACCAATCCTTTTATTTCAACACTACAAAGCCAACAAAGCAGCAACTCACGTCCCGATTTGGACAGCGGATTTGAAAATTCCCACTGCTCTGCAATGGAAGTACAGAGCTTAGGACTGGCTCATGGACAGGGTAAACCGGAACAGCAGGGAAGGTGGAGGATATGAACAGAGGTTAGGAGGCGAGAAGGAGGAGTGGGAGAGGGGATGTTTGGGGATGAAGCTGACAGAGCAAGAAGGGGAGAAGAAAGAATGGGGGTGGGGGGTATATAGAGCGAAAGAGGAGAAGCATGTATTCACAGTGGTGGCCACAGCAGCCTCGAGATGTTGCTCCAGTTCATTTGCATTGACTTCTTAAAATGACTCTTTTAAGACCTCGAAGGAAAACATTTAGGAAGAAGCAGTTGGTTGAAAACAGAATCTGATACAAAGGCTGTGCTGTATTAGGCATATAAGGTATACTGGGCTTGTTGCACTCATTTAATTTCTATAAACAGATATCTATACATAAATGTGGTTCCTTTTTTAGTCCGTTTGTACTCTCAATCCCAACAGACTTCAATGGTAAAATCCCAACTTTACGGCAACCTTTCAGCGGAAACTCTTTTTGGTGACTTCAGCTATTTTTTCTCTTCAACAAACAACTGTACCGTGGCTATGATTTTCTATAACTCACCTGTTTGTTAAAGCTTAAAATTAGGGCTCTAGCTGCTGTTGTCTGCTAGCTGTCTCTGCTAACTGTCTCGAGGCTTAACCTCTATTAATAAGAATAATTAAAGTGGGCTTCATGTGCTTTTAGGACCTCTTTGAAATGGGATTATCTGACTATATCTATCAGTTTTTATTTGGGAATTTGTGCTTCTGTTCTAATGAGTAAAATTCTTAGTTGATACTTAGCAGTTATTAGCAGGTGTTTGCGCCTATGCAGGTAAAGCTAACCAAGCTTGTTTGCACTGGCAGATGGTGTAACGCTCCTCACTTTCATCCAAGTATGGTCACTTTTGGATCCAAAAACCAAAAGTATGGTAGCTGATGCTGACGCTTTAAGAACAGGAAGTTCAGAATTAGTCTGTATACTTTATATACAGTCGATGGTTTGCACCTCTCTCATCCTCCACCTTGTGTCCAACAGCTATCATCAGAGGCCTAAAGACTTATTAGCAACCATCTGATAACCAGTGGTTGTGTAGGGAAAACTAGTGAAACAGGTTGTTTGCATGGCTAATGCCGACTTGATTGTAAACAATAACTAAACAATAACTACTACTATTTAACTTGCTTGGAGGATAAATTGGCATCGCTCATGCAAACTACAAGAGACCGCAGCAATCTTGCAGCAAACTTTAACAACCACTTACAACTGGTTGGTAAATACACATGTGGTTGCCGAGGGTTGCTAAAGAGTCTAAAGGCCTGTGTGGCTGAGGCCATACAACACCAGCTAATCTAGAATAATTTTATCTTGTAATATGCAGAAAATAAAATAACCTTTAAACCACAACTTGATGCCCCTATACATCCATTAAGTGGATAAACTAGCGGAGCCTTTTGAGAGCCCTGATCCAGCTTCAGCTTTAATTATTTCTGCTCTCATTCTATTGCTTATTATTATCACTAGAATTTCTGCAGTATCTATCAAACCAATAAAACCTGATAATATGAGCTCTAAAATGGCCTTTGACGTCTTTATGACCTGCACAGAGCTCTTCCACTGCAGACCTTTGATGGCTAATAATTGATTTTATTTTGGCGAACCATTCGATAACCATCTTCTGAACCACTCAGACTCCGGGAAATAAAAAAGGACAGAGCGCACTTCCACTTGCCGAAGACAATGAATGGCTCAAGGCTGACTTTCAATTAGAAAATCAAGCCTACACACACAAACATTTATTGTTGGTTCTGTCAGGTGTGCAGCTTGATCACAACATTAAAATACTATTTCAGGTAAATGGGGAAATCTAATTTAATAGGCACGGGCACATTATGCGCAATGAAAGGCTCATCATTTTTCTATACTGCTGATTTGCAAAGGAAATATTTATGACCCCAAAAAGTTTTTATATAATAATTACCGCAGTTTTAAGTAAACACTGACAGCTCGGAAAACACTTCCAGAGGTAGACAGTGAAGTGAAAAATGGCTGAGAAGGTGTAAATGAGCAGCTTCCTGTGCAGCACAAATGCTTTTAAGCAGGCAAATAACAATAAACTGCAAAACATTAAAGCGGTTGGGAACTTTTTCAAGTCAGTTTTTCAGAACCTCACTTCAACCAGTCAACTCTTATCACAAAATTTCGAGGTAAACACTTTTGAGTCATTACACAAGTTAATGCAATGAACTGTAGCTGCTGGAGGCCACGCAGGTGTTAATGTTCACATGAGGAACATCAAGTCTGGATCGAAGTGAGTCAGAGGGACAGGTACCTCTGCTGAGCCCGTCGGGTCCTCGGAGGATCCGGCATTCCTCGATCTGTCCAAACGCAGAGAACATGACCCGGATGTCGTTCTCGTTGCACTTCTTCGACACCATGCCGATGAACAACTTCCTGTCTTCCACGGCTGTAAGGAGAACCGAGAAACAAGATGAATGAAGAGATTTTATGACATTAACACTCTGTGCATGCCAGAGTTAATGCTGTGTTCCTCTCAAATGACTTTAAACATTTCCTTAATACCTATTTCACTCTTTTAATCAGAAAAGACCTCAGGTGCCCTCTAAGAAAACCACTCTGACATAACTGTAATGGGCTTCTAAAGCAGATAGAAACATGGCATAAAGGAAAAAAAAAAACAGTTTGAAAGCTTAATCTGTTGAACTTTGGGTTTTATTGTAAATTATGGCCTTAACCCAAATGTTATATAAGACCAAACTCACTTAGTCATAAAGCCTGTTGCATCCAGAATAGTTTGAGGGGTTTTTCTTGATGCTGAGCTAATGAGCTGCTACTAGCTTTATATTTATTATCCAGGCATTTAAGTGTTTTCAGTGTTTGTTGTGAAAGCAAATAAGTACTTTAAAGCTGGTGTAGGCAAATTTCTTTTAGTTTTGGTCATTAGACAAAAAAAGTGGATTCATCAGAGTACTATCACCGGGGAGAGTGGGGTTCAAAGTCCCTATACGCCATATGGATTCAGTGTTGCCAACTCCTCAGTAAGGAAAATCGCTATTGGCTGTCCTAAAAGTCGCTAGAAGTCGCCAAATGACGTCATCGCCTAATTTGCATAATTGGCCATGCTAATGTAATTGTAACCTACGCTGTTGGAGAGAGAAATAACATCGTGGAAGAGTCATAAAGTGAGTAAAAAACGTCCTAAATGCAGTTTGAATGTATTTAGAACTACAAATTAAATTTATTTTAGCAATTATTGTTTTTAAATGTCACAATTCCAACCCTGCTTCTTTATCCAGGCCTGGACCAGCAAAAGTGACCCGAAATTGGCACTCTGGTGGAGTTACTTTGTGTGTGAGTGTGTGTTTATAAGTAGTTTTAAACCTTGTGATCCACAAAACAGCATAAGAGTAAAGGAAGAACTGACTGCGTTACAGTCAGTGCGGGAGCAGCGGCTTCGCTCATGCGCGATTCATTTGCCGTTTGGACGCACATGTGTGAACGTCTCTTGCCCTGATAGCAGCTGAGGAGGACTATCCTCCGCCTGTGAGCGCTTTGGCATGGGTGAGGTGCCCAAGGCAGCACCGCTGCTTGTTGAGAGTAAGAGCGATACGCGTTTTCACGTCAAAAAGTCGTCATAAATAAGTCTCCAATAATACCAGAAAAAGTCACCAGATTTGTCGCTAGTCGCTTTTTAGAAAAAAAGTTGCTAAGGGGGTCTGAAAACTTGCTAAATATAGCGACAAAGTCGCTAAGTTGGAAACACTGCATGGATTACATGCTGGATAGTGGGTGGGGCTTAAAAACGAGCCCTTGGGCTATAACCTCCGGTTTGACTGACTCATTACTAGTGATGTGTGATACCACTGATTTCCTTTCCGATCCGATCCAAGTAATATTCAGGGTGGTATCGACGATACTGATCCCGATACTTTGTACAAAAACATTTTATTTATTGTATCTCAAATTATAGCATGATAATGATTACAGGACATCAGATTACTTGTTCTTATCACTTAATAATGCAGAGTTCATCATACAGAAATAAAAAACCTGAAGTTGTGCTATTTGAACACCTGCCTGCCTGCAGCACTAAAGGACTCCGTGAGAGACGTCTGTCTCGCCCTAGCAGCACCTGTCGTTCTCCTCCTCTTCAGTTCGTCTCAATATACGCTCGTCATATTCTGTGATATGATTTACTCTGAGGTGTTTGACCTCAGGTTAGTGATGTTGCCACAACCATACATGCCAACCCTCCCAATTTTTCCGGGAGAATCCCGAATTTCAGTGCCCCTCCCGAAAATCTCCCGGAGCCACCATTCTCCCGAATTTCTCCCGATTTTCCACCCGGACAACAAAATTGAAAAAACCATATCGCAGAATTCATAGTGCCTATTCCAGTTTCCAACAATGGCGGCAGCTGCTTAGTTTTAATATTACTCTTATTTCTCTTTCTGCGTCGCAAAAAAACTTTTAACATGTTTTCAGGTGAGAATGTAGCTGTGTAAACTTCAAATATCTGAGACGACCGACACATCGTCTTCAAACCCCCGCGGTCTTTCACTACTCGGGTTAAACATGATATATAAGTCACTTTGATAACTTAAAAATGTTATTGTTGGGCTTTTTCAGTGTTTTATTTGTTTGTGAGTAAATTGGCTTGGCTGAGATTAAAGTTATTAGATTAGATTAAATTAAATGTTACTTTATTAATCCCTCGGGTGGGTTCCTCCGGGGTTTTCACACAGCTGAATAAACGTCAAACAGAAAGCTGATTAAACAGAAGTGTGAGACGGTCGAGAGTTTACGTCAGCGCCCTGTTATATTTTAGATGGCAAGGAGCAGACGGCTGTTTCACTCCACCGAGGGAGCTCGTGCCGTACTACCCGGCTTTCTTTAGACCGCGAAGGCCGGGTTCTGAGGTGGAAGCAGCCTCTGAATTTGGACACCCCTGCTGTATTTTATCCGATAAATCAACACTGTAAAATGTATTTATCACCCCCCCCCCCCCAACAGCCCTTTTGAATGTCTCCCTAATTCTGAGGTCTCAAGGTTGGCAAGTATGGCCACAACACCTCACTTTTTTGCCACATGTATCGCAAACCACGTCTCAGCTGTTTGTGGAAGTAAAATACATCCACACAATTACGCTCAGCCATTGTTGTGAGTGCACGCGCCAAGGGGCTGCAGACATTTATACAGCCGTATTTCGCACATGACTATGAAAGGCGGAAGAGGAAGTAGTTCCTTTGAATGTAGACAATCCGAATGTTATAGTTTCTTTCCACTGTGTTCCTGTTAATGATAAACTACAAATTTACCCTAAATTACTAAAATATTGATATTTTAATGTGAGAATCGATTCTAGAACATAAATGATTGGTATCGAAAGAATTGATATTTCAGGATTGATCCGCACATCACTACCCATTAGCTGTGCCATCACTGGAACTTATTTCCTAAGCACAGGAATGCTTCATGGCTAATCAAAGTCCTTAGAGAAGCAAGTCTGGGTACTCAGCAGCCATACTGGTAATGCTTCCCTAGGTAGTTATTTCGAAGTATTACTGAAATTAACTTTAATTTATTAACTGCTTATCCAATTCAGAGTCACAGAGGGGATAGAGCCTATCCCAGCTGTCACAGGGTGAGAGGTTGGGTACACTCTGGGCAGGTTGTCGGTCTATCGCAGGGCTAACACAGAGAAAGAGTGTGTTAACACTCACAGCCACACCTATGGCCAACCACTGAACCTAACATGCATGTAGTCGGAGTGTGGGAGAACGTCAGAGCACCTGGAGAACTGGGAGAGAACTCATGCAAGCACTAGGAGAACATCCACACAGAACGGTTTCAAACCAGGGTGCACTAATAACTTTAATTTCAATCTCCTAAAATAAAATGCTTAAAAAGTTTGCTGACCAATGCGCTGTTACAGATTTCTTTCATAGATGTCATATTAGGACTGCCACTTTTCTCTCCTATTATGTTTCTGGTTTAATCCCGTGCTTTTGCCGGATGAAAGAAGGATTAACTGTAAAGAATTGGGTGTTTCAGAAAGCGTTCTCACAACTTTAAACCCTCCCAAACTCAGATATGGTGTAAGTTAAAGATTTACTGAACATTTCTGCCCCAAAGTTAGTGACACCACAAAATAAAGTAATCATGGATAGATGGAGTGTGAACATCGCAGCAGCTCATAACCAACAATCAGCGCTTTATCGTGTAAAAGAATTGGCTAACTTGACTTTGTTAGGACATAAAACTTTGCTGATTTATTTAAGAGCAGTTCCAATTTCAGATGACCAATATTTTCTTTGCTTGAGGGTAGTTTCTGTTTTGTGTAGTTTACGGATAATCACATTCAAAGCCATTTTTTAAATATATATACCAAGGAGAGTATGCTGTGAAATAGTGATGTGTGGAAAAAAAGATTGGTAAGAACAAAGAGTAAAATAAAATAAAAAAATAGATAAAAATGAAAAAGAGCGAAATGTGGAAAAATGGATTGAGACAAAAAAATGTAGCAATCAAAAGAAACAGTCAAAGAAAGAAAAAAAGACAGTGGGAGAGCGATGAAGACAGACAGAGTTCATGTATTTCATCATGCCATCTGTGAGGCTCTGATCAATGTCTCATTATCACTTCAACACCGGCTCCTTGCTGAGACTCTTCAGCCTGTCCTCTCTCACCCCCTTCCTCCCTCCCTCCACCTCTCCTTCCTCTTCTATCCTCCTTCCTCCTCCCTCGTGAATTTCTCTCCATCTCCTCTGCTGACACAATCCCTCCTTCCTCCGGTGCAATCTCGAGGAACGGGCGCAGGCGGCTGCAGGTGAAGGCGAGAAACTTGCCCCCGTGTGTTTTCCAGCGCGAGGCGTTAAGTTCGAATTAGGCTGAGAGTGAAACCCACATTCATTCGCTGAAACAATGCGTGCATGTGTGTGTTTATGTGTTCCCGCTGCATTCAATGTAATGCTAATCCAATTCATTTTTAATGAGGAAACTGTCAGCTCTTACCGCGAGGCGAAAGAGATAAGCGGTCTGTTGCACTCTGGGAAATCAATAGCGCACTTGTTTATTTTGCTGTTTGAATTGTTTGTGTGTTTAAAAAACAAACCATCGGGATACGCTGCCAAGATAAGTGTTGCTTCAAAAAGCTTTAACTCCTTTGTACACACAGTTTGTGTGTGTGTGTGTGTGCGCACATCACTCCAGAGAAAGATTACCACAAGTCTAACAGCAATGTAATTAATTTACTCTGTGTCGATAGGAAAGAAAGAGAGGAGATATCGTTACAATTGACTGTTTCTGTTTTCGGACGAGGCGCACAGGCAGGCGGGCGGGTGATAAGACTCATAAAGCCGGCTCTGGGATGTATCAGGAGTCGGTTTTGCATTCGGGGATAAATCGGAGCAGAAGCGGCCTCACGCTGAGCTCCAAAAATAGTTAAAAGATGCCGAAGAAAGAATCACAAAGGTTTAGGGAAGTGTTAAATAAAAAACCCCACACACATACGCACAAGATTAACCAATACTGTTATCTCTCTCAGTCTCTTTCTCTTCTTCCATCTCCACTGGCTAAACTAATAAAGCTCTGCGCAGCCATACGTCACTGTTACAGCGGATCTAACACTGGGTTTATTAAAGGTCATTACCGTTAAATGGATGGACGTGTAACGTATGGTCTGCTCTATATTTCACCATTCCCACTGTGAGCAGCGGCTTCTTTATTAAGTTCCACCATCCTTACCCTGACAGTTATTTCTTATAAAGTGATATTTGGCCATATTTCAGTGGAGCGGATGATGGCTTTTATAAGCATTTCTCCCCCTGCCTTCCCAGATGCTGTCATTTTGCTCTCCTCCCCTGCAGTGGACAGTGACATACATGGCAGGCTAGAAGGAAAGCTCTGTGATGCTGCTGTGGCAAATGAGCTGCATTTAACGTACATGTGAGTTCTGCATGTGTCTAAGAAATGCTATTAAATGTAGCATTGCTGGCTTTAAATGGGCAGCTCATCCAAACCAAAATTCCGCTCAATTACTCAGCATTAAGGGTCACTTCATCCAAACTGCAAAAACCTACATTTTCTCACTTAACTGTCTAAATAATTTTAATTTCATTTGCCAGATTTTTCACATACCCAATGCGCTGCCACACTACATAATTCTAATGGGAACCATTTCACACCAAAAAATCCCCAAATTGGGGTCTTCTGGTTATTCATCCAGCAAAACTGCAAATCTCCGAGGAAGCTTAGATGTTTTTTTTCTTTCAAAATTGCACTCTTGTTTTTACTTTTTTTGAACCGCAAAAATTGGGTCGCGCTAATTTCTGATGCAGCTGGAGTCCGAGCAGCAAAATGTGTGAAAATAACTGCTCTTGTGTAAATTTACCGAGAAGGTAAGGAAAGCCCGAGTTATTACCTCATAGTGTGAAGAACAAAATGTCACAGCAGTGTATTTACTTTAAAAATGTCAAGAAAAAAAAAAGAGTTATTAAATTTTTTTGCTTGACATTCAAGTTTAGCTCAGATTTGGTACTGAAAACATCCGCTATGGGCTGTAAGAAGAATTTAAAAAGTCAGATTGACTATTTAGAAATAACTTCCCAGAGTCCTGCCATTTAATAACATGACCTCTGGAGTACATAAAAGCTAAACTCTGCAAGGGAAAATGAGAAACAATGATTGTTTTTAGCACCTAAGTCAGCGGTCTCCATCTTTTTTCAGCTGCCTTACACAATCATGCCCTAATAAGTTCATTTGAACTCATTTTAAATAGGATCAGGACTTTTTAATTCATTTTAGCTGCCCATAACTTTAGCTTAACATTAAAACAATGGAGCTTTTACTTTTTGTTACTAATTAATTGAACAGGTAATTATGTTATGATAGTTAGTGACCAATTTCCCTGAGTTTATCTATTACTGTTCAGTTTGTTAACTATTAATCCAAACTTTAGTTGTTAATCAGGCCTTGTCACTAGCAGCTAACTGCTAACTAATAGTCACATTTGTTGCTAAATGTCATTCATAACTTCATATTAATAACTTTAGCTATCTATTGTGTTTGCAAACACTTTCGACTGTTTTCCTTCAACATGTCTTCTGCTTGATCAACGTCTTCGTTTTATGGCAAAGAAACCAAATTATTTCCTCCTGGATTTAGTGGGACATAGGTGTTTATCAGCTTCAGGTTTCTGTTTTTACGGCAGTTATATCGTTGTCCATGACTGAAAGCTCACGTCCAGTTGAAGCAATGGAATTAAACATGAGTCCAACAGTTTGAGTAATGGTAAGAAGTAAAGTGACCGTCTGGAAATAAATAAGGAACTAACTTATAACATATTTGTGAGTTGATTTTTCAAGGTCTGCATCTTCGCTCAACAAAATGCGTCAGAAGAAGCGATGAAGTATTTATAAATGAGCTAACAGATAACAGCAGGCCTACCCTTTAAAGATGCATCCACTGGTATTACACACTGTCCAACAGCTTCCTCTTTGAATGAGAAGGAATGGAGGATGAGGCTAGGTATAGGAAATCAATTCAGAGCTGGATCTGCGGTATGTAGTTTGGGAACGGGGTGATCTGAGGACGAGGGTGTGCGACACTGCTTGTGTGCATGCACGCGCGCGCATGTGTGTAATAGATGCATTAGGGAGAGCGTGTGTGGCAAGAGGAGAGTGCATACAACATGTTTGTATGAGTGAGCAGCCACAGGGGAGAGAGGCCGGTTCACAACGAGGCCAAAACGATTCAACTTTCACTGACCTCCTTATGAACCACCTTAATAATTCATCACACATAGAAAAATATATTTATATATATCAGTATTGCCCCATCCCACCCCCTTTCTCTCCTCTGCTCTATGTTTCAATCTTTTCCCCGAGTCCCCTGCGCTGTCTGCCAATCAAGCAGAGATAGCCATTACCAAGCAAAATTCGAAAAAGGCTATTGATGCATGCATGCATGTGTATGTGTGTATGTGATATTGATGGGTCTGTCGCTGTGCATGTGTGCAGTGCCACTCACCATTAGATTTCTCACTGTCTGCAGGTTTCATCTGAATAGGGTGGTGCATCTGTAGAGACAGAAAACAAGGACAAAAAAACGCCTCATCAAATATCGGTACACATGCCCTAAAACACAATATGACGAATGCTGCAATTCACTTTGTCTCTTCACATCCAAATGAAATCCCAAGAGGATTTCATACTCTGTTAATTACACATGTTTTATAGAGATGCTTTTGTCAGATAAGAAATATGGCGGCAATTGCTTTGGTTTTCCCACAGCAGATAGAAATCTGTGTGAGACACAGTACGCCGCTCAGCTCCGCAGGGCGGCGGTAGAGCATCTAAACCGGTTTTCTCTAGCAAATGCCAGAAAACACGAGGAGGAGATGAAGATATAGGGGTCAAGAGGGCAAGAGGAAGGACAGAAATGAGACCACATGCAAGAGCCAGAGCATGGGAAAGTACAAGGAGGATGCACATCAGCAAAAACCGAGAAGTAAATAAAAGAGGAAGAAGCCCCAAAAAGAAGAGGAGGAAGAAGAAGAGCAAGCGGTTTTCTGCTTGACATTTCTAAATCGCTTAGAAATAACTACCCAGGGACATAAACACATGGAAGATAACAGTTTGCTTGCAAGAAGTCCGCTCACTCACTTCAACAACTGCAACTGATTATTGTGGAGATAAAAGCTTCATACAATAGTCGGCCAGATGACCACCAGCATGAAAAATGCTGGTGCTGGTGCGCTGCACACTGAGAGACATTAGCATATAAACATAACCTTTCAATATTTGGAATATTTCAGCATTGTTATTTGTCTGTCACTGTCACAGAAGAAAGACCTAAAAAGAGTTTATTTCCACAAATCACTGACTCACTTTGGTTTACAGACATGAACTCAATCCTTGCACGGGGTTGTATATGATAACGTTGATGCATGATCAGCTGGAGAGGACATTATGTTTCAGGCTTCCTAACCTGCTTCATGGTTCAGATGGTAAGAGATATTACTCTGCTAGATCTGAAGTATGAAGTCTGACATTAGAGCAGAATTGGTCAAAGGGTATCATGTTTCCTGTCTCCTGCTCGCTCTACAGCACCACCCCTCTTTAAAACCGGAGGATTTTCAACTCATCAGACATGGATGATTTCCTGTACAACATATGACTCTAGACCAGGCTTGGGCCTGACTGTTCAATCGATTCTCATCCCAGTGGTGTCTATCAGAAACTAATGACATTAAAGATCCCAAATTGTCTTTTGCACTGTTTTTAAGGAGAGACCAAGTCCTCGTTAACCGAACGTTATCATCCCACAAATGTGTCTGTTTGTGTACAAGCTTCTTTTCGGACAAGGGGCGATGAGAGGGTCCTCCAAGGTTTTGGAAGTGGTGATGTGTCTTCATAGATCGAGAAGTTCAGCATAAAAAGTTGTGACAGCGACTGCTGTGGACTCTTTATGTTTTTTTAAACACTCAGTTTTACTTTGTATGTTGGAAGTTAGAACGTCGCTTTCCACCGCGGCTCACAGATGGACTAACAACAGCACAAAGGAAGAGTGACCCACAGCCCGGTTGTACCAAATACCTTATACACTGCCTCCATCTGGTAAAAGAGCCCACTGCAGGCAGACTGGACATTCTTTTTTTAACCTTATTTTTACTTTTGATTTTACTTGCTGTGTTAAAGGGTAGGCACCAAAAACAGCTTGGTTGGTATTAAAAAAGAGCTTTGGGTTAAAATGACAAAACTACCCAGTGCATATAAATGTTACGCCAAGGGTTCCTGAACAGTTGTCCATATGTGATAGGTTGGGCTAGTACCATGTTGTGTGCCACACACCACAGACACCAAAGGCATCTCAAACTTTATAAGCTTTACACCAGCTGAACATCTGGCTAAAATTGATTTCCAGGGTCAGAGCCAAAGGCTGGACACAGCAGGGGTCAAGGAAGAGCCACCTGCCACAAAACCAAAGCTGAAGCCCACGTAGTCATAGAACTGAACTGGACTTCCAGTCATTGCTGTTTTTCTAGCACAGTCTTTTTTTGAGGTATCATTTCTCAACTGTTTTTCCCACAAAGACATATTTTAACCACTCAACTGAGAGATACATTAAAAAGCTTATCACATGCTTGAGCTCTGACAGATCGCCGACCTGTCAGCTAGGAAGTGGTTTAAGTTGTGATCTGATTACATACTTTCGCATTAGGCCTTTCTGTTAACAGTCATTCTTATTGCACTGATTCTGCTTGGATTAACGTTGGATCTTACTGCACACAAGGTTGGCCCCAGTTCAACGTAAACTGTCCTGCACATCCTTCTTTGGCTTTTGGCTGCCTTTAGGTTGTCGACTGGCTTGCATGAGACAGCTGGAATAGCAGGAAAAAGACATTTGAAATTGCTGGAGGGATTTCTTTCCTTGATCAAACTGCAGCTGTCATTTAGACCTGATTTGATCTCAGTATGATCCAGACCAACTGAAGACCCAGCCCGGCTTATCTTGATGCATTCTGACTGCAGTGCATTGTGTAAGTATTTACATTTTGCGATTTTTTTCTTCTTTCTTTATCCACACGCACAGTATTAAGAAACAGATTGCTCGTCTTTAGCAGGTGTAAATGGGGTTTAATGCCTGCATTTAGACTCGTCTTTTTAGATCCTGGATATCTCTCTGATGTATCCAAGAAGCAGCTTAATGGAGCTGAATGATGGATGGGTTTTTTAGGTGGTGAGTCTTCTTTTATGGAAAACAAAACAAAAAAAAAAAAAAACACTTCACAGATGAGACGGCTCCCCCTCCCTCGCCTCGCCCTCCTTCATGCTCTCCTCCTCTGTCCCTTTTTTTATTCCCTCCATCTCTCTTTCCTTTATGGGAGATTATGTGGCTGTTTGATCTGCGGAGAGACGAATGACAGTGATTCTCCAAATCTAGCCCAGTATCAATCACACTCAGAGTCAAATACCAGCCGTGAGTGAGTAGGTCTGTGTCTGCGCGAGCGTGCATAAATGTGTGTGTGTGTCCGTGCGGGTGTGTATGCGCCCCGTCTTACTCATAACGCCCCTGGGCTCAGTCACGCTGTGACAGAAGGCTTTGATCTTCCAATTCTATCACACACCTTTATCCCAACTCTCTCCCTTCTTGCTCGCTTCCTTATCATCCTCACTCTGCTTTTTTCCCCTCCCTCCTCGTCTCCCAGACCTGTCCCAGATGAACGCGCGCGCGCACACACACACACACACACACACACACACACACACACACACACACACACACACACACACACCTAGTCTGTTGATTAGTTCCCAAACCTGCCTGATGGGAGCAGTGAGTGGTGAATGAGGAAGAAACAATGTAGCAATAAAAGGCAGAAAGAAAGAGAGAAGAAAATCATCAAATAGAAGAGGAGACAAAGAAAGAAAGAAAAGGCAAGAAATAAAGCAAAAAAAACCTAAGAATGAAGCGAGAAAGAAATAAAGAAGCAGGAGAAAATTAGAAAAAAGGAAGGAAGGAAACAACAAAGGTAGGAAAAAAGAAAGTAAGATAAAAATTTAAAAAAATAGCAACATAAGGAAAAGTAAGAAAGAAAGAATACAAACTAAAGAGAAGAAAGTGTGAAATAAATAACGAAGAAAAGGAAAAAAGAAAGACCAAAAGATGAAAGAAAGACTAATTGAAAAGATGCAAACAAGAAATAAAGCAAAGAAAAAAGATAACTAGAAAGATAGATAACAACCTAAAGAGAAGAAAATTACAAAGAAATTACAAAGAAAGGAAAAAATAGAACCTAAGCAGAAGGAAGAATTAAAGAAATAAAGAGATCGATAGATAGATAACAACCTGAAAATAATATAATAGAAGGAAAGAAAAAAGAAAAAGAAAGAAAGACAAATTACGACCTAAAGAGAAGAAAGAAAGAAAGAAAAAGTGAGACATGGTGAGACAGTGGATCCAACCAGAGGGAGGAAAGATAATAAATATCATATCATATATCATATGGACAGAAGAAGAGCTGTAGACTGTCAGAAATAATCGGCAACCCTTCAGGCTGGAGTCTCAGTACAGTATCACTAACACAAGGACAGATGCAGGGACATGGATGAGGAGTGTGTGTGTGTGTGTGTGTGTGTGTGTGTGTGTGTGTGTGTGTGGAGGAGGGGGGTGTTGAAGCCACATCAAAAGAAGCAAAGTCATGTCAAAGCAAACCTGGAAGTCACATCAAGTCAGTTTTCGTTAATCCATTTCAAAGTCTGTCCTCCAAAGGCAAAAAACAAAAACAAAAAAACAAAAACAAAAGCCACGACAGCATCCGCCGCGCTGCTGTCGTTCACTCCTGAAAAACACTGCCAAAAGCTGCAAACACACACACACACTCAAACAAACACACACACATACACACAAGTACAAAAACTACGTCTGGCTTTCAGGCATCTCCTCCTCAGGTCTGTCTACACAAAATGCCTGGTGGGCGGGTGGCGCTGTCGACATGTTTGATCTTGGCGAGTTCCCGCCGAGATCCACAAAGCAAGACTCTCCTCCGCTATCCCACAATTCCACTGCGAGGTTTCTTCTCGCCTGGCGGCCCCACAGCCACAGCCTGCCATTAATTATGTGCTCTGCGGGAGCCCGGCACAACTACTAAGTCCTGGGTGCGCTCAGACTCATAAAAAAAAAAGCCCAGAGAACCAAAAAAACCTCCACAACGTGAAGCCACGTGTGCAGCCGCCTTGATGCTGCGCTGGCATTTAGCTTCATAAATGTATGCGTCTAGTCACCAGGAAGCTTAATCTTCTTCCTGTTTACCTGCTGCTAGCCTACGCGAGTGTTAATTCTCCCGTCTTTCCAGCCAAGAACTGAGTCAGCTTTCTTGGTAAATCTTTAATTGAAGTGGTTTTCATAAGCCACTCTAAGCCAGCGCGTAATAATTAATCAACAACAAGATTTACAAAATAGGAAAAATGAGAAATCCTTCAGAGGGCGGCTGTACAGTTAATGACACAAAGTTGAATTGAACGCAATTTCCCGATGTTTTGATTATTTGCAGTGAAAGTTTGCATGTGCTTTAAGGGGCTTATTATCTGCTTGTAGTGCATCCGCAGAGCACTTGAAATAAAGTGTCACCATTTGTTTTTAATCATTTTTCGAGCGCCTGAATTGCCTTGTTGCAAACTGCATATAGCTCGGTTCTGATTGGCTGAGTCACACTGTGCACCGCTGTAAAATACATGATAAATGCACACCTTTGAAAATCGATTAACATTTAATTTACATATTAATGTGCAGACGGAAAGTCACCGCTCACGCCGGTAATAATGAGTTGCCGAGCCGCGGTGTTGTTACTGTTTAAAACCCCCACTGCTGATAATAATAGCTCCTTTTAGCCGCTTTAAAGCAATATGTTATTATTATTAGCATGCTACAAACTTTAAATTCTCCAGATTTGCTGTTTTTGGACAGCAGCTACATGGGAACCACAGTCTGTGATGACTGTAAGCGTATTCAGGGGTTTGATTATATTGTAACTAAAATCAGCGACCTTTAATGCCTTTAAGTTTAGCGTCAATCATGTATGAGCAGCTAGCGTTAAAAACTAAACCTGTGATCACCTGTTGTTCGAACTGGGAGCCTCCTAATATACACATTACCTTTTTGTTTTCCCTTAAGTAGCTTTAAGATTGTTAAACTTCATTAAATCTATATGATTACACTAAAAAAAAAATCAACTGAACACGCGGGCTCGTCCTGGGTTTAATTTTCACAAGATGCGCCTCCAATCTGAAAATGAAACGAGCAGCTCTGAAAATGGAACAAATGTTCTGACAAACTCAAATAACAGCTGCGACACGCCGACTTTTTACACCTGATTCTCCTCAAACTTCCTGATCAAAATAATAACTTGATATGCACAAAAAAGCCTAATTAAGGCCCTCCTGCGTCTGAGGCGCTGCGATAATAAAGAGAGATACAAAAACACAGGCCATTGCTGGTTGTGAGGTGGTTTTATGGAGGGATGTGTCTTTTCACTCAAACAGTTGGCATAGTGGTTACAAAATAATGTACCTAACCATATGTATTCATTTTTCAGTTAGCCAGAAATCAAAAAATTGTACTTTGCATCTATACATGAGGGTCATTTATCTATATTGAACATGTTGTTTCCATTACTCCCTCTCAGGTTTTCTTTAGCGCAGTAAATATCAGATATCCGTCATAAGCCACCATCTCCAGTACAGTTCCTGTAATGGCCACTTGAGGCAATCCCCACAGAGTGCCATGTTAAAATGCTAATATGAGAGTTCAGTGTTAGGGCCACTTCAAAGACTGTTTTACTACCAGCAGCAAGCAGCAACAAAACAGCCATGCTACTGACAGTTCAGCATATCACTCACTGCAGTATCACTGTTATTGGTCAGAAGTGATTTACTGTGGCTCACTGACTCATACTGGACTCCTTTCACAAAGTTTCACAGCCTTTTCCAGAATAAATAAAGGCAGATGCTTTCCACCCAGCATTGACAGCTGAGGTAAACAGTGGAGTGAATTCCTTCTACAGATAGGGAAAAACTCCAGGGTAAATCTGGATCTGGTGGAAACGCACTGGCTAGCCACAGCGGTTATTGGCTACAGTCTCAATTGAGTATTCTTGGCGGATTAAAACATGTTTGTCCTACAGCCGCTGTAGCTAGGATTATACCCTTGAACTGGGAGGGGTAAATAAACAGAACTCACTTGACTGCAATCTGCAATCTACACACATCTTGTTGTAGATTTACACACTGTAACTTTAAAACGAGGTATTAATAAGAGCATGGCTGCTTTGAATGATAGGTGAGTGGTGAGTGGGCTGCGCTCTGTCTACTAGTCTACACTGAACCGGACCTCTCAGTGGAGTTTGTGATATTGGAACCTTTCAGAAAATTTGAATATGATCTACTATGAAATACAGCCAGTCCAAGAAGTCTGCTTTGTGGCTTGGTGAATGGAGTTGTAGCATTTTATCGGTCCGCTACTTAGCACTAACAAGCCAGTGTCTGTCGGAGACATCTGTGCACCCAAACAGTCTATGAAAGAGCCTTCCTAGCCAAGTTTGCTGATAATTTAGCAGTTCATCTTCTCCTCCAAATATGGTTACTTCTGGCTTCTAAACAACAAGGTGGAGATGAGTGGTGTCACAGTGGCTACACAGTCTGCTACAGTTTTATTAGCAACAAAATGCACAGATGCTGTAAAAGCAGATTAGTAGGTGGTTTCTCTTTGGGTTTGTCCTTAGATTTCGCACAACTGCTCAATTCCCTTTTCACTTGTGCAAAATATATTGAGATTGAGGTCCACAAGCAAGTTTTGATGATGCAAGATTAACTCATCCCATCACCAGAAGGTTTTTTTTAACCACCTGAGTGAACCATCGAGTCTACATTACAGCAGAAGGATCAGAGTGCAGCGGGCAGCCTGGATGGATTTTATGACCTTCCAGTTATAGGACAGTCTCTTTAATCACCTCCTGCTTCCTGTCTGAGGCGAAGTGTCTATCTGTCGGACTAGCTGATGAAATGTCATCCACAGGCCACCTCCTTTCAGTCTTTTTATCTTTACATTCTCATCATGTACAGAGCCCCAGCAACCTGGTCTGCATTCACACAGCCTATGGCCCCTTCCCAACCCCCCATGCTGGCTGTAAAATAGCCCCTCCCTGTGTATCGTGTGCAGGAAACCCTACACTTCCTAAATGTTAACTGCTGCTCTTGGGTTAACGTTATCCTGTCGCCTCCTCTTGCCCGCCGACGTCTTGCAGGAATGCCCTGGTGTTTTTAAAGGTCAGAGGTCGGCTTGTCCTGGAGCCAGAGGACAGACTCGAGGCTCACGCTGGGAATAGAACGAGTGTGTGTTGTGTAAGGAGTGCATGGCGAGTGTGCCGCTGTGGATGTGTATGCCCTCTGCCAGCGGTCAGCACCTTCAAAGCAACAGCCAAGTTCACATGAACACAGTGTGTATGCCAAAATTTATACGGCAGCACACAAACACTGTTTCACATCCTGTGTTATGCACACACACACACACACACTCCTTCTCCTCCCTCTTCTCTGAAGGTGTGACGGTGAGCTGCTGGGTCAAAGTCAGACAGATGGCCCTCACAGTTGGGATTCAATATCAGTGACCGAGAGCATACGACCACTCATGCGTGCATGCAGGCAAACACACAACCCACATACACGCACGCACCCGCAAACACAGACACCTAAAAGTATTTCTCAAGCAAACACATCCACAAAGTAAGAGGCGTAGCAGCGCACATTTGACCTCCAGACAGTCACACAAACAACACTGCACGTGTATTTTCAAGAAACACTTACTGATACTTTGATTCCACTAAAGAAAAGATGCGTCTTCAAAACTAACTGGATAAATTAATTCATGTGATGACGTACATGCAACTGTAGATGTGAGATTTTTCATCTGCAGTTATTTAATTGTGATGACAGGTCTGTCCTGGGAGTTCATGCACAGTACAGACACAAAGCAGGCATCGCTGGATTCGCTTTATGGTGCTTTTATGCTCAGCATTAGAGGTGGGCGGATCTATCCAATTATTGATAGAATCGATACTAGTGTATTAGGATCAATGACAAATGTCTGAACCTTTTTGTGTTGACCGTCACGTCTGTTTCATATAGGCTAGTTGCTTCAGAGACGGGCACATTTACATTCCAGGTCTCCAAAAAGCCCAGTTTCAAAATAAATGAAAAGCTGGTAGATCTACTTTACTGTGTTAACTAATTATTCACAATCACAGTGATTTAGTGGCCATAAAAATTTGTTCCAAATTTGCAAATTAATGACGATTCATCTAATAAGTCAAGATACACTGCTCTCCAAACATACAGTTTTAAGTGTCAGCCGCGTATACGTATTAGATCAATACAAAAATTTGCAGCATCGCACACCACCACTTGCCGTTCACTCTCTGTCAGATGGCATCATGTGATGAAATGGTAAATGGCCTGTATTTGTATAGTGCTTTACTAGTCCCTAAGGACCCCAAAGCGCTTTACACATCCAGTCATCCACCCATTCACACACTGGTGATGACAACCTACATTGTAGGGGAGATCGTGGCTCAAGAGTTGGGAGTTCGCCTTGTAATCGGAAGGTTGCCAGTTCGAGCCTTGGCTAGGACAGGCAAGACACTTCACCCGTTGCCTACCGGTGACGCCAGTGTCCGGCAGCCTCGCCTCTGTCAGTGCGCCCCAGGGTGTAGGTGGGTTTCAAAGCAGTTTGCATTAGTGACTCAAAGGTCAGCTGGCTTAAGAAACATAATAAACATTTTTTCCAACAGTGTATTATACACATATTGCACTTTGCTGTGTGACTCAAAGCCATAATTAAAACATTTGTCTTTCATTTTTGCCAACCCAGTTTTTTTTCTGCATAGAGCATATTTTTACTTCCACTCTTTAATTTGTGAGCCACATCAAGGACACATTTTCATTCTCTTATGATGGGAAATGAAGGTTTTCTGATTCGGGTGAATTAATTTAATCTCAATGCTTCTACTGAAATTAAGAAGTTCGGGCTGTCATGAAAAGTTCAAACAGAGCCACATGTTGATGCTGAAATAGTGTTGCTGTTTTTAAACTGCACTTATAATATGTAGATACATATATATTTACAGGGGTTACTTTTCTGAAGCAACTTAAAAAATCAGTTTCCAGTAGTTTGACTTTACTCCTTATGAAGCCAGAGATGCTGTGCGATTTGTAGTCGTTAGTGTACATCAGAAAGATCCACAAAAGTCAACTTCAGGTGACTTACCTTTCTCTGTTGCACACACTCACACACATATGCACACTCTGCTACCTGTCATCACTATGACAAACACCTTCACCCAGACAAAGAGTGACTTTTATGCTCGTTCTCCTTTCATCAAACAAGCAACTATAAAACAAATTGTCCTTTACAATATCCCTCATCTTAGTGGCGCTTAGCACACAGTTAGCCTACATTATCCCCACTTCATTTAGCTCGGTAAACAATTAACCCGGCGCGCGTGTGTGAGCAGAATGATTGAGGGATTTGGCATTAGCTATGCTGCGTTGCGTCTCCATGCTAAGTGTTTAACATAGTTATCCTGTGTTTATGCCCCCCACCGCTACCTCCTTTCTCTCTCCTTTTTCCGTCTCTTCCTCTCACCCCCACCCCAATGAATCCCTATGCTTAAACGCTGCCACCAACTTGGAGAGAAAAGAGGGGTTAGGGAAGTTAATTTGAAACAAGCGATTAATATTTCTTTTGTTAAATAAGAGCACACATGCACGCACGCACGCTCTGAGGGTCAGCGCATCGATGAGGTTTGCCTTACTTCAGCTCTGTTTGCGATAGCATTTGGGTTTCACTACAGCAATTACAGGCCTTAATTGAATTGATTTCGATAATGAGCCTCTGTAATGACACTGCTGTGGGAATGGACGGGTGTGTGTTTGCAGTTAATAAGCCACTGTTGTTTTTGCTGGACTTAAATGATCTGTGAGGAGCCAAGCAGGATTTAAAGATGAGGAGACACACACACATATTTAAAACACCGGTGTGTGCTGCTCTAATAGCTGCATACTGGTCAACCGTCTCCGTTCAGCTCTTTTTTTTTTACTATAAACCACTTGTCCGAGGTCTAACCTTTCAGCTTGTTGCATAATATCCTCCAGGCTATAACACATGAATGTTTGATGGCACACGGCTTACTACATGGCAAACTTAATATCCTACACCGCCGCACGTCTGCTATTTTCAGCTTAGCATAGCCGACGACTACTTCCCAGGTCCTTGGGCGGTTACAGCGGTCTGGTTTCATGGGAGCTTTTTCCGTGGCACTGCGAGAAATCTTTTAAAGGGCTGAGGAGTCAATCTGCTGGTGTATCAGTCAGTGTGAGTTAACTCATCTGCTTTTCTTGCGGTGGGCTCGGGTGCTTCTTGAGTGTTGAGTGGAAAGCTATTGTGATAGAGCAGCGATACGTGTAATGGGCTTGCACTTAAACAAACAACGCACATCGACTGACAGGCTGTGGCCATTCCTCCCCCCTGCACCACTCAGACACACTTCAAACACACAGGTAGCAGCTGATAAATGGCTGTTGGTAGCCCTCCATACGTCTGTGTCTGTTAGTTTTCTTAGGATTTCATTTAAAAGTTTGTGGAGCATTAATGGGTATTAGCTGATGATGTAACAGCTAGGTGACATCGTATTTCAATCCTAATATATATATATATATATATATATATATATGGTTAAGGGGTACAATTTGCCACAAGAATCTAGACTGAGTATTAACTTTTTTTTTTTTTTTACTTCTACACAAACCCAACAGTTTATTGTAGATGAATGTGGACAACCACTCACTTAGATGTCCGAAAACCAGTTGGGTGACGTCACCGATCGGAAACCAAGGCTCACTGCAGGGTCATATGGTAGCTAACACACTATAGAGCAGACAGGCTCTAAAGCATAAACACCTAATAAATAATATTTAAATCTAGCAGCTGAGTAAAACTGCGAGAATCATTCCCGAGATCTTCTTTTATAACCAGAGCCCCCTGCTGGCCATTGGAAAGAATGCAGTTTTAAGGCCCGTTTTAAGGCAATGGTTTCCCTTTGCAGACCTGGAGGCTACATCCCAGTTTCACACGCAAAGTGACTGAAATGCTCCGATGATTTCTACAGGCTGTAAACAAACTCCAAGTTTAGTGATATTTTCTAAATCCCACAACTCCTCATTAGATGGGGAAACCTTCCACTATAAACCAAAGTTAAAATCAGAATCAGAAAAACCCAGTGAATGTCTAAAACATGCAGATTAGGCAATAAACTTGTTTGTCTTTCAATGACGTTTGGTTAAACTTTTTTCTTTCTTTTTTTTAATACTTTCTCTTTATTGATTTTCATCTTACTTTACATACAGAACTAAAGAGGGCAAGGGAAACTAACACATTCACATATGTTCACATATTCCAAACTACACATCGCCTTGTTTTACTTACACATATTACATATTACACAGGTGCATGTTCCATTCAAACACAATCACGGCTAGTCCTCTGCATCGCACAGGTATCAGCTTCTAGTCTTTTAAGGTATAACCATCCCATCTTTCCCAAAGTCTCTCTCCTTTCTCCTTCTGCAGCTGCAGTGAGAAGGTAATCAATTCCATATGATGGATTATGTTAATAATGTCTATGACCAGTTTCCGTGTGGGGGGGCTTGTCTGCAACCAACATTTAGTAATTACCTTTTTGCATGCAACCATAATTATTTTCAGTAAGTATGAGTCTCTTTTATTTATATCCTCAGGAATTTTCCCAACGTACATGGTACTAAAGGAGAAGTGTTACTCCGAGCACATCCACCACCATTTGTTTAAAAAGGTCTTCAGCTTAGGGCATGACCAGAAGACATGGAAGCAACCCGCAGCGACCTCGCTGCACTCCCTCCAGCACAAACTTGTATTTTTTTCATGCTCCAATGTGACTGTTGTGGGGGCTTCACTCTGGGGCTCCACATATAAGCTATAAGTTATAAGACTTGTGATAAACACAGTGTCATACCCAGCCCTGACAGCAGAACCATTTGGTTCTAACTGGGCCACTTTTAGCAGTTGCTCAGTTACAGAGCTGGCAAATGTTGATTGGGTCAGATGTGGACAAAATGTCACAATGCATCAGACATTCAGCTGATAGAACTTGGACTTGTCGCTTAGCTGAGGATGCTAGGCTCACTCCAAGTCAGCCCTGTCACCAAAGGCCAAATGTGGCCAAGAGAGCACTGCAGATATGGGCCAATCATTCATTTCTAACTGGGAGTAAGATTGACCAAATACAAAAGTTGTTATTTAAAACATAGTCTACACTATTAGGATTTCCTAAAATCTGTCTTTGTCCTGTTTGGTATTTGTTGTCTCATGCTCTTCTTTTCTCTTTTCTTTCCCTTCACCCCCCGGTCATAGCAGATGGCGGCCCTCCCTGAGCCTGGTTCTGCCAGAGGTCTCCTTCTGTTAAAAGAGATGTTTTTTTTTAATCCCCGCATTGGCTCATTGGGTTTCTATCTGTCTATGCTGTTGTAGGGTCTTTATCCAACAATATAGTGCGCTGAGACGGCCACTGCAATCTGATCTGAACTTAAAATGAATTCACTGTTTTGGTAGTCCTTCATTTGCATGCTTCTACGTCATATTAATATGAAATTAATATATTACTAGAGCATAAATACTGTTTTTGCTGTTTTAAATGTATAGAAAGACATCCACAAAGCCGGACTTACTGTTAAAAGACAAGAACAATAATGGAAAAGAATGGTCACACTCAAAATAATTTCCAAATCCTAAAGATTTTTAAATGTATTTACAGATTTGTGCAGAAGTCTGAACTCTCTCTGGGAAGCTTGATGATGATGATTTGAAGCAAAAATTTCAAATTTGCATTCATCGCTCCATCAGACCTGTTGCCACTGATTTTCAGTCCAGTTCTTGTGTAATTTGGCATACCTCGCCCTTTTCTCCAAGTTTCCCCTCCTTAAGAATGGCTTCTTGACTGAGCCCATTTCTGATGAGGCTTCAGTGAACAGTAAACGGATAAATGATGGATGGATTAGAGTGTCCAGATGCTTCTTGCCCGTCCTGTGTCAGGTCTTTGTTGGATTTTTTTTACAGTTTCTTAAGGACATGACTTTTACATACTGATTATCTGTTCTTTGTTTATTTTAAGTTTCCTCAAAATGTGAAAGGAAACACACCATGGCAACAATCTTTCTTCGGCTAGTAGAGGCTTAGGAATCACTTTTTGGGGCAACCAACAAGCGATTCCTGTGAAACTGTTTAAGCATTTTTCATAGATTCATCTAAAGAAGACACAATACTGGTTCTTCCCTCGAGGTAGACTCCTTTTTTATGCTTAAATGATTCAGGAGTCAGTATTAAGTGACTTAAACATAAAAAGCCACCATTCCTCTGGATGCAAGATTTAAAAGATATGCGGGGCGGTTCGAGACTTTTGCACAGCACTTTATTTTACATTTAAATGCAACTGTCGTGAGGAAAAAATGAGCCGCAGTAAACACTTAGGCCTGCAGCGAGAAAGCAACCAGAATCTTCGATTGTTTCAAAGCGAGCTCACGAATTCCCTTCAAAGACGGGAACAGTGAGAGTCTCAAGACCGCCAGGCCTTGTGCATGAAAGAATCATATTCATTCACATCATTCAAACTGATAGTGCACACTATCACTTACAGTCGGCGGTTCTGTCTGCAGCTTTGTCCGCCAACTTGAAATAATAATAAATGACCGATTAAATGGCTTTTGTCTCTGGACTGTAAATTGCTGCTTTTAAACCTTAACCTTGCTCCAGATCACACTTACTTTGATGAGGGGCCTTTGATGTGCGAACACACACAACCTTGTGCTTGTGCTCTGGCAGTGGAGCATCACTAATTATCTCACCAGCGGAAAGGTAAGGGAAGTGGGGACCTGCATGTGTGTGTGTGGTCTCAGTACGATGGTAGCTTTTAATGAGCCCCACATTTCTTATCAAGCTTGGTGCTCAACAAACGCTCTGATCCGCCCACATGGAGGACTGGGCTTGACTGATCGCGTCTGATGCCCCCCCCCACCCCACCCCACCCCAACCCCCTCCACACCATCCTAGCCAACACCCTAATCAACCTTCCTCTCCCTTGCCTCCCTCCCCTCCCTTCCGTCTTACTGTCAGAAAGAAATATCCTTGAGAGAAACTGTGAATCAAAGGGCTTTTTCATCCTTTTTCACAAAGAAAAAGGAGCGATGGAGAGGGACAGAGATGGAGTGAGAGACTCAACAGGACAAAAGAAAGACAGAAAGTGAGCGAGGGATGGATGGAGAGAGGGCAAGAGGTGGAGGGAGTGAGAAAAGAAAACCAAGGATAAAAAGACTGAACTTCTCTGAGCTGGAGGGCGCTCCAGAGGACACGTCCTAGATTAGCTACCATCCCTCCCCTCCTTCCATCTCTCCATCCACCCTCTTTCCTCCAACCCCAGCTTCAGATGGGGAGCAGCAGCCCTGGGGCCCACTCGGCGGGCGTCAAGGGTGGAAATAGGAGGGGGGAGACACTGGGCATTTAGACATCTGTCAGCCACTAATGAAAGAGTTCAATTTAGTGGAAAATCTAAAACAACCTTGTCTGACAGGCAGGCTGACAGGCTTTAACTCGCCGTGTGTTGTTGTTGTTCGTGTACGCGTCTCGCCGTCGTGTTAGCGTGAAGAGGACCAGGAGGGGGGCATTAAAAAAAGGTGAAAGGGGGAGAAAAAAAATAATGCAATAAACTCAGGCTGTGCTGGGGCATATGCTTGCGAGCACATGAAAGTGTAGAGCTTGTGTGTGTGCTCAAGAGTCATGCAGGGGTGTGGATCAGTCCATGCAGCAGGGGTTGGGTCTTATGGCTTTACATCGCTCCAGGGGTACAGGGCATGTTTTTCGACGATAGATGGGTTATGGTAGGGTTTTCTGTGTGTGTCTGTGTGTGCGCGAGAGAGAAGAAAAAGCATATTTAGCCCTCTCCAGTGCTATTAGAGTTGGAGAGATGAACACATGGCTCTCCAGGCAACACACGCACACGCAGACAGACGCACACACTTTGTCTCCACCCCCCCCGAGCTTCATTAGCGCGTCATTAGAAACAACTCTAGTGAAAGCTGTTGTTTTAGAGAAACAGTCGTGCCTATCTGTCCTCGCCGAAAAGGCTCTATGTGTGTGTGCCATGCAGACAACTCATTATTTTTTGTTTTTTATTTTTCTCTTTACTTTTTTATAGATTAATCCACCTGCTGATTTATGTGCCGTGCTGCCTAGCGACACTGCTATTACTGAGGTTGAATAGTCAAACTGAACGCAGTTTTATTGACTGTGAAAGCATGAATGGTTGGATTCATGAACGGTCACAAATTCCATTGTTTGAAAGATGACGGGTGTGAGGATGGATGTCCGCACACAAAACAACAGCCCGAAGGTTGTAATGAAACAACTGGGTGTAGAAAAGCCCTCTACCTGCGCCACACAGCAAGTGTCACATCTTCAGAATTTATTCGTTTTTGAAGATCAAATTCAAAGTAACCATATGAACTGCATCATCTAGGACAGATCTGAATCTTTAAGCTGTATATACACGATAAGCTAGATGTGGAAGATCCCCTCATTAAGAGCAAAGTAAGCACAATTACGGCAGATTTAATGTTTACTCAGAAACGCAGTTAAAAGGAAGAACTGGGCTGGGGATGGGTTGCAAAGCAGCTTGCAGAGGCAGCAACAGCTGTAGGCACGCTATAGCAGGTGAAACAGAGTGACTTTTATATGATTTGCCAACTTGTTGTGAAGGTGATTATCAGCTGAGCCATCAGCTTCTGATCTGAGCACAACTTTGGATCTTTAGGCGTTCGTGCCTTAACACATCAGTTGTGACAACACTTGCCGCTTCCTGTTTGTAAGCTTTATGTTTTGCTCTTTCACCCTCTTTTTCTTTTCACAGAAAATACTTGGTTAGGATCTCAGAAAAGAGTGTGGCATGGGACGGCATGCTCCCTTTTCAAAACCTTAACCCTTCACGTTAAAAAATGATGGCAGTAAATGATGCCACTGCATCTAAATTTGACACCATTGGTGCTCAACAAGCCTCTGTGTGTCTGAATAATGACTGAAACTTATAAGGTTTCTGCCTTTCAGGGCTTTTTAATCTGACACACAATATGGCTTATAGTGAGGTCTAATGTATTAACGAACCATTCAAGACACCTACACTCTAGTTTTTGTAAGCAAAATTCTAATTTGAGCATCAATTAGCTGGTATATTTGCAATGCAACCATACTAACCACCATTATTTGTCACATATGGTCACCACTGGCTCCAATAATCCAAATTGGAGACATCCATAATGAAAAGTCAAGGCTTTAAACACTAGAGTGGGACTATATTTGGCTATATTTATTTATTACACTGAGTTTATAGCTAAATAAGAAACATTAGCTCGCTTCCACTTCGTTTAGCTTAGCATACAGGCTAGAAACGGGGTGAAAAGCTAGCCTGGCTCAAAAGATGTAAGAATCCACAAACCACAGCCTCTAATGCATACACACTAGCAGCGTATATTTTAGCAGTTTCACAATTTCAAAATCTGAAGTGTAAAAATAACCCAAATTTCTCTGCATAGGCTGCACAAGAAGTGGTTGAAAAGTGAAATCCTTATCATTCAGCATCAACAGCAATGACACTTTACCTTGCAAGCTGAGCTACACTCATAAATATAATCTTGTTTGCTGGCCACTATCTTCTTGGAACTAAACAAAACGGAAGCAATCAACCAAAAGAAAAAGTAAATGATAACCTTGCTTTTGATACAACTGAGGTGAAAACTGAAAAGAAAAATTGTTCTGACACTCAGTTCGTGTTGTGACCTGTATCTTCTCTAGAAACATTACTTCATCGCTGAAATATGACAGGCATGTCTGGAGCTGACATGAATATACACATTTTGCATGCATACAATCACATATGCATACATTTGGTACGAGTGCGCTGACGGATCGCTGACAAATCTTCAGGAGAGACATCAGAGGAGTGATGGAGATGGGGCCGGGAGAGAAGCAACAAGCAGCGCTGTCATTTTTCTTTCTCTCTTGTTTTTTTTCCAACTGGCGAGGAAGCCTACACCTCTCCGCTTTGCTCTCGCCACCGCCATCACCTCTGTGAGAACCGAGCAGGGAGCGATTCATCACATAAAACCACAGACCCCCTTCACTTATCCCTTTTCGCAAAAAATGGCAGCCATTCAACTGTTTTTTTTGCCCTAAACCAACATGGCTGCCAATACCGGTGCCCTTTTCTCCAGTCTGGCCCCCGTCCAGCTTTCCACTCTGATTGCATCTCTGCCTGTTAGGGCCTTGGGTTTGGAAGGAGAGATAGAGCGAGGGAGGGGATGAGTGCCAATACAAACATTGTTCTGCTGGCTTTTTACAAGCCAGGAGAGTGGGGAAGTTAATAAGCAGGTATTGGTTTTTAACTGCGCCCCGTTTATTGCTTTGCCCTCGAGCGTGCTGGAGTGCTCTACTCCACCTTTTTCCTGTCCATCTGCCCATCACCTTTGCTAACCTCCTGCTCAATTTCCCCCTCTCTCTGTCTGCTCTCCTTTTGTCTTGACATGCCTCATTCAGCAATTAATCCGCCATCCTCATCATCTGTTTATTTCTGCCTCCCACTGGATCCTTACTCTCATTTTATTTTATTTTTTGGCCCTTTTTTTCCCATTTTGAGCTGAGTTGAAGCCAGTCAAAAAAAAATCCAGCATAAACCACTCAATGCTCCGTCATTATGCTGCTATTGATTTAGTGTTTTGCAAGTGTGTCCTCGGTCCTCTTCCCTGTATATTAAATCTAAAACCATATCCGTCCATCAATACAGGACAATCGCATAAGCTGTTGTTGTCCGCCTCTGACATGATGAATATGATGCGGGTTTAATTGCATATGTGTCACCTGCTTTTTTTTTTTTTTTACATGGGTTAACATTTTTAATATTTGTTGCTCCCAGAAGCTTTTCATGAACAAACATGACAATAAACTTTCCTTTACTTCCAGCACTTATGAGCAACCTTTTAAATCTCACCGCTGGGCTCCGCAGATTCTTGTTTCAAAGAAACAACTTTCAGCTTCATTTTTAAAAACTCTGTTACAGCACTTGGCACAAAGCTACAACCCCTACAAGCAGTAGCGGGTGGCTCAGTGGAGTTGTTTTGTCCTGGGGCTTGCCTGTGAGGCTACAAATAGGCTGACCTAACCCAAATCTGGGGCCATGAAGAGCTTAAAAGACACAATTTGGGGTTAGAAAAACTGCTTTAATCCTCTACAAGGTTGATGTAAAAAAAATATTTAATTTCAAATTTTATTTCATACTTTCAGTCACTTAGTTGCCAGCCAGCAGAAGTACTGAGGAATGGTCAGAGCCTGCTAGAGAACACAGATGGACTATAGACAGACTGTTTATAAAAGATGAATGCAGCCTGCAGGTTTGAAAAGCTAAGCCAGGGCATAAGTGCATTAAACCTTTATTCTTTCTAAAGGCCAGCAGTTGGTGAATCCTCTGGATGCAAAAAGAATGAAGTGGTAAATAAGAATGCATGCAGGTAGTCTATGATAACCCAAACCTATATGCAGAGTGGGATTTCCCTCCTTAATATGTAACCAATAAAATATGGCTTATTTGTTACGTATTACTGCTTAAAATATAGGTTACTTTTTTAACCACCACATCTGATTTTTAAAGTGAATCTAGAGTAAGTAACACTGGGGTCACTGGGTTCAGACTCTGTGCCGCTCGTCTTTTAGACCATGGCCCTTTGTGCTAAACCCACAGTGAGAAACCTTGGTGTTAAACTGGAGCATGATTTTTATACTAAATAAGCAGCTGAATTCTGTTATTAACACTAGTTTTTACCACTTGAGGCTTTTATCCACCATCAAATCAGCTTTATCTTTTAAAAGATTTGAATGTCTCATTCATGCTTTTATCACAATGTGTCTGGACTATTGTAATGCACACTGTGTTGGCCTTAGTAAAGTTTCCCTTTTTTGCCTGCAGTTAGTCGGGATTTGTCTTCTAACTGGTACTCGCCCTACTTGCAAGAACATTACGCATCCTGGCCTCCCCCCATGTTCCCTCAAGTTTGCTGAGGTCCATAGACCAGCTGCTCCTGGTAGTCCAAACAACCGGACTGAAAACCAGGGGCAACTGAGCTTGTTCACACCTCCCTGTCCATGGTATTACAGTTTTTGAAAACACATCTTAAAACTAATTTTTATTCCTTTATTTATTATTTATTTCATGACTCTGCTCTGTTCCAACTTTTCATTGAGCCAAAGAACTCAGCTGTTTCAGAAAACTACCGCTCATTAAATCAAAGAGAAATTAACTATCACAAAAAAAACCCAACCTAAAAATCTCCTCCTGCTGATTGCTCCCTCTGGGCTGTTAGAAAACCTTGCCATGAACAACATCTCTAAAGAAATGTTATCTGCAAGTGATAGAGGGCTGATAGAGACGAGCAAATATACTCCTGATTGGAAATATCAACCCTAACCCTAATTTAAACTAAATGCGATTCATTCAAGCTTAGAGAATTAAATATAAAGAAATGTTTTACTATATTCTTGCTCGGCTTCCATATGACAGATATTACCTACCAGAGGCATCATAATTTCCAGATAGACATATTTAAATGTTAATAAATGCATTTTCTACAAGTTTAGGTGTAATGTTTTGTACTGACGTTTTAAAGACGCTCTGATAATGTGTTGTTTACTCTGCTTCAGAGACCAAATACAGACCCAAATTTACTGCTACCTGACATCAAAAAGGCCCAAACGAATGCTGCAGGAGAGAGAAGCAAGTGAGGAAGAGGGATGACCAGACAGAACAGAGGGAGGGATGGTGTTATGGTGTAGAAGAAGGCGATTTCATGTTCCTATAATCCTGAAACTGCTGCAGTATGTGTCCTCCCCTGGGCTGTTTCACACCTCCAACCAGGGATAAGTGACAAGCTCTCACGGTGCAGAGAAACAGCCGAAATTTAACATACTTATTCCACGAGCAATTAACACGGTGACTCTGTGCAAAACAACAAGATTGACTCTGAATCGGGAGCGGGAGCATAAATCCCACGTACGGCTCTTGTGGGATTCGTAGTATCCACCCTGTCCTGCCCAGGGGGGCTATCCACTGATCCAACCGACAGAAGTAAGAGCGTGCAGGCGCTCAACTGATGAGATTCCAGTTAGCTGGCACAGACGAGGAGAGGGGTGGGGAAGCAGCCAATAACCCGAGCAGAAGGGATCTGGGGGCCTCTAAATATCCACCCAGGGCTAAAAGTGTGAGAGTGCGAGCAAGCTTCAGCCCACTTCCTCTATTGCTCTCCTGGGCCACAAGAGGGAACAATATTGGAAAATGGAGCACCAGCACACTCCTTTATAGTCAGGCATATGCACGGGTGTCCAGAAAAGCAGGAACAGATGCCAGCAAGCAGATAAACATGCAAGTGTTTTCGACTGCTAGTGGCAGCGTGTTTTGATGATTGTTCTCTAATCATCTTTGCACAAGGATGAGCGTGCAGGCTAGAAGCAAAGGGAAACACAACACAAACTCCTGCAGACTGCCGAAGCCAGTAATGAAAATATAAAGTGGGGACGAGTGGGTGATTGTCAGCTTTTGGTGAACATTTGCTTGGAATAAATTTGGACAACACGTTTTTGCGAAACAACAGCAGATGATATCATTACACTAAAAGCCGATAAATTATAAATCACTGGCAATAACTAGTTGTAATGTCTGTATTTCAGTGGAAACGTCTCCTCACCTGCTGGCACTCAATTTCGATGTTGTCAGCGCATTGATATGTTATCAGCAGTTGGTGCCCCACTCTCACCAACTGACTAGCAGGCTCATTAGTCTGTTACAGCCATTCTAATCAGTGACAAACAGAGAGCAAACCCACATTACATGGGATGCATCTTGTGTGCAGAAGTGCACAGTGTTAAATGTGGTAAGTTAGCATGTGAAAAATTTATATCAATATTTTGTGCAGTAAAAATATTTCTAAAAGTCACCGATTCTTAACGCAGCCGTTGACATCAACCATGTAATATCACAGGATGAATTTATTATTATTATTACTTTTTGAACGGATCGAAATAAACACATGTGACCAGTCAGACCACTGCATTTGGCAATGAGTGCGCTCGTAGATGGTCAGATGTGGTCTTTGTTGTCTACATACGCGTTACACAACAAGTTCGAAACTGGAAACCTCTGAATTTTGTTTTGCTTTTTCACAATGTGCAAAGTGTGTAAAGAGAAATTACAAACAAAAGTAAAAGGCAACTCTTAAAAACTGTCTAAAAGATGAGTCTTTAACTTGCATGTCATGATCGAGAATTACATAGATGGGTATGGATTATTATTATTAATCCCACACTGTGGAAATCCACTTGTTACAGCAGCACATGGCTCAGGTAGAAAAAGTCCATTTGAGTTATGTTTGAAAATAAAACCAAAAAATAAGAAAAAAAAAAGCCAAAACTGCTAAAAATGATGATTCAAGTCAAATAAAAGAGTAATTTGTATGATGTACAAATGGCTACTATATACAGTAAAATACAGGACAAAGACATTTTCTAGATTTTCTATATGTACATGGGAAGTGCTGAGGGAATGATAGTATATATATGTGCTTCCACTACCTCTCTGGTCTCTTATTGTGGACTTTTAATGTGAAAGCACACTGTCTAATCGTAGGTGGTAGCAGCACCAGTAACAGGTGGAAGAAGCCACCAAAGATCAACATGAGACTGTGTGCGAGTGACACATGAAGCACGTAGTACTACGACTCGAGCATTTTTCACAAATTAATTCCAGACAGCATCAGGAGACTCAGGTTGGGACACTGTCCTCAGCTGCACTCTTTCATATGTGGCACACAGCGCGCTACAGTCTGCTTCTGACAGGTTCTCCATATTGGAAATAGTCAATCTGGTTTATTTAAAGGTGATTTCAGGATAGTGCGCAGGAGGCGGGAGACCTTATGTCCATTCGATTGCTGTGAACTCACGGGACTACTGTCTGCACCCAGAGCCGACAGGATAAATACTGAGGTTTTTACATGCAGCTCTGCGGTCTGCGGCTGAGTGATGGTGCAACACAGGGATCTTATTTGCCTCTATCTGTGTACATATCAAAAGATGGTCTGTGGTTCTTCTATTAGGTAGGCTACACTGACTAACCTTCTAGGATAAAGGTAGAGCTTGGGTTTTAGGCTGAAGTCCACCTACTTTCATTAGAAATGTTTCCTTTTTTGGATCATCCAAAATCTTTTTAACAACAAAAACTGAACGAATGTCTGAAATGGATCATTTTCTATTTTCTAGAAACTTTTCTAACTCCAGACAGTCCCCTGGTGACCCGGTGGCTGTTATGGTGGTAATAATGGTTTTTGACTTTTATGACATTCACACTTAAGCTTGGAAAGAACCAGTGGACATAGACTCCCTCCAAACTTTTGAACTAACCTTGACAGTCACCTGCTCGCACTCTCGGTCACTCACAAATGCTCTGTAGCAGCAGCGCAACACACTGAGGCAGTTACTTGCGTATTCATACCCACCCACACACACACAACACAGGTCGGTGTGGGGCGGGGTCGGGCGGGGCTGCCTCGAGGTACCGCTGTAAGTGTGTGATTAGAGGAGAAAGTAGGCAGAGGAGAATGAGGACACACACTCACCCCTGTTAAGGTCTTTATGTTATGCAGTGCATTCTGAGCTTCAAGGGCAGCTTTCCTTGTGTAAAACGTGACAAAACAGCAGCCTGGGGAGAAAGAGAGAGAGAGAGAGATGAGCATAAGGAGCAACAAAGAGCATTTTCTCTCTTCATCTGCCTGGCATCACCTGTCGACACTGGGAGACGCTGAGTGAATGTTAAGGAGAAAACATCCTAACGGAGAGGAAGAGAACACTTTTTTTTTTTTAGTTTGTTTCAACGCTGATGACTTGAGCCTGGAGGAACCGTGCACACAAAGTGATGCATGAGCACACACTCACACAGACACACACTCACATGCGAACAACAAGGAAACGAAGACAGGAACGTGGAGAAGCAAGGTTGTCTCTTCATTAATCCCAGAGTGATCCGTGAACAGCTGCTTTATCGTTCATTCACCAAAGAAAGCGCTGACTCATTTATTTATGCTCCCTTTATTTGCATCTCGACATTTCTGACAAATGTGGGCTGGAAATGGAAACATTCAGGTGACACACATGTTACAGCAGTTTTTAAATGATCATATTTAAACGATTCATCAAAAAGTAGTGAAGCCATCTAAAATCAGTGGAAAAAACTGTAAATCTGACAAAAAGTAAAATAAAGAAATCAGCGACTGAAACCTTGGCATGATTCAGTTTGAAGTGTCAATGCAATTCACTGATCAGGCTACTAAAAATCACTTTAAATCAAAATTTGAGCTACGTTTAACTTTGACACTGCAATGTCTTTAGACCTGCAAATTAAACTTTACAAGGTGCTTGCATGCTCACACTCTCACACAGTACCACAACTGGACTCGAATGTAAATGTATACACAATTGCAGTGAAGAAAGCAGGGAGGGAAACGAGAGTAGGGCTGAAACACCGCAGTCACGGGCCATTTTCAGTCAGCACACAAACCTGCACAGTCAGGCAAAAATAAGCCAGCGGGAGGAAAATGTAGGGCAGAGACCGAGGTGTGACTCTTCTATTTTCCTCGTACACACAGCAAGCAGCTGTTTATGTCAAACACAAGGTTTGGACAAATCGCTCACGGTGAGGATTTTGTGTCTGCGTTTACGTCCTCATGACACGACTGTCGAACAGCTATGGGGAAATTTCCAAACGAGATGTAACGGGGAGAACATTTATCAAGGCAACCCACGGCGGGCTCGAATAAATCCAGTGTTTGAACTAAAACTAGCATTCTGGGGAGAGCATAAACCATGTTTTTGTAGATACAGTTTAAAGATGCCACATGCAGGCAATCATTAAGTTACTGCTTCGAAAAGAAGGCAGCCATAAGGATGCAGTGGCTGAATGCATGCGTGTGTCACTGCCACTGCCGCCACTGTTGAAAATGTGGAGAATGTGTTGAGAGCTGCTCATCCAACTAACACAGCGAGTTTACTGTTAGCTTGTGACTTTCACAGGTGTTCCGTCCTGTTATTGTCTCCCCAAAAACACTTCCGTTTATCTCATGTCTGAATCTTTTGTAGTAAGCCTCGTTATCCATGACACAAACAAACACACCAAGTTGGACAAAAAAATCGCGTAGATCTCAGTAAAGTTGTGATGCGCGATTTCTTACAATCATCACAGACATGAACGTGCAGAAATCTTGCTGAGATGCTGAGCAGGTGAAACATGCACATTTACCCAGGTTACCCAAACAAAAATATCCTGTCAAAGAGAATTATGCCCAAGAGCCTAACTTCAACAAATTTCACTACTTGTTCATCCTTTTTTTTTTTTTTTTTTTTACCATAAATTAATGTAAAAAGAAACTGGTGCATAAAAAAATTTCTCCAGAATGCAGGAAACAAAGAGTTTGGTGCTCAAAATTGAACTTATATTTGACATTTCTTCCCGATTCTCAAATAAAACCTATACCCATGTCCATAAACTGAACCCGGGGAAAGATAGTGGAGACGACGGTAGAATGGCTGTCCAAATTATTACTAATATACATTAAAGTTTGTGATCAATCTAAATTGCCCATAGGTGTGAATGCAGGAGTGAATGTGAGTGCGAATGGTTGTCTGTCTCTGTGTGTTAGCCTGGCGACCAGTCCAAGGTGTACTCGGCCTCTCGCCCTATGACAGCTGGGATAGGCTCCAGCACCCCCCGCGATCCTGAAAAGGATAAGCGGAAGCGAATGGATGGATGGATGGATACATTAAAGGGAGCTACCGCAGGATAAAATCCCAAACTGTGGATTGACTTCTTCTTGCATTAAACCTCTGCTCACCTACAGCTGCTTACCTGGTGAAGAGGATCAGTAAACTGCACATTAGCATGAGGCAGCCACAGGTGAGGCACTGCTATGGCTTCAGCATCTTAGTCCAGGTTCATATGCTCATATGCTTGGACCTGCTGCCTCCAGCTCTGCTCATCTGGTAATTTTGTTGTGTATTTATTTGTCCAGAGATGAGCAGAGCGGACCATTGTTTACATCTGCTTTGGTGTCTCCCCCATTGTCTTTATGGCACAAATCAATTCAGTGTGAATACGGTGAATCGGTTGAGGTTTTGTTGCCTGTGCTGCAGACATCAGCCCTGATGACACTTGCCCTGCAGTGCATCTTAGTGAAATCCAACAGTGAGCATCTGGAGCAGGTTTAGCATCCAAATCCCAAAGTCCCTTTGATGAGGCTGGGAGTGTAATGGATCTGAATTCCTGCGGTGTCCCCTGGGTGCCAGGGCTGTTGAATAGTTGGCCCTTAGCCTAGCGTCAGCAACGTGATTGGTGTTGTGATTCAGATGGTGCAGTGCCTGTGTATTAGCAGGGATAACTCTCAGCTTAGCGTTTTCCCTCTATGACCCCCAGTGTGAAAGACGGCTCGGGGTGTCACTTCACTAAACCCTAAGCCCCCCCGCTTCAGCTATCAGTATCAATTTGCCACCAAGAGTTTCACACCAGCTTCTACTGGTTAAAGGCAGGGAGATAATCGGGGGTATTAATCATGACTGACAGAATATCACTGGGTAAAAATGTATTCAATGTATTCCATGTGGGTCACCGAAAAGATGGCAAATACACACCAAACTCTGTGGTAAAAGTGCTGGCTTCCACATATCGCTGATCTCCATCAGTTCGGCTTCATCTTTGTGCCGCATTTCCATGATAAAAATTAGACCCAGTGAGGATACGGATGATGGAGAAGCACTGAAAATCCTAAATTAGGTTGAAGTTGTAGTTGTAGTTAAGCCAGCATGAAAAAGCACCATTAGAGAGAAAAAAAAGAGTAAAACTAAACAAATATTAGCAGTGGAGTGTGCCTATGAATTAAAATTAGCCATGGTGAAGAATGGTCCAAAGAACTATTGAAATTAGAGTCCTAATAAGAGGAGACGATCAAATAATGAAACTCCACCAACAGTGGGAAACCAAATAAAATAAAAATCCTTGAAATGTAAAAGCTTTTAATACATGTACAAGTTTTTACTGAGCAATGAAACGACTGCATACAACTCCAACACCCACATAATATATGAGCCATGCACCACCATACCCTCTAAAACAGGGGTGGGGGAGTTCCAGGACTCAAGGGTCAGTGTCCTGCAGGTTTTAGATATCACCCTGGGTCAGCACACCTGAATTAAATGACTAGTTCATTACCAGGCCTCTGGAGAACTTCAAGACATGTTTAGGAGGTAATTTAGCCATTTAAATCAGCTGTTTTGGATCAAGGACACATTTAAAACCTGCAGGACACCAGCCCTTGAGGCCTGGAGTTCCCCGACCCCTGCTCTAAAAGCAGACCTTGGGAACATGACGGTGATCCGTTCAATTCATTTTTATTTACATAGCACCAAATCACAACTTGCTAAAGGTGCTTTATATTCAAAGGTAAAGACCCTCCAATAATAGGGAGAAAACCCCAATGAACGAGCACTTGACGACAGTGGGAAGGAAAAACTCCATTTTAACAGGAAGAAACCTCCGCAGGACCACGCTCAGTGAGGGGCAGTCATCTGCCGCCACTGGTTGGGGTTTAGGGGAGAAAGATGGGCCAAAAGAGTCAAAACTTTCAATGAATAATCTAAACACTCCTAAAAAAGTAAAAATAAAGGGTTTAATTGCAAAGTAATTGAAAAGGCCTGTGCAGATGCACTTTAGAGGTATACTGTAAGGGTCTCAAAACTACTTATGTGTACTGTTTTCCACCAATGTGTGGTGCCAGTTTGACCCCTGCCCTGTCCCCCCTGCCAGCCTCTCCCCACCATGCCTGCTTGTCCATGGATGACACCAGCGACTCATCTTGACCTACCTCTCCTCACCACCGAGGTGAGTCCAATCAGTCTCATAGACTGACCCAGAAAAACACAGTAAATTATCTGATGTACAAGTGTTCTCACTAGCTTCATTGTTTTTGCAAGAGGCACATAATTTTCAACTGTATATTTCCTGCATGCTGGGTAAAAAGTAGAGATTATGTGTATTCAAGGGCGAGCTTTTTAGTATTGCCTCAGTTTTGTACATTATAATTCCAATTGCACCTGTGTTCAAGCTTTGCCCCCCTGTGTGCGATTAGCAATTTCAATAACAATGTTGGAGGGTTAGCGGCTGGATGTGAATTCTGATTCCAGTGGCATTTTCTACATATCTGTATATGGGAGGGTTAGCTTTTGGTGTTAGCATTAGTGATTCTGACGGCATATAATGTGCAGGGGAGGGTTGGCTGTTAGCGCTGTGTTAGCCACGGTGTGTTGTCATTCCCACGGCGTAGCCAGGGCCTTGGAGCCATGCGGCATGTGGCAGAGCGTCCCAGGTGGTGGGCTGTCAAGATGAGGATCAAAGAGCAGAGGAGTGGACCACACACACACACACACACACACACACACACACACACAGAATCCTGCAGAAAGCCACTGAGTGTGCATATTTTAGGTGTAGGTCTGCACGTTTGCTTTTTATTTACACATAAGCATACCTGTACTACACCCACAAGCAGGTGCAGGGGCCCAGCACGAATAAGCTCTTTCCATCAATTTGTGTGCATGTTTCTTTTTTTCTGCAGAACAAACATTTACCTGAAGGCCGAGAGGGCTCTGAGCAAGGAGACACACTTTGCTTGTGTTGTCGAAAAGGGACACTTAAAACCACACACCAGAGACGTGCACGCACAAATCTGGAGCGGCAGGAAGGAATCTATTAGACGCTGGAGTGTACGTGTGCACGTAACAGAAAGAGCAAGACAGCCAGATGGGACATGGGAAAGGAGGGCAGAGCGTTTGCAAGTGAGAAGAAAAAAAAAGAGAAGAAGAAGAGGGGAGAGAAACAACCGTTGTGAGTTGAATAGAGAGCAGAGGAGGGAGATGCCTGTTCATAAATGCTTCAAGACCCACGGCCCCCTGCCTCTGTCAACACATCTACCCCCTCCAACAACAGGTCGACCCCAACTTCTCAGCTCGAGACAGCAGAGCTGCAGAGGAGCTGAAGGGGGGGCTGAATCGGCAAGTTGAGGAGGTTTTTTTTCTCTCACTTATGTCTTCCAACGGCTTTCTCTAAAAATCAGGCACACGCGAAGCCGTGTTCTTAGAGTCTGAAAATTAAACCCGCTTTAGAGGTGACAACCTGACCTGTAATTTTACTTTCTTTGCAAATTAATTTCATAATGTTTTCTTCTTGTTCTGTAACTCTTCATTTGAATGGGAACATCCCAGTCTCCCCTCCATGCCACGCAGTAGTTGGGAGGGTCACCTTAGCCTGAGTGCCAACTAATCTACTTAAATGACTTTCATTAGTCTGGGTTTCAGCGCTGTTTCCCAGTGGCCATGTTGGACTGTTTCTAGACTATCATTTTTTATCTTGAGCTGATGGAAATTGTTATATTTAAACACACTTACAGAAAATAAAGCACCTTATTACATCTTTAGGTTTAGACCTTTAGCTTGTCATTGGTGTGGCACCTGCTGAGTTACTGGCACTGTCATTCGTGTCCAGTGACAATTTTTTACCTTAATCATTGTCATATTTAGAAGTTAGAGTGTGTCTTTGGACTGTGGGAGCACCTGAAGAAAACCCAAACACACAAGGAGGACAAGCGCCCTGGGCAGGTTTAAACCTAGCACCTTTGTGAGGTGAGGCGACCACTGTTCCACCTGTACAAGGCAGATACAAAGTAAACTTGTCAGCGGGTATTAAATACCTTTCAATTTAACTTAAATATATGAGGAAACCCTTAAAGTCTCATTTCTTTTTGTATAACAGACTGTCTCCTCACGCTCAACCACAGAATCTATAATAAATGGTCCTAATATCTACCTTTTACTGCTCGGAACAAGCACTTACAAGTAATCACCTTTAAATCCAATAATTAGCCCTTGGGGGTACATTTGTGGAGACTGTATCTGTAGGGACAGAAACTTACTGTAGTCCAATTTCAGTGTAAAGGGTGTGCAGTTACGCCACTTTATAACTTCTATTAGTGGGGTGTCAAATATAAGGCTCGGGGGCCAGAATTAGCCTGGCACAGACTCCAAATAAAGTTTGGTCTTTAAACTGTATTTTCACAAGTCTTCCCCCATGGCTATTCATATGGGCTTCAAACAAGAATTTCAAAGTGTACAGTCTTCACATGTGGTCGTGGGGACGAGTTAGCTTGCTTTGCTAGTGTAAGCTCAGGGACAGCTTGTTAAATTCAGATAGATGCTAACTCTACGAGAATCTTCCTGTGTATCGCTCCCTTTGTGCAACTCTGAGCTTTAACACAGTCCAGGTTCAGTCCAGTCCATCAAAAAGAATAATACGATTTCACAGCACTTTAATTTAAAGCTGTGCACGGGTAACGATGGAAACATGGACTGGAAGAAAGAGCAGATTCATGAGTTTCACGTCATTGAAGGTAGTTAGCATAACAACAGCAGTGACTCCAGACATGCTCACAAAAGCATGGGACGAGTTTTATATGTACAACTTTATATTAGCCATTTATTTTAAAATTTACTCAAATCTCTATGTTCATTATTTTAAATATTTTTAAGACAGCCTTGTGGCGGAGGTTTGGTCCCTGGCTCAGTTGCAGGGGAGGGGTGAGCTCAAGGGGCAGTGCCAAGGAGGTTGGAGGCACAGCCCATATGGAAAAGATATATATAAATCTTATAAAGTTTGTATCTGTCTTGTGTGAAACTTGTATGAAAAGCATACAAGAGTGAAAACAGATATAAGATCCCTTGAAAAATTATATAATGAAACTTGTATGTTTTGGTTACTTACTAAAACAATATATATAAAAGTAATGAGAAAGTGGCCACTTTCATGAGTAAATCATATAAGTTTTTACTATTTCTTTTCCATATGGGAGGTGGAGGTCAGAGACCAGAAGAGGAGGTGTGTGTGTGAGGCCACCTGGAAAGCTGACTACGCTGGAATATTCGTGCTGATCTGAAGTGCATTGTGTGTTTCACAAATAAACTGTAAACAACTATCAGAATGCTGTGTGGGGTCCAAATTATTAACAATACAGAAGTGACCTTGTTTTGTGGCACAAACAGCATAACACTGAATGAGTATTACAAACTGGAGAGTTTCCTTAAAGATGGAAATTAGTGAAATGTGCATGATTTCATCCAAATCCCAATGCTAGTTATTCTTCTTCTTATTATTATTATTCAGTGTAACTTTGCAGGTCAACAGAGTTGAATTCTCGAGGAGACAGAAAACTAAATTAGGAAATAAAAATAGAATATATATCTTTTTTAGCTCCAAAAAGCCAAAGTTTGATGGACACCATCCATTGCAAAGAGCTGATATATTTGTCCAATCGCCTGACCTGTAATTTTATTTAAAATAATTACAGGTCAGTTCTTTAGAATATGAACAGGTTATGTTTTTACCTCCAATTTACTTGCTTAATCCCATGGGTTAAGGTTAAAGACGTATCTTGTTGGTCCAAACCTCCAGGTTGGCACCAGCTGCTCTATTCAGCATACAAATGTGTGGGCTTGAATTACCTCAGACTGGAGAAAGAGTGGGGAAAAGGCCGGCGGTAGGGTAGGGTGAAAATAACAGAGGCAAAGCCCTGCAGTCCAGCAGAATGAAAGTATGCTTTATTAAAAGGGGAAAAAGAGACAGGTGTGGGATGTATCGCAGAGCTTCACCCAGAGCCCTTCCACCCGAGGCAGGGTTCTTACAGTGACCCACACGAATTTCTCCCCTCCATTATTCCCCTTCCCCTCTACTTTCCTTTTGACCCCTGGGGTTCTACTCAACTGCTGACCCACATTAACTATACTTTACTGCAATTACTGCTCACACAGGCCTCTGGGTGGCATGGAATACATACTCCACCTCGCTCCATTTCTTCCTCTCCTGCCCCCCTCCTCGCCGTTCCCTCGTTGCTCTCTCTGTGCAGCTGTAAAAATGCCCCTTAACGTGTATAATTTATGTGTGTCAAAGAGCCGCTGAGTGACAGCAGGGATGGGGGGAATATGACAGAGAACACATTCTGAATTTGACAGCGCAATAAGAACAGATTGTCAGATGGAAAAACAGGGAGAGGATGAGTGGATGGCTTCAAACAATGCCGCATCTCTGACGGGCATTTGGCTGATGTTCTAATCCTGTTAACGTAGGAATCGGTCCAGCTCGCAGCACTTCACAAATCTATACAATCCACTAGTTACTTTGGTGGAAAAGCACCAATGTCAATCCTCCCCCTCGCTGGCTCCCTCCCTTACTGGCTGTAAAAACAACAAGAGCACTTTCAGGAAATCAAAGCCACTTTCTGGCCGACCTCAAAGTGCTCGGAGAGGGAGGGGAAAAAAATCCAGCTCTGCAAGTTTGCTTATAACCAAGTAACTCTCTCTGTCGCTGAGGCATGCAAAAGTATAAACACAGAGATGAGCTGAGAATCCACACACACACACACACTCACATAAAATCTCCCATTAAAATCCACCTGCAGCTGCTCCCTAATTGGGCCTGGGTAGCTGGCTAAAAAAGCTAACGTTTAGTTAAGGCGATTTAATTGGCCGCTCTGCTTTAGGAAAGAATGAAATAAATCAGTCCTCCGTCTCAGGTCGGCCCCGTCTCAACTGAATCCATTAGAGCAGATAATTGTCTTGGACGGCGGAGCGTTCAGCTCTGCACGTTGCCATAGCCGAGCGAGAGGATACAGTCGGCTTGCAAAGCGGATGTCTGCCATTGGACGGGTGTGCGGGTCCCTGGACACGGCATCAGAGCAGCCCAGGCAATGAGGAAGCTGATCTGAGCAGTGATCGAAAATCAAACGCTGTAATCTGCTACATGTGTTTATCTCTGGGCTGGAAATGATTTCCAGAGGCGTTTCTGTTTTCTTTCTTCATTTTTCAATATGACACACGGGTTCATAACAAATGACGTTTAAGCGGTTTCAGACGTCCAGATCAAACATTTATCACGGCTCGGTGTCGATTTTCACGTTTCGGCACCTTTTTAGTGTCAGCCTCGTCATCCCTCGCTCACGTTTTCGGGGATTGATGTTGACGCTCCCCCCCGCCCCCCATTTTTTAAATTTGTCTTTTCAGCTACAGGTGGAATCACTTGCTCGCAGCAACTATCAGCAACACAGATTAGAAAACAGACACCGATTAAAATGAACATGTCACTGGTTATTGGTTTTGGCGAAGGCTGAGTGATTATAGTCTTTTTAATAATCCACTAGTCATATAATAAAGCTGTGGCTCTTGCTTTTTGAGAGCTGAATCAGAATTTTAAGAGAGAAATAATCACTCATGCTTCATTTTTTCCCCTTCCCTGGCATTCGCAGGTCTGACAGACAACATCGCTTTATCCAATAATAATTTCAGGCCTGTTAAAATTTAGACTCGTCTGCATTCAGTTTGCACGACTCAAATCCCTTGTGCCTTATACCTTATTTTGATCATTCCAAAGTATTTCCAGGCCGTGTTGTGCACAGAGACCTTTGCGCAGATCAGCCACTTAATGAAGACATTAAACTTATTCTGTGCATGCATGATGTTCATGTGTGCGCGTGTGCTTGTGTCTCACTTGTATCATTAAGATAAATGACAAAGCGCATCCCCAGCCAAAAACAGACACTCACACGCTGCAACAAACCCGTCATGGCGCTTAAGGTTGTGTTTTAGCAAAAGGACCATTTTCTGTTTACCCCTCTGGCTCTCTTTGTCTCATTCTCTCTTTATCTCTGCCTCCATCTCTCTCTCTCTCTTTCAGCACAAAATGCCAAATTGCTCCATTTCTCACTCTCTCCCTTCCTCCCCGGCTCATCCACTCATCTGGTTATTAACTCCAAACACATTAAACCAACAGTAGCGCCACGATATTCCCCAGACCATCCTAGTCAGCATAAGCACACACACACACACACACTCACACACAGCCTAAATGCAAGCACCTGGGTCAAACGACAAAATGGATTCTGCATGACGCACAAAAGTGACACAATTGAATGCTCTGGGACCAAACCAAGCTGCCTCTCAAATCATTTTTCTGTGATTGATTACATTTTGGCTTCTGAATAACCTAAACGGGATTAAAGAGATCGTTTAAATTATTACCAATATGTGTTTTTGAAAGCTGAAATGATATCTCTTACTTTAATGCCAAAAAGTGCTCTGAAAACGACTGAATGGTGTTTGCTCAAGGAATTTTATTTTCGTCGGGCTGAAGCAGCCTCTCATACAGCACTTAGGACCGTCATGTGATGCCAGATGATGACAATAATAAGTGTGTGTGTGTGTGTGGGGGGGGGGGGGGGGGGGGGGGGGGGGAATTACACTGATCCACAGATATCCACTCGCTGGTTTGATGTGGAAAACTGCATTTTAGCCAGAGCTCCAAGCGCGCATTAAGTCTTGGGTTTTATCTTCAACATCCTGTAATTAATCATTAATTTATTCATAGCTGTCCCGATCCAATGTTTGCCCAAGTCTGACTGCCATCTTGGAGTAATTTCTTATAATAAACCAGCTGGTAAAATGAGAAGTAACTTCAGATTTAAGTTGTCATGCTCATTTAAACAGTCATAATTCGATTTTGGAGGTAAACTAGAAATCACATTTTTTCCCTCTATGTCAGCTGGTATGACATGTATCAGGTGACGCTGGTTATGGCTTATGTATGTAGTTGGTGCGTTGGAAAAATGAAGCCGATATTAAAGTGCCTTAAACCTACATTTTATCTGAAGGCCACCAGATGGCGATGGCTGTGATTACAAAGAGACTTCCTGTAGAAGTCTATGGAGAATGCAACTTCCTGTCTTGAGTTTATGGGCTCAGTCACTCATTTTGGGTGTATTTTGTAAATCTGTGGTATGAAACTGCACTCATTGGCTAACAACTTGTGATTGACTGGTCATTACTCAGTTTCACAGCCAGACCCGCCCCTCGTCTTCACACCAGTTTCCTTTGCAATCATGCGGTGGAAACGCTCATCTCGAGGCTTCAAAAACTAGACTTCAGAAACCAGTGGATGTCTGAATTGCTGTGTCCATCTTTTATACTGTCTAACCAACAATCCTATATTTAAAAACCAACATCCCTGATTGGTGGAGATTGGCGTTGCCATGGTAACATTTAAACCCGAGCACCCTCAGATAACCCGAAACAGTGATTGAGATCAGGAATGAAGCACTGTATCATAATCGATAACCAAGCTACACTTTAAATTATAATAATTTATTATATTTCAAAACTTTGCTAATGAAGATAATTCAATTTGATAAGGTTGGAAATCATTTGCTGTGGAATCTGGGAATTACAAAGCACTATGGGATGAGTATTTCATTAAAAGTAATTATGTAGTACATACTCTGGTACCTGTATCCTTTTATTTTCCCGTTATTTTTTGATGCCAAAAGACAAGTGTGGGATATTAGCAAGGAAAATCAGGCAGTTAAGCAGCAGTATTTCTTGTGGGACTGCACAACTTTGCAAACCTTTTATATGCAAAACTGACTAAAGTGAAAAAAAACCCCAGTGAAATCAATGGGTACTTGAATTTGACTCCTCTAAAGCTTTAATGAAGGCACATAGACGGTTAAAGAAAATAAAGCAGGAACTAATAAATCATTTTACTGCATCCCTGAGACGATGGTCACTTTTTGACCACCTAAAGACTATTAAAGACGTTTTAACTTAAACATCTAACCAGAGAACCTGTTGAAGGTTTCACAATAAAGCCTACAGTGCTTAATAACATCATAAAAAAAAACATATTTTAGAAACCTGCTCAAAACTTGTTTAAAACCAAAAAATGATATTGTTATTTGTTAAGGAAACAGAAAACCGAACTCGTGTTTTTATAACCAAATTGGAGTCGGCACACTGGACTTTAAATCAGCACAATATTCAAATACCGAAAGTAATTTTCTGTTCAGGAACACAAATAAATAATTTTAATTTGGCATCTTAATCAAAAATAATATTATCCTTTACTATTTTTTCAGCTTTTTGTAAAACAGTTAGTTTGAGAATTTACGGATAGCAGAAAAAAGATATTTTAGCATTAATAATATCATCAAGCATTACAGAAACATAAAAAACATAATAAATGTGTGTCATAAACCTTAAATGGTTGTGGTCTAATTAACTTGCTAAGCACTGTTTCTTTCTTTCTTATTCATATCTGAACAGACTAATCTTAATTTGACGAGGCACACTCTTGTTTTTATTCACTTTCAGACCCATGCATCCTCCATAAATTTATGAGTTGAGCATTTAATTAACAAGTTATCATGCTCTTTTCCAAATTTTCGCTGTCAATTATGTCGTCCTGTTTTCCCCTTTTTGTTGTTGTTGATGTTCTTTTTCAAACTAGCAGTTGTGGAGATGTCATCTAATGAGGGTGCAAAGAAAATCGAAAAAAGAAGGAAGCAGAAAAGTTGGGAGTTAAAGTGGTGAGCAGCGAAACTTCTCCTACGTCTCGGTGGGTCTAACAAACTCATTTAAATCCAAACTGGTATTTTACAAAGAATTGAAAAAGTGCCTCTGGGTCACCACTGGGGCACCGGAGTGGGCTCATTTGCCCCAAATGGCGAAGATCCTTTACAAACAACACCATTGCTAATTTAAAATAAACACATTGAGGGAAGCGAGGGGCCACAGTTTCCCTGACACTGGCGAAATTTCAACAGGGAAACTGGCGAGGGTGCAATCGCAGCTCCTTCTGGCTGAGCGGGTGCAGATGAGGCCAGGCGGCTTACTTAACTATGAGAAAACAACAACAGCGCTCAGAGCCTGCGAATAACAAGGCCAGTAAGAGCCCAATCAAACGCTACATTTCCTCTTAATGCACTCCACAAAAAAGGAGACTGTTAAAAAATAAATAAATAAAAATGAGGCATATGGACAGAGATTGTCATGTTGAGTAGAAAAAAATGAAAGGCATGCTAGGTGGCTTTGCTTTCTCCCGTTGAGCGATACTTTTGACTCATCAGCCGCAAAAACAACTCATTTCAAGGGTAGTGAAGATGGAGAAGGAGATGTGAAGGAGCTGAAGGACATGAGGGGGAACTGTGGCCCCCGTCCACCCCTCAGAGATATCAGAGGGAACAAGGAGAGCGAGGAGAAAAGGAGTCATTTCAAGGCTAAGGACACACAAATGCAAAGCACATGACAAGTGTGTTGGTGTGCAGAAATGCGTTGATTTGGCAGAACGCTGTCTCCAGGCTTTCATAAGCTTGTATGACTCAGTCAGAATGAGAGGAAGCCAAAAACGAGGAAAATCAGAGAGAGAAGAACTAAAAACAGAGGTGAGGTGGAGGGTGTAGCTGCAGAAAGGTGGATGACATCACATCTTTTAAAAGTATACACTCAACAGGAGGACAGCTTTTGATCGCCCCGCATTTTTTACACTCATCGGAGGAACAAATGTTTCAATACAATTATATGAATAATGTGAGTTAATGAGAATACATTTTGAAATCAGCCTCAAGGTCATTAAGACACAAGAAAGAGGAAATTAATTATTTATATTATATATACATATATATATATATATATATAAATATATGTCATAAAGTTTAAGATTTCTGATTAAAATTTACAGAATACTACAGGTTGGACAGCCAGTTACTGTAATTTCCTATGATAAATTTAGAATAGACTAGATTTTCAATAATAATTAACCAGGCGATCATTACCCAGCAAAACTCTACAAAGTTTTCAGTATGCAGAAAATTAGTAGTGCACAATTACCGCATTTACCTGGTAGTTAATAGCCTTCGGAGCTTAAATCACTAATTCCTACTTAACTATTATTCAAAAAAAAAATCTGTTCTAAAAATTGCAATATGAAAATCACCCATATAAAAACAGGAGTGAGCACGAGGTGAGCATCTCTACTCAACACTGATTTGCACTCTAAATTTCCCTTGCAGCGTATAAGCAGGAACTCTCAGGACTATTTGGGGACATGGGTCTCATGCGAGTCTACCCAGGTGCATTTGCATAAAGTGCAACGTTTTATGTCATTTCGACCGACTGAATATGTTTACAAAATGCATACGTTCATGCACTGATCTGCATTTCTTTCTACCACAAACATGTAGTTCCACAAAGAGGCACTTGCAGCTGCCTGTAAAAATGAGTCAATCCTCATCATCTTCAATAATAAAATGTGACTTTAAAGAAGAAAAATAAACATTTTTAGAGCCAGACAGTAAAAAAAGTATTAAATATTTATATAAGTTGACAGTTTAAATTACATCAAGGCTTAACATCTTCATTATTTTGCGCATGGACGATTTGACTATGGCTGCTAGCTGTTTGCTCGGCATCAAATCAGCTATTTCATAGTCAGTGAACTGGATCTCTTGTATGTGTTCATGTTTGCAACACTTTTGAAAGCCTTATTAAACTAACAATATTGCTCGTTGTACATTAATCGCTCCAAAAATGCAAAACTAATTTTGGTCAGTAAGACTTAAACGGGTGACGTCACTGTGGCAACATGAAGCACGGGAAGTATTGAAAATAATAAGCTCCACACACCAAAACCAAGAGGTCAGATCTTATTCTTATGATTTCCGTATAAATAACACTGTTATTTTCCCTGGTATTAGGTCAAATATGTTTCCTTCTCAAAGCATCCGACAAGCCAAATGAGAAGTTTTTAAATGTAATACAGAGCTTTACTTTGTAATATATCACCGCATTTCAAGACATCTATAGCAAGCATCAGCTGGCCCAGAAATGAAAACTCCTTGACTTCATTTTTCTTGCAGGAAAGTGTTTACTGGCTTTATTCACACTTCATCCCTCTTGATTCCGATCTTGTTTCAAGTGACACTTTGAAACTTCTCTTCAAAATTTGCTTTCCAGTCGGGTGGAAACGCCACCTCTCCCTTCCTGCCGTCCTCACTGCCTCTCTCTTTACTTTCCTCCCACTCTCCATGTCTCATCAGGAGTGTCATCAACCCCCACTCTGGTTGATGGCTGTTAATATGGCAACGCTATTGTCTGCCCGTTTGTGGCTGCTGTCTCTATTGTTTGCTCTCACACTTGATGAATTCATCAAAGGAAAAAGAAAAGGGAATGGGAGAAAATAGCTGCAAATCATGCAGTTTCGAACAATTGACTGTGTAAGTCTGGCAAGGCGAGTCTTTGTCTTCAAATGGTGCACGAAATACGTGTTTGCTTGTGTAATGTTGCACATGCATCACTTGTTCTGCCATTAAATAGGTGGGACGGTCCTCAACCACTGATAGTCTATGTGCCTCTGTGTGGGTAGAAGTGTACATACAGTTAAGTGTTTGTGTTTTCTGTAGGGGTATCCTACGCATTCTCATAGCAGAGCGTTAAAAAGTGACGTTTCTGTCAGAAGCTGTTGGCTTCAGATACGGACAAACTGTCCTTTGGTGTTGGAGCAGTACTTGATGCAAAGCATAGATGGCATATAAAAGATCTATAAAAGATGGATGTGACCATCTGATGTGAAGTCCTGAAGTAAAGCCCTGAGCTGAGCATTGTCGTAGTGTCCACTCTTGGTGTTTTAACACCAGATGTGACCAGCAAAGGGTCACATCTGGCTAAAATGCAATCTCATTGGCTATTGATTTGTGATCGGCAAGCCACCAGTCCATGAGAATAGCCTGGTTTATCCTTTTTAAATTAGTCATGACTTGAAAATAGCAACTCAAGCCATAACATCATCAGGGAAGTGTTTTGAGAGGTCATAGAAAAAATGAGCAGATAGTTGACTGCCCACAGATTTCTACTGACTAACCAAGTTTGTGAAATCCTGCTTTAGAGGTGTACTCAGTATTTTTTTTTGTATTATTTACTTAGAAAAAAAGGGTATTATACTCATAAATATACATAGATTACTAATTGTAATTACTAATTGTATTGTATACTAATTGTATTGTGTAATTATATCTTCCAAGAAACTGATATGTTCTCATAAATTTCTAATTAATTTTTAATTAATCCAAATTTTTAATTAAATACAAAGGAGCAGGTTTGTGGTTTGTGTTCCATGTTCTCCACCGCATTTGAATACAGTGGCCTGAAACGACATCTCCCATATGATTGGCTGGAGATCTGCCACATAAATAAAACACCTAAGGTGGAGGAGAAGAGACATTTGCTTATTTATCCCTGATATTGTTTTAATTACTTATTATCAGCAGACTAGATTTGCGACCTTCCCATCTTCGGACAGCTAACAATAGCTAATATTAAGCTTGCGTAACCTAAAAATCACGCTTTCCCTCTGATAAACTGTTTGATTTAACGCTCATATTTTGCAAGAGATTATCTGCTAAGAGTCCAAAAATGTTAGATCCACTTCAAAAAAAGTTGATCTAACGCTGGCTAAAGCAGCTAACAGAGGCTAATAGCAGCTAAAACAAGACTTACTGACAGAAAGGTTCAGTCCTCAACTTAGTTTCATTATCATCGATCAGAAGCGAGATTCTCTAACTCACTGATCTGTAATGGACTCTTTCCCAAAGTTTTACAGCCTCTTTCAGAGTAAATAGACCTGGAGATGTCACCTGACATTGTCATCTGAGGTGATCAGTAGACAAACAGCCTTTCACATATGTTATAAATTTAATGTTTCTGACCTTCTTAGGCTGACTACAGCCTGACTACAATTTACACAATGTAATGTTCAATTCTCAAGTTAAGCATGAGGGCTGTTCCCATCTTGTTTGAGCCACAAATGACCTTAATTGGATACAGAAGCATGCTAATTTATAAGCTAATGCTAGTTAGCTTGATTAGCAAGTCTGGCTATTAAATAAAATGCAGATTTATGGCACTTCAGAGGCAGCTTCAATTTCAGACATAGAGGGTCTTCCCATCTTTCATATAATCTGTAATGCCGAGAGCTAGCAGTGCTGCTTTAACCCTCTGAGGTCTAAGTCATCATTAATGATGACCCTAACCCTAAGCAGGTTACTTGTGATCTGGTGTGTATTAACCCTCTGATATAATCACTGATGATTGTAATTCTAACCCTATCATAATCCTAACACTATTATAACATCTTTTTGTTAATTTGTCTCTACTGAAAACATTGAAAATGATGCTTAATTGTACTCTGGTGGGTTTTAATGTGATGCCAAGGGCTCCTGAGTCATGGCACCAAGGCCAAAGGACACCTTGGGCTTATCTCTGAGACACCAGCAGCTTTGACAAAACAGGAGCACTTGACTCCCCAAGAAGAGGGACCAAAGTACCTCGATTCATTATCATAACTTAGGCTACTGTATCATTGTATTTGCATAAACGTTTGTTGATATTTTTATGATTTATTTTCTTCATCATGAGAAAGAAAGGAGAGAAACATAGGTAAGAAGGAAGAGAAACTATAGCAGACAACCATACATGAATGAATGAACACATCACCTCTAAGTACTGTATAACCGTGTTGGTTAGTACCTTTGCTCTGTGGAGGGTTCTGGCTGCGATCTCGGAGGATGTTGATCTGGTAGACGGCTCCATACGGTTCGAATAGCTCCTTCAGCTCCTTCTCTGACCAGGAGCGTGGAATCTGGCCCACAAACATCTTGATGGCGTCCGGGTCTGGCTGGTCCGAATGCTCCAGCGCCCCGTTCATTTTTCCGGCCGTGCCGTTACTGTTGAAGAGACAAAAGGCGGGACATTAGAACATCACAGACAAACCAATATCACTAACAGCTTAAGAATCAGGGTCTCTGTGTTCATGTTATGTGATTTAAACTGGATCTACAATGCTTTTAAGCATTTTCCTAATATTTTTGATTATCGTAGGAATCTCGAACTAAAACTACACACCCGTAAACACACTTAGACACAAACAAACTTGACCTGAAGCTAAATTTGAAAACTTAAAAGCAGTTTTCACTGGCAGAACAGCGTTACCCCGCAGTTTCAATTTCAAAAGACCAAATATCCAAACCGTGCTCTGGCTTGCTCATGGAAATTTCCCTTGTGTTAAAATAAATAACCTAAAGGTTGAGTGTATCGTTTCTGCACACAGCACAATTACACGTTTCAAATTTGCTCCCCAAAATTCAGCAGAAACTAAAATTTACGCAGCAGCATAAAAATCAGTCTTTGTTGCCTTGATTTTCAGCTTCACAACTGATTTTCTCAGTCAGTCCAGTGTATTGTAACCTTGTGGGGGTTTTTTTAAACTAGTCATCCGCACACATATATATTGGTTTTTGCATACTGCAGTATCTAATAGAGTAGACATAGAATAAAATGGCCAAGATCCTAATGGGTTAAAGTGATTTGAAAGCTTAAACATCTGTAAAAGTAGAATATCATGAATTCTGAAGCATTTCAAAGCCACTATAAGAGAAGATACTGAGCTTTCAGCAGACACACACATGAAAAAGGAGGAAATAATAAAATATCTTAAATTAGAACCTTGGAACCATTAATGTGCAAAAAATTAATTTAACTTCAAAAAATGCCCTCCCAGGTTTTCATTCATAACACTATGGAAAAGGCTCTAAAACAGCCTTTAGAAACGTCACAAGGACACTGAAACTCAGTGAGAGCCACACTAATAAAATTCTCTTGGGTGCCTTCGCAGCTCCTTACAGCGGGGCGAGACAGCTTTCAATTTAGGTTTTACAGCCTGATATCCCCGAAGCCGGCAATTTTTATATACACTGACCTGACACATCAGCAAACTGACATTTCACTGTGATGCTAAGTGTGGATTTTTGATAGCGGAGATGTAGCGATGGATCTATATGGGATGTCAGTAAATCCACACTGAAGGACTGAGGTGAACTCAGATTTTATTTTACAGCGCAACAGCAAAAGCAGCATACAAAGTACGTCTTTTTTTTTTCACTGCACTTGCCGACACAAGACCGAGCTGTAGCCGACAGAGGAGACACTCTGTGCGAATATATGTGCGCCGTGATGCATGTGTGAATGTTTGTGCGTGTTCGCACGCCTCGCTGGATGCGGGGTAAACAGCGTGCGGCGTGGTAATGCGAGGTTTTGTGTGAGGGATTAGGCTGCAGAGCCAGTACAGTAAACCTCCAGGCCGCCTCTAACAGGACACAGATGCTTACACGCCGATCGGTCTGCTTATATATCTCCACATCTGGAATGCATACGAAAAGGAGTTGAAGTGCTTTCCCGCCCTTTCACTGCAGAGCAACAACACTTATCGTCACAAAACACACTCGTGGCTCCTCTCTCTGTTATTTATTTATTTAATTATGCACCAATGAAGGTGAATAACTTTCAGCACCTTTCAGCAGTAAGGCCATGACAGAGATGAGAGCGGCACCTGAGTACGCACGAGCCAAAGTGTGGCTGTGTTTCGACGATAATCACACACACATGGCTGCAAACAACCTCTTACATACACGCAAGCGCCATCAAGGCCTGTGGTCTATTGAAGACGGCTGAAAACCAGTTTAATGAAACCAAAGTCAATGGCTGTGCTGTTTTATTGCTCTTCTCTTCCTTTTGTTGTTCTCAGCAGGAGAGTGAAAAAGCATTATCTTAAGAGGCAAAAACAAAGCCAAATCCTGAGCTTGGTTAGCTGACAACGCTAATACCACCCTATAAAGCTCAGCGAGAGCGAAAGGAGAAAGAGTTGCAGGAAGGAGGGAGGGGGAAAGAGAGAGATTGAGGGAGAGGAAAGAAAACATCCAGACCTTTGAACGCGGGCCATCCATCTTTTGCAGAAAGAGCCAAGGCGCTCGGCAGAAACGCCCAATTCTTTAAAGGACATAAAGGACATGTCAAATAAAACGCCAGAAATGGAGAAGGAGTCAACGAGCCAAGCCCGTGCTAACAGTCCTCTGGGCAATAACCGCTCCTCGCTAAGCTGTCCGATAAATCGCTCGGGCCTGGGTACTGCACGAGCCCCAAGGGTGGTAGCTGACGGCAGGGGGGGGAGGAAAGAAGGGAGGGAAGGGCGGCGGTGGTAGCAAGTAGCTGACTGGCCCTATCACCGGCTGATATTTAGCCACATAAACGGCGAAGACGACTGCATCGGACAAGCTGCGGTGGTCGCTGGGTTCAGACTGCAGCACATCATGCCTTCGCCCTCTGACACACACACACACAAAGCTGATGTGTGTGTGAAAGCTAAAGAGCAGAAAGAGGGGGAATAGGCTGGAGACAATCCCTCATTGTTAGCTGTTTATGTGAGGCTTGTGGGGACTGAGCAAGGCCAAGGGGGGAGACGATACAATAGCCGGTGTCAGAGGATCGCCTCCCTCGTCCAGGACACTGTCCACCCTGTGCTCCTTCCACCATTCACTCTGCCTGCTAAGACAATGAATAGCTTCACACCAGCAGCCATAAGGTGTACGAATGCTCACAGAGCTGTCTTGTGTAGATTGCACGCTCCGTCTTTCCCTTAGGTGGTTGGAAGTAGGTGCCTCTGCGAACTATAAAGGAATGAGCGGCTCTTCCATCGCCCCTGTGGCCAAGACTGACAAGGTGTTATTGGAGGCAGGCAGAGCTTTATAGTGTGTGTGTGTGTGTGTGTAGATGTTTGTGAAAGTGTGTGAAGCTTAGCAGGAGAGTGTCCTGGGGCTCGGATTAAGTCGTTGAGTGGATCCACTCCTGCCATAGACTCTCCATCTCCCTCCCTCTTTTCCTCTTCTTGCTCTTCTTTTCTCTCTCCCTCCCTCTCAATTTGAGCCAATTGTTTGCCTTAATGGCTTAACTATTGCTTCCATCACTCCGGTCTCCCTGAAGCACAGGGCTGTGACTGAGGGCTGATCTACACTCACTATGTGTATGTGTGTATTAAGCCCGGCTAAAAAAAAGTGTCTGGGTAGGGCTTTGAAGCATGTGCTGAGGGCTGCTATTCCCTCACCTTGCACTCACATTAGACAGCAGGCTTGTTTGACCAAACTACAGCTGCATTATATTGATCATAAAACCTTAATGATGGTTATTTATTTATTCATGCATCATCTTCATTATACATTCACAGCTCCTCAAACCTCCTCTCTCAGCATATTTTTGGCAAATTCAATAATTGGCTTCAGTGGTAACAGTGACATGAGAAGCGAGCTATCAAGACATGCTTGCCAGGACTGTAGCATGTCTGAACCCAGCTTAGCTCAGATACTGAAAGATAACGTTTATTTAATGTGTGTTTTTCACTTTACTTGGGCATGAATCAAAACGGAAATGCAACAGAAAAGCTGGAAATGTTTATCATCAAGCCATTCACCACTCATCCGTGTGGTTTCTCTCTTTTCAGTGCCCTCAGGTTCCAGCTGTTAACTTGTAGAACACACAGTTAACAGTCAGGTTGCAGAAAGTGACTTATTTGGACTTAAAACATCTACTTTGTGGGAGGGCTGGTTTAAGCACATTTAAAGAAGCTGTTTAGAAGCAGAATATAGTCCAAAGTATAGCCAAGAAAACAGTTAGAAGGCCTCAAGATTCCTAATAATGTTCAAGAAAGGTCATCCAATAATTTCTGGGGGTGTGGGGAACAAGCTTTTAACATGTTATTGACAAGTTAAAATCAAGTTCAGCACTCAGGCTGTCTTTAGTGCTGTTATTGTCTGGAGACAAAATGTTTTTTAGCTGCTTAATGTTCCACTACATTTACCAGGTATTTGCTAAGTTAGTCTTTTAGTCATTAAGAGCTGGAAAATTGCAAGAGCTTTTCTTTTGAAAGCAGTGACCCAGATATTAACGTGATGAGAAAGATGAGACAGAACCAAAAGCTGTGGACATGTAGGGCTGCCATCGAGTACTCTAAATTCAACTATATAACTGAATACTAAGAAATTTGGAAATTCAACTGTAAAAATGAATGCATGTGTAGTTGAACGGACTCAGATGTACTGTCCTGCGCGGTCAGGAGAGAGCTGAGCCTAAAAGCGAAGCTGTGAATTTACAGATTGATCTAAGCTATGGCCATGAGCTGTAAATAGTGACCGAAAGAATTAAATTGCTGATGCAAGTAGAGGAACTGAGCTTCTGATGAAGGGTGTCTGGGCTCTCCCAGGTGAGGGTTAGGAGCTTGATCATTCGAGCTGGAACTTCTCTAAATCGACAGGAGGTAGTTGAGGTGGTTAGAGTATCTAATTAGCCTGCCTCCTTGAAGCTTCCAAAGTGAGTCGTTTTGGGCATCTCCTACCAGGAAGAGGCCCCTGGGCCAGAGTCAAGCCATGCTGAACAGATTACACCTCACTGCTGGCTTGGGAGTGTTCAGTGTACGCCTAGAAGAGTTGCAGGAGGGGATCGGGCATTGGGAGGTCTAGATGTCTCTGCTTAGGCTGCTGCCCTCTTGACCTGGACCCAGAGAAGCAGCAGAAAATTGATATATGGCTGTGAATCTAGACACAATCCATCCATCCATCCATCCATCCATCCATCCATCCATCCATCCATCCATCCATCTTCTTCCTCTTGTCTGGGCCCCAGTCCCTGGGGGAACCTGAAAGACCTTGTAGAGACACCCTAGGACATGCCAGAACCCTTCACCCAGGATGAACCATCTCAACTGCCTCCTTTCGATGTGTCGGAGCAGCAGCTCTACTCTGACACCCCCACCCAAATGACCAAACCATCTGTAAGGGAGAGCCAAGACACCCATCATCATATCCACATCCCTCAGTTACTACTCACAGCTCGTGGCCATGACAGCTTGTGTAAACTGACAGCTTCACTTTTAGGCTCACCTCTCTCTTCACCACAGTGAACCAGTACAGCTAGGGGTCATGTTGAACCAAAGCACTGATTTTAGAAATTGTGGAGCTCTCTGGAAGTCAGGAGGGATTCAGGCAGAAAATAAACAGATTATTATATCATGAGAAACATACAATGTAGAATTAAGGTTCTTTATGACAGTCAAATCATTAACTTTCTGAGTTCTCCTATTTTTTCTCCAAACACAGTGTTGCCACACAGCAATAGACTGGCAATAAAAACCCTAAAAATATATTGCTTTGCTGTGGATTTTACAGGTAGAAGGAAAAAGGAAAACAATCTTTGCCTCCACAGATAAAGAGTAAATGGTGACAGCGATAAGCTACCTGGACTACATTAACCACCTGCTCTCCCCTCTGTTGGCCTTGTTCACAGCTGGAGTTCAGTAGGCAGCAAGATAGGAATGTGCTCCAAACAGACAGTCGGAAAGTGACGGAGGTAAAAGTAGGAGTAAAAGAGAGGGAGAGGGTGGAGGAGATGGATGCAGATGAGCCAGGTCTAGAGTAAGCACAGCAAAGAGCTCAGCGTGTGCTCTCTCAGAAACCATACACACATGCATGTACACATATCACACATGCATACACACACAGGCTCTGGTTCAGGCTGGCTGCGCTGATCCCCCTGCTGTTTTCCCCTTCTGTTTCTGCTCTAAAACACACATCCATTCTGACTCCCGTAACCCCTCAATCGGAGCACACACACATACAAGTACACACACTCCAGTGGGTTCGTGGAAAGGCCGAGCTGTCACACACTTCTTCTCATTGGCAGTGTGTTTGCAGGGTGTGCAACAGTCCCACAGGGGAACTAATCTTGCTGACAAGCAGAGTGAGAAACATCAGTTCCCCTCTTCGCCCCAGAGGGAGTGCGGGGACCAAGGTCAGCTTACTGCACATACACAAAGACACACCTACAAATATGTTAGAAAACACACACAGACATACTACCACGGGCAATCAGATCTCCTCAGATGTGCACACCTTGACAGATTCTGACATGACTTAACACAAACAGACAGAAATCGTGAAAGACGCTGAAAGGGGTACATCAAGGGCTACATGACAATTCAATAATACTACTTTCGGAAGAAATGACTCCACGATCAGTACACAGCAGGAGATAGTTTGTTTAAGACATGGACTGTCTGGGTAGAGCTGGGAAGAAGCAACAAACACGATAGCGGCTCTCTTGGGCTGCATTAAGCAGATATTTCCCGTCTCACATGCATGCTAGCAAATAATACACAGACTTTGTAGATGTGACCTGTCAAGTTAAAAAGCTTGTGTTTGATCAGATGTTTCCAGACATTTTCTTTCTCAATTGCACCTCTATTTAAAAAAATTCCAGCTCTGCACTGTGTGTTGAAAATGTAACCCTGTATTCTTAAGTTCAATCACTACTAACTAGTTAGTTCCATCTCTTAGTGACTCCTGTTTAACTGCTAGCTGGCTGACTGGATCACAGCTTTAGACAGCATGGCTCCCAATAAAATTGGAAGTCTGAAGATTAAAAACAGACCAGGAAACCCCAGTAAAGCAGAGAGCGGATGCGTCATCCATACTTTTTTGCCAATGATGTAGTTCTATTGGCCTCAAGAGAATGTGACCTTCAGCATGCACTGGAGTGGTCAAGTTGCCTCAACCGAGTGAGGAAATTATGAATATCATATGAACATCATATGAAGATATTAAATTTACTGCAGCTGAGTCAGCTGGAATGAGAGTCTCCAAGTCTGAGGCCATGGTTCTTGTGGGTTGGTGGAAAGAAGCTGCCTCAAGCAAGTGAGTTCAAGTATCTTGGGAACTTATTAACGATTCATCAGCAGTAATGCAGGTGTTGCACCAGACTGTTGTGGTGAAAAGAGAGCTGAGGCTCACGTTGAGGTTTCCTCTGTGGTTCCGGAGACAGGGCGAAGGGCTCAGACATTCGGAGAAGTATTGGAGTGAAGCTGCTACGTGTCGAAAGAAGTCAGTTGATGTGGTTTGGGCATCTGGTTGGGATGCTTCCTGGGTGACTCTCTTTGGATGGTTTCTGCGCAGGCCTAAGCGGGTAGATCCAGAATGAGCTGGAGAGATTATACATCTTATTTACCCGGGAACACCTCTGGAACTCCTTGGAAGAAACTGGGAAGTGTGGCTGGGGAGCAGGACAAGTGGAACATCCTGCTTAGCCTCCTGCCATGTGTTTAATATATGGGGGCCCAAAGCTTGTAGATCTTTCTCTGTAGGGTTCCACAGATAATCATTAGCTCCTGAACTCTGATACCATCTAACCCATTTGAACAGTGATGCTCTATTCATGTTCTTTATATCCCTGAAAATGAAAGAGAAGTTGGCTCTGCTGAGTGCATTTTCCCCCATTGGACACACTGAGCATCAATGAGCACATCACACAGCCGTCTGCATTAAAATGAGGTGAGGAAGGCACACTTGTAAACATACTTGGAGATCCTTAGAAATATGAGATTTACAAAATCACTGCAGCCATTTAAATGTGCTCCTTTCATCAACACTCGCCCCAAGTGAACAGCGCTCATACGCACCTTGGAATTCTAACATCTGTGCATCAGTGTGCGCACACGTACGTATAACGTGCATGCAGATACGCGCACATCCAGTGAAACACACTCACAATTCACTTCATGAGCCTCAGTGTTTTCTGCAGATTAGTAACTTCACCAAACAACACAAGAGACACATATTTTTCCCTCCAGAATCCCAGTCCGTAACTGATTTTGTCAGTGCACGGCGGATTAGTGACTCAAACTAAATGAATGGCATTCAGTGTTATTATTGGAACACTTTTAGGTTTTCTCTAAGTGACTTACAGCGAGGTAAACTGGCTCCCAGGGGCCCTGTACGAGCCAAAAGAGGGAGTGTGATATTGACTGTGATTCACTTGAACTTTACAATAAGCAATATTCCACCCACCTTGAGTACAGCTCTGGGATAACAGCCACTGCTACATGTTTCATAATAAATATTTTTTATTATCAGTGTTTCTATGCAGCGGGGAGGAGGAAAGCAGCAGAAAGTGCTCGGTCTGTATGAAACTGTATGATTGCCTTTATGTGTGTGCACGCATTTTGCGGTTGCCATGGAGACGTGGCAGTACATGCGATGCAGGGAAACGATCAGATAAATGTCACAGTACCTAATGAAGCTGCACCGGTGCCCTGACGCTCAGCTAGCTCTGCGCTAACGAGCTACCGCACGCCGTCGCCGGATAATGAGGGAAGACACACATACACCTACGCTCTAACACTCACACACACACAAACGCACACTTAGACACTCACAATGTGAAGTAAACGTACTGATGCATGACACACATGGACACAAGTGAAATGTGTCTCATTCTGCTCGTTTCTCATGTCTCATATTTTCCTGCATGTATAAAACGCTGGAGGAGCCCACACTGTTTTCTTGGAATTAAAGCTCCCTTGTTGGGTGCTGCAGGTGGCAGTTCATGCGGTGTGATCTGTGGCACATAAAGCTACCTTGATATGAATACTTGAAAACAAATGACAAAGTAAAAGCTTGGCTGAAAAAATAAAACAGTTTCCCCGCAATGGAAATGCTTAAACGCTGCTAAAAAACTCATCGCTTTTGTCAGTTTTTGGCTTTGAGCCTGGCTGACAATGACATTTTTTGGTTTATGATGAGAACAGTCGAAGCAATACTTCTCCAGGCTTTCTGGGGTCTTTCATAGTATTTCTTTGGACATTGGCTGGTTTTTCACTCAATTTCAGTCCAGGTGTTTTTACTTGTCAAGTCACTAAACACTAACCTAACAGTTAAGCATAAGACACCTAACTCAAGGGATGAACAAGTGTTCTGCCTATGCATAACAAACAACTTAGCAAATAACCAATGTTAAGGGTCTGTCATGGTTTGTGGATGCAGTTCAGCAAGTGGTGTTGGGGATATTGTCAAAACGGTTGGAATTATAACCCAGAAAAGTACATTTAGATGTGGATGCACCATCCAGTACCATCTAAAAAGGTTCTGATCTGACAACAGCTTAATTTTTCAGCATGAAAATGATCCACCAACACACTGCCAGTGGGTTGGGAACACCAGTAATATTGAACAAAAGAGAGCCAACACCCTCTTTTTTTCTTATATACTGGATTTCTATGTCTTTTTACATATCCATAAATCACACCACCTATATCTGATTTTCCCAGAAAGACAAAGAAATGAGGACTGGATCAAGGCTTTTTCATAGCTTTGTATATGAACACATGCAATATATCTGTGTATTTATGCAACATGTCAGATAAGCTTTTTAAGAACATATAGCAAGATAATGTTCCCATCAGCACAAACATTTGGAATCGGACCGATCAAATAACAGGATGTGTTAAGCTAAAAAGCCTTAAAGTTAACACTTCATTTCTCCTACCTCAGCAAGTCATTAGCATAAAAATACAAAACATTCAGACAGCCACTGTGTCGTTTTTAGCCAGCTCTGACTTTTACTTTTAAGGGCTGAAATGGAAAGCATTATGAAAGATGTCATCTCATCTGGTGAAACATCTGGCCAAAATGGCCTTTAAAAGTTATTTATGAATGTCGAGAGATGAACAGATTTAAAAACGCAGTGAATGAATCAAAAAGAAGAAAGAATGATAATGAAGCGTGCACCCAATCTGTAGCCACTTGTCTTCTTCCTTCTTTTTCTTTTCACCGGCTTTCATGTAAACGTAATGCAAGCAACCACCCCACCCCATCACACGAGCGCCTTGCAGCTAACGGTGTGAACAGAACAGCGCTGGGAAGAAAATATAGGTCAGAATAATTTTTGAACAGGTCTGATTCTTCTGAATTCAGGCATTTTCCAGTCAAACACACACACACACACACACACACACACACACACACACACACACACACACACACACACACACACACACACACACACACACACACACACACACACTCTGAGCCTCATATAAGAATGCCTGTAAATGTATCACAGCTGAGTACCCAAAAGAAAGCCTCAGCAGGTACACCCAAAATTGGTATATGAATAACTCTATTTCGTCTCTATTCAAGCTTGAGTTTTCTACCCCCCTTAACTTCTTTTAAAAATGCTTCACGGTTCATAAAGAAAGAACATGTTATGGATGAATGAGGTCCTTTCAAAGAAAGTGCAAACATTATTCTACTGTTCACAGCCTGTCTGCATGTGTGTAAGTTAATTAAGTTGCACAACGAAACTTAAACTGTGTATTAGTCACCGTGCCACTGCCTCCCATACACACACACACACACACACACACACTCAAAGTGCTATTTTATAATTTGCGAGAAGAAACAACAAGGTGATGAACGCTGTCACATGCAGAGGAGGAGTGGAGCTGAACTACGACCTAGGGTTAAGTAAAGATGAGGGTTTGGGTTAAAATACATTCCTTCACAACCTAAAGCACCTGCTCCAAAGCTGAATTTGCTCAGTGAAAGATTTTAAACACACCTTTTCACATGATCTCTAGATGTTTTCTAGCTTTTGGTTTTCACTGACAACAGCTGGCAAGCAGGTAGATTAGCAACTGGTGTTGACCTTTACATCCAAATCTGACAAAATGATATGAGCTTTGGTATAGTCCTTTTTGCACATACTGCCTCCACAGTCATCTATGGATTTAACCTCTGTCCATGGTAAACTCCTAATCATGGACAATACAAAAGGTTTTCCAACCACCACAAGCATTTGTAAAGATGTACAAGTTTCATCTAGACACAAGAAAAATCAATAAGTTTGTATCTTTTGAGAGATAAATAGAAATATTGCCTGCTTACACTGTAGGAGAGGTCACAAGGTCACTGGATTCAATAACGCTCTTCCTCGTGGGAGCGTGAATGAGCAAAATGAATTTTAATGCACATCTGGTCACAAAGTTTTCAAGCTCGCAAATACACAGATGGGGAGGCAATCTGCTAGAGACAAAAATAAAAATATTCCCGCACGGGGAAAATTCTCAAACACTGAGTGGTGGCCTTAATGTTTTTCTATTTTTGGGGCCAATATTTTGGAGAAAAAAACAAAAAACAGCTGCACTTAGTTTTTACCGCTTCTTCTTCTGTTTTTTTTCTACTTTAACAACGCAGTTCCTGGAATTTTCTCCCTCAAAATATGCTTTCTAGCTCACATCAGTCTGACCTGGAGTTTCTGTGCGTGTGTGTGTGTGCACGTGATAAAAAGGAAGGGGGGGAAGGAATTAGAGCGTCTTAAAGCCTCAACACCAGATTGGTCAAATCCAGGCAGTAGCAGCAGTATTCCACCCTAATCTTTAGCACACTTCCTCTTTTCTTCACCCCACATCCTCCCTATATCTTGTTGCCATGGGAACAGCAATGGACATAGGGGGTGAGGGCATCTGGGGGGGTGGAAGCTCTGGGTGTCAGGTAGGTAGGTGCCTCACCCTTGACTCTTTGGTGGATTTGCACCGTGTCCCTCGTCTCATTCTTCCAGCTCTCTTATCTCACCCTGGAAAAAGCCTTCGTCTCCCTTCGTCTCCCTTCCGTCATCACCCCTTGTCCCTCTCACTCAATCTCTCATGTTTGCGGGCTTAATGAGAAACAGCTTGTTTGTGGTGTGAGTCTGCGTGCGTGCCTGTGCGTCCGCGTGCGACCGTGTGATGAAATGGCAGTGGCTCTGATTGTCTGGCATCGCGCTGCGGCTGCACTCTGCCAAAAGTCATCATCTGATTCGCCGACGGGGATGATGGCCCATTTGACTAATGCTTCTCCGCAAAACGGGCCAACAATGCCGATCCAGCGAACAGAAGAAATAGCGGACGGGCTGATGGTGATAGTGGTGGGGGATCATATCAGATTGGTACCGGTTCGATTCAGCTGATGGAACTGGCGGAAAAATAAAAGTTACCTGGGCCTTCACAGGTGCTTGAGTGCTTTTGCGTGTGTTTTACAGTAAATCCTTGTCTGCTTGTACAACATGCAACACCTCCACCACTGTGCCCCGCTTGAACAATAAATCCCCCCCGGTGTGTTCATGCACATTGGTCGTGACACCTCTAAAGGGGACAACAGAGCAGAAAACCACAGGGTAAATACAAAAAAAGAAGAAAAAGCACAAAAAGGGCATCAGACAGAGACAAACAGGAACAGAGACAGGCGGGAGAGAAAACAGGGCACTGATTTAACAACACGAGTGCATTTGCTGTACTGGCTTTGGCACAATTGTGTCCCATTGTGAGCAAACCTCTACGCTGCTTGCAGTACAAAGGTTATGAAAGCCTGTCAGTTACCTCTATTAGCATGTGGAGAGGATCCTATTTTCATATATGATGTCAATAAAACAAAAAGGTGTGTGTTTTTTTTTTTTTTACTCAGCATATTCCAGGTGAAACTGCTTTTAAGACTTTAATCAGCCATTATTAGCCACACATATACCCCGTACGACCTCAGAGGGGAAGGAGCAGTAGTTCTTGCAGTAGTGGAGAGGATGCTCGGAGCAAAAGCAAAGTGAAGTTGAACACAGTGGAGAGAGACAGCCGGGGGAAACCTATTTATTGGCTGGCATGGGAGGGCAATGTTTTCTGTGTTGGTGTGTGTGTGGCCAGAAAAAAACCCAACACTGAGAAGTTCCTTTTCTCTGCGAGGACACATCTGTAAACTCTTGCTTGCGCTGTAATTTCCCTCGTAGATCATTTCAAGGCGGTTGTGACTGAGTGCGATTGTGTGTTTGACCTCAGGCTCCCACTAAACACAAAATACAACTGGGGTGTTTTGTCCACATGTACAACACATTCTTCTGTTTGACGTCACATTAACCCACACAAACTGTACTGAGGCTGTACAGCTATATGCTTGCCAAGTCCCTTTACTCCTTTGATTTTCCTCTTAATCAGAATCAGAATACTTTATTAATCCCGAAGGAAATTAGGGATCCTGGTTATCCTTATCCTGGTTTTATTCCACTTCAATTTAAGAAACAAACAAACAAAGAAGACATGGTTCCTCACCCAGGAGGTGTCCATCTCAACTGACTCCTTTCAATGTGGAGGAGTAGCGGCTCCACTGTAAGTCCCTCCCGACTGATTGAACCCCTCAGCCTGTCATCCATAATACTTGGAACTTTAAGCAATAATTTCAAGTGATCCCCCATGACAGAGAAAAAAAAACCTAGGGACCAGTTTCCCCTGCCTGGTATAGGGTTACTGTGGTCACGCCCTGGAACCAGGCCTCTTACAGGGGGTTCAGTGTCCCAGCCCAGGAGAGCCTGAAGAGACAAGACTTCAAAAACCAGAGGTTGATGTCACAGTGGCTACATCCATCTTATCTAAAGCCTGTTTTATTTTTAATCATTTATACAGTCAGGTCACCAACTCTCCAGTTCAAAACTCATGAAATAATTCCAGGAAACAGCACATAGTTTTCATTGCACTTCACTAAGATCTCCTGCAAAGCATTAGTCAAATAATACCTAACTTTACCTAACTTTATATTTCATAATGTAAGCAGATCAGGTTTGATTTGGTATTGCTCAATAATTAGTAATGTTTGTGCATATAACTCTTTGGACTTTCACATTATTCATCTACTTACTGCCTCTTTTGCTTTTTATAGCCTTTCCTCCCTCGTTTCTGTCTCTTTCTGCTTGTGTGATTCGTTCAGTGCACCGTCAGTATTAAGGAGGAAATCACTTGCACATTAAAGCCCTGCGTTTCCAAGCACTTTACTCAATAAAATTGTGGCAATTCACACTCTGAACCCAGTTTACGGGGTGTTGGGAGGGCGCTGGATCTCAGACAGCTGACAGGTTTCCACTGAGAACAGCAGGTGATCTCCAATCTTTGGACCTGCCTCCTGGACAGAAAGTGCCTCACCAAGAGTTGCTGCTAATGCCCACTACAGTGTAATTATTCCTGTAATGTTGTAAAGGAGGAGGGCTCGAGCTGGAGGGGGACGGGGGGAGAAAGCGGGTGATAGCATTAACAGATATTAGGGTGGGTGGGGTGTTCATTTTCATTAGGTTTTATGGGTCGGAAAAACAATGTCATGCATACCAATTAGCGCTGGAACAGATGGCTCAATATGGTTCTATGTTCAGTGCCATGCAAGGAGCAGGAGTCTGACAGTAACAACCCAGGCAACAGCATCAGGCCGGTCAACAGGAGGAAGGAGTTCAGGCTGCCAGCTGTTTGGAAAAAAAACCTTTCCTTTCCTTTGCTTTGGTTTGGTTTCCTTTCCTTTCCTTCCCTTATTTCTGCTCTACATTCCAGGTCAGGACCTCCAGGGCAAAATTAAACCTTGATCAGTCTGTTCATCAGCCTCTCTGAGGAGGGAGCCATATGCTGACATATGCTGACGGAAAGGGAGAGGGATTGGCTAATTATACTTGTGTGTGTGTTAGTGTGCATGTGCAAATCAACACAAACGGTCTGAGCGACATTGCTTCGCAAGGCCCCAAAGTGAGTGAGTATCTGGCTGACATTCTGCTCTGATATTCGATATCTTTAAATCTGTTTTTCTTCCAATTGTTTTTCATTCTTTTTTTTCTCATGTGGTTCACATGGAAACAGTCTTTTTTCTTTGTGCATCAGTTTTGAAAAGCCTATGAAAAACCAGTAAGGCTGTCAGCAGACACTAACAGAATAATAATACCATTTCCACATAATACTGATACTAATCGGGATAATAAAACACTTTCAACACACATTTGTGAAGAAATCAAACAAATGTGTGCCCTACTGAATTAATTTAGCACTGTTCTCTTACAGAACCAGCGCTGTATTGATCAAGCCAACAATACCAATAAAAAAACTCAAACAAAACCCATCATATCTGATGGATGACTCAGTGACAACTCAATATCCAGCCTGTAAAGTGGAGCTATTTTCGACAACTAGAGGGCAGAAAACAAATCTAAGCAAATTAACAGTTCCAACGAAATGATGCAGTTTTTAACCATACTATTTCCTGCGTTTACAGAGAGTAGTCACTCTCCTTTCAGCTCTGTTTTGATCTCCACCAACCTGTCGAGTGGGTTTATAAGGTGGTGAAGCTGAACCATCTGGTAAATGTCCTAAAAATTCTAAATAATTAGGTAGAATTCAGAAAACTTCAAAAACATTGCAAAGTTAAATCTGAAGTTCTTTGCCATTTCTGAGCAAGATGTTAACTTATGACGGTTCAAGGAAGGGTATCCACCCATCAGTTATCTAAACTGGAGCATGGACTGGTATACTTTTTATCTATTACACTCATCTGTGCTCCAGGGACAAGTTGAGTTTTAGGCAAGCCCGTGAGGCACAGCTGTACCTTTGGTGTGGTTGCAGTGTGGTTTGCAGAACAGTTCAGTTGAATGGTTCAGTTTGACCATTCAAGCCTTTCCCAAGGCTAACACAAAAAAGATTTGTATCCACTGAAAATCTACAATTACCCTAACATACTGTCTCAGGGTAATTGTCTTTACTGTGCAGACAAGTTGGCATCTTCCCTGAAAAATGCAAGTGATTGTGACAACCTGCTAGTGACAAACGCAGTCACAAGAAAGTTTCTGATGCCACACCTGCTTTGTGGCTGATTTCACATGGAAATAGCAAACTTCAGCAGCCACTTGCCAACCTGTTGCGACCAGAGATCACAACTAAGTCACTGACTGTCTTGAGACCTGCGTCAGTATAGGAGAACAGCGGGATAGAGACTTCCACACTGGTGCTTTGTTCTACATTGGTCATAAAAAGATGCGTTCGTACGCACCAATCATATGAATGGGAATCTCCATCTGTATGCGCACACAACTCTCCACTCTAGCTTAAGAAAATGAAAGAGGCTTCAACTCATGATCTTATTCAGCAGCTGGGCTTTACAAATAGATTTTGACTGAGTTAAATAGTACCCAGACCTCTAATTTAGCAAAATAAACCAAAACAAATCAGACGAAGAACTTCCTCAAAAAACAACCGGTGATAGATATGAAACTATTATGACCTGAAATCGAAAACTTTGCTGCGAGGTGACAGCCTTCAACACAGCTTCGCCATGCTGCCCCTAACAAAGGGTTGCTCACCTAAAATACACTGAATATTTTGCTCGCTTGCTCTATCTGTATCTAGACAAAGAGATTGCTTTTATCTTTATTTAAGCTCATTGCAAACGCTTTCTGCAGGAGCAAATTTCCCTAAGAAAACAGTCCACAGCGGTGTCTGTGTATTACAAAGGGCAATGCTTCTGGAGAGATGCCGTTACATTTTTTTGAATGCGAGTTGTCAATGCTTTGAGGCCGACAAATGAAATTCCTTTTACCTCTTGTGTTGTTGTGGCAGCTAAAGTCTAAGAGACAAATATCTGTGAACCTGAAAAAACCACCTGCACGGCTAAGTAGAACTAGAAGTAAGTGAGAAAATATGTTTTCCCTTTTCTCTGGTAAATTGGGTGAATCTGCCCTTTAATACCCACCCACTGGACCCAAACTGGCACATCAAAGGCCCCTTTGTATGCTTTCTCATTTCCTATCTACAGTGGTCCTTTCTCCTCTCACTGGCTTTAGAGCTCAGCTTTACATCTGTAGAAGCAGGGTGGGTACAGGTGTGCCTCCCCACTTCGGAGACTTTATACTAGCAAACACTTTCACTGCGGTGTTAGCCACGGCTCAGTGGGTCTGAATGGGGAAGCGCTAACAGGCTAGCGCTGCAGCTCCGGAGCCCATTGATCTGTGCTGCTCACTAATAACAGACAGCAGAGACTCCCCGGCTCTCTGGGGCCATTAGGATGCATGAGTGGGAACCATGCTAAATGGGACAATACACAGAGGTGTGTACAAGGGTAAATACACTCCAGTTCATATGGAGAGGCAGATACGCCACGGGTAAGCCCGACTAACACATAATTTCTTTGGCTAACCTTGGAATTGCATTACCCTGGGTGTTTGTCTTAGCATGTGTACGTGTGTGTATTTTGATATAGGGATTAAGCACAGTGTTACAGCATGACTGGGACTGCCTTATTTAGGGTCGTGCAGTTACATTTCCAAGCCATTATCTATACCTGCAGGGACAAGTGGGAATTTCAGTGTGACAGAAAACTCACACGGAGATGTATGCGCATACACATGAACAGACAAAGCGCTAACAGAGGTGTATGTCAGTGCACAGGCCTACATTCAATCTCCTATCTCCCAAACAGTAAAAGGAGAGAAATCGAGAGGCCTGTCTGCTCGCCATCCCTCTAAATGTTTAATGAACCATCTCTCCCTGTCTCCCTCCCTCTCCGGCTCTTCTGCCTCACTCACCCTGCTGTTCAGTCCTAACCCATCATCTACTTTTTCTCACTTCATCCTTGTTTGTCTGTCTCTCTCTCTCTTCCTTCAGGCTAACAGACGCCAACGAGTTGCACTGGTTCGCGATGAGGTCTGAATGCTGACGAGGAATGAGAAGAGGGGGAGGAGGACGAGGAGGAAGGCTAATCTGCATCCTATGTCAAAACTAAACCTCCCCCTGGCTTGGATCCAGACTCGCCAAATCTATCATTTGTTCTAATGTAATTTTTCACTTGATGTTTGAAACTGTGCAGGTTTGCAGGGCCCGGCAGGGCTGTCCTCTGTCCGGATAGTGTGGAGATGACAGCACCTTGCAGCCTGAGTGGATGCCGGGTTGCACGTTTCCATGTGAACCACATGAGGAAAAACGTGTGTCTGCGCTGTTCCAGCTTCTAAGTGCTTGTAATGTAACTGGCAAAAATTTTTTGGCACGAGGTAAAGATGTGAAAATGCTGCAGAGCTATTTATGTACTCCACAGTCACAGCTGTTATTGTTTAGACAACAAAGATTCAGTTGTGCAGGAGGGGGCTGTTGTGTTTTATTAGGCCTAATCTACTCAACCCTTCTTTATCTCCTAATGCAGAGGGGGTCTTTATCTTTTGACCTGCTCCAAATAAGCTTCTTCTACCGCTTAAATAATCTAGCAACACAGTTAATCCTGTCCAAATACTGCACACCGTTTACAGGTTAAACATGTAACCGCTGTCATTTCCAAATATCTGACATACACTTGTCAAATTAAAACTTTATTCAGGTAGACACTTTGCTAGTTGTATGTCACATGACTGAAGGCTTGAAACTTGTTTTTTTTATGTTGGTGCTAAAATCTCAGGACAAATAGGTCAGGTCAAATAGAAAGAATAAAGACAGCAGCACAGAGGTTAGCACTGCTAGAAGGGTCCTGGGCTCAAATCCACTGTCTGGTTGTCTCCAGCTTCCTCCCACAGTCCAAACACATGCACGTTAGGTTAAGTGGTGACTAAACTGGATGCAAGTAAGAATGTCAGTGTGAATGATAGATGTTCCCTGCCTCTTGTCCTATGACAGCTAAGAGAGGCACCAGCTCTCCCCATCCTCCACTCTTCTAAAAAGACGGATACTTAAACAGATGGACTAATTGCAACGTGTGAAGACTCAGTGCAAATGTCTGAGGACTAGTTTTGGAGATCAGGGAACTAGTTGGAGAGGCCTGCGATCGACTGGCAACCTGTCCAGAATCTACCTATGACAGCTTGGTTAGGCTCCACCAAAACCTGTGACCCTGGAGTGGATAATTGGCATGAAATGGATGGGTATATAAAGATAGCATGGAAAACCTTTTTAATAATCAGTTTTATGAGGCCAGTTGATGTGAATAGCTTTTTCCTGATGGGGATTCATTTCTGGACTTGAGGTTGAAAGAATTTGTGACTTGATGTAAATTTTATCTGACGAGAGTTCGCCTTAAAACTGATTTGAGGTTTGAGACTTAAAATTTGACTTTGTTTATGTTTTTCATAACTGAATAGTGAAAAACTAAACTTGTTTACTTGAGAATGGCTTGGTCACTCTGCCATACACAGGATATGAAAGACAGACGTAGCCACCGTGATGCCACCAAAGTCTTATTTGTAGGCTTCGGTTGATTATTTTCTTGGCTTGTCAGTCAAAGCATACCCTGCTTCATCATCTATTCTACTCTACATGTAATCATAATGAACAAATTGAATTACACCCTCTATTGAACAGACTTGAAAGAAGCAACTGGGATCGAAAACTCACTGGGAAATGATTTACTAAAGCCATAAATGAAGTGAGACGTAGAATCAGTTTCCCACAGACTTCTATACACTCAGACTGGAGTCAGTAAAATTGCCCCCTGCTGGCCATTCAAGAGAATGTACTCAAGAAAAGTCCAGACCTGATTTGAGCCATTTTTGACAAGAAGTGACACTCGATGTGATTTCAATTGAATTGGACTCGCTCTAAAAGCCTGGATTTTTGAAAACCTAACAAACAAGTCCTCGCAAGAGATACCGAGAGCCACTTTGTATAACCAACAATTGCTCATTACAAGCAAAAACACAACTGCTACTTTCTTTCTGAATGAAATACTACGGGGAACAAAAAAAAGAAAAATGTATTATTTTCTCAGATTTCTCAGATTTTGTTTTGCTCGGCTCCTCTAAAGAACATTTAAAATGCGTAAAAAACCTCTCATTCAGCTGTGGAAACACACACACACACATAATACACGAGACAAGCGACGGCGCGCGGGGGTGTATTTCCGTGCTTGCGTGCGCGCAAATGTGTACGGCTGTGGATGTAAGCGAGCGAGCCTACTTCTACTCCCAGCCCCAGGACTTCAAATTATCCTGAGGCTCCTCCAAAACACACTTCAGAATTTTTGTCTGCTTTCCAAACTCATTACTTTAGTAGGGCAAATCAAACAGGGCGCATTAAATGGAACTCAAACGTGAAGAGAGTGGAGTGCAGGGGGAAAGGAGAAGAGTGAGTGTGAGTGTGCGCGTGTCACAGAGAAAGCAAATGTGCCTGTGTGTTAATTAGCAGGATCCTGCTCTAATTAATGGCCTATGAATAGCCATGCTGGGTAAGTAGTCAAGGTTAGACACCTGTGCAGCCATATTGATGCTGGAGCAAACTTCTTCTCATGCAGGGTCTATCAAATTATCCACATTTAATGTAAATACAATATTGGCAGCCTCGGCTGCTGCTGAGCCAAATGATGAAACGAGCATGTGTGTGTGTGTGTTATAAGAGATACTGTGTGTATCCAACATGGATGATGTCAGAGCAATTAGAGAACACATGAATCATCACTGGGGAGGTAATGACCTCGGAGCACCACAGAGGAGAGTCAATTACTCCATCATAAGGGAACCTGGCACTATTACACATTATTTATTACTCATTTAAGAAGTGATATGATGACTTTGCCGTGCTCCGTGGTAACATTAATTTGCTATAATCCTTGAATTACTTTTTTTTGTTGCACCCTTTCAAATGTGCAAATTGAATTCTTGCGCACAGCCAGGGACTCTCCGAGAGACTTTTAATCGACTGTGAAAAGGCTCGCAAATTTAATAACTGATGTTCGCAGATTAAAATCACTAAAGATTCGCGTTTGCGTTGTTAAAAACCCCGATCAGGCTAGCGACCGACAGCCGTCGTCCAGCAAATGTCTGAAGCACGGCGATGGCTCGAGTCGCCCTGAAACACAAACCAGAAGCTGACTTCAGTCTTAAATGCTAACGTGAACCACGTGTCTCTTAAACCTTTTTGACTCATCTGAGCTACAGCTACGGCTATATCTGTGACCTGGGGCAGTAAAACTCATGTAACTTTTAATTTGATTGCGATCTTTTGTGACTGACTTACAGTCAGCACACTTTTACTTGCTTGTCAGTCTTGAAACGCTCATCTGGGAAGTAGAATTGCAGCCTGAGTCACACACTGAGTCCTGACAGTAGTTCTGCTGACATAAATAACATGGAGGGCGGTTGTGTTTGGTGCTACTTAACATGAATGCACACAATCTTTAAAGGTGACATTCATACTAGAGCACCAGCATCTCAGACCATTTGCAACCAGACATGTTGAGTACTCAAGAGATTAAAAAAAAATCATACCACAGAGTAGATCTTTACTGTAGGTGAGTTTAAAAATAGCAGATATCAGCTCAGATGTTTGATGCTGATGTCACACGGGATGTAACACTTGTTGGGAAGCTTTTATTGCATTTACAGTAACCTAGCAAGTTGTCTAGCAACACTGTCTTCGCATCACAAGTCCCCCTGCGTGGTTCTCTTTCACGGTGACAAGCACAGTGAGGCGTAATGTTAATAAAATGCTCTGTTCTTTCTTTTAATTGGTTGTTTCTTTCAGGAGTTACTGTCTGAATGCTTCAGCCCGCATCTTGATTTCAAGAGTGCACGGAGAACCAGCGGGGCTGAAACGAAAGGTTCTCATAAGCACTGACATTCATGCTGATCTGCTTGCTGCACAGGCACCTCCCCAAAAAATGATTCAAACCATTCATATCAAAACAGTTGAATCTAGTGGTTTTTGAAAGGATGTTTACGCTGTTTGATATCAGTCCTTGCAGTCCCACTTGATCTTAATTGGAATCCATTGCAACTGCTGTGAATCCAATCTGACGACAGCTACTTTTTTTTTTAATGAATGAATGAGCAAAAAACTTTTCAGAGCCACACAAGGTGTTTGATCCTTAAAAGACACATTTTCAGCCGGGTGCCACAGATTAAAAACGATAAAAACGAGCTTTTACAGGGCCTCTAATGCACCATTATGTCTTCATACAACTCATTTTAAATCTGCCAGCATGACTCTTTGGGCTTAAATTGTGAGATGTAAATGCTTAAAATACAGAAATCTATAACTTAATTACTTTGGCAGAGTATGAATGACCATGGGGAAGATCTTTATCAGTGAGAACAAGGTTAAAAGTGCAAAATTTATGTCCTCCTTCACATTTTCCAAAGACATGTAATGGGATAGATTGGAGTCTTTGCGGGCCCGATTCTGGCCCACGGGTGTTATATTTGACACCCCTGATATACATTTTCTGTGGCGCATTAGCTCTCCGTGTCAAATTTTCCACTTCCTGCTCTCTCCTTTTCTCAGCGTGTACGTTTGAACAAAGAGAGCATTCCCTCGTCAACAGATCAATACCCTGGATCCATTCAGGTTTGTTAAAGAGTAATAGGCATGGATTTGAAGGGGGGGTGAGGGGGGAGGCTAACAGGCGCTGATTTAGCCAGGCTACGCTGGACCCATTTACTTCCCAGCTACAGCTAACAGGGTTTCTCCAGCCTCCAAAACACTTTGTACTGCCGTCACAGTGCCGTATACAGCAGAAGAAAAATTACCCCCATTATGTAATCTCTATAATGATTCCTATTGAGAAAGCAGAGGCTACAATGGCGGTACAGTAAATTACACTAAACACCATTACTCTTGACAGCTTCTTCTGAATGTGTGCGTGCATATCTGTATTTGTTGGTGAGTCAGCGTGTGTGTGTGTGTGTGTGTGTGTGTGTGTGTGTGTGTGAAGGTGTTAGGTGAGTGAATGATTGAGTGTGTGTGCATGAGTGCGTGAGCGCCACTCTCACAGTGAAATTAAACTGGGGCTCAGGTGAGAAACAGAGCAATGCTTCAGTGCTGAGCGAAGAGGAAGGAGAAGAAGTGGCGGTAAGGAGTTAAACACCCCAAGGACTTCGCAGTCGGTGTAGAATAAGCCCGCCTAAGGAGGAAGGGAAGAGGAGGAGGACGAGAAGGGACGAGGGAAAGAGGCAGATAGAAAAAGAGAAGGGGAACAGAGGGAGCTGACAGGGAGATTGAGAGATGGCGAGATTGATGGCATGTAATGATGAAACGGATGGAGGACGAGACAAGAGAGACATGCACGTCAGAGGCCATTACTCATCTGCGGCACGCACGCACATACACTCATACACACAGACAGCAAACGCCACCAAGGGTGCCGGAGGAGCCGTCTACCACCCACCTCTCTATTTTTCTCACCTTCTTTCGTTTTCTCTCTGTCGCCCTCCTGTTCATCCCACCCTCCATCTGTGCCTCTGTGTCTTTTGCTTTTTTCCTTCCCTTCTTAGACTTCAGTCTGTTTCCTCTGAGGATTTACATCATTCGTATCAAATCATCTTATTCGTCACAAACTGTGAAACGTGTTTTTACCATTTATATTTCAAGTGGAACAGCAACGCACAAGAACTTATAGACAGATAGAGGTGATATTGCCTATTGTAGACTATCAGCTATAGCTATAGTATCAGCAATAAAGACAGGCACAAGCTTTTTGTTTGCTTTGCTGTTTTTGTTCCCCTTGCGTGGGTGCAAAAGCTCAAGTTAGGACTACGTATTGTTAAAATATTGATAAAGTCACACAACTCGACCCACTGACACACGCTGTTATTAATTAAATGACAGAACCATGCAAGACATGAGTCTACATCTGGCTTGTATGTGTATGTGTGTAGTGTTTTGGCCTGTTTTTCAACCACAGTTTTCCATAATGAGCACCCAGGGGACTTGGTGCATTGCACTCTCTTCTCGGAAAGGCCTGAACAGACTTGTGCAATACCTCCGATGCTCCCTGGCGGCTCGAGACACACTAACTGCCGATTTCCATAACAGAATACTCACAAACAGGGTGATCACTTCTGTCCCACAGGTTTTTAAAAATTTCTCAAGAAAGACGGCCCGTGCTGAAACCAAAGCAAGATGACTACAGGATTAATCCAAGAGGTGAGTGACATTTTGCATGTCAAGGATTTCCAATTAAGACAAACATCAGGCCGACATGCCCCATGTGATAAAATGTTGCTCCAGAATGCCAATGATGCCAAGAAATACTTCCACATAGAAACTTTACACAGGCCTATGAAAGACACCGACCCTGCAATAATATGAGAAAAAACCTCAACAATCAGAGGACCACCTATGAGCAAGCACTAGGCAACAATGGGAAGGAAAAACTCCCTTTTAACAGGAAGAAGCCTCAGGTAGAACCATGATCAGGGAAGGGCAGCCATCTGCCATGACCGGTTGGGTTTGACACTGCGGATCTCTGCCAGAGATTAATAAACAAAGTGGTCTATTGGGGTGATATGCTACTATGCGGTTTTTAAGAAAGATGGGGTGACGTTGTAAGCAAGGATTGTGGACCATAAAAACTAACATAACTGATGCTGTTAGGACTAGAAAACTGCTGTATAAATCTGTGATTCCCAGCCAGTGTTTTGGAGATGCCAAGAAGTACTTCTGGACCAGTTTCAAAGACTAGTTTCAAGTAATCTAAAAAACATCATAAATACATCTGCTGCACAAAAGAGTTAACTAAACTAAAAGTTATGGATAAAAAGTACAAAGAGGCAGCAAATGGGAACGTTTAAATGATTGCAACAGTCAAAAATGATTCCCTTTAGGTAAGCAGTTGAAGTCGTTAGCTAAACTGCTCTCTTGACATGATTCGTATAGCTAGCTGAAACTCTGAGCAAAAAAAGCTCAAGTTCTAGCTGCTGTCATTCTACAACTGGTAGTCAAAACTGTTAGTTACAAGTGTGAATAAACAGTTAAAAATGCTAGATAAAAGTGAGGATTTATTAGTCAGAAGTAAATTCAAACTCAGAACATGTTTTTTTCTCAATCAGTTAGCCTGCCAAGAGCTTTGACTTACTGAATAACTTTGAGTTGAACTGGAAAGTCCAGCATGTTGCTGCTGGGCCCAAATAATAATAAGTTACAATGGAAACCATTACAAAAGGGTGGAGGCAGATGGTTAATGCCGTTAGCTGTTTCACTGAAACACACATGTGACTGTTTTGTTTCTAAGTTCAGTTGTTTGCACGCTGTTGGGCATGCAGTGTGGCATCAGAGCAACAGTGAAGAGGTGTACTAGTTTTTATCACTACAGAAAGCTTTCCTACAAAACAACTTGTATTCATTTGAAAACCACTGAAGTGGTGTAATATAATTCAGGTACGTCTCTGTGAGTTAAAGTTGAACTCGGGACAGAACAATACAAAAATTCAAAGTGGACGGCGCCCTGCTGTGTCAACGCTTCCTTTCTGCTGCTGCTGCGGACTTGCTGTTTAAAATGAGCCCTCTCTCTCTCTCTCTCTCTCTCTCTCTCTCTCGAATAAGCTGCATTCACTAAACATCTGCTTAACACCCCGCACACACACCGCTTAATACAATGAGCCGATATGCCAAGCGGCGGAGTGCGTGCCGTCCTCTCTCCCCGTGGAGGCTTCAAATGCATCACGCCTAATCAGAGAGGGAGACTCAGCTCATAGTGCCGGCTAGTGCTGCATGCTAATCCTCTGCAGATGAAGACGCTAAGCTAAGCGCAGGCTGACAGGCATGCGGTGGGAATGGCAAAGGAGGCTAATGCTAACTGCAGTGTCACTGCTCCCTCCCACCTTGATTTTGCACACACACACACACTCACACACTCCACAAAGCCTTATGCATTTGGGTATTCATGACTTAGCGTGTGCAGAAAGACTAGCCAACGACAGCTGCGTTAAAAGCCTTCAACATCAGTCTGGCCAGCTGAGATTTGATTTGGCTGTGAGCATCTGTGTGTGTGTGTGCATATGCCTGAGGTTGTGTATTCATGAAGGAATTTGACAGTACGCTAACAAGCGCCCGGAGCTTGGCAAATGTGGAATAGAAGGGCTTCATAGCAAAGTTAGTTAAGTTACATGCACAAACAGACACACACACACACACACTCTGTGGGATGAGTTCAGTGAGTTGTTGTGATTGTTGCTGTTTACCAGCAGAGGTGAGACAGAGCCGTGGCCTTCTCATTAAAACAGAGACCTCTAGAGCTCTTACGTTTCTCATTAGCCTTCAGTGTATGTCTGCCATGTGTTTGCACGCTCACACCAAAGAGTGTGCGAGTGGTTTTGGCGCTGACCCTGTGCAAATACACGTATGAGCAAGTTAAAAACCGCCATGCGTCCCTCAGCGTGGAGGTCTGTCAGGTCATCTGTGTCTCTGGTTAAAGATCTGGAGAGGAAACCAGGGGGAAACTCGAAGGGATCACAGTCCACAAGCTCACAGACGCACACTAACTGGCTGTAGTTGTGTGAAAGCACCCCAGAGAACCACAAAAGGCTATAATGTCTGCCAATCAGAAAAGAGCTTACACAGAGCTGCCTGCCAATCTCAGCCAACCACAGTTGCCACAATGCCTACCGCTGTACCCACTCACCGTCAATCACATTTCACCACCACGCCCACTGCCTGACAACCTGCAAAACGTCTTGCAACACCCAGCCAGCTCTCCTAATTACCACCACCGCTGCCAAGTACCCCTTCGCTGACCAAAACCACAACTTGACATAACATAAAATCTACCGCCAGGACTCCAAATCCGTGGAAATGCACCAGCTACAGTCCAGGATGAAAACCCTCTGTGCCTCGTGCTGGCTTCCTGCTTCCCCCTGTGACATGTTGCATCCCATTAACGAGGTGTCACCACTAATATTTAGGACGTTAATTTGCACCGCTCCTGAAGCCGCTTTGATCCAGAGAGAGTGTGACAACTTTAATGACTAAACAAAACAGAGGACAAACAAACCTAAAGACCTACTGCTAAATCATAGCGGGGTAGTCTGCAGGGGAGCAGCTTTTGAAGTGGAGGAAAACAACAGAAGGAAGCTTTTTATGCGGACACACCATCATTATGCTGGCCGAGGTGAGGCGGAGGCCTAATTAGGGATAGGAGATTGATTGAAGTTGTGTGTTTTTCTACGTTCAAAAGCACACAAAACAAAATTACAGGGGGAAAAAAAAGGATGAAGTTGAAAAAGTAAAATTTAGGGAGTAGACATGCAAATTTAAGATGATTTGTGATCTAAAAGCAGACTCTTTATCAAAGCCAACTGTACGAAAGCTTGTCTTTAGAAAGCGGCAACATTAGCTGTCTTTAGGCCTACTTGGGATTCACCCCGAGAGGATTTCTGGGTAGAGAAATTTAAATGGCTACCTTCGGCTGGGATTAGGAGGTGATGATGCTTAAAGATTACAATTAGCGTCAGCTTAGAGGTAACATAAATCAATGAGCTTGTCAGCAGAGGTTCCAAGAAGATGGAGATGCTAGGGTTAAGCGTTTAAAGCGATGTTAATGTGCACCTGTATCCAGAAGGGAAAAGAAAGTCACTCTGGTTTTTTTTAAAATGCCAAACATCTTCAGTGTATCCACTCTCTTTCAAAAGAAGACAGCAAAAACCATCCTCCCTCTCTCTCTCTCTCCATCCCTTCCATCTTCTAAACCAAGTTATTCTTGAGAACTCGAGCTCCTGTCAGCTCCCACCAGCTCTTGCCTCTAACTGACAAAGGTAACCCTCTTATATGAGCAGCCACTGCTAAAAGCATGTCATTTTCTCCCGCTAATGTCAAGTGGGAACAGATCAGAACAGACAGGAGGAGTTAATAACACCACATAGTCTCCTCGCACGGATCCCTTGGGTACTCCTGCTTATATGTGAATCTGAACTTCCTGTGCGACCTTTGTAGTTGTGAATCACCCGGAGTGACCTCACCCCCGTTCTGTCTGCATGTCACAATCCCCCCAAAAGACCTAATTCATGATGAGGGACGGTGCGTGAGTGCATTTACTCATGTATTTCATTTGCAACACTCCCCAGACTCTAAGCCTGGTGTTTTCTCATCTGTCAAACTCTTTGTCTTTGTTTGGCTGGTTCCCAGATATCACATGTCTTTGCTAAATCCATAAATCCACGGCGACTCGTAATCATTAAATACAGCATATGAGCCACGCACAGGAATATCACTATCTAAAAAAAAAAGGAAGTGAAGAGCTTTTCTTTTACAGGAAGAATGAAGAGCTAAAAAGAAAAAAGAAGACCTGCCCACATTTCTGCAGCAAGCTGACTTTAGATTTAACGTTGTCTATGCTATGATACTTCAGATACTTCAGAGTGTAAAGAAAAGTCAAGTTTGCTGCAGCAGAAGTGAGGAAACAGCCTGCAGATGAACTCTTCTACTTTCCATCCCCGCCTCCCCCGGTGCTCCTGATGTTTCTTATGCTAATTAGCCATGCGACGCTTTGGGTGGTTAATGCTTTGCTAATGCATGCCAGTCAGGTAAACAGCCCTGGGTTCAGAGACCTGTTACGCTTCAGGTTTACTGGAACTCAATCTGGAAACCCAGTGGCTACCTCGCTGACTTCAGCTGTGAGAGCAGCAGCCAATTTTTCAGGGCTTACGTAGCCAGGAAATCTGGATCATAGATAAAAGAAATCCGGTTCGAGACTTCCTGTTCTGTCCATTGTGTTGTTGTTTATGAATGCAAAAAAAAAAAAAAAAAAAAAAAGAAGCTACATAACTGTCAGACACAGGTAATGGTTATGAGCTTGTGTTGCAGTGCAAACACTGCTTTGCTCGCCACGTGTACCGTTTACCTGCATGCATAAATGTGATTGGTCAATAAGCACAAGCAGACTATGGTAAAGGTCCTGGTGCCAAAAATCTTGTCTATCATTATATTTAGATGCCTGTTCACAAACAATATCCTTGCTTTTTCCTCTCCCATTTTCTGTTAATGAAATATTATTTGTAAATTGAAACTAGATTTAATTGAACTCACATGCAGGTTAATTTATTTGTGTTTTCTTGTGTTAATGCGAGGCCATATGCCCGGTAATAGTTTAGCCAAATGAAAGCTGCAGTATCACCATCAACGTGACGCTATAGCTGATGCTGATGGTGAACCATAGCCAGTTAGATCAGCAACCTGCAACTAAATTGCACATTTTTACATATAAAGTAGTACACAGAGTGCAAACTGAATGCTCGATCCTTTGTTTCCTGTTGTAAAGCTTTTGAATGGTACAAAATTTGCTGAAATGCTAAAATATAGTATTTTTAACTTTAACTGTTTTTTGTTTTTTTTTTACAATTTAAGTCATGAAAGAGAAAAGACACGTGTAATCTGTGAGGATGCACATTATATCAAGCCCGCATCCTTTGTGCTGATGAGAGAAATAAATCCAGCTTCCCACAGTGAATTGCTGGGATGTTCTAAAAGAGGCTGGGGCTGTTTCATCCATAACCAACAGAGCCATCAGCGGGAGAAATAGCGTCTCTGTATTCCACTCATGCCCCCCTCCTCTCCACTGCAGAGGCTAGAGGTCCGCACACACTGTGGCTCCACTCATTACCTTACCGCTTGGATGCCAGACCCCCATTCACCCTGCTCTCTCTCACACATGCACACACACTGAAACCCACACACTGCGAGCCCCCCTCCTCGATTAATCATCTCTTTTTAACCCCTCCCTCGCTGTGGAGGCTCGCACTCGCCCTTTTGCAGGATGCAACACGCTGGGAGAATGAAACGTGATCCTGATTCTGATTGGTACCTTCCGAGCTCGACACCGCGGTGGCTGGGCGGTTCGTGTTATTTGACCCCGGCACAGCGGTTCACACTGGTGTTTGAAATTCTCAGAGTTTTACAGGCGTTTCATAACTAAACATGAATTAATGAAATGAATAGATAAATAAATGATCAAAATGTCACTGCACCCAATTCAAAGTAGATTGAAGCTTTTTCTCGTTGAAAAGAATGAGTAAATATGTAGTGAATTACGTGGATCTTTGACGCAATATCCGCCCTTTTTTCAATGATTTGAGGAGCATGAAAAGAAAACTAGACCTCTATTCAGCCCAGCACAGGAGCAGGATGACACACAGAGATGCCGAACCTTGATTTACGCTTCCTCATTTCTCTCCATTTCATCCTATTTGAGAAAGGCTGGAGGTTGGAGGCATTTATATTTCATAAAACAAACTTGCATTTGTCACCGGCAGAAAGAAAACACACAATGCTGCGGCGCAGCCAAAAAGCTCCTGGATGCTCCTAATCGGCTATTCTTTCTTTTGTTTCCTGTTACTTCTAAACAGCCTGCACGTAAACATGGTCAGAGGTCAAATAACGCAGTAATAAAAAATCCACTGTGCATACGCCAGAGCTCAACATAACAAATTATTTACACCGTGCTATTCCAGTGATATTGGACAGTAGATTCAATATCTAGAGCCACAGTCAATTGGCTGCCTAAGCTGCAAATCCGGGCGTTGAGATTTGAATTAATGTGAAATGCGATATGACACGTTTTGGAGGTTGTTCCTCTGATATTAAATTAGAGACTGAATACCTGAGCACAACGATTTTTTTTGCTTCAGGTATCCCATCCAAATGAGTTTTATTTGAATGTAGGAGTTCCAGCTGTGAGAGAGAAAATGTCCTCATATCCCGGTGAAATCACCCGGCTGCTGTCACGGTGTCCTGGGAGTCGTTCCATTATTCAGCGTCTACAGCAAAGCTCCAGGATTCGTCTCTAGATAAAAATCACCTCTACACCTGTTCTCTCTGGTGTTTTGTATATAGATAAACTTGCACAAAGATGGAAAATCATTCAAATGAAATGCAGAGTGCTGCGCAGAAAAACTCTGCATGTTTACTCTATGGAGGGAGTATTTCAGTCGACTAAATCAACTGAGCAAAAACTACCCCCCAAAAAATGTTCCAAACTTAATGTTCTCCCAACTACATTACCCACGATGCACCAAAACCCTTGCTTCAAGACCTAGAAAAAGACTCAGTGATGAGTTCCCGTCTTAGGTGTTAATTAAATACATCTAAACATTTTTTTCAGACCGTGAGTCGGTTAACTTGCAATGTGATCCAGAGAGTGTCGTGGCTGCTTTTGACTTCTGCAGTGACTCTTCGGTGGTGTAGGGTTACAGTGTAAGTTACCCGATGCTAGCGTTTAGGCTTGTGTGTGGTGTGCTGTGCTCCTGTGCTGATGTTTTATATGTGGTGTTTTTTTCCCCTCTCCTGGATGTCCTCTCTTTGCTATGGTCAGTTTATTTTTTGGACCCAAACATATTTATCCCTCGAGTTTCTCCACTTCTCTGTACACTTCCTAGCATTCCAATACTTTCACCAATCTTCCGCCAGGAATTTGCTGACATATGTGAGTCCTGACCCTGATGTTTTTATTACAATTATGGTGATAAAGTAGCCACAAATGCAGTGAACGAACCAGCCAATCATAATAACTTTAGGCTGTGTTGAAGCAAAGTGTAGTTACATCTCTCGTGAGGTGCACGTCAGGTTATTGCGTAGGGCTCTGTAACATATGTACACGGCAGATTGCTGCCCCGCCCTGAGCCTGGTCCCGCCAGAGGTTTTTTCCTGTTAAACGAGAGTTCTTCCTTCCCATTGTTGCCAAGTGCTTGCTCACAGCATGGTGTCTGATTGTTGGAGTTCTCTATTATTGTAGGATTTTTACCTTACAGTATAAACCACCTTTAGGCGACTGTTGTTGTGATTTCGGTGCTATATAAATTAAACTGAATTGAACTGATTATAGGGTAGATGTAACACAGTCATGTAAATCCAATAAGGAGAGAATATCTGACCACATTCCCATTAAAGCAATGGTTGGATAAAAAGTGGAACAGCTGACACCTTTACCTAGAGATGGCGTTTAAATAATAGTTTAACCACGTTGTGCCAAAATTTCTGTGTTCGGAGCTGCAGATGTTAGTATACTAACCAGTCTATAACAGTGACCCGTATTCACGTGGTTAACATGAGAGGCAGAAGATGCAGTACTGCCCAGAGGTGGAATTTTTCTTTTATAGTCTACAGTTGTGACCTTTTGTCATGAATGTTGAAGGACTGGTAGTCATTTCTCTATATGCTGAAAGATATATGCGCATATTCACCTTGGAACTGCAATGCATTTAGTCAGCCAAGTTTTCACATGGAAGACATAAGAAACAATCAGGGATCGTCTACCCCTTCATTTCGCCAGAGAACTTGTGATGGAGTGTTACTCATCGATGCAGAGGGAGAGCAGGGGCAGGCTACAGGCAGGTGGCAGCGGGACGAGTCGGGGACTGATTTAAATATTCATAGATTCATTACTAAATGAGGCAATGTAGTGTAGAGGTACAGCTAAGCCATTTTCAGGCATGAAGAGATTATTTTCATGGGAAAAAAAATCTAAATATGTTATTTTGATGGAAACAGATGAGCTTTAGGGGGTTTAGTAACATGGCTTTAAAGAAAGTTACAGAGTAGCACAGCAAAGGATCAAGAGAGGCTAAGGCGAGGTTTTCTACTTCTTCTTCTTCTCTTCATCCATAAAATCATTTTTAATAGTTACATTGGGAAAAAGTGATCACTTATTTTAGATCTGGTGCTTGCTCATACATGCATTCCTATTCATCAGTGATGACATCAATAGTCTTTGTATTAGTCGTCATTTTTTTGATCGAGAACTCATCGCTCTCAAAAGCTGAGTAACCAAGCTGTTTGCAATCCACAACCCTCCCTTTTCTCCCAATCATCCTCATCTTCAGTCTCCTGTCCTCTCCTGTTTTGCTCCAGTTCTCTCTCCTCTCCATCTTGCTAAGACCATTAGGCTTAGCGGGGTTGGCTAGCCTGGGTTAAATACACACAGCCTCATGCTGCTCCGATGGGGCAAAGAAGCATTCTAGAATTGCTCAGAAGCACACACACGCACGCTCAAACACACACACACTGCCACTCACTCGACCTCTTTGCAGCTTTAAGAGCAGTGATTGCTGTAATAGCCCTATAGAGGAGGAGAAAAGACAACAGAGAGGAGCAAGAGGATTGAGAACAGAAGGAGTTGATGGATGGGTCTGCTTTCCAGGTCACTTAGGGGGCTCCTCCCCCCCATATCAGGCTTTGTCCCCAGGGTCACTATTACTGGGCGTGCACACACACACACACACACACACGCACACACACACACACAAACCAGCGTTTCACGGAGTACAAGAAAGGAGGCAGGTCGCACCACAATGAGCAACATCGATTTTACAATATAAACTAATGAAGCACACCAAACTCAATACACAGAACACACATAAACACACATAAACACAGGGGACACATGTGCACACACTCATACACACTCGCACACCTTGTAAACACATACCATCGCAATCCCATTGTTCCTTTTCCATACACATACTGTAATTGCTGATGTGAAGATAAGTGTGTACATTACTGAAACACAAACCAATTATACTCGCATTGTAGCCATTTTCAGGCTCACAAACAAATCGAGATCCACACACACACACACACACACACACACGCGCGCTAGAATCCACGCACACAGCTACCATGCCTTCTCTGAGAGAAAGCATGTGTTCCCTCGAGGCAGTGTCTCTCCTCTCTCCTCCTCCTCTCTCTATTTCCTTGGTGACAGCTGTCATCCTGTCAGGCCCATGGCAGCCATGGCAGATCTGGCAGCGTATTCTGCTCACTGACACACACCACACACACAAATACACCAGTCCTCAAACTCAACAGCCTCTGCACATCCAGTTTTCTATCTCCCAAACCATCCCTGCAAACACAGAAAACACCGAACTGAACCCTGAGCACTAACTAGCAAAAGTTGCACTTCCGTTGCTTCCCCTCAAAGGCACCGAAACACAAACAACGCCTGACGGAAACAAAAAAAAAAAGAAATTTTTGTGAGATTCAATTATTTTCTATCACAAATATAAAGAAAAAACAGAAAGAAGAAAAAATAAATATCACTTCCATCTGTGTGTCCGGTGCAGAGATCCTGGCTGTGATTAGCTTATCTTACTTAGGGTAGACTTTAAGTCTAGCACCTGTAGATACTAAATCTACTAGCAGATACACAAGTTCATCACTTATGTCACAAAAATATCAGTGCATACATATATATACATATATTTAAGCTGCGAAGAATCAGTATGCATAGGATATATATGAGTTACCAAACAGCTGTCAATTTACAAGTCTAACACAAATGTTCCACGTTCTTTTATCTCTGTTTTGGTCTCCGCCATCTCCATTATCACATTATTGATCAAATATCTGTCTCTTCTACCACTATTTTCACTAACTGGTCAACAAATCTGCTAAGTGGTGGCTTATCAATGTGTTCCCCTAATTTCCGCCTAATAAGGAAACTGATAAACCCAAACCGCAAAGTTAGAAAGGCAAAAACGACTCTACAGATCTTAAAGCATTCAATAGTCACCTCAGATCTCTGGGTTTTCTCACTGAAAGCACTTTTCACAATACAAAATCTGATCACTCTGCAGCCCTTTAAGAATCAGGGTGACCATATGTCTCTCTTTATGTGGGATTGCACAGCATTTTTATTCCTTGTCCCACATTTTAAAACAGTGTCCCACTTTTTCACTGGTTCTGCAGGACGAGCACTTTTCTAAACTTTACCTTCATATACTGGTTTTCACCCAGTGCCATGAAGGAAAAGCTTTTGATTATAATCAGATTGCATACTCATCAGGAAACATTGAAAATTATAAACAATATAGGAGTATATAAAGAGAACATCAGATTCTCCACAAGCCTAGGAACTTTTAAAACTGCTCTTAAAACTCACCTCTTCTCATTGGCTTTTAGCAAAGTTTAACTTATTGCTTTAATTTATTGTTTTATCAGTGAGGTGTTTTATGTACTTGTGTTTTATTGTATTTTATATTTGTATTTTATTGTACAGCACATTGGTCAGCCTCAGTTGTTTTTAAATGTGCTTTATAAATAAACTTGACTTGACATTAGAGCGAACCTAAACTACCTTTAAACCTTATTGTATTTGCATAGCAAGAGAGTTGGAAATATACTATATTTTTCCTTAAAAATCTAAATGTCAATCTGGTAGCATGCACAATGTATTTTTATTCAAGTTTATTTATTTAAGATATTAAAATTTCAGACTTCCTCTCAGCATTGCTAATATGCCCCACTTTTGTGGGGCATTTAGTGAGGCACACAATATGCCTCACTAAATGTGAGGCATATTGTGTTTGCCTCACATTTAGTTTGGCCACCCTAATCAGAATTGGCTTTAAAATAAAGGAAACCAAAAGTCTGAAAATGAAATCATCCTCATACGATAAAATCATGCAGGAGCAGGTAAAATCTGCTGTGTCATAAACATAATCAGTTTCAGAGAAGTACGACCTTCATACTGTGCTTACATGGCTAACCTTCCCTCTCAGACACTGTTTACTTGTTCTTTTTCTCAGATAACTTTGGCAAGGACATAAAAATAAAAATATCGACTATCGGCAGGTTCAATCCAAAATTATCTGTGCTGGCCTTTAAGAGCTCATATTGGCGCGATCCGTGTCTGTAATTCTACACCAGGCCGACTCAAACTGCTGCTCGGACACATTCCAGTCATGTACACATCTACTGCAGCATGCCGAACACATCACTCTGACTGCCCACAGTACACTGACCCAGTGCTGTACTACTGCATTTAAAATCTGACTTTAAAGCCGAATTTACTCTGTTTGAGATCCACGCCGGCCCCCCTTAACCTGGAGAGTCACACAAACATGATTTTCCAGCGCCTGTTTGGCCCCGCTGTGTTTCTGATTTGATCCAGGTGATAAACAGAACACAATTGTAATCATTTTCAAATCGCAAGTGATTGTTTTTCATAAGAATATATGAATATATGTTCCATATTTCAAAATGAGGGCATTCATAAGGGATCCCAAACTTTTAAGAGCGATTATACCCTGATGTATTTACTTACAGTTCATCTAAAACCAGTGGGCAGACCCGATTTAAAGTTAACTTGCATATTAATTTAATATACCAACAATATTTTTTGTGTTAATATATATACACTGATTATAAGCAAATACAGAAGCCTGTATAAGCAAACACTCTTACACAACCAGGCACTGTTTGGCAAATGGCACCCGGTAGAAAAATGTAATTGCTTGAACTTTAGAGAAGCAACTGCAGCTTCTGAAATACCCATGGGAGCCATCAGACCAGTATTTTACAACACACACACACACACACACACACACACACACACACACACACACACACACACACACACACACACACACACACACACACACACACACACTCACAAAACACGAACCTCCCTGTCAGCAAGTGCAGTACTTTAAGTAGTAATAACTACTCTGGCTGTTAGGGTGAAGAGAGTGTGGAAGGAGGGAGAAGAGGGGACGGAGAGGAAATGAACACAGGGGAAAAGGGGAAGAAAAAGCAGTGCTTTAATCTCCATCAGTCTGAATTTTATTCTTCCTGGGCTGGGCAGCGCAGCTTTGAGAAAATGGGCTGTGAATGTCGATAATGCTACAGTTAAAGGAATACTTCTAGGAATAGTCTACCTTTTGAGTACTATATAATCTCCGTCTGTTACCGTGTGTGCTTTTTCAGATGCCACTCCACCAATTTTACACATGGATTCTAGTTTATGCAGCATAAGTAGTACCTCTCAGTCTGCAAAAACCAGCTGCGTATTTGCTTCTGTCTCTCAGGCGGAGCTCTCCGAGTCTGAGAAATAACCCCTCATCGAGCCGTAATGACGTGCAGCACGGTTACCTTGACCAAAGGAGAGCAACTAGAGTTGATCTAGAGAGAACTTGTTCACTTCCCATTAATCCCGTTGTACTGAAAATGGCTGCAATCCACCTAGAAGGTGCTCGACCATTTCTAAATTACAGTGATACTGATGTTAACCGGTGCCAGGTTGTAAAAGAAGGTATGGCATGTTTGTTTTTAAGTTGGGTCCACACTTGGGGTTCAGAAAGTACTTTACTTTATTGTACTTTATTGAGCCCCGTGGGGAAATTGCTCTCTGCATTTAACCCATTCACTCAGTGAAGCAGTGGGCAGCCATTGGGCGCCCGGGGAGCAGTGTGTAGGGACGGTACCTTGCTCAGGGGTACCTCAGGGTAGCTGTTCAAAGTTGTTTGCTCCTTTTTTGCAAACTAAATCATGGCAACCACTGGATCAGTTATTGTAGGTGGAGGCTGATCTTGTTTGTGTTATAGCCCCAGAGCTCCACTGGAAGCATCGTCATTGATTTATTTGCAAAAGCATGACTGTTTTGGAAATACTGAATATATAACTCTTACAGCAGAGAGGTGAAATCTGCTTGCAGGGAGAGTCATGAAGTTTCTGAGGTTTCGTGTGTTTTCAAATGATTTTTATGCTTCGGTTTGTGGTCATCACGTGAAATTATTATAAAAGCTGTGAATCCAGGAATCTTCACCTGCCATCTTCTGCAACACAGCAGGCTACAACTTCTCAAACCCCACAGGCGAGTTGTTATCAGCCCACTGAAGGGTCGTTATCAGTCCCACTGATATGACCACTAGGTGGTCTCCTCCAGGTAGTTATCTCAAGAGCTCTTTGATCTGGTTATCGCCTCATGTAGAGGCGGTCATTACACCCTGCTGAAAGTTGTAGCATCGACAATACCATCTGCACGATTAAGACAATCAGCTGGTTAGACTTTGTTCTGCTTTCTTGTTAGGAAAATAACCACAGTTTGTATTAAAGAGTGTCCTTAACTTCATAAAGCTGTGCTATGAAGCACCCGCCAGAGATTTTACACGAACTTCTTCACACAACCGTTACTAGATAAGAACTGATACACAATCTTGATTGCTCCATATTGATCACTGAAAAATACTTTGCTTGCCTAGATTTTACCAGAGAGGCCCATTAAGATGAAATTTTCCTTTACTTGAAGCAGAGATGCAGCCAAGGTAGCACCAGCTACCCAAGGGTCTTTGGCCAACAAAGGTGGCCAGTAGGTAGGGGGAACCTACCTGAGAGTCGTGGGACTGGCAACCACTTATAATAGCTAGTCAATAGGCTGATAACATCTGTAAAGGAGCTAATACCAAAAGCTCAAAAGTAAAATTCTGAATACGCCTATGAATTTGCTGTTTTCTTTTAGCAATAACAGTTAACAAACTGTAAAACCAAACCACTGATAACTAAGAATATCAAAGCACACTAATATGAACATCCCATCAAAACAGCAGCGCACCCTCCCTCACACATAAAACCTCATCTACTTCACTTCACACATACTATTGTGTTTCCATGCTCGTAAGTGTTTAAGTGCGAGCATCTGTGTGTGCGTGCGTGAGTTAGTGCGAAAGCCTCGGGCTGTCCCCTCAGAACTGCGTCTGTATCGACCTGCAGTGGAAAACAGGCCTGTACTCGGCCATGTAGGCCAGGAAGTCGATAGGGACATCAGAATGAGGGCAGCCGTCCAAAACGGCATCACAATGTGCCCAGAGGCCGCGCACTAACACACACACATGTGCACACACAGAGTATACATACAAAGGCTTGGCCATTTTTCAAATAGCCTTGGATTTATGGTTTATAAATCCCCCAGATGGTGATTCATGTGTAATCTGTCTGTAATGGTTACTTGATAAATACAGTTTCAAACCTTCTTGGACTGCTTTTCTATTGTATTAGCAGACACTGGAGTCACTGGATCATTATCATTTATATTGCACATGTAATTGTGTGTAATTGCATTGGATTGTTGAGACATTTCCATATGAATACATTAGCAAGAATTTACTGTCTCGTGCATCTGCTTCCTCTTTACAGAAAATAATCGATAAAAAACTTTGCTCCAAGCATGACCTTTACAGGGAAACGTTTTCGCTGACACATGAATCAAGAAAAACTGTAACACGAAATGCCACCAAATAATGTGAGCGATTAACGATTCACAGTTAAATAAAATCAGATATTACTAAAAGAGAATGGGGCAGATGTGACTTAAGGTGTTTTTGCCCTGTGGTGTTTAGTCCATTTAAATCAGACTGGTTGACCTTTAACCTTGGTGCTGTCCGTTTGTGCAGATGTGAACACAGTAATTGCACTCGGGTGCGGACCGAATCAACTGCACCAAGACCCTCTGACGGAGGTGGTCTCGGTATGGTTCCTAATGAACTCCAGATCGATTCATTTATGGTAACCAACCACCAAGTGTATGTTACAAGTTTGAGCTAAAAAAAAGTCCCGTAGCCACTTAGGCTTAGTATTCTAGGACACAGTGAGGTACTACTGATGTGCAAAGGTCTGTACGGGCTAACAACTAGCTGAAAGAACGTAAACTCTCAGTGTTCTCCAACAGCCCAGAACAAAGCACCTTCCTGTATTTACTTTTGTTACTCCCCCCCAGACACATACACTGACATGATTTGCAGTGACACATTTTTATTTACTTGGATTTTTCTCTGTGTGAAGAGAAATGTCTTTTCCACTGATAGTATATTCCAAATGAGGCATAATTTACAAATGGAACATCATGTTCGATTACATAAACATGAAACTAGTGATTGAGACTGGAAAGTGTTAACTGAGGTAGTAAATCAAGATTTAAATAATTTTCTACACTATCAGGCTTATTTCTGCAAGCAGAGAAGTCTCCCCCTGCTGGCTATTAGAAAGAATGCAGACAGTTTAGACAGGTTTGTGTCCATCTTTTACATACAGTCTGTGGTGAACATCGGTCGTAAGATCATACTGGAGTTCATTACTGTTAACAACCATTGATTTCTAATGTATCAATGTGAATTTTTCATGTGTTGCAGATTGCATAGCTGCTGTATCTGATACAAGCTTTAATCCAGAGGCTTACAGAGCAGCAGGTATAGATGTTTTCAACCTGGCTGGCCCAGGAAGGGAGTCCCACCTTCCACCCTTGCAGCATTTAGTCGCTCAGCTAAGGGACAACAGAGTTCCTGCCTCTGTATCAGCAATTCCACTGACAGATTACTCCATCAAACTGCGGCAATAATATGTGAAAACAAAAATGATGTCTCTGGGTTTAGTTGAAAAATAGGTTTGGCACTCTTATCAGGCAGCAGCTTTGATAACTGCGAGCAAGAAACTGGATAAGTTGAGTTTAAATCATTGTGCCTGGCACTGGGGGAAAAAATAAAGAGTTTTGTTCTAAAATGAGATATTTGAGAAATTTTATTATGTGGTCGAGTGAAAACTGTACTTTGAAAATATGACAAAATGCCAGGGGAGAAATAAAGCAGAACTGTTCATAGCTAGATGACCGTGGATTTTTCATTTCATCCAGCGAGTTTCTTTTTAAAGGTTCTCATAAACGCAGCAGTCCTAGGATTTTCTGAGCCATGAAATAGTTCAACTAAACCAAAAAGATTAAAATAAAATAAAAAAACCTCCTCTGGCATCTACTGGAAACACCGACTTTAGCCAAGTGCAAACATTTTCAGCTTGTAATCATCTATATGTGAACATCTAAATAATCCATCTGAAGATGAAGAGTTGCTACTTTAAACTTTGCCTTGGCGCTTTAGCTAAGGTGTTAATTCATGCATCGCCGGGTTAATGCCGCCACTGTCCGCCCTTTCTTCGTTTGAACCGTACATCAGATGACTGTTTTCAATTATACAAATTAAACTTACTTATGAGGGAAGGGGTGGGGGGTGGGGGTTCTTGATCACACATGCGCAGAGATCATACAGGCTAAACATCCCAAGTGGGAAATGGTCTGGGACACTGTAAAATAGATCTGTGCCGGGGGAAATGAGCCAAACCGCCGAGATCGCAGCTATGCTGCTTTAAGGTTCCTTCCCGCTCGTGTTAATGTCTTCCCAGTGGTGCCTTCAGTTCTTCCCCCTGCCAGGGCCATCTAGCTCGTTTGATTTGCAGCAGCTCGGTGGAATGAAGCCACGATAGCCACAGCATCATCTCCCCCCACCTCACGTCCTATAGGGATTGAGAGGCCTTGTGCTGTGTTATTACTGAATATAGCAAGGCGCTGTTGGATGTACACGCATGCACGGATGAGCAGCTATGCTCACAGGCACACTTTGTGCACACATCAGTGCACACACAAGTATTACAGCATCTATCAGAGAGAAGCTAAAGTGCAGCAGATGTTTGTGTTTCAGCTGCAGGAATGGCTTCTCTCTCTTTTTTTCTTTTCGTCCTCATGTACCCTCTCGCTGCTGAAAAGGCTTAGGCCAACAGGAATCAATGGCTCAAAAGACACCTCATGTTTCGACTTCTCAGTGGCAAATTACCAGAGGTGTGGACTCGAGTCACATGACTTGGACTCGAGTCAGACTCGAGTCATTAATTTTATGACTTTAGACTTGACTTGAAAAAATGTTCTAAGACTTGTGACTTGACTTGGACTTTTACACCAATGACTTGGGACTTGAATTGGACTTGAACCGGTTTACTTGAAAAGACTTGATATTTTACCCCAAATATAAAATTTAACATGCATATTATATAGAGATTGAAAATGTGACGTCATTCACGGGTAGAACCGCAAATGATTCTGGGAACTCGTGGCAAGCGGTACTAGCGCACGCAGGCTTTCAATTAAAATCAGTCACACAGCGATAAAAAGAAACACAAAAATGTCAAGAAGCTGTTGTATTATTAACTGCAATAGCCGGTCGCATGACAGCCACGGGAAGCCGACGGGTAAAGAGATCGGTTGTTATCGGATTACGTCGTTGAAGAGAAATTGTTCATGTTTCCGAAGTAACAAAGACGCGACGGATGGCCTGGATTGCAGCCATTCAAAGATCAAATATAACGTCCCAGAACCCTCCAGCTCACATGTTAGTCTGCTCCAAGCATTTACACGAAGGTCAGTGTTTTTTAGTAGTTAATACGTCATTTTCATAACATAATTGGTGATATAGGTTACAAGCAAGAACAGAAATTGTCGCGCTATGCTCCTTTATTTATTGTGCATAAATAGTGAATTGTCCTGACACAATATTGCGTTTCGCTTCTGTTATTATGGTACATTGACAAAAACATATACTTTTATTCACAGGATAAAACAGGTTTTTTGTATCACTAATTGCCCAGTACGATTACAGCATACAGTATTATTGTCACTGCTACATTTCTGTGATGGGTACCAGAAATTATTTCCACTACTAATTAATTACCGTTGAGCTCAAAGGTCCTATTAATAAACGGTTAAGGAATGTGTATTTATGACGACAATTTGTGAGACTGGTAAACTTATGATACGTACGATGGTCTTTCGTTCTACACGGTGCATTTCAAGGTCCTGCACCCATCCGTCGGTAAACTGTACCTGGGCTTGTTGCAGTGACCTGAAGTTACTAAACTTCATGAGTGTATGCGCTCACTCCAAGAACCGTATAATTATAAATATGCATATAAATATGCTACGATGAGATAGCTGACTTCATCTAACTAGCAAATGTTTTCCAAGCTACGTTGGTGATGCAGTTTTTTTTTAATGTGTATGATATTTTTGTCATGCGATTTTAAAGCTGGTCCTACAACCGCATCCAAGAATAACATGCAGCTTATCTCAGAACTGTCGGTGAAAATTATTCTTGGAGCTAGGTTTAATTGAGCTGCATTTTAAAGAGGTGCAATTTCACAATTTGTGTATATTTTCTAAGTTCACTATTTTGTCATGTGTTGAGAAAAACACAGATTTAAAAATTACATGGTCTAATATTTACATTTAGCATAACTGCAACATTATTTTTTCATTTGTTTTTTTTAAAGACTCGAAAGGACTTGAAATTCAAAGTTTCAGACTTGTGACTTGACTCGGACTTTTACACCAGTGACTTGAGACTCGACTCTGACTTGCCTGACATTACTTGAGACTTGACTTGAGACTTGAGGATAAAGACTTGAGACTTACTTGAGACTTGCAAAACAATGACTTGGTCCCACCTCTGCAAATTACAGTGCCCTCACCTGAGCAGCATATTTTTTAAGGCAAGTCGCTCTGTTTTTCTCGCTCATTTGAAAGAGGGGGGATTGGCTATTGAGGGGAAAGAGCAGTAGACGTTTGGTTTCAGAAAGCCGTTATCGTCACACGAGGCTCCGACCTATGTCAAACGCGGCATTGTGCATAACGGCTGATATGCCCACCTGTTCCAGTTCAACGCGGGCACAGGCACAGAAGCTCACGCCGGCCGTAAAGCTGCAAACACGCACAAATACTTTCACAAAGAGAAATCACAAATGGCTGGACTCAATTCTTCAGCGCAGTTTAGGCGCGCTCGTTCTGAATGCACGAGTTAAAAAGAGATCAACAGAGACGACAGTTTTGGTTTCTGCATGCTCCACGGATCTATTATGGCCGCCTGTTCACTCAAACCTTCATCTAAACATGGGAAGTGCACTGAATGAAAAGGTCAGTGGCTGATGTCTACAAAAAAAGAAAAAAAGCTTTGTTTTGCATGCTCTTTCTATCCCACACTCCTACACAGTTTCCCGAGGCAGCAGGGACAGTCTCATAACACACACACATGCATTACTGCCCCACTTATCCTGCTCTATCACCTGTTATGTGATATGCGCCAAGCACATAGGGTACATACTGTGACTGTGTCTATATGATACCAGGATTTTAAAAGCCAGCAAACACGAGTATAACGTGGCTTCTAACAGTGTGGAGGCTGGCTTCAGTGGTCAAATAAGAAGCATTTATTCAAAAGTCGCACTGAAGCAGACTGGGTTGATATAACTGATAACGCTTACTTATGTCCTTTAAAAAGGTGCAAAACTCTTCATTCAAATTCTACAGGCTGTGTGAGGTGTTTGGAATGACTCTTTGGTCCTTTGATTACTTTAGCAGACATGGTGGATAATTAGTCATTCATGCAGCCAAATTAAAGATTTAATTGGAATTTAAATCTTGCACAAGGTTGGAAAGATTAACAATCGCTCTTGACTGACCCGCACTTTTTCCGTGTACAAAAATAAAACTCACCAAACTCACTGATATGAAATGATATGAAAATGAATTTGTCCTAAAATCTGATTTGCATTGCGTTTAATTATATTAATTTCTGTGTGGATAACACCGTACCTACCAGGACTGTACGGTGTTTCTCCAACAACAAACCTTGGATTACCCCAGAAATTAAAGCTGTCCTCAAGCAGAAGAGGAGGGCCTTCAAATCCAAAGACAAAGAGGAGTTGAAAAGGGTGCAGAGAGAGTTGAGGGGACTGATAAGGAATGGGAAGGACAGCTACAGGCAGAAGATGGAGAACCAGCTTCAGCAAAACAACGTTGGTGAAGTCTGGAGAGGCCTCAGAACCATCTCAGGCCACAAACAGCAGAACTCTCTGCCTGGGAGGGATGTGAGGTGGGCAAATGAACTGAATCATTTCTTCAACAGATTTGATTCAACCATGAGACAGTCTACAACATCGGCTGCAGACTCACCCACCCCCACTGCTGCTGTTCCACCTCAGACACTTCACACCTCCTCTATTCACCCTGCTCACTCCTCCCCACCCCCAACAACAGCATCCAATACACACTCAACACAAGGCTCCAGCCTGTCTCGCTCAACCACCCAGGTTAGGAGGGAACTGAGGAGGATTAATGGCAAGAAGGCAGCGGGCCCAGATGGCATCAGCTCGAGGGTCGTCAGGTCCTGCGCGGACCAACTGTGTGGGGTGATGGAGCACCTCTTCAACCTGAGCCTGAGGTTGGGAAGAGTCCCACAGCTCTGGAAAACCTCCTGTGTTGTACCAGTGCCAAAGACTTCACGCCCCAAGGACCTCAACAGCTACAGGCCGGTGGCTCTGACATCCCACCTGATGAAGACCCTGGAGCGGTTGGTCCTGGCTCAGCTTCGGCGCCTAACAAGCTCATCACTGGACCCACTTCAGTTTGCCTACCAGCCTGGCATTGGAGCGGATGATGCCGTCATTCACCTCCTAACATCGTTCCCTCGCTCACCTGGAGACCGCTGGAAGCACTGTGAGAATCATGTTCTTTGATTTCTCCAGTGCCTTCAACACTATTCTTCCCTCGGTTCTGAAGGACAAGCTGGTGAACTCTGGAGTGGACCATCACCTCACTACCTGGATTTTGGACTACCTCACCGACCGACCACAGTATGTGAGGACTCAGGGCTGTGTGTCGGACAGGGTCGTCTGCAGTACGGGGGCCCCACAGGGAACGGTTCTGGCTCCGTTCCTCTTCACCATCTACACTGCAGACTTCTCCCACAATTCCACCCAGTGCTTCCTGCAGAAGTTCTCTGATGACTCTGCAATAGTCGGCCTCATCACTGATGGGGACGACAAGGAGTACAGAGGACTGACTCAAGACTTTGTGGACTGGTGCCAGCTGAACTACCTCCAGATCAACGCCAGTAAAACCAAGGAGCTGGTGGTAGACTTCCGCAGGCACAAGCATTCTCCACTGCAACCACTGAACATCCAGGGTATGGACATTGAGGCTGTGGACAGCTACAGGTACCTTGGTGTTCATCTGAACAACAGACTGGACTGGACTCATAACTCAGACGCCCTCTACAGGAAAGGGCAGAGCAGGCTGTACCTGCTGCGGAGACTCAGGTCGTTTGGGGTGGAGGGCCCACTCCTGAAGACCTTCTATGACTCTGTGGTGGCTTCTGCTATCTTTTATGGTGTGGTCTGCTGGGGCGGCAGCATCTCTGCTGGGGACAGGAAGAGACTGAACAGGGTGATCCGAAGGGCCAGCTCTGTTCTAGGATGCCCTCTGGACCCAGTGGAGGTGGTGAGTGACAGGAGAATGGCGGCTAAGCTGTCATCCCTGATGGACAACGTCTCCCACCCCATGCAGCAGACTGTGACAGCACTGAGCAGCTCCTTCAGTGGGAGACTGCGGCACCCACGGTGTGGGACGGAGAGATTTCGCAGGTCTTTCCTCCCCACTGCTGTCAGACTCCATAATAAAGACTTTAACTGAACAAACACACACATCCACACATGTGCAATAACACTAAGTGCAATAATCTTTTCTGGCATCGTTGTATTTTTACTCAGTTGTATATAGCATTCGTATTCTATTTTTATCTTATTGTATATTTTTATTCTATTTTATTCTACTGTATATAGTATATTATTTTATTCTATTCTGTACAGCTGTGTACTGTATTTATTCTTATTGTATTCTAATTTTTGCGTCATAACTTTTGCACTGTCCACTTCCTGCTGTGACAAAACAAATTTCCCACGTGTGGGACTAATAAAGGTTATCTTATCTTATCTTATCTTATCTTATCTTAAAATGATGATGATCTAACCACCTACTGTATCATTAGTCCAACAGCACCGGTAGGGGCAATGTGTCCATTAAGTTCATATAGCAATTCCTCTTTTATGTTCATTATTTGCAGCGCTTAATTCAAAAAGGAAGTAAACCAAAAAAGCTAGCATAATAAAATTATAAATTACATCAGTGTACCAACACAAAATGACCACTTCAATATCGGCGCAGCAAAGTGCGACATTAAGCTCTTAAAATGATAATAAATGACCCTTCTTTCGTTTTTAAAGCCACTTTTAAGTCAAGTATCTGATTAAAAATCTGCCAAAGCTAGAACCCCCTAGTGGTGGCATTAAAAACATTGACGGTACTGTATGTTCAACCCAACCCCCCCCTTCTATCCCCTCAAATCTATTACCTAGGTGGGTCTGCAGAAACTTTTATATATTATAAACCTGTTTTTTCTCTCTTTTTTTAGCATGAAATTGGCCCATTTGAAAGATACTGAAGATCAGCACAAAGTGTGAGCAGTCAGCTAAAATGCTTGGCGTCGGTTTCTGCCTTTAAAAGTCCATTGAAGCCTAAGGCAGGAGAGGGTAAATGGGCAGGGGGTGGGAAGAGGAGCGAGGAGGGAGATGAGGCCAATTGGACTGCAGTGGGATGTAGGCGTGGAAGCACAAACTGACGGATGGAAGAAATTCCGTGGTATAAAGGGGAGGATAAATTAAAAAGGAGAAATGTGGGGTGAACGGATAGATTGGATGAAGGGCAGATAGATGACGGTTTAAATGGATGATTGGTGGCATGGGCACTGAGAGCGAGCCTGTGTGTGTGTGTGTGTATGCGCGCACTCCAAAGGTGCAGATTAGATCACTGTTATGACTGCACAAGCCCCCAGGACACAGAAGATAAACATCAACCGATAACCTACACATTTATTCCCACCTCTGCACCATCACCACTTCCTCCCACTCTATACACTTCCTCTTCTTCCAACCATTTACCAGCTCTTCCTTCTTTTTATTTTAAAACTCCATCTCTCTTTCTTTTCCTGCCCTCACTAACTACATCTAAGAGTCCCGGGGCAGTGCACTAGATCACGCTTCTCAATAAACCCGTCAAGCTCTCCTCAGCCGCCGCCCCCCCCCTCACCCCGTCTCCCCTTAGCTTTCCAAAACACAATAACAGCAACTCTGAACGCCCCTCCCAACAATACCGCCATCGATCACTTTGCTATCTGGAACACACACATCTATCACTACAGTGGAGTTTACTGCAGGCTTGGCGCCCACTGAAGGCCCGTCTGCTCTGCTCTATAAAGCTTTGCAAATGTTTTCATGTCTCAAACCCCAATATCCCAAACAGTAAGACCCAAAAATGGAATTTTATGTTCTGTGCCAACATAATGACATTTGTGGTGTTTTTGATGTATCCTGCGCATGCTTAACCAAAGTCAGGTAACAGCGGCAAGCTAAGCAGGGGACTATAGATGCCCTTCTATCCAGTCACTTTTCAGTTCTTTCTGGAGGATCCTCAAGCTTTCCCAGTACAGACCAAATATAAAATCTCCTGGCATGCCAGTTGGGCATGCCTGAAAATTCTCCAAAGGGAGACACCCAGGAAGCATCCGAACCACCTCAACTAGGTCCTATTGACAGTGCAGCGACAGTGTTTGGTCCCCACTAGAACAAAGATGCACGCCAAATCAGGTTGCATGTTAAACCTCAGTAACATTTCACCATGAGCAGCAGAAAAAAATGCTAACTATGCTAGCAACTGCTAAATACTCAGATACAAAGGTACAGTTATAAATAGCATTCACTGTAATAAAATCAACTTTTATTAGTTGCCTGCTTTGATTTAAGCACCATGGAGTTAATATGAGCAGTGGGACAGCTGATAGCTGACATAGATGGCACACAGTTTGAGATTAGTGGATTAAAATGCACATAATGGAAGATGCATGCATCAAAACGTCTTGTTTGTTCACAAAAAAGCATCCACGCCTGCAAAAAATACTGGACTCTGTAGTTTTCTTAGACAATGCACCTGTTTATCGCAGAGACTGGATGAGCGTTTGCAAAGAAATGTGTCAAAAATCATAAACACCGCGCACAGAGACTCCTTTTACAATGACATAAAACATGCATGAAGCACCTGCAACACTCTCTAAAGATGGAGACCTTAATTCTTTATGAATTGGTAAAAATTTTCACCATGAGCAACAAATGCATCCACTGCTTTTAGCTATAAACTATTTGGTATCGGTCATAACAAGCAGGTGAAGTAACACCTGGAGTTTTCTAACAGCTTCTCATCGCGTATAATCATATAAATATGTATGTCCTGAAAATGCACAAAGTTTGAATGCATTTTTTAAATTAAATTTGATTTTAGCTCACCAGCTGTTGCTGCTTCACATACGATGTCATTTAAATAACCTATTAGCATTAGCATGCAACACAAGAGCCATCAAGGGCACGCAAATGTGTTTGGTCTGCGAGAAATCTCCTAAAACTGTACTTTTCTCTAAAAGGCCTGGGATCTGTTTGGAGAGGTAACTATTGTGGGTCTGGTGATGGGGGAGAAAAAACATACCTGTAAAAGAGGGATTGTGAAGAGCTGGACTCCACAGGGAAGAAAAAGGCAGGTTGGGCAGAGACGAGCAGCAGCTCTCTGACATCCTGTTTGTGCCCACCGCCCTCCTCTTTGCATTACAATTCACTCTCTGCATGAGTCAAGGTTAGACCTGACAGCTCTGCAACTGTGTATGGATATGTGAGCTTTGTGGGTGTATGTGTGTTCAGGTGTATGCTTTGCAGCGCCCATATAAAACAGATCAGGGAGATGGAAATGAAGAGAATCAGACTGAGAAGAAGAGACCAGACAGATTTATAGGTAGGAAGAGGAGTGCACACTCTGTCAGTGAGGGTGGGTGGGTGGACGGCACCCTCAGGTTTGGACAAAGAAACTCAGATTAATCCCTCATGCATGGCTGGAGGTTTGATTCCTACTTAGATTCTATTGTAAAGTCGGGCCAGAAGGCTTCCAGAGACTAATGGACTGATTTTTATGTCTTGTTCTTAAATATTTCATCACCAAAAAAGACAAGTACATGTGGCTACATTTTATTTTGAAAAGCTGCCGAAATGCAACCAGACATTTAACCTTTAAACTGCTCTGAATGAACTCGGTGTGGAAGTGAGCAGCTCATTTTAAATAGACTGAGATAAATTTTGTTCTTTTCTTGTTATAAAGATAATTTCATTAAAAGTGCTGCAGAAGGCACGGCTACAACAGACACGTTTAGAAGGTCCTGAAGGTGAAACCTACAAGACAGCCGCTTGTTACAGCCCCCACCTGTCACTCAAAGCCTGCTTGCCCTTGACCTTAAGCCTTGATAAAGTTGTTACTGCTGAGTTATAGAAAAATAGCACTCGTACTCGTTAAACAGCCCTCATTTCTTTATATTTTGCTTCCATGACCAGACTTTCTTGTCATTTTTAAAGTGGTCTTGAGCAATTGTTCTCTAGGATTTCTGAGGGTCTCTCAAAGTTCTTCTTTGGACATTGGTTGCTTTAAAAAAATTCAGTGCAGTCCTTGTACCCAACAAATTTTAGGGGCATGTTTTTGAGCTGAAGCATTCAAGCATAACGAAGTCGCAAAAGAACTTAGCAAAGAAGCACAAGCTTGTCACAAAAACAAATATCTTCATTTAAATCTAGAAAAAATGCAAAAGATAATATACACAGGCATAAAAATTTATTTTTGTATAAATACAGTCATTCCCAAAGAGCTATGAGCCAAAAGCTGGCATTTCTCAGCATGGTGTGCAGTGTTTCCTTAAAGAATATCAGGAAACCAGACAAGTTTCCTCAGTTTTTGTCTTACACATAACAAGTGATGGGAGCAACAGATGAACAGCATCTGAAAGTCATGTCCTCTAAGAAATAGGAAAAAAATCCAGCAAAGATCTGACACAAGACCTGAGAGACACATCTGGCACATCAGCTGATCCATCTATTGTTCGCCAAACCCTCATCAGAAACGGTCTCAGTGGAAAGATGGCTGTCAAAAAGCAATTCTTAAGGCAGGGAAACAAAGAGGAAAGGCTGACGGATGCCAAATTACACAAGAGCTGAACTGGAAACCTCAACAGGTCTGATGGAGTGATGAATCCAAATTTGAAAATTTTGTTCCAAATCATCGTCAGTATGTACAGACAGGTCAGGAGAGAGATTCAATATTAAGTGTCTGCAGCAGAATTACAAACACAGAAAAGTAAGATTAGATTTTTAACAAGTATACAATACCACCTGGAAAGAGTCTGATCAGCAACAGCTTCATTTTTCATCGTGAAAGTGATCCAGAACGCATTGCCAATGCAGTAAAAGCATAACTGGAAAAACAGCTCAGACATCAACATTATTGAAGCAGTTGAGATCATCTTGACAGAAAACAGAACATTTGAATGAAAGAGCTTTGAATGTCCTTCAAGAAACCTGCAGAATTATTCCTGAAGACTTTTTAAAGAAATTACAGAAAGTCGCCTCAGAGAGATCAGACTATGATGAATAAAGGTAGTCATATCAAATATTGACCTTATACACTGTATTTCCCTGCATGTTTGCATGTGTTTCAATAAATCACTGCAGCTATTTCTCATACCCCTAGAAAAATGTAATAAAAAAAAAAAGAAAAAAAAAAAGAGGTGGCTCAAGACTTTTGCACAATGTTATACTTAAACAGACTAAAACTGCTTTGTGCGCCTGTTGAAAAACCATTTATTTCTGCTCACTCTTGCTTTCAGATTCAGCCTCAAGTGGTTACTCGTGGAACTGCAGCTTTTGCAGCTTTCTACATAGAAATGCACATTAATGAACAATTTTATGCCACTTGAATATTTTTCTCTGCCGTATACTAACCGAGAGATTACGGGGTGAGTTCGAGGTGCAGGATACTGCAAGTTCTCATTTTCAAGTTACACCTGCTCCTCTTTCAGCATTATTAGTTTAATGTATCATCTTCCATGGAAAGATTTGCCACTAACTTACTGATACCACTCACAACAATGAGTCAACCTGTCACCCAGCCAGTCATGAAAGCCATTTCATTTGGCGTTTTGAATTTTCCGAGAACGGTTTGCCTTTTCCGGGAAAGAGTGCAAGAGAAGTGATACGACAGAAATTATGATTTGTTTAGAACAAAGCTGGATTGGTACCATGTGCATGAGCAAACACGGTAATGAATGTCACATAGTTGGATTTATTCAGCCATTAATCCAAGAGAAAGACTTCACAGCGATGGTCATGCTGCTTGTATGACAAGCAATAGATGTCACAGAAAACAACCAATTAGCACCAAAGAGTGAAACAAAATCGAACAATAAGGACACGCAGGATTATCCCCTTAAAAAAAAAAAGAGTCTGAAGACCTGCATATGATTTATATTGCAGGAGATGTTCCGCACACTGATGGCAGGTGGTGCTGACCTTTCTGTGACCCTTGAATGCCATGTGATCAGACCCTTTCAAGTTTCAGTGCTGTCTAATGTCACCGGGCCGGCTCTCACGTGGTCTCACAGTTACACTCATGCAAGTTAACCAGCCCAATAAATGTATGCAAAAGGCCAGCGTGTGCATTCTGCATATGAGACAAGTTTCAAAGCCAGAGGTGATTTGTTGGGGTTGAATATCAGCGACTGAGTGCCAGTATTTTGGGGAGAATTCTCACCCAAATGTATCGCTTTATGCCCAGATTACATCTTAATTACACATGCAGGTCTCCATGTACTACTAAGAGTGGAGAGTAGCATTAAACCACGATGAATCGCACGGTTGGGTGATGTTTTTAAAATTTTCCAATCGACCATTATCACACCGTGTAATATCTGATATATTTAAAGATGCATTTGTGAGCGTGTTCGCTTTAAAATATACTTAACTAGAAAACTTAAGAACCAACATCAAGCAGATGGACAACTCGCAGTGTTGACACTAACAAAAAGGGTAGATGATGATCACAGTAACATGGGTGTACGTTAGAGAAGGGATAGGTGGGATAATTAGCTGAAGAGAATCTTTACCGGTGTCTGTGTACAGCTTCTCATTAAGCTGAGGTCATCATCACAACAAGAACGAAGCTGGCATCATTTTGTGGTGCTAAAGTCAATTATTTAGCAAACTCAAAGAGACAAACCATCAAATGAGCAACTTCCAACAATGAAAACTTATGCAAAGAAGTCATGGACTGACTTGGTCAGCAACCAATAACACATATATTCATCAAGTTGCCAACCCTAGAGCATCAAGCATGGTGACTTCTGTCCCAATGCTTGGTATCTTGGTATAAGGGGAAAGGAGGACATTTTTATACCATGCCCTCAAAGGCACAAATGGTGTTGCACATGGCTGTACAGAAGAGGACAGAGCCAAGAAATTGCAGGAAGAATGTAAAAAAAACAGAGTTGGAGAGAGACATTCGACCCCTGTCAACATTTTCAACTTGGGAAACCTGGCAAACGGTAACAAACAGTACAGGTGATATTTGGATTGGATTTTCAGAAAGTTACAAAAGTTGCAAAATACAGTGAACCTCAAATCTGCCGTGGGCAAGGGGTCTTAGGAGGGTTCAGACTGTTTGACAAGCCAACATGTATTTGTACTTGGCCTGTGTAAGAACAATGCTTCTAAACCTGCAACCAAGATTCAACAGAGTCTCTGTGCCATGACTTTTCTCCCTGTAAATGCACACATTCACAGGTTCTCTTCATAACTGTAAAGACACTCCTACTACACTACTACAAAGTTGTTTTCGCACGTGCAGCCCAGAAAATCTAGGACGAAACACAACAGGACAGTAGCTGAAAATTGTCTTTCGAACATCCCAGACTTCATTCTCAACACTGTAAATGATACAGATCTGCAGGTGAATGTGTTTTGTGAAGTAGACCTGCACTGGTGCAAATCAGCTCAGTCAGACATCGAGTGGACTGATACTGGAGTCCTGGCAGGTTAAACACCCCTTTTATGTCTGATCCCATTGTGTCCTCACATGCTTCTCCTGTAGATAACGTCTAGCAATGTTCACGGGTGCAGAGCAGGTGTGAAAACGGCTCAGGAGATATGGTATTAGCACCTGATATTTACTGAAAACTGTGGTCTATTACTGTGTTTGAAATCAAACTTTATTCGTGCAGGTAAAGGGATGTTATAATTCAGTAAAACCCTGAATCCCAGTGATTAGCGAATAATAGCGCCAACTAACGCAGGTAAGTCTGCCACTGTCTGTAATTCTGATGGCTCTTTTAGCCGAACAAGAGCCTCGGTCCACGAATGTTGCTCCTAATCCCGAATTCCTCTCCTTCTCCACAATAATGAGCTCCTCTCAGACTCATGAGTTGACAGAGGTAAAGCATTTAGCACGCTTCAATGGAGAAAGAGGGAAAGAGTGGGAGTGCAGAGAGAAAGAGAGGAAGATACAGGCCAAAGAGGGATAAAGCGAGGGATGTGGGGAAGAAGGGGTAGAAAAAATCTACTGAGACATGCATGAGGTAAGCTCTCCCTCTGGCAAGGCAGAGTAATGCCGCTGCACAGAACAAACGCAATAGCTGACTATTGACGACGAGCAGAAGAAAGGAAGCAGAGGAAGGAAGGAGAGAAACAGACAGAGAAGAAGGACAGATATACATAAACCAAAAGGTTTAAGGAAGAGCATCATTGTGTTTTCTTAGTCTCTGAGGATTCAGTTGTTTTTCTGCCCATCACTACAGCCCAGGGACATGATGTGAACAACGTGGGGACTATGTTTGTGTGTGTACGTGTGTCACGTGGTGTGTATTCTGCGTATTTACGTGGGTGGAAATGTGTGTGTGCTGCACTGAAAACATGTGCATGCTTCATTCGTTTCAAGGCCAAGTGATGAAATTCTCTCCTTTCAGTAAAAAAAACCACTCAGACACAAATACACACAAGAAGACTGTTTTATACACACACACACACACACACACACACACACACACACACAAAACACTGCTTTCCACAGCTCAATTGATAAGGTAAAGTCTGTGTACATGCTTTTAAAAAAGTGTACTTGACTTGAATAAGAAGGCCAATGAGCTGCAGCCACTGCAGAGAAACAGAAACACTCAAATGTATCGAACCGTTCTGGACGTGTTGAATTAGATTAATCAGGGAAAATGTTCGGAAAGGAAAGGAAAAGCAAACACTCAAAAACAGCAGACGAGCGTGATCTCCTGGCTGAAAAAAAGGGAGAAATGCAGCCAACATGGCTGACAGTGGGGAAAAGAAGGATGAGACAATCACGAGGAGATCATCAGCTAGCTGATGCATACATTCAGTAACGAATGCAGATTACGCAAGATGCAAGTCAAGGCGAACACTTAGTACAATAAATCCATCACAAGAGCCACATCTTCACAATCTGCCCGGCTACTGGGCCCTCACTACTTCTTTTTCAGCACGACATGCACAGTATGTAGTATGAGTCTCAAATGAGGTGTTGCACTCGGAGGTCTGGTCTCATTAGGACGTAGAAGATCAAAAGTCACTCATGGCGACTGTGATTATTAGCTCAAATCCTGCTCCTTGTCCTTGCTATGTTTGGATCCACTAACATCTGTAACTTTCAATTTTTCAAACTTTCTGAGCAGGGATAGTTCAATATTCTAAGATACACAGAGTGATCATCCAGCTAGGAACTCAAAAGGCTTGTTACAGTTACCAACTGTGACGCTGACTGAAACTTGTGTTCGAAACTCAAATTTTCTGTTGTATCTTCAGCTTAATTAACACCAAGTACTGTGTGAGTAAAGTTTAAAGTATTTCATAAGCAGTGAACAAGTTAAGTCATGACTTTAGGTTACTGACACACTGCATTGGAAGCAGGAGTTGTATTTCCTGAATGCTGACAAATACACTTGCTTAGGCAGTTCAATGGCAGATAGCTTTTACAGCTACAAAAATGTGTTCTGCTTCACAACAGGAACAAAAAATTAATTTACGTTAGTTACAAAATTCTGACAAAAAGCACAACAACTTTCTCAGTTTCTAAAGAACAAGTAAAAAAGGGCCCGAGTTGCTACTGAGACGTTCCACAATACCTAACAGTGACAATCACGACTATCACTTCTGCTGCTGGGGCAGGACTGGGGCAAGTGGTTAGCACTGTTGCCTCACAGCAAGAGGTTTGAATCCACCTTCTGGCCGGAGCCTTTCTGTGTGGATGTTCCTGTGTTTATGTGGGTTCTCTGACTTCCTCCCACAGTCCACAGACTTGCAGTCAGTGGGGTTAGATTACCTGGTGATTCTTAATTAGCCATAGGTAGGAATGTGAGTGTTAGCGATAGACTGGCGACTTGTTAAGGTGTACTAAGTAGCTCACTTTACTTAAGGGGACCATAAGAGTGACATAATCTTGCAGCAGGGAGGAAGTACTAAGTACTTTGTGTGACATTTCACTACTTGAAGGGACAAAAGAGAATAACTAAGGTTGGAGTGATGATGATGACTGTATTGTGCTGCTGGGTGTTGCTGCCAAGTTCATCTGGAAGAAAGTGGGGTGTTGGATCAGTATATGGATAATTATGGACTATCATTAACAGATTATTCATTAACAGCCTATAGACTCGCCCAGCTGGATCTAAGTAATCATTATGTAGTACAAGTCCTGAATCAGGAATTAGCAGTTAAGTACTGATAAATAACACATTCTTCACGCATTCTTCAGTACCCAAGTAACCTTACTGCAGTGTTACGTTAACATTTATTATAATGGGCTTCAAATTATGCAATGCTATTGCACTCCGTTGTCTAGTGTTGAACTTTACTTTGTGCTTGTGCCCTAAATAAACGTTCATTATGATGTGTTAAAGGTGAAAAATTGGAATTTCCCTGGAGTTTAGCTTTGAGGATGCACACTTCAGTTGTGGGTTCAACCTTTCAGCCTCCACCTAGGGTGAAGCATTTGGAGAACTGCAGTACTAAATTTGAGAGCCAGTAACCTGTGGTTTCTAAAAATGCTCCTCTTTTATGTGTGGCTAACACACTCTTTTAACTTCAACTCTAAGTTTGTCACCAGCAATCTGGTGGATCCGAAGAAGTGATGGAATCTAAATTAACTTTAGTGGAGAAATTTAGTGTCATAAACACTGGTGTGATGTGCTCTGCACTCAGGACAGAGGGTCATTACAGATGTGGAAGCCAACACACTCACGCAAGAAACAAAAAAGGCAATCTAAGCCCACATAAACTTTTCGATTTGTTGACCCCGTAATGTAACAACGGACACACCTGCTCATTCACAGCCTCACCTCTACCACACACTCACGCATCCACACAAACATCCACAGTGAGACCTTAGACACACGGTCGTGATACATCACCACCTACACACAGCGGTGTCAGCCACAGACAACTGCTCCTGAGCCCCAGCAGAGGAAAGACATTCATCATTATGACATTACAAAAACACACATACACACACACTGAGAGAAAACGACATAAAACAACGCTGCAGCTGCTGATGCGTGAAGACGACTCCATCAAATCATATATCACACACACTGTACATGTTTCCCGCTAAAATAACACCATTATGAACAAAAACAGTCATAACAGAATCATCTGCTGATGAATCCTTCCTCACTGGATGCCTGTGTGTGTCATGTTAAGCCTCTTTCTTTAGCCTGGGAGAGAGAAAAAGCCACAATCGCCACCATCATTGCTACCTGTCTTCTTTTTTTTTTACCCCCTCTTTTTCTTTTAATCTCCACTTCTGATAGGACACAATTTAAATCCAACCAAATGTCTGTCCAGGGAGTCGTATGCTGTCAAACCATCACTCCTCCTCCTCCCTCTTTCATACTTTTTCTTCTGTGCACCTCTCCCACTCTGCCCACGTCAATTTTCAACATGCTCCTTCCACTGATCTCTCTTCGCTGCCATTTCACATCTGAGATTAGTTGGATGTACCAGTCTGATCATCTGCATGTGCCGCGATTTGCCAGAAGGTGTAATCTACTTTCTGTAATTGTAAAGAGCTGAGTTTTCATTGAACTACACATTTAATTGAAGCAATGGACATCGATGACAGCAGAGACAAAGGTCTAACCTGAAAGGACTCTGGTCAGACCTGCCAAGATTGTGCAAAATTTCTGGTTGTTATTGGAGGCAGAAATGGTAAATAATTACCAGTTTTGTGATAAATACGGATATAATTTGCACTTTTGTTGAGGGTTCATTTTATGCACATCTTCAAACCTTGAAATGTGGCAACTGTTTCCTGTGAGTCTGAGGAAAGCATGCAAGCATCAGCGTTTTTACAACCCTTCCTTTTGGAAGCGGTACAGCTGAATATAACATAATTTATCTATTTTTTTTGTCATGCAGTGATGCTGATTGGCAAAATATGCAAATGTACTTCCAGCATGACCTTTCCCCCCCCCTGCTGAAGCACTAAAGGGAATATCTGATTTTGGATTTCTTGTGATCACCGGTTTGAAATTTCCTCTTAAGTGACATTTGGATCAAGGTCTGCATAACAATGGTCAAATTTAAATAGAATGAATTAAAATAAGCATTAGTGGCGCTAACAGCTTTCCTAGCACACTCGACAGGCCGCCTCCTTATTCTTCCTTCAAAAAACCTCGTGGTCTGTCCTCCTCCTCCTCCTCACATGCATTTCTCATGAGAACACTTTGCTGCTGCCCGTCTCTGCCCTTAAAGCCGGGTGAAATTCCTCATCGGTTAATAGTTACATTTCAGATTTTAATTATTGCCGAGAAAACGAGCTCAACTCATTTGAAAAACATGCACGATTGCATCATTGGTACCAGTTGCAAAGCTCAAGACGTGCAGGCAAACAATATGGATTGTTCTGAATCAGTGAAAACATAGTGGAAAGCAGTGACAGCACTCTGGAGATTTTTCAGCCTTCAAAGAGGGACGAGTCTGAAGTGTGGTTGTAGCTCTCTCGGTACGAGGCTGCTAAGTGAAGCCAGTCACCCTGTCTGCAGTGCAGGAAGAAAGAAAATTACTAAGAAAGAAGGCAAGCAGTACTTTACATTGAATGGAAAGTAATTGACTTTAGGTCAATGGAAGGCTTTCAGACTTCAGAATGGAGTGAGATGTCACAGTTTGTCTGTCAGGCTTGCTAATATTTTAACGATTATGTAAACTGAAGCGTTCTGTGTTATCTACTCTTTAAAAAAACACAACATGCTGTCCTGCTGCTGTATGCATCATTTATCAGCACAATCCAGTCACCCATCGCTCCCATAAACTCATCACATCCCCCTGTGAACATATTTTCTTTGCATGTCATTACATGAAATCTAAAGGAAAGTGTCTGAAGAATTGTATTTCAATTGTTGGGCTCATAGCCATTGTCCTTAATGTATTTTGAAGCCCTATTTGTATTTCCTATGCACACTATGACCGGATAAACTCAAATGCATGCATGGTCTCTGTGTAATCTTGACATAAAGTTTTCTACTTGTCTGTCCCAGAACCCTCACAGCTGCATGATCTGCGGGGGGGTCAGAAAGGGGAAGTGAAGAGATGAGTGGGAGGGAGGGTCATAAAGACATTCGGTGGGAAGCTATACATTCGGGTTATGCATACACCCCGCAAGCATTTGCTGTTTTCAAGTCTCTAGTTAGTAATCCCGTGTTTACTCAGATTTTTGCTTCACGGTTGATCATTAATGTGTAACAATGATTGCTGAAGGCCGAACCTCCTCAGCCTGGATGTGTGACGGACCCCGAAGAACGTTACAGTTCTCTACCAGATGGGGATTCAACACTCAGCTTAAGGAGGTGAAGAAGGTCACATAGTTCCCAGGGACAGGCAGAGACCGTCTAGGCTTCAGAGTCAAAGTAAGAGTGGAAAGAAAAGGGCACAGGTCTACTACAATTTTTCCTGATTCTCTCATTTTACCCCTTATTTGCGTTTTCAGGCTGGATAGGAGTGAGTAGAGGGAGACCATTAGTCCCATTTATTTTCCATATTAGCTATGATGTCAGCTAATATTTGTCAAGTCTGATATTGTCAGGGGCTGTCAGCATCAACGAGGGAGCTGCTACTGGAAGGGAACAGGAAGAGGGAATGAAGCCAATTCCCGACCTGATCCCAGTCATAAGGAATCAGCAGAGTGAAAGAATTTCAAAGGTGTATCAGGTGGGAGGAAGCAAAGGAGCTGACATGAATGCAAATATTTTTTTACATTGCTCCTGGAAAAATAGAGCTGTTAAAAAAAACAATGATACAAACAAAAAAAAAGTGAAAAGATCACTAAGAGCACCTCTTGTGAGCTCGAGAGGCGTGTTCACGTAAATACAAAGTGTCATCTCCATAAGTGCTATCTAGTTCAACCTGTCCGCTTCCTTACCAGCTGGGTAAGAGGGCACAGATAGGCCTGTCTAATTCCTGCGATGCACATTATTCATAAATCCTTCACTCCGGGGCAGATATACACACAACTGGCGATGCAAAGCGCATCAGAAGGAGAAGGCTTTCTGGAAGCGCGATGATTTCCTCGTCCACCCCCGCCAGTTATACACGGGGTCCACGCTGTCAGCAACGATGACACTGATTAATGAGAAAGCCATCGCTTCACTATAACATCTGGGTGATACACTACACAGAGACTCAATGGAGGGAGACTCTGCAGGGTAAAGTGTGTGCCCTGGCCTTTTATCATTGTGGAGGATGAATAATTCTTGATTAATGCAGTTTTGGAGTATTGTACAGCGTACAGCTTCCTACAGTGATACAGAGAAACTGTTACCGGTCTCTTTTGGTTTAGTGACACTTAAAAACAGCAACGTTTATGTGTGACCACTTTATCGGGGATTTGATGCATCACAAACAGCTCAACGAGAGTCATTTTGCCTTAAAGTTTTGTGGTTTTTATCACATTTTGGGGGCCAGAATGACATCAAATTGTACAACAAAGCAACAATAACAGAGCTAAACTAATATCTACATGTGCTTTACAATGAATTATTTCATTATTATTCATTATTTCAGGAAACGTATACTGACTTTCGAGTCCCATTTATGATATTACAACACTTTTTATGTAGTTGTAATAACGTGCAGCTAGTTTAGGCTGTCATCTTTTTCATAGCTATGTTTATATAGCAAAAAACAGAGATTCACTGCACTGATTGAGAAATATATTTAAAATCTAACATATCTGGTGCTGATTGGAATGTATGAGACATATTTAGTTTTGTGGCTATTAATTAACCAGAGGTGGTTTTACTAAACCTGGAAGTGATGAGCAAAGGGTGGATCTTGACTGACAAGCCTTTAGCTAATAAGCATATCCTGGATAACCCATTTTCTGGCTGCGATTTAGAAAATGGACTGAATGTTCAACTCAACACGAGCCAAAACTAGTGAGCGACGCCAAACACTGACCAGGAAGCGTTTGCTAAGCTCACAGAGTGAGAAGAAGGCCGTTTTCCCAAAGACTTCCATACAAAAAGGAGTCGCCTCCTGCTGTCTGTCTATTAAAAAGAATGAATTTTTAAACCACTTCCATGTTGGCTCCACTTTTATGTAACTTTCATTTAAAAACAGCAAACATTTGGTCATTTTTGGATGTTTAGACAACCAGGCAGTAACCGCTTTGGCCTTTTTTGAGAATCAAATTGGTCCTTAAAAATGATAACATGAGATTATCCTTCTGTGTGCTGTCAATGAACATGACTGATATCAGCCAATACCGATATTTCTCCCTAGTCTATTATGTATGCATATATATTAGTATAAATATACATTCATATTACTGTATTTAATCTTCACTGAACAGACACATTTTCCTTTGCTTCACAGGCAATTTTCAACATGACTTACACAGAATTTGCAAGCTAATGCATAAAGGGTCTCTTATCCATGACATTTATTATTTACATGTTTCTTTAGTATAGCAACAATATTAATTATGCATTTTATGGAAGACACTTAATCTCCACGTGCATTATTGTATTTATTGTAATGCTGTTTTAGTGTCCTCAAAGTGAAGCATTATGAGGTTTTTTCATGACTCCCCCAACAACACACACACACACACACACACACACACACACACACACACACACACTTCGTTACTTTTGTTCTATGCTTTTACACCATGAGTCACCAGAAGTTAAGTGCAGCAGCAATCGAACATACACTGACTGCACACTGAAAAAAAGACCTTCATGAGAAAATGAAAAGAAGAGCCACAGCACAGCCTGCATGCACGTTTTCTCTCCTGAGGACGGAGAGAGAGGGGGGGAAGAAAGAACACGAGCCTTCAACAAATAGGCGCCGTGAGCTGAGGGGACATAAGTGGGACATGCGCTGCATGTGGAAAAAAACACATCATGCCGGGATGAAACCCTCCCTTTGTCCCTGCTCGACAAATTCCGGAGTTTAACTGAATTACAACAAATCCAATTGAACCACGGGACACAAGTCATCCGTGCATTCCCGAATGTGCTGAAAAAGCCGCGGTGCTGCTGCTCTTCCAGTCGCTCGGATTGTTTCCCCCCTCATCCAAGAGTCCAAAGTGAGGAGAAAAACACGGGATGAGAGCGCAAAAACCAAAACAAAAACCCGCCTGTGGTGGAGTTGATCGAGTCTCGTGTGACTGAGAACACTTGTGTTTCCCACCCTGCGATTTTATTTATTTTATTTTATTACAACCACAGATCCACTCCGTCGGTCGTTATGGGTCTCGGCATCGTGCGCTCCCGAAGCCCGCCGCACGGTCCCGACCCCGCCGCTTCCAGCCCGGCGAGAGCCGGGGAAAGAAATGAGGATGGGCGGCTGCCGCAAATCAAAGCAACTTCCCCTCCTCTGCTCCACGGAGCGAGATGGAAAAGCCGATGCTCTAAATGTTCCCAGAGTCGACCTGACGGGATACAACAATTTGACGACACACGCCGGATAATACACCTTAGTAAAGACGGGGTTTATTCACGGCGGTGGCATTAATTTCCCATAATGGCGTTCATTCATCACCATCCTGTCTATAGCTGATAACAGCCGCGGGCGCTCCTGCGATCCCCGCACAATTTATCGACGGATATTAATAACAACAAGCCATAACTAACACAATAACACACAGATACAGTCACACGGGCTCCAGCCTTCATTCTGACCCCGATTCTGGTCACACATCAAGTAGCAGAGCAACATTTCCACATCGGACAGCTGCTTTTCAGGACACACGCACCCACACGCCACTGGCGGACGAGAAGAAGAGCCGAATAACTCACATTCTGTCCCCGGGAACGAGCAGGCGGCTCTCCACCATCATATCGGGCAGAAAATCCAGATTGTAGGATGAAGTCATGTTGCCTTCCTGCCCTGTGTATGAGTGTGTGCGTACAGTACCGTCCGTGTGTGTGTGAGAGAGAGTGTGAGAGAGTGTGTGTGCGCCTCCGCCGCTGTGCGCCCTGCCTGATAAATAAAGGAGCGTCGCTCTCGTCCAAACTGCGCCTGGTCGCGGAGACGGAGAGGGACAGGTGCAAGAGCCGAGGCCTCCCCAAAGGCAGTGTAGCCAGCCGCACACACTCTGTCCGCATCCAGCAGTTGTCACATTCTCCTCTTCCTGCCCCCCATTCGCTTTTTTCCCTCTCTCTCTTTCTCGCTCTCTCTCTGTCTCTACCTCCCGCTTTTCTTCCGCCGGTCCTGTCTGAAAAACCGTTCCGCAACAGCGCAACTGACGGACTGTTGGAGAGCCAGGTGTCGAGCCGTGGAGGCGTGGCGCACAGCGTTGCAGCTGATCTTTAACTATTAGGTCTCCTCGGCTACCAGAGCGCGCCGTTCACCACAGACGAGGATCCTTTCACATCTACACACGATGTTCCGAACAGGAGGCGGCTTCAATCGTTTATGTTCGGAGAGTCTCCAAACGCAGTCGGCGCCAAGACGCAGAGTTTAACCTCTGAGATAAAGCTAACCGCGCACAAATATTAGAATGATCGGAACATTTACCCATTAAATATCTTCCACTGGACTTAATCGTGGTTTCTAGCCAGTGTTTCTCTGGCATCATGCTTTTAAAGATTCTATTACTTTTGTTAGTGACACAAAATAATAATAATACTAATAATAAATGTTTGTTCCTCAAGAAGAAATGTACTTAACCTCTCAGCATCTACCAGCTCACCAGTGACCTGCTTTAGTTTAGATCTAAACAAACATAGTTTCAGAAACTCGAAGGTTTCACCTTTTAAATCTTACATGTACTTGTCCTCCTGTCTCTCCTGTGATTTTCATTTGGGAATGCCACTTAGGTGAGAATTCAATGTAATATTATTTCTATTTTGATGGGTGTTAAGAGGTTAAAGATGGCTTAGCCTAAGCTCAAACCAGTTACTGGAAATCATGAATAGATATTTATTTTGTTAATGGCTTTATGCGAGTATGTGTGATGCTCTCTACATCTTTGCAATTCTGCACATCTAAACAAAGGGGCTTCCTTTATTTCAGTATGGCCACTCTGCTGATAAAGCAGGAGCGCTAAAAGGGGGCTAGTGTAGCGCAATCCCAAATCACTGGCCGTTCTTGCCAATCAAAATATATGGAAGCATGCATTGGCTTCCTTTGTAGCAGTAAGGCTGTAATTCCACCGTCTTCCTCAGGAAAATGGACATCTGTGCATTTATTTTACAGAGCTGTAAAATTCCACCTTATGCTATTGATATGGGGGAGTTTAAAAAAAGAAAAAAGAAAAAAAAGAAAGAAAACTCAAATGGATCATATGTCACCATCTCTCAGATAATAACCACAAACACTCCCACACCAGCATAGATCACTGGGTTATTTCAGTGTGAGCCTGTTTTCAGTCTGACTAAATTAAGGGAACACGCATCATGAGGCCACAATAATCTATCAACAAACCAAATATCAGTTTAGTGGATCCTTACTTTCCAGTAAGCTACTAATGAGTGCTGCGCAGTCATGTTTCAGTGTGGTAACTTCATAAAAGAACGGCCGGTTAGTTGATTTAGAATCAAATGAGTTGACCATATTTGGAGGTGCAGTTACGCTCTGGGACAGCCTTGTAATAATGAACCTGCTCATAATTTTCTGCAAATTTGCTGACTCGGTTTTACACTGCATTAATTGTGTGGATCCAGCATGCCTCCCCGTGGAACCCGTGTGGGCCTGAACGCACCCCTGCGCGGTACGACTGCCAGGTTGCCCCACTTCCTCCGTCCTCCTCCGATGGAGAAAAGAGGGGAGGCACTCCAGTGAAATAATGAGGCTCTCTTAGACTGAGAGAGGCGGCTCTCTGGGGGAAGAATATGAGTATCTGGGTCAATGGGAGGAAAAAAACAAAGCTCAGTATGCGCACATACAGCAGGGTAAGTGTATGGTGTGGGTGGGACTTGGCCCGCGGCTGTGCTCGGGGGGTCAGCTTGCATGTTTACTTGCGAGAACCCGGGTCACAGTGTGGATGGGAAACGCTGATCCTACATCAGTGCCTTAGGGCTTGGAGTGCCCCAGGAGTGGGGACGACTCTGCATGTTTCACCACACTCGACCCTCATCAGACCAGGGGTTGTGCTGAACATTATATAACGAACTGCTGCATGACAATGGGCTGCGTTCCCATAGCAGGCTGTCATTTTCAGGCCTGACCTGGTGCTCACGAACACCGTTTTCAGATGGCGGCTCGCAAGAAGAAGAAAGACCTCCATATTTTGGATTCACCACATCACTTTTATTGCAAACCAAGTGACTGGCCAAATTTAAATCAGGTAAGGTTTGTGATTTTTATAGGTGGAGTCACTAAACTTTCTGATTGCATTTCATACTCCTACTTTATCGTTCCCCCTAAAAAAATTACAATTTATTTGCATTTCTTTGTTACATCAGAGGAGAAAATCTTGAAACATGGGCACACAACACCAAAACATGGCTCATTACAACTAAACTACCAATTCAAATGTCTCCCAAAATGTCATTTAGGCATCTCAACACAACATAAGTTGATTGACTGTATTACCCCAAAGACTTGGTCACAGTCAACATCACACAGTATTACTGACTGAAAACCATGCTGAAAACGACAGCAGCCACTACCCTTACATTTTAAACGGCTTAAAGCTGAAACTGCATGTCTGTGTTTGGCCAAAGCTTCTGCGCACACATCTCACAGCGTGGCCGCTGCAGCAAAAATGCATCAGGTTTGAAATGAGTGAACTGAACATTCAAATGTAGTGCATGTCCCCTAATTTGTTTCTAACTATAAACAAATCTTTGTATCACAGACAAATAAACTCAGGGGCAGCTTTTAAACGAGAGCAATAGCCCTAATCAATGCAAATACCTGATCTGGCCTGACTAGCACCTTTTATTTTTGCATATATATATTTATCTCTGTACATATTGTACATTTCATTTCTGGACATGGTCTATACTTTATTCTGTATACATGTTATTTATTGTGATTACTGCTTGCCTTTCTTTCAGCACTGATGTGGGAGAGTATAGGTAAGCAAAAGGAAAAAGAAGGGGGGGATCTGAGAGGAGGGGGAGGGGATATGAGGCATTGCTTTAACATGCAAATTTGAGATGTAGCTGTGTGCTTCTGCATTTAACATGCAAATATAGCCATATTTATATAGCTGCACAGTGGTTTGCTGTGAATTTGAAACAATATTCTGCCTTTCCAGAATCACTAGTACGTAACTTTGGTGTTAAAAGCCTGTTTTGATAGAAAAGAATGGGCTTCACGTAGAGGAAGATTATGCATTTTCTGTTCAATAACACAGGGATGACTCTATCAGCATGATCATGCACAACTGGCTGTAGGTTGATGTTAATGGTGGGGGCTACAGAGGATAAATCCTGACCTCATGGCTTCCACATGACAATGGAGCCTTGCATAGATTGATAATGAAGGACCGTGTGTTGCCCCTAGACCTTGAGATAGTCCTATTACATTGTACGGAAGCCCCAAATGCAATTTCATTGTTCTCTGACAATGACAATAAATAAATAAATAAATAAAAATAAAATAAATACATGTGATAAATGGCCATGTTCATGAGGCCAGTGAAAGAGAATCACAGTGAAAGAGCGACGCTGATATTGCCCATGGAGCTGCCAATAGATCTGTATCTGGGTTAGGTTTGCTACAGATTTTGGCCATGTGGATCAAATTAAGCTACAATAGGGACGCAGTGGCTTTATTTCACTTAGGAGTCTAAAGCAACTTGAATTTTCAATTCATTTATATTTAGTGGTAAAAAAAAAAAAGAACAAAAAGACATTATTTAACCAGACGTGAGATTAAACAAGGAGCTGGGGTGGAGATGGGTTTCAAAGCAGCTTGCAGATGTATAGGGCGGACTAAGGCAGCTAAAATGACATACTCTAAAAGGAGGAGAAGGAGGGTACCATCTCAGCTGAACTGTAAGAATTATGGCTCTACTTGGATCCAAATTCTTCTTTTATTAATTTTATCAAACTAACAGTCCCACATAAAAAAAATACGTTAAAAAATCAAAAGAAAAAACTGCACCTGATCTGGAGTTTTCGGTACACCTATAAAAAAAAGGATAGTTTGGGTCCTTTAAAGAGAAGGGTCACTGCAAATCAATACAAAGCTGCTCTGAGTGATCGCCTTTATCCTTTGACGAAGCATTTCTATCGTCAAGGGAGCAATCTCTTTCTTTGGGTCACTGCATGGTTTGATAAATGTGAAAATTAAGTTAACCACATGTTACAGCCTTTGCCCCACCACATCTCAATCTACCGACGCATACATATAGGATTTTGAACGAACATGTCGGACAGGGTTCTTCAGCAATATCGTGAAGACACCCAATGAGGGATTGTCTTCAGGACTAATGATGTTGTTTATTGTGCTTTAGATTCATTTTCAAATCATATAAAAACTAATAATAAACACAAGGTCTAGGAAACATTTCCATCCCACTATATGGATAAACAGCTTATAAGAAGTAGTCTCCAAAGACTTCGTAAAAGTGTAAGACTGCAACTGTGAAAGCATGAAAGTAAAGTTTTGATTAAAGCTAAAATGAAGGCCGTTGGGCTTTGACAGGTGGTGGGAACAGTGGGAATGACACCTCAAACCTTCAAATTTTGATCCGTGGCCAAGTTTCACTGAGATTTCATGAAAGTTTACACTTGTTTCTTGTGCCGGCTATGTTCCAAACCCCCCTGAGTACACACCGCTGCAAACTTTCATAATTAAACCAGCACAGCATGTAAGAGAACCCCGGTGTGCAGAACCTCAAAACCCTCGTCATGTTCTTGGTGCTCGGTGATGACTGATGCACGGGCGTGACCACTGAGCCCGTCATTTCTCCATAGTTACGGTTTATTTACAAGTGAAGATTAAAATCGCTGTAGGCCTGTGTACACGCCGCTGTGAAAGCATGAACAAAGACTTCAGAAGCATCCTTGAGCCTGTATTTACTCAGGACCAGTCTTCAGAGCCAGTGAACATTTCACACATTGTGTTCTACCTTATTTTCTCCCTGCCGCCGCTGTTGTTCTCGTCTCTTTCCACCCTCAGCCATCACCTCTCCTATCACTCCATTTCTTCACCCGAGGGTCCTGTGTTCGCCAAGAGGCCCTGCTTGTGGCAAGGTCTGGCTCTGCCTTTGCTTGCTCTCCTGTACTTTTGTCTTTCTCGCCTCTTCCCTCTGTCTAGTTATTTCTATCTTTTCCCTGCCTTCATCTCTCTAACCCCGGGCTCAGGGGGGCTCAGCTGCCCGAGCAATACGAATTGATCACCCAGAACGAAGGAGAACAGGAGGAAATAAGGCGGGGCAAGACAGAAGAAAGAAACAAAGAGGGAGGACCAAAAAGAGCAGATCCTAAAAAAACTAATTAAACAAAAGAATAAAACTGCTTTCTGATAGGTACATAAGTATAAGTATCATCCTGCTTGTCTTCTCTTTCCTGCCTGTACCTCACCCAAGAGGAGAGGATTGTGGGTAGCTGATGGTACCGGCTTTTCACACGTGAATATTTAATGAGGGGTTCATGAATAATTCAGAAAAGCAAGCATCTGCGTTTGAGCCTAAGTGGACATGTGAGGAGCAAAAACCAGACAGACCCTGACTGCTACCATTCATCGTCGCTGGAAAAAAAACCCATTTTGATCAGTGATTATTCCGCACTGTACACGTGTGTGCGTTTGCAGATAGACTGCTTCCTAAATGAAAGGCTATTACAGGCGTCCCAGTCCAGCCGAGTCCTCCTGCTACTTTCGTATTCTGTTAAGCTCAGAACGGCGGACTGAAAACCAAATAAAAGTAGAGACATCTCTTTCTAACACTCTCTCCATCGCTCTCGCTGCCACTCACTGTTCAATCTTCAGATCTCATTCCCATATTTTCTCCAGCCGCCTTCTCCTTCTCTCCTCCATTTTCATGCTTTCATCTGTCTCCTTCCCCTCTCCTCCATCACTCACTGCACCTCTCCCTCTCTTCACCCTCTCTGTCAGCTTGTTTCTGGCCCTTGCTGGACTCTGGTTAGGACATCGTGTTCCAGTTAACGTGGATCCCATCTCTACCTGCAGTGGGCTGCAGTGCCCGAATGCTCGCTGACCTGTTTTGGAAACACAATCTGACTCAAAACACACAAACTCACCGGGCTAGGGGTTTTCAGCTCAGTGCTTTTTTATTGTTCAATTTTAAATTTTTATTAAACATCTATTTACCTTGAATCAAGAGTAGAATTCAGATTAACATTTTAGCACAACCTTCACTTTTTACTCTCTTTATATGCATGTTTTGTCAGGTGTGTCACATATATTGTCATTTCCAGGATAAAGAGGCCTATTCACAAATACCATCATGTGAAAACGCGAGCGGCGCCAAGAAAGAAAGATGGCTTGAGTATGAAGACACTTTGTGAAAAAGAAAAAAGAAGGTTATTATGGTGATTCAAACATTTTTTTTACCTTCACAGTATGTGAAGATTCACGTGCAGCAAATATTAGCATAAGAAAGAATAGAAGAAAATGTCAGCAGTTCAGGGATTAAACAATATACAGCTGAGGCTTAATACCACTTCTTAATATCGACATAAATGTGTTGAGGACTAAAAAGAAGCTAATTTTGTGCATGTTTCATTTTGGTCTTCTTGTTCTTTCCATTTGGATTGAATATGAGTTGCACTGTCCACAGAGCTTGTGTCCTTGGGTAATAAAGTAGTACTAATCTAGTACTGTAACCGCTGATGCAGAGTGCCAGTCATATCCAGCAAACCGCCCTAAAAAACCTCTGCTCATACACAAACAAACTGCTGACATGAGAAAATACTACCCAACCATTTTCATACAGTCAGACTGTCAAATCCGCTGACATGTCAGATTTATACACGGTGGACTTTGGCGTTGGTGTTATGATGGGGCAATAGTGAAACAGGCCAATTCTTCAAACACGCCAATCTGCAAAAGACCCGCTGGCATTAATTCAATGTAGTTTACTTCAATTTTATTAACATTGCCAAATCACAACAACAGTCACCTCAGGTAATACAGGGAACACCTCAAGAATTAGACGATCCCTATGAGCAGGCACTTGGCGACAGTGGAAAGGAAACAGGATGAAAGCTCTGATAGAACTAGGAAGGGTTTATAAACACTAGGTAAGCATTATTTCCTACATCTACCCAAGTAGATATTAGTGCCTAAAGGTAAAAAGTCAGAACATCTGACTATGCTTCTTCTTGGACACCGCCTAGGTATCCAAGTGAGAGGAAGTCCCGGGACAAAACCAGGACATGCTTGAGAGATGATCAGCAGGCTTAGAAATGCCTCAGTGTCCCACCAGAAAAGTTGGAGGAGGTGGTCGAGGAGAGGGAGGTCTGAACATCTCTGCTTAGACTGCTCCACCCGTCAAACAGACCCCGATAAGCTGTAGAAAATAGAAGAACAAAGTTCTTAATGGAACGCGTGACGAGGTCAACCTTTTGACCTCCAACCTGCAGGTTTGCCAAGGTACAAACACCGAAAGAATCAGCTTGTACTTATTCTATTGATGTCTGACAGAAGAGAGGAACGCTGCGCCCTGGGATGAGACAGTAGTGTAAATTCCTCAACCAGGCTTTTTAAGCTTTTCTCAACCCCTCACTTCATTAGATTACTCTTATAAGATTCATGTAACAAGATTACTGATGTTCCTGGCAAACATTAGTATAATAAGAACCACACTAAAACGACTTATACTGATAACATTGTGAGCCGCAAAGGGGAACAATGATCAGCACTTTGATGTTGATAGCATATTAGCTGTAAATCCAGACGCTACCTCCAAACAGCAAAGAGACACAGTTTACATACTCAAGCTGCTGGAGAACCACACCAGTGAAATCTGGGTTTGACAAGATGTTAACAGGAGCTGAAGTTTGTTGCTTGTGGCTATTTGTTGGAGTCTTTCCTCTGAGCTATGCACATTTACACATCTGGCACCACAGCAACAATTTCATTAATTATTCATAACTAATTATTTTACCCTCAGCCAGGACCTTATGTTAAATGTTTTTCTGTAATGTCACCTAGGTAACCAAAATGGGTGGCGACAGCCCTTAGTAATGGATGTGTACATGTCGTGAGATCTCGATTTCTTTTGAGACTGAGGGAAAAGTCTAAATTAGAAGAAGTATCGGCAAGATCTAAAGTGCAAAATGAATAATTGGGCAATGATCCAAGACAGACATGTGAGCCAAAGTATTTACTGTAAAGATTTTAGTGACTGTCTGTTCTAGTTTGGCAGAGAAGGATGAGTGCAATTTTTAAGTTGTTCAAAGTGGAAAAATCACATCACGTGCTTCTGACCTCTAGAGTCACATGTACACGTAGACTACACACATAAATTCCGCATTACAGGACATCGTGATCAAGTCCAACACTGTCGAGCAAATACCTCCTGACCTGCTCACTGACCCTAACACACTAATGTCTGCACCGGTGGTCTCGACATGACATGTGTGGGTCTGTCTGTATCTCTCTCTCTGCACACACACACACACACACACACACACACACACACACACACACACACACACACACACTTGATGTCCTCTGCCCCTGAAGAGGCCTCCCGGGTATACTGTGCTGCTGTCTGCTAGTTTTAATAGTTTCTGCTAGACAGGCATGGACAACGCTCAGCCGCGCTGAAGTAGAAATGCATCGCTGCTGACCTCATATCTGCAAACTCTCAATAAGCCCCATGGCTCTTTTTGGGTTAATTCTGTGATATTTTAAAGGCCTGTATCAAGTTATGCTACACCTGAGTTTCTATGGCAGTAAAAAGCTCTGAAATTTGGTTAAGTTACATCTCCAACCTAAAGCTTTATGTGGTTTCGAGCAGCTCTTTGAACAATGTAACACAACCTTTAGACTTAATTTAAAAATCCTGCGAAAACCAGTGTATGAAGGATACTGCTAGGAAATGCTAGTGTCATGTAGGAATACAGGAAGCGTATGTCTATATTTTTTAGGATCACTAAGGATCAGGTGACCCTGAACGACCCTGTAGTTTCTGCTATAGGCTCAGGCTGCTGGGGGACTTCCCATGATGCAGCGAGCATTCCTTCCTCTCTCCACTCTTTTGACTACTGTTGTGTTTACATGCTACTATTACATGCCATTAATTTTTATCTAGAATCTTCCACAGTTATAATAATTTTAACCTATTTTGAGAACACCCTGTTCATTCTGATTTTCCATAAGGACAATGTTAGAGGATCCGGATGAGGTTAATATCCTAAATGATAGGATCGTGTTATATATTTCTATAGTTTTACTGAAGCTTTATGTATGTATATGTATGAATGTGTGCTGATTATTATCATATCGTGTGATAGTGTGGGTTCCTTATGATATAAAGCAGCTGAAACAAGTCTTGCTGTGTTATATAAATAAAACTGAGTTGAAACTCAGTCGCTCGACTGCTTCATAATGCGATTTTACTAGATTCAGAAGAATAAATCTTTGTACGATGGTGGGTTGTATACATGTCTCTACCTGACGTCTATGATTTTTACACTTTCACTTCACTTTTCACTTTTAATTTCGCTTTCCTTTTTTGGCTTCTCTTTTTCTGTCATTGTCTGGGTGAAAAATACTCCCTTTTATAATAATAAACCACGGGTTACCGTGCAAACTTCCCACAACAGTGAGAATAAAAGCAGAGCACCATGTGTACGGCCTTACATTGTCTCTTTCAGATGTTGTGGGCCTTCTTTTGAACCCCACGGACTACGTTGCATGTTAAAAAAGACACTAAAGTGGTACTCTGTGCATTAAAATGTGTCGGCTGTACTTCCAGACGTGTCGGCCACACTACCATGTCACTACACAACTTTGGTACGAGCCCCAAGCTGAAAAAGCAGTGCTTCATTACTCTTTTAAGGGTTTAATATGCTTGGGAAGTAAAAGAAAAATATACCTCAAGGGAGCGTATAATCCTTGAAGATGCGTGGTAAAAAAAAAAAATCCCTGTATAGTTCAGCCCAGATCCACAAAGGTGTAATGTTCTATTGAGTCACAAAGTAAACCCCCCAAAGCTGCTCTAAGTTGTACACTGTGCAGTGATTTCTCCTCTCAATGCAAATGGAGGATGGAGGGATATTCTCTGGCCACTCAAAACAGTGTCCGCTCCACCTGCAGTGCATCGGAGCGTGCTCCAACTGTAATTGGCCATCGCATCAATGACAGACAGAGGCCCTCCATTCATCACCACCCCCTCCTCTCTTTTCCATTCGTCTCTCTCTCTCTCTCTCTCTCTCTCTCTCTCTCTCTCTCTCCCTCTCTCTCTCTCTTGGTCCCGTCGTTGCCAACTCGGGCCAATCTCACCCTCACTTTCCAATTTCTCCCCTTGCCTTCTCCCCATCCTCTCGTCCCTCCTCCACCACCTCTGTCCTCTCCTTCTCCTCCCTCCCTCTCTGCTCCTTTTCCTCATTAAAGCGGGACCCAGGCAGTAGCGGTCACTGCCTCTCATTTATTTTCATTTGAAACTGGTGCAGCTCCACTGATCCTCTGGGGCTGCAGGAGAGAGGGAGTGGGATGGTGTCATTCTGATAACAACCGTCACACATACACACCTCATACACAGTCACACAGATGTACACGCACACACTCCAAAAAAAGAAAGGAGGAATATAACGCATCTGCCGCACACGCACACAGCGGAAATTCACTCATGCGCATGCAAACACACACACACAGGCATACAAAGGGATGTGCATATGCATCCGCCTGCAAATAGATGCACTTTCACACCCATTTCAATTCATTTCACGCACATATTCACACATTTCATGTACCTGCAAGCTCCCGTGCTCTGTTCCCTCCTTCCTCTTTCACATATGCACCCTCTGCCTTCACCCTCCCCTCCCTTGATTGTGCGATTTTGAGAAGGTGATGATAGCAGGGTGTGAATCAGGGGCGATAAACCTGCGCCTATTGTCACCTGTATGATTGCGAGTATTGATCTGCGCCTGGGCATGTGATGCATGTGCGCGCAGGAGTAGTCGCCCTCGCTCGCCCTCACTTCCTGTACGTGTGTGTCCATGCATTGTATTAGAGTCGTGTCGAGAGCGGCCCTGCCTGACACTCTTTGATTGAAAAGGTGCTCGGCAGATTAAATCGTTGTAGCGCGGAGACGAGGTGCGCTCCCTTCACAGAGGCTTCGACGGCTGGTTTAGCAGATTCAAGAAGGCTGGAGGGGAGGAAGGGGGAGGAGGGAACAGAGGCCGTTTTAACGCCCATTGCCCTGACCCATCTGGGAAAATGGGAGTGAGAGGCAGTGACTCTAAACCAACGGTCATAGCTCTAATAGAAGCGTAATATCCTCCACACCATTAGATAGGCACACTGTGTGGGGTGAATGAGAAGGGCTGCTTGGTTTTACTGCCAGTGCTCCAAGAGGAAAGAAAGAAGGAGGAATAGGAGGGGTGGAGCAAAAGAGGACTAATATTAGCTCACATAAGCAAACTCTCAGGGGAAGATGTGCTGATTATTTCTGCAAGTTTCCACTGACATGAGTTCTCTTTACTTCAATTTATAAAACAGTTGGTAAGGTTATAGTGTGTTAAAGCACACTGGCTCTGAATTGAAATATTAATTATTTGGCTCCAATTTTGGAGGGTAGTCCTGGTGCAATTTGAGGTAGAGGTCTAAATGACCTCACTTTAGTTCCCTTGTAAGAGTCAAGCTCTGCAACTGTGGGCGACATAGTTTTCGGTGCACCAGGAGTGTCAAAGATATGGCCCGTGGGCCAGAATGACGCCACCAAGAGTCCAACCTGACCCACTGGATTGGTACGAAAACTGCAAAGAAAGAATAAAAAGTTCAAGTGTTATTTCCTAAGGATTTTGAACCAGGAAGCATTGAGCTGCAGGCTATTAAGAATTAGAGTAGCTGTCAGAACTTTGTGAGCTCTGAATCATCATCAATTTTATAACTTTTTACCGACAAAGACATAATTGGACACAATCGCACACCAGAATAAGTGACTAGCACGTCAGGAAATGTACTTTTTTAAGAACACATGACTGGAACTCCCACACAGTCTTGCCCACTGTTGAAATATTTATTAAATCACAAAGTTTTGGTCTGTCAGACCTTAATCAGGTCCAAACAACACACCTTTATCAGATGATGAAAGTCAATCAAACCCCTGAGAAGGTCGGGCAGCCGATGAGACACGAGTAGGTAAGTGCAGGAGTTCCAATCAGCTGATAAATCTAAAACTGGCTTCACCTTTGATATCTACTGTGAAATCTTTTTGAGACACTTTTTTAGGAAAGTGGGTGAATTCCTTGGCAATGTTTTACGAGACCTGCAGTGCTGCCATGTTACTTCTCTTTTTCTCTTTTTGCTTTTTTTACTCTCATGTAGATGAACCATCGTTTTTTAGTGAGGCTGGGAGTCAGCAGCTAGGTGGCATTCACAAATTTTGACACTCTTTGCTTTCTGTATTTTTAGTTCCTATCTCTGTATTGTCCTAAGACTAAAATGTCACAGAGTCTTCTGTACTGGATCAACGTTAACAATTTTAACTACATAACTACTGTTTTATTTCATAACCACTCTGCTGGAGGAAAGCCCCAAATTAATTACTGGTATCTGTCATCACTAATCTGCTGCAGTGGACTTTGTCATTTGATGTTCACGCTATCTCAGCCCACCGCACCACCTATAAACCCACACATGTGCTAAACCACTGGAAAATATCCCCCATGTTTCTCACTGGGAGAAACTGCTTGATGCAGAAAGCGCTCAAAGTCATATTTTTCATCAGGAAATTGCAAATGAAGTGCATGCCTCAAAAGCAGTTTCATTTGTCACCCAATGAAGCATTCACCGATTCAGTCAGTAAATTATGGTGCAATAAATTACTACCTGCAAACATCAATGAAATATGTTGACTCGTTGCAAAACAAGTCAACCTCAGCATGACTGTTTTTCATGATCAGGTGCGCAGCAGAAGCTTGTTTCAATCTTGTATGCAACAGGAGAGGAGTTCAGACAAAGTGTGACTGGTAGGGGAAAATTTATCTGTAATCGGAACTTTAAAAATAAAAATGATTCACTTTGAAAGGCGGGAATGGAGGGGAAAGGCTGGAGAGAGAAAAGTTGGGCGTCTCGACTGCTTGGCTCACATTTTGAAAGCAGGGATGCTTCTTTCCTTCCCATCCTCACTACTGTCACTTCATTACTCTCCTGTTTCAGTTTCTCGTAACGTTTCCCAACAGTTCAACATACAGAACAAGAACAGGCATTTCTCCACCATCCCTCCATAAGACATGCAAAAGAAATTGCACAGATTTCAGTAAATAAATAGCAAGTACAAATTCAAGCTTTGTTAGTTGGACACAGTCAAATGGCGAGTGGTTGAGTGGGTGCGTTTGGTCTTCTTACCGAGATCCCCCATTCCATCTGTACTCTGTTTTTCTTCATTTTAAACAGCCAATGCTACAAAAAAGTCTCGCAAATCATTTTCCACCACTGGTGATGAATACTGATGAAAACTTACAGTACATATTTTTAGTCTTTTAAATATAATATATTATGTTATAAACCTTAAAATAATTATATAAAAGAAGAATCTTCCAAAATGAACAAGTTTATAATTAAAAAGTAACTGGCAACAAAAACAATTATAAGATTCAAATGAGACTTTTATGGTCTACAATAAATTGTTAAATAACTCAACTATGGAGTTAGACCGCCATGTTAAAATGCCCCGAATTTATAAAAAGAATAAAAATCTTTTTATTTTGGTTTTTATAACCAATTAACAACTGTATGGGAAATGTTTTTGATTTATTTAACTCACCTGTTTAAATGATTATTTCAGGCATTGCAACCTCAACTGAGCAGTGGGTGCTGCTTGCTGTCTGCTAAGCTTTAGTTTAGCTCCTATGAATTCAAGCACTGGATATTTGATCATTCTAATACACACCAAAATATGTGCGCCACAGTTTTTAGTGAAGGACACTTTGGTGTATTTTTTGTATGTCAGTTAGCACTGGTCAGTGCCATACAGTCTGTTGGGGTTTTGCAGGCTTCCAGTTCAATTCAGTTTTATTTATTTAGCGCCTAATCACAACAGTCGATCTTAAGGGGTTTTATATTGCAAAGCTATGACCCTGCAACAATACAGAATATCCCCACCTATGAGCAAACACTTGGTGACAGCGGGAAGGAAAAACTTACTTTTAACAGGAAGAAAACTCTGACACAACCAGGCCCAGGGAGTGGTGCCCATGTCCTGCCACCGGTTGGGGGTGAGGGACGAAAGACAAAATACGAACACGTCTGGATTAAACAAAATGATACAGTGGTGGCCACAAAAGCTGATTTCAAGCTTCACAAGTCTACAAGCCAGTGGGTGGCTTCATCTCAAATCTTAAACAATCAGGGAGCATTAAAAGTCTTAGGTGAAATAACGGACATCTTTATAGTTTCATCAGATAATAGTGGTTGTGTGTGTGTGTTATTGTGTAGGTCCAACAGAAAATGTGGTGTTTTTTTCTTACTTTAAGACATCAGAATTCTATTACAAGCTTAAGAATCAGCACTGACATCATTAAATGCTACAACTCTTGACACCAAGGAAGCGAGTAAGACTATAAATCATACATATTCATGTACATGTGGGTGGAATAATACGAAAATGTAAATTAGCTGAAAGGCAAACACAGCGACTGCATGAAAAACATTGTATATAAATAAAAACAACTGAACTGTGAATGAAGTCAAAGGTGAATGACACTGACCAGCCAGATGTTTAATTTAAAAGCAGTAGAGGCAAAAAAAAAAATTTACTGTTAGCGACCATTTATTTGCTAATTCTTCAGCTTTAACTGTTTGTAGTCCACACAATGCTGCTAACACAGCAGGAGGAGGGGTGGACGAAGCGGAAGATAGAGAACAACAACAAAAAAAGCAGAAGTACAAGCATTGGATGTTACGCTTGACTGGGCAAACAGTTGCAGGGAAGCAGTGAGAAATATCCTGCCAGCTAACAACACTGTTAGGCTGAAGCTCCAGGTAGGAGGTGTTGCAGACGTCAAATCTCCAGAAAACACAGGAATAAGCCAGCATCTGGACTTTGTTTAGGTTCCCCCTCCACACACACACACACACACACACACACACACACACACACACACACACACACACACACACTCATGAACCTCGCTGATGCCAAAGTAACCATGCAGCAGAGGCACACCCTAGCTGGATCGCACGGAGGCAGCATCTGGGTCAGAAAGAAGTACTCGCATGTTCGTTGTTGTACGTGTGAGCACAGATGCGTGTGCGTGCGAGTGTGTACCTCAGCAGCAGCTCGTCAGCTCTCATAGATCCCGCACCGGCGGCTGCAGGAGGGAGGCAGCAAGTGGCATCAACACACACTCTCCCCACAAAGCCCAGCTCGGACGAGTGCTCCAACATCACAAGCAAACTAATGCACTTTATCAGGATACAAGCTGGCAACTCTTTTCTTTCCTCCTCCTCTTTTGTCCTCTGTTCCTCTCTCCCCCCCCCCGCTAGATGTTTGCAACAAGCGGCCTCTCTTTGCTTCTCTCTCTTCTGCCTTGTTCCTCTCAGCCTCTCTGCCGTTGTTCCCTCTTCTCTCATAGAGAAACAAGCGTCCCCCCCACCCCCCACCCCCATCCCACTCTCCACCCTCCTCTTCTTCCCTATCTCCCCCTCCCCATACCCCCCACTCTCTAACTCTCGCTCTCTCTCTCCCTGGTAGAGCAGCAGAGCAGTGGAGACCCCGCTGGCTTGCCTAGCTGAAGTAATCCCCTGTGACAGCTCAGCTCATGTTGTTATGTTGTGGGCCTATTTGAGTCTAATACTACAGCTCTGGAACAACCTAGCGCCAGTCCAGCTCTGGACTGCCTGCATGACCACTGGGCACGGCCCAGTCCGGCACCGAGCCACGCCGACAATGCCCACTATTCGCATTTACTGCACATCATCTCTGTGTTTCTGGCACAGCTCAACCCGGGCTCAGACTCCAGATATAGAGCTGCAGACAGAGTGGAAAATAAACCAACCTTAACTCAGCTTTACCACCCTTTTATGAAGTTTTTATGAGGTAAATAAATCGTATACATCACAGTAAAGTTGTGTTGCGCCGATGGAAGGAGGCCAAGTACAGCATGAAGTCAATTGTGCACTGAATTTTCACAGTTTATTAAGACAGAATATAAATAACCTCAATGCAACAAGATTAGCATATCACAAATATATGCAATTTCCACAGCCTCTGGTGTAGCTCACAGCCTCCTGACCACTTCCAACTCCCACTATTAAAAAAAGAGTTGAACATGTATGATCCGTCCTCGATATTGTATTTTTATTGAACTGCTATTTGCATGAACTAGTTTACAGCTCAGAACATTACTGACTTGGCCGTACCATCCTGGCAAATATCCATAAATCCTGGTGTTAATTCCAGGTCGTGGAAGAATTTTTGGCCCCTGATTCTGTCAGAGTTTCACCACAATATTTAACCTTTTATGAAAAACTGGGTCTGCCAATAAGAAGCATCATTCTCACCTCAAGCAGCCTAAGCTTTCCAGAAAAGTGGAGCAAAACTAAAAACTAAAAGTCTGGGGCGAAGCGGTTTAGTCTCCAGAGAGAAAAGGCTCTCATGGGGAAAGAAACTGGATGCCTTCTGGAAAAACATGGCTGAAAATGTTGGACCTGCAAATCTTTCTTTAAAAATAAAGGAAAATCTCAAAAAAAGATTTATTTTCAAATATTTCAACCTTTTACTGCACAATTTAGTGCAAAGTTATGAACTCTAACTTTCTTAGGATCTATTTCATGTATGTTAATGGACAGTCAGAATAATGACTGACTGCTCTCTGATTAAAACCAAGCTCAGAGTTTTATTGAATATTTCTTCCCAGGCGTCCCACTCTAACTGTCCAAAGCCTCCTGCAAGTACAGGCTGCGTTTTCGAAGGGCCAGCCTCAACTCCAGAGAGACGGCTCGGTCCAGCAGATCATGCCCAGCACAAGGCAGCCCAGACAGGCATGTCTCAGTGAGCAGCCCTCCCGAAGGAGGCCCTGCCATATCAGGCTCCATATACCTGGCACATCACAGCATCTCCTCCCCATAGGAGGCTGGGGCTGAAGACACAGGCAGGGAGCTTCTGATTAAAAATTCATCTCTCTGTTTATTATGATTTATGCATGTTTCAGTGAGCCAGGAACGAAAAAGAGAGGAAAGGAGAACAGCTTCATTAGTGCATATTGTGTGTATGTGTGTGTGGGTACCATGCCCATGCTTGTTTGTGCACTGTGTGTGTGTGTGTGCGTGCATATGTGTGGATGTGTGCGTGTGTGGCTAGCTGGCAGGTGGGGGATAGTTAAAATTATGGATTGTACGTGAGCTTCATTAGAATGTTTGGCATACAGGGCAAAATCGTCTGTCTTCACAAAACACCTGCATTTCACTGAAAAACAACAACAATTGAAATCCTAAATTACCCGGCGTGCACAGGCCATCGGCATTAAAATGCAGCAGACACTTTTGCTAACTTCTAACTTAATTACCCATTTCCGCCTCTGTTGTTTACCATTCAGATCGGATCGGCCTCTCATTGCACTTTGTCTCAGCCAAAAGCGATGGCAAGCGCGCGACGGTGACAAATATTGACACATGGCGAGCTTGTCAACAAAAAAGTGGTGACTAAGAGCGTGAAATACCTGGCACTCTCACATATAATGATCTCATGGATTTTTTTTCCCCGCTCAAAATCCAACATATGCTGCATCCACTCATGTTGCTTATGTTTATTAGTCTGAAAGCTGAATGCATAAAGAGCACAACAACCTAAAGCCTAAAAGGAGCACACAGCGGTGAATGGAACGATGCATTCAAATTACAATGCATAAATGTTGACAATGATGACTGATGATTTGTTATTTACATGGCTAATAGCTCACACTTCTGCAGGCATTCAGTTACTAAAGCTGTGCGAGGAAGCATTTATACATTAAAGCGGGGAAAAACAACTCTGCTATGAGCTTACATTTAAATATAGACCGCTACAGTCCCATTCTGATTGAAGGAATTAGAATATTTATTTTTTTTCTGATAATAATTCATATCGTATCAGTTACAGTATTAGGGTTGCATTAGCAAAATGTATCCTTTCCCTTCTCTTTCACTGTTAACATGCACAGCATCTTATGTACTTTGACTATTAGTCTTTCATAGCATGTCCAGTGTGTCAGGTGACATGATGCCAGTCCGTTTCGCACTTTTGCCTCATTCCTCACTCACATGGTTTAGGTTAGTAGACACAAGCTTTTGTGATTTCTGACTGCTGACGTCAAACTGTTGACTCTGCAATCCAAGAATTGAGTTTCCTTCTTCTACTCTTGCTGCTGTGTGGTCTCCATGACCTGCCAGTGGTCTAATCAAACGTGCTGAATCAAGAAGTGCTAACCCAAAACACCGCTTTCAAATGGCCAGTGTTACCAGTTGGTAACAGTCCAACAGCCATTACACCAGTAGGTGGTTTCTTCCACTACTTTAATACCTAATTATCACCTCGGCGCGGTTGTGCCTACTAGTTAATCACAAGTAATAGGCCAAGTATTTCAGTATTGAAAGTCTTGTGCTTGGACAGGACTACCTGTCATAAGGTCATTTACATGTTGTAAAGATCACATTTATAGGTTACCAAAAGTATTTTCACAAATGAACTCTGGATAATGTCTGAAGAAGCAGGCTGGGACATAGTCTAAGGTTTCCCTTTTTCTGTAGCATAGACCAGTGGAGAACCTGCATCAGATGTACTGAAGAAAAACATCCACTCATTCATCCATCCTCTTGTGCTTCTCCATTTCAGGGTACCTGAGTACCCAGACATGGGACAACATGCTAATTCCACACAGAAAGGCCCTGGGCACATTGTGGACTTGAGCCCAGGACCTTCTTGCTGTGAGGCTAAAGTGCTAACCACTGCACCACCATGCTGCCTTCACCAGAAAACAATAATAATAATAAAATAATAAATAAAAAAGCACAAAACTAAGTTCCTAGCATAACCGACACACCAGCGAGAGCAGTGAGGGGTGAAATTTCAGTGTGTCGGTTGAATATTTTTGCAGTGTTTCTTGTTTTTTCAGTCTTGCACTTTGTAGTCGGTCCCAACAGTTGCGCGCAGTGACAGCAGTGAAGATTATAACTTGTTTTGATGAGAATGACTGTAACTCATCCAATTTAATAATTTGGAAAGAGGCGTCGTGTTTTCACAACATTTCGGTTACGAGTAATTGATTTGGAAAGCTCTTAATCGGAAAGTATCTCTTTGACAGAAGTTAAAAACTCACCATCATCGACATCCGAAAAAACATAAATGTCACTCAGCTCGCCTGCATTTAGTTTGGTTTATTATAACGTCTGGTTCTTCACTGCGTCTGAACAGTTGTTCTGAGGCAACAACAACAGAAAAGTGAGCATGTAACTGGTTTGCTTCAGGAGCGATAAGCTGCTCACACATCCTTTGAATCATTCTGTGAGTTGCCAGGTTGTAGTTGAAATTGCAGTGAATGGAGAAAACGTTGCCAGATCATCTATAAAACAAAAGTGCATTACAACTTCTCACGATAAAGTGTGAGAGTTTTGCAACTTCAGGGACAAACGGCAGAACAGGAGGGTCTTAAAACATGGGAAAAACGGGAGTGTTGGCAGGTGTTCAATGTCTGATTCAACGTGTTTATCCTCAGATGCATTTCTGTCAGGTAATGCATGCGTGAAAGTGGCCTGAGCATAAAAAAACTCTACTGTAGATTTTACATGCACACAGAACTCCAACAGAACGCTGTGATAAGAATGGCTGATGATGCACTTTTTTGGACTACAAGCAGGTACACGAGGGTGCCTACCAGCCATATCTATAGGAGTGATAAATAGGCTGAGAACATTCTAAGCTGGTGGCCAAATGCAAGCGAATCTGCTGAATAAGACATCAAAACCGGTTAAATGTATAAAAAAATCCATCATATTAAAGAAAAAACAAACTTCAGCAGCCCTTTAACCTCTCAGCATCCTGCAGGCTGCTAGAGAAGCACTCAGGAGGGCTCAATTGCCAACATATAACACAAACCTTAACGATCTAAACTCTTTACGCTATCCCCAAGCAGCGACCTTGTAGAGGTTGAGAGGTTAAAAACAGCATTCATTTGAATTCTAATTCAATCTAGTTGCCTTTTAATTGGAATTTTCTACACACTTCCTTACATTTATTTACCCTAACGAGGATCTCTCTGAAGGCCCGCATCAGTCTCTCTCTGTGCTTGCTGATGGAAGCCTGCTCTCCGCATATGAGTCTGTGTTAAAGGGCTACTGCTGGAGAGCATAGAACATATGGCGGTGTATCAGAAGCTAAGTGTTACCGGGAACCCCCCGTCTCACGATATCTCAAATTTAGCCTTAAATTAAAAACATTGCCTTTTTTGTTCTTTTTACAACATCATGACATCATGCCTTATGAAGACAAGCATCTTGTTTTTGTCATTCAAAGCGAACGCACGCTGTGGTGCTGACATCGCAGTAACTTGAGGCCCAGTTGAACCGAGCAGCCTCTGTCTCTTTTAAATTGTGTTTACGATTTAATGACCTATTTGTGTTTGTTGTTTCTGCCGCGCGCCTGCCTCCACTCGCTCTCTCCCATCTTTCTCTCTCTCTCTCTCACTTTGTGTCTCTCACTCCCTAACACGCTCTGACAGCAAAAGGTCAATGCCCATTGGCTACATGGGGGGCACTGAGTGATGTAAGGGGGGTTGTCATGGTAACGTGCAGGGCACGGTGCAGCGGTGAGGATGCATTTCGGTGCCAAAAACCCAAGCCCGGGAACCTGAGCGAGGATCAAAAGACTCGAGAGCTCCACTCGCAGGGCAGAAGTGCACGGGGCCGGGTCTGGACCCGGGCAAGACACGACACAGTTTTAACCGTTTAGCTGTTTACTAACCCGGCAAATGGGAGGGGCCGGACTTGGCCCGTCATGACAGCGAAGCAGATCTGCATGCGAGAGACAGACAGCGAGGCCCAAAGACAGTCAGTTGTGAGCAACTCTGGTATGTCTGTGAGCCTGCATTCTGCTGAGCTTGGCTTCACATTAATAAAAGAGGGATTACCAAAGTCTGCAGGCTCCTCTTAGGCCCCTCTCCAGCCGAGAGCTGAGCGAGGTTCGCTCGCTCAACCCCTCTGCCTCCTTCCCGCCATCCTTCGCTCCCTTTTCTTACCCTCCTCGGCATGCTGCTCACGTTCCTCCCATTCAAAAAAAAAAAAAGGAAATATAAAGAAAAGGAAAAAAAACACTCTCATGTGCCTTTCCTCCTGTCTGTCTCCATCCCATTTCTCTCCACTCAACAGTACAGGAGGGGGGGAAAATGCACCAAAACACAGATAAATTATTTAGATTTTTTTTCCCCAAAGAAAAAGAGGAGGAAAAAAAAATGCTTGACTCTGCAGTTCGAAAGAAAAGGGAAATAGGAAAGGAGGAGGGGTGAGGAAATAAAAATTGCATTAGATACAAGATTCTGCAATCAGCCCTGCGATATGAAGAATTAATCTTATCTTACGCCGGCACACACGGCCAAGTAGGAGAGAGCCTCCAAAGACTTGGAGATGACAACAGGACAAATTCGCCTTTCCATTACGCTGCCATTCATCCATTGTGTCGGCAGACACCTCGCGATAAGCGGATGTATTGTTGCCATTGACAATGTCATTATGGGACAGTAAACAAGCGATGCAGTGGAGGGTCGGGATGAACCGGGTGGGGCAAGAAGGTCACCAAGACAATCTGGAATGAAAGGATGCGAGACCCCACGAGAGAGATAAGACTCCTCCTCGTCGTCTTCTTCTTCTTCTTCTTCATCTATCTCTTTTCTCGTGCGCTGCAAAGCCAAGGACGGGCATATGCTTAGAACAAAGCCCCGGCACTGCCAGCGTAATCAACTCCTCTGTACTCCAGCAGCAGCAACACAATCTCCCCTGGAGGTCATTCACAGGAAAAGGCTTAGAAGGCAAAATGGCTGCAGGATCACAGGCTATTAAGATGGGAAAATAGGGTGACAGTCACCCGACCTCCCACCTCCACATTCCTCTACAAAACATGTTCAAATGTGAACAGTGACGGCAGCGCGATTGATGCCACGTCATCGTGGAGCTTATTTTTGGACTCTTTGACAACCGTTTGCAAATTACGTTAAGTCAGTGCTTCTAAAACTGTGGGGTGGGCCCCCTTGGCGGAACACAGAGGCACTGCAGGAGAGCGCGAATGGCTGGGAGAAAAACTAAGCAGAATAAACACGGTTAATTAAGTTAAGGGGAACAAAGATAGAAGAGTTCACCTCGTGTTTTACAGATTTGGGGGCTGAAAATGAGAAGGCATTCGTGTGCCACAAAGTCGACCGTGCTAACGCTTCAAAGAAATTTTCCAACACTAAGGCAAGGCACTTTTGTGCCACTCTCTGGTCTTTTCTACAGAAAAAAGGGCAAGCCCAAATGAAATCCCAATACCGGGATTATTCTCCCTCACAGATGTGCACACCGACAGCTGTGGATGCCACACAGTCACACACAGTAGCTGTTATTACACAATTTTGTAACTTGCTTTGAGTGTGAAGCAATCATGCAGTAATTGGTCTGCATAAGAAAGTCTGCAGAAGCTGAAATTAAAAGCCTTTGATCAAACTTGTAGTTATGGTGTCCCTACGTGTGTCTGCTCCCAGAGTTTGTGTTTTGTCCAGTTATTCGTTAATCATAGTCTCAGTATACTCTTTTAGCCTCTCTTCTCCTCACTGGTTGTGGTAGCTGCCTGTTCCAGTTTCTGTTTCTTCTGGAAGGGACTTTCTTTTTTCCTACCTCCACCAAGAGCTGTATCAGAGCATCTTCATATCAGAGCATCTGATACTTGGCATTCTCACTAATTGTCAGGGTTCTGTGTACGGCAGGCGAAGGTGAGGATCCAAACGCAGGACTCATGAAGCCAAATTTCAACAGAAAACCACAGCTTTATTGCTGGCAAAGCACAAAACATGAACAGCACAACGAACACTGAGAACCGGAAACACACAGGCATGATCTGATGGTGCGACACGACAGAGAGCACAGGAACACACAGGGCTTATATACACAGGGGGGTAATCAGGGAATGAGAAACAGGAGGGAGACACAGCTGGGAGAAATTGGACTAACGAGACAGGGGTGCAGTAGAACTGAACACACTCACATGAGACACAGACCTTCACAATAAAACAGGAAACAAGAACCCACTAAACAAAGACGCAGACAGAGAGGCAGACAGAATATAACACATGCAACTCAAACAATACACGAAACAACAAATCCTTAAACATGGATAAACAGAAACAAGAAACTAATAATAATCTATCATCACCACCACCACCACAAGCACTACAAGAGAATAAGAAAACAATCCATAATGCAAAAACACACCAAAATAACTGAAACACAGATTCATCATAAAACCCAACAAAGCACCAGAGAAACACAAAGAACGATCCATCATTCAAAAATAAACCAAACCATAACAACTCAAAATACTGGGCCAAACTGACCCAGAACCGTGACACTAATATTATCGTGTCTTCACCTTACTGTGTCTTGGGTTGAGTGTTCTGAAACGGAGCTACAATTACAAGACTGAACTGCACTGCGTGAACTAAATCTATCCTCAGTTGATTTACAGTTAATTATGTTAGTTCTTAGCAAGCAACACTTTTAAATTACTCTTTTTCTTACATGAGTGGAGCGGGGAACACTGGTGGCACTAACCCCCAGTCTCCAAATTTGTACCCTAATTTGTAATTTGTGATATAAAGTTGAAAATCCTACGTGATTTTCTTCTCGAGTTATTGTGTTGACAACAAATTCTTACAACCTACTGGAATATATTGGAACTTGCCTGCCATTTTTTAGGAGCTGCACCTATGGTATAAGTGTGAAAATCCTGAGTCGCCTCGTTCTTGAGTTACTGTGTCCACGCTGCCCCGTTGGTTGACAATACCCCCTCTGCCTTTTACGACTGAGGATTAAAACTAAAGTTCTCCATCCATTTAAGGTCTTTTACTTACAGTACAGATTGCTGCTATGAACGGAGCCTTGGATTCACACCTGCACCATGAGAATAAAACAAATCAGCCTTAAACAGAACCTCACACTCTTGACGATGTTTAAAGTATAACACCGGGACGTCTTCACATACGCGCTAAGTCTCCACCCTCAGCATATGAACAGGATTGTTTATGGTTTAAACAGGTTTTCACCGTGTTTCACAAAGATCACACAAAACACTGAAGATGAAAAGACACAGCACTTACATATTCGGGGTGTGTGGCTGCGCAGTGCCTGCATTATTTACACATCTTGCCTGGTGACTGACAAGGAATCCAAAAGAATGCAGTCTTGATGCCACTGCCTTTTACTGCAGTTGTTAACAGTTCCCCGTCTCCCACTTTACCCCTCCTGTGGCGCTGTTAGCACCTACAGCAGCACAGTCTGCAGTCCTCTGTCTAAATCGAGCCTTGCTCTAAAGCGACTGCGAGAAATCCTTCTTAAGACTCTAATACAGTTAATGACCTTCAGAACATATAAGAATGCACCAACTTCTGATCTCACAGGGTGATTTAAAGTATCTACTTAATACCAGTCCTTTAGAAATACTCACTTGGAGGCATATATATCAGGTAGGAATGACCTGAAACCACAGAACATTGATCATTTCAGTTAAAAACATTATACAAATTCTTTTGTGACTGAACATTTTTTCCCAGAAGGCCTAGAGAATCCCACAGTTTCAAAATGACACTAGCTGCATTATATCCATCATCAGAGCCGACGGAGGTTTATATTATCCTCGTATGCACTAACGCCAAGCAGGTTAGCTGAGCATGGAGGTGGCAGGAGTGGTCCTGTTCCATTTGCAGACATTAGCACAGAGAGATTAATTTGTCCCCTTCCATTAGGCGGGAAAGCAGCCGTCATGGGTGTTCAATTATCCCTTAACAAAAAGAGAAATAGACAAACACAGCAGCCTTTTTAAATAATAAGCACCATGCAAGTGCATGCGTTGCATCATATGGATGCATATATGTGTGTAGGGGTATTGTTTGCATCTAGAAGCTGGAAGGAGTGCAAAGGGTCAGGTGTGTTTTCCACAGCGGCTGACGGCTAATTACCGGCAAAGTCTGCAATTTCTACGCCTAATATTCAGCTACTCAGCGCTGAAACAGAGCAAAAGAGACGACATGAGAGGGGAAAAAAAAGAGGGATAAAGAGAGGAAGACAGATAAAGGTTGTTGTTTTGTTTAGACTTGCTGTCTTCCTGCCGCTCTCTCCTCCTTTGTGAAGATTTCGACTTCATTAGAATTATAATGAACATCAGCGAGGCTTCCTGAAATATTTTTGGCTCCTTGAAAATAAATGAATACACAAGCAAATCAATTCAAATCTGCCCATTATGCCTGTTTTCTGGGTCGTATAAAACATGCATAATGGGCCACAGTATAAGTCGCGCAGCGCTGTATGTTGTTGTTAGAGGATCATTTGTCATCGTTTCCCAGAATCGTTACATATTCCAGAATCAATTTCATCTGCGCGGTGACACTGACGAGCTCGTGACGGCGTATTGACGGACTAAGACGCACATCGGGACGTTACGGTGGCAGAGCTAACCGTGTGGCAGAGTCATGTGAAATACTGGTATGTTTTTTGTGTTTGTGTGTGTGTTTGTGCGTGTGTGTGTGTGTGCTTGTGTGTTTCGCTCTCGTGCTCCGCCGGTGTGATGATATTGCTGTGTAGTGAGACTCGCTAATTGGCTCACCTGTCTCTCAGCCATCTGGAGCCTCTCAAAAAAGAGGAAAAAAAAGTCACACTGAGTTCCCCCAACATCACACACACACACACACACACACACATACACACACACACACACACACACACACACACACACACACACACACACTGAAAGGCATGCATATGTGCCTTAGCAGAGAAAAAGACAAATGTGGGAACGTGCAAACAAGCGAATGAAAATGGAAAAGGAAAGTGAAAGCAAATCTAAAGATATTTTTCCCCCAGATCGCAATCTTGTAACTGAATCATTACTGTGCTTGAAGAACTAATTTCAGAAAGATCAACACCACCACCAACAACAAAAACAGTTTCTTTATAACGTGCTACAGTAATCATTCAAAACAAAATTAATGTGATAATGATTAATTATGGCAACAGCATTGTTTGCACTGGGTAGAAGTTGCTAATAAAAGAGCGCACTTGCAATCAGGACTCGATTGAAATGCATTTTCAATCATAACAGCCGTATATTCTTATTGTTTTAGGAAATCACTGCAATGCAAAGAAGACACGCCCACGACTTCAGCTTCTCCCCGTCTCAGCGAGGGAGCGTCAGCTGGAAGAAGGAACTCCACTCCAGCATCCCAGAAAACCCCGGGGCACAACGCTCTGACTGCATGTGTGTGTGTGCGTGTGAGTGTGTTCAGACGAATCTGCTTTAATACCTAGTCATGTTCTGAATTGATTAAGAAGCAGCAATAACACCGAAAAATACATTTTCCAATCAACTATTCAATATGATCCAACTTTTTCAGGGGATAAACTAGTAAATTATAAAATAATGATAATAAAAAGATGAAAATGTAGTTCCCATGAAACAAAACAAATGTACCAAAAATACAATATTAAAACAAAAATACCATGTGTTAAAAAAGTAAATAAGAAAAGGCATCTGAAAATCATTTAGGAATAGCAAATCAGTAAAAAATGATTGTGTTATATGCCTGTGTTCAACACTATACACTATTCGATGCTTGATTAAACAAAAATAACAAAATGGAAGAACAAAACCTTGTAATTATATGTTAAAATATAGAAACAGTTACAATGATGCTTAAAATATTTAATAGAAAAAACGAAGTAATGACGTGTGTGTGTGTGTGTGTGTGTGTGTGTGTGTGTGTGGGTGTGTGTGTGTGTGTGTGTGTGTGTGTGTGTGTGTGTGTGAGTTTTATTCTCTCAGTGCTCTGTGTGTTCCAGGTCAATGGTCTAGATCACACATACAGAAGTCAGTCCCTCCTGGACCACTGTATGTTCACCTGCCACCCAGGATGTCTGTGTGTGCGTGTGTGTGTGTTTTATCCAGAAATTGAACCCCTGTGTCACTCAAAAAAGAAAAAAACTCTCTTGAGACAGATTGTGGGGAAGCGAAGGAAGAAAAGATATCTAAGAGTCCGTCCAGCTCTCTGCACACAGACCCCCCTCTCCTCTCTCTCTCCTTCCCTCGCCGTCATTAGCAATTCTTCATAATTCATGTGTTTGGATGAAAAATGGATGAACAGTGAGCGCGACACCGGCATAGGCTCCGACAATTAAAAACCCAATGAGAATTAAAAAACTGCTGCAACAGTTTCACTCTTTTTTTCTCCTTTGGCCACTTGTAACCACCTGATTAGCATCCACTCTTTCGTCACATGATGGCACCTAAGCTAAGCTGAAAGCCACAAAAAGGGGTAGCAGAAGGACCCAGCGCTGATATTTGGTCGCACATTCTGAACACGCCAAGAAGAAAAGAAGTTTTTGAAAGATGACAGAAATAACAGAGGCGAGATAAACTCGGATCCTGTCCTTTCCAACACGCCACGCTGCTACTCGACAAGAGAGAGAGGCCTGTGTTTGTTGTGTTATTAAAAATATGAGTCATTGCCCTTATTGATGAAATGCAAAAGTTCTGGCACAAAAAGTGAGGTTAAAAAATGAAATGACCGGGAGTGCTTTCAGGAATCTGTCACGCTGCAGCTCCTGCTGGACGTTTTCTCACTGGGGGACAAATTAAAGCTCAGGAAGGAGCCTTTAACACCGACAACTGTCACTGCAGAGGAGAGCGGACACTCCAGCCCGTGTCTTCTTACTGCCAGTTCCTGTCTCATAAATATTCAGATATGGGAATACTTGGGAAGGCGGGGCCAGGAGCGGCGCATCAGGCAGTCTCCGTAGCAAGTGGTGGGGGGAGACCGCTGTTGTCATGTGGCAACCGGGGAGGCAATAACGGACGCAGCGTACCGGGACGCCACATTGTGTGAATCCCTGTAATTACAGTCTCTGCTGTCTGTGTGGGTCTGGCTCTGTAAACAGGAAGTGTGAGTGCATTTGTGCGTGTCACGCGCACCTGCAGCCCTCATGCCAAAGAGGAACTTGAGGCCTTCGGAGAGCTGTTGTATCTGTTCCACTCGTGAGCTTATGCTATTCATACACTAATCAGCACTTGTTTACCACAATTGGTGCGTTTTTTTGACGTGTGTGAGCTTGCTGCTGGCACGCATGTGTGTGTGCATGGGTGTGTATGTTTGTGTGTGTGTGTGCGCAGCGTTCCTCGCCATCTCAGGAGGTCATGTCAGAGCCAATAGTGGGTTTGCGGCTCATAATGACCGATGCTGAAAGGCATCCGTGGAGCCATGCCTGCTAATTATCAGCTGTGTGCCTTCAAAGAACATTATCAGGACAAAGACCTGCAATTATACACACTCATGCACACAATCCCTCCATACCCTTTATCACCCCCGTTTCCGGCATCAGCTCTTCCTACTCCCGAACTGTCTTGTCTTGATTGCAGTTCTCCTCTTTCTTTTTTTTAAACTCTTCTCCACACCTCTCTCTCATTTACTCCCTACGACTCCCATGATCCTCTTTTTCTCTGTCCCTGCTTCATCCTTCCAGCCTGTTTTCATTTCCTGTAGTCCCTTTATCTATCCCTATCCTCCCAATTCCAATCCTATCCTCTCTTTCAGCTCCCTTGTTGCCACTTTTCCTATCTGTTTCTCCCCAACCCCTCTCACTCCTCCTCCGCCTCCTCTCCGTCTTCCATCCTTGCCCCAGCTCCTCTTCTTCTTCCTCCTCGCCCAAAACAGGCACTTAAATAACGAGCCGGGTGTCAGTCAAACCGCCAGAGAGCTTCATTAGAGGAGGAGAGCACACAGGATCAAATTATACGCCCAGTTCTCTTTTGTGTGATTGTGCGTGTGTGTGTGTTTGTGTGTGTTTGCGGGGATTGTGGGGGGTCGGCGGCAGTGATGGTGGTGGTAAAGGCACAGAGGAAGTAAACACACGTTCCGGAATGACGCAGCTGTGTGGCGGATTAGTGCCTAAGACAACACACACTGGTGCGTGTGTGTGTGTGTGTGTGTGTGTGAGAGCGCATGCGACATGCGACATGCGACAGTCACAGCCTCGCTTATTTTCTCCAATCAGAGAGAAAAACAAAAGCAAACTATTTTGCCTAATTATTCACAGCCACAGCCGCCGTCGCTCGCTCTTCCTCCCGTGTTTTGACTCTTTTCCGCCAGTGTCGCGTTCCGAGCCGGATCTTGTTTTTTTGATCTCAGCTGATTCACCTGCCGTGTTTGCCTGTCAGGAGCAGCTTTAGACTGATACTATTTAGAGACTGTAGTATTGAAAAATCAGCAGATGTAGAACTCATCATCGTGTAACAACATGCTATCCATTTTCTTGTCGCACTTCCAAAAGTACAAAACATTTATTTAGAGGTTAGCCTGGTTCACAAAAAACATTTATATATATATATATATAAAAAATAAGAGTAATATTAAAATTATAGAGCCACTGGGTTACTTAAAGGACCACATCAGTGGTCTGACACGATTCAGTCCATTAAAATCGCATATTCTTTATATTACTGCTGAGTATTTTCCAAATATACTGCGAGTTTTTAAATGGATTTCTGACTTTCCAGGGAGCCATTAGATTCAGTTCATTTCACTATGGAGTAAAAAAAATCAGCTCACAGAGACTTAAAACTCACTACGGATAGGTAATCCATCACAGCGAACATTTCATCACCTTCTATCTTTGTTGTTTTCTGCTTTATTATAAAGAGAAATAACTGCCTTTTTTTAAAGAAAAAGAGAGAGATCACATTTTCATCTCTACACAACATTTATCCTTCTTTATTGTTTGCCTGCTACAATGTATTTTTGCCTTTTCGGTTCATGAATGCAGTGGATTGTGATTCTGGAGTACCCTTCAACGCAGCGGTGACCGCACTTACAGCAGCACCTGCTGACGCATTATGGATCCTATAAATGTTTATGAGATGTGCTATTATTAGGGTCTTTGTTGGACAACCAGTCATTAACACCTGTAGTTCATAAATGTAATATTTACTGCAACAGTAAGCATTATCTCTGATTATAACTCAGGTCATAAAGCATTACAGGTGCATTAGAAATCTTTATGAGCTTAAAATGATTCAAACAGATAAAAACTTGTAAGTGCGTTCGCCCCCACCCTCCGACCTCCCTCCATCTTGTAAGAAATGGGAGGGTGCTGATGGTTTTCGGGGCAAGATATTCATTCTTTTCCTGTTAACTAGGCCTCAGATGAGAAATAGGTAATGCTATTTTAAGATTGGCCCTTATTTAAACCTTCTTCTGCCCTCCCTCTCCCCTCTCTTGATCTGTCGTTCTGTCGCCGAAGGGTTTAGTTTAATGACCCTCTTTGGCCATAGATCTGAGGCACGTCACATCTCTGCCTTTTAATTTCCCCTTTCTCTCTTTTCCTTTACTTCTCCTCTCTCAACCCACGACCTCATCTCATCTACCTTCTGTCCTTCTGCGGTCCCCCCCTTCCCCCCTTTTCACAACACCACTCCAGTGTTGATGCAGCCAGTGCTTGGCCTTAAGCCTGGAGATGGCATGCTTCATTGCAGATGAGGCCAAAGGAAGGCGAAGGAGTGAGGGGAAAAGGAGAGGAGATGATGAAAAGATGTATTACAGTACCTTTGTATCGGTCCAGAGAGGTCACTGGCGTCCTGCCTGCAAGACAAAGACAAAAGATTGTTGAACAGCTGTAAAGAGAATAAAAATGATTTACCTAATGATTTGTAAAAAGACAAATCGAATATAATTTGTGTCCAAACAGAGATGCTGACAAACGTAAGCGTCTATTCCCTCAAACTAAAAGCTTTTTTTTTCTCATTTTAAGTTGCCAGCATGATAAGAAATTTCTACCAAGATATTTAACAGCAGGCACTGAGCGTTTAATTCAGGGCACCCTTCAGTCAGTATTTTTCTGCTCGCTGGACTCCAGGGCTGCCCAGAATTTCTAGGCACAGCTGGCAGATTTCCGGAGTTCATATTTGCCGATGAGGTCCTGGTGGCTTCATCAAGCGGTGACCTCCAACTATCACAGAGGCCCACTGCAGTCAAGCATAAAGCGGATGGTAGGAGAATTAGCACCTTAAATTCTGAGGCTACGGTTCTTAACCGAGGGGGAAAAAGAACTGATTGCCCTCAAATTCGAAGAGTAGAGCAGGAGTTGCAAAGCTTGAAGGTGAGGCTTTTGATTTTCTGACTGAGCTAAATTCCCTTCATCACCTATGGCTACGAACTGTGTGCTGTCGCCAAAAGAATACGATTCCAGGTACAAGTGGGAAAAAATGAACTTTGTTCTGGGCTTTCTGGGCATGGTTCGTTAGCAAACGTTCGCAAGAGGACCCGGAGACTGGCGGGTGGGCGGAGAAACAAGGAAGTTTAATAAAGACTTAGAGTTCAACAAAGGGTGTTTCACAGTGTAACAGGTGAACCCGACAGGTGAGTTAACTTACACTGACGAAGGCAAAAAAACGGAACAAGAACGGGGAAATGAAACACACAAAAGCACGCTCAAACAAAAGAAGAAACAAATCAGACAAAAACAGTCAGGTAAAGAGCGGGGGACTACAGAAGGCAGGGAAACTGAAAACTACGACTGTGGAGGTTTGATGATCTTCTCCACAGCAGGTGACTCGACGTTTAGGGAAACACCTGAGCAGACCCAGGACACGCTACAAAGAATTTCCCTCCAGTGATTGCTTGAGAGAGGGAAATACAAGCAGTTTTGACTTAACTGCCGAGAACTAGAAGCAGATAAACAGAAGAAAAATGTATACATTGATGCAGGATAGAATCTTAATAGAGCTACATATAAACATCATATCAGTGCACATCTCCAGTATGCTTTACAGCTCCAACCTGTTTCCAGTCATGAAACAATTTCCCACTATAGAGTAACCCCCTCCCTATAACTTCAAAATAAAATTATCCAACAAACATTAAGATTTACTGTGAGAGACGTTTCTGTGTGCTCAAACAGTTACTGTATCTCTTGCAGCACAAAGTGGCATCCAGCAAAGGTTATCATCTCACTCGGATTTTCTGTAAATGTTCCCAGGCTGCGGTTGCATCATTTGTAGGTGATTTCCTGTTAAGTTCTACCTGTTTTCAAAGCAAATACATGTGACTGCAGCTTTAAGCTACTTTTTAACCCCGGAGCTAAAACAGTCCGTCACCAATGAAGGCAGCGTTTCTGGAAACCACTTAAGATACTGGCAAACAAAATCCGCAAAGAAGCACACCCCCACTGAGCCATCTAAATAGTAAATTGGTCTAGTCTGTCCTTGGGAACAGCAGAGAAACTTGCTCGTTCCACTGGGTTTTCTCCATAATTCCCTGCTCCTTCCTCTTTTTCTCTCCTTCCCTTTTTGTTTTATCCCTTCCTCCAATTCTCTGTTCCTCTTCCACTGCATGTAAATAAATTGGTCCCCAGGCCCCACCACTAGACACTGTATGCGTGTGTGTGTGTGTGTGTGTGTGTGTGTGTGTGTGTGTGTGTGTGTGTGAGCGAGCCAGCATTACACTCAGTGCAATACAGACACGCACAAGCAGACACAAGCAACCCTCCAGAGCTCAGACGCACCGAATTAGTCCGGGTTTTATGTCACAGAGGTAAATAAAATAATAATGAATTAACACAATGCGATCATTAATAAACTTTGTGTGTGTGTGTGTGTTCGTGTGTGTGTGTGTGTGTAGAGGTGGGAGGTGAGAGCAAGTGTGTTATGATGAAATGCTGGGGAAAAAAACTCCTCCTCAACACAGTGGCCAATCACCGCTATCACTACTCTTTGCATTTCAAAGACGCACTCTTGTCCGTTTCATCTCCACAGAACCACAAAACGCTCATCTGTTACACACACACACACACACACACACACACACGATAGCCACCTCCGCTTCAGTCCATTTTCCCAGTGCCATGAATTATGAAAAAGGGTAAATGGAACATCAGATACACACAGCCTGCACTTACAAGTACACACACCACATACACACAGATGCAAATAAGACACAACTAAACTACTACGCACAAAACTCGACCAGGGCTCTCATATTTTGAAATCTACATACATATATAACCTCCAAACATTTACACTCCATGGTTCTTATTATTTATTAACTCGCATATTACAGCTCGATGCTAAAACATGCTTCGCAACTTAGACATTACAGAAAAAGTCAGCCAGTTATAAAGACTCTAATTAAACTTAATAACAGTAAGTTCAATTAAAGTATGATGACACTAAAAGCACAGTCAAGCAACTAAGAGTTCCTCTCACTTACTCCATATCCAGCTGGGAAGCAAAAGCCAAAACAGGATAAAGCAGACAGGTCTTGCATGCTTTAATTATAAGACTCGTGCTTAAACTTCATTGACACTCAGTATGTGTCTAGAAAAGTTTGAAACCTTTATCAGGGTTTCTGCATCAATAAGAGGCGGTCTAGCCTTTATTTGAGTCTCAGTTTTATAAGAACACAATCTAGATGGAATTAATAACACATAATAGTGGTACTTCTTACATCTATATCAAATTCATTGAGTAATTAATCACAGAGCTAGCTGGAAAAAGTACGTGAACTCTAATCTAGTAACTCCTCCATCCTCCTCCATCTGATGTTGTCTTTAGTTGCCTCTGAGACTTGAACAATGATGAAAGACGACTTTTGGATCATTCCTCCTGCAAAATCTTTTTGTCCATCATTACGTCTAGGATGTCTGGACTGAACAGCCCACTACAGGTTGTGTTAACATCAGGATTCAGATTCCTATATTCCAGAACCTGAATTTTCTTCTTCCTTAACCACTGTGATGTTTGTGTACTTATGTTTTTGGGTCTTCTAGGATTTCACTGTACAATAGAGCTGACTCACATAGAATTTTTATACCAACAGTGATATTTGGTGATTTTAAAATCCAATATTCCAATATATTGGCCAGTAATTTTTTTTTCAGATACACGAAACATAGATTTTTCTGACTTTTTTTCTACTTAGTTACTTAATACCATTTACAGTCTGAGACTTTGCTTGGATCAGCTAATTAATCTGTAGCTTCCCAACGCGTCACCAACAGGAAAGTTGCAGAGTGCCCTCTGGTGGACAAACTATGCAACGTCAAGACACCGTCAATGCTCGTAAATGGCGATAAGCCAAACACAGAGATCCACAGATCGGCAAATAGCTAATATGTGGCTCAATTGCTCAGTGGCTGCAAGGCATCCAGGATTTGAGACACCGAAGCAGCCTTAACCATGATGCATCCTCTACTATGCTTCAAATCTGTGAAAAACATTGACATTGTTGCAGGCTTCCACCTCCATGTATCCCTATTATGTTTCTTCTGAGATCCTATGTAAGTAATTATTAAGCCACCATTTCCAGTAACCACCTTTTAAGAAAGCAGCTGAGTTTTTCAGTAATGTAACTTTGCATGCATTTATTTTAAGGGATTGGAGTGCCAGTTTCTGCTCTTTAAGGAGCGCCTGACCCCAAGTAGTCTTTAAAGAAGTTACTTTACTTTCAAGTTTGGACTGTGTATGATTACTACAGCTTTTTGTTTGTTACTGTCACTTGTTGTTAGTTTTATATATATTCCCTCTGAAAGGGAAATGCACTCTCTTTTGAGACATTTCCTTGAAACAAATATCGTACACTGATTATGATTAAGTCCTTGCCAATTTCATCAGGATGGAATTAAAACACAAACAATCCACAGGTGTTAGAACTGGTGGATATAGAAGCTTTATATTTCTGACTTCAGTGTTTAGTGTTTCAAGGTGTTTCTGAAAGTTCTTTTCTAGTGTACTGTATATTTTGCCGAGCACTCATTAGCCTTGTTTTTGCAATGATGCTCCAGGGTTGACTGCTAACTAAGTGTGGTCTCTGCTGAGACTGTGGAGATAAAAACTTTGAGGACAGTCTGTCAAACAGGAACAGCGTGACTTCAAGCTATCTACTGGCAGAAGTCGGGGACAGGAAACAACATTAAGTATCCCTTGGCTGAATTATTCACATTTGTTAATGTTGAAATTTCAGATTACTACTTGAAAACTTTTCAAAATTCTTACTACAAGAGTGTTATTTCAGCATAAGTGGTCACTTTAGGCCTGGATAGTATTTTAACCTTTCATTGTTTTCCAGCACACCGACTGACTCACACCAGAATTTTATTAGCTGCCCCATTACAGAGCTATTAATAGAATAGCTCTATAAAATCTCTCTGCAGAAAACAAACACAACAAGAAGCTTTAGGCTTGATTTTTTTGGAAATGCTTGTGCCCTTTGCTGGTCTACATAAGTCAACCTGACAAAATTTGGGTCAGAATTGATCACTGGGATGGAAACAGATGGGAAAACAGTGTCCAGGTGGAAAAAAGCCAGACTCATGCTTAATGACAGACAGCTTTTTGGCAATGTATGTGAACCCACGCACAAACTCCTGCAGACCTCACGCAGCTGAGGGCCTGGCAGAGACATAAAACAAAGCTGAAAACTTGAGGGGCTTCCTGGGCATCAGCGGACAAGGCGACGCAAAGACAGAGCAGGTGGCAAGACCTGGCACGTGCCATGGGATACTGGGAGACACTGTGATTACCAGAAGATGTGATGCACACATAGCACACACCGCTACACACTGCTTCTGCATTAGTGCTGTGTGAAGAGAGACAGTATGAGCCATTTAACAAACCTATTGAACAGCATCAAACATTCAGTATTTCTCAAACAGCCACACAGTAAAATACTGCCTGATTCAGAAGTACTTGCAAACTCATTCTAAGTCCAAGGCAGCATCTTGAAATGCATTCAGTTGAAAGCCCCCAAAATACTTAAGCCACAGTCATACAAATCACAGAATGACCATTGTGAGGGCACCCATTGTGCTCCAATGTGAACTTTTTGGCAGTTCGGGTCTGACTCTGGTAGTAACCAGAGCTTCTAATGATTGGTAGCGATTATGATTATGATTGGTAGTGACTTGCCAATCATAAATGCCTCTTTTCTACTAGTACCTACTTGACTCGACTCTACTCAGTTTGGGTTGTTTTCACCTTAATGTGGGTGGGGTCATTATAGCAACATTGCCAAAAGTCCCGTAACGTCATTTGTATGCGAAAGAAACACAACACAATAACGGATGATATACATGCTGCTCAGTCTACACCTTTTCGTCAGACTCGGGGACTGCCAGACTCATTTTCGTCATTGAGTCATCCTCCTTTCAAAAATGGCAGTTTCGATTTTTGTTAAGAAGTGACTCTCATGACTCATCGAGTGATGCCACTGACGGGCCAGTTGCTGGCAGTGCAGTCTGTTGACACGGACTCAGCTTGCTTTGAACTCTGGCAGAGCAGGTGCTAAAAAAGCAGTACCCAGTACCAGGTACAACCTGGTACCAGTGGAAAGAGTGGAAAGAGGTAAAAGTAGCCCATAACTAAAGCACACCCGGTTCTTTTTTTTTTTATTAGTCCTTTATTTATCCAGGTAAAAAAAAAATCTCATTGAGATTAAAAATCTCATTTCCCATTTTCTAAATGTAATCCTAATGTTCCAAGCCAAGATATATTGTGTTAAATGAAACTCTAAAGCACACACAGAGGCCTTAAACTCACCAGGAAAGTTAATTTTCTCAGACTTCTACACAATCTGACTTCTACTGCCAACCAAAGGAGTCTCACCCTACTGGCTGCTGGAAAGAATGCAGCTATGTGGCATTTGTGCACTTCTTAGGCCCCACAGTCACATCTATATTTTATGGAGACTCAATAAAAATAAATCCAGCCATTTAAAAAGCTAAAACAAGAGAATAGTTGGCATTTCAGTTTGATAGATTTAAAAAAAAACCTTTAATCTATTATCAGATTTGTTGTCAGTTACCTTTGCGCCGACTGTCTCATTAGCAGTTGTAAGACTACAGTAAATCAATTTGATATTTGCTTGTTCTAAAAGCCCCAGGAGGATCGCTAGCTGTCTCTTGTTTTTCTCCCCTGCTTCATCCTCCTCTCAGCAGCCCATCTGTGTCATCCTAACACTTTCCGTTTTAACGCTTCTCTCCTTCTCACCTGCCATCGTGCATTTCACATATACCCGCTTCACAAGCTGTACCCACAATCCCCAGCCAATCAACACACCCCTAACACACATCTTTAAACACTGATAAATGCATTCCCACACTTGACTTTCACACTTTCCTAAGGCTTCGCACTTTATTCATCATCTTAATCTTATCTCCATCGCCGGTGTGTGTGTGTAAGTGTTGAGGTGTGTGTTGCGTCTGTTTCTAAGTCAGCCATTGTCACTCTGAAAAACAGTGCCAGGTCTTAAGATGATGTCAGATACAGGCTGCTGGCCTGTCTCCAGATGGATCTTAACTCTCCCACTGGAGGATGAGCCGGGTAGATGGCCGTGCCAAAGTGCCAAAGGGGGAAGGGGACTGGATGGCATCAAGACCTGAGCAACACCAATGAAATGCTGTTTCATTAATCACAGTCTGACTGACGCTGCATTCAGGTGTGTCCAGAATAGCACAAATAAAGGGTTAATAAAAACACTGATCCTGATTCTAGTGTCTTATTGTGTGTGGAACTGTTTAAAACAATGCATTTTGAGTTGATCAAGAAATATTCCCCTCAAAACTGTAAAGCTGAATGGTTTCTTCCTTTTAACGACACTTGAATTAAAAGGCTTAAAAGAAAGAAGTACTGCGTCCAAAGAAACTACTCCTCCTTCTTAATCCAGTCCTCTGTTGTCCATCTGTACCCCCAGTATGTTCCAAGAAAATCATATTTCTGGCTAAACGTACCGCTTCTGATTCATGCTATCACACTCCTAAAAATCCCCGAAATGCTGGAAGAAGCGTAGCATTCAACCATATTTTGGCAAAACTAATCTGTTTGAAGATTTTGAGCATGTGGACGGACAATGTAGATGCTGGCTGAACAGCAGGAGTGGTTTGAGAAGGTCTGTGAATATTTCATTACAATATTTTACCATAAAAAAAAAAAAATCCATAGTCAAAACTGGAACTGACCGATGACACCATTCCAGCAATGAATGGAAATGATAAATCTTTTAGAATCGCCAAAATAAAAGGATGAGACATTTGATAGTTCCAAAAGCATACTTTTTATACTATGGTCTGGGTAAACTAATTTAAAGATTTGAATGAAAATACAAAGTTAATGTCGAAAGATATTCCAGGAAATGTCTGATCATCCTGACAGATTTGGGGCAATACATCACCATAACACAGATTTATGTACTGAAAAACAAGGTTATGCCCTGAACCCCTGACAATAAAACTAGTTATGTGTGGTTACTGTAACATAAAAAGAATGCTTTTGTTTCTCACATTTGACAGAAAAATCTTTACCACGTAAAGCTTTAAAGGGTAGTGAGATAAACTGTATTTATCTTCTTTAATAGACATCTAAAGAGATGAATAGCTTATGGATTCAACACAAACAGTCTCACATATGTAATGTGCTGTTTGTTAAAGAAATTATAATACCCTGTTATACCTCAGTACATCACCAGAAGGGTTCTCTGTCATTCCCAGTCCTCCCTACAACACCTGTTCTGGCTCTATATAAGGTGGAGGAGCTTCTCCTGAGAAAAAGTTCAACACTAAGGTCATGGTCCTGAAGAAGCTGAGAGCAGAGGCTGGCAGATTAAGAGGACATAAGGTACTGCAGCAGGGACTGTTGGGACAAGACCTGGCAGTACAGAGTCATGAGAAAGTGGTGTACATGGGGGCAGTCGGTACGCTAAGCTTAAGGTCAGCATGATGATGTCAGCTATTCTTTCAGTTTTATTGGCCAATTTCAGACACAGGACAGTAAATAAGCACCTGGCCCCTAAACATACACATAAAAGACATGAGGAACTTTTTTCCAAATGAACTTTGTTCCCCTGTTGAGGAAGAGCAGAGGATGTAGATACTGCCAGGCTTGGTGATAACAAAGCAGACATGCTAGTATTTGATTCGATCGTAGAACTCTCAATGGAAAGTGTTTATTGAGATTTGAATTTCAGTAGCTGGACTACACCCCACAGACTTCCCTTTCAGTCATATGCCTATAAATGCCTACTTGCACCACACACCCATTCGTTCTCCTTTCTGTGCCCCACTTCCAGCCTCTCTCAAAGGTTTTAAGGGACTCTCTCAGCGAGGCCTTTCCCAAATCTCAGTCTATGGCCTAGCTTCTTGCTTCATTATCAATAAACGTTTGTCATTTGCATTAGGGTTGGGGACCTTAGTTTCACTTTTCAGACCCGGAAGAAACATCCACCTTTCATACAGGATATGAGAGAAATGTTTTGCAAACTCATTTAGCCATTTTATCAGCTGCCAGTAACAATTTCCGGTTTCTACTGTTTGAATGATTAGCTGCATTCTGCAACCTTCAACTTGCCCAACAGAATTTACCAGAATCCTGCAATTACCACTTGTAGCCACAGGGGCTGCTGTTGCCACTGCTGAGCAGCAAATTCTGCACATTTTTGATTTAGCACATCATAATGGAGCTCTGGCATATAAAGGCGAAACCTAAAACACAATGATCACTAATTCGGTGTGTAAACTATAAAAGATGAATGCTCTAGCAAACATTATTTTATAGTTTAGTTCTGTTACTTTACAGTGTAGCGCTGGAATTGCTGGAAAATTGCAATTACACTGTAACATACTGCAGTAAAACAGTGCACGTGTGTGCTGTTACTACAAAGGGTTTGAAACAAGTGCCCCAAGAGACTTCATTTACTGTGTGTGTGTGCACCTGTATTTATGAGTGTGTGTTGACAGGACTGCATGCGCTCATGCATGCACGTGTGACATATTGAGGACATTTAAATGCAGCGAGAGAAACGACCTGAGTGGTAAAGGGTGAATAAAGGGAGAAGTGGCAGTAGTGTGTTAGGCCTCATTTACCTTGTGATAGTCAAAGGGTATGCAGGCAGGCTGGTTGTGGCACACACACATACACACACACTTGCTGTATGTTAGTGTACAGCTGTACAGCAACTAAGGAGACTAAACTCAGTGAAGGAGATGCTTCTGAATCATCCATCACGCTTCTGGGAGACAAGAGAAGACCTCCCCTCTTTTTGTCTCTCCCTCCTCCTCTTTAATAATAATCCCCCCCACCTCACCCCACCTCTTCCCCCCACCCCTCTCTCCATCTCTTTCCCCATTTAATAACAGCACAAGAGATCAGCTCCATTAGCCCGGACCTCCTCACACATGCAAATGAAGCCGGCGTTATGGAGGCATGCGTCACGCATTACTGATGCCACACTCCTCGACCCCATCGCTCCTCACAACAGAATAAAGGCTGCATACATGTGTGTGTGTGTGCTTGTGTGTGTGTCTCAGTGAGAGTGAGTGACTGAAAAAAAAGAGAGAGAGAGTGAGGGGGTGCATGTGTGTTACAACAGTGGTTAAATTGAGATGCATTAAGGTTTTGATTGGGGCGACGGACACAATGCTAGTGTGTGTGGAGTCGAGCGCAAGGCCATTACCAGGTGGCCGGATGATAAGATGGTGCAAAGTGAACGTGGAAGGACGAAGGTTCCAGGAAATGGGATAGAGGGGGGGGAATTAGATGTGAGGAGGAGGCCTATATGAAGAACATTCAGTATAACAGCTAATTAAATCTACTTTTCCTTACTCAAAGCTTATATTTTTCATTAATTTAAAACATTTCACAGGTCTTCACTTCTATAGGTTGCTCTCGGGTTTTTATAAATACAACCATCTCACACCACGCCACACGGAGGGCATTTCAGCAAAGTTTTTCAGTGATCTGGCTCATGCTCATCCACGTTAAGCAGCACAACTGTAACTGCTAACCTAACAGCTTTCACACCACACAAGCCATGAGCACTTAGAAGCAACTTAAAAGAGCTATTTTTAGGCTCCGTGCTATTTCACTTTGTTTTACACATGTAGCTGCAGTCGTGATGAATCCTACTGAGCTCACAACGTGGGTGACCTTTGCTCATCACGCTAATGCAGCACTCACCGCTGATGCACTTCCGAAGGTGCCGCTTTCACTACATCTTCAGTGCCAAAATGGGATTTTTGGACACACTTCTAGTTAATGAACCCAGTGACACTAAAGTTAACCAGGATTTCCACCACTGTATTAGAAACTGGGAAGCTCACCGATTCTAGTAACCGGAAAACCAGATGTTTTCAGACATGAGCTACAACCATCGCTTGTTTTTGTGCCTAATTAAGGTAAGATAGCTAATTTAAAGTTTTTACACACAGAAAACCGATCAGCTGATTTATTAGATTTATAAATTATTTTTTAAAAATGTAAAAAGAACCAAAGAGGCAAATGATACACTTTAATACTGTTTGACCTGTTCAGCTGGTATCCATTTACATTCACTAATTAGGTTATGCAAAATCATTCATGGCTGTATGCCTACTAGATTAACCGTGATTTGGTGCTCTCCCACAGGCACAACCTACATTATTTTCTCCCTAAGCTGAAAGTGGGAAATAAAGTCCAGGTCTCTCTCTCTGCCTCTCTCACTCACCACACCAACAGGAGCATGTCTGTACAGAAGAAGCAGAAGAAGAAGAAGCAGAAGAAGAAGAAGAAGGAGGAGGAGGAGGAGGAAGTTGCATCCATGGATAGAAAATGCTAACTTTAACTCAATCCATGTTTTGTGTTTGCGTGAGATGTTACAATATGATTAGGTCACATTAAAAAAAATTCTAGATGTTGTCTCCTAACAACCAATACTAACTTATACTTGACAGAATTTTCATGTTGATATAATTAATCTGTAGATGTGTAGGCAGATGTGAGCCTGCCATGTGAAATATGTTGCACATGACAAGTATTTCACATTTTGTCACAATTATACTTGTTTAGGGTGTAACACACTACACGGTTAGGAGTTACTGTAATTTAATTACATGTACAATTAACATTACAGAGCAACCTGAAAGTATAATGAGTAGTGTGACACATTTCTTTCATTTCATTATCATTTTTATACAGCTTGCAGTCACCTCAAGAAAACAGGTTACTCTAACGGTGGTTAAATGGGTAGTTAACCATTTCTTTTGAATGATTTTCAATAAATTGCGTTCTTAGTTCTTGAAAATCCTGCAGAGGCACTCGAGGTGTAACATCAACCAACTGATGTGAGGTCTGAGTGGATGCATCGGTGCAGAGCTACACATTTGAGGAGCTTGAGGAAGCGAAACGAAATAGACACAAATATTTTTGAATGGAAGGTTATTTAAGAAAGCGCTACAAATGCTCTCCATTTATTGCAAGTCTCTGGTGTTCACTAAAGAAAATATAAGTGTTGACAGAGAGCATAATAAGGAACCTCAATCACGTCCTGCTACCTTGTTAGCCTTGACGGATATCCAACATAATTGAGCTGAAACGATGGTTTGTCATAATTGGAAATAATTAAAGGCTCTTTTGTGGCAATGCTGTATTACCTGAAGCTTTCATTAACAGCTTCAATACTAAGACCTTGCTTTTGTCCACTTGAGAAAGTGAAATCAGTCACTTATGGTCTTTCAAAACTACAGATTCGATGAAAAAACTTCACTCTCCTAAACAATCATTCCTGGCAGTCGGTTGGCTGTTACTTAGCGCTAAGGCCCCAGTGACAAGGTGCCTCATAAAAGGCCACCATATCAGATCTATTGCTGTCCATGTGAATGTGGACCGATAAAAGAAGACGGGGAATAAATCAATATCACGAATGCCAGTTCATCAGATTGGAGGGTAGCTCAGACGGTGAAATGTCAAACACTAATCTCTTTAATAGTCTGATATTACATTTTAATCCCAGTCTGATTCCTTCACTCTTTCGTTCGGGCTGTCTGTCGATGCCTGCGAAGGAGGAAGGTGAGAGAGACAGTAAACAGAGAAAGAGAGGTATCAAAACAGAGTTGAAATTGGGTGGATTAAAAAGACGGAAAGAGCAGATTCCAGACAGAGAGAAGAAAAGAAAAACAGCAGAGGACGGGAAATGGTCGGTTTATGGAGCGCTGTGGCACGCTGCCACTTCAGGTCTGAATTTACAATGTGGGGCGATGGACTGTGAGAGACGGAGAGGCAATAAAGCGATGTCGATAAGAACTGAGGACAAATTGATATGATCATAACATGTCACATTAAAGACAGGCCTGCCATCCATCAATATGATAAAAGGCCTTGTTCATTCTAACACTAACACCACAGCCATTGATCTCAATGCTTCACTTAGCCAACCACTAACCATTTATGATAACTATCATTATGCAGTTACGAGGATGTTGATGATCTATCGGTCCATGCAGTCCACAACGACAAAGATAACCCTCACTAATCTGCTGCACTGGCAAGCCTGAATCATGGAGGGAAATTAGGTAGAAAAGAGAATAATTTCCCTCAATTCTTCTCAATTATGTCATAAAATAATGTGACGGTGATGAAATGACAAAGTGGGCGGAGGTGGCTGTTAATGGTGATTTAAAGAGAGGAGCCAACTTTTCCTTACTCTGAGCTTACCGGAAAGATGGAGCGCTACTGAATTCAGAGAGACAGACAGCGAGAGCGAGAGAGGAAAAGCAGCATTGACGATAACACCAAACATGCTTTTAAATCACCCTTGAGCAAATCAGTAAATCAATATCAATTAGGCTGTGAAAGAGCCCAAATGGACAACTGGCTTTGTTTTAACTAATGAAGTCTGTGGAGAATCCAATCAGTCCTGCTACCCCTCTCTCACTCTCCGCTGCCACCCCCACTTCTCATTACCACCATGACAAGATGAAAATATGCACATGAACAAATACACAAATTCTGATGCACTTCGTGCTGCATATTTAAAACTACAATTTGTCGATATTAATGTTTTCTTAACAGCCTCACATTGACCAGCAACTATTATTGATTTCTTGGAGCGTATTATACGCGTTGACTGAGTACCTATCTGCACAATCCAGGCTTTGCGCATGTCAATATCTTTGTGCATGTCAATATCTTGTCCAAAGGATTTCCATGTACAGTCATCAACAGTGCACAAATGTATGCACTACTTATAATCTTTGCTTCTTGCTGGGTGAGCTCATGATAACAATCCCATGAGCCACTGTCATTCGGGACCTTGAGAAAGAGTCAAACTAGCATGCTAGTCTACTCATTTTCCTAGCTAAGCTACCGAGCTTGTAGTTGTACAGTAGCTAAAAAAATTCTACTATTTTCTACAAATACTACATAAAAGTATAGAAATAACAAACTCAAAATATCCTTTATTTCGTCAGTTCTGGCTTCTTTGTTTGTGCAGACGTTTTTTCCTGATCTCTGCCATCAAATATTGAATATTTTGGCTGGTGTGGACTTATCATCGGAAGAAAATAACAATCTGAAGACAGGAGAAATTACTTGTATTTTGAAGCAATCACAGAAGCTCCATCCAAATACAGTGAAATTACCTCATCTCCCATCATTTTGGAGCTGACAGCTAGAATTCCTGGACCTGGTTGTATATGTATGCAACCCTTTAGCCAACCCTGTCAGTCAGTGGTAGCCTTCGCTGCCACTAGTAGCTGTTCCAGCCACTCCATTCTAAGTTAACAGGTAGTTTTACTTGGTATTCATCCATCTTTTATTGCTGCAGGATTCCAAATTTCACTGACGGACTGCTTACATTTCGAAACATCTCATCTCTAGCAAAGATTGGACAAAGTCCATTAAAATCAGTTTTCCAGAGGAGGTCACACTAAGTGACAGATAAAAGTTAGGTAAGTGAAGAAAAATATGGAGCCCTTGAGAGTTTGAAATCAATACCAAGATATAAGAAAATCTGCTATATTAGCATTTAAGCTAGCCAACATCTGGCCAACTGTCTGGTGTGCATCACTGCAGAGGCCACTGATTGCACCTGTATTGATTTAAATAGCACTAAAGACCCATTGTAGTCACTCATCTCGTCACTCCTTTGCCTAATGCCGCCTCTTATTGATTTTTTCAGGTTATTTTGTTTTCCTTTTAGGATCTCGTGGGGCGATTTTGGCCCTCAGTCATGTATGCACGTGCTAGCCCTTTGCAGGCATTTACTGTGATAAAGGTAAGATAAAGTCTGATCAAAGTTGAATCAGGAAGTTGATCTGTTAATAAATGATAATATTATTATCCTTTGATGGGTGCCTCATTCTTTTTTAGTGACATTACAGCATTTTTGTGCCACTGATTGTGATGCCATGAGGTGTGAATAAACCAAAAACAGTGAATCTATGAACTGGAATGCTAAACAACAGAAACACAAACCTACTACAAAGTTATGCAATGCTAAAAGAAGCTGCTGGTTTGGGTGATTTTTCTCTTCAGCCTCATCACTACCAGTCGATCCTTTCACATTGTCTTCACATCCTCGTTTGATATATGGCTATGCGTAAAATATAGGTTATAGCCACTTTAATGTTGAGCTAAATGAATGGAAGTGTTTGAGTGCATAAGTATCATTGCTACAGTGATTAGGATATGGTTTTCACTGACTGACACACACAAACCACCACATTCCCAAAGACACACGCACACACACACACAGAGACACCATCCCCGGCAGGCAGCATGCGGCGAGGCTGCTCAGGGTTGCCATATCATTTTAAACATCCATCAGCTCAGCAGAGATATCATATTAGCTCCTCATCTGCATACGGTGCAGACAGAATGACAAACGAGAGGGAGGGAGGGCGAGAGAGAACGCGCTTCTCCCCCTCTCCTTCATTGCATCTCTTACATGGCTGCCTTCCACCCCTCCACTCCCCTCTTTGCTCCCTCTATCTCCTTATCCCTCCCTTCTAACCTCCTAAATTGGATCACCACTGCCAGCAAAGCGTGTGTAAAAGTGTGTGCGCGCATTGTTGCGGTGTAATCACATCTTTTAAATGGAAAAGGGATGAATCTCAGGAGGAACGATGACCACTGGACCCATATCTGACTCCCAAGTCCCCCCCATTGGCAGTCTTTGTATCTCCGTATACTTCATCACACTTGCTTTCACTGAGTAATCTAAGAGTCTTGCAAACTTTTACACCTTATACCGCCTACGTCTTTTACTCTACAACTTTCTTTCCACCAGTCCTCAAACTTTTCTAAACAGTTTGCTTCCGCAGAAACTTTCAGCAACATTTTAATAGCAATGGTTTTTCTCTGCTACACCACAGATTATTAACAATTTTGAGCCCATTAGAGATTTTACTGTCTGCACGTGCACATCCTCATTTTGCAGTGGTCTGAGAATGACATTTCTCTTTAGATTTTTTGTAATTGTAAGCCTCAATTACCCTGTTCATAACCTAGTTGTTGCAAGTAATTTAAACTATAAAACAAGCTCTGATAATGCACTTATGAATAAGTTACTGTGCAGCATTGAGTCTAACGCTTCTTTCATTTAATATGCTCAACAGCAATGTAATTTTCCACTGATGAAAAAAAACAACATTGTATCCTGTTGGAAAACAGTGAATATTTAATGGTGATGTTATCCTGGACTACTTGGTGTAAACCTAATTTCTAACCAATAAAACCATCGCAAATTTCTTATTCACAGCCTCCGATGATTGAAGTGTTCCTTCTAGAACTCGCACTTTATTGGTTTACACTTTTGCATCATTCCTCACTATGTTGCATCGGGTCGCAAATCCCATTTTTTCCACAGAAATTACACCGCACTGAGGGAGTAAATGGCCCATTTCCTGTTGTCTTTAATGCTTATTTTTGTTCAGTGAGTTTAGTTATGCCATTTACAAATGACCCTTGCGTCGAATTACCAAAAATAGCAGCACAACTGATTCAAAGGCATCATTACCAACATTCCCACAATAGCCCAAAATTGCTGCTGGTTGTTTTCCCAAAACTGGGAACCAACTGGGAGCTATAACATATGATTGTTTCTTCTATATGTAGTCAGGGCTGCACTGTACTGATGAAATAAAGGAAATTTGCTTTCCTTTTTATCAAATGACATATGTTGATTCTGCCTATGTTTATTGCATTTGTGACAACTCCATTTTAATGTTGTGATCCCATTTGAAGGAAAGTAGCACTGCTGCTAGAGCTCTTTGTTTTCTTCATAATGTCTATCATTATTATTAGTAACAGCAGTTCTGGACTGATACAAATTACTGATATCACTGTTTCCAGTGACAAATGGGTGAATGCATTTAACTAAAGCTCATAGGGTTAAGACTTTTGGCTCTGCAGTATGCCATGTTTGAATTTATCAAGGGTAATCCAATCCGACTAGCATCTCTCGAACTCACTGTCATCCCCTCAGGTTCTGATTTCTAGTCAGTCCATTTCACCCACCTTTCCCACATTTTGAGCTAAGAATAAAAAATTTAAAAAAGGTTGAGGACGTGTCATTCTTTGCCCCCCAAGTCACAGACATACAAAAAACACTTGAGAGCGGAAAGGCGTTATCACAGAAAAGTAGAACAATGCTCAGGAACACACTGGTACACAACACCGTGACAATGGCTCAGAATGCTGCAACACAACAGGGGAGAGCGAGAGAGAGAGTTTGGGAATGAGAGAGAGAGGGATGAATGCAGTGGTATCCTCAGATCTGAAGGCAAATCCCCCTTGGTGTTAGTTCTGCTCGAGCGGCTGGCACTGACACATGAATATTTCATACTGTTGATGTTTAAATCCCATCATTTGTGATGTAGCATGTGAGCGTGTGTGGAGATTCAGTGAAATGAGGAAAAAGAGGAATGTGTGTACACATATATGTGTGTGTGTGCGTCTGTGAGACAGAGAGGCAGAGTGTGTTGATCTATAATGCATAGTTTAAGTAAGTTCACTTGTGATCGGGTCTATTGCGCCTGTGTTTCAGTGTTGTGAAAGAAGTGGACGTGCTTGTGCCTGTTCGTTTGCCTGGAAGCGCAGATTACCCTCCGTTAGCTCATCCGCATGCAACTCCGACCATGACACAACAATACAGCTGTGATATACATGTTTGAAAGCATAAGCACATGTGTATGCCCGTGCAGACACTCAATTATTCAGACTGATTCAGGAGCTATTTTACAGTCTAGTTTCTGACATTCAAAAAGCACAAAGCTCGAACATAAAGACCTCATCTCCAGCAAGCTAAAAAGGCCCCGAAACAACAGGGCATCACTTTTGGTTAATCTAGTGAATCAGCAGTCACTGGTTGAGTCACCGGGTTGAAAAGGTAGCACGGGCAGTCAATAAAAGAGCTGTTCAACCATTGGGTAAGTTCTCTTTAAAGACTTAGCTGGATTGTAACCTACCACTCTGCTACATTACCCTTATCACATTTACCAACGGAGTACTTCTTCACACGACCACAAGAGGTCCTTTATAGTTTCTGGATTGGACCCAATTTATCTCTAATTACAGTGGATTGCATTTAAAAGAGGGTTCCTATAGTGGCCACATCTATGGAACTGAAAACTGTGGTGGACCTGTCCTAATTAACAGCACCTCCCATTTAATAAAGGGTATGACTTCACATGTTTGGGAGCCTATATAAGCGGTTTCATTTCAAGATGGCTTTTTCTCCTCCCGGAAGGCCGATGTCTTTTAGGGACCCAGCTTGTTTTTGTTGTTTTTCCTACTTTGGTTTGACTGTGTTGTCCTGTGGTCGTACCTAATTTAAGTCACATGCTGGTCAGCATCTAGTTTTCTTTTGTTCTTCCTTTTTTCAGGCTACGATCTTTGTGCGTATATTCTTTTTTTGTTATGTTCTGAACGACTCGGGCATAACACAGCTCAATTCAATGCAGGTGTTTAGTGTTCTGAGTCACAAAATACATAAATGACATCTCTATTCTGTGATTTAGATTTTGTCAAAAGAAAGCTTTGTGCTGGTCAAACAAGCGCATCTCAAAATATTTGTGTTGTAATTAACACCATACACAGTCAGTCATAAAGTCATGGCCAAAACAGGTTACAAAAGGCTTTTTACACAGCATTTAAAAGCTGTAAAGCCTAACATAAAAAGACTTCTTGGTGGGCTTTTATTTAACATCTATTATTGCTCATTTTATTTGTCTTGTTTTAGCTGAATCACTTGCAGTGTACCCACTAATTAGTGAATCAATTTGGCTTTATTTGTAGATTATGGTTTTATTAATGGATCAATTTATCTTCCCACTGTGTGCTTGTGTCTGCATTAAAGCCACTCAAAGCAGACCAGACCACTTCTCTTCCAACTCATCCCTCAGGCTCATTACTTCATCTCTCTTCCTCACCGGGTCCCTTTCCGACTCCTGACTCAGTCTCTGCTACTTTGTCTTTTTTCCAGGTAAGCGACGCGATCAAACTCAGACTCTCCATTCTGACTTCCAAATGCGCAATTTCCCAGCTAATAGAGTGTACTCAGAAATGACTAATCGAATCGGAGCTACCTGGAAAATTAATTTGCCATTATGTTCTTCCAAAATTGTAATAGGGAGGGCCAGCAACCTTGTGTAGTACTGCCGCAGGGGAAAGTAAACAATTAGAGACTCGTGACTAATGAATTCTGTGATTAACGAGTATGTCGGAGGTAAATCTCGACAAGACCGACACACACATGCGAGAATGTATGTACAAACAGTTACACACTCGGAGTGAGGCGCCCTTATCTATACACAGAATTCATGGTTGAAGTGAAATATTCCACACTTCTTCCAAATTCTTTTCTCTCCCCCTTCCACCTGCCAATATCCTTACCCTGCATGGTTAAGTAAAATAGCTGGAATATCCACTCACAGATTGTGACTGATAGCACGCGTAAGCTCCAGCAGCGCGTGCGTATATGTGTGTTTACATGTAAGAGCAAGCAAGCAAGCAAGACTCATGCTAGGTTGGAGTGTGTGTGGCAAGAGACGCATGATAAGGCCAATCTGGTTTGTGTTACAGTCCCAGATAAAGCAAGAGTGGTGAGGGATAGATAGCGGAGGACTGTGGAGGCACGACACTGCGGTGGCAACACACATTTATACCACCACTGTGCCATCTGTATCTGAAAAAACGAGCAAAAAAGCTTTCTGAAGAATTCCTTCATAAACAATAAATGAGAGGAGGATGAGGTGTGAGTTCTATACACTCTGCTTCTATCACCAAGGCTCTATTATATACAAAACCCAATGGACCGAGCCCCATCTGGGGAGCGGGTAATGACAAATATAGAAGGAACATTAGGATTAGATGAGAGTGCATGTGTGTGTTCATATGAATGTGCATCAGATGCCCAAAGCGAAAGCCACGGGCTTAATTGAAGGATGTAGTGGCATAGTGATAGATAGAAAGAGACAGAGGAGACAAGTTGTGTGTTGCTCTGTGTGTGTGAGAGAGTCCCACAGTGGTGTAATGACTCCCCATGGGAGCAGGACCCGGGGCTGAGACTCCCTTCTGACTCCCTGCTGTCAACTGAGAGGAGGGATAAAGGAGGAGGAGGAAGAGGAAGAGTGATGGCGGTGAAAGAGAAGACGATGGTGGCGACAGCTGCCGGCTCCTCAGGACAGTAATTGGTTGGCTGAGAGAATGACACACACACACAACACACACACGCAACCTGGGGCCGCACGGATGTTGGACCCACTACCCGAAATCGACAATGGCACATCCCACCTGGCACAAGCCACCCAAGCCTCACACCCACAGGGGTCTCCTCTTAGCGCCAAGCAGGGCTTTTAGGAAGAGGAGAAAGGAAGGAGTGAGGAGGGGTGAGGTGGGCTTATTCAGCGTGACACCTCCAGTCACATCTCAGTAAACAAGCCATCGGACCCCGGTACCCGAAACCCAGAGCGTGAGTGGCAGCTCCAAATCACACATGACAGCTTGACTGACAGGCCGGTATGGGAAAAGGGAGGGATGGAAATATGAAAAATAATAAGCTGTAATATTATCCAGACAGGAGCGATGGGGAGGGTGGAGGGAAAAAAAGGGAAGGAGAGAAAAGTGATTCGAGGAGATGAGGGTGCCAGGAGTGGCTGCAAAGAAATCCAACTATATGCTATATGTCGAGTTTTAGTAATGTAAGAAAGCATCAGGCTGGAATTTAAAACTGCTTTTCCTACATTGTAAAATAGGAGAATATAGGTATTTTCATTGTAATAACAAACAACCATGGAAAAATAACTAGCATAATGCAAAGTTATTTGCACCAGTCTAATTTCAGGTGCTTGCTATTGTCACTTATTACCATCGCTCACACTGCTCCTCCTGCAGTGAGGCTGACAACAGATGGCTGAAGTGAAATAACATTAATCTACAGTTGATGACAGCATGCTATGTTAGCATAACAAGTGTTAAACCAAGTGGGGAAGCATCATTTTCAGAGCTTTACAGTAGCTTACTTGACCAACGTGTCGACTATGGCAAAGACGCAAAGAAAAACTGTTACTGTAGCAGGAAATATCTTCAAAGTGCTCCAAATCAACCAAAGATTATTAGCGTAGCTCTTGATTAGCTTGCTCCTATCTAAGCCAGTTTTTTGAGTGACCAATCAAATTGGTGCATACCCAACTGCCGTATTATAGATGTGTTATTCATGGCTGAAATGGTGGCAAATAAACAATAAGGAACTTTGTATTAATAATTTTATTGAAATTTCGACTTATAAGTGCATATTTAGGATCTTTTTAAGCACATTATATACACCAGATAGCATATGTTGTAAATAATAACATGTTATCACAAAATCCATCTGGCTCCATTCACTTTGATGGCAATTAAAAGAAGAACAATATGTTGTGGCATCATGCGATCACTGTGTTTGCTTGCATGACTATAAAAAATAAGTTACCTACGTTTTGACAAAGCATTGTTTTTCCACCATATGACAAGTGAAACACTTTCTTCTTATAAAGTTGTTCCCAGACAGGGCAAAATAACTTTTGAAATAAAGCTGAGACCTCAATCACAGTTTTAATATTAATGATAAAATATATCAATCATCATCATCTGTCTCACTGGGAGCGGTTGATATGACTGTCCCTTATCTCATTATAAAAGTGCTGGTGAACTGGCATCAGTCAAACCCAATATAACAAAGTAACTGGAAAGAGAAATTAGTCCTTTGTGGGAGCCTGGTGATGGGAAAGTAAGAAAGAGGCCGGAGGAAGAAGTAGAGGCTGAGAAACAGGGGTTAAAAACGTGAGAAGTGGAGAGGAGAGGAGGGGAAAAAAATTCAATATATTTTTAATCTAGCGGATGTAATCAGATTATGCGTCTGCCAGGAGCGACGTATTTCATAAGGAATAACCAGTTTCGGGGAGGGAAGGGGAAGCGGAGTGGCGAGGAGGAGCGGAGGAGACGGGCACTTTGGCTGGCCGATCTACATCGACACTGACAGATTCTAATAAATGCGCTGGGAGGCGCCCGGAGAAACACAATGCCGTGTAATCATTTTATCATGACAAACCGGAATTCCAATGCTGTCCCATGTGAGCCCAGCTGAGGGAAAATTGAATTAACTGTGAATTGCTCATGCTTGGGGAATGGGGAAGAAAAAAAGGGGGATGTAGGAGAGAGGACAGACAGAGAGTAAGTAGAAGGAGGAGGGTTTGGCTTGCTGTACTTTTGGCAGAGTTTCTGGTCTCTCTGGGTTCGGTTGGTTTCATAGCGGAGCTCTGGTTTCAGCAGCTGCTAGCTAATGACGCTAACTCAGAGATCCTATACTCGTGTTTTCGAGCCCTGCATGACTTAGCTTAACAGAAAACGCATTACACACTTGTGAAATGAGATGCAGATGCCCTCAAGGATCCGAGGGACGGGACTATTAAAACAATCACAAACATCTGTTAACACATGTTCAACCACAGTCGTGGTTCAGCTTCTAGAACTTCTATGAGGTGAAGAATGACGAGAATAAATAGGTTTATTCCAGATTTTAGGGAAATTGGCACTTTTGTAACCACAGGGACCAAAGTCATCTTTGTGGCTATGGCAAATTATTGCCTTCAGCTGCCACTTAAATTACTTCTTAATAGTAGAGTAATGCAATATGTCCGTTTCTAGCTTGCTAGCTTGTACTCTGAGGATTTTTCTAAAGCTTTTGTAGCCATGCGTGCTAATTTTTGACTTTATGTAATCACTGAACATCTAAACATGTTGGGCACATACGCTGTAATATAAGCAGCATTAGATCACATGTGAATTATCTGTCAGCCATGCTGTGTGACTTTTTAGGTCTTGTTTGGACATGTTATTCCTCTTCCCCCCCCCTGATTTTCCTGATAAGGAACATGGGACTTTATTTAACACAGAGTTGGTAGATGTTTTAAATGTCTCCAGCTGTAAAAAAAAATTTCCTACACACAGAATCCCAGTGATTAGCAGTACATTTCTGCCAATTCTCATTCCTGTGGTGTCAAATACAGGCCGCAAGTATCCAAAAGATGAGCACAAAGGGTTCCTTTTGCATCTGCGCCAGGACACATGAGAGTAATGGCAATGGTAGGATGGGTCTCACTTCCAACTTGTCACATATGGACACTTGTTTATGGTCTCTTGGAATCATATTTTAGCACACTGGGTAACTTTAGGCTTCATGGTTCGCCATGCAGCCTAAATGTTGTGAGGGAGAGAGATAACGCAAACCTGTGATCCTTTTCTAACCTCATAGTTGCACTGAATATACAAGAAAAGAAGAAAGAAAAGTAAAAAGCAAGTCAATATAAACCCATGTGCTAAAATCTTTAGCTTTATAATCAGATACAGTGTTTATGTGAAACACATTGTAGTTTTATCTAAATTTATTAACTAATAATAAGTCCTTTGTAATTGTTGACTGTACTCTTTAAGTCTGAGTCATATCTGGAAGTCCAGTAAATGCCTTTCCTTTGATGAAATGTGCTCATCTTTTTTCTTTTTTTTTAAATCTCTGTGGAGGTATTTGTTCCTCTTGAGCACAGAGGTAAAAGATCATACACACAGAACAGAATCTGCCATGCTGCCGCCCGTAACTTCAGATTAGGCCTTGTCAGGGTTTCGGGGTCGCTACGGATACAACCCAGATGCTGCAGCTATGCAGCAGTGTGTCGCTGTGGAAACGGGAAGTGTTGACTGCTGAGAGATAAAGGGCTTGATTCTTCCCCCCGCTGAACACAGCCCAGAAAGGCAGGAACATGGTTAGACTGAAGAGAGAAAAATGAACACACCACACTCATCGTATTGGTGCATGAGTTGTGTAAGTGAAAAGAAGAGCCTTTTTCTCAAAGTCTGTCACACTCCCACACAGTCCCTTTTTTCTGTCTCCTTCTGCTGTCACTTCATTGCTCCTTAATCATTAATATCACAGCTCTGACCCCAGCCAATGAGGATGAAGCAGGGATTTGCATAATTAGCCCCACTTGGTGGACAAGTCCCACTCCAGACCTTATGAGAGCGTCTCTAGTGTGCTTGCTCAATTTGACATGTAGGAGGCCGCATACAGTTAAGAGGGGGGAAAGTGCCAAACAGATGACATGTACATGCTGTAGGTTTCCTGATACAGGAGTGTTGCCTCGAGATGAAAAGAAGACGTTATCGTATTGCTTTTGACGCAGCATTGTTAGAGCCAAGATGTCAAGTGAATGACAACTTTCGAGAAATTGGAATTATACTAGTTGAATTTCTCAGAGTATTAAATGTTGTTCAGTTCCTGGGTGTGCTTCTTACACTTTAGTCCTTCCTAATCAACAAAGACATCACAAACTCTTGGCCAAATATAAGCTTGATATTTTACATTTAGAAACGAGCCGGTAGAGCAATTTGGTTTTAATTGTGTTGTATAAATAAAACTTACTTTCTTATATTTACCCACAAATCCATTGCAAGTGTAATACAAAATATTATTTATGCATTCACTGTTAACTTAGTACCATAAATGGAAAATGGATTTAAATGGTATTTAATAATGAGGTTAACGTACAGAAGAGGATGTGTTGTTTTTTTAAATTAGTATTTTAATGTAACGTGATTCAAGTTATCACATTCTGAGATATAGATATTTTTTAAGCTTATGTGACAGCCTCAGTTTTTAAAAAGAACTACGTCTCTCAAATTAATGAATTAAGCCGAAGTGGATTTGGTTTAAGTTGTCTTCTTTATACTTACTTTATTTATTAACCTTTATTTCACCAGGAAGATCCCATTGAGATTAAAAATCTCTTTTTCAAGGGAGACCTTATTTTTCTATTACTTCCTAATAGCAAATAAAAGATACAGGAAACAAACTGCACCCCAAACCAAGAACTGTATGAAATATACGCACGGCGGAGACAATGATGTGAAGAGAAGTCAAGTTTCATTATTCAGTGCATCTAAATAAATTTAACAGATATTATAACCAAGAGGCACAGTGAAAATCTTTTCCAGATCTCTTGTCCTCCCTTGACCCATCACTGTAAAGTTAGATGAACCACAAAGGCGACTGACATTTCTGGGGAGGTTGCAGTGGACAGTCATTTCACCGAAGGTTCTTGGCTGTATATGTCATTTATCTGACAAATGTAGTTCCCTTGACATTTATTGCATAACCTTTTATTGATAAAAACCCTTTCTGCCCCAAGCAAATGTTCAGGATTTTTCAAGAGTACTGAGCAACTTATAAAAACTTCAGGCTTAACCCCTGAGACGACTATGGGAAGTGAAACACAACAAAGAAACATGGGACGGATTTCCAGAATTAAACCCAATTATGATTAGTGATTGGATATAGCATTAGGGTGGCTTTTGTTGTGATTTGGCGTTATATAAATAACATATAATTGAATTATAGCTTACTTGAGCATTTTTTTTAAATCTTATTATCATGTAGCTCAAGCAAGACTATTTTTGGTATAAAGTACCCAAAACAAACAAAAATAACACTGAACATCTGATCTTCTACGTGTTATCTTTTTAAATTGAAATGTACCTCTAAATCAACTAAACCTTTTCTCAGTGATATATATATATATATATATATATATATATATATATATATATATATATATATATATATCTATATATATATATATATATATATATATAAGGGAGTAACATATTGGTTTATCCTCACATTTATTCAACATTTATCATCACTGAAAAGGGAACATTATACATGTATTTTTTCTTGCATGCAATTACTGCGAAAAGCAGTCATTTACTTTTGGTTCAGTAAAATGACAAGGTTGTGCTTTACAGCTTTTTATTTGATCAATAAAAAGCTGACCAAGCTCTGACCACATCTGTTTCCAATGAAATAGGGATTGTTATCGATTTAGCAGCCCAATGCACTCATGGGGTCACAGATTTACTAGTCTAATGTGAATATAAGAGATAGAAAAATAGAAAAAAATGCAACACGAGGAACAACGTAGGATGACTATTTAAGAAAGAATATGCCAAACATTTTTGCAAGCCTAACTAATAAGCTGTACCATTTCAAAATCATTGAAATTGAATCTAGGCGCTGTGTAGTACCTAAGAAGATTAGGACTGCAATCGCATAAATCCATCTTGTTAAACAAAACTAAATATCTTTTGTCTTTCAGATGAATTTAAAGGAATATGCATTTATGGAAAGATACTACATTATTGTTTTTATTGTTAATATTAGAGATCTAACCTTTTAGCAGTGAAATTCCTGGTACTTAAAGCAGAGCAGAGCGGATGAAGGAAGGGACAAATGTATGGATAAAAGGACAGATGGATGTGACAGAGAGTAAATGTGCAGAAGAATACCATTAAAGAAGGCAGCACTGCAAGAGCACGTGCAGACAGAGTGGTCTGAAGCCCAGGGGATGTCAGCTTTTATCACACCCCCACACACAGAAACACACATTCAAAGCAAAGCACTGCTCTTCCGCTTGACAATTCCCCACACCATTAGCTCTCGTAAAGATTTCTTTATTGGTATATGTCATGCTCTGAGTTTTCCTAGAAAACAGCAGTCGCTGGTTACGAAGTAATAGCCTTAATCAGCAGCTGGCGCCATGCCTGAACCTGGCCTCGTGGCTTAATCATCGCTGTTTCGTTTTCTCCATGGATACAGAGGAGAAGCCCCAAAACACTCCCGCTTTATGACAACATGCCCCAAAAAGTAGGAAAAATGAGACACTGTGTTGTTGAGAAGAATTAAGCTGTTATGTAAGTTGAAAACAGACAAGAGTCTGCTGATACACAAGAATCACATTAGGCTGATCGCATCTTGTTTCACTTCACTCTGACACAGCTGGTGTGTGAGACAAGAAAGAGAGACAGGCCTAGAAAGTAGAGCTGAGTGTGACGGGATGAAGCCACTAAAACGGAAGGCAAAGCAAGACAGTCAAGGCAAAGTTATTTCTCAACAAAGGCATTTTTTTAAGAAGGCACATTTCCAATAAAGTCCAGGCAAATGACACAAAACTGAACGGAGAGCCTTTTGGAAATTTCAGAGAGGGAAGGTAATCTGTGGCAAGGCATAAAGGGAATTTACGTGGGCGCTTAAGTCCAGCTGTGCTGTCTGTCTCTTTGTGTCTGCTAAAGATTTAAACAGCGGGAAACCCAATGCATAAGGCCTGTGCAGCTTTCTTAGTATGAATGTATTAAGCTAAAACTGCCAGGCTAACAACCAACACGAGGCAGGGATTAAACAGGGCATCGTCCCTGCTCCGCTCTAATAGGGTTCAAGAGAAAGAAGCTCTGAGAGCTCCAATTGACCCATGGTAACCCAAGCACTTCATGATCTTTCTTCTTGTCTTGAATATAATACTTGATTAAGCTCTCAGGACCAAAACATTGTACAGTTAAATATTTCAAAAAAAGGGAAAAAGAAGAAGGGAAAATTCTTACCAGAGCATGCCTTTCACAAGCTCGGGGAGGCTGGGGTTGTAAACATTGATTTATAGGCACTCCTAGTGCAACGATGGCATGTTTAACAGTAAACTGTAGATTTATGATGCTGCTAAATATGCCTGGGCGGATGTGAACATTTGAGACTTAACACCTGCTATTGCAGGCCTGCTTTAGAACAGAGAGGTCACGTATAGACCTGGCACATTCAATGCTTTAGTCATAACATTATATCAAAAAGCTGAAGGCTGCCAAATAGTGGAAATCTCACAGATGGTCAGAAACGGAGCAGCCGTACCCTTAGGAATTTGTCTTATATAAGGCAGATATGTGCTATGAGATATAAGTTAGCATGAGCACATGCAGTGCCAATGTTTGTACAAATCATCACTAATTTTTACCCCCTTTTTTGTAGAAGTGCTGGCTTTGGTGTTAGGCTTATGATGCTCACCTGTGATCCTCCTCTTCTATACATACTATAGATATAACTATGACTCCTATTGGGCAAAGTGAATGATAACAAAAATGCTAAATGCTAATGCGTATCAGCAAAATTCAGACACCATTTGTGCTGACACTGATATATCCACGAAAGGCCAATATCAGTGAGTGGATATATTAGTTAAGCTATATTTAAAATTACTCAAAACTGCCATAGAGTGTTTTATGGTTAAACAAACTAAAAGTGCATCGTATGCCCAGGTTAACAATACACCAGAGTTTAACTTTGGTACATGAATGAATTTGTTGGTTGAACTGTATTACATTGTCGAACCAGGTATTGTGTAAGGCTGTAGAACATGTTTTGTATTCACGATTCAGTAGTGCTTCAAATTCATCCAAGCCTAAAGAAGAAATCTTGCTGTTACCTCATAGCATTGTCAAGACAAATTAACTTCTCTATTTCCAGGGAAGGCATTCATGGTTACTGTAACCCTGAATGCCTTCATCCATTTATTCTGTTGCTCAGTCTGTTCAACATCTGTAACTCTCAGCAACACTTCCATCCCAGCTGCTGCGGACTCAGGTTGAGAGACTGCCGTGGATCAAATGTGGAAGTGGAGCGTGAATGGTGGAGAGCTTGAGGGTAAAGTCCTAAGTGCCTGTACCTCTCCTCTAAGTCTCATTCTCCTACTGCTACAGTCATTTTGAGCCGATCAACCTGTGAAAGAGTGTGAAATAGCAGCCCTGGGATCTCATCCATCAAATCTACCTGGAAGACCAAGGCACGATGGAGAAAAGTAACCACATTCAAAACTGTAACTGTAAAAACAATGAAAGAGCCAGGTTTTTATCTTTGCAGAGCTACTATCAAGTTAAAGATGTCCATCGTGGATCAGATCACCGGATGCCAATTCAGGCTGACAGATCACGGTAGAGTGCTGCCATCAGCACGAGTCTGTTTGTGAGATTAATGGCGATGAGCTTGAAAACAAGGCCTAAAATTGGTTCATGTCATGTTTCCCTGTTTAATGCTGCTGCACTGAGCTCATAGTGCTAGTCTTCTCCACAGCCCTCTCCATCCCGAAGAGCTTTAATCTCCCAGTGGGCCTCTGGGCGACCCATCCAACATATTTGCATACATCTGCATATTTCCCATTAGGCTCCACTTGTTGCCTTTTCATGGAAAACTGGGCTATGGCGATGATCACCCTCAACGGTAATGGTGGTATCCTTCTTTGCCTCTTTCTTTTTTTTTCTTTCTCCCAAACATTTTTTACACTCCCTCTTGATCCCTTGTTTCCACTCTCTCTCTGTCTGCCTCTCTGTCATCACTGTGATCAGAGTGCAGTATGGAGGTCTGATCCGGAGACAAAGGGAGAAGCTCTCAGTTAAATCAGCGGCGGCTAGCTATAGTAAACCATCTGGGGCCAATGACAGGCTCTGGCCTGAGAGAACACAATAACAAGACAGAAGAAATGAATTCAGCACACAATGACCACGACTGAACCAGACTAATTAGATTAATATGTGATCAACTATTCAATTAGGCCCATTCAGCTGCAGAGCTCAAGAGGTATGGGTACATGCAAATTAGATGAGCGAGCACAAATTGAGGAATGAATTGATAAAGTGTGTTAACAATGTCTATACGTACACTGAGTTATTCATTCATGTATACTTACAGGGGAGTGATCATTACACGTCTTTTACAACTGTCACCAAGTATAATGGCAACACATCACTTTAAAAGGCCATTCGCTGATGAGCAACTTCCTGAGTTAAAGAAAAGTCAAGCTTAGTTTCAAACATGTTTTCTAGCTAATGCCATCCAGTTCTTAATTTTCTTCAATGCATCTGTATTTCTCAGATTTCTGCCAAAAAGGGGGATAACAGAGTTTGAAGTGAGTGCGTGAACTCCACAGAATGTACTGTGGTAAAGAGCACTACACTGATCAGGTTTTCTAAAAATCCTAATCAGACTTGTTCCATTATTTTCACCAACGCCCTCTCATCAACTCATGGTTTGCCTTGTTATTTGGTGGAGCAACTCTGGCCTTAACCATTTAGCCCTTTTCAGAGTCACTCAGGTCTTTTTTGCTGCTTAATTTCTCTTCAATCCAACAAGCTGATTATATAAATTGACTATGTAGCTGATCCTTCACATGCTGCTAAATAATTACTCTCTAATAGTTCTCTGTTAGAGAACATTATTCCCTAGTTGTGTGCCAGTGTCAGCAGACAAAACTAGAGCTGACTAGTGATGAGTCACTAAGTACAGTTAACAACAGTTAATAAGTCATCCTAATTGACAAAGACAAAGAGACTTCTTTTGCTAGAATCTATTAGCAATTTTAGTGGTTATGATTTTTACAAAATTGTTACAAACAAATAAAACATTGGAAATAAACAGTGCCCCAATTACTCCGGATACCGTGACAGCAGTTTCTAATGGAGCTACTTCCTGTAAAAATAGCTTCATTTCCTTTTTGAAAGCTGGTGGTCTAAGAAATGTGGGTTGGAGTTAAGATCACAGCAACTGTGTCCTACACGTAATTTATTATTAATGTTGTATATGTCTGTGATTCTGAGCATTTTTGATGATAATACACTCATTTTAAAATATTAGAGAGTAGCAGGTATTTCAAATTTCACTTAGATAGGCTCTATTTAATCTTTTGGAAAGCTCAATCTGTGTGGACATTAGAAGGGATCACTAAAGGATGGCCACAGAGTACTAGACGTCTCTATCTTTATGCCACCACTTGGTATTAAAAAACCCCACCGTGCTAGTTACAATTTCTATGCTGATGATACACATTTATATTTCTTCTCTGACACCATGACCATTGCTGATAAGTGGAAGGGATCACCTTTCCCTATTAAATCGAGAAAAATAGTATTATCAGTGGTCAGAACTCATCTCGGGACGTCCTCGTCTCCTCTTATCTGTGTTTTTGTTGAAGAAAACCTCAGTTTTCAGATATTTTTCAAGCATGTTTTTATTTTTACTAGCCAGCAGCACTTGCTAGGTTCACTAATTCACTAACTCATATTTTTGTTCTTTGGGAGCTACATTTTCATTTTATAAGACAAAGTAATCAATTACAGGCACTATGAGCATCATTATGCATATGCATGACAACACATTCCAGTTAGACCAAAGTAGCAACGCTGTAAAAACTGTTTAGTAAATTGTATTTACAAACAACAACATCATCCACGTACATGTAACGTAATGCTGCTGTTCATTTTAAAATCAGTACACATATTATATATAATATGTGTACTGATAATTTCTATTATTTTATATTATTATTAAAAAAAAAATTCTTACCTCGCTCAACAAAAACAACAAACCAAATAGAAGAGAAAGGATTTACTGTTTTTAAAACTGAATCTAAATTAGAATTGTAAGTTTAATTGTCACTTTTAAGGATTGTAGGCTATCCACTCTTTATGCTGGTGACTCCTTGTTATTCCTTAAAATAACAAGGAGCCTTAAACCTGGCTTCATGTCTTAAAAGTGGCTAATTGTATGACAACCTACCAGAATTGTTGCTCATCTTTTAATTGTATATGGAATCACTTTGATGCTTGTTCTGAAAAGCTCCAAATAAATACACGTGATTGTTACTATTGCATGTGGTATGACTAGACTTTACTTGGGGTACATGGGGAAATCTGTTTGTATTATTTATGTGTGCCATGTTCAATAAGCATATGTAAAAATGCCACGGCATAAGTGATTTCTTTTCAAAGCAAGAGTAACTAGAAGTCATATTTAGCACCACCTGTTGGCGCTATGTTTTCTGATTAAAACATGATTGGAAATGCTTTATTAGCTTACTATAACAGGATGAGTGCCATGCTTTCAAAAGGAAAGCACACTAAAGAAAGTGCCATTTACCAAAAACCTCAGCATCACCTTTCCCTTGCTGCTTAATTTTCTGTGGGGTGCTAATCAAGCGCCTGTCTCTGCTCATGAATTTAGAGGGAAACCTCAAGCATTTAAATGTGCATTTAATTGCGTTGGTTCTGGAAGCGTCGTTAAGTAAGAGCTGGGAAATACATTTCTTAATGCGACTTAGTGATGCCCGGCAAATCAAAGAACATCAAGCGAATTAATGAGGGTGAGCGGTGAGCACATTAAGAGTAGAGACGGAGCGCTTCCATAAACAAATACATATCTCTCAACTAGACAGCAGGGACAGAGGGATAATGTGGGAGACGTAATAAATAGACTTCCCTGTCTATAGGCACGGCACACTATCCATTCCAGCACAATGTTCCCCACTTTAATTGAGTAAATGCACACATGTAAACACATACACCTTTTCTTCTGCTATGTTTTTAAAAGGCCGACAGATGCTTCTTCAGCAGCAATCCTTTGCTCCTCAATAGAGCTGAAAAAGCTTCTAAAGAAGAAGAAGAAGAGCAGGCAGGAGGTGAGGGGTAGCGGCAGTGGTGGGGACGAAGCAGAGATGAAAAAGAGGAGAACCAGAAATATGAAACCTTCCTGGTTATTAAAAGCTGTCTTGCGAGGGCAGCGCTCCTGTCGTTAAGTACTCTTTCAATTATTAACGGAGCCGCCGCTTTCATCAGCTGGTTGGCGAATGCCAATACAGCCCCAACACACACTCCCACTGCTTGCTTTCTTCTCTTTTTTACTTGGCAACAGGCAAATACACACACACACACACACACACACACACACACACACACACACACACACACACACACACACCAGGCATTCAGCGGTAATTGTTGGAGAGCTAGTGAGAGGACAGGTCAGGCAGTGAGAATGATTACATAAAACTGGATGTTTTGAGACTGTCTGAGAGCTCTGCAGCATGAACAGATGGCCACAGACAAAGAAAATAACTTTATCATCAAGAAGAAATTCAGAAATTACAGTCACTGAATTATTTTTTTTCAACCTGAGCGAGCCAGCCTCTGGGGGGAGCTGCAGGTATACACTGGTGGCCAACCAGCACTCAGGTCAGGCCCAATTTGGGGTATTTTTCTAAACTGTCAAGTGCCCGTCAAGCTTTGGCAATAAAGGAGAGGAGATAAGGAGAGAGATTTGAGATAGTTGGGATTGAGCTGTGGGCAATAAGAGGGAAGGAGGAAGCTTTTAGGGTGTTATCCAGGCTATCTGTTTGCAGCTCCAAATGTTCCTGTGCCTCTGATGAGACGGGCTCATATGACAGATTACCAGCACAAATGCTGCTCGAGGGAAAGCTGGCACAGGGGCAGAGCCAAACACAACACCAAAAGATATACAACTGTGTTCACTCGAGTATGGTGCGAAAGGCCGCAGAATGATTTTCACGCCTGATGAAGGAACGAACGTTATAAGGTGTTTTAGGATCTCATCTTACACATTATCAGATACTAAAAATATTTGCCAAAACATTTTGTCATAATTTTCTCAGCTAAAATTCAAGAGTGGTCTTTGCTTAAAGAAAACTAAAAGGAAAAATGATCCGTCCATAAACATCTAAACCTCTAAGCCCCGCCCGCCTACTATACAAACCTTCTGTTTGACAGGGGCAGCCAAAGAAAGGACAACATGCTTAAAGGGGACAAGAGGGGACTTGGTACAGGATTAGTCTGAGATGTATGGGATTCAAAGGCATACTAGGTCATCTTTAACCACTTGCAGTGAAACATTTCCACTACACATTTACCAACTTGTTTTTAAGGGATAATCTTTAAGGTTTCAGTTACAGACAGACAGGATTAAACACGACAGAAATGCCTTTGCGGTGTGTGCGGTATGATTATTCCTTCGGTGAGAAAAAATGGGCAGATTAGGTTTTGTTGCTCTACTGTGGGTCTATTTTGGACTCTGTTTTGAAGTGATGCCCAGTCATTTTGCCTATTGAAAGTTAGCAGAGTAGAGAACGTTGGACTGATGGTGGGGGGAACACGGCTTATCGACCATGGCCGGGTGCGTTTCTACTCTGGAGATGGGACACAGGGCACTGGGGCGTGCTGACGAACATCCCCTGGGACTCCTGTCCAATTACAGCTCAAAATGAGCCAGGAGAGCAGCGAGATTGGGCTGGGCGCACCAAGGTGATGATGGAAGGAGGGAGGGGGCTGAGAAATGGAAAGTAAGGGGGCCAAGGATATGAGTAGCACTTGAAATTAATGGGGCAGGGTGGAACAGGACTCCCAAGAGCGAGTGCAGGGCCCGCTGATGACATGAACTTCACCCTCAAGCAGCCATTAGGGGGCGAGAGGTTCCAGTAATCTCAGAATTCAGAGGCTCAGAAGGTTCCCCAGATTTGATCACTGCTTCTGGGCTAAGCTGGTGTCGCGAGTGGCCTCAACGTGAAGCAGCAGCAAGTTAACTGTGCATGACACTATTAGAGTGAGTCAGACACCTCTGAAACCATGATCGCATAACTAAACTGGGAATTTTTGGTTGCAATCCAGATTTCATTCTGGCCCACATCACATAAAAACTGACAAATTGAAAAATTTCAGCAAAGATTTTAATAGAAGCTGGCGTTCAGAGGGCTTTCATTTGAAATGTCATATTTGGACGACTCTGCTCCGAGAGCTATTAAGCAGAAATGTGTTCGTCTATAAAAGAGCTCTTCTGTGTGTGATTGCCATTTAATAGCCGGCCATACGTTCATGCTCCAGTCTTGCTTTAATGTTGCAGCGCACTGGGGACTGTCAGCGAGCGAGGGGGGAGAAGAACCCAGGGCCTTGAAACATCTCATCCAAATTACCGTCATCTTCCAAAGCACAGTGTCGAGGGGAGGAGATGAAATGCTGTCATAATGTTACTGTGGTGGAGCTCATTGCCTTCGCATTCAGTGTGCATGGCCACAAGATATGACACAGACAAGACTAATAGCAGCAGGAGAATTACAACAATAAATCTACTTTTGATTACATATTCAGTGCTGATTTGATTAACATTTAAATAACGCCCTGATTTGATTCTAATTCTAATTCACGATGCCAACATTGCTTTTCAAAGGCTTCCTCAATGGCAAAAGATATCAGCTCGTATCACTTGCAATCCAAAAATAACCCGCTATCAGTTATATCCTCTCAGTAACAAAGTGGCACAGACAAGTGCTCTCTGTTTGACACACAAAGAAAACATGACTGTCACAGAGCTGAGAGAGGGAGACGGGAGGAGGGAGAGAGAGGGAGGAAGGGAGAGGTAGAGAGGCACATTTAAAGTTTTGCCAGGAGTCAGCGGTGCTTTTAATACATACAGTCACATCAATGGCACATTAAGAAAGTGTAACCACGGCAACAGACACCGGGATTATGTTAAACAGAAGCACACAAAAGACCTAAAGATGCTTTGTTTAAAACAGTGGCAATGGTTTGAAAAGAAAAAGATGAAAACAAAAAAGTAGCAAGTGAAGATAAAAATATATATATATAAATATAGTGAAGGTTGAAAGGGCAGAATTTTCACCTCTTGATTATTTCATGAGTAGCTGTATTAATCACACTGGGAGGACATAAATATTCAATTCAATTCAATTTTTTTTAAATATAGTGCCAATTCACAACAACAGTCACCTCAAGGCACTTTATACTGTAAGACAAAAAAAAGACACCAACATTTAAGTGAAGTACACGTGTTCTGGGGCAAAAATCGAACCTTTACAATCCCAATCCTCACATTTATTGATTAAAACTAGATATCTGGGCTTTATCAACTATTGGTTATAATTACAATCATTCAGTGAACTGACTTTCTCTACTTAAAAGTAGTATTTGGCTCATAATCATCATCCACAGGTCCTATTTTGAAGTCTTGTGATTAGTGCTCTCACAGATCACTTGGTTTCAAAAAACAAAATGTTACTGTTTCCTCATTAGCTAAATGTACAAATTTTGTAAGATAAGATAAATCATTAGCTATTGAGCATACCACATATAAGCTTCCTTTTATAAACACAGAATAAACGAGATTTACCAAACTGCGTCTGCAGACATATTAGCAAAGTGTTTACAGAGGTCAAGTTAGAAACCTTCATGACCTCTACTCATAGACTTCTTAGGCCCTTTTTAACTACAGGTTTTGCCCTCACTTTTGGGACCTAACGATGTCCATGTACTATATTATATTTTACTACATTAGGAGCAATTTATCCTTGTTAACAGCCGAGCTAACATTAGCTAAATGCTCATAATTATAGCCAAGCAATTTACTGGTGGTCTACCTGCTAACATGGACAAGTTGATAGACGTCCGATATAGCAGCTAACTACTCGAGGTGAAAGTTCCTTTTATAAAGATTTTCTATTCAGAAAACAGCTTTATTAGTTTACTATTGCCGGAAAAAATAGACTTACTTATTTTTAAGCTAACAGCATTGTAGCTACAGCAGAGCCAAGAGTGTTAGTGAGGCAAGGTGTTCGAAATTAAGAAAAAAGTTCACTACTCTTGATTCATCCCACGCCTTCACACATTAATCTATCCACAGGCTGTTAGAGGCCTAAGTAAATGTGGAAAGGTCTCATTTTTTCAGAGAGATTATATGCTGGCGATAAATATGTGTTTAAAACAAGAAAAATACTGTATGGTTGACTTTTAGATGACAAAACACATTTTATTTAATATATGTATACACAATATATCATAAAATGAAAAAAAATTCTAAAGGGAAAAGGTAACATTTCTATTTGATATGCATATCTGTTCTACACACAGACGCACACAGTATGAGGTGTAATATAATGACCAGGATGGCTCTGGGGCTCTTTCTTCAGTCATCTGACTGTGAGAATAACATTAGGCAACAGTCCACTCCAATAAAAACACGCAGTTTCTGCAGCTGCAGTAACAGTGTCTCGTTTCCTTTATCTCTCCTCCTCTTTACCATCAGCTCCCCCACCCTCACACCCCCATGACATTTCCATCTCTGTCCAATTTTTTGGTCTTCAAGAGCCAAATTCATCCAGGTCAAGCAAAACTGAGGCAGCTTGGTGCTCAGCAGCACAGTGCTTTAAAACTTGTTGCAGTGAAGTGAGTCAGTATTCTTCACTGAATAGTGCAGTGGGTGGACAACATAAAAAGAACAGAGACGTTCAGCTTCAGCCGTGTGGTTAGGTTTATTTTTAAAGCTGCACTTTGTAGCTTTGAGGTGTTTCTAATATTTGTCAAACCCTACATACAGCCAGTGAACTGAAGTTAAAGTTGTTGTAAAAATGTCTTGTTAAGGCCCATTAAATAATCAATGAGTTACCTCAGAGCCAACTGACTGCCAAAGATAACAATGTCATGTCCCCATAAGCTAGCCAATAATAGCACAGTTCCAACAGAAATCTGTCACAATGCAAAATGTTGCAATAGGAATGCTGTGTGTGTCCCCCCCCCCCCCCCCACTTCCTTTTTTCAGTTAGAAATGTCTTTTGATGATTGTGAATTTCTTGAAACTCCAACAGTGAGTTTTGAAAGCCTAAAATTTCCATTCTTGAAGTCCACAGAGCAAAGGGCTCCCAAACAGTCTTACTGCACCATGAAATTCTGCGGCTTTAATGCTAAAACCACTGCCCTAATTCACAATAGACATATGTTGCAATAATATTCCAAATTAAAAATGGCATTTCTGTCTAAAGTTAGATAATTCATATCTAACATACCGTAAGTGTTTTAGTGCCACATGACACAAAAGCATTCTGCTGTGGCTGCATGGCAAAATGCTGTAAAATTGTGTGCAAAATAACGGGATTAACGACAACACTAGCAAACACTTTGATTTTAATCTGAGTCAGGTATAACACTGTTTTCATTTTCTCTTCATTTTGACCATTCGACATGAGAGCTTTGCAATTATCTCAGCAATAACAAGAACTCTTATATTAACATAAACATAAACCAATCAGCCAGAACGTTAAAATGTCTGACAAGTCTAGTGAAGAACATTAATTCCTTCACAAAAAGGTACCATTTTTCTTGGGTCCTGGTATTCAAGTGGTATTCCCCAATGGCAGTTGCCTCCCGCAGCAGGAAAGCGTACCCAGCTACTCGGAAACTGTGCTAGGAACCCAACAAATAGCCTGAGGCACTGACGTGGGATCACAGACTTTAAGGACCCAATATCTGGAGGTCTTCCCAAGGGACCCGCTCTAAAACAGAGTCAATGATAAGTCGAACTTGGAGAAAAAAGGTACGACTTGATGACAGAATAATTATAATAACAACAATTAGCAATTTCTGCTTATCCATTTGGGAAAAGGGTTTTACCTGACCTGAACATAATTTGGACGTAACTCAATAGGGATCCCAGTTAAAGTCTAAGATAGCAAGAAGGGGATGGATGTCTCGAGAATTCCAATGGCCCCCAAAATTGGAATCTAAATACTACTGGGCAAAGGTGAAAGACATTCCAGTCTTAAATTGTTGGTTGTACATGAATGTTTGTGAAGCTTATTGGGCAATTCAACGAAGATCCCTGTAGACATAGAACTGGAAACCTTGAAATGGCCTTAAATATTTGTGGAAGTATTTAAATAAAAGTTATCACTTAAACACAAAACATGAGGTAGAAATATATTTTAGTACATCCATCTGCTTTAAGCTCTTGACATCAATGGGGTCATAGTTGACCTGCCTACGGTTAGGGATGGGTTTTGTTTTATGCTAAAAAGGCAAGTTGCTTTTACATTTACCGTTTTCATTTGGATTTTCAAAACGGGCAAATATTCTATAAAAAGGGAAGAACCATTCACCAGAACCAGTCCCTACCCATAACTCTAGATGGGTTGCCAGTGACCTGGTAGGTGTTAAGAAGTTAAAGATGCAAAATTCAACCAGGTTTTCAACATGTTCAGTAGAATCTGTTAAATGGAGGGCTTCTTTCTTTTGCCCAGAGTATGGAGCAAATAGCCCCGGTGGTTACATCATATAAGATTCCTGCTATATGGACTCCACCCTGCAGTGCTGTTCCCTTTGCAACAGCATGTATGCCTGTGCATGAGATGTGTTCAATGGCATACATCGAATAAAATGTGTAAACGCCCAGTATCGTGTCTCTGCTCTGATTTACCTCCTTTATTAGAACCAAGTCCTGTGTCACCCTACCCGTGTCGGGGGTTTAAATGACAACTATGGTTCCTGTTTGGAAGCAGGAGAGGAAAACAAGTTTTTCTCTGCCTCCATCATGATTCAATGATTATTCAACAAAGCACTACTTATCTAAGGGCAAATTTGGCAGCTGGTGTGCCTTCGTAAACCTAAACAGTTTCAGTTGATAGTGATCATGACTGTGATTAAAGATGCCTGTCGAACCTCTGCAGTCAATCAAATGACTTCCTGTTCTGTTCAGACGGTTTTTATTTAATAAAAACAAAAACAAAACAAAAGCAATCCCCCGTCTCCATTTCCATTTCGTTTTTTTTCCCCTCTCGAGTTTTCTCTGTTTTTAATTCTCCTCTTGCCCCCCCCCCTCCCCTTTTGCAACACTCCAGGGTCACCATCTGCATGGCAACACTCGCAGCGTGACACTTCCATAACCCAGGAGGAGGAAAAGAAGCACAGAGCGTGGACCTCTCTCTTTTTCTCTCTTTTTCTATTCATAGGCCACCCGTAATTCATTAGCTCTCCCTCTCATCCTCTCTATATTTTCTCTCTGCAGTGTGACCGATGCAGGCTTCTGAAAGCTTGTTCGGATATTTTCTGGAATGAAGCTGCTGACAGTCAATTTTTTTTTTTGCGCTGCTATACAGCATGTTTTAAATTTAACCTTTCTCCATACTAAACCTCATTCATAAAAGGCAGTTTTTTGTGGGGGTTTTTAATGTGGGGCAATAGAAATTTCCCTTTGGGAACACTAAAGTACACTGCATTTCACACACCATGTAAACCAATATGTAATCATTCTGCTGCGTTTATTGGTTTATCATTAACTTTTAAAGTTAATTTTTCAAAATAAATGCCAAAGTAAATTGAGAACATATCCATCTACAAGACGAATAATGATTTCCTTTACAGATAGCCTCTGGTGTTGCACAGTTTCAGTCTGACCTATTGGCGTGACCCCTGCAAAACCAAACTCGCACTATGCTCGGTCAGTTTTGTTTTTGGCCTCTGGTTATGCGTTGTCTCTATTTTTTTACTTTTTCTTTTTCTTTTGCTTTGCTTCGCTTCAAGCATCCATCAGTCACACACACAAAGAGATTATCTCCTTTTTTCCTGATTTCCACCAGGCAGAGTGCCAATGTTTTTCTTTCCTTCACTGACTCTCACCTCTCAGCCCTCCTCCCCCTATTTTCCTCCCTCCCTCCCGCTCTCCTCTTCCAGCTTAGCTTTTCTTTTTGGTTGCGAGGGAAGGCTGTTTATTTATTCAGACAAGATCTATTCCCCCCCCCCCCCCCTCACCTCCCCCCATCCTCCAGTCTTTCTGTCTTTTTCCTTTCACTCCCTGATCACCTTCCTCTTTCCCCCCTGGTTATGTACTTGTAGAGTATCACTATGAGGGGGAGAAGGGGGGAGAAAAAAAGGGAGAGCGGGTGAAATCTGCCGTGGAGGTGGAAGAGAAATTTTTAAAAAGAGAATAAAAAAAGGAAGGATGTAAAAAGGAAAGGTGGAGGAGGGAGTGTGCTCTGTACTTCCTGTGTCTCTTAAGCCATACGGAATAAAGACAGTTGTATGTCAGTGGGGGAAACACTCATACTGGTTTAAAGCTTCTTTATGGGCCCAGCCACGGTGCACATGGCAGCAGTACCTTTGAGAATAAGACTATAACAAAGTACAGCAGTAAAATACAGCCAGAGGGAATGATTAGTGTACGTGTGCAAGAGAGAGAGAGAGAGAGAGAGTTGGCAATAGAAGGAGAGAATGAAAGAAAGACATGAAGAAAGAAAGCCATGCTCCAGGTGGTGCATTATTAAACAGATTTGTCACTTAGGGCCAGTGGTGTTAAGTGTGTGTGTGTGTGTGTGTGTGTGTGTGTGCGCGCGTGCATGTCCGAGGCAAAGAGCAGTTAAAGATATAAACATATATGGACTTAAAAAAACATGGAAATTTATCTTTTAAAAAGAAAAAAAAAAGTAAAAACGAAAAAGAAAAACGGTGGACAGACAAAAAACTAAGAAAAAGAAACGGACAGAAATGAAGAACAAAAGGAAGAAAAACAACAGCAAAAGGAAAAAACAGGAAGGAAGAAAATAAACGGCTTTGAATTTGTTCGACATTTTTGATTTACACATGCACATTACCCCATACTCAGTGATTATATGGTGACTTTATGAACACACACACACACACACACACACACACACACACACACACACACACACACACACACACACACACACACACACACACACACACACACACTCAGGAGAACATGACATTGATTTAAATCAATTTATCCTCAGGCCTAACTTCTTCCTGACAAAACCCAAGCCTCCTCTTTGCCAAGGCTTCACCCTAAAATTTAAGCAGTTGTGCGACTGTGCTAAAAATGCGTGTCCCCACAACATGAGTAACACAAGTACAAACACACACAGTCATGTGAGGTGTGTGTTACAGTTGCGTTTTAAATCCCTGCGGCTGCTGTTGACTAAGCTGATCTTTGTTGCAGGGGGGAAAAAAGAAAAAGAAGCAGCTACTGCATATGCCGTGACAGGCAACAACACTTGTTTTAGTCAAAAATAACATTAAAGAGACAGACAATGTCCTCTGTGTGTGTGTGTGTGTGTGTGTGTGTGTGTGTGTGTGTAAGCCTGCGGTAGGTAATCTTACTTTTGGAAGAAATCAAACAAAACGAATGCTGAAGCCGACAACTGCAAAGGACAGGACGGGAACAGAGAGTCCGTGCAAACACACACACACACACACACACACACACACACACACACACACACACACACACACACACACACTGTAGCCTGTGAGCACGCTGTTCAAAAGGCTGCAAATGATGCAGGGTTGCAACTGAAATATAAACTTCTAAAAGGCCAAAAAAAAGTGCACAGGTTTTTGACTTTGATGGCAGGAGGAGGCGCGGGAACGACTCCCGAACACTTTGATATGCAGCACATTGTACAATTTGTGCATTTTATCCCTCCGTCTCCTCTGATACTCATACACAGAAACTGTACTTTAACAACAAATGCGCTGAAACTTCACATTCGCACACATTTATCCTCTTAACATTTCAGGATTTTACTGCCGAACCTAAAGAGATCTATTATTACTTCTAGTATAACTAACAGCTAAATCTATAGAATTTGTAATATAATACTCTCTGCAAATCAATTAAACTATCGCTGTCAAATAAATTCTAAATAGAGAAAAACAGTATTTATCACTGATGGGTAGCACAGTATCTTAATATATTATACTTAAGGAGCAGTGAGATCTGCGCTAATGCAAATCCCATATTGTGAAAAGCTGTATGTTTAAAATATCCCTTCATATCAGAGATGGAAAAGAATTACTGATATCCAACTCTTTATAAAATGCAGTCTTCTCCATAACAAACACCTGCCCTGGAGGAGTCTTGCCTCCTCGTTCCATTGTTATTCCCTCCTCTCTTTCCTAATTCCTAGTCTCTCCTGCTCCTCTGTAGCTTTTCTAGTCCTCTTCTCTCCCTCTGTCATCTTCCCTCTGTCTCTTTTGTGTTTTGTGACGCACTCTTTTTGCTCAGCTATATAATTATCTCTTGCTGATTCCAGGGGCTGGTTCGGAGAAACTCAGCCCTCCCTTTCATTCTCCTTCAGCCCGCCCCGTACACCTCCGTCACTCAGACGCTGAGTGCTGTATTGTTCTTCTCCGCTACAAAGGCTTGACAGACAGCTGTGAGACACAGAGAGTGGATTCTGAGTCTGCCCCGCATCCCACCGACCCTCCCGTCTGCTGCCATCACTTTCATTTAAACTTGTCACTTTTCCTTGTATCAGTGTGATGGTTGGAGTGCATCGTTAGGCACGCGCGCACACACACGAATTAGAAAAAAGTCTAGACAGCAGTATTTAATGAGCAAACACACGGTGCATTTTAAACAAATGGTGACTAAACTTTTTTTTTCTTTTTTTTAAATTTGCCCTCTCTCATTAATATCACTCGTCCCGCATCTGACTTCCATCCCTCCTTCAAATCGAACAAGCCTCAGCGCCACCTGAGGAGCTGCAGTGCTCGCCGGAACCTTTCGAGGTCTTTCCTCTGAGCTGATCTTTGTCAGAAGCCGAGGCGAACGCCTTGAAGACAGCTTGTTAGGATTCCACATGAGCGAATCCGTGTCATTATTCAACATGCATCAAATGCAACCATAAACACTGGGGTTTGGGGAGCAAATCGGAGCAGAAGCTTCCCTCGTCTCAATGGAAAAATTTCAAAGACGATTAAATAAGCCAACAAACGCAGCGATGGAAAGATAGGGAGGGAGATGGCTGGAAGGAGTTCAGCCCGATTTTGTATTTTGATTCAGATTCCAACATCAGCAAATTAGCTGTGTATGACTCTCACGATGAAGTGATGCCTGCCTCAATGAGCATAATGACTTCGGTGTCCCGTGACAAGCTTTTCTCCACCACAAAAAAGGATGAAATTCTGAGGTAAACGCTGGAAAACTTGCTTGAATTTAAAAGATAAAGATACGTCCTATCTGCTGCTGGAAATATCAGAGGGCGCCTTTCCCCAGAAAAAACAGTTTTCGTTCTAACCCTTCAGTTAAAACCAGTGTAATCCTGAACGTAGGAAAGGTCCAACGTCCAGATAAAGCAGCAATACACACTCTCTCATGCCGCAGTCACACACACTATCAGAGGGGATTTAAAGATTCAAGCAGTGGTCTTGGTAATTAGGCGGATGGATTTGCGCCTCTCCTCGCAGTCTGGCGGGATATAAAGCGACACATAATGCAAGCGGACAAACTCTTTAAGTGGATTAATTAAAACCAACACTGCGGGGTCAAAGGTCAAGCCCCCTTTCTCTGTCAACCTCCCGTACTCTCGCCTTCCAGCCTCCCTCGGAGCGCACTCGGACTGCGGGACCTGCATACGGATTTAAATGAGTGGATGAAAAAGGTCCCCGATGAGACGGAGCAGTGAAGGAATGATGGTGGAGTTTTCTGGGTTTATTTTCGGTTTGAGGCTTTAACATGAAGCCTCGTTTTCATATTTGTGCTGAATACACATGCTCGCTTTGCAACTTAACCCCTAGTTTGGCTGATTTATCTTTAACTTCCCGTCTCTGAATATGCGGCAATTTTTCATCCGCGTGGTAATAGAATAAAAACCTGAGCTCCCACTTTCCCCTCCCTAATTGAATACAGAGCACACCTCGTCTTTGACATGCGTGTGCGTGTGTGTGTGTGTGGTAGCTGGATGCAATCAGATGGAATTAATATGCATGCTGTTTCTCATTATGGAATAACTCAACTACACTTCAGATATGTGACGTGCACTGTGAGAGGCACGGGCTGATTTTCCAACCTCCATCCGTGATTCTCGAGCAGGAACAGAACTGTGTGACTGAATTCAGAGGAGCAGACACGCCCTGCTGATGATCGCACGCGTGAACACACATTTGTCACTTGCATTAACTTCATATTGCATTTAAACTAAAATCAGACTCGGCAGCAGCCGCATTAATCAGCCAATTCTACTAATATGCATATGATGCTGCCTAATTGTGTTTCAGCAGTGAGACCTTTCTCATGTGTTTGGCTAGTTTGCTGTAACAAAATCTTTGAAACGACATTTATTGTTTTGGTTTTTGTTATTTGGCTTCTTAAATATTAACCGAGGATCGCTCAGTCGTCACTCAGACAGAAATTGGGGTTTTAGCCTTGTGCTAAATTTTTAGGAAATGATATCCAAGTAAGCGCTCCTTATCACTTCCCTTTGTTTGAAGCAAAACACACACGTGCCGTCTTCACACTGCTGTGGTTACGGTATGAAGCGTGCGTGTCTGAGCGTGACGGAGGTGAGTCTCATTAGGGAGAAAACAGCGGCGAGAACGCTGCCGAGGTGCTTCATTATGGTAGACGATTGAGAAGTGCTTGTTTGTGTGTGTGTGTGTGTGTGTGTGTGTGTGTGTGTGCGTGCGTGAAGGACTGGCGGATGTAACTGTGCGTGTGTGTATGACTGTGACCCCGAGAGAGTGTGAGCGTCGGGCCCGGCGATAAGCTGGTCTTTATTAAGATGCATCGTCTTTGGAGAGAGGGACAGCTGCTCTTGCCTCTAATCTGGAAGAACAAAGGTTTAATAAAGAGAGAAGACAAGAGCCAGAGGGGAGGTAAATACTCCCGTCTCTTCTTGCTGTCCTTCCTCACACCATTTCCCTCTGCCTGCCTTTTCCTTGTTTCTCTTATACCGACTGATCCAACGCCAGCTAAACTAAACTGGTGCAGAGATTACTGTGCACAAGTTCGCCCATTTGAATCCCAAAACTTTCACCTTCTCGCTGACCTTTGGCTTCCCACCTGTTGAGCCAAAATGGCCGCTATGAGGCCAATATGCCGGTGGCTAAAACAAGCTAAAAGCGTCTTTTTTTTTATGCTGCCACGAGAAGTGTCCCAGTTAAGCAAACAGTCTGAAAGGAGAGGAAGAGCGTGTCCATAGAGAAAGTGTCTGCTGTGGCTATTTCTGAGCAAGTATGAGTCTGTGCGCCAGGTCAACTGCATGCCCTATTTCTCAGCCTGAATGGTCATCACCGCCTGTTTGGAAATGACATCACTTGCCCCCCCCTCCCAGTCCGTCAGCAGTTCACCGAAATATGCCTGCTCTACATTGCTCCGCTCATTTTCTATTTTGGATTTGTGGATTATGGTGGTGGGATGGAAGAGGTGGTGCGGGTGAGGGGATAAAAAAAAAGATAAAAGAGAGGAGAGGCAGCATTAAAAGAATAATTTGAGGGTCCTGAGGGTTCTGTCTCCTCTCCTAGTCTCTAAAATAGAATCTGTGATAGTCCCGGCTGCTACCACCGACTCTGTCGAGGGAATAATGACTTATTTATCAAATGGCTGAAATATTCAGGGACAAGGCCTTTTAAATTTCAGCATTTAAATTCATAGGCTTTTTCTGCTGAGATGCTTAATGACAGTGAATGTATTCAGTGTGATTTGCAGGTCCGAGACAGAGCCTAGTGTCCTGCCTATGAGCCTAATAGGTGTTTGACAGAAAAGGGGAGAGAGGGTTGCGTTTAAGGGCAAGGGAAGCCAAGAGAAGTTTAACCTTTGACCTCACGTGAGGCTCAAGTGTGTATCGTGGACCGCCTTCCGTGCCAAGAAGTAAACGGGCTGTGTTGCTGAAAACATGTTTTGCAGCAGTAGAGATAAAATTTAATGTTGTCTAAAGCGCGCTGGAGCAGGCAGGCAATCAGCCATGAGTAAATGTTTCAAGATAAATTCCTAGAGGGGTATACTATTTTTTCTGGCAAAGCGCGAGACTCCTCAGCGTTCGGAGGGACCACATCAGCAAGGGGGGGCGGGGGCAAGGGAGGGGTGATAAATGGGTGTTATTCTTACTTCTAGGATGAAATGGAGGAAAGTTTGGGGATGACGGCTGGTGATGAAGCGCCGCGCGGGGCAGCAGCGGAGGTTAATGAGATGTACGTGGACACACGGCAGCTCGTACGCATCAGCCTCATGACAGAGCGCAGCAGAGGAGGAAGAGGAGCTCAGAAAGTGGCAAGAGCTCCGTATTCGCGGCACATTAAAGCCAAACGGCGCAAAGCGTGCGTAATTACGCACCGCAGCGCCACTGCCATGGTGAGAAGGCGGCGACCTCCCGCCTGCGCTGCGTCCCACCCTCATTCTCTCCAGAAAAAAAGAAAGAAAGAAAAGCAAAGAAAGACACACACCGCACTCCTGTCTCCGTTTCCCCTCTCTGCTAGCGGACTGTCGAGGCTGTGGAGAAACTGGCCGGGCGCTTACCTTAACACGTTCCAGCTTTTCAGAGGGTCCAGGTCTGAAATTATAGAAACCATGGTCGACTGGCTGGGCAGCACCGGGAGAGGGAGGGGGTGCGGCTGAAAAAGATCGAAAGAAAAAGCGGCGCTAAGGCTGTAAACTCCGTCAGCGAATGACAGCGATTGCTCGGATGCAACCCGTCCTGGTTGTTCAGTGGGTGATGAGCGCTGTCACAGCTCTCTCTCTCGTTCTCGCTCTCTCTTTCTCTCTCTCTCTCTCGCTCTCTCTCTCCGCCCCCTCCTGTACAAAGCCTGCGCTCTGCAGACGCGTCTCCCGAGCTTCCTCGGGTTCCTCTCTCGCAGACAGGCGGGCTTCTGCTGGAAATGCTGGAGATGTACAGCAGAGGAGGGTAAATCCTACCTGAGAAACTCATTTATTCATTTTCATCTTCAAACAGTACACAAGGACAAGCTGGAGTTTATACACCTCATTTTCACTGTCAAGTGTTCTCACTGAAAACTACTTTTTGGTGTTAAACCTCTGAGGATGGATTTTATATCGATGGGAACTACGTGTTCAATTTTACTTGCTTGAGTTTTTATGAGGCAAATATGAGAGAAATAACCTGCTGTTTTCACTGAGAACCAGTTAGATCATCAAAAGAAAAGAAAGAAGCAAAGAAAACACTTTATGCAAGAATAACATATCACAGTTTAACATGTCTGGATATTCCTGCTATAACTGCACGGGACACTTATCAAACCTGAAATTATAGAAAGGCCATTAAATTAACTATATTTGCCAATTTTTACTTGATCATTTTTAATGTTAGAGAGATAAAGAAACAACGTGTGGTTTGATGCATTATCCATAGAGAATTGTTGGGTGAAATGTTGCAATGAAGTATTCGACACAAGCCTGCAAAGCATGGCTGCGATGATCTCTGCACACTCCTGTGAGCACTGACTTCCTGTCTGACACCACCACATCCTGTTGATAACTGTTTTTTCTCTTTTTTTCGCTACCCCTCCCCTCCACTTGACATGGCAGCAGATGCGTCATCTATGGCAAAGACTGACAAGGCAATGGCCAAGTCCCACCTCTTCTGGGCTCCTATCTGTTTGCTCATTGGGGGGAAGAGAGAAAAAAAACAGATGAGATCTGAAGGGACAAAAAAAAGAAGAAGACGAAGAGACAGAAGTGTTTCAGATAATGGTCTGGGACAACAGAACAGAGTGAGACTGAAAGTCTGCAAAAACTACTGTAGCTCCTGCACAAGCTGTTTGTTTTCTTCAGGTTCATGATATTTGTCACACAACAGTCACTTTGACAGGAAACTGCCACCATTTAATTTTAGATTGTTTAAAAAAACCTTTGAATGAGACATTTCTTTCAGTTTAATCAGCTTTTTAAAAAACCCTTTTAGTTGTCCAACAAGACTGTTTAAACCTTCTGTAATCAGATGGGATCCATCATCTAAAGTTGAAGCCCCTTCACCCCCCAAGTTCCTAAAATTGAGGTCGTAAGGTTTCCCGTCGTAATAATGAACTAGGAGGTAATTTCCAGAGCACAAATACTAATTTACATGCAAGCAAACAAGGAATTGAAGGTTGGAGTCGAGTACATTGTAGGTAAGACATAACAGTAATGCAATGCTACAGCCCGGTGCTCTCAGCATCAGCAGCCATACTGCACTGGCTTTAAATAGACTCAATTGGACATCTGCTTCACAGAGGAAGGAGAGGAGGAGGATGGAGAGAGCTGACAGCATCGCGCTCCTCTTCCTCTGTCTCTATTTCTGTCGCGTACTCATATAGAAACTGATGCTCGCACACAGCAGACACAGCATAGTTCTCCATTTCTGCATGGAAATCACGTCGGCAAGCACCATATTTACCAGAGTGGCCGTTGGTGTCGTTGTCAATGCCTGCATAACATTGACTGTTGAATTTAAATAATTGAATTTACAATTCTTTAAAGCTTATTTCAAACGTTTCTGGTGATGACATGATAGCCAAGTGGTCTGGGTGCATAGGCCTTGAGCAGCAAATCTCTGGCTTACGTTAGTCTCCTCCTTTGCCCGTCAGTTTCCTGTTTCTCGCTCTCTCTGTCAGCTTTTGCTATCAAGTCAAAGTCTGAAATGCCAAAAAGAAAAATGCAAGTTTGACTTTGAGTTTCCACATTTTCTTTCTTTGTAAAGCTTAAAAAAACCCCAAACAAACAAACAAAAAACACCTTATGTCTGTGTGTTTACTACTCTAATACAATCGATTGATTTGTGAACTTCATTATGAGCCATGAGAGCCATTATTTCCTTTCAGTTTTGTTTTGATAAAATACAATTGCTGTTACAAAAAATTGAATTGGTGATCATTAAAAGAAATGTTTCGCTTTCAAAAAACTCAGTTCTGCCTGGGTGACTTTGGTCAAAAGAGGGTTATCATTTCCAGCTGCTGTGATTTAAGTTTAATGAAACTAATCAGCCCCATAATGTACAAGTTACATTTTTAGAATACCAGATTCTCTCCTGTTATTTTGTTGAAAAACATAGCAGACATTATACTAATCCTCCACCAATAACACAATTTTCCCATTAATACCGGTCTTTTTTGTGGACATGGAGATCTTGTTGGTTAATAATGACAACTTAAAAAGAATGTGGGAGATTGATATTGGGGTCGCAGCAAAGTCACTTCCAGCACTCCTGGTTTAAGCGGCAAAATTACTTTGATTAAAGTTAGTTAATTTCAAGAAATTCAGATAAAAAACTGAGAAAAGCCTGCAAGCTATATCAGGTCAACAACTTGTGTTGCATTAACATGCCTTAGGCCTCGGTGACTTAGGCCCAGAGACTGATTGGAAACCCCCTGGCAACCTTTAGTTGCTAGGCAAAAATGTGTATTCCCTGACCAGCTGAAAAGTGGTTACTTGAAGCTGTTGCTCCTGTTGCTGGGTGAAATTGGTTGCAAAGAGGGTCCATCTATCCATCCATGTTTTTCTGCTTAATTGTGGCCGGAGCTTAACCAGAGAAGTCCAGACCTCCCTCTCCCACGCCACCTCCTCCAGCTTTTCCAAGCTGTTCCCAAACCAACCGAGAGATATAATCTCTCCAGCATGTCCTGGGCCTGACCCGGGGCCTCCTCCCGGTGGGACATTCCCAGAACACCTCACCCAGGAGGTGCCCAGGAGCCATTCTTGTCAGACACTCGCACCACCTCAACTGACTCCTTTCAATGTGGAGGAGTAGCAGCTCTACTCTGAGCTCTTCCCAGATAGCTGAGCTCCCCACCCTCTCTCTGTGGCCAAGGCACCACCCAGAGCTCATGACCGTGCGTGAGGATAAGGTCATAGACTGACTGGTAAATCGGGAGGTTTGCTTTTACGTTCAGCTCTCTCTTTACCACAATTGACTGGTACAGCATCACCATCACTGGTGCCGCAGCACCAATCCCCCTTTTGATCTCTCACTCCTCTCTCCCCGCACTCATGAACAACACCCTGAGATACTTAAACTCCTCCACTTGGGCAGTGACTCGTCCCTGACCCGGAGTGGGCATGCCACCCTTTTCCGGCAGAGGACCATGGCCTCACACATGTAGGTGCTGATTCTTATTCTCGCTTACTTGGGGTTTTTCACTCATTACTCCCCAATCTATGAATATTAACGATGTGGAGAGTGGCAAAGAAGTAATCAATTAAAATGTGAGTGTCCTGCTCGAACCAAAGTTGCATAAAACTAATTCCTCTTTAGTCCTTATGCTATAACTAAAGACCGGTATGCCCGAGTTTTCCTGCATTCTCTCAGGTGTAGGCCAGTGTACCTGGGCTGGAAAAGATCACAGTTTGGGGTTAAACAGAGAACCTTCATTCTGATAATAAAAGTAACATCTACCCTCCACTCTATGTAGACTCTGTGACTATGGAAACCTTTTCATTATGCTACTGTATGCCTGCTAGCGTCATATAATACATTTTTTGATTTGTGACAGAAGGATAGCAGCAACAGTGAAAGGGAAGGTTTACAAGATGGTAGTGAGACCTGCTGGAGGCTGAGCTGGAGCTGAAGATGTTATGGTTTTTACTGGGAGTGAGCAGGATGGGATTAGAAATGAGTACATCATAGGGACAGCTCAGGCTCAGGGTTTTAGGGACAAAGGCGTGGCTGAGATGGTTTGGACAATCACAGAAGACGGAGCGTGGATATGCTGGACAAGGGATGTTGAAGATGGAGCTGCCAGTTGGGAGGAAAAGAGGGAGACCACGGAGAAGATTCATGGATGTAGTGACGAAGGATATGCAGAGGATTGGTGTGGCAAAAGAGGATGCTAAGGATAAGAAGAAGAATCGATTTGAATTTTTAAATTAAAACGAACGAAAGCTTCATGTAGTTTGTAGGCCTGTAACAGAAGATGTTCTTCTGACATTTGTAGCAGTCGGTTTTAAAGGTGATACATCTGCGCAGCATATGATAAGTAACTGACGCTGCTTAAGGAGGTAAGCATTTATCATTAGGCTGAGGCTTACATCTGTCTCTCACATCCTTACTGGCAGGAGCTAGCAACGGAGGGAAGCTATGAGACATGTCAGCATAATGAAAAGGACCCTGGGTCACATAACTTATCCTTTGCTCTCATCATAATTACTATCACCAGTAGTAGGCACTCTAACAGTGAAGCTCTCAGATGTACTGGGCTGCAAGCACACACATCCTGTAGACGTGTTCTTTTTTTAAATATCATAACAGCCTCCTCACCACGGCAAAACAGGTGAGTCAGGAAAGTGTGAGAAAGGTGCAGCAGCACAGCACAAACCAGAATTCACACTCATGTACCGCAGCTCTGTGAACAAGGTATGCAAATGATTACAGTCAGCTGCCTGCGTGTGAAAAGACACCCGCAGTGTCACCGCCCGTTTGAACTCACTGATCCCATTATTCAGAAAGCGACAGAGAAAAAACCAAACCTGCGGACTCTTACTGGCACACACGCACAGTCAGGTATTTACACACATGTTTCCAATACTACAAAACCACATGTTCGCAGACGGAGCCAAAACAATATCAGCGTGATAAACACATTGTATTTCACCGAGCTTCTTTATTCAACAAAAGAACAACAACAATAAAACGGGCAGATTTTTGGACAAGCCTTGGGGTTTATGTCATCATTCATATGTGATGTGCATTTCAAATCGAAACAAAGTGAGTGTATCTTAAAGCCACCCACTGAATACAGATTCACATTTTACCTCAATCCACTTAAAAAAAAAAATGCGAGGAGAAGAGAGAAAAAATAAGCAGCAGAGAGGATGTGGATGAAATAAGTATGGGGGGATTATTTCATAAACGACAGAATTTTCTTTTCTGTGTAAGTCATTTGATCCTGTCAAATATGCCTAAAGCCATACGCCCACGTGCTCATTGTCTGAAAAATGCTTCGTTTATGAGAACCCCCCACCCCCCCTTCAAACAATGAGTGGAGCGCTTGGCTGCTCGGCTCCGCATCAGCCACGGCGTTCAGAGAAACCAGGAGAAGGCAAATGAGATTTAAATCGGGGGACGCAAAGTGGCACACACACGCCCAGGAGAACGGCCCAGTGAGCCTGTTTGTTTGTTTGTCCCACGCTGCAATCAGTGTTCTAAATTGCAGTAGGCCTACGTGTGCTGTGTTTACATACAGGATAGCGAGCATAGATGCAGAACAAACAGACTGGCTCCTTTTCTTCCATCTGGACCCTTTCTATCTCTAACATCATCTCAACTAATCTCCATTTAAATGCTGCACTTTACACACACACTCACCGGGACTTTTATTTATTTATTTTTTAAGCTTCCCGTGCACCATATGTGTTATTCCAGCACAGTCTCGTGTTTGGGAAGTAGTGATACATGTAATCCGTTTGTTTGTGCGCATGGCCACAAACCACCTTTTTTTCCACTGCAGTCAGCATGAGTTGAAATGAATGTAACTCAGTTAGAGGCACACTTTGTGTTTGCGCAACTAACTGTTCAAAACTGTCCGAAAGGACTACAAAAATGGAGCTTTCTGATATTTTAACAGGAACCGTGCTCTGCTACTAAATATAAACAAGTAAGCTGTGTGAAACTAAACAAACAGGAAGTAAAATAAAACTTTTTTGTTGTTGTTGATCCAAAAATCTATGGCTTATACCACCGCCTACTCCATCTTCAAGTGGATGTAGCATTTGTAACCGGAAGCGCTACAATCCATATTCATGAGTGCGAAGCAGACACAACTTTTGCAAATATTTGAACTGTACATGACTGCATTGGTTATTCATCAGTTATGGTGTTTTCCTTTTTTCCAAAACAACATTTTCTCTGTCCATTTTGAAGGTGTCGTTGGTAGGACTTCAACAATTAGCTTGCTAATTGTTTTGATTTTACAGCTCACGACTTCTGGTCGCTTCTGTCGCACGTTTCTCACTAGCTTTGTTTCAAGCTTGCAGCTGTTGGTTTGATCGTTTGTTTTTTTGGTAACTGAAAAAGCTCTCAAATGATACCTCCCACTACCTGCTCAGCACCAATGTAATGCAGGCAAACTTAGTAACTATTTAGCAATGCAATTGAACAAAGCCCTGGCATTTGGTCCAGGTGGCACAACGTGATCACTTAACAAATAAATAAATAAATAAATAAATAAATAATTGTGTGTCGGTCCACCAGGAAAATGCCCGATATGCCAGATTACCAGTCCAGCCCTGCAACTGACAGTTGGAGTAGAGTACAGAGCTAAACTGAGAGTGAATGCTGAACTCACACGTCAGATGTGCACAAACACGACTCCAAGTGTATGCTAACGTTGCTCATTATCTGCTGCATGTGTAAAGAAAAAACTGCTTGTTAACAAATTTGCTCTACTAACTTTTGAGATGACAACAAGTCAGCGCTGTGTTTACACTTGTTGCTGCTGTCTCAGAGTGGCCACTGTTTCAGTTAATGCACGATGAATCTCAATCAACCTAACCAAGCCCGAGTGAAAGTAAAAGCAAAACATAGCCCATGAAGCTCTCTACTTGCTGTTCTTGAATTAATCTGAAGGCCACGTGAAGTTTCGAGGTGTGCGGAATTTGACTCTGCAGAAAGTTGGCGACCTCTGCGCACCATTTGCCTCATCATCCACTGACCCCACTCTGTGATTTTATGTAGTTTTTGTACTTCCAAATTGCTTTCACTTTGTTATCCTTTGTTATCCACTTTGTTATCCCACTAACAGTTGACTGTGCAATACTTAGTAACAAGGAAATTTCACGACTGCACTTTTTGCACAGGTGGCATCCTATCATGGTACCATGGTGAGCTCCTGAGAGCAACCCATGCTTTCACAAATGTGAAAGTATGATTGTAGAAGCAGTCTGCATGCCTAGCTGCTTGATTTTATACATCTGAAGTCAATGATTTTGATAGGTGACTAAATATTTTTGGCAATATTTTTTTTCTCCGATGAGAGCTAAAACGTCTTCAAGCAACTTAAAGAAGTCCAGACGCTTTTCTTTCCAAGCTCCTTAAACACAGTGTATCATGGCTGACGTAGGCAAGGAGCAGGGACAGTTTGCTGGTCCCCTACAAGGCTAACACAGAGACCGGAACCACACACCTACAGCCAATTTATAAATCACTCAATAACCTAAAATACATGTCTTTGAACCTCAAGATGAAGCGAGGACTCTGCACAGATTCAGGGAGAGTGAAAAGGTCCTACTACCTACTGTTTTAAGCCTACACTTCTAACCACTGCACCCCTGCGCCACCCAACCTTTACATTATCATTCCATATTTTTAAGTAAAGGACCTTATTTATGGCAAACCATATATTTCAAAGGAACAAGCCTTTTTCCTTCTCTTGAAAATTGAAGTGTTTTCTTCTGTGCACTCCTGAATACATGCGTAAGTGTGTGGGATTTATTCAGGTAAAGTGGTGAGTCATGCGGAAAAAAAGTATAGTTGAAAATTGGAATGTATGCAACAAAAGTATGTGTGCAGAAATTCGGAAAATGGACACTGTTCTAAAAGTTTCTCCAATCACTCCTAAATTTGTCAAATTATCATATGATTTTCAGCCAAACCTGGCAACGCTGCCCATGGCTCTCCATCTCTCTGTACCCCAACCTTTTCTCTTTTTTTTGGGAGGACTGACAAATGATGTGCTCAGAGTGAGTGGAAAGGAAACGGAGAGAGGAAGGGAAAGCGCTTGGCAGAGAAACGTCCAAGCGAATCGGGCAAGAGAAAATGCAGAGAATAAGTGATTGAACCGGTGTGGTAGAGCGAGTGGGTGAAGGAGCGAGCGAGAGAAAGGGAGAGAGAGGAAAGAGAGGAAGAGGAAGAAGCGGAGGAGGTGGAAGAGGTGGAGGATATATTTAGAGCTGCACCTAATCAACTTCTCCGTCAGTTTGTGTCTGTGGGGGTGAAAGAGAGAGTGAGGAAAGAAAAGTGCGCACACACACACACACTAGGGTTCAACACTGAAAATCAATATGCAGCCCACTCGCTCACTGAAAGCAGCGGCCAGAGAGAGAGAAAGAGAAAGTGAAAGGCAGAACAGGAAAATGACCGGATGAGGAAGCAACAGCTGAGACAGCACAAGTGGAGGACAACTGCTTTAGTTTTATCACTGCACATAATTCATGCACAACAGATACATCAAGCTTTTCTGTTGTGCGGCACTCAGGTACCACGTGTACGTTAATTCGAATTACTGGCTGGTAATTTCTCTTGCTTAAATTGGCGTTGAAGTAATCCCTTCCTGTTGAAATATAAGACTTCAATAATCTCAAGCTGTTTTCACACCATTTTTCACACTTTGTTCATAGCTACCTCTTCAAACACACAACAAACAGCACAAAGTGTCAGACCAGTTTGACACCATATATGACATAAACATAAACAGAATGCAATCATTTGTAGCATTTTTAGTTAAAATCTACACCTTAAATTGTTTGCAAAGACAAAATAGAACATCCGGAAACAAACAGTTTAAATATAAAGTGAAGTGAAAAAGAAGGTTTTCACAGGACTCTGCAGTGCTGGGAACTCTGAGTAGACCCCATGATTCAGTAACTTTCGTATTAAGTATCTTAAGATCCAGTAACTTGAAGTAATTGTTTTCTGTGTGACTTTATCAGTCTGTCACATCATTGTGGAGGAATTTTGGGCCACTCTTCTGTACAACATTACTTCAGTTCACTGAGGTTTGCATGCATTTGTTTCTGCACAGCTCTCCCAAGGCCCAGTATTTCAATTGGGTTGAGGTCTGGACTTTGACCGAGCCATTGCCGCACCTTAATTTTTTTCTTTTTCTGTTCTTGGGATTATTGTCCTAAACTGATTTGGACCAAGCTTTAGCTGTCACACATATAGGGTCACATTTATGCTGGAACTCTAGAGCACTTTGGTATACATAGGAGTTCATGGTCAACTCAATGAGCAAAAGGTGTCCCGATCCTGTGACTGCAAAACAAGCCCAAATCATCACCCATCCACCACTGTGCTTGATAGTTAGTGTTCAGTTTGCAGTATTATGTCCAAACACCTGCACTTTGGTCTCGTCTTCCAAAGAACATTGCTTCTGATGTTTTATGGTTTGTTCAGATGCAAGTTTGTAGACTTAAGCTGTTCATTTAGAAAGAAGAGGCTTTCTTCTGGAAGCCCTTTTAAACAAGCCACACTTGTTCAGCCTTTGTCCAATTGTGCTGTAAGGAACTTTTAATGCACAGACTGAGGCCTGCAGTGTGTGAGATGGAGGTTTTGAGTGTTTTTGCCATTTCTCTGAGCATTGTAAGGTCTGATCTTGGAGTGAATTGGCTGATTGTGGCAATGTGTTAACTCACCTGAATGTCGAAGTCCAGCAAACTGGCAAAACTTCTGCTGTTATAGATGTGCTCACACTTGCTCATGATGGATTAATCAAGTGCATCAACTGACTTCTACTTACCCTCTTAAATCCTATGGAAGCAGTGAGGTTTTACTTAGTTATTTTGAATCAGATGCAAGCAAGACATAAAAAAGTCTGGGATAGACATTTTCCACAGTATTTCAGCACTTATACGTTTTAGCAGAATCTCTAAGTATTTGGCCCCTGAGGAAAGCAATTGCTATTTTCGCCTTCTTGTTGTCGGGTTGCAATTCAGGACCTGTTTTTGTCTTTTTTTTTGCCATAATATGAAAAATATTTGCAGTGGATGAATCAGAATACAGGCAAAATAAGCAAGGCCTTTCCTGAAAAGCCTGCTGCTTGACTGGCACCATATGTTTCACCACAACCTGAATTTATGGTTCAGCCTTCATGTAAACGCAAGTTATCTCGCTCTGTTTACTAATCCCCATAACCTTGCAGATGTTAGCTTTGTGTTACCTTAGCAAGCTAGACGATTCGTTACCTTTTTTAGCCTCAAGGACCCTGAGTTATTTGAGTATTTATGATGATTCAGACAGCAGAGCTTGACATCAACCTCTTAACATTCATTGGGTGTTTTGGGAGACAGCTAGGGTTTGGGTTTGTTTAACAGGTTGACAGAGAATTCTCAGTTGTTAGGAGCATCAAATAAATAAATAAATAAAAACCTCCAAATTACTTCAAATAGAAAAAGTATAATAGCAATATGCCTATTTACCGTGTATGTAAAACAAAGCAAAACCCTAACTGGGTATAGCTGGTGTTGAATTAGCCCAAGAAAGAGGCAGCATTTCTAGAGCTTATCATGCTTTTCCTTTGTGTAGTACAATTTTAAATTGCATTTCTGGATATAGCATTAAACTGTGTTCCCTGACAATAGTTCTCAGAATTAAACCCATGGAATAATTTCTAGTATCATCTACTTATTCATCACGACTCCTTTGAATTTCTGGCATCTTGTAGTAGAAAATTCCAAAATCTTTGGCAATTTTATGTTGAGAAATGCTACGCCTTCATTTTACAAGACAGCAACCTCTGCCTTCACAGATGGTGCTTCCTTTGGCTGCGAGTGACAATAACCAACAACCACATAGCTGCGAGCCACAAATCACAACTCTGAAATGCAAGCTACAACCATGTTCTAGGTGTCTTCTTATTGTCTCAAACAGATGCTTTGCTGGCAAGTGATGAAGTCTACCACTGCTCTCAAGCTTGCATACTATGGCTGCTAGCATACTTCTACTCAGTCTACCCCCGATGGTTTCAATGCCAGTCAAAGGCATACAGTAATCTAGCCATTTACATCACTGAGGGTGTTTTTTATTTGTCTTCCCTTTTCTATAAAATTGCTGCTCACCTCCAGGTTTTATCTAAAGACCATCTACATAAATCCTTATGTGTGCATGTGCACGTGCTAAGATATTGATAGCTCAGACTTAAGGTCGATACTGTGTAGGCAATAATGAAGCCGGGATGTAGGAATGATGGCAACAAGAGCATTTAACAAGAGGAGGAGAAGGAGGGTTAGAGCTCATATACAGTAGCCCCACCCCCACCCACCTCCCCGCCCAACATCTCTCATTAGCTCATGATCGATCCCCTCTCTGTGTAACCCACACAGAGAGAAAACGCAATTAGAGCCTTGACCAAATGATTGTGTGAACTGCTGATCGATAGGCAATCACCACCTGAGAGGGGCAGGAGGCCGGCTATGGAGGGGAGAGAAGGGGCCAAAGGGTGAACGGGTGAGTTTGGGGTGAAGAAGTGAGAATGAGGGAATGGAAAAAGTGAAGGGCTTGTGTAGAAAAACAATCACGGCTAATAACAGGGGATGTGAAGGCCATTCTGTGAAGAGGGTCACATCACCTTAAAATATCATAAAAAATTAAAGCAGTAAAGGTCACTTTGAAGGTTTTGTCCGAGAGGAAGGAGACAGAGACAGCTGTACATGTCTGAAGCTGGAGAGTGAACCCATATTTTAGCGATACCACACCACACACTTACATAAACCAGATGATCTTATTAGGCTTTTTCTTTGCTATCAATACTACTTTTTTGAAACGTATTAATGAGGTGATGCATCTGCTCAGTCTCAGCAATGTAATTTAAGTATCGAGCACGTTAAAATTATATTTAGCTCACAGCCTAATGGAGGTATAATGGATATAGACTCCTGGTGATGTTAAACATGAGTTCATCATTCTGCAGTTAACATTGATCTGAGTGGGTAAAGTATTGAAAACAACAGGCCCCGTGGTTAACATCGGTGACCTCGCTCTCTCCACGGACATTGTTACTGCTACAGTTTCGAAAAAAATCAACAAATTCCCATAAAGCTGTCGATTCTCCCTGTACCTGCTGCCTTTGGCTTGTTTTTATTTTATTTTATTTTTTAAAATAAATCTTGTAATAAAAAGTTTAAACTGTGAACAGAACAACATTTTAAGCTTTTGGTCTTTTGAAGATATAATTGTGCACGAGACAATGCTAACTTCCTGGTTTGAGACCGGATGTAGGGTTCTACATTTCCAGTAGCTTTACTTTGCGGTCAATCGCTACTGCGAAGATATCCTCCAAAATCATGTCCAAATCTAATGATCAATTTTGACATTTAAAGAGTTTAGATCGATCAGTTGTTTACATCACTCAACACAAGCAGAACTGCATCACTGCAGCAGAAGACACATTTCACATTCAGAAGCACATCTCTGTATAGTGACTGGTCTTATGATTTAAACAGGCAAATGCTCAGCATTCAAACTACAGGTGAAGAATAGTCAAACCAGATGTTTCCCCGTTATGTCGATATCAGCTAGTCAAGTACACACCTACACAGCATGTTAACAAACCGTGTGTCAGGTTTCAGTTAACGGACTCAGGCGCAGACCGGGACTCCTTACAGGATTTGCAGATTTATTTCACACAACGACACCAGGTGATGCTATTTACAAAGTGCTGGAGGGAGGGGAGGGGGGTCCAGGGTTCCGGGGTATGTGAGGGAAAAGACGGGGATCTGACGTCCTCCAAAGGCTCTCTCTCTTCACTCCCTACACTGGGGAAACACCAACCACACACTCGTCCACGGGATGACAGGCAGGCAGGGAAAGGTCCGGGATAGATCTGTACACAGAGATAATAGTTAGAGGCGAACAGACGGAACGAACTCACAGATCCTTATTTGCAATCTACTGAGCGACTGACGCTGATAACTCAACGATCCAGCGACGAGTGACACAGTGCTGCTGTCTTAAATCGGCCTTGTGATTATCCCGATCGGCAGCAGGTGCGTGGGCCAGGGGCGGGAGCCCGTAATGAGCATCGCCCCGGCAGGAGAGGGAGCAAGAGAGAGAGAGAGAGAGAGAGAGAGAGAGAAAGAGAGAAAACATGTTGCCTAATACAGAATCAGCTGGTGAGGCACAGGGACCATGACAGTACCCCCCCCTCAACGGGAGCCCCCCGGCGACCCACCAGGCTTATCCGGATGCAGACGATGGAACGCCCGCAGCATGCGCCGGTCCAGGATGGCCGCCCGAGGGACCCAGGACCGCTCCTCCAAGCCATAGCCCTCCCAATCCACCAGGTACTGGAAGCCACGCCCCCGCCGCCGAGAATCCATGATACGGGTGATCGAGTAAGCCGGCAGACCGTCCACGAGCCGGGGGGGAGGAGGGGGCCTGGAAGGCGGGCACAGAGGACTGGACCGGAGAGGTTTAACCTGAGACACATGGAAAACATCGTGTATCTTCATGTTGCGAGGCAGCTTGAGCTTAACGGACACAGGGTTAACCAAAGCAGAGATCTCGAACGGGCCGATATAGGCAGGAGAGAGCTTCCTGGATTCCGCCCGGATGGGAACGAAGCGTGTGGAAAGCCATACCTTCTGCCCAACAGTATAGGCGGGAGCGGAGGACCGGCGGCGGTCAGCGAAGCGTTTGTTGCGGTCCTTGGTGCGTAACAACGCAGCCCGGGTGGCCTTCCACACCCGACGACACCTACGCAGATGCGCCCGGACGGATGGCACAGAGTGTTCGCCTTCGATGGAGGGAAAAAGAGGTGGCTGGAACCCCAGAGAAGCCTCGAAAGGGGAGCGGCCCGTGGCGGAGGAGGTCATGCTGTTGTGGGCGTACTCGATCCAGGGCAGTTCCTCGCTCCAGACGGCCTGGTTGGAAGAGACGACGCAGCGCAGGGCCGCCTCCAACTCCTGGTTCGCCCGTTCGGACTGGCCATTGCTCTGCGGATGATAACCAGAGGAGAGACTGACCTTAGATCCCAATGAGGTGCAGAACTCCCTCCACACACGGGACGTGAATTGAGGACCCCGGTCAGACACGATGTCATCTGGAATGCCGTGCAGGCGAAAGACATGGGTGGTGAGCAGGCGAGCAGTCTCCAATGCTGTAGGCAGCTTGGGCAGAGCAACAAAGTGAGCCGCCTTAGAAAAGCGGTCAACGATCGTGAGTATGGCCGTATTACCTGCAGATGGCGGGAGGCCGGTCACAAAATCCAGAGAAATATGGGACCATGGTCTGGTAGGCGTGGGTAAGGGATGAAGCGGACCCGAGGGTGGCTGGTTTGGGGTCTTGTTTCGAGCGCAGGTTGCACACGCGGAGACGTATTCCTTGGCGTCCCGGCTCAGGGTGGGCCACCAAAAGTAGCGCTGCAGGAAAGCAATTGTGCGGTGTATTCCTGGGTGACAGGAGAAACGGGCTGTGTGTGCCCACTGTAACACCTGAGACCTGACAGGTTGGGGAACGAACAGGCGCCCCGCAGGACCGCCTCCTGGATCCGGTTCGGCTCTCTGAGCCTCGCGAATGGCCGACTCGATCTCCCAGGAGACAGCCCCCACCACACAGGTGGCCGGGAGGATGGGAGCAGGGTCCGCCGGGTCTTCGGAGGTGGAGAACTGTCGAGACAGGGCGTCCGGCTTGACGTTGCGGGATCCTGGCCTGTAAGTGATTGAAAAGTGGAACCGCGTAAAAAATAGAGCCCACCTTGCTTGTCTGGCGTTAAGCCTCTTTGCGGTTTGCAGATATGCCAGATTCCTATGGTCTGTCCAAACGATGAACGGTTGGGCAGTGCCCTCCAGCCAGTGCCTCCATTCCTCCAAGGCGAGCTTGATGGCAAGAAGTTCCCGATCGCCAATGTCGTAGTTGCGTTCTGCGGGGGTGAGACGACGGGAGAAAAAGGCACACGGGTGGAGCTTACCATCCCTCTGTTGTGAGAGGACCGCTCCTACTCCCGTGTCGGATGCGTCCACCTCCACCACAAACTGCAGGGTCAGGTCGGGCTGGACCAGAATGGGTGCTGAGGCGAATCGCTCTTTCAGCTCCAGGAAGGCTGATTGGGCAGCATCGTTCCACTGAAAAGGAACCTTGGGAGAGGTCAATTGCGTTAAAGGCAGAGCTACCTTGCTATAGTCCCGGATGAACCTCCTATAGAAGTTGGCGAAGCCGAGGAACCGCTGCAGCTGCCGTCGGTTGGGGGGTTCAGGCCACTCCACCACGGCTTCCACCTTAGCTGGGTCAGGACGTAGGTCTCCCTGCTCGATGACGTAGCCTAAGAAGGCAACTGTGGACACGTGGAAGACACATTTCTCACCTTTTACGAACAACCGATTTTCCAGCAGGCGTTGCAGGACCTGTCTGACGTGGGTCTCATGCTCTGACAGTGATTTGGAGAAGATCAGGATGTCGTCGAGGTAGACGAAGACGAACCTGTCAATGAAATCCCTCAAGACATCATTAACGAGTGCTTGAAAAACTGCAGGGGCATTAGAGAGGCCGAATGGCATAACCAAGTATTCAAAGTGTCCGAGGTGAGTATTGAAGGCGGTCTTCCACTCGTCGCCCTCTCGGATCCGAACTAAGTGATATGCGCTCCTCAAGTCCAATTTGCTGAAAACTGTCGCCCCCTGGAGCAGCTCAAAAGCAGAGGTCAGAAGTGGGAGTGGATATTTGTTTTTGATGGTTATGTTATTTAATCCACGGTAGTCGATGCACGGGCGGAGAGACTTGTCTTTCTTCTCGACGAAGAAAAACCCTGCTGCTACGGGCGATGAGGATGCGCGGATCAAGCCGGCGGCGAGGGACTCTGAGATGTACGACTCCATAACCTCTCGCTCCGGTAGAGAGATGCTGTAGAGACGGCTAGTAGGCAATGGCGCGCCAGGGAGTAAGTCGATAGCGCAATCGTACGGTCGGTGAGGAGGCAACGACTGGGCCCGGTCCTTGCGAAACACTTCGGCGAGATCATGATAAACAGGGGGTACTCCGGACAAATCGGAGGGCGCGGTCGACTTGGCGAGGGAGGCTGGTGTGTGAGGCGGTGAGGCGGATTTAAGGCAGGTCATATGGCATTCCTCTCCCCACCCCGTAATGCGTCCCGTAAGCCAATTAATGCACGGGTTGTGTTGACGAAGCCAGGGGTGCCCGAGAACGAGCGGCGTCCGAGTGGCCTTAAACACAAAAAAACATATTTCCTCAGTATGGTTGCCAGACAGAGTGAGAATAACGGGCTCAGTGACGTGAGTAATGTCAGGTAGGCGCTGGCCGGACAAAGCAGTGACACGCAAAGTGTGGGGAAGAGGTTCCTGCCCTAGCTGAAGGCGGTCTGCTAGCTCAGAGTCGATAAAATTCTGTTCCGCCCCTGAATCTATCAAAACGGAGAGAACATGACCTTTGGTGTTGACCGTGAGCTGGGCAGACAGCATTAACCGTGGAGGAGATTTGTCTTGGCTGAGACCGCCCACCAGCACTCCTACCGTCACTGGTGGGCGCGACCTTTTGCTCGAGATGGGCAAGAGGCGACCACATGTCCCTTGTGGCCGCAATAGAGGCACTCACCGGCAGAGATACGGCGCTGGCGTTCCGCGGCAGAGAGATGCGAGCCTCCAATCTGCATGGGTTGCTCTCCTCCGTCTGCGCTCTCTGCCTGCCGGGAAGAGCTGGGCTCCGAGGTGGAGCCAGCCCTCCACTGCCCCGTGGCCTCCTGGGAATTGTAGTGCCGTGGCAGACGACGAGCTCGCAGCCGGTCATCCACCTTAATACATAAAGCCATTAACTCGGTAAGAGAGTCGGGGAGATCTCGCATAATGAGTTCATCTTTCACCTCCTCACGAACATTATTGAGCAGTGCACTCCGTAAGGCCTCCGGGCCCCAGCCTGTCTCTTCAGCCAAAATCCAAAAATCAATAGAATAGTCAGACATGCTCCGCTTCCCTTGTTTGTAGTTCAGCAGACGAAGCGCGGCGACTTCAGCGCCTGAGCCCTTATTGAACACAGTCTGGAATTTAGACAGGAAATCAGCATAGGCAATCCCAGGATCCGAGCTAAGCACGACCTGAGCCCACTTTAAAGCCCGGTCCCGCAGCAACTGGACAAAAAAGGTTATTTTGGCACCGTCGTTGTTATGGAAGCGCCGCTGCTCACGGAACACAAGAGTACATTGAGCCAGAAAACCAGCACACTTGTCCGACTCACCCGTAAAAGGTTCCGGCGTGGGCAGGGGTCCGTCCGAGGGTGGCGGAGGTGCCGGAGGTGTGCTCGCAGCGGCAGGCGCAGGCTCCTGGGGGGCGGGAGCCGCCGGCCGGGGATCACTCTCCAGAGGTGTTAAGCGAGCGACCGCCTGCGTAAGCGCCGCCATTTCGTGGTGGAGCCGCTCGAGCATTTGCTCGTGTCGAGCCAGAGCAGCTCCCAGAGCGATGAGTGCCTGAGCGACAGGGTCCTGAGCGGCTGGGTCCCGACCTGCTGAGTCCATGATGGCTGGATCGTTCTGTCAGGTTTCAGTTAACGGACTCAGGCGCAGACCGGGACTCCTTACAGGATTTGCAGATTTATTTCACACAACGACACCAGGTGATGCTATTTACAAAGTGCTGGAGGGAGGGGAGGGGGGTCCAGGGTTCCGGGGTATGTGAGGGAAAAGACGGGGATCTGACGTCCTCCAAAGGCTCTCTCTCTTCACTCCCTACACTGGGGAAACACCAACCACACACTCGTCCACGGGATGACAGGCAGGCAGGGAAAGGTCCGGGATAGATCTGTACACAGAGATAATAGTTAGAGGCGAACAGACGGAACGAACTCACAGATCCTTATTTGCAATCTACTGAGCGACTGACGCTGATAACTCAACGATCCAGCGACGAGTGACACAGTGCTGCTGTCTTAAATCGGCCTTGTGATTATCCCGATCGGCAGCAGGTGCGTGGGCCAGGGGCGGGAGCCCATAATGAGCATCGCCCCGGCAGGAGAGGGAGCAAGAGAGAGAGAGAGAGAGAGAGAGAGAGAGAGAGAGAGAGAAAGAGAGAAAACATGTTGCCTAATACAGAATCAGCTGGTGAGGCACAGGGACCATGACACCGTGAAAAAAGCCACACAAAAATGAATGATCGCTGGTAACGGTTTCTATACATTAGTATTTGTGACTTACCTTCAAAATTACAGCGGTCCCTCGCTAATGACGCGGTTCACCTTTCACCTCGCTGTTTCACAGATTTTTTTAGTGCAAGTTTGCACTTTTTTTTTTTTTACATCACATTGTGTCCTGCGTCCTGATCGCTGCAGACGATCTCCTCCGTAACGTCTCTCCTGTACAGTACAGAATCGCTGCATCGATCGCTAGCAGTGTGACTCTGAAGTGCAGTACTGTATGTCCACGAAACGTTTTGCACCGTCAAAAAATAAAATTGGCTACTTGATTTCACCTATTGCTGGTTATTTTTAGAACATAACACCCGCGATAAACGAGGGACAGCTGAGAAATATAACATTTGAATCCCTTTTCTCTTTTGCCCTGAGGTGCGGGGGAAAAATATCGACAAGTCGATGAACATCATTTACAGATATATTGGGTAAATGCCCAAGACATCTATAGAAATGTAAATCGCCGCTTGATTCATTCATTTGCTTAACTTGTTTTGGACCGTAAACAGGGCGTGAATAGGACACCGGAAACAAAGCTCCCCACAGGAGTTTCCGTACCGGAAGTAGCATATGCTAACGTGCACATAGTCAATTAGTTTGTTTTTATTATTATATTATATTATACAGTTTCTCAGTCTGTTAGACATTGAGTTTGGGATTCTTTAATTACCTAAAACAATAACAGAAAACTCCTCAAATGGACAGAAAGTGTGTTGGTACTTTGTTTGCCACAACAGTGTGGTACTAGGTACTGATTTACCGAAGTATTTCTATGACAGCACGCAGATTTCATTCTCGCTGATACGCACGCTCACTTTAGAGTTCATAAACACACCAAGTGTCATTTGTCGGCATTTGTGTTTAATATTTAAGGAGTAAATCTGAAACTGTGCAACAGTGTGTTTCCAAAGTAGTAGCTTTTGAGGCCAAAATGTAACTCTGATTAAGTTCTCTGCATATGGTAACATCTCAATAATCTCGGTTCCTCTGATGTTGCCCGTGTAGCACGTACTTGTGTACGCAGCAGCAAGAAAGTCAAAAACGCGAACTGATCTGGAAAGAGGCAAAATGTAGACAAACTGCTCTTTAAAACAGTAAAAGAGAGGCCATTAAAACTAGGATTTAACCATATTTGGTTTCATGAAGTGGCTGTGGCTCAAGTGGTATACAGGTGTGATCCTAGCTGCTCCAGGCTGAACCCCAAAGTATGCTGGTGTAAGATGCCGGACCCTCAGCTACTCCTGATGCTTTCCCTGGTGTGTGATTGTTAGATAGAAGACAATTACATGTAGAATAAAGCGCTTGTATTATTATGTGTGTGTGAATGGGTGCTTTGAGTGTGCAACATAAGAACCAGTCTACTTACCACGTGCATTTACCGTCCACATCGGTCTTCTTCTCAATATGAATAATTCCCCATAAAAATGTATTTAATCGTTTCTATCTATATCTCGTGAAAGATTATTCCTGTGTGAGGCAAACTGGTGTCAGCAATCCACCAGCAGCACCCAGTAAAGTAAAAAGTCAACACATGGTCCTGAACAGGCCAGGAATGAATGATCTCCCAGCTGACCAACTTGCGAGTCCCTCCATAAAGGTGAACACTCAGAGCTGCTTTGTAATGATGTGCAGTAACCTTTTCCTCTCTGGGGAAAAGTGGAACCAAACAACATAACAGAGCCACCGGGGTCCCTTCACTGCAGGGGTCAAGGGTTCTGTTCATTCCTTTAATTTGTCATCCATCTGTATCTTTATCACTGGCCTCTTTTATCTTTCGTCTTTGTAATACTACTTCTGCTTATGATTGCTTGTCATATAGACTGAAGTGTCCACTTCAAAGGTCAGAAGCTGCACTTGAGGCAGTGGCATGTTCATTTCTTTTTGTTTTGAGCAATGATCCATTTATAACAATTACTGCTATTGAAAGCATGACTCCTGTGGGTTAACTGAAGGGAATGGATATGTGGGAAATGATTTTTTCCTATTAGCCTGTCACTTCATACGAGATCTATCGAAGCAACAAAAAAGAAAAGAGAAAGAAAGGAAAAAAACAATCAGGGAACTTCTCGCTTTAGCGGTCAAAAATGCTCCAAGATGAGACCAAAACCAGTGCTGAGTGTTGCCTCATCACTTAAGTGTTGCAGCTTGTCACATTTGCACGCGGTTATGAAAGCAGTGGGCACAGTTTACCAGGAAGTGTCCTCACTCTCACTTCCTTTTCAGCGCTCTACCAGGGAGAGGTGGCCTCATTGCTTCCTGCATAAATCCTGTATATTTATTCTCTCTCCTTCTTTCTCTCTCATTTCCTCCTCTGTATCGCATTGTCTTTCACTCCCACTCTTTCTAACCCCTCTCTATCCCAGTGTCTCTGTTTCACGCAGTTCACCCAATTTTCTCTCCATCTCTTTTCTCTGTGTGAATAGCTTAAAAAGCATTATGCACCACACTGATTCACTCATATCATGAATAAAATAATGCTACCAGTCACACAGGGTCTAAACCAGGCTTTGACATGGGTTTTTTTTTTCATGGCAGATACCAATATCAGCATTTTTTATTTATTTATTTTTGAATAGAGCTGCCAGTAGCAAGACATATTGAGCCAACATTATGTATTTTTAAATGTCCCTGTTTTCAGGCCAAAATTTATTCATGCTATTCATCCTCACTGGACAAAAAAACAAGTATTAATTCACCACAGACTTTGTTTATTATACTGTATTTTGCAATTGCAATTTTATGTATTATTCTTCATTTGCAATGTGATCATTGTTGAATAAAAAGTGGCCACTGGACTTTGTTTTATTCATTTTTTTCACTTCCATGCCAGAATTAGTGCTACATTGTTAATAAACCAGGGATCCCAAGATCCCGTGTAACTTTTTCCATACAAAATTATTAAAACATGGAGATCATTGACTTTCAACGTTCCGAAAATATTTTCAATTCAGTAGATGCCACAAGATACTTTCTTTGTGGCTGAGAGATTAAAATATCAGAGAAAGCCTGATGATCCTCTATGAGCACATATTTTGTAATGGTTGTTTAAAACTACACAAAGCAAAATGTTAATCACATGCAGTACTGATACGTTAAAACACGTGATGTGTGCCTCAAAGGAAGTCCCCCAGAAGGCTAAAGTGTAATTTACGGTATCTTAAATGTGTCACTTTACACACACATTTCCATTCAGGTAGTGTGCCCCCAAACTTCATCCTTCTCCACAGCTGGCTGCTGGACCAGCAGAAGTATAAGCACGACCAGTTGTACCACATATTTTGTACACTGCCTCCACTGACAGAAGTCTGTGCAGGTAGACAGGGAACCCTGGAAACATAAATGCCTTTTAAAAAGGGACAGTTTGGGAGGGCCTGATTCGTAACTATGTTGTGGTTTTACATCATGGAACTGTGTCTGTCTTTGAGCCCAAACTGAGAGATGGTTCAGGGGAGGAAAATGAACGTTGAAGGTTCTGCCTCCCTGTTAAGGTTGTGTTGTGAGAGAGGTATCTTTAAAATATGACAAGGCCTGATCATTCATGGCTTTGTAAAAAAGCAGAAGGATGTTCAACTCTGGATTTACAGGAAGCCAATAAAAGGACAATAGTATGGGGTTCATATGATGACTCTTTCCCTTCTGATACTTGGGTATTTTCAAATGAAAGCTGAAAGGGGACTTTTAGGACTATAATCCATTCTAGAAGTAAAGTAAATACCAACCTAGAAGCTAGATCTAGTCCAACTGCAGAGACCAAATGTAATACTGCAATATCAATAACTTAACATACTGAACGTGAACATTAGCAGCCCCATTAGTCTTTGCAATCACTAACTCAAAACTGTCCACAGTCCAAGAGAACGCCTCCCACGGATCGGTTCAATATGTGACCCGATTCATCGTTTTTCTTCATCATCCTATTGATGCATCAATGAAAAATGATTTCTGCATCATTAACCAAGAAAAAAAGCTGACTTATTAACCAAAGCATGCTGCTCTCGCTAACATGTCTGTTACTGCATTTCAAGCTTTTCATGTGCAGTTTCATGTCAGCCGTTGCACACATTGTAAAAAATGTCAGGTTACATCACCCCACTTACTCTCTGCAGTGGTGATGTAGATAGCAAGGCCTTTTGTTTGCATCCTGGTCTAAGCCTACTTGGATACTGACCTTCTGATATTAATCTAAAGCCATTGATGCAGGGGGTCTACATGCATATATATAGATGCCACTGCTTTAATGCACCTTGGCATTGATTCTAAAAGTTGCTTATTCTCTGCTGGGTGGAGAAAACATCCAAGGATCCATTTTTTCTCTTTTATTTGGCTCTAGTCTGTATCTATACTGTATATTTCCACTATTTGTCACATATGACGTGATTACATGAACTCAAGAGCACATAGGACTTGCGGTTTTGATGGTATGGCAAAGGGGAAAAAGCCAAGAAGGCTGCACTCATAATAGTATATGTGCGGTCAGTACTACAAACATTTGATTTATTCCTCTGACTAAACGTTCATCTCGCAGCTGCCAGCACCTCTCGCTCTACAGTAAATCTTCAGTGCAAAGATTTTTCTCTCTCTTCTTAATGTCTTGTGTTGTTTCCTTGGGTGACTTATTTAAAGCCCCCCTCCAGTCAAAAATATGTTTTCTTCTTTTCCCTACACTTGTTCGTGCACTCCAATGTCAGAAATTCTTTGTGTAAAATTACAGTATGTATGTTCAGAGTCACTAGAATGGATGCTAAAATATCCACATGCTTACAAAGAATCTGTGTCCAGCACTTAAAGTTGTGAAAATGAAAAAAAAAGTTTGCATATTCTTATTTTCTCTTTTATTACTTTGAGCGAGAACGAGCACTGTTATTTTTTTTAATAAACAATGTCTTTTCTTTTTAAAAAAAATGTATCTTTAATAAGTGCATGGCAACATTTAAACTATGTAATTTCAACATCCATTCTTATTAAATTGCAAATATAGAGCTTAACAAATTTATTAGGTTTATGCCGCAGCTGCGTTAACTTAAGTATTTCTGTAATGATTAATCTACCAGCATGTGCTAGATTGGAAAGATATTTTTAAAATAAATAAAAAAGATATAATAATGATTATTATCTATAAATGTAACATTTACTGTTTTGGAAAAGAAGCAGGCTGCGTCAGATTGGTGACCGTTCCATGGTGCACTCTGCCTCTCCCCCTTTGAGAGCTGGGATTGGCTCCTGCCCTGCTGCAGCCCTTATAAAGATAAACAAAAAAGAATGGATGGATGAAAAAATAATAGTGAAGCACCTTATTATTGTTTGATTAAGACATTAAATTACAGTTATTTACTTTCATTCCTGAGCAGAAAAATTTGTTTTAGTGGTTGAATGTTATGCTTGACTAACTTCTGACTTCTCAGAGAAGTCAAGTGTGCTGACTCAAATGTGGGTATAAAAACATTTAGTTATTATTTTTCTAATAAATGAGTTTTAGTTTAAAACAGGTTTGATGGATTTGTAAAATATTCATTATCCATTTCCTTGTTTTTAATGACAGGTGCTGAAGCACTGTGTATGTGTGTATCTATATGTGCACCAAGAGTAGATCATATACACGCAAATACACTATAACTATCTACACATACTATGGATGTTATGTGAGCATGCAGTTGAAATGCGCATAATTTAATCAGTTATTAAATATAAATTCAGTACAACACATCGCATATTAAGATTTTTATGTTTGCTCTGCAAAAGCCAGACACCAGTGTCTCAGCCATTTCTCATGTTAATAAAAGGCTAATATCAGTTCCATCACTTCTGGTCAAATCCCATCTTATCCTGCCGGGGAGACTGCACATAAAGCACTTATGAAGGGAATAAGACAGTAAATATCGCAGCAAAATACCACACAAATCCCAAAATATCAGCGGCTGCAAAAGTATTCTTCCCCCCATGGCCTTCCCATTGATCCGACAACATGAATCAGTACACGGAATCCTTTTGCTGAACAACACCTGATGGGAAATCTCTCTTTGTCTCAGGCGCTGTGGTCATTTGTGCCAAAAGGTCAGAGGTCAGAAAGAGGAGCAGCCAATTAAAGCCCTGCAGATTTGACTCAAAGTGGAAACAATCTCCAACCCCATCTGTAGACCTCTGCCTCAAGGGCTTGTTTGCCAATAACTAGCCTGTGTGTGTGTGTGTGTGTGTGTGTGTGTGTGTGTTGCACTCATACTCGTCTCTCTCATAGTATATTTTTCTACATTTAGTTATGAACTGCAACAAAAATGTTCACGTGAATGTTTAAATCTTTTAGTACCTTCGTGCACTGACAACATGCACACTCTTCCTCAGTCGGGGGTGTTGGTCCACGTGCTTACTTCTTATTTGTTTGTGGTGCAGAGGTCACTACAAGCCAGCACACTCCATTTCCCAGGTTGCCGCGGGGCTGGCCAAGGGCAGAGCAGCGCGTATTTCGCTGGCTTGATGAAACATGTCTACCTCAGTATGTGTGCGCCTTGTGGGAGGGGTGGAGGGTCAAAGATGAATGTGTATATCAGTGTGAGTGAGTGTATTATGCTCTTTCTAGTTCAAGATGGCACACCAGCAACTCAAAGCCTCATACATCATCCTGTAGCGGAGTGGCAGAGTGATATTTATGGGTGTCTGATGCTGTATATAGTACGTGTCACAGAAAAGGAGAGAGAGTTAGGATGAGCTGAAATATTACAAAGGGAGAGGGAGGTAGCGAGATTTCCTTTTTCAAGTAAAGGCAGGCCTTGCTGAGATTTATTCAAAGCCAAAAGGGGAAATGTTGTTGTGTCAGTATACAACCGATTCAGTATTAACTCAAGTATAGCTTTATCTAAGAAGAACTAAGTGACTTCAGCATCTTTGAAAAGCCAGGCTTTTCAGCCGATATAAATGGAAATATGAAAAGCACTTTAGAATTTGTTGCTCTCATTCATGCGTTCACTGGAAGCTGCCGTGACCAAGGACGAGTCACCTTACCCCCATTGACTGTATATCCAAGACAGACACAGGCCAAAGCCTTGAGGCTTTTTAAAAAAAATAATCAAACATCACAAAACCTTGGATATTACTGAGAAAACAATAACCCTGCATGCCCATATAACAATTACCTATCATTTACAAGGTTGCTTGTGCCTATTGCCTGTTGCAATCTAAACGGAGACCAAATAGGACCGCAGACGACTACTGGGCTCCAGATAAAGCTCCGTTTCCTGGAATGGTGAGACTAAGTATTGGGCTTTTAAAATGCACATTTAAGTCATCTGTCCTACCTGTGTTTGATTAAGTAGTGGAAGTAATTCAAGTTCAATAAAAGTCATGCAATAGTCCAAGCTATTTACTTACACCTTCTAATACCATGCATGATATTTAGCCTTCCAGCATTACCGCTGTTAATGACTGTGCAGGTTGTACAAATGCATCTGTTTGCTGACCGGGGCTAAGTTTAGGTCTTCTACGGGACCATAAAGTTTCTCTTCCATGGAGTCTTTACTTTAATTTTTAATTAGTTTTATTGGGTTTAGACAGTAAGTATGTAAAATGTATTTATATAGTACCATTTCACAACAACAATAAAATACAAATAGTAAATCCACTAAAACATCCACTAGTCACACGCTGGTACATTACTGAACATAGGTCTTTATTTATGTGTTTTTAGGTTTAAGAAGTCCACCATATGGGAGAACTCCATATCATCTATGGTAGTTTTTGTGTTCCTTCCCCGAAAAATTTTAGCCGATCATATTGTTGCACTTAGCACGCCCAAAGTAGAAGGTTAAGACAATTTCGCTGGTCACCAACACAGATAACTGCACACTGGTGTTACCAAGATGGGTGCTGAGGCACAAATCTTGCTGCTCAAAGGACTTTGGTATTAGACGCTGAGAGCTACAGTTCGCTACTGTGCCCAAATGCATCTTTGCTGTTCTGCTAGCATGCTGCTAACATATGCTTCCTGTGGAGACAGGGTTAAATGAACAAGTCAGTCCAAAATCAGCCAAAGTTTATTCCGTATCATATCACTACGCCCTCCGGTGGCTAACAGTCAAGGTGAGATTTAGTACTCACCCCAGCTCAGATTTGATTGAATAACTCTTTGTTGCTGATTTGTTTGAATAATCACGGCAATGCCAAAATGTGGCCCAAGACGAGTGAAAGATTGCAACATTCTGACACAAATGAATGATCTCTTTCTAGTTATTACTGCATACAGCAACAGGTGATACTGTATACTTTGCCATCAGACATTTCTTCTGCACACAGACTAATAAATCCTCTTTGTTTTGTGACTGCGCTGTAAGTCACATTTCACACAAAGTCAAAGCGACAAACCGAGTTAAGGAAATTAAATTATGTTTATTTTTTGTTCCTGCAGCTGTATTATTTCATTATTACACAGTGCAATCAAAATTACTTTCAAAATGATAAATAAGGTAAATATTCAACATACAGTGGCTTTTGGCTTTCAGTTTAGTCATTCTGTTTTAGTGATTTGACGGAAAAAAAATTATCCCAGCCTGACAAAAATAAGCCTTCAGCAAGCTTGGAGTGGAGTAGGAGGTTGTAGTCCAGGGCTAAAAACAAACTCCTAACTAAGCTAACGGCATTAATAAGAGCCAGAAATGTCATCATCTCTGGATTTGCGGTTTATAGACTATGACTTCTTGCTTCTAAGCAGTGGGTGGGAGAGAAAACTGGCTGCCAAGATATTGTTTCGTAACATTCGGCACCACTCTTGACAACCATGAGCTGGTTTTACTGGCCAGTGAAAATCGTTCCTTCCTTGTCAGTCCCACAGCAATGCCTTCCCACACACACTCACCTCTGTGGAACCCGCTGCAGGGCCGAGCAGGGGGAGTGAAGGGAGGGAGGGAAGGCTCTACAAAACAAACCTGACTGCAGGTTAGGGTTTGGGGGGGGGGGGATTGTGTCATCACTGCCAAAGTACAGCCGGCTATAGCTCTGGTCATCCAAATGTGTTAGTAATAAAGTTTTGAAAGCACACATACACGCTGACGCCAGCATTATAACTGAAAGAACACGATCATCTGTTTCTCGTTGTTGAGGAATCTTCTGAGCCGCTTCCAGAACTGCGTGCTTCCTCCCCCTACGCTTCCTTTACTCCCTCCACAGCATTACAAACTAAATTCACCCAATGTTAAATAAATTTGAAGCATTAATAAACAGGACTAATAAAACCTACTAATACTAATATTATTAAGAAAAGGATGCCAGTTTCACCCACTACTGGGGTTAAATGGGGACCCTGTCAGTCATTTTGAAAGAGACGGACACACATAGCCTCAGCAAAATGTGTGCCCAACCTGCTCTGATGTCCAGGGCATCAAATATTCCTCTAAGCTCCCTTTAATCACAGCTGAAGCCAGCACTGTTTTTCAGTGTGCTTGTTAGTGTTGTAGAGTGCTTTAACCCGAAACCACCAAGTCTTTTCCTAAACCTAAGCAGCAAGTGAAAGCCGAAGTAAGAAGCAAGTGCAAATGAAACCGATCAGCCAGTGATAACGCAGTGAAACAAACAAAGTGCTAAACGGGACATAAATCTGTGGTCTCCTGTCTGGAAAACTTGTGACCTCCTCCACCAACACTGCTCTGCTGTTTCAATGCGGACTTTGTTGCTCTTCAATGAGGACTGTTGTCTCAAAATATCCAATACTGGCACGTGCATCAAGGATCTGACATCAAAATACACAGTTTGCATATCTCTGTGGTGCCAGTGGCATCTGACAGGAGGGCAGTATTTGATGTCATAAGATGGGAATGCACTAAACTGCCTGTAGCATTTGGCATCCATAGTTCTATGCAACCCCCCCAAAGACATTCATTTTGCTTTATGTACAAAGTGAAATACCCTTTACAGCAAGGGTACATTAATTATGTACCCTTAATCATTTATGTACATTAATCATTAATTAATTATTAGGAGCTCAATTCATATATGACCAAACTCTGATAACATAGAAACAAATGAATTTTAGTCACTTGTGATTAGGTGACAACCTGTACTCTTAAAGCAGGAAAAACAAAATTGAGTATATTATACTCAAAAATCCACTTTATTCTTGGAAGGGGGAGAAATGCTATCCAGTCGTTAAGTGATGACGTGACGAATCCTACTTCCGGGCCTAAAGTAGTCTGCGTTTAATATGGATTTTTAATATGGATTTTTGTGTTGTTAACATGTTTAATGTTTTGTATTTTCTTCTACTTAATCTCAAGAAGCTCCTAAAACAGTCAGTGATCACTGTTGACCTCCCTCGGCTTCTATTACCGCTAATCATTTATTTAAGCTCAGTATTTAAAACCTTAGGATGTAACTACAGCCCAGCCCATGCAGCAGTATACGAATGACTAACTTCGTATTGTGGATGGATTATCTCAGTTGTTCTCCTGGCTGAAGTTTGGTCCTTTTACAGCATCCTGCCATGCGATTACATTTGTTCCTGACCACCGAGAACACTCACGTTAACTTTTATCGAGTGGAAAAAAAGTTAGCTTGTTTATATTATGCTAACATAGCTGTGTCGCTAGCGGTCACGTAGCACATCATTATATACCAGCTAGCCAAACTTCAGTAACCCTACAAATGTCACTGCTGTTTAGTTTTCTGTCTTCATTTATGTTGGAAGTGATAACAGAGCTGTACGTTTTAATTTGTTTCCAAAACCCGCAGTCAGGACATGCTATATTGTATTTAGATAGAAGCTAGCGAGCTAACTTCCTGCTAACTTCTAACTACGTTAAATGTTATAAATTCCGTTTTCATGGATGCCTGGATGTTAAACTCAATTGTTACACCTGGTAGAGCAGAATGCTGATCATTTTATTAAAGATGAAAGACTTTAGACAGTTTTTCAACTCTCAGTAATGCCATAATGATCGTTTGATATATGGACCTGCAGCGGAGTTTAGACCCAGCCACGGCTAGTGACGTCAGACTTAACAACCGGATATGCAGTTATCAAATATGATGAGATTAAAAACTGTAGCTGTCGGTCATTTAACCCAATCTGACATTTCAGTTACCTGTTTATAAAAAGTACCTATTAGCAAAACAGGGTCAAATAATTTCTGTCAGACATGGTCAATTCAATTATATAGCACCAAATCACAATAATAATTGCCTCAGGGGGCATTATATTGTAAGGTCAAGACCCTAAAAAAAAGAGAAAACCCCAACAAACACACAATTGATGCCCCCCTTTGAGGAAAGGCTTTGGCAACAATGGGAAGGAAAACATCTCTTTCAACATGAAGAAACCTCTGGCAGAACCAGACTTAGGGACATCTGGCGTGCCTGTCTGGGTTGACGGGAGGAAGACAGGACCAAGACTCGCAAGACAGGTTCCTAAAGTAAGTACCAGGTCAATGAACAACCTTGCAGACTGGAGAATGTAAACAAAATGTAAGTATGATCTATATGAGAATATGAAAAGTCAAAACTTTGATCTAAAATCTTTGTTCTTTAATTGTTTAAATGAAAAAGACTTTGAATAAAAAAACAAAAACTAAGCTCCATGCAGTAGTAGTTTTGGTTGATTGCATTTGTGGGACTCTTAGTAGCACTGCACTGAAAAAAATAATCAGTGGCATAAACATAAAAAAATTATTGTAATCGGTTGCACGAAATTAAGTTATGTTTGGTTAACCTTAGTTTTTTATGTTATACCTGCACACATTTTTCTGGTAACACGAACATGACTTTTTTATGTTGTTGTTATGTTTTTCATTCCAGTCAAATATTTATAGAAACCACTTGTTTATCAGACATGAACTTTTTGTGTTAATTGTATTGGACTACTATGTGTTATATTGACAAGATTATTTTATGGTAAGCTTATTTTATTTTATAACAAATTTCTAATATATAATATATAATCTAATATATAATTGAGTGTTCAATAAATAAAACTAAATTAAGGCTGATCTTACTGTATGTACTGTACACTTTCTCTTCAAAGAAATAAGCAAAACATTTTTGAACAATGACCTGTATTTTTGAAAATACTACACAGTTGTAACAATGGACTTTCAATTCAGAATATACATGGGTCATATTTGTACAATGCATCTCTTGAAAAACATTCCACAACATTCCTCAAAGTTATCTGCTGTAACCTGAATTCAACATTGTGGGGCCTTATGACATCGCGCTTATGTAAAAAATAGTTTTTTAAATGTAAGAGCCATAAGGTAATATGGCAACAGGGGTGTAATTATTAAAATGACACAAAGAAGAGACTTAAAATAACATTATAACCCACAGGCACAAAACCAAGAGACCTAAACTGATTAGTATTGGCTTGCTTCTATCACTAAACATCACAATCACTAATACTACACGATGTCTGTTTGTAGTGGTGCACCTTGGGAACAAAATTGCAAACTGGTGAAATTGGTGTAAGGCACCATTTCCATTGAGAAAAATGGACATTCAAAGTTTGAATTTTTTTTTAAAAGAGCCATGGCTTGAAAAGTGAAAACTGCAGTAATAAAGGCCCCAAGTTGAAAAGTGCCAGAAAAATAAGTTTCACCATGTACTGCAACTTTACCAGTGCTGGCTTAATGGTACATATTCGAAGAGGTAAACATGTTGTTCCCACATCATAACTGGAAAACTGTTCAATCGTACAGTCTGGTCCTGAAAACCTGGGCCTTCTTTGAAAGGCTGTTCCTTTTGAGCTCCATAACCAGTTTCTATAATACCTCGAAGGTATACTTTTCCAGTGGGTAGGTGAGGTTCAAAGTGTACATTAGTCCAAACACCATTGCAGCTGCTAGGGTATAGTTATCCAAATCCTGCCAGACTCTCTGGCCTTCAAGAACTATCCCGATGTCCTCAGGGCTGCCATTGGCATCTCTTGACTTTATGATGTAAATTCCCATGGTTGTTTCCTTATTAGATCGTTGGATAATGGCTTCATCTGTGGCCTAGAAAATGCAGAATTCCAAAATTTAATTAAACAGAACACTGGTCAAAGAACATTATACCAAATCTTATTTCAATCTGTGTCACTATTCCAAAAAATGTTAACATTAACACATTAGGTGAACAAAAATGGATTCATTACAGCATGTGACTTGAGTCCTCAGAATGCTTAAAAAGGTAATGAAATGAAATCTCCATGCAAAGAAGCAGAATACTGTCAGAGCATAGAGAGGTGTTCAACTATGAACTCCACACATAGTTCTAATGCAGGTAAAAGAAGAAAAAAACACACCCATGGTAAATTGTGAAAAACCCAGGTGATTTTCAACATACTCCTGGCATAGAGTGACAAGCAGCATTTTGTTAAAATTATTATTTTCTCTAAAGTGTATACACAAATTAATTTTTTTCTTACCTGGGCCGTGGGCTCCAGAATGTTCTGAAGTCTTCTTCCTATTTGGCCTCATCGCCTTTTGAAGACCTTTATTAGTTTGTCAGATAGCACATCTATCTGCGAGAGTAATCTGGACTGCAGTGGCATGGTGGTAATGCGCTTAAACTCTGCATTTATCTAAAAAGAGAAGTTGTCACATAAAAATGCTGTCAAAATCTCAAATCTTACAAGGTTACATCCACACAAAGTTGTTATTTTTTGTCATATTACTATTTATTAGCTATGGGTCCCATGTTGCTGAGCAGTTCCATAGTTGCCCTTACTTCCATACCACCCAAAGCCTGTTTGCAACCACAGCAGTTGCCTCCTTCTGGCCATTTTGCAGTTCTGCCAAATGACCCAGAAACTACATCTATTATTGTCATATACACATCAAGGTCTTTCATTAATACTTAGTTAAATTAGTTAATTTGACCTTTCCAGAAAATTTACCTTACAGAATGTGAGATAATATATGCAAATCTTCACTAGTAAATAAAATAATGTTATTAAAACCTTAACTGTAACACCTCTACGTAACAGCGCTAGAGAATTGTTCTGAAGCAACACCAATCTGCCCTTCAGCAGGGATAAGCACCATATATCGATACAGAAAAAATAAATTTAACATATTTATATTGTCTTTATTTTTATCTCTTTAAGCCCTCCTCTCAGTCTCTCTATAAATCAGTTAAAATAATTTGTTGAGTTTTTGTGTGTCTTTAACATGTTATCAGTACATTACATTCACTGCCCCAGAACATGAAATAAAGCCCCACGTCATGCACTTCCTCTCCTAATGAGTACTGCATAGGTGTCATGCCCTAAATAAACCCACTTTTTTTCAGTGTGGGTGACGATGTTATCAAAAAATGAATTTTAAAATCTAAGTGCAGGATTTACTATAAGGATTTCTTCAAAACTGATACGATTTTGAAGCATTAAACATTAAATTCTGCACCGATGCCTTTTTAAATGCTGCACAGGCAACAGAGTTTTATTCATCTTGTGAAATGAGATTTTTCAGCTGGTTAAAATGGCATCTTGTAGACACAGATTAGAAAATCAAAGATTAGAAAATTAAGATCAACCATCTGAGGAAGATTATTTCCACCTTATTTCAAACAAAAACTCTGCATTTTAAAGAATTCATTAACCCGGCATTTACATGCAAGCATCCCTCGTTAATACAGCTAAAATACAGCACATTAACATACAAACAAACCAATGCGTTTGTATGTTTGTATGACGCTCCGTTTTATGAGCATGTTTATCTCTTTACATCTGAGGAAACCTAAAAGGTTGACAAAGCACTCACAAAGTGTTTGTCCCTATTTATATGTAATTATATTTAGTTTCACCATATTTAGATATAGAATATATACATATTCTACAACTTAATCATTTTATTGATGTAAAGATTCACTTTCAGAAATGTTGAATAGGAAAATTCAGTTTTGTACAACTGATCAAACGGCATTACATTCACCACACGTACCTAACACTGATAATAATGTGGAAAAATGGTAATACCTACTATATATATTAGCAGTCTCACTATCAGAGCAGTCGTGTGTCTGTAGAGAGTGATGAAAATGAAGGTTGTTGGAGCTCCAGGGTTTGGTATACATCAGGGAAGACGAGAGCGAGGAAAGAGCAGGAGAGGGAGGGTGTCCAAAGCAGAGCTGTCAGAAATCCCCGGGTCAGAGCTCCATGGAAAAAAAAAAGACCAACTCAGCTTTCGTGTCCAGCGAGTGCTGCATAATTGCATCACCAAACCTTCAATAGTCCCTCCAGTGACAGATTGCATAAGCAGCATTTTCTTTTTTCTTTTACACTTGTCACACATGTTGTGTGTGCTAACAGTGGCCTGTGACAACAAGGTGACACACGAGTGAATCAGCACGGCTACAGCGTGTTTCCGTCCCATTTATTTCAAAAGCTTCGTCAAATTTTCCTGGAAGCCTGCACGGCTAGATCATCTGCAGGAAGTTTTCTTCAGGCCTTGACATGTACTTACTGAGCATTTAAATCTTTTCTCCAAAGACCTTTCAGCCCTTCAGCGTGGACTCTGTCTTGTCACATGAAAGCAGAGAGGGGGAGAAATTATGGACATACTGAAGAGATCCTCCCAAAACCTTTGAAGCCCTTTAAAGTTTATATCCCAATTTGGGATCTATCAGAGGCTTCTGAACCCTCTCAACAGCATTTCCTACAAGGTAAAGAAGTACAGCAAAGACAAACAGGGAGATAAGGAGGGAAAAGGGAGGAAAAACATGTTGCTTCATGCTCAGCTATGTTCTCTGCTTTGGTAAGTCAAGACATAAGAAGAAGGTGAAGAATATATCTGTCTCATCCTTTAAAGAAAGACTGTTTTTCTATGTCTAGTACTGTTTTAAAGCTTTTAGCATCATATGAAAAAGCTGCTTTTAGAAGCTTTAAGAAAAAGAAGTGCACGCTCCTCTCCTTTGTTGTTCTTGCCCAGCGCTATAAGACCTCTCTCTCCACCCCCCCACACTCGCTCAAGAAATCATATGGTTGATATTCTTTATGCATGCACATGCTTTCATGCCCCATATTGGATTTGCTGATAAAAATAGAGAGAAAATGAAAAGAATATTGCACACTAACAATTTTGACGTGGATATTCAAATGTGCTTTTCCAGCGGAGTGATACAAGTGCTGCTCTGAGGTCAGCTCCAATACCGCAGGCCCAAATCAACATAAAAGGGGAACCAGCTCTCCATGCCTGATCCAGAGTCAGTTCATCAAATATTAATGCTGCGTGTGGTATTCCTGGGAGCGTAGCCCGACCCGAATACAATTACAAGCAATAAACAGCAGTTCTGCTTTAATCACAAGAGCAACGTTTACATGATTAATGCAATAAACTCCAATCTCATATTGCTGTTATGAGCTCAAGCTGAGAACATAGTGCCAACGTTGTGATTATGCACATGATTATGATGATTTTTTATATTACCTCTTTTCATTTGCCTTTATCATGGACTCCAGGATTCTCACTGTAGGTGACATGGTGTGGATCTGCAGAGGAAGCTTGCTGAAAGCGCTGAAACCCAGCCAGCTTGGAAGTAAATCCGGGCTGTGTTTGAAGCCATCCCAATTCTGCCTGTCTCTCGTCTTCTAACATTTCTGCACAAACATATGAAATGTGACACTTATTTATCATATTCCCAAAATTCTACTTTCCAAAACGCCCCCTGTCCAAACCACTGTGTCACACGTTTCTTAGCTTTGCACCTCAGTTTGTCTGGAAATGAATCAATGCAGAAGGTCACAAGAGGTGAGAACAGTGTTTTGGGAATGTTTTTTAAATAGATTATGCGACTCTAAAAGGGAAACTATGACACTGAATGGTGAGGAAGAAGAGAGACAGCCTAGTGAGATCATTACCGAAGTTTCCAGAGCTGAATCAAAATGTGAACGAAAAAAACTCAAAGAGAGTGAGGGTGGCAGCAGCAGAAGTACAATAAAAGGAGTTTATAGAATAACCCACCCCCCCCTTTATCTCACACACACACACACACACACACACACACACACACACACACACACACACACACACACACACACACACACACACACACACACACCTGATTACGCAAACACACTCCTGATTAGGCAAAATCAGTAAGCTAAGGAGGACAGCATCAGTGTGATTGGAGGTGGCTGTTTGAGAAGTGAGCAACAGTAAAGAGGCTCTCCACACTGATGGCTGGCCTGACTGCTACTTGACTCACTGTGGCAGACCTCTGTAACAAGATGCCATAACCCACACGCCCTCAGCCTGCACGCACACGAACACATCTTTCGCTCTGACCATCCTGCCGTCCAAACACACAATGGCAAAACATATAATTTGTCCTCTGAAAACACTGTGTTTTCTGATCTGACACTCCTAGCAGCAACACATCATCACGCGCCTTTTAGAACCATTGCAAATCACCGGCTACACACGAGTCACTTAGCTTGAAACAATGTGGCAATGTGGCGAATTCAGGCATGGTGATAACTGCAGTGTGTGGGATGAAATGTGGACGAGATATGAGGTCATATATATCCCATAATTTAAAAAAAATAAAATAAAACTGTCTACAGCATCATTAGAAATCTATTTATCTCATTATGTATCCCTTTTTGATGCATCACAAATGTAATGTAACAACAAAAAGAGAAAAATGTTACATAATACTAATATTCTGTGTTTAGCACACAGGTCTGACATGGACATGTTGATGCCTAATTGATGCAGTTCTCATAAAACTGACTGAGTTGAATTAAAAGCATCCCCCATGTCCATCCACTTTCTTTCCTTTATCCAATTCATGGTTGCTGGGGGCTGAAGTCTATCCAATAGGCTTCCCGGTACACCATGGAACGGTCTCCAGTGTTTCAAAGGGCTAACAAATATCCATTGATCAAAGCCATAGAGAAGTATTTTAAATGTACAGTCATTCAACGAGCTGGTGCTCCTAAAGGTTCGTGACCATCTTACAGCTTTTTTTTTCCCAATTTAAAATGCTTTTCCTATTAACAGTGCACTGATTGCAACTGGTACCTCCCGCAAGGATGGCACAGTCACGGTTGGGCGACACTATTCATCATCTAATCCAGTTTACAATGAATAAACCTGCTCCTGACTAGGTTCGACCTCATGGATACATTTTGGTTACAGCCAATCCAAACAACAGCTGACCTGTAAAATCAGGGCTTACTGCACATCATCAAGAGTTTAATCAGCTACACTTTCAATCCACATACAGAGAACAGGCCTTTGGGTCAAAAGGTAAAGGAATAGAGTCCTTCTGAAGTTTTGTAGGCACACCTACACCAAAGTCCTTGCAACAGAACATTTTTTAGCCCTGTAAAAATGTCCTTCCTAATTCCCTTCTCTTCTTTTGTTTCTACTATAATTACCAAGACTGTTACAGGGTTTTATCAGTTAAACAAAAAGTGCCTTTTTAGGGCATTTGCTGAAATAATGGACGCTTTATGTCTTCTTAGAACTGTTTCCATCGCTAAAGTAGAGATGATCCACAAATAGCAGCATTAGTCATTTGTTAAACAAGCTACAAGAGATCTATGTTTATATTCACCAGCAAAGTGGCATTATGCTCCAACATAAAAATCCTTCAAGTGCTTGCACACTTAATTGTATCAACAGTCCGTGCACACAAAAGTCTGCATTATCTTACTTGCCTCCGAGGCTTGCACCTTAAACCAGCACTGCCAGGTCTTCTTGCGTTTGCACAGCACAAACTGGGACACAGAGGAAAAAACAGCATTGATGTTGTTTTTTTTGCATAACTTGGATAGACATTTAAGAACTTCATATCGTACATATCATGGATAGAGTTATGGTATTGAGCAGAGCTATGCCTTTTCTTTATTATCTTCGGAAGGAAACTGCTGATAACAGGCTTGCTGTCCTGTCATTTTTATCTTCTCTTGGACATCATGAATGTGTTCCATCTGAATTGCCAAACAGTCACATTGAAATATATTCACTCCCTCATGGATATCATTTAAAATTTGAATATACTATATCTTTATTTCTAAGTCTCCCATCTTTTCCTTTCTTGCCCTGATGCAGCTGTTGGTCTTTTTTTTTTTCCCTTTTCCAGATAGGGAATAGATTTTAATGACGGTAGTCAGAAAGCATCTGTTTTGTTCACACCTGTATTTTGGTTGCCTTACTCCCTAATGCATTATCCAGTGTCACTTGTAATCATGCTGATTTTTCACAAAAGAGCCCAACCTTGGAAATAGTTTGTGAAGTCACCGTGTCTGGGAGGCAATATATTCCATTTGATTTTATTTTTCTGAAATCATAACCTTCCTTTACTTAGGTTTTCATGACCTGAGAAGTCCCTCTCATAACACTGACCTTATTAGAAGCTTCTTCTCCATCTGCTCCCTTCAACTTTAATACATGCTTGTTTCCAAAAAACAGGAAGCAAGAAAATAATTGCCAAACACATGCTGGTTAAAAAGTACAGGATACCATTTTTTGGGGTTCTTGACATTTGGTGGTGCAGTTAATCTTCAAGGTCATCATAGATATAAGCTAAATATAATGGCTTTTCTATGATTTGAGTCACTGTATATTAAGAAGTCAAACCACCATCCGTAGAGTAAGCTGGGAGTAAAAACAGCTCTTACTTTTTTCTCTCATACAGCTGAGTGTCAGTCTGTACTACAGCTTGCTGGATGGCACAGTTTGAAGGACAAACAGAAAGGTGCCTCACTCTCTAATTGTGAAACACTCACCACTATGAAGATGTCATGCATCCAGGCTCAGATGCCTATAGTAATATATTTATCCCACTCCCACAGCTAAAAACTGGATATCCATCCAAAGAGCAGATATCTAGTTGATTATTCAGCACACACTCAGCAGGCGCTTGTTTTTTGATACACTTTGTTGGTACTGAGTTGGGCCCTCTTTTGCCTTCAAAACTGCCTTAATTCTTTATGGCAAAGATTCACAAAGTGTAGGAAACAATCCTCAGAGATTCTGGATCATATTCATCACACAGTTGCTGCGCATTTAAGTCACTTTACTGCTACACCACCAAACTACTGAACTGTGGAGACACCTGGGTACAGTGAACGTGTCGCGTTCAGGAATCCAACTGACTAGATGATTTTAACTTTTTTGACACGGCTTGTTAAAAAAAAGGATGGACATAGTCAACAACCATACTCACAATGCTCAGTTGATACTAAGAGGCCTAAAGTGTGGCAAGAAAATATACCCCCACCACCAGCTTCAACTGTTGAAACAAGGCTGAATGGATCCATGATTCCATGTTATTTAGGCAAATCCAGACAAACTTCCAAACAGTAGAAAGAACCAAGGGTCATCAGACCAGGACGGTCTTCTATTGATCCATTTTGATGACACTGTGTGTGCTGTAGCCTTAGTTTCTTGTTCTTAGCTGACAGGTGCAGCATCCCGTAGGTTCTTCTGCTGCTCTAGTCCATGTGCCATTCTTCTTTGACCTCTGGCATCAACAAAGCATTTTCACCCAGAGAACTGCTGCTCACTGGATATTTTCTCCTTTTTGGACCATTCTCTATAAACATTAGACATCTTCCCCAATCTGACGCTGGGTTTGAACTTCAGCAGGTCATCTTGACTGTATCCTGTTACATATGCATTTGTAATATGTCACAGAAAATATATTCTAATATATTTTATTCTAATTTTGTTTCCTCATTTTGAAATGAGGGTCTGTAATGTAGCCAAATATTTGACCTGCTTTCAAGTGAAAGCAATAAAAGGTACTCTTGAGTTGTCCTCGGAGTCGTGCCAAAGTGGAATTAGAGTTGAAAAAAGTAGCAAATGCTCCAAATGCCACCAGGTTGGTAAGTGTTGTGTTAATTGTTTTGCCAATGAAACATGGATGGACTTAAACCCAGCCAAGTGCAACCATCCCGTTATGTATTTTTAGAAACCAAAGAGGTGAAAGCTTCTGAGCAGTTCATTGGCTTTTGAATTCAGGTTCAGATTTTTGAGGAAAATTCCCACTGAGCCTGCGTGAAAGTGGCTAACGCAGTAGAGTTTGTGTGTGCATGTCACCAAAATGCCTCATCATATGATGGGCAACGACCAGAAAAATATTTACGTATATGAAACAATTTGGCTTTGCAGGGCATTTTTGTGTTTGCAGTTCGTAACAGATAGCGTTTGGATGAATGGATCTGAAAATGTGCACAAACTGGTACAATTCTGTGAGAATAAGGGTCTTGATGTTAGCGATTTTTTCCCCCCAAAGCGGAAGGATGATAGTGCTGTTTTTAAAGATCTGTTCTGAGTGTGTGGCTGTGATGCTTGCAGTAGATGTGCGCTGCAATTCATTTTTAAAATTTGTAAGGATTTTTAAGTCTTCCTGTGTGTCCCCAGGCTAAGATACCTGCACAGCTCTCTCTTCCTCCCTCCTGCTCGCTGCTTTATCCTTTCATCCTCTTCTGTCCGTTTTCATCTGCTGCTGGAAAGGGAAACTGTGTTCCGTCTGAACTGCCAAACATTCACTTTGAAATATATCTGCCTCTCCACAGAATCCATCAAAAATCAGCATATATCTTTATTTCTCTGTTCCCCCCGCCCCCACCTTTTCTGTTTCTGTCCTTGTGTGGCTGATGATCAACTTTGTTTCTCAGGCTGATCTTTATCTGAGTTGTGTGCGTGGAGATTTGTGATTGAGCCCACGTACTGAACATTGGCTCATTGCCCGGCCATAAATCTCTACTCTCTGAGTTTGTTCCAGACCTGGTTCATTCCATGCAGCCCTTCCTGACCGTGATGGAAGAAAACCATAAAACACCCTGGTGGAAGTCACATCTCACCCACTGTGCTTTTTATGGCCAGTTCTTATCTTTGTACTGTATATAGGACTAGCTGTCATTATCATGCAGGGTAATTAAATGCCGTGAAAAAGCTGGATAACAGGTGTAGCATGCCACTGGGAGGATGTCAAAAGTTGGGTGAGTTCCCAGATTGGCCTTAAGGGAAAATGGAAAAACATGTGACAATGACTTGACGGAGCTTGAATAACTCTTCACAATACATTGCTAAGCACTCATTTCAGGAGTGGCAACACAGTAAAATCTGTGTGGAAATAATCCGTGCACTCAATATTTTTCCACCAAACTTTTTACTTTTTCTCCTACATTTGTTGCGAGGAGTGACCACTACATACAGCTCAGCACAGTTCAGTGACTCATTCCACTGTCTTGGCTGATCAAACAAGGATTATATAGTCTCTAATTCAGCTAAAACAATATGATCTCCCAGTCTCAAACACTTCCAGTGAACTCTTGTATTAGAAGGCCTAACAAAAAAAACAAAAAGTTTATATGCCTTGTATTTCTGTTAATTCTCTATTGATTTATCGCTAATAATAACCAGAAAAGGAATAAATACATAATAATAAATATTTAAAGCCTTATTTTCATTAATAACTGAAACAAGTTTATTCATATTATCCATATACATAGTAATGGTGCTCTTTAACTGTACTTAGGCAGTGTACATTGCCAGAGCTAAATGCTAACGTGCATACAGTTCATCCTGAATGAACCATAAATGTCAGTTCCAAATTGGCAATCGATCCAGTAGTTGTGACCTTTCACTGAAAACCACAAATGTCACCCCTACGAGTGGCATTACATAAAAAGTATGGGAATCACAAAGTCATTGGGATTCATTGTCTGCATATGACGAAGGTGTGATTTATTTTTTTTAAACTTTCCTTTGCAAATGTTTAACAGCTGTACAAAATGTTATTGCAGTATTTGTAAAGATATTTCACTAGAAACCAAACCTGCCAACCTTGTGCAACCTTGGCGGTGCTAGGTGAAAAGTTCTGAGTCAGAGAGTTAGAGATGTTAGGACATCCCCAAGGGTAGGTAGAGGATACCCAAACGTTTTCTGCTTTTCCTGGATTTCCTCAAAAACCATACACTCACTTCAGCCAATCAACATGACCTATATCCAAAGGGTCAGCGTCAGCACACATGCTAAAGCATCACGAGAGTCAATTCTGACTTCAAATCAAATTTAAAATTCCTCTCCCCACATACGTCTTGAACAATCAAGCCCCATCTTAAAAACCCTCATAGTACCCCATCACCCCAATAGAGCACTTTTCTCTCAGACTGCAGGCTTACTTGTGGTTCCCAGGGCAGAGCCTTCAGCTTTCAGACCACTCTTCTGTGGAAACAGCTGCTAGTTTGGATTTTGGAGACAGACGCGTTTAAGATTAAGCTTGAAGCTTTCCTTTTTGATTAAGCCTTTAGTTAAGACTGGATCAGGTGACCCTGAACCCTCCATTAGTTTCTCTCCAACAGGCCTAGGTTGCAGGGGGGCTTCCCATGATGCACAGCGTTTCTTCTTCACCAACCTGTTTTCACTTTCTGCTTATACAATGAAGAATTATTATTAATCTCTGGCTCTCTTCCACTGAGTGACTTTTATTCTGCCTTCATCCCTTCACCCCAACCAGTGACAGCAGATGGCTGATCGTTCCCCAGACTGTTTCTGACGGCGGTTTCTTCCTGTTAGAAGGGAGTTTTTCCTCCCCACTATTGCCAAGTGTTTGCTGGTAGATGGGCTCATCTTTTATTGGGGGTTTCTTCGTATTATTGTAGGGTCTTTATCTTACAATACAAAGCATCTTGAGCCAGTTGTTGTTGTGATTTCACACTATATAAATTAAAAGTGAACTGAACTCGACAGAATGTTGTCACTTTGATAACCTGACAAGAGCTAGCACTGTTACAGTACATGTCTCAAAACTGAAGAGGAGCTTTATTTTATTCTGCCAAGTCATCAAAATGTTACTGAGAAAAGCTTCTGCATGACTGCAAAACAGATACAACATATCAGAGTTGACAGTGACTCTGTAGCCTTGTCTTCTCTTTCAGTCAGTATTAGATATGAAGACGAGTTAAAATATGTAGTTAAAACACATGGATGTGCCTGTCACTGCTCCTCGTCTGCATCCCAAAGACAAGAAATCAAATGGGCAGACATGTGCACACACACACAAACACAAACACACACACACACACAAACACACACACACCTGTTACAAGTGGATGTGGATGTTTGTCCTTCTTCTCTCCCCCATCCAGGCTAATCTCCCATTAAAATGGCACTGACTCTGCGGGCTGTGTTTACTCTGACCCCGCCGGATATGAAGTGTGTATTCCTATTATTTGAGGTTTTTGTTTTTTTTTAAAGCAACGCTGTGTTGTTTGAAGTGCTAATTCTGTTGTTCTGCCTTTATCTTGTGATCAGAGGGCCTTCTAGCCTCTCACTTCACACCTCTGGAGGGACAGGAACAGTCCCAGGTGAAAGCTTTTCACTGGATTGTCCTGGTTTTCCAGCAGCTTTAAAATTAGATAAAAAAAAAAACAACCCTCCAACACAACAAAAACAAAACAGTACTCCATTATGTACTACAACAACAAAACCATTGCTGTTTTTAATTGAACTTGAGAGAGAACTTTGAAGAGACCCAACTTCTTACAGATCATTGCTTCTTTTATTGTGGTATAATGGGTGACAAGAGTTATATTTGCAATGAAGAGAAGATAAAGCAGCATTTCTTTCCAAAGTTATTTTGCAAATATCAAGACTTTCCTCTTTGTTTTATTCCATTCAATTCAAAAGGCTTCACTGGCACGAAAGTTTTACACACAAAGGGTATACAGTACAATAAACATAAATGCCAAATATGTCATTGACAGGATTTAAAGTATTTGTATAGATGATCTCATTTCCTTTAGAGTATTTTTTTAATTTTGACATCTTATATTCTTTGAAATCTGTAATTACAGAGTTGAATCGACTAAAGTAGATGTTTCATTATTTAATATTTGTCTTACGGGTCACGAAGAAAAGTGTCTCGCCCTCACCTCCCAAGCAGTGACCACATATTCTGATTGTTGGTGGCAATAGTTTTTCCTGTTTTCCTTTTTCGGTTACCAATTTGTGGTCGGTAAGCCTGTCCTTGCTTAGAATCTGTCTCTGCTTTTTATCTCTCACAGCAGAGAGATATTCTGCCAAGTCATAATCGCTTTTAGTGCAAGATAACATTTTAATCTATCCTGGCTTGAAGTTTTTCCCATTCCAGTGTTCCAAACTGGTTTAATTTCTTGCATTGTGTTATAACTTGCATGCTTTTACTGATGTTTGGACAGCAGTGTTGCAGTGAGACTATTCAGAATGCATCTCAGAGGGGTTAGTTAGACTAATCACCATCCAACATAGGGGATTCTTTACTTGTGAAGGGCTGTATAATCGAGTTGAACTGAGCCCTAAAGATCTCTTTGAAAGTTTATCAGTGGGTAGCTGCCCAATTCTGCTCTAAATGCATTTGTTGGTGCATTTCTGCTCATGTACATGTAAATGAACCTGAATGGATGTAAATATTAGATTTCCATGAATGGCATGACTGAAAACCTATGCAGACATATCTTTTAGATGTTCTTTTTTTCTGTCCTATCCTACAATGTAAGATCCATCCATCAATCTGAAAATCAGAAACCTACACCCAAATTTATGTGAGGTAAATATTGACTTGTACTTGACAAACTTCTTGCACAGTGCACAACACTAGAATAAAGTTGGAGGGATCCAAGTGTTGGTAGTATTGTCGGTGGGTGGGTGAGCAAAGACTGTGGGGGGTCTAGCACAAAATAAATAAAATGATAACCATGCTACTGATCGTACTCCTAACTCGATGCACCAATTGGCAGAAAACTGTGGTTTGGTCTCTGGGTGATAGCCTGGATATCAACTATATTTACCGGTGAAGATGCACATGCAAGCTGGGTTGGTTTGATGCAGGAGTCAGCTGTTTGAGCTCTGTGCCAATTTGAGATCCATGGTGAGGTCCAGCTACTACCTGCACTAGAGAGCACGCAACACAAGTGGTCAAGAACAGAATTTCTGAGTGGCTATTTTTAGATTTTTTATGTGCTGAACTTTCCAAACTTTAGATTACACCTTGCAGTGTATTCACTGAGAATGATTATTTATTGTGATCTGGTTTTATGAAAGCTCTGCAACAGATTGGCAAACCATCCAGGGTGGCCCCACCTCTTCACCCATGGCAGCTGGAATAGGCTCCCAGCGAACCTAAATTATATAAGCAGAAGAAGATGGATGGATGGATGGTTTCATGATAGCCATCTACTATGTTTAGAATTTCCTGTAGCTTTTGCTCAGAAGAAGACTACAGAACAGAGTGAGCGGCATAATCTTCTTTGGGTGAGTAATCTAATCTTTAATGCACACTTAATTTCCAATTCCATTGATTACACTTGATCATCCAATTTGGCTGCTTTACCACTATTTAAAAGTTCACAAGGGGATTCTTCATCCTAAATAGCATTAAAAGATTTCTTGAAATGTGTAAAAGATATGCACATGTGGTATTAGGAAGGCAATTTGGAATATGAAATATTTAGCAGGATGTAAAGGTTTTCTTTAATTTACCAAGATAACTGCTAACTCATGCTATGGCAGTTGGTAGCATCTTATTTGTCCCAGTTCTTATGAATTGGAGAAATGAGTCCTTTGCGCCAGATGTCAGGAAAACATCCTGATTATTCCCAGCTATTGTCAGGGATCAAACTGAGTGCAGTGCTTTAGCCAAAAGAACAAAGGAGAAAGTTATTTGACACTAGCCAGACTCCTTCATATTTAGCAGTTGTGGATCAGAGTCCCAACTAAGGGAATAAAAGAAAGAAATCTGGTGTTAATTTTAAAACCTACAAATAGTAACCTAATAAAAATAAATATAATTTTCTATAGGAACTGCAAATCAATAATACTTCAATGGTCCAGAGGCCAAAAAAGCTTGTACCTGATGATCTACATTGTGGCTCTGGCAGAAAGGTTTCACAAGAATTTAGGCTCTAGATGCAATGTTTAATGTTCAAGCAACAACACTTTCAGAAACTAATACTGCTTCACAACACAAAATTACAAATGCACAACTTAGAACAACTCAATGAGGATGAAGTGCAAGTGGCTTCCACATCTGGCCAGCATGTCTGTTTAGTTTTATAGCAAAACATTTCCCAAGGACGTCTTTTGATTTGCATTTACAAAACCATAACAATGTTGAATACATTACTGCTCTAATTGTATGAAGGCAGATAAGAAGACAATTACTGTCTTTTCTCAGAGCTAAAGGGCCTTAGACACAAGAGTCACACATGAAGAGGCAACCAGAGACCATAATGCCAATTAAATCGGTGACTTCTAGTTACGACAGTCTTTTTTTGTTGGAATAGTAAATGGAGACATGTATAGAGTTAAAAAGAGTTGGAATAACAACTGTCAAGTGAAGGATTCTTTTGACTGATATCATCTATGGGCGATGATGATGGACGAATTTGAGTTAAAGCAACGCTATAATAAGAATCCTTCCGTGTTTTGCAGATAAGACTCATGCATAATCAATTTTCTCCAGGATTCACTGGAGAAAAATGGTTAACTCCAAAGCTAAAGCTTGGAACACCTCGGCCAGTGGGAAAATTACATGTATGTCAAGAACATCTGAAGAAAACCAAGATGGACACTAAATCAACTGAAGAAAAAAAAAAGAAGACTTCCAGTAAGGTTGAAATTTTTCTTAATATCTTTGCTAACATAAGTGTGTCATATATATATACTGGTGTGTAACTGTTTATTGATGGCTTTTTTCTTTTAATCTCTTTTGAAACTTGTTAGGAGGCAAAAAGCCTCGATTTATGATCCTCAATGGAAAGTCTGACATCTGTATACCAGATGTCAGACTGGTATACACCCTTTTATGATATAGCATTAAAAAAAAAAAGGTACATATCTTGACAATTTTTTGTCAGCTTTTACAGAGTGTGATAATCCATTTAGCAATGAATCCACTGGAACAACGCCTCAAATGCATGTACAGTGTTTATGTGTGTGCATTCTCCCCATCTCTCCAACTCTGAATATAACTCATCTGAAATATCTCAGTCAGGGCTGAGCTGAGCAGGTGACCCAGAAAAGTGCAAACAGAGATGGAAAGAGAGAAAGGAGGAAGGAAGCTGGGAAAAAAAAGAGTAAGTCTGATATTTATAGATATGAGGATAATGATGGTACCCAACAGAGAATGTGAACAGTGAGACTTGTGGATAAAGTGTGTATTTGTGTGTGTGTGTGTGTGTACAGTGTCAATGAGGATACATTCCAGCACTAAAGCCTGTCTGTTTGCAGATAAGACTCGTGCATCATCAATACCCGCCCTGCACCGTTTCATCAGATCAAACTCCAGCCAATATGTCTACTTATTCCTCTATTCTGATACTTGCATTTCTTCTTTTCAGCTCCAGTCGGGTAAATTGTCATAATTTTGAGTTTATGTCTTGAGATGCAGAGGTTTGCAGAGATTGTCTTTAGCCAAAAGAGGGTTTTACGCAAAAATGTAGACGACATTAAGTAAACACTCTTTCAGACCCTCCTCCATCTTGTAAGGAATGCAAAGCATTACATTCTCTAAGGAACACCTCACCTCATATTTCTAAGACTCCATACTAAACAAAAACAAACCAACAAAAGAAAAAACAAAACAAAAACCATAACTGGTTTAAATTTGGTTGTGCTGCCTTCAAGTTTGTCCTGTTGTGCAGAATGCAACTTATTTCAGTACCGCTGTTATGTTTAGATTACTCCATTGAAGTGCTGTTATGATCACCTGCTTGTACTCTGTATGTTTTTAACCATGGACCCTGAAACCAACATAGACAGCAAACAACTTCTGTTACAAATTCCTGAGACTTCTGTTTATCCATCCATCTTTTTCCACTTATCCAGGGCCGGGTCGTGGGGGCAGCAGACCAAGCAGACCCAGCCCAACCTCCCTCTCCCCAGCCACCTCCAGCTCACCCAGGGAAACACCGAGGCATTTCCAGACCAGCTGAGCTACATACTCTCTCCAGTTTTGGGCTAGAAAGTTAGGACATGCTTGGAACACCTTGCCCAGGAGGCATCCTCATCAGATGCCTATGCCTCCTCAACTGGCTCGTTTTTGTTTTGAGGGGCAGCAGCTCTACTCCGAGTCCCTCCTGAATGACGAAATTCCTCACCCAGCTCTAAGGAAGAGGCCAGCCTTTAAAGAAAGCAGATTTCTGCTGCTTACATCTACAGTCTCAATCCTTCAGTCCCAAGCTCAGATGTGTGCGGAGGGTGCAGGTCCTGGCAGTTGGAACCCTGATTATTGAAGATGGCTACTGGGACAGGGAACTACACCTCTCTGGTGGAGAAGGAGCCTGAGTGTGTTAGGTTGAGGAAATACTGACTAGATGTAGTCTGACTCACCTCAATGCAGATTAGGCTCTGGAACACTGTGCTACCTGTACGCTAGCATTTTAACCAGTATGTGAGAGAGTTACTTCCCTGTGATTTGGGTCAGAGGACTGCTCTTTATTGTTGTTTGTACTAATTTGCCAAACGACAGAGTACCCAGCCTCCTTGGAATCACTAGGTAGGGTGTTGGATGGTGCACCATCGGCTGAATCCGTCATCCTATTGGAGGATTTTGGCGCTCGTATAAGAATGACAGTAAGAGGAGTTGGACTTGTGTCAAGGATAAAGGTTCAGAGTGTCCAAATCTAAAGGTCTGTTCTTCATGAATTAATCCCTCTAGAAATATTGCGGAGAACATTTCTGTATTTTCAGTGCACCAACACAAACTTTGATCACCACCCACTAGATTTGTCTCCTTGTGATTTTAAAAAACTAAACGGAAGCTGCTGTTCTGATAAATTGAAGGCGATCCAAAGAAAATCCCAGAGACAGAAGTAAAAAAGGGACAGAACTAGCCTACATGGAGTGCTTGAAGAATAGGAACCCTGGTGGAAGGTGACAAAAGATGCACAAGAAGATTACATTGAAGGGAGGACTGTATAAATATAAATTAGTTAAAAATAACAGTCTTAAGAGAAAAGATGGTAACAAGTGAACATTTGACAGGAATGCAAAGTATTGTTAATTTATCTAATTATTTAAGATCAAGGAAACAAAAACACTGGTTTATTAAGTCTGCATCTGCTATGGTTAATTTTTTTAAAGTATTGTGATCATATACAGACAATATATATGTTTTCTAAAAAGAAAAAAACCCCCAAGAAGTTAGTTTTCCGAGTTTTGTGGCAAAACCCTAAACTTAAGTAGATAGTTTTTAGTTTTCTCTCATTCATAATATTTTCTAGCTTGTCCCATACAGAGCTCTGAACCAACCAACCAGCACCCTTCACTGATTTTTTTTGAAATTCTTTGGCATGAAACAAGTCAAATGCAAATATGCCAGATGCCAGCAGGAGCATGTTCAGTCCAAAACTATTGATACTGGCCTTCAGAAGCCCATATTGGTCAAACTCTATTTTCAGCATCCTTTACAGGCAACATGGATCCCTTTCTTCTTCCATCCATTGTCCCTTCTTCCCTCCTTCCTTTGTTCCGTTCACCAGTGTCCTTCCCACCGTGTTGTCATGCAGAGCCAGGCGGTAGACTGTAGGCCTGCTGACACTCTGTTCCATCGCTCAGACCCACACTGTCACCTGCCTCATTAGTGCTGAACTGGTGGAGAGAAGACACACAAAAATCTGCAAGCCACGTGAAACGCACACACACGGTCAACAAATGTGAATGTACGCACATGCTGCCAGATACACAGCCAGACATTCACATGCACAGGCAAGCATCCATACACTCAACTGAGAATGAGAAAAAATAAGGAGGGAAGAACTTGTTCTAGGTCACTGATATGTGTGACAGCAAGCCAGAGTCTGTGCAGCTGAAGTCTTTTCACAGAGCCAACTGTCTTGCTGCAACAGCGGGTTTTGATTTTCCTCTTGTCTGACAGAAGTGACTTACGGCCATACCGGTGTCTGTTAAAGACCCGAGGAACCTTGAACAGGAAGCGATGTGTAGAAAGTCCAGATAAGTCCAGCAAGCAATCCTGTAGCTAACATTCAGTTAACATGGGCTGAAAGCAATTTTTCCAGTTTTTGTGAACTAAACCTGCCAATAGCCCATTTGCTGTGCCAATATTCATCTTTTGTACATTTTACCATTTTCATGCTAAAAAAATATTCAGTGTTTTGTCCTGAATTGTGTTCTTGGCAGAATGGAGCGGCCTCTGCAAAACAGCAATTATGAGACACAGAAACTCATCACTAAAGCGAGACATTATAATAGTAATGATGATGAACACATTCACACGTACTTGTGTGGAATCTGATTAAAATGTCACATTAGAATCAGTTCAGGTTGAAGGTTCCAACATAGACGGCCAACGGCGTATTTATCAACTATGCGGTAAAAGCCACATGAGGCTATAATTCTTATTAAATACCAGAAAACAAAATAGACGGTAATATCAAAAACTGAACAACAACTTTGCTCTGCTGTCCTTACATCCTTACCATTAGTGGGCATCAGTGGCGTCATTTTAGAATTCATTACCGTTTTCACTTAATTCCGACAGGCCAAGACTCTCAAGTCTTTTTATTAACCTAACATTTTGTTTCTATGTTTTCTTCCTTGACAATTACTTTCACTCTACACAATTTCCTCAGGCGAGAGGATTTGATTTTCTCTAACCAATGACTAGAGGCCAATGTACATGGCAGCTAACAGTATTGCAAAAAAACAAAAAAACAAGTTTACCCTGCTCCTCTTTTTGTTGTCCAACAACCATGCCTCGGGTGTCTTGAAAATAGGCTGGCACCATGTAAAGTATCCCTATCATAGCACACAGCTACTTGACAACAGCCTGACAGTTCCACAAATATAGCTGAATTTTAAATTGTTAGTCTTCATCGGAAACAACTGATTAAAAAAAGAAAAGAAAAGAGTTTTATCACAATGCCAGACAAATCTTGGAGTGCATAGACTTAAAGGTTTGGAAGGGTTAAAGGTTTAGCGCTTGTAAGTTCTCATGTAAACAAAGAGATGAAACCATGAGATTTTCCACACTACCTAGAGAAAGCATGTTCACTGATTTCAAGTATCAACTTGGGCTGCGAGAGAGAGACTCCTACTCAAAACAATTACTTTTACATGAATCAAAAGTAGACATTTTGAGTAGGAGTTTATCAAAAACAAAAAAACAAAAACCCTACAATATATTCTTAGATTTATCTTATATTCTTGGCAGAAATTCAGGTTGGCATAAATAATTCAAATTCATATTTCCTATTCATTTCTCATTTGGTAAATGCACAATTTGTACCCCCACAGACGAGTGGACCAAAAAAAGCAAACTAAACTTGATGACTCAGTATTTTAAAGCTGGCAGTTAATATCTGGAGTTATGAAAACAGTGATTGCATGAATGATATCAGAATTTATTTTAAACACTTACATCCATCCATTTGCTTCCGCGTATCCTTTCCAGGGTCACGGGGGGCGCTGGAGCCTATTCCAGCTGTCATAGGGCGAGAGGCAGGGTACACCCTGGACAGGTCGCCAGTCTGTCGCAGGGCTAACACATAGAGACACAGACAACCATTCGCACTCACATTCACTCAGATTCACACCTATGGCTATTTAGATTAATCAATTAACCTATACCCACTAACTGCATGTTTTGAACATTTATGTAGTTAAGTCAAAACAATGGACCAGCAAATGAATTAAACTAGGCCCTAATGTAGCTAGCTAGTTCATTTTTTGTTACTGTGTAACTGATTTGCAGAGTTAAAAGAACTCTATCATTTGATGCATATTACAGGTAGTAATTCTGATTTACTTCAATGTCCTTTACAATCTTAACAACCTATTAAAAAGCTAGCTAGAGTGGAAAACACAGGCAGCCAAGCTAGTTTGGTAATCAGATGCTAGCTCTGCATCCGCCCTTCTTCATTTCTTTCTTTAGATGGTGTCATGATATTCATTTAAATTGTGTTCTGGGAATTGAATGCTTCTAACTTTACACCTGCAATATATTTAGCTACACTACACTTCTTGTGTTACTTCATTGTTGCTGATCTGCCTTTGTGGCTTTCTGTGGTCCTTTGTACGCTACAACCTAGCTCACCTTTAGCCTCCTGAGAGAAAACTGGAGATGTTTTCAAAACCCAGAGGTGAAACCCGAGACTCAACACATGTAGTGGAAGAGAACATGCCTGTTTTGTGTTATACATCCCCTTCTGGTGGTTTTAAAGCTGTGTTAAAGTAGAGTTGGTGTGGGAAAGGGAGGGGGCTCTTCATAAACATGTGGCCATGATAATCTATGGCACAAACTGACCAGCATTTCACAACAGCCCATTTCTGACATCTTAACTCTACTTCAAAACCCCCTTCAGACTCATAACACACTCAGTTGGACCTGGAGGTCTCCTTTTTGTGAATGCACATGCCTGCCTGTGTGTGTGTGTGTTGCAGTGGGACTGTCCATCAACCCTGCAGGCCAGAGGAAACAGATGCTTAGTGAGGCGCCGGGTTTACACAAGACCAAAAGGATCAAACTCAAACCACATCCAGCAAGGAGATTATTGTTCAACAACAGTCACACACACACAAAACAGAAAGCAAGTTATACTGTTAAACTCCTGTGTTAGTTCTGTGATACGTGAAGTTGCTAAAGTACACCACAAGCTGATATTGAAAAGCCTCACATTTATTGAACCATTCAATCACACAACAGATAATGAACAATTGAGATGTCTTGGAAAAGAAATAAGTTGTGTTTTAACAATATGTCAGTTTTCTCACATTCAGACATCCATCTTCATCCGCTTTATCCGAGGCCGGGTCGCGGGGGCAGCAGCCTAAGCAAAGAGGCCCAGACCTCCCTCTCCCCCAGCCACCTCCTCCAGCTTATCCGGGGGAATACCAAGGTGTTCCCAGGCCAGCCGAGAGATATAATCTCTCCAGCGTGTCCTGGGTCTGCCCCGGGGCCTCCTCCCGGTGGGACATGCCTGGAACACCTCACCCAGGAGGCGCCCAGGAGGCATCCTTGTCAGATGCCCGAACCACCTCAACTGGCTCCTTTCGATGTGGAGCAGCAGCTGCTCTACTCTGAGCCCCTCCCGGATGGCCGAACTTCTCACCCTATCTCTAAGGGAGAGGCCAGCCACCCTTCGGAGGAAGCTCATTTCTGCCGCTTGTATCCGCGATCTCGTTCTTTCGGTCACTACCCACAGCTCGTGGCCATAGGTGAGGGTAGGGACGTAGATCGACCGGTAAATTGAGAGCTTCGCTTTTACACTCAGCTCCCTCTTCACCACGACGGACCGGTGCAGCGTCCGCATTACTGCAGCTGCAGCCCCAATCCGTCTGTCGATCTTCGGCTCCCCTCTCACATTCAGACAGCCAGCAGTAATTTCATAAAAATGGGCACAGCTTTTTGACTTAAGCACCCTATTAACGTGTCATTTGGTGGGGTCAATTCTTTGTCGGTATAAAGACTATAAAAGTGATGATTCAGACCTGAGGCTCAGACTCAGCCACTTTAATAGCATGATCCATTCTTCATGGCTTGCAACAAAATACTTCCTGGCACAAAACAGAGAGAAAGGTGCCCAAATTTTATCCGCCTTCACTGCAATTTTCACACACAAACTGAAGGGTAGATCGGATCCTTCGGTGGATATGTGCACCTTTAACACCCCTGTCATAAAATATCGAATAATCCATCACCTATTAATATGAACTCATTTTAAATGGTTAACAATTTAGTGATTATCAGTGTTTCCTATTTGTTTTATGCGTTTAATATATTCACCACAAAAATTTGTAGAAAATCTGCTCCCTTCAGAGTGTGGATCAGCGGATTCCATATCACCCTCTTTTTCTTATGCATGGGAGCTCAATTTTAACCTTCTTTTGTCCAATATAGTCACGATCCCTTTTCTGAACATGTCCAAACCATCTCAGCCTCACTTCTCCAACTTTGTCTCCAAACAGCTCAACCTGAGCTGTCCCTCCAATACTTCTAATTTTATCCATCCAGTTTACTCCAAGAGAAAATCTTAGCATCTTTAAATCTGCCACCTCCAGATCCTTCTCCAATCCATACATCATAGCAGGACTCCGTCCATCATGCAAACCTTAAGTTTCACATGACGTTAACACTCATCTCCACCAACTCCAACCTGCCTGCTTACTCTTTTTCACCCCTTTGCATTTTTAGCTCTTTGTCTCCAGTGCATACCTCCACCTGCTCAGACTCTGTTCAATTCAGACTTTAACTTTGTGTTTTGGGAAGTGCTATACCATTTAAATAAAGTTATTTTCATGATCTTGTCTGAAATTCAGATATTTCTTCAGAAATTGCTGCAGGATGGTGCAAATTGACACAGGTATTTGGCGACCTGCTGTTATATATAAATGTAACCAGACTACAAACAGATGGAAATCAGTGGTGTCGAGTCCTCTCTATTGTAAAGAGGTGTTACAGAAAAAGAGTTGCAAACACTCACTGTCAGTCCAAGGTGGTTTTTACTGACCAATTCATAAACAATTTAGTAGTTGCTAAATTTAAATTCCTGTACAAATTCTTTCTGTGGTGATTTAGATGTTTCACAATGGTGAGAATATGTGCAGTTTAGTACAGCTCCTGATCCAGATGCAGATGAAAACATTTTAATTTCATAACATTTGAGAGCTGTACAACCTTGCTGGACGTAAACATATGCTCTCACTGAGCATCTTTAAAAAATCAAATATTTTTGTGTGGTTTGCACAAAATTGTATGTTGTCAGTAAATATGTTCTATCTGCAGGTTAAATAAAATCAAAACTGACCTTCAAATCCCCATATCAGTCCACTATAAGAACCAGCTGTTAGTGTCACAATCATCTGACAAACAACAATGGCTTCATAAAAATGGAATCCTCTCTACCCCGCTCGCTCTCACTTTCTCTCTTACACACACACACACACACACACACACACACACACACACACACACACACACACACACACACACACGCACACACACACACACACACACACAGAGAGAGAAAGACCTTTTTGCTTTGGAAACAAGCATTAATTTGCACATGAACTCTTACACAACCGTCATTGTCATGTCTGTGTTGAGTCCGATAGAGAGAGGAAAGAGAGGAGGTGAGAATAATGAGCCGAATAACAGAGCTCTATCAGAGTAAACAAACTGCTGCCCAGGTCGGCGTGTTGTCAGTGTGTGTGGGAGGAGAGACAGGTGGAAACAATGTACTCTTCACCTGGGTTTAAGGGTTCTCCAGGCGGGGATGAGCAACGCTGGATAGCAGAGTGGCGAGAAAGACTGGAGAGGAAAGCAGGAGGGCAAAAATTCTGCTGAGGCCTCCAAATAGCACAGTTACTACAAGCACAGCAGGCGCTATATACATTCTTTGAGTTTGACTACACTATGTTGGAGAATATCTTTTATGAAATATCAGATATTGTAGACAACTTCTCTACAGCTGAAAGGAACATTGCATTCTTGACATATTCCATTATTCCCTAATGGTTTTGGTTAATCAATTCGCCGTCATTTAAAGGTATTTCTCAGAGATTCCCTGACACTTAATATTTGTGTCACCCCCCCCCCCCCAAACGCTTGTTCTTTGTTTTCTTGGACAGTTTAAGTGCCTCTTGATGATTGTAATGGTTCCAAGGCTTTTGCATTGTGACAACATCACAGTTTCAAGCCCTGTAGTTCGGGACAAAATGTTCAGATTTAAAGATGCTGATATAAATGTCAGCCAACCAAAGCATAATTCAGATATATTAGTCATAATACTGAGCACTTTAAATCCTGGGTCAAATGAACCATGGTGTTCATACAGCAAAGTGACAAAAGAAAAACGCACTGTAAGATGCTCTTGACAGAAGCATCCAGAGCACCCAGACTACTCCTGACAATTATGTCAAGTTCTGTACCTGTACAGTGAATGAATACCACCCTTCCAAAAGATACAACCTTTTGTATTGCGTGTGTGTGTGTGTGTGTGTTGATGGTGGTGGAGTACACTGATTAATATGCCACTCCAAAATTTCAAATACTATTCTGTTGTGGTAAGACTGAGTGTCATTAAATGCATTTCACATCCATGCATCCTCTTCTGCTTATCCTTATCAAAGTCACGGGGGAGCTGAAGCCTATCCCAGCTACCATAGGGCGAGAGGTGTGGTAAATCCCAGACAGGTAGCCCGTTTGATGCAGGGCTGACAAAGAGACAGACAACGATTTGCACTCATGTTCACACCACTTAACCCACCAACTAACCCAGAGGTTCCCAAAGTGTGGGGCCCGCCCCCTAGGGGTATCAAAGCTTGGACACTGCTTGCATAATGGACAGGTTTTTTAACGGGGCTCCCACACAAACGCAAAGTAGGAGAAGAAGCATCACCAAATATGTTTCCAAACCAACTTCCTTCCAAGCCAAATACTAGAAAATATGGTGAAGCATATCTTCCCTTTGGCTTCACCTGCACAAGTGCCAAGGTAGGTCTCCCCTGCAGAATTAGTTTTCCCTGTCGCTGGGTTCTCCAAATCACGGACAAACGGTATCCCACATTCTTGATTTTTAATTCACAAACACTTCTTGCAATAACAAACTACTCCTGACATTTTGGAGATATTAGCTCTTTATACAGTAAAGTTACAGTGGGATACAAATAATATCAGGATGATCCTGCCACAATTTGTTCCCGGACAAACAGTATCCCACAGCTGTTTATGTTTTTAACCCTCTGGGGTTGACGGATGCGCCGGCGCGTCGAAATCACATGACCAACTTAAGACATCACAGCTACAAGATGCAGCGACTCTGAGTTCAAACTATATACCAGTTGTTGAATTGTGTCGATGGGCCACGTAAAACCAGAGTTATGATAAAAAATACATGTGATGTTTTTTCTGAACAAAACAGTGGTGTTTACAGCGGGAATGATGGTAAAAACGGCGTTTTCACAGACAGCGCTAGCAAACACTCTCCGCTTGCGAGTGAAAAAAGAAAAAGAAAAAACACCCCTTCCCTATTGGTTTAAAAGTTTAAACCATGTCAGCCAATCAAAAAAATGATATGGCTATAATGGCACTTGGTTGTTTAGGGAGAAGGGGAAGTTTTAGGAGTGACACCTGCGACGGAAATCGGGCGAGCGAAAGAAAGACAAAGAGTGAGTTTTTATATGTGAGACATTAGTGACGTTTAGTGTGTTTGGGGGCAATAGTTAGTGTGTTGTGTAGTTATTGTTTTGTGTGTCAGTTATACTGCTGAATGTCACATTTGCACCAAAAAAGCCACCAAAGGCAGATTCCAGTGTAAACGCTGTTCCCACATGGAAAACTGGACTGATACACCTCCTGCTGTCAGACCTGCAGGGTTTAGGCCTGTGGTGTTCTCCCCTGTCTTATACTGAACACAAACTATTTTTTTTGGAGTGGGACAAATAATTTACGTGCCTTCTTATTTGATGCAGCACACCTGATTGTTCTGTAAATAGATCTAAATGGTTATATAAAAAAAACACCTGAGGCCTTGGCTGCAATTTTAGGTAAATAGTACCACATAACTTTGTTGTTTGCAAGACTTGTGCATAATTTTTTAGAAATGTACAATTTCTATTTGCATTTCAAGTTGTGAAAATGATTCGTTAAACATGTTTGTGGATTTTACAGTAAAAAATACAACTTTATTTTGTCTCTATCTGCCATTCTGCAATTCATCTCATGTAAACAATAACGTGGCGCACAGCGTGATATGAAAAAAGGCACATACCTTTGACAAACTCTGTATTCCTCGTCCACACGTAAACACAAAAAAGGAGTTTTAAAACATCTCCATTTGCGGTGCCAAACGCATAGAAACAGTTGCGTTTTCAAAAATACGTGTGTGGACGTAACATAAAAGACTTAGTAGTGTATTTTATTACTACCTATAATTTATTGCAGTTTACTTGTATTTGCTTAATTGCTTACCAAATGTTACAAATTTCAACGTGTGGTTGGAGGGTGTGTTTGTGCGGGGGGAGGGAGGGGGGGCAACAGTTTTCTTGTAAAACAAAGGGGGGCCCAGCAAAAAAAGTTTGGGAACCACTCAACTAACCCAACCCCACAAACTGCATGTCTCTGGACTGTGAGAGGATGCCAGAGCACCCAGTGAGCATGCTCCCTTCCAAGGGCTGCATAACAGTGCCTTTCTTCCACTTCCAGTGTCCAGTGTTAGCAGTAGCTTAGAAATGGAGTCTGGTAATCACTAATGTAAACAAACTGGAATCAGCTTCTAGCAGCAATAATTTGTAGTTAGGTTTTTTTTAGTATGATTTCATCAATTTCAGACATCATTGTGAAGCAAATTTTTTTCCACTTTTCTTTTCAGCTTTCCTTTAGTTAATTGAGGTTTATTGGCATCTGTTTACACAGTGATGTTAAGGTCCCACCACAGCATTTCAATTGGGCTGAGGTCTGAACTTTTAGGCCACACCTTGACTTAATTGTCCTATTGCATGACCAGTTTTGGCCAAGCTTTAGTTGTCAGACACATGGCCTTGCATTTAATCAAGAATACTTGACTAAGTCACTGCAAGGTCCCCATGCATTGTGGTTAGAAAACAAGCCCAAATCATCTCTCCACCACCATGCTTGACAGGTAGTATGAGGCGTTTGTGCTGATATGTTTTAGTTTTCTCCAAACATGGTGCTGTGCATTATGCCAGACATCTCCACGTTGGTCTCCAAAGGACATTGTTCCAGAAATCTTGGTTTGGATGCAATTTTGCAATGCTAGACTTTGCTAGCGTTAATCTTTTTAGAGAGTGGAAGTTTTCTCATGGCAACTCTTCCAAAAATAAAAAAGGCCATCTTTGTTTAATGTTTTTTCCAATTGTACTATTATAAACAGTAATATTGAACATGCTAACGGATAGTAGTGCAACGGATCAAAAATCTCACGGTTCGGATCGGATCACGGTTTTAAGTCACGGATCGGATCAATTTTCGGATCAGCAAAAATAGAAAAAAAAAAAGACAAAAATTAGACTTGCCATTTACGTATTTTTTGCCTATTAAAAAACATTCAACTGAAGACTCATTCCACGCATTTATATAAAAAGAAATTAAGGTGCAATGTGGACATTATGGACCATGCTGGGCATCCTCTGCATCCTCTGCACAAGGCCATAAACAACCAGAGAAGTCTGTTCAGTGAGAGGTTGCTTCTCCCAAAGTCAAGGACCAGCAGACTTAAAAAGTCTTTTGTCCCACACGCCATTAAACTGTTTAACTCCTCGCTGGAGGGGAGAGGGAGGGGAAACGGGGACAAAGGAGGGGGAACAAGTAAGCTGTAGTGCCTTTTCACTGTGCAATAGTTTTAGTTAATATCCAACGGTGTAATAGAATCATTATACTTGAAATGTGCCGTTCCCTTGTATTCTTATTCCTATTTATTCTATTTATCCCTTTTGTATACTCTGTATTTAAATATGGTATATTTCTGCTCACATTCTGCAACTTCCGTCGGTGCTGTGCTACTGGAAACTGAATTTCCCGGAGGAACCCACCCGAGGGATAAATAAATTTTAATCTAATCTAATGTAATCTATAGGGCAGTACAGGGCGTTGTATCTACCACTCCGCTGTGATATAACGTGGCTTTCCGTTGCCCTGGAGGTCGACCCATTTGTAGTTAGGGCAACAGAAGATGCCTGGGACAGTTCAGCCATAACTTTAAACTTCTCCTGCTCATACATGCTTGGAACGATCTTGTCACACTGAAGTGGACGCGCAACGAGATATCATAGCGTGGCTCAAGCACGTTCATCACAGTTTAAACCCCTTGTTTTGCACAACGGAATACGGCCTCCCGTCTTCAGCTAAACACCCCAGTAGCTTTTGTAATAACTTTAGCCCGGTCGGATTGGGCAGCAAAGGGCTGCTTAAATGCTGCAAACTCTTCTGCTCCGCCGCTTGGACCGCTAGCGCTGGCCATAACTACCGCTTGACAGACCCACCACGCGCACCATACACATACTTTTTTTTTCTTTTTCGAATGTTCGGAACCGTGGAGTGGGATCGGTTCGGATTTCGGATCAATGTGATCCGTTGCACCACCACTAACGGAGGCCTATAGAGTCTGAGGTCTAGCTTTTGGGTTTTTTTGCGGCTGAGCATTGCACGGTATAACTTTGGGGTGAATTTGTAAGGAAGTCTGCTCATGCAAAGCCTGGCGACTGTCTTGGATGTTTTCCACTTGTGAATAATCTTTCTTACTGTAGAATGATAGACTTTAAATTGGTTGTAAATGATCTTATAACCCTTTTCAGATTGATGGGCAGCAACAAATGCTTCTCTAAGATCACTGCGGAAGCATTTCCTCCTGGGAAATGTGTTAATCCATAACGGATTTTTCCAGACCAGCAAACTGACAAAACATCTGCTCGTGATCAATTAGTACAGAGCATGTGATTAGCAGTACCTGCTACTTACCCTCTCAATTCTATGGAAAGTGTAAGAGGGCACTTTTTGGCTTATTTTTTGTTAAATAAATAATGACATGGTGTAGTATGTCATGTTTTTTAATATGTCTGAGGCTATATTTACCTAAATTGTAATCAGTCTGTAAATAAAAACTTCTTCAACAGGTTTGACCAGCCCACAACCCCCCCACCCTCACCTTTACTACAGAGTCCTCTCCCCACTCTCCTACCTCCCTCGCTTCCCCCCCTTCCTGACACCATGACACCCCCCTCCTCCAATCCCTCTCTCAGCAGCAAGACATCTCCCCCCCTCCCCTCCCCCCAAACATCTCCCAGTGTCACAGTGGATCAGGTCAGGAGACAACTGAGGAAGCTTCGCCCCAGAAAGGCAGCAGGCCCAGACAAGGTGTGTCCTAGGATGCTAAAGGCGTGTGCTGCTGAACTTGGGGAGCCGCTACAACGAGTCTTCAACCTCAGTCTGCGACTGGGGAGAGTGCCCGCCCTATGGAAGACATCCTGCATCGTCCCGGTCCCCAAAAAGAACCGGCCCAATGAGCTGAATGACTTCCGACCGGTGGCACTGACGTCACATCTTATGAAGACTCTAGAGCGGCTCTTCCTCAACCTCCTACGACCACAGGTACAACATGCCCAGGACCCACTACAGTTTGCATACAAGGCGGGTGTCGGAGTGGAGGATGCCATCCTGTACCTCCTACACAGAGCCCACTCACACCTGGATGGGGGAAAAGGCACGGTCAGGATCCTGTTTCTTGACTTTTCCAATGCCTTTAATACCATCTGGCCCTGTATGCTTCAAGAAAAACTGAACAGGATGGAGGTGGACCCCTGCCTGGTCGCTTGGATCTCCGACTACCTCACCGACAGACCACAGTACGTCAGGCTGAAGGACATCACGTCTGACACAGTGGTCAGCAGCACAGGAGCACCACAGGGAACTGTGCTGTCCCCTCTTCTCTTCACCCTGTACACCTCTGACTTCTGCTACAACTCTGAATTATGCCATATTCAGAAGTTTGCAGACGACACAGCCATCATGGGGTGTATCTGGGATGATCAGGAAGAGGAGTACAGAAGTCTGGTGAGGAACTTTGTCGCATGGAGTCACACAAACCACCTGCAACTCAACACCTCAAAGACTAAGGAACTGGTTGTGGACTTCGGGAGGTCTAGAGCAGGTCCACTGCCGGTTCAGATAGAGGGGGAGGAGGTGGAGGTGGTCAACAAGTACAAGTACCTCGGGCTGTGGGTGGACAATAAACTGGACTGGTCATGCAACACAGAGCACCTGTATAAAAAAGCCCAAAGCCGACTGTACTTCCTCAGGAGGCTGAGGTCTTTTAACATCTGCAGGAAGCTCCTGAGGATGTTTTACCAGTCAGTGGTTGCTGGAGTATTTTTCTATGCTGTGGTGTGCTGGGGGAGCAGCACAGCAAAGAAGGACTCATCCAGGCTGGAAAAACTGATCAGGAGGGCTGGCTCTGTGGTCGGCATGAAGCTGGACACTCTGGTGACAGTGGCAGAGAAAAGGACACTAAAGAAACTGATGGACATTATGGACAATGCCAGGCATCCTCTGCACACGGCCATTAACAACCAGAAGAGTCTGTTCAGTGACAGGTTGCTTCTCCCCAAGACAAGAACTAACAGACTTAAAAACTCCTTTGTCCCACACGCCATCAGACTGTTTAACTCCTCTCTGGAGGGGAGAGGGAGGGGAAACAGGAGGACAAAGGAGGGGGGAACAACTAAGCTGTAGTGCCTCTTCACCTCACTGTGCAATACCTTTTGTGCAATACTTTTGTAAATAGTCAACAGTGCAATAGACCTCAATACTCGAAATGTGCAATTCATTCACTTGTATTTTTATTTTTATTCCTATTTATTCTATTTATCCCCTTCGTATATTTTATTTATATTGTCTCTGTATTTATATATGTGTGTGTGTGTGTGTGTGTGTGTGTGTGTGTGTGTGTGTGTGTATATATATATATATATATATATATATATATATTAGGGGTGCAACGATACACAAAATTCACGGTTCGGTTCGGTTCGATACTTTGGTGTCACGGTTCGATATTTTTTCGATACAAAAAAATGTTCATGCCTTTTTAATTTGTCATTTATTAAAATTATAAATATATATTTTAACTCAAAACTACAGTTTTTAAATTTAACCCTAACCCTTGTGCGCGTTTTTTATTTTGACAGCGAATGCGCACCTGCGGACCACTTATGTGCAGCCCTGGTTATTTAGCTCGTCATATTGCAGCCACAGAAATTCTTTTGTCCATGAAACCATAAAGCTGCACTTTCTTTTTGCCTTATAGTCTCATTTGTCATAACTTCTCCGTTTTGTGGTAAGCTTTTCTTTGGCTGTCACTTCTTCACCCCGACCTGTCTTATTTGGCTCAGCAGAACTAAAATATATATACTGCTACTTTTACACACGGACTCACATAAGCTCAGCGATTCTCTGCGCGATCAACCTTTCACATGTTTAAGCTGCGGGAGATTTCACTTGTCATGTTTGCATAGTAAGCTAACGATTAATAAGACGATGTCAGAGGAATTGGTGCACAAATTATCATCACTCACAGATCAGTGCTGTCATTGCAAAGTGAAAGCAAAAAAACAAGCGCAAATTCAAACGCGATTTCAATATGTCACATATTGACAGTGGCTCACCGATGCCAATGACATAATTACCCAGCTACATTTCTGAAAGAATGCAAAAGCATTGACATATATTTTTCCTACAATAGCCCGACGGGCAGGGAAGAGATAGATTTTTGTAGCCCGACTGGAAAGATCGCTAGCTCCAGGATGTCAGGCTAGCGATTTTGCAAGCCCTGTATCTGATTGAGGAATCACTCATCTTTGGAAAAGAGAGTTTATTACAGAGAAATGGCTCTTTCCAAAATAAAAGCTATACTATCCGCTTCTTCTGGGCTATATTCTCAGTAGCATAAGGAGAATCACGTGCTAACAGCTGTCTAAATGACTCGGCTAAAGTTAGTAGCATGCTTGTTGTTTTTGTCTTTGCACTAGGATGATGTCGGCGTAAATGTGCAGTCATATTCGTTGTGTTCCCACTAGTGCTTTCAGGTTAATCTCGTTGAAATGACCTTAACGCCACAACACGGCAAATCTCCGTTAACGAGCTACCGCCGATCGCCCCGTGCATGGGGCTAGACGGCCAACACGTTAACGAGCTAACTGCGCTAACACACTAGTTCACACCAATGTAATTAAGCATTGCATGGCACATCCAACATACTGTTTTACTTTAGTCCATGACTCGCTTACCTTCAGGGTCATACGTCACATGAAAACCAAAATAATTCCAAACGCCAGATCTGAATGAGAGTGGGGGAGGTCCATCTTGCAAGGAGAGCTTAACTTCTGTCTCGCTAGCTTGCCCTGCGCTCTTCCTCCTGACTATGCTGTCTGTGTTGAGCGCTCAGTGGATCTGCGCTCGACAGTGCAGCCTAGGCGGAGTAGTCGAACACAGATTCACTGAGCGCTCAACACAGACAGCATCGTCAGAAGGAAAGTTGATAAAATAAATGACAAATGTTGTATTGTTCGATACATATGCGTACCGAACCGAAAGCACTGTATCGAACGGTTCAATATCGATACGAATATCGTTGCACCCCTAATATATATATATATATATATAATATTCTGTAACTCTGAAACTTCTGTCGGTGCTGTGCTTTTTGGAAATCGAATTTCCCAGAGGAACCCACCCTAATCTAATCTAATCTAATCTAATCTAATCTAAATACATATGTACATTATGCTCAAAATAAAATACTAGATAGAGATGTTTAGTATTGTTACAGCTGAAATTAAAAGCATTTCTATGCAGTGTATAGTGCACATACTATAGGCTGTCTATTATTAACCATATGGGCATAACAATTCTTTTTTAAAGAGATGTTCCTGAACAGGTGGCTACCTGTTGAAGTGGCTTTACATTTACATATTATTCTCAAAGCAAAATGCATGGCCTTTATAAATTACTGTTGCTGTAGTCATTGACTTAAACAGAAATAGTTTCATTGCTGTACTTTTATTCAATGAGTTGCATAATTACAGTTTTTGAGTGAAAAAAAAAAGCACTAATCCTTGTGTACATTCAAATGCACTGCAGACATTTTCTTCTCTCGCACACACAAACACACACACACCATGCTGGGCCTGTGGTGCCATGCCAGAGCGGAAGAGCTAGTCGAGCAAAACCCAGGGCAGCCTGGGATCCTGCCAAGCCCAGCTGGTGGCACAAGCAACTGATGGGAAGAGAGCAAAGAGGAGGAAGAGGACGAAGAAGAGTAAAGGAAGGAGGGGCGCAAAGGAAGGACAGAAGCCAGGAGAGTGAAATGGTTTGGAGAGTGCTGGTGAAAGAAACTAACCACTCTGAAAAGCAAAGATTCTGGCATGATGAAGAAAGAGAGAGAAAAGGCTTTAGAGGGGGATGGTATGCACGCAAACATGCGTATTTATGTATGCATGTATGTGAGAGGTATGTATTTTGTGTGGGAGGTAAGAGATGATATATTGGAGATGGAGGAGCAGAGTAAAGTGGGGGCTGGGGGGACTCGAGTCTATAAATTCTGAATGCCACTAAATCTTTCCATTATCCACAGATAAGGCAGTGACAGATGTTTCTGAGCCCAGATAGAATTTAAATCGTTCAAGTTTGGCTGATAGCAAGGGGTGAAGAATGAAAACAGATAGGTGGAGAAAGACAGGCCGAGACAGCAGCCAAGATAGAGACAGAGCACTGTAAACATCCTTCGCTTCTCCCTTTCCCTCCCTCCCTCCCGCACACTGCTCTCAGCTGGAGGGTGTTGCCCCCATCGAGGAGCTCTGACAAGGTCAGGGGTGAGGCAGCGCCGCCCCCAGGATGAATTCAAATGAAGAATGTGTGTTTATAAATGTGCTTGAACTGCAAAAAAATGTTTGTGAATATGACCGGTGGCGTGCAAAATAACTTGCATACAACAACTATGTGGGTGTATTTTACCGCTAGTGCTGCTGTCAGGTAAAAGAGAACTTTTATTTAAAAAAAATTGTATACTTTTCCTTAACTTAAAATATTTGGTTTTAAATGTCACGCCGATAATATTCACCATATATTTTAAATTGATGCAACAACAACGCTTTCCTAAACAAAATAGAAAACCATCAGAAACAGCATTCAGATCAATGGATGCCAAATCTCCAGCGAAACCGATTCTAATGAAATTCTCGTAGGTGGGTTAGCAGCTTCGTGGGGCAGGATTTACCGACAGACACCACTGCTCTTGAGAAAAAGGAGGAAAAAAAAGCCTTGGGAACGTTTTATTATTAAAAAGAAGCTGATGCAACACTCTGCACTGAGGTTGAAAATACACACAGACTCAGCACCGAAATTAATGTTGAGACAACCGCTTTGTGCATGAATTTTGAAATTACAAATGGGAAAATCATTCTGCTGTGATTTCAGCATTCATCTAATCATACGTTAGCTTTTTTGGGGGGTAAAAATATTGAAATGATGTTAGGCTTGGCCCAGAACAGCACTAAGAAATGCCTCTAGAGAGATAAACACACTCCGATAGTTCTCTGTTCAGTCTTAGAACGGCAATGCATAAATCAACTGCCACACAGAACAAAAACCCCAGACAGGTTTTTATAAGCATTATGTGGTTACTCGTCTCTATAAACATACCAATATGAAGAATCTGTAGGTAAGAGAGAAGCTTGTCGATACCAAAATCTTTTTGCTTTTCATTTTTAGATCATTTGCAGTCCAAATGCTATCAAACAACCAGTTGGGTTGGTAGTTTCTGGTTTCTCAATGTCCCACACCTTCTATATTCCCTCTCTCTATATGTGATCATGTTTAGTGTTAGTTTTCATGTTCGATAGATTAATTTTACAGCATTAGCTCAGTTTTTTAGTTACTTCCTGTTTTAATTTGGTTTGTTTTCTTGTGTATCTGGTTTTACCTTCTGCTCTTATCTTTTCCCTCCTGTCTGATCATCTACCACACCCTTGTGTTATGCTGATTTTCTCCACCTGTGTCTCATTCTGTAATCAGTCCAAAGTGTTTATAGTCTTATCGTCCCTTATCGTTTGTTGGATCAATGGCTTGTTCTTCATGCTTCCATCTCAGCTTTCAAATACTTCTTGTATTACTGTGATGTTTAACTAGGACTATTTGGAACCTTGGCTGAAGATTCATGTTCATGTTTTGTTAATTTCCCTTGCCTCCAGATCCAGCTTTTTTGGTCCTCCATCTACCACAGCATTACAAATATGACATACCATGGAGACAGAAGGGTGGATTGAGAAGTGGAGAAATGAATGATTGCTTGCAATTGTAAATCATGCTAAATGCTAAATGAATGGCCACTTATATAGTGCTTTTTTAGACGTAATGAAAACCCAATGCCCTTTTAAACAGAAACATTCATAGAGCTTTATTCTATGCATTTAGGCACTTTATTACATATTCATCAAGTGCAATTTGGGATTCTGTACCTTTCATCTTTCTGTATCAAGGACAGTGAAATATACACCAGAAGCGCTGCCGAGTGAACCGCTGACCTTCTGCTCTACTTCCTGAGGTACGAGTCAGGGTTTGAGAGCATTCACAATCACTGGTATTAGTACTTTTAATATTTTTAAAGCTGTTAGCTGCTGTGTGTCATATGTCTTTAAAATAAAGCTATTTTTAAGTTGATTTATTTGCACAAACACAGGTAGTACTCACAGTAGCTTGTATAGCTTTATAGCCGCCCACAACCAAGTTGGCTTCAACATGCTGATAGATTTTTTTCCCTCCATTTCAACTGTTTTGCTGGTAATAAAAAATGTATAAATGACTTGTGATTTTTAGTATTATAGTAGTAAAAATGCAAAGTTAAGTTAAATGATTCTGAGTCATTGTGTTTCAGGCAAACAGTCACACAGCCATGTGTTAACATGCCGTTAGTCTGGAAGTTCTTGACTGTGATTAAAGACACAAAGTAAACTGCCCGGTGACTCAGTGTGTCACCCTCAGTGTAAAGCTTCAGTAAGTTTTGTGGCTCTAAAATTTATTTTGGTCAAAACTTTGATGGTAAAGGTTGCTGACCCCTGCTCTAGCCATGTATGTTACACCAGGTCAGACATCAAAGTCCTTACCTTAGTCCCTAACAAATCTCTTTCTCTACAGGCATAGGAAAGGATCATAGGAGTGCTATTGTCATATTACATTTGAGCAGGCTTTGGTTGCAGGTAAACAGTCCATGTGGAGAAAAAGATGAGGTTTGCATTTGCAAAAATTCAATCTTGAAACCATCATCTAACATATCACAGTGTTTTAGCTTTATAAAATGTATTCAGAAACTGAAAATAGCAAACGTTACACGAAGTCTTGGCCTGGATATCTGTTGACTACACTGACAGCACTGAAAAACCTTCGATTACCCTGAGAGTCTATGCCACCAGATGGGTAAATGAGTTCACAAATCGCCCTTACCCTAAGGAATTAAATCTAAAATCAAGATTTACCTACCAAACAGACCTTAAAAGGGGTCTAAGGGTCCTCACTTTTCTTAAATGTCCTCAGTCAGGTAGTCAAAACCTAACCAGTCCCTGCTTCTTTAACTAGACATTGCCCAAATGTCTGTTATGTGACTTTTGTTAAAAAGGCGAACTGAAATATCGGTCAGTAACCCCAGTTTGACACGCTCTGTGTGTGTGTGTGTGTGTGTGTGTGTGTGTTTGTGTGTGTGTGTATGAGAGGCATGTGATCTAACTGTCTCCCTGCGTGAGAAGAGAGAGAGCAGAGCATACTGAGTCAGTGTTCAACCATGCAGCCTTCTTGGAGACACTCACAAACAGCCCATTTCAACACACACACACACACACACACACACACACACACACACACACACACACACACACACACACACACACACACACACACACACACACACACACACCAGTCTTTGACGACACACCATGCTAAAGGAGACCATTGTCCTGTGGTGGAATACAGACGGAGAGTCCAGAGGCAATCTTCACAGGAATCTGTTCGGAAAATAGTCTTTACTACACCCTCGGGACAGCAGTTTCTCCACTGCCATATTATGCATTTCTCGATAGCGACCTATCTCTGCCTACAAATCCTTTACTTTGGAGGGTCCTCTTGACCACGTGATTAATGAGCAGCAATAAGGATGCTTGTCAGCACTGGCATAGATCAGAGGTCAACTTTGCTAGGGTTCTAAGGTCGCCGCAGCAATGTGGGGGGCCACTGTGCTGTCCACTGTATGTCTCCAGGAGAAAAACCCACTGGACTTCATGAATATTACATGAAAGCCCTGCCATGACAGGATGGAGGGGAAAACAAAAGGGCAAGATTTCATCTAAGAGAGAGGGAGAGTAGGGAAAAGACGAATGGAGGAGGGATAAAGAGGGTCCTGTGAGGCTCAACAAAGACAGGCTTTATAGCAACGAGGGTCAAATGGGCGTTTTATTCATGGTTTCCCCCTACACACTGAGAGGAGCTCCCTTAGGACCCTTTAAAGGAGAGAAGATGTGTATATGTGTGTGTCTGGGGGGGTCAAACAGTTTTCCCTCCTGGCTGAGGCACACTTGAGACAACCTTTGGTCCCCAAATATCCACACTATCCTGTTCCAAGTGACCAAAACACTGCACAGAGCTCTTGTGTGTGTGTGTGTGTCTGTGTCTGTGTGTGTCTTTGGGTGTCTCTGTGTTCTGTCATTTTTTATAGCCTTAAGCTCCTTATTCCCAAGAGTCTGGCAGGTATGCTTTGCTATTTCCTCATGGCTCTAACTCTGTGTATTGTTCTGATTGGGACAAGGTTAGCAGCAGATGTTCAGTCTGCAGCGGACTGCCAGCGTCGAGGACATTCCTCAGTGGCGCTCGCTGGCAAAGAGCTGACTCCATGTTCTCGAGCCGAGCCAACACTGAGTCTGTATTTAACAGAATACATTGCAATGGAGGAAATTGCAGAAATGCCGCCCCGTTTTCCCTCCACGTGCAGCACATAGTGCTGACAAAGTTAGCTCTCTGACAATCAGCTGTCATATGATTCTGCACAGAATATTTTAACATCTTTCAGTGTGTTGATGTGCTTCTACAGCTACAAGCTCACTGCTTTGATACGGTCTTAGCACCATCATTAGGATGACTTTTTTTCTACTGCTAGGTAGCTGTTTTGAGTGTAAGGTTTTACACATTTTTAGTGACTTGTTAGTGAACACTGTGAAATACTTTAATATTTTGCAGCAAAGGAGGCATGTATCTAGGTAAAGCAGAATAAGGATAAAAAGAAGAGTCAATATTGGGATTGTATTCATCTCCCTGAATAAATCTCACTGAACAAACAACCCCTCTGGGTCTGAAAAAAGCCTATAAAGCAGTGCTGAAACAACACTTCCTCCAATGGTCATTTGAGGCTTGGCTCTAAGGAGATGCAGTCCTCGTGGATTCCACTATTATAATGACCAGCTTCAAAGAAAACATGAACATATTTACAGCCTGGATCAAAAAACCCTTTTGGTATCTATAGTCTGTTTGCCAATCTGTGAAAATATACACACAGATTAAAAAAAAACTTAATTGCTTAAAATATATTTACCTTTAAAGGTCATTTGGCTAATCCTAGATGCAAAGTATTTATAATGCAATGTGGCAAATACTATGACTATCATATAGTATACTATACCATACTATCAGAAAGTTCTGATGAGTAAGAGTAATTGTTTTCCGTGGGACTTTTTCTGTCTCTCACATTGTTATGGAGGGATATTAGTTCACTTTTCTTTACGAAGTTGCTTCATTTCATTGAGGTTTGCAAACATTTGTTTATGCACAGCTGTTTTAAGATCCCTTATATGTATTTATTGGCATACGTAAGAGTTCATGGTCAACTAAATGACTGAAACGTGCCCAGGTACCATGGCTGCAGAACAAGCTCAAAGCCCACCTCTCTACTACCGTGCTGAAAGTTGGCATGAGGCGGTTGAAGATGTGTGTGGTTTGGGCCCAACATGAAACTGTAAATTACAGCTAAACATTTCAACTTTGGTCTCATCTGTCCAAATGAGATTGTTCTAGAAGTCTTTTGTTTCATTTAGATGTTATTTTGCAAAGCTAAACTATGCTAGCATTATCGTTTTAAACGTCTTCTAAACAAGCCATTTTTCTAACTGAACTGTCATTAACTTGAAGACTTAACATCCTGAGGCCTGCAGAGTCTGAGATGTTGTTTTTGGGTTTTTTTCCTGGTTCTGTGATTGCTGATTGTCTTGCACCCCACAGTGCTAAATTTGAAGCTTTACTTAGGATGGATGGTCCATGAATGAATGTGTAACATCACATCTTCATAACAAAATATTTATTTTGTTATTATAGCAAATGTGTGTACAGCTTACAACACCGCATCTTAGTAGCAAGTATAAATATCAGTAATGCCACTCACTACAATTTATAGAATGATTTTGCCATGCTAAGGGTATCCATTTCTGTACTAAACTGGAGTACGGGTAAACTGGAGACGTAAAATGTTTTCGTGAAAGAGATTAAAATGAAGAAATCTGCGCATCGACTAAACGCGTTCACACACGAACAAAACACCATCACTATCTCTACATCATGGCACGGACAAACAAGCACTCTTATTTGCTTTATCACGATTGTCATTTCCCCTGACACCTCCTACCTATTTTCCGCTATGTCTAATATGGCTGTAATCACCATTGTAAACCTTGTGTCATTGTGAGGACACATATAATTAAAAGAGGATTAGCAATGGACGGGCCCAGATGCCTTCTGCATGTAATTAACATTCAGACAATGTGGCGGGCATACAGAGAAAACACCTGTGTTTGTGTGTGTGTTTTGTGTGTGACGCGGCTGTGGCTATTTGTGTGTATGTGTGTGTGGGCGTGTCTAAAGATGTGTATTGGTCCGTGTTTTTTGAGGGAGATTAGCCTCAGCAAATTCAGTCTGACATCAGCCAATCAGGGCCATTCAGGGGGCTAGCCTATCATCCACGGCAACATGTAGGCTGCCAGAAAATGGCATTAAAACAGGCAACATATTTACATAGTGAAGGTGGGCAACACTGACAACAGTACAGGTATCGTTTAAAGGACAAAAGTACAAGAGTTTTCTTACAGCCTTAGAATGCTTTTGAAACTATGAATACCATATTTATATTTATTTATCCAACATCTGCTAAATTAAAAACAATCATAGCATTAAGCAGAACCTGGATTAGTGGAATAGCACTAGGACCATGGGATCACACGTTTTTCTGACCTAAGCACTGCTCAAGTTGGACTGGGACCAAATTCCACGGTGCTTATGGGATGTCTTCTTAAAGTGCGGGTCTCACCTTATGTGTGTAATTTCTTACAAAACCTTGTGGATTCATTTTATTTTCCTTTTTGATACAGACGGACATCAGCTGATGCCCTCAATTACAGATAAATGAATTCTATGCAGCAAAGTAAAAAGTTGGGTTGGTGCATCCCTAGTTTATGTGTTGCGTGAGTGTGGTAGTGTTATTTGCATCTACTTAGGCGCCTATTTTGCAAACTTATTACATTCTGACAGATCAAATGGCACCAGGACATGCATTTGATAACCCGAAATTCACACGAGATTGAGCCTTTGAGGATTCAAAGGACAATTTTCGTCCAAGATTGACTGTCATCAGACTTATATTGGTCTATCCTGACGTCAGTAAGAAACTGTTCCTGAGCTGTGGGATGGTTTGCTGCCACGTGATTATGCTGTGATCTGACATTGAGATGAGGGGATCGCAGTTGCTCTTTGCAGGCACTGTGACATTAAAGGTGATCGTCTAATGGAATTGACCTTTCAGCTTTATCTCCCTATCATGCATATATGAAGAGGATGCATCCACGGTCTGCATCTCTGGGTGAATATGTGTGTGTGTGTGCATGAATGTTTCATATGGCATGAGGTGGGCAGGCATGCTTCAGAATGTGTGTCTGACATATTTGTGCCCCATATAACCGCTTGCATGCTTATAATTCAGTATCCCGGTGTGCGCGCGTGTGTATTTAATGCCAGTGGGGTCGTCTAGCATTACTCGAATGACCACGAGATGAGGTCAGAGAGAAAGAGCACAGTAGAGACGTGAGAGTGTGTCACCCTTGACCTACAGGCCATTAGCTGATGGGTAAATAGTGTCGTCCTGCTGCTGTGTAGGGGAGAAGGTGACTGTTGCTGAATCAAGTCATTTGCTGGTCTAATTCTAAAATCTAGAAGCTGGCTTCCTTCAAAGAATCTCCATTCCTGCATCACACTAAAATGGGATAAAAAGAAACTAAGGAAAAAATATCATGAGGCGCGTACTGAAGATATTTTGGATATTTTGCATTGAAAAATTTGGAGGGTCCACCTCAATGAACAGACACTGTCTTTTAAACTATTACTGAAGTGACCTTGATTTGCAAGAAGAGGCTGAAGACTAGTAGTCACATAATGGTTAAACATTTATTTCAGAGGATTTTCTTCTGTGCATAATGTGCAGGTCTGGATAAAATGCTATGTAATTTTAATTTCTACACAGTCGTCTGGCGTGAAAAGCGGCTTAAATCAACTTCCATTAAAATTCTTATGGCATAATTACGTACAGTACTGTATATTGTGTATCCAATATAATATGCTACAAGCAAAGTCATGCTCCTCGTGGCACTGAATTACTCTTGCAATGCTGCTTTCTGTGCTTCTGAATAAGAGGCCAAACTCAGATAATAGAGTGCCGAAGGTTAGTTGATGCCAAGCGACGGGAAAAATAAAAAGAAAACATTGACCTTAACTTTCCTTCCATAACTAATGCACAAAAAAGTCACAAGGATGACACCTGCACCAAGTTCAGGTAATTTGAATAAGTTATTAATTGATATAACGATCACTGCAAGGCTTTCATCAGACATCAGTACAGTAGGTTGTCTTGCTAATAAGGTGACTGTGTAGAGAGATATTTTATTTAATAACACTTGCATGCTAAAAGTTGCTTAAAACATCTTTATAAATAAATATATTTACATGATAAAATAATAAGGCAGCTGTAAAATACACAAAGTACTGTTTTTTCAATTACTGGAAATGCTAATAGGTTTAAGAGTGATACAAATAGTGATACAAAGTCTGCTGTTCAGTTTTACAGCAAAATACAGTCCCTTTTCCTCTGTGATGCAGGTGGTTATTATAGCTATTTGTTAGATTTGACTGGTGTGGACATGTCCCATTCTTTCCACCATTTATGTGGCTCAGAAAAGTGGTAAGATTGAGCCAAAAATGAGCCACTGAGACTGGGGAGTGGAGAGTCCCGATTAATCACATCTATAATCGGATGTGAGCAGTTGTTAATGTATTGAATACAGCAGTATGTCTGCAGCTGTATGGTGGAAGGAGGTGGGGTTTTGGGGCTGTGGTGATATTATATCATCTAAATTCAGGATACATATTTGAGGACTTGCAGCGAATGTTTTATAGTAAAGAGCTGTTCATGGAGAATAACATAGCTGTGAAAGAACAAAATAACACAGCCTTCTATAGGAAACAGCTGACAGTATTTTACTTTAAGGCCTATTATAGCATCGTATTAACAGTACAAAGCTGTTGCTGTTGATTGGAGTAGGCACACTAAAATAACAGTGTAATGCCAGTACTTTATTGTAATGTTATTTTGAAATTTGCAGTGCACTGCTGAAAAGGCGAGTCTGTTTTTCTGTTGTGACAATGTCTCACCATCTTCAGAATTTTAATGATACTTGCTTAGATTATTGTCCCCGAGGTACAGTACTTCAAAAGGTTTATGCCACCGAAATGGTTTAGGTATTCCTGAACAGAAAAATTAACTTTAGAAGTTGAACGTTATGCTCTTTTCATTTCTGAGTTCTCAGATTTGGATATTAATAATATAACTCATGCTGCTATTTGCCTACTAAAGATTTAATTTTAAGGTTTAAACAAGTTTTTGACAGATTTCTAACGTATTTGTGTTTTTCTGTTTTTTTTTTATGAAAAGGGAGCGTTAAAGAAGGCAGCACTAGCGAGCAACCATGCATAAAGCCCTTTGCTTTTTTGCTCTTGATCCCCAGAAGGTGAGAAGTAGACCTTTCTCTCCTATTTTCTTTCACTTCCATTCTTATGTGTGTGCTGTAAATGATGATCAGTCTTTATCCTGATTGGAAAAATATTTCAAAGTTGTTTTTTTTTTTTTTAATTAAAATGATTATGTGAGTGTTGGCACTTCGCGTCCAAAGGGCTTGTCCTTACGAATGGTTTCCAAACACTTGCCATAGTTTATTAAGGTTCAAGATTTTTAGTATTCCTTCTAGTCTTAAAAATCAAAATGAGAACTGGAGAAATGTTTGGATGCATGAGGTTTAGAGGCAACACTTGAATGTCCATTCCTCTTGTCTGCCACTGAGTGCTGAGTGGCTCTGACTGCTCTAAGAGAGCACTCTGCTTCTCAGGGCTAAATCACTCAGGACTCATAAAGAAAGGACTCGCAGCTCAAATGCCGACAGCGTTAGCTGAGCACACAGGCAAATGTCTGTGTGTTTTGAAGGCCTGCTGCTCTGGTGCCTTTCTGTCAGAACATTTTTATTGAGCATAAACATGTTATATCAATAACCAAATGCATTAAACATGATGTTAAGGTATAGTTAGAATTTATTTTCATGTATGTCCTATATGTGGACATTTGTGTTACTTTTTGTGTCTTATTATAAAAAAAAGATTTCACAATCTTATTTTTCTGTGTGTCATCATAGTTTGAACTTCTTCAGGTGCACATTAGTTTTTATTTTTTGCATTTCTATTCAATCCATTGTTGACTAATATAATGGAATACAGTGTAGTGGTGTTCATGCGGACATGAGGCACATACATGCGGTCTTATGGACTTTTTAATGTTACAATGTTCGATCCATTGTCATACCTAATGAAAAACAGGTTAATGCTTAATAATAGATGTGACTTAATGATACTTTAATAAACATCATGATTAACAGTTAATGCTGTAAAAGTTCTTATAAAATTCCTACCGTCAGTCTGAAAAAGACATTACCTGTTGCTGCAGAATGTCGTCAAATGAAACTATCATTTAAAATGAGCTGTGAGCATCTCCCTACTTGAAGAGCATTTCTGTTTGTATTCCTGAAACGCCTGTCCTCCCAGATGTAAATAGATTGTGAAGAAGAAAGAGAGGGAAGACAGAGAGAGTTAGAAGAAGGGAGCAAAGGGAGGCGATAAGCTTCAGCCTGTCAATCAGTGAGAAAGATAAAAAAAAAACCCTCATAGTCCCATCAGCTGCGTATCTGAGTCTGGGTACTTCTACATTCAACTAGAACTCAAAGACAAAGGAACTCACTCAACAGGCGTGAATGCACAAAAGTGCTTTAAGATGTGTCCACGTAGATCTGGTTCAGGTGAAAGGTGTAGTAGTAGGAGACTGACTCTCAGAGTAAAGCTGGAAATAAACCTGAAGAACATCAACAACATCTTGCCAGGGGTTTGCTTTTATTCACCTCAGATTTCACCGGTCAGTAGCATAAGACCATTACAAGCTGGATGAATTTGAATTTCATGATTAAGGAAACTTTACTCTGGCCTTTACTCTTCTAGGATTAAAACATCATAATATATGTGGCCTAATTCGACCAATTACTTTGTGTATTTACAACATGTGTTGAATTTCCAGATGTGTACTTGCACTTTTCAAGACATGCACATCAGCATGCAGCTGTGGAATCTATGGTTGAGTAGCTGCTGTGGCCCCCTCAAGGCAAAGAAAGGCAAGCAAGAGCTCATTTACTCATTCATATCACTCAGAAAAACGGAATACGGAATTTACAGAATAAAGAAGATGTAACTGAAACCACATCCACAAATCTTCAAGGAGAGCAGAACTGCAAGGGAGGACACAACAACGAGGGACACTGAGGAGTTAAATACACACATGAGGTAACTGGGGAGAGAGGAAACAGCTGGGAACAGAACAGAATCCAGCTAGCGAGATAAAGGGAAGGAAAACTAAACACAACACACAGATGAGAGACTATCAAAATAAAACTGGGAGTAACAAACAACGACTAAGACATACGGACGGGGCAGACAGGAAGGTAAACAAACAGTGACAATACTGAGCCACACACGGAAACAAGAGGGAGGCAGGAATAACCAGGGATGCATAAACCAGACTAAAGCTATAGAAAACTCCAAACATCCACAAAACTCAAAACGGACCATGACAAAATTTTTGATATTGCCAGAATTTGTAATCAGGATATCTTTGATTGCTAGATGTTGAAATTGCCAGCTTTGAATCACATTCATTGTGTGACAAATTTTGGGTTTTGGATTGAAAGCCAATAACCTTGTAGGGTCTTTACCTTATGATATAAAGTGCCTTGAGGCACTCACAATGTGCAAGCCATGAGCACTGCTAACAAATACAGAAGTCTAGTATATAAGCAATAATATCTGCTGGCACCAAAATAACTGAGAACAGATAAACTTGATTTACTGCTTAGACAGACGAGGACAAAACCTATATATTTAAAAAGAAATCCAACATCTGAGGATAAATTTTCATTCTTTCATTTTGCAATTCTGTTTTCTGCAGGAGCCCAAAAACCTATTGATCTCATTATGTATAAAAAAGTAAGAGAAAGCGACCAGACGAGGCGTGGTGGAGTACGAAGATTACAGCAGGACTGCGTACACCCCCAGAATTACCCAGCCTCCATGGCTCCAATCTATTTCAATTGGACATGGCTGCTATGTGTGTAGCATCGTCTCTTACATACACTTCTCAAGCTGCATAGCCCATAAACAGAGTGGTGGACTGCATTCTGATTAGACACACACAGACACACACACACACACACACACACAGGTTCAGGTATGAAGGCATAATGTCCATGTCTGTATGTAAAGACACACACACACACACACACACACACACACACACACACACACACACACACACACACACACACACACACACACACACACCAGCTGTTTACTACTGTCAGGAGTAATAAAAACAACATGAGTCAGTTTGAGAAAAGCATTTGTGAGAGAAATCTAAAACTAAAACTCCATATGGTCCCTGTGTCTCTGTCTCTCCATCAGCTTTTTCTTCCCACTCTGCAGAGAAAATGCAGCGTTGCATGAGCTTGGTGGAGAGATGACAGATCATCGCAGACACTGACAACCTGTATAACACTCATAGCTTCAAAATTACACTCAAATTTTCAGCTTTGAGACGCAACTCGGGATGAATTAAGGCGAGAAAGAGAGAGCGCGACGGAGCCAGCCGCAGAGGATGACAGCAATGTTTATTGAGTTTTTTTCCTCACATTATGGCATGTCACTTTTAACAAGGCCCTATCACAATATGTTACAGGCTACAGATATCCGTTCACTTCCAGTTTCATTCTGTCTTGCCTGGAATGATTCAAAGGGATTAAAATGAAGTTGCCGAACGAGGAAAAGTCGGGTCATTGAAATGCAAAGTACGTATTCATTTTTTCCTCCCTCGGTCCATTCAGCAGTGACGACTTTAAGCGGAGTTGCATACCAGCCTGAGCTGCAGGAGGAGAAACAGCAGCACTTGTGCTTCACACAGAGAGAGAGAGAGACTGTTATAGAAATGTAACACATTGCCATCTGCAGGCAAGTCAAATCGGCAGGCGGGGAGTCAAGCACACACATAGAAACATTCACACACGCAAGCAAGCAGATGAACCCGCTGAGAGCGAAACAAACGTGTCTAATTTAATCAGAAAACTCATCACAGAAAATAAATTGCACTCCTGAACTTGTTTATTATTCATTCATTCACTGTTGAGGCCGGACAAACTGCTATTTTACACAGAACAGAAATAAATAGGAGCTCATGGAGCTCATGGTGGCGAACTCTGAAGTGAAGCGGATGGCCAGGGCGTGTAGTGTTATTGAGCTCATGCTTTGAGGAATAATTGAAAACACGCAGGATAAGTTCCATGTTTATTGATCCCACATGAATTTCCCTCCGTCTAAAAGGAAAAAGAAAATGACAATATCCTGTGAGCAAAAAAACAAAACAAAAAAAATCTTTAATTTCACATTCGTGCTATATGGGAGATCAAACCTGCGCACAGGCTTGAGCACAGTTATACACCGACTGGAAACCACTCTGACACATGTAGACACACACTCAGACACACACACACACTCTCACACAGAATGAAATGAGAGCCGTCAGAGGACCAGTGATGGAAAGCAATGGTGACATCAGCCGTCAGCCAACATCAGCCCCGGGAAGATCGCCGTGACAACCACAACATCGACCCCTCCGAGAGATTATCGTCAGCTGCTGCCTCACGGCTACAAGCTGCACAAACACACACACGCACAGCTTGCCCAACTGACAGAATAAAAATTAAACTTAATACAATGATTTGCAAAGAGTAAGTATAAACTGCTTAGTTTTTAATTTGGCTCACCAGAGACTCGCAGCGACAGGACAGTATTTTGGAACAACTTTTTTAAAAGAGAAAACAAATAATGCAAGAAGCAAGTCTAGGAGTGAGGCAAAAACACGTTTTGAATGCAGGAGAAATGAGCGCAGGTTTTATAAGGGTCTGTGTCTTTGCTCTCCTTTTTTTTTTTTTTTTTTTTGCCTGTCCCATTTGGTTCTTTAGCCATCAGAATTGTTGTCTGAAGACCAACAAGGATACCCAATGGATTTACTTTGCCAAATGGATCATCGTGGCATTGCCGTATTGGTCCATGTGATCGACCTTTGTTTTTATTATTTATTATATTTTATTTTCAGATGTTACAGACGGGACAGACATGAGTGAGGGATAGGAAAGGGAGAGAGAAAGAGGAAGGAAAAGAAAAACAGAAGGGAAGAGGGACAGTGAGAAAGGGGGGGAGAAAAAAAATCTCCTGGATCACCTGTTGAGAGAAGAATAGAAAACAAGCAAAAAAAAAACCAAAGCAACATACTAAACACAACACCATCGCATTAATCTAGCTAAGTGTAACCAGCAGTAAATACTAAATATTCAATGTTGTTGTGCAGCACGCAGGACAGACAGCGCACAATGTGCTTTGAAGTAGCAGCCAAGAAAGGTGTAATTTAAGTCTACGAGCAGTGAACACCCGTGCGCATACCTGTGTGGATCAGCGTGCTTGTATTCAAATGGTTTCCACATGTAATGGTCTGCAAGAGCATGTAGCGAGCCATAGCCCCGTCCCACAGGGCATGAAGCAGGCATGGAGGAGATCCAGGCCCCAGACATCCAGAGGCCTCAGAGTGCGAGAGCCCAAGGAGGACCACCGGAGGGGCATCCGTGCCACCCTCATGGGAAGGGCTGAGGATCCCCAGACGAGGCGTCACCCAGTAGCCACCGAGCAGAAGCTAGAGGAGGCTGCACTGGCGTGCCTGCCGGCAGCCAGCTGTGCCAGAGTGAACCGAGCCGCAGGCCCAGAGGCCGGAGGGCCCCCCGCACCCCGAAGGAGGCCTGACCGAGCAACAGGCACCAGGCCCCGCCAGGTATCCACCGGGAGTGAGCCGGTACATACCTGAGTGCCCAGCCCCGGACACCAAGAACCACCAACGCACCGACCCCTGAGGGCATCAGTCACCGGCAGGGAGTGTGGTGAGGGGAGATAGGCCTTGGAGGGCCTGGGAGTTCCCAGAGAGGTGGAGTCTAAGACCCAACCTGACATATAGACACAGACAAACAGGCACACACAGACACAAACATGTATTCCCACCCTCATGAACACATATACAAACACTCAGCACTCACCCAACGTAAGGATTGACATAAATGGACATGTACACACAATCACACTCCCCAAACATACTCTATACCCCGGGTCCAGGTACCCTCTCCCCCAGAGGGGGAAACAGAACCCAGACCCAAGAGATGTTACCCTTCCCCCGGGGTGGAGGCAAGCAGACCGTCCCAGGCTCCGCAGCAGCAGGGAGGCCAATCGGACAGCTAACATCTCCTCCCAGCCCCCCCGCCCCAATGGCTAGCAGAGAACGGGGGTGTGTCTTTGCTCTCCTAAGGTGAGGTGACACCTGATTTTGCACATTTGTTCTGAATCACTGGCATATCATTAGAATTCACTCTGATTGAAAGCTAAATTGTGAAGCTCTTCTATGTGGAGGCAGGTATGATGTCCTCATTCAACAAATACAGGCTGCAAGCCATGAAGACATGTTTTTCCAGGGAACGATCCTGTCAAGCCTCTCCATGCGACATCTCTCGACAGGTCACCAAGAAAGTTCGAAAACCAAAACGCCTTCATTTTTATTAAATAACATCAAAAAGAAACAGCAACAATTATTTAGTCTAAAAACGACACTAACAATGCTACATGTTTCAATAGATTACCAGACATCCACCTCATTGTGAGTCCATCCACAGAATTATACCCTCACAGAACAGTCAGCCGAATAATACCAAGGACCAGTTGGCAAGTAAGTGCAAGGCTATCATCCACAGTGGTGATTAACAAAAACCCCCAAAGGAAAATAAAAAACTAAAGTTAGTCTCCAACTATGCTGCTAAAAGATACTTACTCACAATGGGTTGCTGACTGGGTGATGACTGGGTGTGCATGTTGAAGTTAGTGAGGATAATCTTTCCCAATACGGCTTAGTAGGGCTGCAACCAGATCAAACCAGATCTTTATAGATACATACTGAGGTGTTAAAACTCGTCATTAAAGGTACAGGGGAGGGGAATGAGTTAAGGGCTCGCTAAATAGTTCTCTTAGTAGCCCTATCCCTACCTTGTTTTTGTGCTTATCCCAGATGCTGACATGCCCTAGGTTTCCTCTCATTTAGGTGTTCCTGGAAAACCTCATCTGGCCCATTTTGATGCAAATGAGGAGGATTTCCAGGAACCCACTGGATGTCTCCGGTGAGATCCGAGCTAAAGTTGAGGTCAGCGACACAGTTCAAGTAATTTGCTACTTGCACTTGAATTTTGTTCTTTAGGACATTACCCACAACTTGTGACTAAAGGTGAAAGTCGAAAAGTACAGCAAGAACTCAATTTGAGAATCTTTTTTTTTTTCACAGCACTATGCACCTATCAGCAAACACTGGGTCTGTCTTAAGGTATCCACATTTTAAGTGATGACATATCAACCCGCCCATTACAGCTGCTTTATTGTATCTTGTTTTATTTAATGTAAACGAGTCCCTAAAAGTAATCTGTGGTCAACGTCAGCCTCCCAGGTTTCTTATTAGTACTGGCGAATAAGACTAAGCTAACAAGGATTTCAATGTGGACATTAAGCGCAGGATGAGAAATATTTCATAGCAAGTCATCCAAACCACCAACAGCATATGAATGACTAACCTCGTGTTGTGGGTGGATCATCTCAGGCGTTCTCTTGACTGAAGTTTGATCTGTTGTCACTGCTGTTCCCCTGCTACATGATTGCATTAGCTGTGTAGCTAGCTGCCAGGTAACACACCATTACATGCTAGCAAACTCAACTTCAGTAACCTTACAATCATTGCTGCTGTTTAGTTTCCTGTATTCTTGTGATAACAGAACTATACGTTTTCGTTTTTTAGAAATCCCTCAGTCAGAACATGATAAATCATCTTTAGATGAAAACTAGTGTTGGCGTACTGATGCCGCTCCCGATCCTTTTTTTCTGACCTGGTGAAAAACCAAAACGAACGACTCGAGACAGACTTCTTCAATTCAATCAACTTCTTTATTTCAATCCCTGCGCAGGAGGGAATCAGCTCAGCATAAAGCAGATTCGAAGGGCAGTCCTTCGAACTGTTACATTTATATTATTCCAAAGTTCCTTATTTACCTTCCACCTTTCCTGTTATTCTGATATCACATTCGCCTATACATCATACACAGTTTCAATCAAAACAACTTCTTCCTCCCTCATCTATCGTCTTCAACCTTTCCTTTTAAGGTCTTGCATCTTTAACCCCTTTCCTAAATGCATGTCTTAATTGTTTATGTGTGTGTGTGATGTACATGTTTCTATCTGCAATGTGTGTGTGTGTGTGCGGGTCATGTCAAGTGTCATGAGTGTGCGCTTTGTAGGTGTCAAGTGTGTTGCGCCAGAGGTTTACGCTCTCCTCCTTAGTTCTGCTTTTCTAGTCTATACTTATCCAAGGTGTTCGACTGTTCTTAACGCTGCCCTTTTGCCCCCCGTTATCTACTGTAACTTCTGTACTATTTCTTAGTATCTCACCTATGCATCTTTTTCCTGTGATGTTGCTTCAACTATTCTTACCCCTAAGGTCACACAGGGGCCTGCTTAAAAGTATAATGTTTAAACAGTATAATGCTAAAAAGCTATATAATGCTATATAATTCCACACTAGCAAGCTAACTTCCTGCTAATTTCCAACACCGTTAAACTTTGTAAATCTTCTTTTTTCATGGATGCCTGGATGTGAAACTTAACACCTGTGAGTGCAGAACAAAACGTTAAAACTTTATTGGCGCTGAAAGATTTGAGCCATTTCTAACTCTCAGTGATATTGAAGGGTTTTTTTTGGCTATGGGAACCAAATAAGCATTTGGACCCAGAAATGGCTAATGATGTCAGATTTAAGAGGCGAATAGGTTTAAAAAGATGTTTCTGCACATTGTGCCCTCGCTGTCATGAGCTACACGTGACTGGATGAACAGCGCTTCTGTCTCCCCTAGACACTCCTGACAACTCAAAAAATTTTAATACCCTTCCAGCAAATGCTTCCAAAATGGATTGTGCAACTGCACAGTAAATAGAAAAACATGGAAATAATGGATGTACTACTACCCTTGCTTATGAGCACAGTCCTTAACTTAAGATTGCAGCTTTCTCCTAACAAAAAATGTGGAGTCTGTCTTTTCCAATTCTGTCACCTTATTAAAATTACAGAAGAAGGATGAAGACCATTTTAACATTTTGACGTCGGTGATGGTGGTAGTGGTGATTACCACAGCAGGAGTCGAGAAAAAGGAGAAGGAACTAGAGCTGGCAGCACATCTCGCGCATGGTTACCATTTGTGGAAATCACAGTTATCTGTGCCTTTGCTCTATTGGCATTCAGTCGAGAATAAACATCACCAGAGCAAAACTACCACTTGCTCCGTCATTATCACCAGTAAAGCATGCAAGACAATATGCAAATACATTCTCTGGCATCTTCTCAGATATATATTCAGTGTATAGAAAAAGAAAATCCTGGATATTAGACTTCGGCTGGTTCATTGGCTCAGCTGGTTGTGTGTGTTTTTAATTAAGCACTTCTTTAGTTCAATAAGCCAAATATGTATGGTATTCATTATCCTAAATTAACACTTATGATTTTCCACATACAAACTGATTTACTTGAATCCAACAAAATTATGATGTTACGTTTCTTACTTTGCTTTCTTTCCTGTTTTTTTCCCCAGTCATTCTAAAATTGATAATGTACATTCTGTGCTCCATTTTCTTTCATATTCAAATGTTGTACTTTCGACTCTGTGGCAGTCTCTCACTGGCAGCGTCCCTGCATAACCAACACATCCTCAGCAGACTCGACATATTTTAATACTTGTATTTGATTTTTGTCTTACTTCATCATATTTGCTCCATTTCTGCTTCATAATTAATCTTTTGCATTGGGTGTCTGTGTTTATTCCAGCTGACACTAATCCGCTCCTTAAAAAATAAAACAACTTGTAAATGGACTTCTCCTGTGGTGCGACAGAATCCTCACACAACTTTAGATTTTGCGCTCACTCGAATTCCAGGGTGCGTTGCGTGATTTGGAGCTCACGGCAGCGGTTTGTACTGTAAAATGTGTGAACTGGGGTTGAACTCTGCAGCGCGTGGTGAGAGTCCCCAGTCCCCTGTTGGGAAGGGAAAGAGAAAGAGGAGGCAGAGAGGCTCCTCTGGAGATAAGACTCACAGACTTAATCCTCTTGATGAAGCCTCAGCCTTAGCCCCGCTCTGTTTATCTACCATTCAAAGGCTCCAACAGGACCGGATGGGAACATGGAAAATAGATTAGGCTTCTCCTGTCTAGACACCACACATGCGCACATACGTACAGTAATACGCACTGCTATAGTGACAAATGTTGACAAGGCAAATGACAAAGTGTGGTGTCATAGAAAATAAACATTTCAAAGACAGCAAAGTTATTGCAAGTTTTCCAAATTGATTATTAAGTGGATTTTTCCACACACATCTGGAGACTGGAAGGTGACCGGATGTGATCCAGAATCCCAAATGGGCAGAATGTCATACTTTTCAGTGCTTTTCAAATTCATTAGTTTATCTCATTGCCTTCTAAATATGCTAATTGAAAAGAACATGAACATGCTGATATTCAATCACACAACTATTAACAAACATGCATGTCTTCTCTTCATTTCTTTTTGCATGTGGACAGCATTTTGAAGTGAAAATGTTTAAATCCCAGCCTTAGAAGTGAAGTTGAAGATATATCTTGTGCTAGTGGTGGTTGTAATCTAGTCAGTTCAGTTAGAAAACTGCCATTAGAAATGACTGATTAATTACAGAAGCAGAATACATTTAAAGTTTTTCATCTAAGCCCCGGGCTCATCACTCCCTGTAAATATTATTCACAGAGAAATTGGGGAGTGATGAGTAAGGATCCCAGTGGTCTCTGCAGGTGGATGCTGGAGTGGCTGAAACAGCTTGCAGCGATGCAAGGATGCAGTGGGAGCAATGGGGAATTCTGCATCCTTAACAGACCATCAAACTGGGAAGGTGTGTTTGGTATGAATGAGTCACGTTAGTGTTTATGATGCAAAATGAATTACCTGCTTGGACTTGCTCACATACTTTGCTTCATTTATCTACACCGATATGTGGTTTACGGTAATACAAAAAAAGCAACTGGATTTAATGTCTCAGAATATAGTTTGGTTACCCTGTTTCATTTTTTAGTCTCTTACTCCAATTGCATGTTTTCATGCTTAAGAAGAACAATGTGATATGGTTGTGTAAATTGGGAGCATTTCTTCACTAGCAGCCTTTAACTTGTACCACAGACAGGTAGTGAAAAAATTCAATACAATATGATATTTCAGGCAGACATGAATCTTAGTTGGGTTTTTTTTAGTCATGGTGTTTCAGTGATATAAAGTACAAATATATGTTAACTGTTTGCATTGTGTTATCAAACATTCATATATTATCTGTGCATTTTAAGAAAATGAACAAGGCCTGGAATTTGACTCTAACCTTTTTGCTTCATTTAACACCTTAAAATGAAATTCAGAAAGTTTATAACTCAGTAGTGGCTAATTTGCTGTACTACTTATGTGTCATGGTAGGACAGTCCCCACCGATCGACCTGCCTGTGTTTGTTTTTGTGTGTGTTTTCCTCTCCGTTTTCTTCCTCTCCATCCTGTGGTGATTGTTTACGTGTTGTGACATCTGACCCGGAAGCACCTCCGTGCTAGAGCCGCCACACCTGAGACTAATTCGGTGTCCAGCTTCTTCCAATCGTCCACCGTCTTGAGCAGAGCTACTTAATGGTGTGGTGGGGCGACAGTCAGCGCTGGAGTATTGCACTAAGCCTGGTAGTAGCCCAAGCATTGTGTCGTGAAGAATGTGTACACCTGCAAGAAGAGAGACTTACTGTCTGTTGTGTTTGTTTCCACTAGGAACGGAGGAGGAATGTATTTTTTGGAGGTGGATCACAAGCACTGGTGTATTTCTGGAAAGGGGACAGAAACGCACTACCACGCACTATCGGGGAACTAGGAGAAGAGCACTGTGGATTGCTTGCATGTTAAAATGTTAACTGAAATAACTTTCACTGTAAAAAGTCTTTCATCAAGAGCTCCGCATCTGGGTCATCTAATTCCACTCACTGTGACATTATGTATAACTACTATATGTGGTTTATATATATATGTATATATATATATATAGCAGCTGGATAGCGTAGTGGTTAAACTACACGCCTTTGGAACAGAGGATCGCAAGTTCGATTCCTGCCTGGGGCGTCTGTATCCAGTAAGGGTCCTAAGGCTAGACCCCCTATGCTAAGCAAGCCTACCGCAGACATGAGCGAGACAGATAAATATGAAGGCATGCCGGCTCGGACGTCGCCCGGATCAACAAGGTCCGTGTCAGGTGTTGAGGAACCAGGGCACCCTGACGAAAAGTGGGCTACTGGAACAAGAAGGCATCGGTGGGCAAGGGACGAAAACAGGGCGTTGTTGGAATGCTACTACGCAAGTAACCCCGGCGGAAGGGGCTACATGAATAGGATGAGGGACCTATGGATTCTTCGATACCCAACATCCACAATGACGGCGAAACAACTAGTAGCTCAGTGTTCCAACATTCGAAAGAAGGGACTGCTCTCACAGCTAGAGATTGACGAGGTACAACACAAATGCTACGGCAAGGAGGAGTCAGGACGCCAGGTCAGGGGGGCGATATCATCACCCCCACCCGAGATTGGGTATATAGCCCCAAGTGCGATAGGAGAAGGATCGTTGAGTGCGAGAGGAACTGACCTGAAAAATAGGATCATGGCCAAGCTTGAAACCTGGATCCCCCGTAGCCGGTTACCAAGATTACGTGAAGTACCCTCAGAAGGTCTGCTAGATGATGTTAATGCAGCACTACGGGCAATACCTACAACCACGATTACCGACACTAACAAGCTGATCTACAATACGGCAGCAGTGATCAGTGAGATGCTTGGCTACAAGTTGAACAGCCACAAGGGGCAGTACCCTCCATGGAGAAGGAGGCTAGAGGGCAAGATCAAAGTAGCACGGAGGGAGGTTAGCCAACTAACGGAGTTGCAGAAAGGTGCGACAAATAAGGTGCCTAAGAAATACAGCAAGCTGTCCATACCTGAGGCCTTGGAAACTGCCAAGCAAAGACTCACAGCCTTGGCCAGCCGCTTGAGGAGGTACACCAGAGAGATAGAAGGCAGGAGAATAAACCAGCTGTTCTCCACAGAACCAGCAAAGGTGTACTCTCAGTGGCAAGGGAACAATAAGAGAACAGCACCACCAAGGCTGGAGACGGAGCAATACTGGAAGAGCATATGGGAGAAGGATGCAACCCATAACGGCAATGCTCAGTGGCTAGAGGATCTGAGGGCAGACCACAGCGACCTCCCTGAACAGGGTCCAGTAACCATCACAGTGGCAGATATCCAAGAAAGGGTCTCCAGTATGAAGAGTTGGACAGCACCAGGGCCCGACATGGTTCACGCCTACTGGCTGAAGAAGCTGACTGCACTCCACGAGCGTCTGGCAGCACAAATGAACCAGCTGCTAGTTAACGAAAGACACCCGGAATGGCTAACTGAAGGCCGGACGGTCCTGATCCCCAAGGACCCCAAGAAGGGACCGGTCCCCTCCAACTACCGACCAATAACCTGCCTCAGTACTACATGGAAGCTCCTGTCAGGCATCATATCGGCTAAGATGAACAGGCACATGGGTCAATACATGAGCGGGACACAGAAAGGAATTGGCAAGAATACCAGAGGTGCAAAACACCAGCTACTGGTAGACAGAACAATCAGCCGAGACTGCAAGACCAGACTGACCAACCTGTGCACTGCCTGGATTGATTACAAGAAGGCCTATGACTCAATGCCCCACAGCTGGATACTGGAATGCCTAGAATTGTACAAGATCAATGGGACCCTAAGAGCCTTCATCAGGAACTCAATGGGGATGTGGCGTACAACACTAGAGGCCAACTCCAAGCCCATAGCACAAGTTACCATCAAGTGCGGGATCTACCAAGGAGATGCTCTGTCCCCACTGCTGTTCTGCATAGGCCTGAACCCCCTCAGTGAGATCATTAACAAGACTGGCTACGGATACCGACTACGGAACGGAGCAGTTGTCAGCCACCTCCTGTACATGGATGACATCAAGCTGTATGCCAAGAGTGAACGAGACATCGATTCACTGATCCACACTACCAGGCTATACAGCAATGACATTGGAATGTCGTTCGGACTGGAGAAGTGTAGTCGGATGGTAACAAAGAGAGGGAAGGTAGTCAGAACTGAGGGGATTGAACTACCAGAAGGCAACATTGCAGACATAGAGGACAGTTACAAGTACCTGGGGATCCCGCAGGCAAATGGGAACCATGAAGAGGCCGCTAGAAAGGCTGCAACCACCAAGTACCTGCAGAGGGTCAGGCAAGTCCTGAGGAGTCAGCTGAATGGTAAGAACAAGATCCGGGCCATCAACACATACGCCCTGCCCGTGATCAGGTACCCTGCTGGGGTAATAAGCTGGCCAAAGGAGGAGATAGAAGCCACTGACATAAAGACAAGAAAGCTCCTGACCATGCATGGAGGGTTTCACCCCAAGTCCAGCACCCTGAGGCTGTACGCTAAGCGGAAGGAAGGGGGCCGGGGACTGGTGAGTGTCAGCACCACAGTCCAGGATGAGACAAGGAACATCCAAGAATACATTGGGAAGATGGCCCCAACTGACCGAGTGCTCAGTGAATACCTCAGGCAGCAGAAACCCAAGAATGAGGAGGGAGACGAGGAACCATCATGGAAGGACAGGCCCCTGCACGGTATGTACCACCGGCAGATAGAGGAGGTGGCTGATATCCAGAAATCCTACCAGTGGCTGGACAAAGCTGGACTGAAAGACAGCACAGAGGCACTAATCATGGCAGCACAAGAACAAGCTCTGAGTACAAGATCCATAGAGGCTGGGGTCTATCACACCAGGCAAGACCCCAGGTGCAGGCTGTGTAAAGATGCCCCAGAGACTATCCAGCACATAACAGCAGGGTGCAAGATGCTAGCAGGCAAGGCATACATGGAACGCCATAACCAAGTGGCCGGCATAGTGTACAGGAACATCTGTGCCGAGTATAACCTAGAAGTCCCGAGGTCAAAATGGGAGATGCCCCCAAGGGTGGTGGAGAATGACCGAGCTAAGATCCTGTGGGACTTCCAGATACAGACGGACAAAATGGTGGTGGGTAACCAACCGGACATAGTGGTGGTAGACAAACAGAAGAAGACGGCCGTAGTGATCGATGTAGCAGTTCCCAATGACAGCAATATCAGGAAGAAGGAACACGAGAAGCTGGAGAAATACCAAGGGCTCAGAGAAGAGCTCGAGAGGATGTGGAGGGTGAAGGTAACGGTGGTCCCCGTGGTAATCGGAGCACTAGGTGCGGTGACTCCCAAGCTAGGCGAGTGGCTCCAGCAGATCCCGGGAACAACATCGGAGATCTCTGTCCAGAAGAGCGCAGTCCTGGGAACAGCTAAGATACTGCGCAGGACCCTCAAGCTCCCAGGCCTCTGGTAGAGGACCCGAGCTTGAAGGATAAACCGCCCGCAGGGGCGTGCTGGGTGTTTATATATATATATATATTGAGCAGAGCTACTTAATGGTGTGGTGGGGCGACAGTCAGCGCTGGAGTATTGCACTAAGCCTGGTAGTAGCCCAAGCATTGTGTCGTGAAGAATGTGTACACCTGCAAGAAGAGAGACTTACTGTCTGTTGTGTTTGTTTCCACTAGGAACGGAGGAGGAATGTACAACACGTAGGGCGTACAACACGTACGCCCTGCCCGTGATCAGGTACCCTGCTGGGGTAATAGGCTGGCCAAAGGAGGAGATAGAAGCCACTGACATAAAGACAAGAAAGCTCCTTACCATGCATGGAGGGTTTCACCCCAAGTCCAGCACCCTGAGGCTGTACGCTAAGCGGAAGGAAGGGGGCCGGGGACTGGTGAGTGTCAGCACCACAGTCCAGGATGAGAAAATGAACATCCAAGAATACATTGGGAAGATGGCCCCAACTGACCGAGTGCTCAGTGAATACCTCAGGCAGCAGAAACCCAAGAAAGAGGAGGGAGACGAGGAACCATCATGGAAGGACAGGCCCCTGCACGGTATGTACCACCAGCAGATAGAGGAGGTGGCTGATATCCAGAAATCCTACCAGTGGCTGGACAAAGCTGGACTGAAAGACAGCACAGAGGCACTAATCATGGCAGCACAAGAACAAGCTCTGAGTACAAGATCCATAGAGGCTGGGGTCTATCACACCAGGCAAGACCCCAGGTGCAGGCTGTGTAAAGATGCCCCAGAGACTATCCAGCACATAACAGCAGGGTGCAAGATGCTAGCAGGCAAGGCATACATGGAACGCCATAACCAAGTGGCCGGCATAGTGTACAGGAACATCTGTGCGGAGTATAACCTGGAAGTCCCGAGGTCAAAATGGGAGATGCCCCCAAGGGTGGTGGAGAATGACCGAGCTAAGATCCTGTGGGACTTCCAGATACAGACGGACAAAATGGTGGTGGGTAACCAACCGGACATAGTGGTGGTAGACAAACAGAAGAAGACGGCCGTAGTGATCGATGTAGCAGTTCCCAATGACAGCAATATCAGGAAGAAGGAACACGAGAAGCTGGAGAAATACCAAGGGCTCAGAGAAGAGCTCGAGAGGATGTGGAGGGTGAAGGTAACGGTGGTCCCCGTGGTAATCGGAGCACTAGGTGCGGTGACTCCCAAGCTAGGCGAGTGGCTCCAGCAGATCCCGGGAACAACATCGGAGATCTCTGTCCAGAAGAGCGCAGTCCTGGGAACAGCTAAGATACTGCGCAGGACCCTCAAGCTCCCAGGCCTCTGGTAGAGGACCCGAGCTTGAAGGATAAACCGCCCGCAGGGGCGTGCTGGGTGTTTATATATATATATATTGAGCAGAGCTACTTAATGGTGTGGTGGGGCGACAGTCAGCGCTGGAGTATTGCACTAAGCCTGGTAGTAGCCCAAGCATTGTGTCGTGAAGAATGTGTACACCTGCAAGAAGAGAGACTTACTGTCTGTTGTGTTTGTTTCCACTAGGAACGGAGGAGGAATGTACAACACGTAGGGCGTACAACACGTACGCCCTGCCCGTGATCAGGTACCCTGCTGGGGTAATAGGCTGGCCAAAGGAGGAGATAGAAGCCACTGACATAAAGACAAGAAAGCTCCTTACCATGCATGGAGGGTTTCACCCCAAGTCCAGCACCCTGAGGCTGTACGCTAAGCGGAAGGAAGGGGGCCGGGGACTGGTGAGTGTCAGCACCACAGTCCAGGATGAGAAAATGAACATCCAAGAATACATTGGGAAGATGGCCCCAACTGACCGAGTGCTCAGTGAATACCTCAGGCAGCAGAAACCCAAGAAAGAGGAGGGAGACGAGGAACCATCATGGAAGGACAGGCCCCTGCACGGTATGTACCACCAGCAGATAGAGGAGGTGGCTGATATCCAGAAATCCTACCAGTGGCTGGACAAAGCTGGACTGAAAGACAGCACAGAGGCACTAATCATGGCAGCACAAGAACAAGCTCTGAGTACAAGATCCATAGAGGCTGGGGTCTATCACACCAGGCAAGACCCCAGGTGCAGGCTGTGTAAAGATGCCCCAGAGACTATCCAGCACATAACAGCAGGGTGCAAGATGCTAGCAGGCAAGGCATACATGGAACGCCATAACCAAGTGGCCGGCATAGTGTACAGGAACATCTGTGCGGAGTATAACCTGGAAGTCCCGAGGTCAAAATGGGAGATGCCCCCAAGGGTGGTGGAGAATGACCGAGCTAAGATCCTGTGGGACTTCCAGATACAGACGGACAAAATGGTGGTGGCTAACCAACCGGACATAGTGGTGGTAGACAAACAGAAGAAGACGGCCGTAGTGATCGATGTAGCGGTTCCGAATGACAGCAATATCAGGAAGAAGGAACACGAGAAGCTGGAGAAATACCAAGGGCTCAGAGAAGAGCTCGAGAGGATGTGGAGGGTGAAGGTAACGGTGGTCCCCGTGGTAATCGGAGCACTAGGTGCGGTGACTCCCAAGATAGGCGAGTGGCTCCAGCAGATCCCGGGAACAACATCGGAGATCTCTGTCCAGAAGAGCGCAGTCCTGGGAACAGCTAAGATACTGCGCAGGACCCTCAAGCTCCCAGGCCTCTGGTAGAGGACCCGAGCTTGAAGGATAAACCGCCCGCAGGGGCGTGCTGGGTGTTTTTTATAAAAGGGCATTAGACTAGATTAGAATAGAATAGCCTGTTATTGTCATTGTACATGTACAATGAAATTGTGGCACTGACTTTAGAGAGCCTTCTTTCTGGCAATACTTGATTTATGTAGATTATAGTCAGAAGCTAGATTAAATAAGATAATCCAAATGAACAGAACATGAGCACTTAAGTTAATCATGAAGCTTATGTGTAAGTCCAGTAGGGAGGATCTGTAGTCACTACTTACACTCCTGGATATCTGTGTTTTAGTCTCTTCTTTACATCACTTCTGCTTTCCCAAGATGTCAAACTCAATTTTCTCGTTATCACCTCGGCCTGTCATTTTCACTGCTCTTCTATCATTCTACCTTTCACTCTCATTCGTGAAACCACCCACCTCTTTCTCGTCCATATATTTTGCAATACATAGATGGTTGAGGATCTCTGAGAGATCTCATCCTGCTTGCTCAGGGGTCCTGTCTTACATTTTGCCATTGCTGTACTAAGCTTAGCTTTAACATTTCCTTTAAATTAGCTCTCTTGGTTCATTATTCTAACAATTATAAGGTAAGAGAAACATAATTTGGTCATGGTTTGAATTTTGTTTATCAGTTTTGACTTCTGTGAAACAAATTTCTCTCAAAGTCTGTGCTTAGTTGCAAATTGTGCTTCAGTCACACGAGACAATTCAAGCAGGAAAAGTGAGAAGAGTTATTGTGTGATCAAAGGATTACAGGGGATTTAGTGAGCAAAGAGTTAAACTTCTTGGACTTAAAGTAATGTGGGGTCATTGTTGCATTTAGTGTCCAAAAAGGAGGAGATCAAGGTAGGGTATAAAGAAATAATGGCCTGACTGAAGTCAAATTTAAAATACTGGATCAAAGTGATAGACGTTTTAGTGAAGTTGTGCAACACTGTACTTTAAAGGGATATAAAGCTGATGAACAATAACCTTTCATTCACCAAAGAATATCATTCGTATGCAGACTAGAAAAGCCTGTTTAAAACAAACAAACAAAAACACACTTTTAAACAATTTACCATTTTCTATAACTAAATCTCATTTCATTTGTTGGATATAAACTTAACATACTGGATTCTTACAATTATCCCTGCTCAGTCTATTATGCCACTATCACAAATTCAGGACTCCTATCACCTGCATATGAAGCACACCATCAGCAATGTGGGGTTTTGACTCTAAATGTTCAGGGTGACGACTACGTGACGATTTACAGGACTCACTGCACCGTGCTCACAGCTTTGAGCCACCCATCTGTGCTAATTACACGCTTGTCCTGATAAGTTCTTCACCTCCAAATAAATCAACACTCTCAGGGGCAACTATTATAACCACATCAACTGCAAAATAGCACATTATTTCCTTCACCTTTGAATTAAGAACAACTTAGAGTAAATCAAGCGATACAAACGTTAGTCAATCATACTTTCCTCCAAAAATTTGGTGCTCTGCAAGTGACAATCCTACAAATATGTAGACTAGCCTGAAATATAACTATGTCAGATGATCTGATGAAAGTGGAACTATGACTGTGTGTTTGCTGGTCAAGAGCAGCTGCCCCATAGAGGCTGAAAGGAAGCTGCCTTTCCTGTTCAAAGGTGTAGTTTGACTTTTGAGAAACTGAGGACTCTGCAGGCCTTTTAGGTTGTGAATTCCGAAATATACCCCCATCATTTGTTTTACTCTAAAGTTAATGATGATTTACAAAATTAACATGATGTATTGAATACGGCTTGAAATAATGTATTGAGGTCATAAACACAGATGGAAGAAGTTTCCTGAGGCACGGAGACAAATAAGAAGTAGAGTTCATTTGTTAATGACTTTAATATAATCTGACTTCTCTTTCTAACCACAGCAGTCACCCACTGCTGGTATTAGAAAGAATCCACGTTTATGCTAGTTACAGTTGGGCTTAACTTTTTAAACTTGTGTTCATTTTTTAATGGAGAGCTGATATGTAAAACATGTAATTTGACCTACACTGATTTGATTTGCCTCAAGTTTTTGCTTCGCTCATTGGATTGGATCTGGAACTGACTCATGAAGGACAGTGGACCAGTGAAGTTAATGACTATGAAAAAGTCACGATATGTCAAAAGCCATAACCAAAACAACACGGTGACCTGCCACATTATCAGAACATTAGCTCAGCCCCATGTAAAAGCAAATATTAAAGTGTCTAATGTTTTTTTTTAAAAAAATGTAGAAGCTTGAAATGACAGGAAAAAAAATGCTAACTAACTAAAATCACTTAGAACTGAAAAAATAACAACAAATAAATATTAAGTCCTTGCAAAAAACTTTCTCTTTGTGAAGTGTCCAATTTTGAAATTGGAAGGATTATCTCAATTTTGTAGCTCAGTTGGCTTCCTTTAAAACAACATTGCATCATTTGTAGTTGGTACAAAACAGCATAGCAGCCTACATCAGTATTCCTACTGCCAAGTCGATGGTCACATGTAGTTCAAAGTGTGTAATTTTATTTTGTTTGTAGTATTTCAGCAAATTAGGTCACATTTCAATGTTGAGGGCAACGCTTTTGAAAAGATTTCAAAGAATGAATTCTTTTATGCTTCTTTTTTTCTTCAAAAGCCCGGAAAAAGCATAAAAGAGAACACACATGGACTCAAGGGTGCTACAAGTTATCATTTTCTCACTTTTAGAATACTTCTAATTGCCTTTGATTACTCATTTTGCTCCTTAAGAAAAATGTGGGGCATTTTGCGACAAAATCCCTGAATTTTTCTATTGTCAAAAAATAGTATGCAACTTCACCTGTTGTTGTAAAATGATTTTGGAAATAGCCCTAGATTTTATCTTCTGTTAACACAGCAATTTCTAACACAAAACGTAAATTATTATGCAAGAAAATGTTTTGTGGAACTAATTTATATAAACCTCACAAGTTATTGTGTGTTGATTTCAGTCTTTCTCACTCTGGTATAGAAGAGATGAATGCGGGTGTGTATTATATCTCCAACAAAGCTTTTGTCTTTGGCATGCAAAACAAACTGAAGACTAGGATTGGATTTTGATATTCTGTTCCAATTTGGAATTGGCTCAGTGTTGGCAGAATAAATGTCCCTGCAGTGAGAGTAATAAAACTGTACATATCTAAACTAAAAGATCTACCTTAAAAGACTACTTAACCACATCTAAGAGGGATTCAAATGCATTTGCACTCAATTAGAAAATCTTTTAGTGGATTTCAATTTGATAAAGCATCATCAAACCTCTCTCCCTCAAGTGGATTCTCAATTTAAGTTAAAAGGCTGATTATTTATTGTCGCACTCAGTTTTAAACACTTTCATATTGAAGAGTAAAAAAAAGACTCAAAACATTTGGCAAAGCTTTGAAAGATGATACCTCAAAGCCTCGTCCGTGAACGAGCTAATTTCTATTCACAGAAAATTACGCTGCAGAATCAAACACCTACCCTGACCCTACTGATTAATTTTGAGCAGTGTATCAGTGATCTTCTGTATCAAAGCTAATAAGTAATTTATTCCAATTTGCCCTTTAAACACAAAACCTTATCCACAAATGTGAGTTAGTGGGTCCAGATGATTTTAACTAAGACGGTTAACAGAAATGTGTATGTGGCGGGCCGTGGTTCGTGCCACGGGGGGAGGCTGATACACCTGAGCTCAAGCAGCTTATCATGCCTCCCCTACATAAAAGAAGAATGAACTGGTCCTGACGTTGTTGTTGGTGTGGCTGACAGCTGAAAAGCTGCAGCCGGGTGTAAGATTTGACAACTGGAAATAAAAGTATGATGGAAAGTTTGAGAAGTGTCATTGTGTGCAATGTGTGGTCAGGTCATGACGGACCTGGTGCCAAAACCTGTGTGGCGTAGCGGAACCACAACCAGGCCAGCCAGGGGAGGCGCTGTCCTGAATGGTGGCCGAGCTGGCGGCCACACAGAGGGAGCAGATGGCGTTGTTTCGCCACCATTGGAACCAGCAGCAGTACTGGTCCAAGCACCGGATGCAGACAACAGAAAAAAGTTGCAGACAAAAGCTACCGGTTATAACGACAACAACGATCAGAAAATACAAAAACATTCTCACTCCATGGCATCAAATAGTAATATTTTTTTTTGGATCTGCGCCTCGATGTGCTATTGCCCAGAACTAATGGTCCCGAGAAAGTCCGTGTAAGAAGGCAGGATGGCTGTTTCATTAAAGGTTTTTCAGTCATTAGGCTACAGTTCATTTACTATTTGATATATTTGTATGTTAAGCTATTTGTTTTGACTTACCTTTCATTTGTTTCATTTCATTTCATTGTTTTCAATTGCTGCTGTATTGTTAGGAGCAACTAGCAACTACCCTGTTAAGTTTAGGAGAAGATTGTGCATTGGAGTAAATATTTCTCTTCTCAAAATTTACCCTGCATGTTGAAAACTGATGCTGAAGATTACAGAGTGTGCTTACACTTGACACAAGGGATCATGCACAAACGTCTGTATATAATTGTTTGGAAATAAGTGGTAGAAAAAGGTGGACAAGCAGCCAGGATGATTAAGCCTCAAGGCTTGGGATTTTAAACAAAATTTGAATCAAGAACTTGGGAGAGGTTCACAAGGGACAGACTGATGCTGGCATCAGTGCATCAAGAACTTGATGCATCAAGAACTTGATGCACTGAGAAACATAGATATCTTCAGAACAGAGGCTACAACTGTCTCATTCCTAATATCAAGCAGTTCCTGAAGCATAGAAAACATCAGAAGCATCTTACCTGGGCTAAGAAAAAAAAAACTGGACTGTGGTCCAGTTATTTTTGCATTTCATTTATAAATTAAGCTGCTAAAGTTTGGAGGAAGACTGAAGAGGCACAGAATCCAAGGCATGAAGCTTCTGCAGTCTGTTAGTATTTTGGGTGACATATTATCTACTAGTGTTTGTGTGGTTGGACCACAGTTTTATCAAGTCCAAATTCAACACAACCGTCTACCAGGAAATTTTGGAGCATTTCATGAGTCCAATTGCAGGTGCCAAGAAAACTACCAAATGGTTTGCTGATCAAGTTATTACTGTGTTTAGTAGGGTTGTCAAAAATAGATTTTTGCTTCCACTCAATAGTAAAAAATACTACTGGATAGACACTCATTTCCAACAGTATTGATGCCAGTAGTGCCTTCTTTGCCTTCAGGTGACATACAGCTTCACATTCAGTTCACTTCACAAGCAGTTCACATTCACAACACTGAGTAACTCCAGAATTTTAAGAGGTCAGTAAAGCTGTAATTTCAACAATACGTAAGAATTCAATCATGTCATAAAATCATAAACGTGAACCTGGCTGTGCACATTTATATGTTAGTCACTTAATTATTACCAATATTAGCCTCAAACCCAGCTCCAAGGGGTCACGAGCTAGTGTAGTTCTAGTGCTGATCTCAAGCCTGAGTAATTGGGATGGTTGTGTCAGGAAGCACATCTGGTATAAAATGTTATAACAGACTGTGTTAAATTAGCAAAATAGTGCAATTTCACTCTAAACACTGCTACGTTTCTTTCAGACTGAAGCCAAGAAAAGCCTAGCACCAACTAGCTAGCAACAGTAACAGCCTACCTCAGGTTGCATTTATTCATCCTATAATTATGTTACACTACATCACTCAATCTAAAAAATAATGTTGCCACAAAAATAGTGTTGTGTTGTTCTAATCTTTATTTAAGAACCCCCCCCCTCCCCCCCCCCCCCCAAAAAAAACCCTCATAATCTTTTGCCTGTGGCATTGGAAATTGGTATTGAGTATCAAGTATTTTCCAGGTATTGGTATTGAATTTAGAATTATAGTATTGTGACAACCTTAGTCTTTTACTGGCTAGCCAACATTCCTGGCTAAACATGGAGTACTGTCAAGAGGAAGACATAAAACACCCAACCCACAAGAACAGATGAGCTAATGACCACTATCAAAGCAAACAATAACACCTCTGCCATACCACAAGCTGATCGCCTCCTTACCATACCCTACTGATGCACTAATTCATGATAAATGAGCCACAAACAAGGACTGAGTGAATAAAAGAACATATTTTTCTGATGAACAACATGCATTTAAACCAATATATTTTTTCGTTTTGTAGCTGATTAACCCAGTACCCTTTTAAAACACACTGCATGTGGGGATTTATGTAAGTAATAACCAGCGTGCAACATTGAGTTTAGTGTGAAATTTCTGGATGAGTGATGAATGCTTTGCTTTGAACAACAGTCTGAGTACATGACATCAAGCCTGAAATGCAAAGTCACTGGACCCCAATGTACTTGTGCTTCTACTAAACATGCTCCTTTCAAGTTAGATTGATGCCCCTCGAGATATATACTTCCATTTGCCACTAATTGCTTGTCACCGTACAAGTCATTCACTGAATTTGAATTTCTGCAATTTCATCAGGTCATGTGTTTTCATTTGTCTATCTGTTCACAGCCATTTATAGAAATACATTTGGGTCAAATTCCACTATTTGCCATCAATTCAGAGGCAATTCTGTCCTGGTAAATGAAAGACATGGAGGAGGGAATGTGTCTATTACAGCTGGTTTGGTGCTGAATGAGCTCCATATGTATTTACTGTCTGTGTCTGTGTGCAGGTGTGTTGCTGTAGTCCATGTGCACAACGCTAGAGGCAAAGAAACAGCCAGAAAAAATACTGAATACAATGTCTATATGATAAGATGTGTGTGTGTCTGCGTGTGTGCGCGCACGTTTGAGACAGCTGCGTGATGATAAATGGACTGATAACCGATCTCGCTGAGCTTACACCCTCTAATTAGTTTTTAATTGACAGCCATTAAAGATCCCCATTCCCAATCCTGATTATCTGTTGCACAGAGCACTGATCTAAGTGCCCCTTCCCCCCCATCTTCTCTGTTGCTGATTTGTATAATTTTTGTTTCTTATATTATATTTTAAAATGCTGACATTTATGTTTACATAAAACACTTACCCAACAATCTAACCATACGCCATACATTTGAAATGTGAGAAGGTTATCGTCAAAAATATCACTTGAATGGTACAAATCAAATTGTGAAGGTAATTTTTTATTAAAGGACATTCTTACAATGTCATTCTCAAAATGATTTTAACACAGTCTCTCTTTCTTGTTTTTTCGAGTAGTTTTTGAAATGTTATGATTTCTATAAATCTTGCGTTTTTAGAAAGAAGTTTTGATTTCTTAAACTAATCTTTGCTTTTTGTTGTCGCGTTTTATCTGATGTCGTTGTGCTCTAAATTCACACAGTTGAGAAATTATAGTAAAAGAGCAAAAATGATCCACCGTTTTTGTCCAAAACAGATTTGTTACAATTTATTATATTTATTATGAATATTTTTTTCTCTAAAGCAATCAGAGTATCCTAATTGAATATAACAAAATTGTTGCGTCAGCAAGAATCAAGTTAAAACGGGGGATCAGCTGTTTCTTCGAGTGTTATTTGGGCAAATTAAAAAGAATAATGCTCAATACAGAAATGAGCCCCTTTGTTTGTGCCCGGATAACAATTGACGAATTGTTATGAAACCTATCCGGTTGTTCAGTGATGACGCGACGAATCCTACTTCCGGGTCTAAAGTAGTCTGCGTTTAATATGGCTTTTGTGTTGTTAACATGTTTAATGTTATGTATTTTCTTCTATTTGATCTCAAAAAGTTCCTAAAACAGTCAGTGATCACTGTTGACCTCCCTCGGCTTTTATTACCGCTAATTTAAGCTCAGTTTTTAAAACCTTAGGATGTAACTACAGCCCAGCCCATGCAGCAGTATATGAATGACTAACCTCGTATTGTGGATGGATTATCTCAGTTGTTCACCTGGCTGAAGTTTGGTCCTTTTACAGCATCCTGCCATGCGATTACATTTGTTCCTGACCACCGAGAACACTCACGTTAACTTTTATCGAGTGGAAAAAAAGTTAGCTTGTTTATATTATGCTAACATACCTGTGTCGCTAGCGGTCACGTAGCACATCATTATATACCAGCTAGCCCAACTTCAGTAACCCTACAAACGTCACTGCTGTTTAGTTTTCTGTCTTCATTTATGCTGGAAGTGACAACAGAGCTGTACGTTTTAATTTGTTTCCAAAACCCCGCAGTCAGGACATGCTATATTGTATTTAGATAGAAGCTAGCGAGCTAACTCCCTGCTAACTTCTAACTCCGTTAAATGTCATAAATTCCGTTTTCATGGATGCCTGATGTAACTCAATTGTTACACCTGGTAGAGCAGAACACTGATCATTTTATTAAAGATGAAATACTTTAGACAGTTTTTCAACTCTCAGTAATGCCATAGTGATCGTTTGATATATGGACCTGCAGCGGAGTTTAGACCCAGACACTCAAAAACAGTCCAAAGGTTCAGCAACATGGTATAAAATTTAACTTCAGGCTGAAGCACAGGTTCAAAAAAATCCTAACAGAAAAATATGAGGGGAAAATAGCTAGGAAATAGCAAAAACTGCTTGATTACCATTAGAATCATAACTATCTGGCAACTGGAGGGTAGACAACAGGTGGTATATACACTGAGAAGACTGATTGGATAATTAGGGATAAGTGTTGCACAAAATTAGCAGGAAACTAAACAAAGATTCGAAGTTTAAAAAAATAAAAACTTACCTAAAGAGTATAAGTATTGTATTGTATTGTATTGTATCTTTATTTGTTTCAGATAATACAAGAAATTGCACAACATTAAAAAGAAAACAAAAGAGAAAGTCACTAAAGAGAAACACTACAACATGATTATCAGGGGCAGTCCCATATGGAAAAGAAATAGTAAAAACTTACATGATTTACTCATGAAAGTGGTCACTTTCTCATTACTTTCATATATTGTTTTAGTAAGTATCCAAAACATACAAGTTTCATTATATAATTTTTCAAGGGACCTTATATCTGTTTTCACTCTTGTATTCTTTTCATACAAGTTTCACACAAGACAGATACAAACTTTATAAGATTTATATATATCTTTTCCATATGGGTTGTCTCTCAATCACATGTCCACTTAAAGTATCTCCACAAACAAAAACAAAAAAACCCATTTTGGAATTACTCCTGATGTACACTGAAGTTACATTTTACGTGATCCTTAACTGACTATATCGCAGAGTCAGACTACAGAGGTTTACCAAAAGGTGTTCATGGATGATCTGGACAGCTATAAGTCAACATGGAAAAACACAGTGCCATTGAGTTTACAAAATCCCAGCAGTTTCAATAGATTACCGCAACAGGAGCAATCACGCTAGCATTTGAAAAGCTTCACCAAAACAATCAGTTCCTCCATGTATTAATTGTCCTGTTGATCCTGGTCTTAGGTACGCCCTGATGGCCAAACTCACGCTTGGCCAGAATGGCTTCATTAGATAAACGTGTTTTCTTCTCACAAATGCTAATAAACGTTACGCCAACAGCTACAGTAATGTTAAAACACTTCATGATATTCAGTGTGGTAGCTAGCTGGCTAACCTTAACTCATTTTCGTGTTTACAGTGTGACTAGGCAAATACATACAGTCACTGTATCGGTATGTTTTTTCTCTTTATGTGGAGTTTGTGTTGGAATCTGTTTTGTGCCGGAAGCCAGTGGCTTGTTGACTTATGATATCAATGACTATATTGCTAACCTCAGTTTGCAAGTGTTGCTCACTGATAATGTTGGGTATAGATGATGTGAGGTGCTTGGTTGTGAAAACGAGCCTCATATCCTTTGGATTTTTGAAGAAACTTTCTCCAGAGTTCCTCACATAGAAGTGTATGGATTGTAAAGCCTTGATTATACTCTATTGTGGACATGGACAGTTGGAGACGCAATGACTGCGTCACTTACTGCACTGTAATATAAAGACTCTTTGGATGAGTATAAAAAACCCAAAAAACAGGCAGGCAATGTACTTTGAGGGGACCGTAGTGGGCTTACAGACATGGAAAGCATAATCAAGGCTTTAGAGGCAACCGCCTGTTTAAAATAACAGGTGGATAGCAGAGCTAAACCTAAAAAAAAATTGTTAAAAGTAGCTACAGGTAGGCAGCTACGTTTGCTAGGGCAACCTTTTTGTACCCGGGGACACAAAAAGGCTACAGCAGCTCCTTCTTCAAATAAATTATTTAAATTATTATCTGCACGCAAAGCTAAATGTATATGCCTGCAGTGTTCTCTGGTTTTTGTTTTTTTCATCAAATTAAAGTCCAGGATAGTAAAAAAGTGATTTCATAAGTGCAACAGAAGTTTCAAGATGACAGATTTATAAGCGCTGCCAGGATCATGACACTCTCGGTTGTTTGTTCTTCTGTGAGGTGCCGCTGTCTGTACGAGTGTGTGTGTTATTGCCACACAGACTGCAGAGCATATGTGATCACCCATATGGAAAAGAAATAGTAAAAACTTATATGTGATTACTCATGAAAGTGGCCACTTTCTCATTACTTTCATACATTGTTTTAGTAAGTATCCAAAACATACAAGTTTCTTCATATAATTTTTCAAGGGATCTTATATCTGTTTTCACTCTTATATGCTTTTCATACAAGTTTCACACAAGACAGATACAAACTTTATAAGATTTATATATATCTTTTCCATATGGGCAGCTTTCATCATTGAGTCTCTGTCTGCGATTAGTCATGAGCCGCCTGGCTATTCAAAGAAAGTGATGCTGAGAATCAAGTGTGTGTGCCACACCTACCTACATCAAACCACACATATTGACTTGGGTTTGATGAAAAAAATACATCACAGTTGTCACATGAAAACTTCATATTTCCAACCTTACAACAACTAAGGGAAACTTCCCTGTTACTGCTAAATGACAATGCTGTCTATATTTCACTAAAAGGGTATGAGAGGGGGTTATGAGCCCAGGGGCCTTGAAAAATTATATCAGGTTATGCAGGAGCATGTAATTTTTCAACTTATCGGAAAGCTCGAAGCTTACAAAAATGAGACATAATGTTTTTTAAGCCAGAAGCACTATGGTGATGTAACGCCTCGCTTGTATAGAAAATCAAATAACAGCAGTACATGTCAAATGCAGAAAATGTAAAAGTTTAAAACTTCCGCCCACCAGCTATTGTCAGTTTCAGTCATTCGTTTTCAGCTAAACTACTGCAAAATAATTTTGTACACTCACACTAAAACTAAAAAAACTGCAACCAATCAATTTGTGCAAATATGTCATTGCCTAATAAGTTGCTTTTAACATGCAACACATGCATGACTCTGTTTTAGATGACTGCATATTTAGTGTAGCAACATTTCTTCTAAGTGCTAATCAGAAAGAAAGCAGTCAGATATACAACATGAACTCACCAGACACTGTATTCGGCACACCTTTCTAATACTACATCGGATGCCCTTCAGAACTTCCTTAATTCTGTGGGGCATAGATTCAACAAGGTGCTGGGAACGCTCTTCAGGTATTTTTGTCCATATTAGGTAAGGTAAGGGGTGACGAGCAAAATTCCAACGGCACAGAGGAAACCTCCAAAAGTTGATTCTGTTCATCTGAGAAAGATCCTGGGGAAACAGTGAAAGAAGGTCACAAAAGCAAAAAAGAAAGGACTTGAGGCACTACAGGATGATATCAAGCAGCAACTTGCAGTGCTGCAAAGGGCAGAGATTCTCAGGAAACGACATAAGAACAAAAATTGCACAAGAACTTCCTTCTACAGAGATCTCTTAAAGTTTGTGAAAAAATTATTTGACATGAAGAAAGCACCCAAGGAAGACTCATTTTTGACAATTAAAGGCACATGCAAATTACTATCTCGGGTAACATTCCCAAAGCACCAGTTGGATCCAAGCCCCCTCACATGGAACGAGTTTAAGAGGACAGTCAAGCGCACAGGGTAAGCATCAGTTCCTGGGCCCACTCCCATTACACTAAGGCACCATGCTCAGCATCCTGGAACCCTGGAAGCTAATGATTTTGGTATTTAAAAAATCATACCAAAAATCATGGCAAAGTAATATTAGGACCCTGATTCACAGAAAAATAACTCCTATACAATCAACAAAGTTCTGCCAGATTTGGCCAAAGACTTTCAATGTTCCTGTTCCTACTAGAAAAACAGCTTTATTGATACGTTAATTCAGAAGGCAGGGATGGGGGGTTCTTTAGGCTGCTTGGAATATCTGGCACCAGGTACACACACGCAAAAACCACAGTGTGGGCTGTGGGCCGGTTGGTACAATGCAACACCCACCCAGGTTTGATCAGCCTGTGGTGGTCTCGTGATAAATGGCTTAAACGCCTTACAAAGCTGGCTGATGTGTCGCAAAAGACTTTTTCAGCTCTTTCAGGGCAAGTGCTGTGCTATATTGATAGGGACTTTAACATCTACTGCTTTTAACAAATAGAGATGGACTTCTGCATACCTTGTAGAGCAGGGCAATATGGCCAAAAATATATATCACGATATATATTTGAAAATTTGTGATAACGATATAACTGACAAGAATAATTTCTGCGAGACAAAATACAACTCCACACCTTTACTAGCACAACCCCTTGCAAATTCCTTGCTGAAAGTTTAACCAAAAGGCATTTCCAGTAGAAATGGGCTGACATATCCTGAGCATAACCATGTATATTATCCACTGAAGTTACCCAAATGGAAAAGATATATATATAAATCTTATAAAGTTTGTATCTGTCTTGTGTGAAACTTGTATGAAAAGCATATAAGAGTGAAAACAGATATAAGATCCCTTGAAAAATTATATAATGAAACTTGTATGTTTTGGATACTTACTAAAACAATGTATGAAAGTAATGAGAAAGTGGCCATTTTCACGAGTAAATCATGTAAGCCTTATATGATTTACTCATGAAAGTGGCCACTTTCATGAGTAATCACATATAAGTTTTTACTATTTCTTTTCCATATGGGTAAAAAGAGGTGCTTTGCAACATTAAACTGCAGTGTGCCAAATAAAAAAGTCAAATATGTATATTTCGGACCATAAGGTGCACGGGATTGTAAGGCACATTAAGTGAAACAAAGCAGTCAGATAAATCACTTTATTCAACTCATTCTTCTTGCTTCCTCCACTTCTGTACCATTGATTCATTAATGCTGTATCCTATCACAGCTGCTCTAGTCCCATGTTGTTGCAGTATATTAATGACTAAACTTCTATTGTGGATGGATTATCTCAGTTGTTCTCCTGACTGAAGTTTGGTCCATTTACAGCATCCTGCCATGTGATTGCATTTGTCTCTAACCATCAGGAACCTTCACGTTAACTTTTATAAGTGGAAAAGTGTTAGTGTTGATTCCTCCAGCTTCACTGTTTGTGTTATGCTAACATAGCTGTGTCGCTAGCGATCACGTAGCACATCATTATATAGCAGCTAGCCCAACTTCAGTAACACTGCAAACGTCGCTGCTGTTTAGTTTCATGTCTTCATTTATGTCTGCTACAAGTGATAGCAGAGCAGTACGTTTGAATTTTTTCAGAAATCTCTCAGTCAGAACATGCAATATCATGCTTAGGTAACTAGCGAAACTAGCGAGCTAACTTCCGGCTAACTTCTAACTCTGTTAAATGTAATAAATTCTGTTTTCACGAATGCCTGGATGTTAAACTTCATAGTTACACCTGGTAAAGCAGCAATTCTGATCGTTTTATTAAAGATGGAAGAATTTAGACTTAACTTAGTCTTAACTCTCAGTTATGCTGCAGTGTTCATTTGACTTTGGGACCTGAATTGGACGGAGTTTAGGACCCAGATTACTCCCAGATTTACGAGCACCTTAGTCCGACAAATACGGTGGCTGGCATGCAAGTTTTACAAAAAAAATGGACTTTGTTGTGTATCTGACGGACAAACACCAAACTAGTTCCACATCACTGAAGTGGCACCATTTTTACAAACCAATTCTGGTTCATCTGTTTCACTCAACAATCCGCTTTCTCCCTTCTAATTCTCGGCTGCCGCCATGCTTTTTCGGCCGTGTGCGTATGAAAACAAAGACATTGCACATGCGCGTTTTACCCTAACGGTATAATATGGCCCAGCCCTAATACCTTCGTTATAATAAATGGTTAATTGACTTACTATCATCCGGAAGCAGTCTGGTCTTTCTTCGTCCTCTGGCATCAATGAAGCATTTTCACCCAGAGAACTACAACTCATTGGATATTTTCTCTTTCTTTGTTTGGCCCAATCTCTAGAAACCCTGGAGATGTTTTTATGAAAAATCCCAAAACATCAGCAGTCTCACAAACACTCAGGGAAGCCCATCTGGCAACAGCCATGCAGCATTCAGAGTGATTCAAATCACCTTTTCCCTCCCATTTTGATGCCTGCTTTGAACTTCAGCTTATCGATTGCCCATGTCTAATAGAACTGCCATCTAACTAGCTGATTAGATATTTGTGTATTGTGTTAATGTGCAGTCCAAAAGGTGGGCCTAAAATGTTGGTTGGTAAGCATATACCGTATTTCCCGGACTACAAAGCGCACCTGAATATTAGCCGCACAAGCTAAAATCAGGGGAAAATCCTGTTTTGTACATACATTAGCCGCACCTGACTAAAAGCCGCAGGTGTTTCAATGTTGACTTATCATATGTAAGAGAATATGCACAAAGCGAATTGTCAGGAAAGAGATGGCTGTTTGGAGACATCACTTTTATTAATATTTTGAAAAACAAGTTATGGGTACATATTTGCATAACTTTTTAGGGTATATGTACAAGTACCGGTAATTACAAGTACAAAACATGTACTGTGCTTCATGAATGAGTAACAAATGTAGTACATAACAATAACCTACAGCACACCAGAAAAATAGATTCGGCCTACCTTTTAGGCTCAGGTGCAGTGACACGGCTTTAACAAGAAGAAAAGTCAGTCATTCACCACCATCTTCCTGCGCACTAAAACCACCAAAGTCCTCTCCTCCAGTGTCGGAAACGAACAGGTTCAGGATGGCTTCGTCATCCACTCTCCGCTTCTCTCCTTCGTTGTCACTTTCAAAACCAAAGAAATCCTCGTTGTCAGTGTCAGAGTCGAACACCCTCAGAAGGGCCGTGGCGGTGTCCTCCTCTCCATCATGCAGCAGTCCAGCCCTTCGAAATCCGGTGGTGATCGTGGATGTTTTCACACTTTTCCACGCTGTCAGAATCCAATGGTGGAGTTGGGCATAACTTGCTTTTCGCAAGTTTATCGCCGCTCATCATCCACGCCTCCAGCTGAACGCGTAGTGCTACTTTGAAGTTTGTTTTTCGCGCTACTTCGTACGGCACTACGTTGCCTGGGGGATGGACATGTGACCAACATACCACTCTTTAACCCCGATCCTTCCGCCAGGCAACAACAGCGGAACAAACAAAACAAATCCGCTCATGGACAATCCATAGAAAAGCCGCACCTGACTAAAAGCCGCAGGGTTCAAAGCTTGTGCAAAAAGTAGCGGCTTATAGCCCGACAATTACGGTATATGGTTTTGGAGAAGAGTATTTCTGGGTTGCTAACCCCTAATACATAACAATTAACAGAATATCTGATTAATCCAGTGTTACAAAGTGAATTGCGTAGTTTCTTAAAAAATCATTTTCACACTTTGTGTGAATGTGTGACTTTAATCTCAGACTATTTTCCTTTTTTCTTCTCACATAATTATGACTTAATGTCAGAGAATATTTTTATTGCAATTTCAGAAATTTGTGGTGTTTCTTGAATGACCCTAATACATGGTAATAAATAAAGTCTTGCAGTAAAATTTTAATAATACTATAATAAAAAAAACACCAAAGTATTCCAACTAAAACTATTCAGAATTTAGCAACCACCACTGGCCATCAAAACCACAAATCTGAGCCCACGGGATATACAACAATCAAGAACATACGGTTCTGTATAGTGACACACATAGACACTAAACATACGCACACACAAACACACATTCACGGGACAATATGCCTGAGGCCATACCATACCCTCCTCTACAGTGTGAAGGATCATGAGGGTGCTGGATTGAGCTGCAGGCAATCAAAGTGTCTGTTTATTGTCTTCAGCCCAAGCCTCCATCACTTCAAAGAGGATGTGAACTCTGAGTGTCTGACTTCCCACTTGCCTGCCAAACAGTCTACAACACCTGTAGCACTAACAGTACTGTAGATACAGTGTAGACCAGAACTGTACTGTTTACTTAAATTTTAGGTCATGGAAATAAATCTAAGTGAGGACATCAGATGACGGAGAAGGGAAAGGAAAGTAATACTGAGCAGGGAAAAGCAAATTGAAGGGGAAAGAGGAAATACAAACGAAAGACATTTTAAGCAATAGTATGATAAATGGACATAAAAGTGAAGTCAAAATGGAAACAAATGTATGAAAAAATCAACATAAAGAAAAAGGAACAGATAGAAAAAACAGGATGGATGCAAAAAAAGTGTGATGGTTAGATGTAGGTTAAGAACCAGAAACAAATTATCCACATGAAGCAGTGACACAATAGACAAAAAAACAGAAAGAAATCCTGAATCAAAGAGCTTTAGATGTAAAATATGAGCGGTAGCTGGAATGAGAGAGCGTTGGTGTGGACGTTTTCAGATGATGGTGTGTTTGAGGAGCAGAGGACCAGCGTTATTAGAGGTCATCTCTGTGGATTACAGAGGCACAGTTCAGCGCACAACGGTGCCATGCAATTTACCTCCATGAAAAATAGATGCAGGTGAGGAATGAAGTGACTCATGCACTTACAGAGGGAGAAGGACGAGGGGCTGGACAGTTGTGAAACGGCCTGGGGAGATGGTGTTTGTGAGTGTGTGCGTACATGTGTGAACACAAGGGCGTAGATTTGGTTTTGGCATTGGAGGGGACGGATGAGTCAACCACTGAACCCTGCCTTGTTTCTTTTTTTTTTCCCTTTTTGTCTTTGCTTCTTGATAAAAAAAAAAAAAGGAGAAATATACTTGCCTACATATGCTATTCGACATGCTTTTAAACCATTTAAAATTACAATTCATAGTTTTACATGTGAATTACATAATGTTAAATTACTATTAAACAAATGACTAAGTATTTTAGACTTTCGTTTACTTCAGCCATATTCCATATAAGGCAGTGGTTCCCAAACATTTTTTGCTAGGCCCAAGAAAAATGTTCATCTACACGTAAATGGCGTTTCGAATCACTGAAAACTGAGATTTTTTAAAAACTCCTTTTTTGCATTTGCCTGTGGACGAGGAATACAGTTCGTCACGCAACCTCAAAGGTATGTGCTTTTTTCACATCACGCTGGTGCGCCACATTATTGTTTACATGAGATGAATTGCAGAATGGCAGATAGAGACAAAATACTGTTAATCTGACTATCTTCAGGTTTTACACACCACACGCAGTTACTGTCCCTCCATTTACAAAGGCAGAGGTGTCACGGTGTGATTATTTTACATGTAGTTGTTTTTTTCTTGTGTAATAATATTCAACATTGCTATCAATACATTTATCAAAAAATGCATCTCTGTGCAAAATGGGTTCAAAAGCATAAACAGCTGTGGGATACTGTTAGTCCGTGATTTGAACCGGGGAAACAAATCGTGGCAGAATCATCCTGATATTATTTGGATCCCACTATAACTCTACTGTATAAAGAGCTAACATCTCTAAAATGTCAGGAGTAGTTAGTTATTACAACAAGTGTTTGTGAGCTAAAAATCAAGAATGTGGGATACTGTTTGTCCCTGATTTGAACAACCCAGCGCTGCTCTCGACGCAGGGAAAACTTATTCTGGAGGGGAGACCTACCTTGGCACTTGTGCAGGTGAAGCGAAAGGGAAGACATGCTTCGCCATATTTTCTAGTCTTTGGCTTGGAAACATATTCATCGATGCTTCATTTCCTGCTTTGCGTTTGTGCGGGAGCTCTGTCAAAAACCTGTCCATTATGCTAGCAGTGTCCAAGCGTTCTTTTTTTTTTCCTTTTTATATCGCGCTGCAATGGCTCTGAACCCCCTTTAGGGGGCGGGCCCCACACTTTGGGAAGCTCTGATATAAGGTATCATTCAAAAATAAAAATAGATTCAAATACAGTAATGAACCACCAAGTCATCATCCAATTTCACCTGTGATCTTGTATCACCATTGCTCTCTGAGCTTTGTGTTGGTTCTTCTGTCACCTGACAAATAGGACATACATGACAATAAGAATAAAATGTGTAGCTGCTTCAGTGTTTCTGTCAATTTGTGCAGATCTGGACTCATCAGTAATGTTTGTAGGGTGAGTGCAATGCACTCACTCCACCTTGTAGTGCACTACAAGGTGGAATATTTGCAATCATGACTACCTCATGATATTTTGTCTCAAAAATGAACCCTATGAATATGTCAGTACCATTAGGTCGAAATTATTGTGTCACCAATATTTTAACGTTAGACATATAATTTTAACAGCCTCTGTAAACTAATATCCTGACTTGCTTGAGGCTGCCGTTTTCTCTGACAGTTTCAATCAAAATTAGAAATGCTACTCTGAGACTGAGACAACTAATAATGCTGCCTGTTGTGCAGTTAGTTTCCAAAACACATTATTCATGGTTACATACAATTTTAGACTGATGTGGGCCTAGCATAGCCTGTAACGTTATTATGACGGACACATTTTATGAGTGAACTTGACTTAATGACTTACAGGTTTCTTTGAAAAATACTTCCTTATATCCAGGTTCTTCCTTTGTGCTGCCATCCTGCTCTCCTCCTTGCAGGTCCTTGCAGTGCAGGCTTGCCGCTGCTAAAACTAAATAGAGCTCCCTGAAAGGCACAGCCAATCACATTGGCCATATTTGTCACATGATTTAGGACTCCAATAGAGAACGTAATTTAACCCTTTCTGCACTGCTAGGTGAATGAGACGTTGACAGATCGTTTTTTTTCTTTATCGGTTTTGTTTTTCTTTACTCGAAGAGATCAAATTATTGGTGGGGACATGCAAAAATCCATGCAAAATCTACGCCCTGGTGTGAACATAATTTTACATCATAGTGATTACACATGCCAGACTGTGCATTTTAAGTAGCCACAATCTATCGATCTTTTTAACAAATTCCGTCAAGTTACTCATTGAGAGTAACGTATTCTGAATACTTTGGATTACTTGATCTATTGCCATGCTTGTTACAACTACATAAATGTACTATTTCTGTGTGATTTATTACTATTACTGAAGGCTACTCGCCACGGAGCTAACATTGTTAGCTGGCGTTAGCTGAAGTTCATAGACTGCAGACTGTTAGACTTGATGGATAGCATTAGCAACCTGCTAGCTGCAAATAATCGTGCACTTCTGAAAGCAACACCAACTAGATTTTTAAATCTTAATATAAAATGAGTAACAGTAAAGTGGACGTTAGGTAAGGCTGCACTTTTTGCAGTGATCTCGTATAGAAAAAACAATTTCTGTATCAGTAATACATTTTCTTTCTATCTGCTTTCAGAACGGCACATGATTATTTGCAGCTAGCAGGTTGTAATGCAGCCTTCATTAATAGTAAAAAAATCACACAGCAATAGTACATCGAAGATACTGAAGTGGCACATAACCCAGATAGCTACCACAACTAAAACAAGGTAGTTACAGAAGGCTAACATTAGATTTTTAAAAATAACTTACTTCCAGATGTTTCTTTAGGGTGGAGGTGGTGTTTTTTGATGCAAACAGAGTTTGCACTGCACAGTTAGGGTTAACCATCACCGCTTACATTAGCACCTCTTATTGCGAGTTTTGTTTCCGGCAATGCGCAGAATTACCAAAATTAGAGAGGTTACAGAGAGGGGACAGCCTAAAATATGAAACAGGAAAAGACTGCTGTGTAATCCATGTATTTCAACAAAGTAACTGTTTTCTAATTATCACCCATTTAAGCAGTAACTGTAATGGAATACAGTTACTCATATTTTGTATTTTAAATGTGTAATGCTGGTACATGTATTCCGTTAATTACTTACCCTAACACTGGCAGTTTGACAAAGCAGTTCCATGAATTTTGTTATCAACTCGCAAAGGTAACCCTGCACGCTCACATGAAAGGGGATTCTTTACCAGCAGCTAATTAGGACATGGACTAGTGTCCTGGCAGCAGAACAGCTGATTTTACAATGGCAGATAAAACTATAATATTAGAAAATGTGAAGACGTTAAACACATATTACAGTCTAAATCAGACGTCTCAAACTCGCAGCCTGGGGACCACTTGTGGCCCACGTTACCCCTACTTGTATATTGACGTGCACAAATATAATGCAATTTGGCCCGTGAAGTAACTTTTTTGTTAGGGACGATTTGTTTGTTGTTAAGTACAATTGTCATGGTCCTGGGTCGGTGACCCAGCGCTTTTAGTTTGTTATCATTTTCTAGATGATGATTGTTTAAGTTCTGTGTTATTTTCGATCTGCCTCTGAGTCTGCGTCTGTATCTGTCTGTCTATGGTGTCTCCCCATCTGTTTGTGAATCTGTCTGTTTAGTTCAATGTCTTGTCTGGTTCCATGCATCTGAGTTTCCTGTTTTATTGTGAAGGTCCGTGTCGTATGCGAGTGTGATCAGTTTACGTTTCCCCTGTCCCGTCAGCCCAGATTCCTCCCAGCTGTGTTGCCCTCCTGTCTCTCATCCCCTGATTACTGGTGTGTGTATTTAAGCCCTGTGTGTTCTCCTGCCTGTTGCCGGTTCGTCTGTGTTCCTCCGTGACCCTGTGGTCCACGGTGTCCTGTTCCTCGTCTGCGTCTCTCTGCTATTCATCATCCGTTGTCATATGCTCCCAGGTCTGTTATTTTTAGTTCTCCCAGTTTAGGTGTCTTTAGTTGTTTGTTATGCCCCACTGTTTGTTTGCCACTACACCTCTGTAAATAAAACCACTGGTATCTCATCCACTGCCTGCATCTTGGGTCCTCCTTCTAAATCCACACGGCTCGCCTCGGCAGCCGTGACAACAATGCTAAAATAAGCTCTTTAAAAAGCAAAAAAAATATTTAATATGAAGGAAATATGAGCAGAGAGTACAAACATGTTGAGGGATTGACTGTGTTAGTTCAGTGAGAGAGTTATTTGTAAAGAAAACAGTTTTCACTAGCAGTCGAAAACTAATGTGTACACTTATGTCTGCATTTTTATTTTGTTAAATACGAATAAAATTGTGATGATATGTGTCTGGCCAGAAAGAGAGTACCAATTTGTTTATTTGGTACTTGAATGAAAGGCTTCAGTTAGTTAGGAGTGAAAAAAAAAGCATTTTTGTCTTGCAGTTTTGTCTTATTATGCAATATTTGAAATTTTAAAAAGCAAGCAACCAAACAAATAAACAAAAAACCCAAACTGAAATATTTGTGGGTGTTTTCTTGTTAGTTTTTTTTTTACTCACTTTTTTCTGTAATGAGTGAGTAAATGTATGTAAGAAAAATGTAGGCAAATTTGATATATTGTCCACAAGTTCCAGTAGGACCCCTTTATTCAAACTTATTAAAGACTAAAATTGTTGTAAAATTGTTTGCAGACAATGATCAAGGAGCAAAGCTGCATCTAAGAATCTATATTTATTGGTATTGCTCATCAGAGAAAGACAAAGACTATTATGCTCACTGAAAAACTAAATCCTCCCACTATCTGTGCACAGAAGTCTGAGCTCTTCCACGAATGGTGATTCTATTTTCCAGAGATCTGATTGGTCAGTAGTGATGATTTTGTGCCTTTTGATCTATAACATGAACAACTGAACAACTCTCTTGCATTGTATAAGCCAGCTTCTCTGTTAATTCAAATTACATCAGAGGAATTTTTGTAGGTATTTATTAAGGAGCAGCTTTTCATTTTTTTTATACAATTAGCCTACATTTAAAATGTATTACACATATTGTGACTTCAAAAAAACAACAGCCCACTCCTGCCTTAGTAGTGAAAGCCAAAATAGCTCATTCACACCATATAGAAACTTCAAATGAGATCAAAATTTTTATTGAGTTACTCCTACATCTAAACATAAAGGTTTTTTTTTTCAATGACTGTCATCAACCTTGATCAATGAACTCCCATAGCTGGGGGTGTTTGCAGGCGGCTGCACCCTCTCAAAAGTCCACGGCTGGCTGCTCACTGCTGTTTCCCATAATAGCTAAGCTGTGGCTCCATTTAACTCTTGTATCTTATATCACTCAACCATTTATTATAGCTGGCAATCCTTTTCTTAAGCCCCGACCAACACAGCAAAAATATGTGGCATCTCCTCCCAAGCTAATTTGATTCAAGGTGTCACGTATTGACTCATGGAGATTCTGTACCACCCACACAATTTTCCTCTTGGGAGACCCAGAGCTTTTGTGGCTCGACAGCTCTGGACTGTCCCCTCCATCATGAAGCTGTCAGAGCGCTGCAGGGCACAATCCTAGCTGATAATATATTCTTCCTAATCCAAGACCAATTCCAACCGAACTGCAGTTTAGCGCTGCGCTTCTGACCACAAAATTGTTGTAAGTCAATAAATAAATAAATAAATCACAACTAGCCTTCCCTTAAGTGACCCATAATGGTCATACAGTAAAATGTATCTGTGTATATGTGACCATGGGGCTGGCTGAGGTGCCGGTTCTCCCTTCTGCTTTGTTGACAGAAGATAATTTAGTTTTGACAGCAGATGCTGCCTGTCCTCTCCTGTGCCCCTATTAGAGGCAGAGAGGTATCGGCTTTGACAAGCAGTGGGATGTGGAAAAGCTCCCTGAACAGAAACCATTTTCCAGCTTCTTCTCCCCATTCACCGGCCCAGCAGGCAACGGGACTACGGCGGCAAATGAGTTCCCTCGCTTTGCATTTCACCCACCCGCTTTCTTTCGTTCTGTTTTTTTTTTCCTCCCCCGTTTTGCATTTGAATTTTTTGTCACAGTGACAAAAGGAAATGGGAAAAGATAACACACCGAGATGTCTACCGTTCGTGCTATCTGCAGCCGTTTAGAAGCCGTCTCTGTGACAAGATTGCAAGAGAGAGAGAGAGATGCATCGCCTCAATCCAGGTGCTTGCTACTCATTCAGTGTTACCAACTGCATCAAAACACAACAGAGCGGTCACATTTATAGTGTCTGTCCCTATATGAAAGCACATTAGGCTGCAAAACTGGTATTTTTCCGAGTTTTTGTGACTGCACATCAGTTCACGCTTACACCTACTTAACTTTCTATCCCTTAGCCAGCCGCACTGACATTTAATGGCTTAAGCCTGGACAAGGGTCTTAAAAATGATCACACAATCAAGTAGGAATGTGCAGACACACATCTACTACCACTCCCCAGGGCCAAAAAGGTTCCTATATTCTTTCTGCCTCCTTTTAATATTTCATTTCCCGACTGTAGGCCTCATGTTTTATTGAGCCAGTCGGTGCCATGGGAAGAGGTGTTCCACATTATCCACCATCATTTATAAATGACCGCCAATCAATGTCTAGCCTTACATGTAACACTGACTAAAGAGGCACGACTCGTCTCCTTGTCGCCGCATTGATATACACGCCTTCCCGAGCCCAGCACCGATATCCGACATTCCATTGCTCGAGGAGATGACTTCGACTCGGCTTAATGAAACTCAAAGTTAGGCGAGTCAGCATTCACATGCTCATAATTTAAACAGATGGGGATTTTCAGTTCCCGCTGGTTTACTTAATGTGAACTTCTGACATAAATATTTTACTTTGTTCTGTTTTTCTACACTGCTTCAATTGCAAAGGCAAACATCATCACAATTGCTTAAAGACACACACACACACACATGCATGCACAACAGATCACAAACACAGGCAAAACCTAACCCATGGGCAGCGTGAATGAAGGGCAACACCGCCAAATAACAGAGGCCTAAAAACACATTTCAGGATGTCTTGTCATTGACAGAAGAGGTGATCTAACTCTTCACAATTTTTGTGCCTCCAGTTAATGTGAACTCTTGACAAAACACTCATGTTTCACTCTGCTTTTCCACACACAACCCCCTAACACACATATACCAGCACAGTGACACTAGGTGATGGCACTTTTAGTCTCCATAACTTGGCCCTTGATCACTGTAATCAAACATAGGCAGCATCAGCCTGAAGCTCCCGTAATTATGGGCTGCTAAGGCCCTTGCGTGAGGAGCACACAGTCGCGGAAGCACACAGCGACGTGCACCTGCCTGCACGCTGGAACACAATTGTGGTTTCGAAAACATACATACACACACACACAGACAAACACACACACAAGGGCATACAGGCCTGTGTGCGCGCTCTGCTGCACGCTCAGCACAGACGGAGCCTCAGTAAAAGACACTAATGAGTCCAATGAGACTGAGGGGAAAACAGCTCCTGAAATCTACACCACAGAAAAACACCTCAGAGGGACTGAGAGGAAGCACAGGGAGGTGCGGTGAGAGAAGGTGGAGGGTGTGGGGGGTGAGGGCAGGTGGGAGGGGCTTTGGAAGGCAAATCATAGAAAGAAAGGTGGGGGGGAGGAAGAAAGAGGTGATAAAGATAGACTGAAGGAGGTACAAACAAGAGAAGTGATGGAAGTATTGGAAGCAATGATGGTGGTGGTGGGTGGTGGGTTGCCAGGGCCCTAGCGGTGCAGTTGCCAGTTGTAACCATGGTAACAGATTCCCATGGTGCGTGTGTGGTGCAGCCTATGAGCGCTGGGCTGGGGGTGTGGGGTGCTAACTGTGCACGGAGGGGGAAGTGAGGCGGCGTTTCTTTTTTTCCATCTTTTTGGTGAAAGTCCCGCCTTTATCAGTTGCCCGGCAGAGAAGGTCCTTATGTAAGCTGTGTTTTAATGATTCTGGCCCATAAAAGATGTGGTCTAGTTACATAAAATATTTTATTTTTGCCAACGTTGCCAAGAGGCACAGTCATTTGGTTATCATTCCAAAGGACCTGCAGAAATTCAGTAGCCTTGGTGAATGAAAGCTCGAGGCCAGTGGTAGTCCAGATCTACAGTAGCCCAGAGCCAAGTGCTTGATCTTTGCACGTTCCAAGCCAATGGAAAGCCTGGATGATCATATCTCTGGCCAGTTAAGGTTCGGCGGTGATTTCCACCACATTTTTATTCTCGGGGCATTATGTGCTGCCATTTTGTCAAAGCTGCTGGCGTCTCACAGATATGCACAAGGTGTCCTTTGGTGCTGTGGTGCACTGGGTTACGTTAATAGTGAAACAGATAGATGGGAGCCAGTTTAGCTCTGTGAGTGAGCAGGCGACCATATGCCAGGTTCGAGTCTGAACTGTGGGCCTTTTCTGTGTGTTTTCTCTTCGCTCTTGCCCCAATTTCTTATCTGTCTTCACTGATCTTCACAGGTTAAATTGCCTTAAAAAAAAAAAAAAGTAAAACAGCTAGCGCACTCACAATCGACTTGTAAAGGACCATTTGATTTCATATATAAACACAATAGACAAGTATTCTTCAAGTTAATGCTGTCGAGAGGCAAATAGTAACCCAAACCAATCGTTTTCTGAAGTTTACGAGGTAATTTTGGCTTTTGGTGGTTAACCCTAACTGTGGCTTTTGGTTTGAAACCTCAACCAACCCACAGAGAAAAGTAAGTAAGACGAGGCAGAAACCACCGTCTTCTGACAAACTTATGACTAAAGGTCTTTGCACACTGGAGGACTAAAATCTGTGCAAATATTTTGTACATAAAAACTCTTTTTTGGACTCACCTGCTTTTAAGTAGTTGTTCACATTAACTACTTAATTTCACTGAACCAATTTGTGACATTAATTTTTTTTTTGAACCAAGTACAATTTTTCCAAGTTTTTAATGTGAATAAACAGATCTGACCAATCAGATGATTGCATTTGTGCTCGTAGCTCAAAACGTGTGGTACTGAATATGCAAATATTAAAAATATTGCTCTCTTACATCAGACACACAGATGCTGCTAAGGGTCAGCTGGCTCTCTGAAATCATCTGTCTGCCTCCTCAGTTTGGTTAAAACTCTGCCAACAAAAACTCAACTTGATGCACTGATTTCCTGAAACATGTACAAAAGCTATTGCAATGAATATACCATAAAATTCTCCCTGTTGCTGCCTCCTTTCCTTGTTTAGAGACATCAAGACCAGCTCATCGTGGCTTGATGTCTACTCCCCTGTTTTCACAGTGCATTCCTTTGAGTACGAATTCGCAAAAATGCCACACGTTCAGTGTGTAAATATGCTACACGACAAGTTTTGATTTGGAAAATTCGGGACTTCATCTTGTTTTTTTTGCTAGGTGGGTAAGGGCCTATAATATTAGGGATACCACAGAAAGTATCACATTACTGCGACCACATTACATTTCTCTGTTTCACTAATTTAAAGCAAGTTTTCAAAATTGTGTGAGCATGCTGCAGTTAGGTGTGCTGAATATATCTTCAGATTTCTGCAAAATGAGCAGAAAAATACTCGACTATAACAAACTAAATGTGGTTTGTGTTTGCATGTCAGTGTGTGTCAGTGTGTATCAGTGTGTATCGTGCTCTGTAAAACCTCCATAGCCTGGCAACCACAGTATGTTTGCTCACTGGTCATTAAAGCAAACCCAGTAAGTGCACGGTACCTGTCCACTGGGGCCTGAGACACATATGACAGACTACTGTAGAAGAAGAAAAGCCAGTATTTTGGTTCCACTTGCGTGCATGGCTGCTTATGGACCGAGTCCAGTTTTCTCTCTCAACCTTAAAAAAAAGGTTGGAGTGGCAGCGGCAGCGGCCACCACTGGGGAAACCAGAGGAGGAAAAACAATTTATTAGCTTCAAAATAGAGTGTCCATCATGAACACACTGGGGGAGTAGTCCTTTTGTTACAGGCAGTGGGAGATTTGTCTACAAACAAGGCCAGTGGAATGCAAGTAAAACGTTGTTTTCACTTAATTTTCCTTTAAAGGTGAAGATTAACCAGGGGAATGCCATTAATGGGATGCAGCACCAGCTACTGTACAGCATTTAATAGTAAGCAAGTGTTGTTGATATCATCGCAGCTATTGAGAGCAGGTTGTACTATTTATTCTATATCAGAATAACGCTGTCATCTTTTTATACCCTTTAACTTCTTTCCTCTACTATTAGAGTTTTCCCTAGGTCTTGGTTAGGGTGCTAAGACCTGAGAGGGACCAAACGGATTACACAGAAAGTTTACACGGTAAAATGACGTGGTTCTATCAGGTTGCAAAAACAAAGGAGGAAATGTTCATAAAATAAGTATCCCAAACTAATAAAGTTAAAAGATCTTTGTTGAGTGGTCTTCTACAGGTGGGTTTTCAATTCCTTGTTTAAAATATCTTTAAGTGGTAACAGCACAGCCAGCCATTATTAGCCAACCTCTCTGAGAGTGTTTGCAGTCGGTCCGAGTCAGACCGCGGTTGTTTAGAGATAAGTTGAGATAGGCGGCCTGTGCAATTTATCACCTTGCAATGGAAAGTGTTCATCCAGAGGTTAACAAACATGCATGTGAAAAAATTCAATGCAATCACAGAGCGCCCACCAGTTTCCCCTAGTCACAGGGAGAATGCCATCCTATACTCTCATGTGACGGAGCCATGATGTGTCCAAAGAGACACAAACACCAGGAGGGTGAAGTAAACTCTCCATTCACTTAATTAAACATTTGATTAAGTGAAAGATTGTGGTTACAGTTAATTCTGCACAAAAGTCACTCTTTCATCACCACCTGAAACAGTGTGTGCTGCTTGATAGAGGGCACATTTGTTCCTGCACTGGTAATGTACACTGAGATCGAATGTACAATATATATAAAGGTGAAAACTGAATGTAAATGGTAGAACACAGGACTAGTCATCATTACACAGATGTCCGTCTAACCTCTGCACCGTGTGCTTCACTCATCGTAACACAACTAGCACCTCCCATGGTCTTGGGAAGCCTCTGATGCAGGACCTGATCCCTTTAAGTCTAGTGTTTGCTGGGGGTCAAAACAATGGGCCACAGACTCTAGCATAACACAAAAGGCAAAGGTCAGTGCTGGGGAATAAGCGGGATCCATTATGTTCCTGCTGTAGAGCATAGCAATCCACCACAAACACACCAGGAACACTACTTACATTCAGCCACATTCCAACTGGACATGTGAAGAATGAAACATTTCTACCCTATCGAAATCTGGGATGTGTGTGGGTGTTTGCAGCTTGCCTCGGGCATGCTTGAAATTGTCAAAATGTGTATTTACGATCACAATGTAAGCAAAAAGAGAGGAAACGGCATTTTTAGCAATTATAGGTACAATGTAGATATTCTCCACATAGAGCATCACAAAATTGATTGAGTTTTATGAAAAATGATGTGATATGAATCATGAAATCCATATCAGTGATAAGCAGCCTGTCCTTTAGCTTTCTTCCACAACCAGGATTTAAAAAAAAAATCTTTTTCTGTACTTCAAAACCTGTGGCGCTTCAAAGTTTGTAGCAAACCATAGCAGCAAATAGCCCTTGCTGTTTTGGGGAGTTTAAATGAATTTATTTATACAGCAGCACTGAAATGAGGCATCACATCTAATCTCACAGTGAAATATTTATGAACAGTTCTCTATGTTGCATGTTTAATGTCAGCATGGTGTGTTGAACAGCAATAACAGACAGTCATACCCCACCGACAGAGATCAGAGAATCGGGTGGTGAAGGTGCTGCTGTGCGAAAATATGAAGAATAGTATTTAATAATATGAATCAATTTAATATCACCCTAGTAAAGTGTCTATAATTATACAAAACATAGTGTTTACTGTTTAATGACTTTAAATGTCTTAATATGAACAACACACAGGTGGAGAGGGAATGAGAAAGAAGAGCGAATGTGAGAGCAGAGCGATGTCCAGTTGGTGTTGTCTTTGCCGAGCAATTGTGGTTTTTGCCAGGATGTAATTTGGGCTAATCGATCAGAGAGCAGTAATGAAGTCTAATGCTAGAGCCCACTGTGTCCTAATGACACCTTGGCTGCCCAGTCGCCAAACCCAGTCATTCCAGCTGCAGACCCCTGCTGGGCCTCGGGCAGCTGGGACTTGACATCTGACCTTTACCAAGACAGCCTCCTACATCACAGCCCAAACCCCAACAACAACAACAAACACTAGTTTATGATCTGGAATGGAGCATTGCAGATGTCTCAATTAGCTGATGCTGAGAGAAAAGCTTGTATTATTTTCCATCTCTTAGATGTGAGATTACTTTCTAAAAAGATCACAATGCACGAGCTATAATACGGTAGCTGCTTTTGTTTTCACCTTGTCAACATGGCAAAATGGAGTCTTAGAGATACCTACTGTAGTGGAAACTATGTCGTTTTAGATGACAAGCTGTGCTCTGCTCTCTGTGTACTAAGTACTCGTATAATAATGTAGTAAGGGCTGCTGAGTACTCATGTGTTGGAACACGTTGACACTGCATTTTTGTGATCCCACTGCAACAAGGTCTCTAGTTTCTATGAAGCTCTTTCACAATTGATTCTAAAAGCAGCCTGTTAATTATCAGTGTGTGCATTGCTATCTGCTTTTTGTTTGTTTTTCCTTTTCATTCTAAGACTAGATAAATCTAAAAAACTCTGCTGCATTGTGCTTTGCTGAACATGTTTTTGGAATAATACAGCCTGGGTAATATTCACTGAAAGATGTTATATTTTTGTGCTGCACAGGGGAGCTCAGGGGGAGGTGGTCATGCTGGATACGAGCACAAAGCAAAGGATTTCACAGGTTTCTAAGAAACATTGGTGAGGTTCAGAAAAAGATCAGGACTCAGTTGAGGGGAACAACCGTATCTGTGCTTCGAGTCAAAGATTAATTTTCCAGTGTTAAATCAAGACCACAGCCTTTTCTGACCTTAACAAAATGCTTTGTTGCTGTAACATAAACAAAAAGATGTTAGTCATGCTGATGTTACCACTGATTGTTGTAGGGAAATGAAAAGCATTTAATTTAATAAATGCTGATTTATTACTGATTTCTTCAAGACGTCTTTGGACTTTAAACTTTAAAGTTTCTCTAAGAGTACCCCAGTGTTTTGAGCTACTTAAACATGCTGAGGCAAAGACTGAGAAAAAAACAATAAAGCTGCAAACATGAATGATTAGACCCCAAGCAGATTGCAAGCATTTGGTCTATTTGCATTTGTTGACCTCGGGGAACACTTGAAAACAAAATATATGCAGGACTTGCTACTTTTTTCCACGTATGACTTGACCACCCAGGGGTCTGAACCGTGGACCTTTGGATGCCCAGAGAATGTGACTTAGTTACTGCGGTTTTCCCACGCACTTGTCACAGGCTAAGGAAAATCTAAAAGCAGGTTGCTCTTTTTATACTGCGAAATCTTAAAAAGTCTTTCAAGAAGTGCTGATGCTTTGACCCCTAATGAATACACACTTTTGCAGATATGTTGAATATTAACATTTCATGATTACAACAATCTTTTTTAAGGCAGCATTACATTCATTCCTAAATGTATTTGCCAAACCAATACATGTACAAAAATAGGCTTACTTAAAACTTGAATAGGAGGAGGAATGGCTTATTTGAAGAGTTTCAGTCAGGTTTCAGAGCTCATCACAGCACAGAAACAGCTTTAGTGAAGGTTACAAATGATCTTCTTATGGCCTCGGACAGTGGACTCATCTCTGTGCTTGTCCTGCTAGACCTTAGTGCAGCATTCGATACTGTCGACCATAATATCCTATTAGAGCGATTAGAACATGCTGTAGGTATTACAGGTACTGTGCTGCAGTGGTTTGTATCATATCTATCTAATAGACTCCAATTTGTACATGTAAATGGAGAGTCCTCTTCACACACTGAGGTTAATTATGGAGTTCCACAGGGTTCGGTGCTAGGACCAATTCTGTTTACACTATACATGCTTCCCCTAGGCAGCATCATTAGAAGACATAGCATAAATTTTTACTGTTATGCTGATGACACCCAGCTCTATCTATCTATGAAGCCAGATAACACACACCAATTAGTTAAACTGCAGGAATGTCTTAAAGACATAAAGACCTGGATGGCCGCTAACTTTCTGCTTCTTAATTCAGATAAAACTGAGGTTATTTTACTCGGCCCTGAAAATCTTAGAAATATGGTATCTAACCAGATTCTTACTCTGGATGGCATTACCTTGGCCTCCAGTAACGCTGTGAGGAACCTTGGAGTCATTTTTGACCAGGATATGTCCTTCAACGCACATATTAAACAAATATGTAAGACTGCGTTCTTCCATTTGCGCAACATCTCCTTAGTTAGAAATATCCTGTCTCAGAGTGACGCTGAAAAACTAGTTCATGCATTTATTACTTCCAGGCTGGACTACTGTAATTCATTATTATCAGGATGTCCAAAAAACTCACTGAAAAGCCTTCAGCTAATCCAAAATGCTGCAGCAAGAGTAGGGACTAGAAAGAGAGAGCATATTTCTCCTGTTTTGGCTTCCCTTCATTGGCTTCCTGTTAAATCCAGAATAGAATTTAAAATCCTGCTCCTAACATACAAGGTCTTAAATAATCAGGCCCCATCTTATCTTAATGACCTTGTAGTACCATATCACCCTATTAGAGCACTTCATTCTCGCTCTGCAGGCCTACTTGTTGTTCTTAGAGTATTTAAAAGTAGAATGGGAGGGAGAGCCTTCAGTTTTCAGGCCCCTCTTCTGTGGAACCAGCTTCCAGTTTGGATTCGGGAGACAGACACTATCTCTACTTTAAAGATTAGGCTTAAAACTTTCCTTTTTGCTAAAGCATATAGTTAGGGCTGGACCAGGTGACCCTGAATCCTCCCTTAGTTATGCTGCAATAGACGTAGGCTGCTGGGGATTCCCATGATGCATTGAGTTTTTCCTTTCCAGTCACCTTTCTCACTCACTATGCATTGAATCATATCTGTTATTAACCTCTGTCTCTCTTCCACAGCATGTCTTTTATCCTGTCTTCCTTCTCTCACCCCAACCGGTCGCAGCAGATGGCCACCGCTCCCTGAGCCTGGTTCTGCCGGAGGTTTCTTCCTGTTAAAAGGAAGTTTTTCCTTCCCACTGTCGCCAAAGTGCTTGCTCATAGGGGGTCATATGATTGTTGGGTTTTTCTCTGTATCTATGAAACGCCTTGAGGCGACTTTTGTTGTGATTTGGCGCTATAAATAAAATTGAATTGAATTGAATAAGCTCATGAATAAGCTGAGGGATGGATTGAGCAGGTTGTTTGTGTTGCATATTTTGTTAGACCTAACATGGGAATCCAAAAGCATTTAGAATCCCTGAATATGTTCATGTGTGGCAAACAAAACTTTAATAAAACGGAATTGTATAAATGGCTGTTGGCAATGGTGCAAATATGGATGATATTATGTAGGTGCTACAGTTTTTAAAATGTGAATGTTTCACACGTCTTCAACATGACAGCACAGATCTTTTCCCACAGTTTCACGGCGGTGATCTAACATTAGCATCAGCAGTTCAGCATTCAAACTTTGCCGAAATACGCTAAAACAAAGGACTTTACAAGTGTTTTGCAAAGAAAGTGAAGTTTGCATTTGACCTCTGAAAACATGTAATAACTACAAAGTTTTATACAATAGAGATACAGTACTGTGCAAAAGGTTGAACCTGTTGACATTTCACTTCCAAGGAGCTTGTGATTTAAAAATTTTTTTTTTATTGTTTTGTCCAATAGTTCTCCAGGTTTTCTGAAAGCCTTTCAAAGTTTTTGAGACAGTTTGAGAAGAATAAATAGTATTTTCGCACCAAGACGTTGATTACCCAAGAAATGTTATATGAACACTTGGTACATCTTGGCACGGTGTACACTTCGTCCTTGTCCAGCTCTGTCATGGTTTGGGCGCTCCATTTCAACCAGTGTTGTTGGGCATCTTGTCAAAATTGATGGAATTATGAATGCAGATAAAAGTATCAGGTTTTGAATCACAATGCAAAACCATCTGGAAAGCAACTGACTGCAATGACTTCATTTGTCAGCGCAACATTGATCGAAACACAAAAAGCGCGTACCTGATAGAAAGACACAATCAGTCACGGACTGTCCCCCCAGAGCCAGACCTCAACATTATTGAAGCATCATGGGGTCAGCTTGAAAGAACAGAAAAGACAGCCAACAACCATATAAGAGCTTTGAAAGTCTTTCTATAAACCTACAGAACTATTTCTGGAGACCACTTATGTCAGGCGCAGTGGCCCGTGGACATGGGATGGACTCAAGCGCAGATTCAAAACCGGAGGCCAGGGGTGAGGTGTAACGAAAAGAGACTTTATTTTTACAATGCTCAGAGGCTAACAGAAAGTGCAGACTAGAATCAATGAACATAAACTAGATGTCTGAGGTGAGAGAAAAATACTGTGGTGAAAACTAGATGGCAGGGATAACTGGGTGCAGGTACTGGGCAGGGAAAACTGTGGCGGGCCCGGGCACTGAAACAGAGGACAGAGCAGTCAGGGGAATCCCACAGAGGGTTGCGAGTGAATCTAAAAAAATAGTACACTGAGCTGTCTTACAAGCTTGCAGGTGGGGGTTGCGTGGAGGGGGGAGGCAGGAGAGGTCCAGGTGGGTGCTGCATGCAATGCAGGGAGGCAGGCAGGAGAGAATGGCAGCTCCAAAACGGAGAGGGGTTACCGGTGGCAGCAAACTGGTATCCAGGAGAGCTTGGTAGGTGGTTTTCAGAGGTAAAGTTGGCAGATAATCTGGCGAAGACCAGTTGAGTGCGCCGGTCATAAATACTGCTGGTCCGATTGCCATCAGGTGAGGAACAACAAAGACTCCACCCAGTGGGGAGGAGCTGATGCTGTGGAAAACCACCCAGACCACGACAACTTAAAGGAATGACAAGAACGCTTTCCTGAGAGACTTAAGATGGATAAAGGTGATCAAACCAAACTTTGATTCTACAGCTCATTAGAACTGTACAAATCATGTTTTTGCCTTATATGCCATATTGCACACATTCCAGTACATACCTGCACTCATTTTCCATCTTCCTGGCAAAATATAAGGTAACAAGGGGTGGCTCAAAACTTTTGCACACTACAGTATGTCACTTTGGCCAACAAAATCTCTCATAACATCACAATGGCCTTCAAAATCAACAAAATCAGGTCATCTCTGTGCCAAAGTGGAGGTTTGTGTCAGATATGATAAAAATCCTCTTCCAGGTGTCATCGGTATAATGCTTTAGCAAGAATGGGATTGTCATCAGTTCATTCTTGTGTCCAAGTGACTACTCCTGTCAGATGTAATTATATGATACATCATATTAACAAGAATGAGACAGATATTAGCTTACAGTGACTTAGACTGCCAAAACCTTATCAGTTCATCCTTGAATCCAAGAGAATTTTGGTGCCAAGTGATACAAAGTCTTCCTAATATAGTACAGGGTGGGTCATTTATATGAATACACCGGAATAAAATGGGAATGGTTGGTGATATTAAAGTCCTGTTTGTGGCACATTAGTATATGTGAGGGGGCAAACTCCTCAAGATGGGTGGTGACTCATGAAAGAATAAAGTTACGTTGGAACCAAGCACACCATTGTCTTTCTTGTGACATTACCAATAAGTTTGATGTGTCACATGGCCCTCTTCCTATTGAAAAAACAAAAGTTGTATCCAAGATGGCCGACTTCTAAATGGCCACCATGGTCACCACCCATCTTGAGGAGTTTGCCCCCTCACATATACTAATGTGCCACAAACAGGACTTTAATATCACCAACCATTCCCATGGTATTACGGTGTATCCATATAAATGGCCCACCCTGTACACCCATGGGGACAGGATGGAGAAACAAACATGCAGCTGAAAGATGTAATCCAGCCACAGCTGTCGCTGGCGTAGAAGCATAAAGAATTACCACAATTGATGCTGATGTGATTTAAAATGCACATTTGACACTGTAAAAGACATTTTAGAATTTAGAATGATTAGCATCTAAAGAAAAAACAATAAGGAGATAGAAATGATAGAGCTTTAAAGACAATGGAAAGGAAGGCATTTTCTCCTACACTGACAGCATTTGGAAGGATTTGCTGTTTTGGAACAAAGACGCTGAAAAAGCGTGGAAAATTTGCAGGTCTGAGGTTTAACCCGTAAAGTCGTCCAGTGAATTCAAGCAATTGAGACAAGTAAAGCAGCAGCTAGCCCAGACCTGGCATCCTGCTAAATGCAAGGCTGAGCTCATTAGGACTGGCCCAACATCACACACATGCACACAAACACATTCACACCCCTGTCTGTCAGCTTTCCCCCCCCACATTAAACAAGCATACACACAAAAGGAGCAGGAGGATAGAGACAATGCAGGGAGAGAAACCAAGACATGAGGAGAGCAAGGGAAAAGAGTTGGCAAACCGGCAAGGATCACACAGGAATGGTGAAGAAGCAATAGAGAGAATGACAGACAGAGATCAAGTGAAAGACAGAGAGAAAGATAGAGACAGAGGGAGATGGAAACAATGAGGGGAGAGACAAAGCAGGTGGCCTGGGTAATTGCCTGGGGAATATAATGAATGAGCCACAGTGCGTCTGACGGAATAGGAAATCGTCTCTATCTTCTCATTCCCCGTGCTCTCTCTTTCCCCCCCCTCATTATCTCTCACCCTCTCTCATTCCACTCCTCCCCTTATCCATCTCCTGCGCACCCTTTTCAACATATCTCCTAACCTTATCTTTCTTGCTCGACGATTGCGAGCATTTTCTCTCAACTGCAGAGCTTTTACCACCTCTTCTTTCCTCTCAACTTGACTCCCCACTAATTTCTATTCCCACCTCCGCTAGAACCCCTTATTCTCCCAGGAGCCTGAACAGCTGCAAATTCTCTAACTATTGTGCCCACATATCTGTGAGACATCCCAAAAATTGAAATGTCTCGGCAAATTCGAGAAAACAGTTTTTATATAAAGTGAAACTATTTTTATTTTGTGTGATACATGCTGCTACAAGAGTAGATGCACAAATTAAACATGGCCAAAGTTTCAAATCAGTGAGATCAGCGTATGTAGAAGTACAGCCTGCAGATGCTGTACTCAGTTTCCAGTAGTTTTGTCTACTCTTGCACCTGTAGGATGGTAAAAAGACTAGACATGCCCATAGAAGCCCCACCTACCGGCTGTTTAAACCCTTTGTTTGTGAGAGGGAGCCAATCACCACCCTAAAGGGAAGGAGCTAAAACAGTTTGTTTGATTACCTTTGGAGATATAAAAAGGCCCAATAAATTATAAATTAGGAGTTTTTGATCTGTGAATCGTTCAGAGCTGATTTAGTTGAATATATATAAAATGTACGAGCTGGTCTGAAAAATGAACCTTGACATTACGTGTACGTTACGGGCTTGTTTATAAATACATTTTGATAAAACAGTTTATAGTGTAGTGGGACTTTGAGGTTACTGCGATGTGTTGTCATGCATATTTGTACGCAAGAGTTCATCAAACAGTGATACTAATAGTGCACATAGTTACAAATGATCAGTGAGATTCTTGCTATAGATTGGGGCTGCCACAAACTATTATTTTGATAGTCAACTAGTCACCGATTATTTTTACGATTAGTCGACTAATCAGATCATGCATCCATTGGACGTAAAACGTACAGCTTATTGCACCAGCAGCATCTACTCTTATATAACTATCATTAGCTTACAGCTTTAAGTGTTTAAGGTATGTGCTAACTAAAAATAAAGACAAGATGATATTTTATTAAATTTTAATGAAATTTGCAGATTGTTTCGGTGAAGTTTAATAAACTCCTTGCTATCTAAAATATAACAGGACACCGGAGTATATTCTCAACCATCTCACACTTCTGATAATCAGCTGTCTGCTTGACGTTTATTCGGCTGTGTAAAAAGTATAATTTAATCTCAGCCAAACTGATTTACTCAGGAACAAATAAAATACTGAAAAAAGCCAAACAATAACATTTTTAAGTTATCTAAGTGACTTATATATCAGTAGCGAAAGACGGCGGTGGGTTTGAAAACGATTTGGTGTTCTCAGCGGCTCTAGTGAGCCTTGAACCCCGGCTAGCTATCGAGCTGGTGGGTAGCAGACGTCTCCGAAAACGTCGAAGCACTTTTGCAAATATGCGATATCTTGGTAAACCGAGCAGATATTTGATGTTTACACAGCTACTTTCTCGCCTGAAAATATGTTAAAAGTTTATTTTGTGACCCAGAAAGATTAGTAAGAGTAATTTTAAAACTTAGTAGAGGCCGCCATTGTTGCAAACTGGAGTTTGGCTGGGCCGCGCTATGAATTCTGGGATATGGTAGGCCACGAAGGACACACCCGACCCATCCTTCAAATTCGGGGAAAAGGAGGACACATTTGTCGGCTGCATTTGGAGGAGTCTACGAATTTGGACAGCCTTTGGCACATTGCTGTGACGTAATCGGTCTACAAATGCGGCCTCAGGAGGATGCAGCCCGTGAATTTGGACACGACCCAAGAGTAATATTAAAACTAACTAGCGGCCGCCATTGTTGGAAACTGAGCAGTGCCGCGCTATGAATTCTGGAACACAGCTTCTTCTTCTTCTTTGGGGTTTAACGGCAGACGTCATCCTTCTTCATGCAGTGCTGCCAATGCATCTTCTGTTTCAGTCCATTATTACACTTTTAAATCCTACTACTTATTCCTGCGTCTTTTGGGATCTTACAAAGCTTCAAACGACGCGTTGACTATCAAATTAGTCGTCAACGATTTTGATAGTCGACGTAATCGTGACTAGTCGACTAATCGTGGCAGCCCTACTGTAGATGTAGTAATTGATTACTTCATATTATACAAATACGTTTTTCATAATACATTTTTTGGTGTTTATGAACAGCAACTTTTGATATCTCTCTATATAATGATAATAATAATAATGGATTGGATTTATATAGCGCTTTTCAAGGCACCCAAAGCGCTATACAATACCACTATTCATTCACTCTCACATTCACACACTGGTGGAGGCAGCTGCAATTGTAGCCACAGCTGCCCTGGGGCAGACTTACAGAAGCGAGGCTGCCATATCGCGCCATCGGGTATAGAGTCATATAATGAAAAAGAATAACATGACAAATTAACATATATGTCTGTTTTCACACATGACTGAAGTGAACAAGTTCCGCTGGTTAGTATTCAATAATACTATTTTTGAATTCATTTTTAGATGCTGTACAGTAGGGCTGTGCGATATGACCAAAATCTCATATCCCGATATAAGAATTCTATCGTCCCGATAACGATATAAATCACACAAATGTAACATTTTCTGTAAATTCTGTGAATCTCGGGCAGCTCGTCTTGCGGGAAGTGTTTCCAGCTGCGCGTCATGTAGCTGGAGTCGAGTGTTTTAACAGATGCATGAAACTATACATTTTTAGACATAAGTTGCAAAGGCCGCCGTTTTCTTTGTGAGTATTTATTACACAGCGTGCTGCGGGGAAAAGCCTGTTCTAACGTTTGAGTCTAAGGTTTATTTTTTAGCACCTGGCGGCTCTTTTTAAAATTCTCATCCGTAAATAATCTGCTCTTTTACGTGATTCTGTTTATTTTGAAAAGTCTCAACAGGATCTTGAGCTTTATAGTGAAAGGTTTATGTGGAACATAAACAAGCAGACACGCGATGGTGTTACCGTCATTGTTGCTAATGACAACGCATAAAAACAGGCGCTTGTCCGTCCGTAGTGTGGTTATATAAAATATAAGAGAAAGAGAGAAATTAATCTAGCCACTACAGTGACGATCAAAATAATGAAAAAATATTGACGTAAACAGTTTATTTTGCGACACCACGAAACAAACGATAGCGTAAAATGAAACGATAGACATCGTCATCCGATATATATCGTTATATCGAACAGACCTACTGTACAGTAACATGGCATGGGGGAAAAAAAATCAATGAATGCAATTTAGTTCAGCTATTCAGTCATAGACCAAAAATCAGGAAAATGGATTTGTGATTGAAACATAGCAGTGATATACAGTGGTGTGAAAAAGTGTTTGCCCCCTTCCTGATTTCCTATGTTTTGTGTGTTTGTCACATGTGATGTTTCAGATTAATTTAAAAATTATACAAAGATAACACAAGTAAACACAAAATGCAGTCTCTAAATTAAGGCATTTGTTATTGAGGAAGAAAAACATCCAAACCTACATAGCCCTGTGTGAAAATGTGATTACCCCCCTGTTATAACATAAATTAACTGTGGTGTATCACATCTTTGGAACGCTGAGTTCAATTTCTCTAGGCCTGATTACTGCCACACCTGTTCTCAATCAAGAAAGCACTTAAATAGGACCTGCCTGACAAAGTAGAGTAGAACAAAAGCCAGACATCATGCCACGATCCAAGAAAATTCAGGAACAAATGAGAAGCAAAGTAATTGAGATTTCTGAGTCTGGAAAAGGTTATACAGCCATTTCTAAAGCTGTGGGACTCCAGCGAACCACAGTGAGAGCCATTATCCACAAATGGCAAAAACATGGAACAGTGGTGAACCTTCCCAGGAGTGTCCGGCCCACCAAATTAGCCTGACAGCACAGTGATGACTCATCCAAGAGGTCACAAAAGACCTCAGAGCAACATCTAAAGAACTGCAGGCTTCACTAGCCTCAGTTCATCTCAGTGTTCATGACTGCACCATAAGGACTGGGCAAAAATGGCTTATATGGTAGATATATAGTATATGGTTCCAAGACCAAAACCACTGCTGAGCAAAAGGAACATAGGGACTCGTCTCAGTTTTGCCAGAAAACATCCTGATAACCCCCAAGACTTTTGGTAAAATACTCTGTAGACTGAGGAGAAAAAAATGGTACCCTTTGGAAGACGTGTGTCTCATTACATCTGGTGTAAAAGTAACAAAGATTTTACATTTCAGAAAAGGAACATCATAGCAAGAATGGTGGTGGTAGTGTGATGGTCTGGGGCTGGTTTGCTGCGTCGGGACCTGGAAGACTTGCTGTGGTGAATGGAAGCATGAATTCTGCTCTCTACCAGAACATCCTGAAGGAGAATGTCCGGCCATCCGTTCGTGATCTCAAGCTGAAGTGCACCTGAGATCTGCAGCAGGACAATGATCCAAAACACACCAGCAAGTCCACCTCTGAATGGTTTTAAGAAAAACAAAATGAAGACTATGGAGCATCCGATTGACATGGTGTGGTATGCCCTTAAAAAGGCGGCTCATGCTCCAGTGTGGCTCCTACAACAGTTCTGCAAAGATGAGTGGGGCAAAAATTCATCCATTTCATCCATTCATGCAATTCATTCATTCATTTACTGTAAAAGACTCATTGCCAGTTATCGAAAACGCTTGATTGCAGTTGTTCCTGCTACAGTTGGCCCAGCCATTAGGTTTAGGGGGCAATCACTTTTTCACACAGGGCCATGTAGGCTTGGAAACTGAATTTTGTGTTTACTTGTGTTATCTTTGTCTAATATTTAAGTTTGTTTGATAATCTGAAACACTTTAGCTGCAAATGTGGAGAAAGAAGTGATGTATTTTTAACTTTCTGCACGTCCAGCTTTATGTAATAACTGATAGAAAATAAGGCAATGAAAAAGATTGAACCTAGAAATGTTTGATCACTACACAAGCAAAAAGAATCCTCATTAAATTTTAAATGAAACTTGGTTGGAGACAAATTTAGATTTTGAATACAAACAGTCCTGGGTCCTGGGTTTTTAACCTGTGGTTCAACTGGAGCCTTTTTTTGCAGTATTTGCAAGTTCTGCTTGCACTAGTATGCCTGGCTGGCTTTCCTCTGCGTACCTCAGCATCCTCCCACAAGCCAAATAATGTATGTTAGGGGTATTCCTGCCCCATAGCAGTTGGGATAGGCTCCAACCTCCTCTGATCCTCAACTGAATAAGTCTATTAAGAGAATAAACAGACAGATGGGTTTTTAGTGTTTTTCAGTTCAGCTAAGGTTTTGTTAATAAATCTGAAATGGATGAATTATTGCTTTTTTGTACCTTGGTGTATTTACTTTCTCTCTTCCAAAGGGATGTGAATAAAACACTTCCTAAAACAAGTAAAATCAAATACAAGCAGTCCGAGACACTATGCGTCATTTCAACAGTATCTTAAAATAATTTCCTCACTGTGCTTTCTGGTTTGAAACAGAACCAAAGAGACAGCATAGCAAATGGTCCACTGAGCCAATTAGCTGAAAGAAAGCTTAGGGCCAACATTTACCCACACAAAGGCGCTGTTTGGACAGTCTAAGAGCAATAAAATAAGTTTTTCTTCTAATTCTGGAAAATCTGTGTCATTCAGTTTCTGTCTGTTTTCATCACTGCAAAACTAACACTCATGCCCGCACTGATGAGCCACTGCACTGATAGGAAGAGACAGGAGGAATTTGAATGGAACTTGGATCGAGCCTCGGATGAGAGCAGGGACAGATGTGGCCTGTAGAATCCAACTCCAATCCTACACCACTCCAACTCTGGTGATGCAGAGTCTGATTTCTGTAGCCAGGTTATCGATTGCTTGTACCACTTCCACTTTATAATCCCTCTCTGGCAACAAGCTCTTCAACACACAAGCTTATGCTCTAAAAAGGATTTTCAGAAACGACTGTCCGGTGTCGCTCTGAGAGAGAGTCTTCCTTCCACAGGAGTAAGCTGTCTGCATGATGCATCAAATAAAATGCTCGGTGAGCTTCTTGCTGTATATGTAGTAAACAGGAAGTATAAGAAGTCTGCAGCAGAATGGACGCTTTAATGTTTATACTCAGTGTGAACTTGGGCTTTTTTTCTTTTACTCTGGCCTCCTGTCAGTGGTCACCGAGCAGCATTGTGAGAGAGTGAATGGGTGGATGGATGCCTGTGGTTGCAGGTAGATAGAGGACAGAGTCAAAACAGATGGGGAGGGAGGGAAGGATGGAAGGGTGTGTGGGTGAGATACCAAGAAGAAGGGAGGACGGGGTGGAGGAGAGACAGATAGTGTCACGTCTACTATTCAGGCCCATTTGATGAGATGCCTCAAACAGCTGAAAAGAGGAACGACGGGGAGAGTTAAAGAGTGAAAGACCCCTTTCATCATGACGACTTGTGCCATAGTACCCTCCCGTCCGCTCCTCCTCGTCCCTCCCTTCTTCTCCCTCCCCCCCGCAACCTCCACAGGAATAGATAAAACACATTCAATCAGAGAAAAACGAGCAAAGGGGGAGAAATAAAAGAGAGGAGTTCAATCACATTCCTCTCTCTATTTCAAAGACGGGAATCAGGTTGGTGGTTGATGGGGGCTTTTTGGAGTGTGCCACTAGATTGATACACACCAGGGTGCTAAACAGCGAGAAAACTTTTATCTGTGCGGCTTCACGATGACGCGCTGAACAATACCCAACAAAACAGAAAGCAGACAGATGGAGTCATAATCCACTAAACTAATAAATCGTTATAACTGCATTTAAAGAAGATGCTAAAGAGAACATAATTACAATGAAAACCCCATCAAGAAGTCGTGCCAAGTTCTGTGCAAAAAGCGAAACACTGCCACTTCTGGAGATGCTTTTGATGAGTGCGTTTAAATTAAAGGTACACAGGTGATTCTTTTTCATTAGGAAATTCCCATGCTTTAAGTCATTTAAATGAATTCAGAAGTGATCAAAAAAAAAATACAGCCTTAATGTTTATCAGAAGAATTAATGAGAATCATGATGACTCTGCTTTTAAAGAGGTTCTTAAAACTGACCCTGTGGAGTTCAGTTGGGTTTTTAAGCACTCACATTGGTTCTTAAGGCCATCGATTGAACTGTAATCTTTGTAGAGCCATTTCTTTTTCAGATTTGTATTGTCGGTGTCTGTGTTCATACACGCTAGCAGTGTTATTATTTACAGACTTGTGCTGGTGTAGTTTCATTTCTTGGTGCATTACTCAGGCCAGTAAGTTGATGTTTTGAAGCATCAGTCAAAGATCCATGATTTGACTCTTTGAGTTCAGCATTTATTCAACCCCACGATGGTGTGATGTGCGACACCTGTGGCTAACTGACGAAAGGAATCAGAGACTGAGTAATACTCTGAGGCTGGGGAACCTTAACCTGTAAGCCGTGTGGCAACCTGGTTGCCTAAATCTTTTTCCTACACCTTCATTCCATGTGCTTGTTTGATTGGAGGGTCTGCCACACTAAGTGCTGTTGCAAATCAACTAACCTTTTGTAGGTTTAAATTATAAAGCTTCACAAGACTGAATGCCCATCAAGGCACTAACCACACTCTGGGAAGGTGAAACACTTGCTCTCTAGGTATTTACAGGTATCAGCTTTGGGTTATTTTAAGAACTTCTGGAAGAATTACGAAGAATTAAACAAATGAAATGGAAATTTACTAGCTACATATTTGTATGTCACGTATACATTTCCTGAAAATTGATTGACGTCTAAAGTGGTGATATCAATACATGCCTCTGGCAGCAGAGAGTGATTGGAAGTTCCTGTTTCTGTCAGTGAAGGGTGACAGAAACAACAGCAAATAGAAAATTGCCACAAAAACAGAATGGAAATAAAAGAAACCACCCAAAACTCACAAAACACAACAAAAGTGTTTTGGCTGAGACAATCATGCTACTTAGAGCTGCAGAAGTGATAATCTAAGCGCAAGCAGCTAATAGCACACATGTCTACAGCTTTACAAGAATAGAGCGATCAAACCACACGTTACCTGCATTTGTTTCTCCTCTGTTTCTTTCAAGCGTGTCTCAGTGCACGACATTTGCTGGTTTTTGTTTTCTGCCACGTTAATGTCTCCCAAAAACCCTTCCATTGTATATTTTGTGCTTCTGGAGTGTTTTCCTATTTGCGGCTGTTTTCTTATAAATGTGATTGTTGAACTCATCATGGAGTGGGAGCAAGTAGATGGATATATTGGAATCGTGCCATAGGTTCAGTGTTGCAGGACGTCAACATAAACAGCATAACTAAAGTGATTTTCAAAATACACTTTAGTTGCAACCACTGTTGGGGTCCAGATAGCTCTAATTTCCTGTGTCACAGATGTTTTGTAAATCACCCTGGATCGTGTAGTACTGTGATGGTGTCTTTCTGCCACCCCTTCATCAAAGCGGACGAGGTCTAAACAGTAAAGGTTAACAGCTAACGAGCCAGGAGAGACTAAAGACCCAGCAGTGTTTTGAACTTTTGCACGAACCTAGGCAGACAAAGGATAAACTGAAAGGCTTCACCAAAGCCCACAATAAGATAAATATGGATTATTTTGACTCATATGTAACACGAAGCTACTCTAAGAATAATGATGACAGTATGTCTAAAGGGAATCTTGCCAAACATTTTGATAAAGGACTCAATTTAACTACACAGAAATGAAATTAATCTGGAATGAACCGATCCCCAACTTTTATTTAACTGAAATGAGCACTCATTGGGGCCAGCTTAATTTAATTTCACACCAAGGAAACTGACGTGTCAGTTCTATCTAGCTGACATATGTTTGTCTCTTTGTTAGTGCTTTTTCAATCGGTTTTAGGAAACCTGTGCCAGCTGGCTTAGTTATGGATGCGCATGTTTGGAGTTGGAGTTTGCAAGTTCCTTTATGTGTGTATGAACGTCCTCCAAATGTAAATATAAATATAAGTGCTGGAATCTTTTGGCCAATTGGTGTCTTGGCAGATATTTTTGTAAGCAATTTACATCTTATTAGAACGAGGACAGGAAGTTGAACTGAAGTATCATAAAATGTTAGTAGGGTGTTGTTACACTATAGATTTCTGTCACACTGGACAAACAGCTATGCCATGAACAGATGTAGAATATATCCCTCTCCAGCAGGCCTCAGAGACCAAATCCAGTTACTCAGAGTGCAGCTGCCAAACCAGCAGAGGTTGGCAGTCTGACTTATAAGCTGCCTGTGGTTGCTTCTGCAGCTACTGATATTTTAGCACTGTGGTAAGCGGTCAAGCTGGAAGCTTTTGGTGCCTGGTATTCTCCCAGTGAGTTCAACCATAAATGAACTGTAGTGTTCATGATACCCAGTGGTTATGCAAGGCACAGATCCAGTCCATATGATTTTTCATAAAACAATAGTGACTGCGCACGGTGTGTGTGCATGATTGTCTGCGCACCGAAACAAAAGACGTGATAACACAATAACTGCAGGCAAACATAGTGAAGGCAGATTTGATTGGATCTGAATCTCTGCCATGGATAAAGCAGTTCAGTCAGAAAGCTGGTACATGTACAAAACACTCACACGCAGTCTCTAAGTAAATACATCATAAACAACCTGCTATAACACCACCATGCTATTGAATGCGAATGGTGTGAACATAAAGAAACTGGGTTTTATTGTGTTGAGGCACAATGATGAATTACATATTTAGCCACTTTTGAAAGTACTAGTATATAGTGTTTGTGGATTTCATAAGAAATTAACTCATTTCCGCTATTGTGATGATGATGATGATGACACCCATTATGTGGAAACAGTTACATATCCTTCTGCAGTATTTTATCCATTGTAAATGAGCAGTTAATGAGTCGTAAGCAGTGGCCCCAGAAAATGCAGCCTCAGGATCAACTTTTCTCACTCTCGACTCATGTTGAGTCACAATCCACTCAGATGCTAACATAACACCCTTTAAAAAAGCCCAATGAAAAATACAACTGAGGCATAAAAACTGTACCTTAAAAATATTGCAACAGCAGCTTTAGCCAATTAGAGTTCATCCAGGGTTCTAACTGACAACATAACGAACTCAGGAAAGTTAAACAGTAGCTCTCAGTTCAGACGTTAGTTGTAGGTTTTCAACTTGCTAGCAAAGTCTGTAATGACATCCATCTATCCATCCATCCAAATTTTGCTTATGTATAGGGTGACCATATCCCAATAAACCTAAAATGGAATATGTTTCTCTGGGACAATGTGGGACATGTTGCTAATCCCAGACTAATGTCATTCTTAAGGGCTGGGCCAAAGCGGCTACACTAGGCACTTACCCACAAGCCCCTCCCCAAGCTAGTCTCCAGGGTGGGCCAACAGTAACCCTCTCCCAGCAAGGTAGTGTGGTCCTTTGATTTTTTTCTAGCTAGAATGGTTGATACATGATCATCCCTGTAAAACTAATTACCAGTTATATTATAAAATCTAATAACAACAGCCAGGATAAAGGATCTCCTGAACCACTTAGTTCTACAGTGCAGGGACACTGTGTTCAATAATCTACTCTAACTGTTAAAGCTGTTACTCTTACTTTAAGCTGCCATTCTGTCTAGGCATCGCCTTTTCAGTAGTTTTTCTTTCCTACACATTTCTTGCAACATTCACATCTATTGTGTCACTTCCTCCAATGCAAAATAGAATAATTTTGCAATAAAAAAAAGAATTAATTTAACATTGTGGTTGAATTTCCTTTTATCTATGGTAGATACCATTGTCCAGTGAAATCTGCATAGCTTGGTACCATTTTTACTTTCCGTGTTTGGTGTAGAATAGTCAGCAAAAGATGGTGACTTGTTAACTTGACCCTTTTGGTAAAAGCCAGACTTTATAAAGGTATCAGCCCTCCAGTGCTGACCTTTGAATAGAAGCCTCTTTTGGCTGCTTACTTATTCACAAGGGGTCGCCACAGCAGATGGATCCACATATTTGATTTGGCAGATTTTAAATTTTTTTTGCCAGATCCTGAAGCAACCCTCTGACGGATTTGTGTCTTCACCCTTTCTAAAACACATTTGCCTAAGATCGTTCACATGTTAGACTCTAGAGCCATTTTTAATTATCAGAGCCAATCAAAATGTGGAATATTGTCATGAGACAGTGGCACCAGGGATAAAAAAAATATTGTGTCCAGTGCCTTCACCACTAACTAGTGGACTTCTTATGTGCTACCTCATTCAAGCTCTCGAAACAGAGTACAGATTTCTGGAACAACTTCACCTTTAGGTGCACTGCGATGGACGTAAAGGCTCAAGAGGCTAAAGCTCCAGGAACATATTGCCATGAACCTCTTGGCTTGCAACCCTCATCAGGATAATTGCCTTTCACTATTCACATTTTATGTAGGCAACTTTTCAGAGTATTTCTACTAGTGCAAATGCACATACGAGAAAGGAAAACCATGAAAAACATGCTGAACTGATTCTCCAGAACATGTCTGAAGCTTGCGTCGTAAAAACAGCAACTTTTTACCACATACAACACCCTGAGGATTTAGACCTCAGCTCAAGAAAATAAACAAATGTGTTTGGTCATGTTGGCTGGTGTCTTGTGGATTCTTTGTAACTTTTCTAGAAGTGACTATGAAAATATGGGCATGCAGACTGTTTTTGTTGATCATAGCACTCTTTGTGAAAAAGCTAACCACAGGATTCACTGATCTGAAAACAATCTGATGACAAGATTTTGATTATTTTATCACCAGCCCTCTTGCCCGGGAGTGAAGAATACAAGGGGCCATGATGGATGGGGCCTATCTTTTAGACTTCCACAAGATGTTGAAGGGAAAGCTAGATTACTGCAATTAAAACTTGTGTGGAGTGTAGCCGGGTCATTGTATATCCCCACACATTTAACAAAGCCAGGCTTGACAAAGGGTGTTACTGCTGTAAGAGCTATTCCAAAATATGAGACTCTTAGACAGAAATACACAGAAGTATTGAATAGGTAATATGACACTCAGAGCCTCTCTCTCCTGTTCTTGTGACCCCTCACTTCTTGATAAAATATGATTCTCCAGTGCAGAGTGGGTACAAATAACCCTCATGCTAAGGCACAAACTAATCATTAGTAAATGGAAAGTGCTATCAGCTCTCAGAGCAAATGTGTTACACAGCCAGCTTGGCACAATAGAGGCTTAAGATAGCCCGTCATTCTGCTTGATAACTGGGCGAGAAAAGAGATTTTTAATAAAAATGGCTAGTTTCATATGAAGGAACCTGATATAATACACTCATGCTGAATTTAAAACACAGGCAACTATGAAGAGGAACAAAAAAACAAAAATCAAAAAGCTGAAAACTCCCCCAAAACAGTTAAGTTATTATATTACAGCTACAATAGTTCAAAAAGGCATAATTATACAACTGTGCATGCAGGGTCAGATATGGTTATGACACTTTTATACATATTTATTTTTTTTTTGTTTCTTTCATCACCTAACCCTGGAACCGAATTTATTGTACATCTCTGCCTATTTTGTAACGAAACGACAAGGATGAGCTCTCAACCTGCTGCTCTTCTTTTGTGCTGGATGTTTCCAAGCAGTTTGCACACTCTTCTATAGAAAACTGCTGTTTCTTTTAAAGCTCCACTTCAGGGGACGGACATGACGAATATAAATTGGGTACGTCTGCTTCTATGGATGAGTGTCCACACCTCGCTGCATAACAGGGTGAAATCATGATTTCAAGTCATAAATGTAATCACATAAGGATATTGTATTTTAAAGGCAGCAAAAGCTAACTGTGCAGACCAGGGGAAGTTGTTTGCTGCCTGTGAGATGTGTGGCGTGCATTCAAAATCAGATTTCAAAGTCTTTACATGTGACATTTCAATAGAATCATCAATCATCAATCATCAAGGGCAACGCATGTGCTGAAGACAGTATGTGTGTATTAAAACACACATAACTCTCATGGACTAGGAGATGATGATCCACACTGAAATTAAAAGCCCTGCAGAGCAGCCAACCAATTTACAGCAAACCAGTTTGACTGTGTATTTCCAGGCCTGGCAGTATTGCGCAAGGTTTCATCAGTGCAGGGGACATGCGTGATAGTGGAGCGCTTTGAAAATGCACACCACATCCCTTAATTTACAGGCTTCAGATGGAACGCACATACCTGTCCTGCCACCCTCAGATAGTTAAGGGATTTAATCATCTGAAAAGGAAAAGCCAGAATTGCACTGCACTACCTGACTGCTACTAACACAATCCCCGCTGTGTCTGTCATCTCACTGCTACACCACAAAGTTTACGCGTCACAAATATAGCAAGATGTGGGCTTAAAAGCATACGCTGAGCACAAAATGGAATTTTGTTAATCAAGTATTATTTATTTCATTTAAGGATGACCTATGCAACCTGCCTATCCCGCTGTTAACACTCAGTGTTTAACGCCAAAGGAAATGGGGAGCTTTGATCTGTGAACTGGCTGAATTCTTTTGTGAATTCACAGCTTGTCTCCGTCCGCACCCTCAGAATACAGTAAATGGTGTTAGAAACTAAGGTAAAGAAAATCAATAATTTCAACAGATTACAGCACAAGACACGGAGCGTGGCTGGGTGTAGAGAACAGTGCTCTCCCTGGCCTGCTAATAGCTGCCTCTCCCCCTTGAATTACAACAGAGAGGGCAAGGTGCACAGAGGGGCTTTTCCACATTCTATATATAGAGAGAAATATGGGGAAATACAGTCAAGTGCCAACACTGACAAGATGAATAAATCAATATCTGACTGAATCACTTTTAATTCTACACATCTGTAGGGATTACAGATGCAAAACTACACTTATTTTTCCAATCTTTTAATCACAGTATTGATCACTGCCCTTATCACCTTAAATTCCGATAACATGGAGTCTTATCTTGCTTCATTTAACTCTAAACAGATGAAACAAGTATTGCTTTTTAAAAAGGCATGAGAACAAGGGTAGCAATAATCAAGGGCGAACTGTTTTTAACAATGGTGTCCTTCACCAGTCCCAAGGTGTCGAACGTATGAACATTTTTTGATTCCAGAAGAAGCAGCCATCATTTCTGGTAGTCGCTTCATCATTCTGAAGTCTGAAGAATACAAGTTTGAAAATTCAAATATTTAAAAAATAAAATAAATAAAGCCTGCTGTTGCACTTAGGCTGCAGGGCTCTGTTTGATCACTGTCAGAACTGGATGGGTTTCAGCAGTCTTTTTTAATCTGCATAAAGCCTCACTCACACAGGCATAGAGACAGGTTGGCTGCTCCAGAAAGCTGCTTTTGATTGCTTTGGTTGGTAGCAGACTGCCGTGGTCGGCTGTAGTTTGCATGGAGGACAGTGACTTGTCTGCAAACACTCACTATCCAACCAATAAGCAGTAGCGGTAGTGAAACATGAGAAAGTGTGACGTGAGCTGGAAATGGAGATCATTCTCATTTAAAGTACTTTTTCCCCACCATCGAGTAGTTACTGGGGGGCGGGGTAACTAACTGGTGCCTAGGCCTTCATGATTGGGGCTGCAGCGATAATTTTCACAACGGCTGCTAGCAACCACTCAAAATGACAGGAAAAGATGCATTTTTCCGTGACAACCAGTGGTTGCCAGGCAGTCATCAACTGGTCTCTAAGCCAGTGGAATGAGTAGTTTTTAGTTAGTGTTGCCATCCTCAATGAGAAAACCATACGGTTGCTTAGGCTTTACATATGTAAAACCCAGTATAAAATAACTGAAATAAACACACAGTCAGCCAGCCCAGAGGTGTAAAATCTCCAGAGACTCGTGGGTCTGGCATCCATTACGTGCCCTCAACACCTCACTGAGGAGGCATCCTGGTCAGCTGCCCAAACCACGTCACCTGTCTCCTTTCAATGTGGAGGAGTAGCAACTCTACATTCAGCCTCTCCTGAATGACTGAGCACTTCACCCCATTTCTGAGGCTGAGCTCAGACACGCTTCAGAGGAAACTAATTTCTGCCACTTGGAGCCACGATCAAGAGAGAAGCTTGGTGGGTGTTCCTATTCAGTTCCACTCACAGTGATATTAAATACAAATCCTTACTTAGTAAAACAGAGCATGACAATTAAGAACTTCAAAAATACATAATGTTCATGCTCACTCATTTATTTAGCCAGAACACAGGTTCAGATTCAGTTATTTCTTAAAGTTTCTCTTCAATTTAATGGTTTATATAATTTAAAGTAATGCAAAACTGCATAAATTGATTATTCAACTAAGTAAACAAAACCAAACGGCCTCTCTGTACTGGTCATCTTCTGTTAAGCAGCTCAGTGCTGTATTTGAGAGTGTACACTTGTTCTTTGATGTGCGCATCCATTTCCTGAGCTTTGTTCTACCTGGCTGTGGGCTTTCTCATTACTCATTACATAGAGGCCTATTAAACCACACAGCCCTGTAGATGGATCAGAGAGAAAAGATCAGGGCGTGCAGGGGCGGAGCCAGCGAGGCGGAGTGGAGATAATCAAACACCGTGTCTTCACGCCTTGCTGTGGCTTCTCTTATTAGAATACTGTAATAGTGCTTCTAATGAGCTACGCTTTACTGCTGGCTGATATTGCTAAGATGATGTGTACACACCGCATAGAGAAGAATGATACATTTAATCCCCTCGATGAGTCCGATGAAAGTGTTAATCTGTATTCTCTGTGCACATACTCATTGATATCATTGCTTTCCCTTCTTATCAGACAATGGACAGCAAAAGCACCAAATACTTATTCTTAAGCATAAACTTCAAGTAAGAGGTTAGTGTTACAAACATGAAATGACCAAAAAATGGGAAAAGTTTTTATACTTGAGAATGATTCCAACTTTCAAATGTCAAACATTCTGCATTATGAAGTTTTGCATTTTTTAAGAGACACAATGCGCCACAGCAGCTTAGTCCCATTCATTTATAATGTTTCTTTTTGTTTATGTGACACATAAATCTGTAGCTACAGGGGGTGAAGAGTAACAACACACTCTTACAATTCGATGCAATTCGGTGCAACAGTCCTGTAATAAGTTCTACCTTTGAGAAGCTAAAGTTGGAATTGTGTTAGAAAGAAGCTGTCTCACTGAGGCCATGACTGAATGTGTTGTTACTGGTGGTTTTTTAATAGCAAAAAATGCAACACCATTGAAAGCGCCACCAGTTTTTTAAAGTATGTGTCAGATTATTTTTTGCAGGAGTTGGTATTTAACTTTCATAATCAACATTCATTTTTTAAAACAACCCTAACAAACAATAATATAAACTTACCGCAATACTGACATGACCACTGAAGCTCCTGACACACAGCTTTTATGCTGATGTTAATACCAGAGGTGGCTTGAAACATTATTTTGAATGACTTCAGTTCCACTGTACACAGCGTCTATAAATGTTATTTACTTAAAAACAAACAAATAACTGTCAACAAGCTGTTTAGCTGTTCAAATCCATACCATGAAGCTCCTGACATGCAAGTTAATGCCAGAGGAGATTTGGAGTTTTCACTTCTTGTGTCCGCAGAGCGTTGGTGACTTTTATGCACCTCAGCACGGAGTCACCTGTAACGTCATGTGGCCTGCCACTTTGTGGCTTACTTGCTGTGGTCCCTAAACACATCAACTTTTCAATAATGTTACTTAGAGTTGATCATGAAACATCTAGCAGGGAAGAAATTTTACAAACTGATTTGCTGTTAGTTCCACTCTAACTCACTGAGCTCTTTAGGAGGACTCATTCTTTCATGAACGTTGGTAAAGGTAGACTGTATGGCTAGCTGTTTGATTTTATACACCTGTAGCAAATGGACTGAAAACACTAGGTGTGACCGAGTTGAGCGCTTATTTTTCCAATAGTCCAGAGGAAAATAAATGGATCTTCAGCAGCTTATTGGTCTGCTGTTTGGCAGCAAGATGCCAATATCTAGTTATACGTAGCATGCACTTTCACTAAAAGAAACTGGATGAGCACTAAAAATGAACCAACCAATGCACCCTCATACACTGAATGATTGGTTGTAATGTGCAAAAGATCATACTATGTTTGCACTACACAGGAGAACATGTGTTAGTGGAAGCCCTGCAACAGACCAGCAACCTGTATGGGGTTTACTCTGTCTCACCTAGTCCATCTTTAATTGAATAAAGGGATGGATGTTAGTAGATTAAATCGAATATGACATTAAACCTTTTGACCAATTTTTGTCCAATGTAGAAACAGTAGTTTTAAACATAGTTAATTTATTGTTCATTTTTTTTAGATTATTTTATTGTTAACTAGGTTTACAGGCTGAAAGGGAAACTGTTAGGTAGGTATCAATGATGCTCTAAAGAGCCTTTAGCATTATAGATATTCAGCTGATTATTATTTAATCCATCCATATAAGTGAAGGACTTTGGCAAAAAAAATGAAGAAAACTTCAAGAACATTAAATACATGCAGCGTGGACGTTTTTGAGAACAAAATGCGGTCCCAATAAAAATAACATTTACATGAAGACTGAAGGAGCAAGCTTTTGGAAAATAAGCTTTGAACAATAAAAGACATTCTGCGTTGCAAGTCAAAGTAAACTAAATATAATCCCCTTATTTCACTCATTAAAAAAATCCATTTTAAATAATGTGTTCTTCTGTCCTACATTTAACTAAAATGGTCTGTTGGTTGTGGAAGTGTTCTGCAAATGCAAAAATATGAATATGTCTGGCGATAGTGATGATAAATAATTCAGAAAACCTTTAATTTGTCATCCAATTAAAATTCAGCATACATCAAACTAAGTTACCATCTATTTCCTCTCATTCACTTAATTAGAAACCAGCTCAGCCATGTGATATAAAAGGCAGGACACTAATATACAAAGCTACAGGCTAAATTTCCTATTACATATGTAGCGGACCAGTATCCACCCCGTTGGCCCCTCTAAGTTCTGCAGATGAAGATAGCAAGGTGACAGGGTGGCCAGGGAGCGGGGCAGGAGGTTGAGATGGCGATCAGGTTTTTATAAATCTCATTTCTGCTGCTGATTTATCAGCTCGCCCCGGTCCCTGTCATCCACACACACATGTGACCAGCATGGCAAAAGGCTAACTCATTAGTCTGCCTCATCACAGTGGGAGGTTTTTGCAAGCGAGCACACTCACACCCACATGCACACGCTCTTCCTTTCGTCTCTTCCTCTTTCTTTCCTCGCCTATTTCCCCCCATTCTCCAATCAGTCTCTTTCACTGCTGCTCTGCCTTGCCTCATTTTCCTCTTCTTGTTTCTTCCTTCATTCGCTCAGCCTGAGTTGTGGCCTCTCCATCCAGGATTTAATTAAAGCAGTTTAAATGGCCAGGGGTGATCCTCATCATGTCATCCTCTTCCTTTTCTCTTTTTCTCTGGAGGTTAATATCAGCCTAATCCACTCTGCCCCCCTCCCTAAGCCCTTACTCAATAATGCATAGCTTCTCTCTGGCCACCTAGAGTGGCTGCGTTGAATGAAGGCAGAGCGTACAGGCTCACCTTCATAAAGTCAATGACAGTCACACCCACAGAATTCTGTATGTTGGATTAACATACACAGTGCATAATCTTGCTGATTCGCATTGTGTTGTTTGTGGTTCTATGTTAGGGGCCCTGTTTTTTTAAAACAAAAGTTTAGAGATTTTATATTTGAACTAAAGCTAGGATTATAATTTCTCTGCCAGTCCGCTCGGGTCCGCATGATGTAAATTTTGTCATCAGATGGTGGCAGGAAGGTTAGTGCAGATGTCCTGCCTGTTTTTTTGTGACCGTGCAGAGACGTCAGCAGGGAATTTACATTACAACGAACCAACAATCAATGCACCGTTGGCGGCAGACCTCAAATAAACTTCAAAGAAGTGTAACAGGGATGACTGCTCCTTCTGTCCATGTCCAGGTCTGCAGTGGAGAATAACCGAGGCCGAAGTGCTAATACCATTTGTTAATATCCAACCACCCATCAATAACTCGCCTCTCTCATATCAAAACAAAATACTTTGCATTGAATTTCATGTTGGTAAAGACAGAAAAATTCCTAAACAGCAAGAGGGAGCCAAATTTGAGGAAGCTGTAAGTGACAACTGTGTGACGTGACCAAAAAGCTCCTGTTATAGCGCTTCATCAAGTGTTCTCCTTTAGATGCCTCAGGACTTTGCACTAGCCCATGCCTCTTGAAGCACAAATTTATAATATGCAATTCAAAGAATGTTGAAAAATCTTCCTTGTCACACCCCTGACATGATGTGTCAGCTTCAGTCCTGGACACGGTGGACTTGTCAGCTAAAAGCTGCTGCTTAGTCTTCAGGTTCTAGAGGGATAGTCAGCTCGTGTTACCAGCGACGATTCACAACATTAAAGGTGTTGAATTTGACACATATGTGGATGTCAATGGTTAACTCAAGTTCACATGATTACAAGTGGTAAGAATGAGTCTTCCAAAGGTGCACAAGGCATTGGCCTAGAAGACAAGATGAACAAACTTGCTATGCTTAACAGCATGAACATTCCCTGCCTCAGACCAAAGACGTGCATACTGGGTTAACTGGCGATTCTAAATTAGCCATAGTTGTGTCTCTTTCTATTAGCCCTTTACCACTAGTATCTACTCAGCCTGGCTCAGCCCAACTCTGTTTTTAGGGTTTTCTATTACGTGGTAGTACCTGGTACCAGGTAATTTTTTGGCATCTACTTTCTGAGCGATCTAACGTGATCCAAAAATGTGACTTCAACATTGTCACCTCGATGTCCTCAAATGTTGTGTTGTGCTTGTGTAAAATAAAAAAGGACGTCACGGGTATTTCTACTGAATTGCTGTCGAACAAGCCCATTTCAGTACCACATTAACTAATACTCAGTTGCAATGGAAAATGACTGAAACTGATTAAGCTGAGATGAGTCACGTTGAGCTGACCTGGGTAGGTACTAGTAGAAAAGGGCTATGTGTTAGCCATGCGACAGACATGTTCAGGGTGTACCATGCCTTTTGCCCTATGACACCTGGGATAGGGTCTAGCCCTCCGCAACCCAGAGATAGATAAGATGAAGATGGATGGACACTTTATAATACTGTCAGGTGTCATCTTGCACCACTGGATTACTATTTTAATAATTTTTTCTTTTTTTTTTTTGTGTCCCGTTTGGATCTGTAGCCATCAGAATTGTTGTCTTAAGGCCAAGAAAGATGCCAAGCGGATTTATTTTACCAAGTGGATCATCATGGCCCTGCCATATTGGTCCATTTGATTGACCTTTATTATAATTATGTATTTATTTTATTTTCAGTTGCTACAAACGGGACAGACATGACTGGGGGATAGGACAGGGAGAAAGAATGAAAGAGAGAGAAAGAGAGTTAATAATTTTTTCTTGACAATCAGAAAAACAGCTAAACTCCTTCATTCCAGATACTGAACACTATAACAGAATGCAGACGTGAGGACTAATTCAGCAGCCAAAGTAATTCAAAAGAAGCTTTTCTTAAATTTTTTTTTTACTGTCCATATTGTTATCTTTTGAAATGTCTGCATTTTGTCGGTTTGTATTTTTGACATGTTTCTTTTTGTGGTGAAAGACGTTTTCTGCATTAATCAGTACTTACTAATGAAACAACATTTTAGGGTGATGCATTATTCAAAGGCAGCATTCACATTTCCCTCCTTTCTTTCATGGTGCGGTTGATTAACCTCTAACTTTGTGGTCTCAAGCATTGAAAAGTGTGCTGTGGCTAAAAGTTGTTTTTGCAAGAAAAGTGTCAGGTTTGAGAAACACATTTTTTGAGAAATGAACTAAAGCAATACTCACTTCTTTCAGGCTCCTGTACAGTATTTTTTCCATTTTCATACAGATATAAACAGAAAGAGAAAAAAGGTCCATTCAGCTGTTCTGTTATAATTATTTGTATCAAACAACCATGGCTCACCATAAGCGTGGTTATTCATAAAATGTGAATTAAGTGAATGAAAATACAACTAGGCGATTTCTTTTCTATGTAAGTGTCTATAGAACACTGGCAGCTGTGGATGACAATCTGCTATTAAACCAAGCACGTCTAATGACCTTTTCACCAATAGATGTGCTTGTGTATGTGCACATGTGTGTGGGAGGAGAAGCAGGTAGTCTTAGACTGCTAATGAAGACAGGGATATACACGACAACTACCAATTAAAGCTGTCAGAGCCGCAGTGTTCCCAGGGTTTGACAGTCCAGCCTCGCACAGCCGCTGATTTTCCTTTACATGCCTTGCAGTGCAATTAGAGCCTGGTGGGTGTGGTTGGACAGAAATTACCTCATGTGCCATTGTCTTTCCTTCCATTATGGATTTTGAGCTGGCATTGTGTGTGTGTGTCTGTGTGTGTGTGTTTGTGTTTTATATGTGTGTATGCAGCAGCAAACAGTACCCATCAAGAACGCATTGCTCTGGAAAGAGAGCACCGCAGCCACCAATTAAAGTACAGGCTCGAGATCACATTAACGCCAACAGGGAGACAATTGCGGCTGAAAAGAACGCATGCGCACATGTATGCACATGATGTCACACAGACATACAGGCACAATTTAGAAGAGGTTATAATCTTTACCCCTGCAACCCACTAATTTCCCGGTCTTCCTCTCAGTAACCGGGAATCATCTCCTCAGAGAATTCGAAGACTACGAGGAGGTTTCATTTGTTAACCAGCATGGCTAATAGCTGCTTTAGCCATAGTCACAGCCATAAATAGCATATCATGGCTGTTCTCTGTAATCTCTGATAGTGGAGTTGATAGGGAGCGATTAAGACTTTACCAGGCTAACCTTCCGTTAATGAGGGTGTCTGATTCACATCATGAAAGCGTGATGATTGACACACAGAAGTGATGGTAGGGAAAAGGTTTAATGTGGTATATGCACAGGAATTCATGTGTCATCACGCAATCATCTCAGTTAAGTGATTCTCGGGGATTCTGAGTCTACTTATGAACTCTTTGTTTACAAATTATTCCAATTTCAGGAATGAAACGCAAATGTCAAAATGAACACTTAATAATTATTTTGTTTTGCGTTATTAGTAATATTAGTAATATTATTACTCTTATTACGTTTAAATGTGTGGCAATCTCAGCTGGTCGGTGCCTTGTAATAAGGGTAGATCTTTTTACTTTGGAGGCACGGAAACAACTTTTCAGAAAGGGTGTGTCAAACCAAGCAATGAGCTTTTCTTAACAACAACCAGTTGTTTTTGTGCCCATACAAACTTTTGTTGCATAACTTAGTCGTTTTAAAATTTTTTGGGAAAGCGACTGCTGGATTATTAGGGATATCATCAAATTTCTATGTTGTCAGACAAAGGCACCATTGGCTGGTCATTTACAGCCCCCAGCATGACACCTGCATTTATACCAGACATTTACAATTCTTTTTATATGATTTTAAAGGAGCAATTCGTGCATATAAAGCAGGAACTTTTTTGTATAGTTGTGTAATAAAAACACCCCTGGTATTAGCTTAAACCTTGCAAAATGACGAGTGGAAACAAAAATAAGCAACTCTTTCCTGATGAAACACCAACTCCAGTCTCCCAGTTAACAGCTGTGTGTGTTTGGCCACCTCCACCCCTTCCAGCATACTAATGCTTGCACATTTGGACAAATAATTTGGGGAATTCTCACATGGGTTCCTTTTCTCAACAATTTACTTAAAGCAGAATCCACTGTTGGTTATCTGCTTTATTTCAGTCTTCTCATAACATCTCATTGGGCTGATCTAAAGTTGCATTAAAACGGATAGTTATATCAACAAGCTAATGCGCCATAATCTATAATGCTGCACATTTGTAACTCATTCTCAAGTGTTTAGAATAATGTGGAGAAATTTTGTCCTTTATCACAGTCAGTTTTAAAGAAACTTTAGCTGAAGACGAAAAAACGTTCAGGTCAGCCCCGTTTATTCATTTGCTGGTATCATTTTTGTAAAGCATTTTTAGTGCCAGCCTTTTAGTAGCTTCTCCACAATAACATGAATAGAAATGAAATTGAAACGGTCAAGTCTGAAGCTGCTGACTACCTGCATCAGCAGCTCATATAAGAAAAAAACCCTGGTATGAATCCTCCATTAAATTACTGTAACAGAGGCATAGAAGACACAGAGAGAGAGGAAGGTTGAAACGAAGCTCGCAAGAAAAAAAAGGGGTGAGCGTGGAGGAATTTGGAGGGAAATAAAAAGTATGTGGGTCAGGGTGAGTCTAAAATAAGAATAGAAGAAGGTGTGAAAGAACAAGATGAAAAGCTTTCAGTAGGTGATTTTGCATGTGTGTATTAGAGAGAAAGAAGGAGAAATAAAGAGAGTATGCTGAGTCAAGATGAAAGCTGAGCCTTTTGGGAATGAAATAATGGTGACCAATGCATTTATTCTTGTCAGGACAGACAAATATAAGTGTGTATGTGTGTACTTTGAAGTCCAGGTTTTTGAAGGGGAATCACTGACTTTTTGGGTTTTTTTTGTTGGTGCAGATTTCAGTTCAGTCTTTATTGAAGGTTAAAGGCTGCAGTGAAGAGTTAGTTAATATATGACTCTTAATTGATGGCCATCCATCCATCCATCCATGCATCCATTTTCAAGCCACATTTTCAATGCAGATCTAATCAAATTTTTTTGGGGCCTGTCTTGGAGTCTCCTCACGTTCTAGTCAATCAGGAAAGATCCCAGTCCAAAGCGCATCATTTACAGCAGCGGTCCCCAACCTTTTTTGCGCCACGGACTGGTTTATGCCGGACAATATTTTCACGGACCGGCCTTTAAGGTGTCGCGGATAAATACAACAAAATAAAACTAGTACCGGTACCGAAAAAAGAAGATTTATTCATAACACATGTGAAAAGACACAGGAAAACCGAATTAACGATAAAAATGATAACAAAATAACGCTAAAAACTGATAAAAACCCTGAAAACCATACATTTCACACCCGAGCCTCAACTCTCGCGGCCCGGTACCAAACCGTGGCCCGGAGGTTGGGGACCGCTGATTTACAGTAGCTTCCTTTCAACATGGAAGAACAGTGATTCTACCCTGAGTGCCTCACATGTGGCCATAAATTGTGGGTAAAGACCTTGAAAATTAGATCACAGATTAGGTAGTATAAGATAAGGTAGTAATATTGATAACATGTTAAAGCACCAACATCTGAGAGCTTGGAGAGCTTGGAGGATGATAAGCAAATAAATGCGGAAATACAGAACAAATGAAACTTTTTTTTTAATTAAAAAAAGTTTCATTTTTTCTGTAAGTTATTTTAATCTGCATTCCAATCATTTGGTGAACCACACACATAAACATATCACAAAAAAATCCTATACACCTCTTTTAAACTTTATTGGCAGAGATTTAAGCGATTAACAGGTTTAAGTAAACGTAAAACTTTAACAAAAGATTCAAGTTCACTGTTGCACAGTCCAGTGCTTGTCGCTTATGGGCTCAAAATGTGGTCATAAATATTTTGTACTTGTAAATCAGGATTTGTATGTGTAAAAAAAATTTGTGTGTGCGTAAAAAAGATTTGTATGTGTAAAATAAATTTGTGTGTGGACTTAGCCAAAAAAATCCCTGCAAGTTACAAGTACGAATTTTGACCCTATTTTTTCTTCCTTTCATCTGATTGGTCAATGTCATGTCAATCACAAATGTAACAATCCAATCAGAGAACAGATGGGTTTGGCTGTCGGAGGGGCGCTATTTTTGAACTGCAGGTCTTTGAAGGGAATAAATGCCCTTTTACATGCCAACCCAGCGTTTTCCTTCATCACCACGAAGGAAAACAGCCTGTGGTCGTCCAAGTTTGGGGATTTTTGTGTCACAGGTCTACGTGTTTAATATAGGGACTTCCACAGCTTTTTCAACAGTGCTGCTGACCGTGGGGGGGCAGGCAGTGTTTTGGAAATGACAGTCTTCATTACAAAGCTTTCTTCGTTATCAATTAGCATACATGTTTTTATTGAACATTTGAAGAACTAGCAAAAAAACCCAGAAACTCTTGTAGAGGACATAAAGTCAGAGATAGAAAAGACAAGGAGCAGGTGCATCTAGTACAGGCAGAGCTGCTGCAAAAACCCACAGAGCCCAGCAGCCAGCGCAACAAATTCTGGATCCTTTGCTTTTAGTTAGCAGTTAGCATTAGCAGCACATCCTGCGTCCGATGTGAAAGGACTTTTATGCTGCGCGCTGTGACTCACAGCCATGGTCCTGGGTCAGCCCTGACTTTGTGTTAAACTAATCCTAAAGTAATAATGGTATTTCTAACCACTCATATACCACAACTTTACCCTTTCAACAGCTACTAAAAGTTAGGGGACCTAGCTGCTACCCTTCAAGGACCTGCAGTTCAAAAAAGTGCCCCTCCGACAGCCAAACCCATCTGTTCTCTGATTGGATTGTTACATTTGTGATTGACATGACATTGACCAGTCAGATGAAAGGAAGAAAAATAGGGTCAAAATTCGTACTTGTAACTTGCAGGGATTTTTTTGGCTAAGTCCACACACAAATCTTTTTTACCCACGCACAAATTTTTTTTACACATACAAATCTTTTTTACGCACACAAATTTTTTTTACACATACAAATCTGTTTTACCCACGCACAAATCTTTTTTAAACACACAGAAATTTTTTTTACACATACAAATCCTGATTTACAAGCAGAGGCGGAGCCAGACATTTGAAACACCCGGGGCTTAGCCCAAAAGGGTAGTATGCATGTGGGATTTTTTTTAATTTTTTTTCTGGAAGGGGGGGGGGGGGTAGAAATGACTGAAAGATTAATTGGCTCTGTTTTGAGTTTTGTTCAAAAAAGAATGACTTCATAGAGGGAAAATATATATATCACATGTGCAGGGCACCTTGAACTAGTTTTTTAATTAAGCAGCAAGGCAGAACAAAGTCGGGGCTGTATCAAGACACGAGATCTAAACCCCAATTCAACCAGACCCAGAACTGATCCAGAATTAAAACAGGACTACAACAGTTCAAAATCAGGACTACTTGGGATTTAACCAAGACAGAACCAGAATCAGAACTAGATGATAGTAGCACTAAAAATCATCATAGACCTGCACTACACTTATTTTTTTATTCTACCAAAGTCCACTATTTAGATTGAGAAAAGTTTATATAATTATTTAGCCTTGTTGTGCAAACAAGCCTGCATAACTTAATAAATACAGAATTTGAAAAATAACAAACCTAAAAAGAAACACTAGGTGCGAGATACATGAGTACCTATGATACGGTGATACTTTTGGTACCATTTGACTAACATGTGTGTCTCACCTGCTCTTGTTCCCTCTCTGTTCCTCTCTCTCTCTCTGTTCCTCTCTCTCCCTCTTTGTGCTGACAATCATCAAATATACAGTTGAAACCAGATATTTACAAACTCTTCAGATAAAAACACTTTTTTAATTGTAACATCAAATCAGACTAAATGTTTATTTTTTTAGATTGATAAATATAAAAAACATATTTGTTAACTTTAAGAGTAAAGAGAGAAACTATCTGTATTTCTTAATTGCAAATGGAACCAAATTGTATGCAAATTTGAGCCACACTTATGGAGCTCCACGATTCTTTTCCTGTTGTTTTGGTTGACATCTCTTGATTTTCCCATTTCAAAGAAACAGGCTCTGTGTTTTTCCTTATATGCATCCACAGCTGTGCCACCAATTTACTCACATTGACTCTACTAACCTATCAGACGTTTCTTAAGCTCAGAATGGAATCGTCTGGAGTTTTCTTATTAATTAACAATAAACTTAGTGTACATGTACTCCTAAATTTGATGAAAGTGATAAAAAATAGACAGATCTGTCTCTCTTTATTCTGACATTTAACTAATTCAAAAGATATTTCAATATTTATCTAAAACAAAAGTTTAATCTAAATTGATGTTGTAGTAAAAATGTTTTATGTTTTCTCCCTAAAGTGTATGTAAATGTCTGGTTACAAATGTGAATATCCTGCTGTGTATTGAAATCCCTCTTGTTTTTCATAGAAATATACTGAACAACATACAAAGCATAATATATAAAATAACATTTACCTGAGTTTTTTCTTTGAAAGAAGCCTCTAATGTCCATTCTTATATTTCAGTACATAACTGAAACTGATTTAGTCGGGGAGGGTAAGAACTGAAAATATGAAATAAACACACGTAAGCTAATAAGACTCTAAAAAAATAGCATTTGTTCGGCTTTTCATTTCGCCATTTGTTGATTCACTGGAAGAGCAAGTAACGTAATATTGGTCAAGTGATCAGTTTGATATCAATCTTTCGTGATGCACCGTCATATTTACATTATTTGTACGGTACGAATGATTTGTTTTGGTACCTGGTCAAACTTAAGCTCTCCTTAGTATGGCTGGCTCCGTTTCTCCAACAGCGAACTCACAGGCAGCAGCTGCCCGGCCCCCTCGCTCAGTCGCTTAGTGCCTGAGCTCGGATCATACCAATATCAGGGGGGATTCACGCACAGTCGTAAATTCCCACAGTGTGCACTATGTGCTTCGAATATTGTGTGTACTTTTTGTTTTATACAGTTGTCAGCCAGGCATCTAACTATGAAAAAATTACACCCCAAAAGACCCCGAGCTTCTGACAAAACAACCCGGGCTTAAGCCCAGTAAGCCACCCCCACGCTCCGCCCCTGTTTACAAGTACAAAACCGATTTACAAGTACAAAATATTTATGACCACATTTTGAGCCCATAGTCGCTGTAGTCAGGCATGTGACATTCATGTAATTTCTGTGTTTAAATATGGGGAAATTTCAGTTTTTGCAGTTTTTTGTTTTCATGCATTTAGCCGTCAAGAAAGCGCCTGAATAGCCGACTCTCCCACAAAATATCCACCAGATATTTTCCACCAGAAAGTAATACTAGGACCAGAAAAATATCACAACCACTTTAACTCTGTGCCATTCCATTGTTTTTAAACTGGCATATTAATGCGTCAAAGTTTTAAAGTCTAAATGAATGAAAAATCTGTCACTGCATGAAATTTTGAAATAACCTAGAAACTCAAACCTTTCTACTATGATAGGGGCTTTTTACACTAATATATTTGAGTCAATGACATTCAAAAACAAATATAATTTTCATATACTATGATTTTTAATATAAGAATATCATAATCTTAAATATGTTCTTGTAGTTTTAATGCATATTTACACTTTTTTCCAACCATGGTGTTGATTGGTTGTCTTTCCCTTTCTGCTGTGTAGCCAACGAGAGGTCTATTGAGGATCAAAAGGATATGTCATGTTTCAGTTATCTTTTTGAGTACATCATGGTGTGTAGTACTTTGCATGCAGTCGTAATTGTAGTGGTCAGTGTCATTCAGAGACCATACATATTAGATGAACATAGAACAATGATACATACCCAGCATGGTCAACGAAGTTCAAGGCAAGGCAAGGCAAGGCAAGGCAAGTTTATTTGTATAGCACAATTCAACAACAAGGTGATTCAAAGTGCTTTACAGAGACATTAGAAACAAGAACAAATAAAAAGCATGATTTAAAATTGATTAAAACAAGCAAATAAACTAACTAACTAATTAACAAACAAACAAACAAACAACAGTATATAAAATCAAAACAGATAAAATCAGAACAGTAGATAAAATCAGTAGTTAAATGTAAGTTTTGAAATTTAAGCTTAAAGTGTGGATTTGGTGCTTTATTCAAATGCAGCTGAGAACAGGTGAGTCTTCAACCTGGATTTAAATAAACTGAGTGTTTCAGCTGATCTGAGGCTTTCTGGGAGTTTGTTCCAGATATAAGGAGCATAAAAGCTGAATGCAGCTTCTCCGTGTCTGGTTCTGACTCTGGGAACTGATAAAAGACCGGATCCAGATGACCTGAGGGATCTGGATGGTTCATACTGGGTCAGGAGGTCATTGATGTATTTTGGTCCTAAACCATTCAGAGCTTTATAGGCCAGCATCAGAACTTTAAAGTCTATCCTCTGACGGACAGGCAGCCAGTGTAAGGACCTCAGAGCTGGACTGATGTGGTCCACTTTTTTGGTCTTAGTGAGGACTCGAGCAGCAGAGTTCTGAATGAGCTGTAGTTGTCTGACTGATTTTTTAGGTAGACCTGTAAAGATGCTGTTACAGTAATCAAGCCTACTAAAGATGAATGCATGGACTAGTTTTTCCAGGTCCTGTTGAGACATCAGATCTTTTATCCTTGATATATTCTTGAGGTGATAGTAAGCTGACTTTGTTATTGTCTTAATGTGTTTTTCTAAGTTTAGGTCTGCATCCATCACTACACCCAAATTTCTCGCCTGGTTTGTGGTTTTTAGATGTATAGATTGAAGTTCTCTGGTGACCTGTAATCGTTTTTCTTTGGCGCCAAAGACTATTACCTCAGTTTTGTTTTTGTTTAGCTGGAGAAAATTGTGGCACAACCAGTCATTGATTTCCTCAATGCATTTACCAAGAGCCTGTACAGGGCCTCGGTCTCCTGGTGACATTGTGATATATATTTGTGTGTCATCTGCATAGCTGTGATAGTTTATTTTGTTGTTGTTTATAATCTGTGCCAGTGGGAGCATGTAGATGTTAAACAGAAGGGGTCCCAAGATGGAACCTTGGGGAACTCCACATGTGATACTTGTCTGCTCAGATGTGAAGTTACCTATTGATACAAAGTATTTCCTGTTTTCTACGTATGTTTTGAACCAGTTTAGTACAGTTCCTGAAAGACCTGTCCAGTTCTCCAGTCGTTTGAGTAATATGTTGTGGTCAACTGTATCAAATGCTGCACTGAGATCCAGTAAAACTAGGACTGACATTTTTCCACTGTCTGTATTCAGACATATGTCATTAAACACTTTGGTCAGAGCGGTTTCAGTGCTGTGGTTCTGTCTAAAACCTGACTGGAAGGCATCGTAGCAATTATTCTGTTTTAAGAAGTAACTGAGCTGTTGAGAAACTGCTTTTTCAATGATCTTACTTAAAAACGGGAGATTTGAGATCGGCCTGTAGTTGTTCATTTGTGTCTTGTCAAGATTGTCCTTTTTCAGTATAGGTTTGATTACAGCAGTTTTTAGTGGTTCTGGAAACACACCTGATAATAAAGAAAAGTTGACGATCTGTAACAGGTCTGACTCTAAAGTCTTTGAGACCTTTTTGAAAAAACTTGTTGGCAGGACATCTAAACAGCAGGAGGAGGAGTTCAGTTGACCTAAGATGTCCTCCAGGTCTTTGCTGTTAATAGGTTGAAACTGTTTCATGGTGTTTAAACAGTTTTTTGGTGGACACAGTACATATCCTGGATCTGCTGTTGATGTACCAATTGCTTGTCTAATTTTTTGGATTTTTTCAGTGAAGAATTTGGCAAAGTCATTGCAGGCCATGGTCGAATGAAGTTCAGCTGCCACTGACACAGGAGGGTTTGTTAGCCTGTCAACTGTAGAAAATAAGACCCGAGCATTATGGCTGTTTTTAGTGATGATGTCAGAGAAGTAGGACCTCCTTGCATTTCTCAGTTGTAAATTATAATTGTGAAGTTTCTCTTTATAGATGTCATAATGAACCTGGAGGTTTGTTTTTCTCCATCTGCGCTCAGCTTTCCTACACTCTCTTTTTTCATTTTTCACCAGTGTGGAGTTTCTCCATGGAGACTTTTTCCATCCAGAGATAACCTTCACCTTAATGGGAGCAATAGTGTCCATTACATTTAACATGTTAGCATTGAAGCTATTGACGAGCTCATTGACTGACCCTCTGGGCAGGTCAGGTGTTAATGGGAAGACCTGGTTAAAGATCTCACTACTGTCTTCAGTTATACACCGTTTTGTGATCACTGTTGTTGATATATTTGTGTGGGCTGAGATTTTACTTTCAAAGAAAACACAGTAATGATCAGACAGGCCCACATCAGACACAGTAACCTTTGAAATGCTCAGGCCTTTGGAGATCAGTAGGTCAAGAGTGTGTCCTCTATTATGTGTGGCCTCTGTTACATGCTGAGTCAGCCCAAAGTTGCCCAGAGTGTTACTCAGGTCTTTAGTCCCTTTGTCCTGAGGGTTGTCCACATGAATGTTAAAATCCCCAGCAATAATTACACAGTCAAAATCAACACAGATCACAGACAGCAGTTCACTGAGGTCATTAAAAAAGTCTGTGCAGTATTTGGGAGGCCTGTAAACATTAAGAAACACAACTTTGGATGGGGCCTTCAGCTGTAAAGCCACATATTCAAAAGACTGAAAACTTCCAGGAGATAGCTGCTTACATTGAAATGATTCATTAAATAAGACAGCAACCCCTCCTCCTCTCCTGCTCGCCCTGACCTCACTGATAAAACTGTAGTTAGGAGGGGTCGTCTCGATGAGAACAGCTCCACTGTTACTTTGGTCCAACCAAGTTTCAGTTAAAAACATAAAATCAAGGCTGTGCTCAGTGATTAAATCATTAATTAAAAATGTTTTCCCAGCTAGAGATCTAATGTTTAATAAAGCCAACTTAAGTGTTTTAGAGGTATTACTTGTCCCCTCGTGTTTGGGAGCAGTCTGTGGCACACAAGGTATGTTTACTATGTTTAAAGATCTTTTAGAGTGCAGCTCTCTGTGTTTTGACCAGGCCACATGTCTCCTGTCACCTAAAAGTACAGAAATTTTAAAACCTTCTAGTAAACAGGGTCCCAGCTTCTCCTGGGAAAAGTCATCACTGCCATAATCCTCACAGCCCGGACCCTTCACACATCACACATCAGACTGCGGAGACAGGGCATGAAGAGGAACTAAGGGGGGCGAGGCTGGGCAATGTGACTTCGATTGCTCTGGTGAGGGTGGGGCTCGATGGCGAACCTTTGGCCGCTCTGGTGGGGGGTTTATGGGGGACAAAAAGGGATTGGGACGGGGGGTAGATCTGAGCCCAGCATTGACCCGCTCCATCATCTCCTCAGTGAATTTCAGGTGTGGGGAGGAGGGAGAAAGGGAGGGGGAGGAGGGTGATGGCCTGTCATGGGGTTTGGGGGACTGGGGAAGGTCGTGGTCCCTTGTCCTGGTCGTTGGTGTTGTTGAGAGAGTTGGAGGCAAATAGGGACCCCTCTTCTTGCCTTAGATGTCTCTCCTTTCTGAGGCTCTTCCCGGGTGGGGGCAAATGGAGCTCCTCCTCAAGGTTTCTGCTGGGCTTTGTCTGTTCTTGGAGTACTGTTTGTTCCTCTTTATGAGATAACTCCTCGTTTATCTCAGCCTTGGCACCAAGCACAGATGGATGACGTATGGAATAAAACAAGTTGGAGGTGAACAGTTTCACCCCTGACTTGTTAAAATTAAATCCATTTGCTTTGAACAGATGCCTGCGTTCCCAAAAAATATTAAAGTTGTCGATAAAGTGCACTGAGTGGTCAGCACATGCTGATATAAGCCATTTATTCAGTGTAAACAACCTGCTGAATCTCTCGTCTCCTCCTCTGACCGGCGGTACAGGTCCACTGATGAATACAGCTGCATTCAGAGAGTTTACAGTATTTAATAATCCAGTAAAGTCCCGTTTCAGAACCTCCGACTGTTGTTTGGACACATCGTTTGACCCTGTATGCAGAACAATGTTTGTCACAGTTGGATATTCATCTGCAATTTGAAGAATTCTCTCCTTCAGGTTGTTGACCATATCGTTAGGAAAGCAGAGGACTTTAGTGTTCTTACCGCACATCCTTTGTACATCCTTTACGGCAGAGTCACCCACAATCAGAGTTTCAGGCCTAGCCTTTAGCTTTCCCTGTGGCCTTTCACTTTTCAACAGATTTTCAGACCTTATTTCGCTGCTTTTAGATGGATGGTTGTCCGATATAGATCCAGGGTCCTTTGATAGTGGAGCAAATCTGTTCTGCAGTTTCACATTCAGTTGTTTTGGAGGTTTGTTGTTAACCTTCCTATTCACGGTTGTCCAGTCCTGTTTCCTCCCGTATACAGGGGTAGAAGAGCTTCTCTGTCTCGTAGGAAGTGAAGGCCAGTCGGTTTCAGAGATTTCAGCTCGCTGTGCCCTGCCTGTGATACGTCCTCGCCTTCCAGGAGACATGATTTATGTCTTGGTTTTGCACCAAGACAGTTTAAGTCCTGAGCTGAACATTTTGCCCATTCTCTTGGTGTTTTGAAACCAGATGTGGTGAGGAATGGATGGATCTGACTGAGAAGATAATGCACACTGATAGGCCACAAGCAAGACCCACACTAAAACATACAACATTTGACTCTAACTGATAAGTTGAAGATCGCGTGGGAATAGGCAAAACTTGTAACTACTAGTCAAAAAAGCAAATGTTTCAGGAAATGTGACAAGTACACCACAAAAATGTCAAAAGTCCTCAGTAGATGAACACTATATGAAAGTCATCTCTTGAGGAAATTGGAATGAATCCAGCAAAGACCTGACACAGGACCTGGAAGACACATCTTGCCCTTCAGATGATCGACTGAAGCCTCGCCAAAACTGGTCTCAGTGGAAGGGTGGCTGTGAAGAAGCCAATTTTAAGGAGAGGAAATAGAAAGAAGAGAGCGAGTTATGTCAAACGACATAATAACTGGTCTGAAAATCTACTGAAAACCTGTGGCCACAAGTCTAATGAAGTGATGGTCAGGAGAGAGGTGCAACAGTGAGCAGCTACAGCTTTCATGGTGGAGACTCTGCCGTAGTTTGGGGGTGTATTTCAGTCGGTGGTGTTGAAAATGGTCAAAATTGATGGAATTATGAACATAGAAAAGTACCATCAGAGCTCACAATCCAGTACCATCTGAGCATATGACTGGCAGTCGCTTCATTTTTCAGTAGGACAATGATCCCAAACACTCTGCCTGTACAGTAAAAGCAAAAAAAGAAAAAAAGAATTGACCTCAACATTATTGAGGCAGTGTGGGATCATCTCGACATAGAACAGAATTAAAGAAGAGCTTTGAATGTCCTTCAAGAAGCCTGAAAAACTGTCCCTGAAGACTGCTTTGGGAAATTAAAACTTGCTTTAGAATTCAGGCTGTGTTCAAATATTGACTTCAACGCTTGTTAGAATTTTACAAACTCATCCGAAAACAGTTTTTGGCTGATACATTGTATTTCCATGTATGTTTGATTGTATCCAGTAAATTGGTGCACTTGTTTCCCATTTCGTAGTGAAATGTAAAGAAATGAGTGCTGGCTCGAGAGTTTTACACAATGCTCTATTTGATACAAGCAGTAGGTGGCTGATGAGACATTGCGCAACTTAAAACCCCTGGAGCCAGTGGAGACCAAACCAGAGCTAAAATTAGAGAGAATGCTGGATGTGAACAAAGGAAGCTGGAAAATGGACAGGTCACTCTGTGTTTGATCATTTATCATATCTTATCTTACAGCTTGCTTCACTGCCAACCAGTGATAAATTTAATCAATCAATTAAACAAAACATGAAACTTTGAATAAGATCTAACTGCAGGGCATTGTTCCATTTCTTCTTCCAGTTCAGTACTGAGTCCAAATGCTTCCTTTGCGCCACAACTGAAGCATTATTGGAAGGCTCCATTGTGTTGCCAGCATTTACCCCACCCCCTTCCTCCACTGGTGCATCCAAATTGACACCAGATAAGCATTGTGAATACACAGGGCACTGCACGGAATGAGCATAGGGGCTTAAGACCCCCAGCTAATTTTCTATTTCAATCACAGGATGACTGAATGCTTGCCAAAGTGTTGCACAAACCAGCGCTATCCAAACCAAACAGAAAGGCAAATTATTGTGCCACTTAGCACATCCGAGGGGGTGCAAAATTCTTTTTTATACCATTTTAACACCCACAAACCATACACTGTAATCATTCTTTTTTATAGCTTTCTACATAATTTGCAGTACCTAACAGGGGCCAAGTGAGAAGGATGTATTCTATCAAAGCTACTGGATACAGAACATGATACAATATCTATGAGTTTATGAGTCCAAATTCTTGCCTTTAGGGGTTGCTATGACAACTTGAATGATGCTGGTGCTGTATGTTGTCGTCTGTGTGGGGTTACAGTTCCCTCCCAAACCTGGGGTACTCAGGATAAACGTAGCCAATCAAAAGGGGATGTGGAGGTAATGAAGACTAAGGCGCTGAGAGGCAGGGAGCTTTTAGAAACCGCCGTAATGCTGAGCACTTCAGACCTGCTCTCTCCGTCTTCCACAGCTCGTCGGATTAGCTGGCCTAGTCTCTATGGAAACCTTGCCCCACATGAAAACACACACACATACACAGATCATGAAGATTTTTACTTCCCTCCGTTAAAAAAATAATACAAAATAAAAAATGAAGCAGGATAATTTAAGTGCTACTTGTGATTTTCTGCTTTTTTTTCTTATATAATTTTGCCTCATGGATGTGGTTATGGAATCATCAGCTCTGCGGAGGGAAAGCAGGCCTGACTGCAGCAGACAAGCAGATATATAAAGTCTGACTTATCAGGCCTAATGCCTCTCTATTCAGGGTGCTCCACAACCTAGTGCTAAAATGTTCTTAGGGTATTTGAGAAAGAAGTTACACAGTCAGGCAGCGATAATACGGCCTATCAGCTGAAGTATCACACTGCACTGAAAATCTACAGGCTCAATTAATTTCTCACCCGAAGATATATCCTCCTCTGTCTAACTTGATCCCTCTTCATCCACTGAACACTGTAGCCAATAACCATCCCAGTGTAAGCTGCAGCTGAAGGCTGCGGTTGCAACAACGAGGAAGTGCAGCTATTTGGAGCTGAGCCAGCAAAGCAGAAACCACCCACAACATCTCTGAACACACATGTGGGCAAAAACTGAAGATAAGGAGGAGTGCGTCAACACATACGGATTTGTGTTCATGGTCATACTGATTCCAGTAAAGGTTAATGATATACTGCATGGGACACACTGGAATTTTATTAAAGTTTATCAAAGTTTTAACTACCCAACCTGTCAGAAATATAAAAAAGGAGACATGTTTGATATGATTCAGTTAGAATAATGAGCATATAAAAAATTAAGCATCTCTAACGCTGACATGGATTTAGCAACAGCTAAAAAACATGAGTCCAAATGAATAAACGAACTGCAGTTGGCTGAATGGCTACTTGACTCTAAAGGCAAATCAGTCTCTGCAGACTTCTTTAATAAATGCAGATTTTTACACGTTTACAGGCTGGAATAAGAAAAACAAACAAAGCAAAAAACAGTTTGGATCTTAATAGCTAATCTCTTCCTTTGTGACAAGTTTGCAGGGGGTGAATTTTATATTAAATTGCATAAACCCTTAAAGTTGTGTATCATCAGAAACACAGCCTCCTGGAGTGACAGGTGAGGCGGCTTGACCTTCACTAATTCGAGTCACTGAACTGGCGCATCTGACCATGCTTGTGGTATTAGTGCCTTTTAAGGAAATAGTGCCATTTCCTTGCCAGTAACATTAGCTTGCTGTGCACTTAATTACACTAGAAATTCATCTCAGCGCTAATTAGTAGGTATATGCTTTGGCACATTGCACTTGCATCGACAGATGCCCTTGCTCACCGAGTCAGCTTAGTGTTCCGTACTCTTGCTTAAACGTGGTCAATTCTGCTTCCAAAAAACACAAAATGAGGCTCAAGGCCTTACCACGGAGTTCACACCCCAGTAGTGTGTAATGGTGGTTAAATCAATTATTAATAAGATAGCAAATTATGCACACACAGTGCTATCAAGCAACAGAAAAGGAGGTGACTGTGAAGACTTCCTGCTTTAACTGCCATCATATTTCTTTGCATATACTACCAAAGCGTTATAATTAAATCATGAGATGCTACAAAGGGAGGCAGGGCAGGGATGGGGGTACTACTGCCTCTATTAAGCCAGGGGCATCATTAGGTCCCAATATGTAACAGATAATTAATAATTGCAAGTAGGCACATGTTCAAGGCACACATACAGTAAGAAGATATGCAGTGCCACATCAGTCAAAGAAGACAAGAAGGATGTGGAGAAAGCCAAGTTTTCTTCATCTCTCAGGGAGCTTTTTATGTCCTCCAGCAGGTTTTCCAAGCAGCTAAATCGCCTCCTGCTCTCATCCCTCCTGTCACTGTGTGATCTGATAAAAGTGAGAATACAGAGCATTTCATCTGTGCAGCTTGCACCGATAAGACTCGACTTCAGAAAACGGCCAGGTCTCGATGTTCAGACGTTCAAAAAGGACCCGGTGACAGTCCGTTCCTTTTGTCCGCAGTCAGCTCAACCAGACAGTAATCTGCGGCTATGTCCTCCGAGCGCCATGTGGTCCCTTTGAGGCTTGGACTTTAGGTTTGACCTCGCAGCTATAAGCTTTCTGTCAGGGTTTGGCCGTAAGCGTCGGACAGTGGATAGAGAAGAAGAACAGGCGCAGGGGCACATGGCACACCATAGATAAAGACAGGATCAAACTGTGTGACACAAAGATTACTGTCAGTATAAAAGACAGCATACAGTTCTTGCATCTCTGATAATCACATTTACTGTGTTGACCCATTAGAGATTGTACTGTTCCTGTTGCATAACTGTCATTATGTTCCATTATTAATTGCCTTTATTCTCACTAAATATCTTTTTCACCCCCACTCACTGTCTCAATTTCTCTGCTGCTGCTACTGTGACCCTGTCTCCCTTCAAGCATCATTTAAGGTTTATCTAAAATAATCCAATCTAATTAACACTTCAAGTAAAGTCACTTAGTGGCTTGTTAAATGTGTTAAATGTGGTGGATCCTAAACTGGAACCAATTCGCTTTCAGCTGTATCTACTGTAGTTGTCAATTTTAAATATTTTAACTATCTGTTACATTGTAGAATGTGTCATTAAAATTGCACTCAATTCATCATATTATGTACAGAGTCTAGACCCAAATAATAGGGTATATTAGTGGCGAGTCAGAGAGCAGGCTTTTGCTGTTTCTGACTGACTAGGAAGCATTGATATGCCCTTAAAAAGCAGTTTAAAATAATCTTGACAGCAATAATTTGAGCAAATAACTAAGACCTGCCAAGCAATGAGAAGCCAGTGGAGGGGGGGGGGAAGGAAATTTAAAAGCCCTTGCCAAGAGGTAACATTTCATACTTTTTGCCCTCTTTATGCCCCTATTGAAGAGACTTGGGGGTCAAAAAAGATGCAGGCACTCCCTGGCAGATTGTACCTGTGCATTCTTTCAAACTCAGCGGGACTAAAATACCACATCAGACTCTCTTTTAATTCTGTGCATCAGCTTTTCTGGTTGCTCACTATTGTTGGCCTGCAGGTTGACCAGCCCAGAGGGAAAAACCTTCCGCTTCTCCAGATGGCTCCTCAGCCTCTCCTGCCAGAGTCTCATGCTACATAATCATAGCCAGCTGGTTTGCTAGGTAACAGTGGGGTCAGGATGCCCAGAAGTAGTAATGGCCATGTTTTGAAGAATGAATAAACAGCCATGACATAGCAGCGAGAGCAGGTTACTGTAACCTATAGGACCCCTAACTGTCATGATTTGCAAGGTGGAAGATGTAAAAGCCAACTGCACTCGAGTCAAGGTGTGCGCATATCACTGCAATCATGTTTTTTGACATTTCTCTAATGTTTCTGGGAAGTTTTAACCAGAACCCAAAGAAATGAACAAGACAGTGTGTTTCTTAGCAAGGAACTGGCAACTTTAATGTTTCTTCTTAATGTCAGATTGTAACAATTCTTTAAAATCAAGTATGAACAGGAGGAAATAAAAATTTCTCATGATGTCTCCTATTGGTCGAAACAGCCAAGACACCATGCAGACTGAAGTGGATGAAACACTGTTGAACTGAGACAGTTGGTGAATAAACTGTTGTATGATGTGAAAAAATTAATCAAACTATCAGAGGGAAAGAGTAAGAAGAGAGAACTGAAATAAAATCGGGATTAAATTAGGATGTTTAAGCATATTTTCATGTATCAAAGCCTTGAGTTCTATCCAGGAGACGCACAGTGTTGCTTTTGATTGAGTTTTATTCACAATTTAAGTATTTAAATTCTTAGTTTTGGTTTAGTTTTAGGTGACTACATATGATAAGATTATAGTGGACTATTATTCTAACACCACACAGACTAATAAATGTGCCTTAACACACAACAGTCAAATTAGACACATTCGAGAAAATGTCTCACTCAGGGGGAACAAAACAGCAGATCAAAATTTGTGTAAAAAGCTGAAAAACGAAATAAAGTAAGTTGAGCATTTGGTCATGTAATTAAACCTTTTTTTTAACAATAGTAGCAAAGAACCCTCTTTATGGTCTATCCTTTTCATCAGTCTAAAGTGGAATGCTTTACATTCATCATGCTACTGTTATGGATTTTTTTTGCTCTACATAACCCCAGAAGAACTGCCTATGCTGTTCAAGAGACCACTTGTGTAGATCTAAGTTTTAATAGTAGGCTTTCCTTTATGTTTAAAAGCTTAAAAATAAACTAAAGGGAAATTGGTGTGTCTCCAGCTTCTGTTTCAGCTGTTTGGGCTGGTAGTCAGTGGTCCTACCAAAGCTGGGTACAAACCAAATGAATGTCTGCAGCACTTTCTGGGGGTACGACAAAACTACAAGAGTATCAATTTTGGATCATCTCACAAAGCCCTGCAGGATGTGCAGTACAATGCGGTTAAATGATGATTTCATTTATTAATGGGAAAAAGCTATCCAAACCTACCTGGCTCTGTGTGTAAAAGCAATTGCCCCCATTGTTAATTCACGAATTCACTGTGATTAAACATGTTATTTGGAACGCAAAGTTCAACGCGAGTTCAATTTCACTGCCAGAACTCTTATTACTTAAAAACACTTAAAATAACCTGTCTGACAAAGTTCTATTTATTTATTTTTGCCGGTCCCGTTTGGCTCGTTTGCCATCAGAATTATTGTCTAAAGGCGAAGAAAGATGCCCAATGGATTTACTTTACCAAATGGACCATCCCAGCCTTGCTGTAATGGTCTATTTGATTCACCTTTTATTGTTTATTTTATTTCATTTTCATTTGCTAAATATGGGACAGACTTGACTGGGGAAAAGAAAGGGGAGAAAGAAAGAGGGGAAAAAAAACAGCGGGGAAGAGGGACAGGGATAAAGAGCAAAAAACAAAAACCAACAAAATAAGCAGACAAAAAATACATATATCAATCACCTGGATCACCTGTTGAGAAAGATAAAAGAGAAAACAAGTAGAAGGAAAAAAAAGAGCAACATAATAAACAACGTCACAATGATCTATGGGAATATAACAGTAAATACTAAATATTAAACATTACTGTGCAGCACGTAAGATCGACAGTGTGCTTTGAGGTAGGAGCCAAAAAGGGTGTAGTTTGTGTGTGTGAGCACCCGTGTGTACACCTGTGAGCATGAGCGTGCTTGTATTTAAAAGGTTCCTTCATGTAATGATCTGCTAGAGGGTGTGGGGAGCCACAGAAGCCAGGGGGGGGGGGGTTGCAGTGACGTGCCTATGAGCTCCGCCGGCAGCCAGCTGTGCCAGAGTGACCGAGCCCCAAGCCGAGAGGCTGAGTGCACCCCACCCCCGAAGTGGCCCGAGCAAGCCCCAGGCTCCAGGCCCCAACAATCAGCCACCAAGGAGTGAGCCGGTGTGTACCTGGACGCCCATCCCCTGACACAAAGAACCACCAACGCACCGATGTCTGAGGGCGTCTGCCACTGGCAGGGGAAGTGGTGGTAGGGGGAGATAGGCCTCCATACCTTCGAGGGCCTGAGATGTCCCTAGAGAGGTGGCGTCTGATACCCAACCTGACATGTAGACACAGACATACAGGCATACACAGATACAGACATCCATTCCCACCCTCATGCTCTCATATGCAATTACTCAACACTCACCCAACGTGGAGACAGACACAAAGAGACACTGTACACACAAACACACTCCCCAAGTGTACTCTACAAACCGGGTCTAGGTACCCTTGCCCCTGGAGGGGGAAACTGCACCCAGACCCAGGTGGTGTTACCCTTTTCCCTGGGGTGGAGAGAAGCAGACTGCCCTGACTCGGCAGCAGCAGGGAGACCCCACATTCCAGACCCCAATCGGACAGCCAACTCCTCCTTCTAGTCCCCCCGCTCCAACAGGCAGCAGAGAACGGGGGTGTGTGAAGACTCCAAACCTCCCTCCGCCCGCTTATATGTAGTGTTGATGCATGTGTGTTCTAAGGTGCATTTAAAACCCAGGAGGGCATGGAGCTACCTGCAAGAGAGCAGCAGGTAAGCGCATAGCCCCTCCTGATAGCCTTCAATGTCTACATGTCTACAGGGCCATCTGGACTGGGGCCCAGTTCAGCAGCGCTGCCAGGCCCCACAGATCCCGGAACAGCCCACCCGACCCCACCACAGAGAAAACTGCACCCACCCTGTCATCCACTCATCTTCCAGACTACACAAGACAATAGACGCCCAGGCTGAGATCTTCCTCCACCTCTCTATATCTCCCCCTCCTTCAGAGTGAGTTCCTGAAGAGAGCAGACCTCCTGCAAGATGTAACAGCCTCCCCCACCAGTTGAAGAGCTGGTGCTCCATCCACTGGCGGCACCTGCGCCGGGGCTGGGCGCCCACACACCCACCCGCCCAAAACCCCGGCAACACACCAACCAGGACCAAAGCCCCCAAGGCCCAGCCAGGGCCCCAGCCCAGAGACGGAGCACCCCCAGAACCCGACGCCCGTCCCGGACCCACCCAGGGGCAGCCAGGCTACCAGGTCAGTAACCCACGTTCGTCAGCACAGACCCTCCCCTAGCCGTGCTGCATGCAGCCATGAGGAAACCGTCACCTAAGAGCCAACAGAGCCCTTAATAGGCCATGACCACAACCCCGGGTTGAGCCCTCCAACAAAGATGCTCCTGGGGAATCCCCCGACGCCCCAAGCCTGTACCTACCCCCCACACCAATCACAACAGCGAACCTGTCTGACAAAGTTAATTAGGCTAAAGATCTCATATGGCAACCTACCGTGCCACGATTTAAAGCCATCTAAAAATTGCTCCGAAACAAAGTAATTGACATCTATCAGTATGGAAAGGGTTACAACGCCAATCTAAGGCTTTGGGGACTTTAGTGAACCATGGTGAGAGCCATTATTCACAAACGGAGAAAACTTGGAACAGTGGTGAACCTTCCAAGGAGTGACGGCCCACCAATATTACTCCTGGAGTGCATCGACTCATCCAGGAAGTCACAAAAGAACCCAAATTTACATGTAGACCTTGAATGCATCATGGGGATGAGAAGGAAAATGGATGTCTTGAAGGCATAAGCAGTTCATAGCATGTCATTATTTTCTTATTACAGAGCAAGTATCTGCATCTTGTCAGCTGGAAGTGCATGAAGAATTAACTCCTTTGACAGTATGTATTAACCTGCTTATAAGATTTAATTGCCCATAAACTGAAAAAGCTGGAATACTTTTCCAAATCATTCCAGCCCACTTTAACCACTGGAAACAAACCATTGCACTGTGGCAATAAATATACACGAGATTAAGAATTATCCAGTATGGGTATAATTAATAGAGTAAGGATTACTGATAATGGGCTGGATGTTGTGTTGGGATTGTAAAACCTTGCAGCTCAGATGGCTATAGTAGCGGTCGCCTCTACAAATGCAAAGAAATTTTTCAATTGTACGATAATGTTGCCAATTTTTCCACAATCCCGGTTCTGACTGAGGTGTGCCACAGTAGTTAATGTTGTAAGAGTCAAGTGTGAAATGTTGAGCAGCATGGTACTGGGGTCAAAGCTGCAGCACCCCGCTGTAGTCACGATTGTTAGAGTGAAGTATGAAATATCCGACAGTGCTATGGTAGTGCTCCAGGCTCTGAGAAGAGAGCTTGGTTCGCTCTGGTGGGGGATCGGGCTCAGCCAATCAGAACCATTCCACATCATTGGCCAGGGCCATCTCTTATCTCACAGAAGTGCAGAGGCTTTCCCTACTAATGCCACCCAGCTTGCTAGATCCTCCATCCTTTGCTTCACCAACCTCCTCTTCTCTCAATGCGACCGCCATCTCTCCCCTCCTCATTTTCTATCATCGCTTCTTCTCTCTGATTATGTCTCTTCTGCTCTCTCCATCCAGTCAAACTCTCAACCCCACCTCTCCTTTCTCTCATCTGCCGCACTTCATCTGCCTCCATCTCTTTTCATTTTTTCAGTCAGGCGTTTTTTCAGTTATTGGTTACGCATTGCTGAAGTGTGTGATAGGCCTCTACACACTACACTGGAGAAATAGGTCTGGTCACACCATACATAGGTCTGCGCCGAATTCTAATGAATGTGTGTGCGTGGATGGGTGTCATGTGATACAGTACAGAGAGAGAATGACAGATGAAATTAGAATAGTGGGGACATTAAGTGCTTTCGACTGGCTTGAGATTGCAGAATACGACACAAAGAAGTAAATCATAGCTGAGGATCCCCCCCCCCACCACTGCTCACTTCTTCCTGAAAAAGGAGGGGAAAAAGGCAGCAGGCACAAAAGAAAAGAGGAAGCAGGCAATCATGTTACTTCTAATCTGTTAATCTTTAGCTTGGAGAAGGAGGTGGGGGTGTTAAGTGGACAGGGGGGGCTGTTGGAATGAAATATATTGCAAATGGGAAAAGACACCAACAAGAGATCGGTGCTCGCAGATGGAGACCCTGCTTAATCAAGACAAATTGCAGATGGGCTTGGATTTTTATTCTCACAGAAAATAGACTAAAGCTGCCATCCGCATCACTACCACAGCAGTCCAAATCAACAAGCGCACATGGAGGAAAAAACAAAAACACCCTCGAGAAGCCAACGACGACTGCACACTTACAAACAAGTGCATGACGCACCCACAAAAAAAAAAAGAAAGAAAAGAAAGGGATGAAACTTGAAAGCTATTATTGCTAATATAGTTTTAATCTTCTTACAGGTTAGAAGAGGACATCTTGTATTTCAAATGTTTAATAGCAGTGCGATGTACTCTAGGCATCAAACGGCATATTAAAACAGCGTCCCCAGTCATTCGAAGCTCGCCTAAGGATGTGCATGACTCCTCCGGCTGCCATATCCCTCATGTCACACTCCCCATCCCCGTACACAAATCAACAACAAATTCCCATTTATTTATTCTTGCATCATCACGGCGGCAAATTGCTTTGTAAATGGCACAGTTCCCTCAGCCTCTCCTGTAAATACAATGTCATTGGTGATGTTAATAATCCTTTTGTTTGCTTGACCAGGAGCTCTCGAACGACGGCCGTTTCCTTGATTCAATTACTGCGGTTTAGAGTGGGGAGAATGAAGACCGGACCTTAAAGCCGCTCGTGTTAATAACATTCAAATTGATCACTGCCACATGTTGCAGTGGTGCAGCCCATTTAAAAGTGAGGCTAATGAAAAGAGGAGCTCTCCATTACATAGAGCATAACTAAACATGACACGTCCTCGCTGAAATTACAAGGCCTGCGCTCGCTGCTGCATGCATATAATTCAGCTTGGATGCCGGCAAGCTGGAAGCCGCTTAGAAAGCAGGCGACTCAAGGAAACATGCAATGAAGAGCACCGTTACGCCTCGTAAACATGCAGATAGCCACAAGTGTGCGTAGGCATGTATGCTCACTAAACGAGAAAAAAATATTGGGTGTAGAGCAGCATGCCAATGGATGCAAGACACAAAAGAAGTAAAATGAATGTTTGGGGAAATATTCAAACCCCTGGAAAGCTGAGCCTCTTTAGTCATTTTCATTATAGATAATGGGCCTTAGTTTTCCAACAGGGACACAACATAAAACCAATAGCTGCCAAATTAATTTCATACGTATCTGTTACAATTACAAGGTTATTAGAATACTATTACAGAAGTAGGTTGCTACCTAGTATTTTATATCATACTGGTCGCTAAGGTCTGTGTGGCAACAGATAAAGCATGTGATCTTTATGTCTTATCTGTGGTAAACACTATAGATCAAGGTCTCACTGATGGGGGGGGGGGTGTATGGTTCATGCAGTATGGGAAATATATATATCCTCCTACTGGAACCGTAAAGAATTTTAATCAGTTTAGTGTGACCGGATTCTGGTGATCTGTGTTCGTATGTGCCTGAATTCATGGTGTTTTAAAAGACATATATAAAAACAAACATTTAGAACAACTGCCACACTCATGTGTTGTAACTTCTGGCTAAAAATGGATACCTTTAGAGTAATGTCAAAAAGATTTAAATCCCCTCTTCTAATTTTAGAAAAAATATTAATATTTAAACAAGTACCTTAAGATTTGGCCTTATTAACAAAACAATGCTAAAGACTTATTTCTAGAGGAAAAATGGAAGTTACAGTAAAGATGTGAAAATAATTTGAAATTCCAATTTAATTTTACCCAACCTAATAATTGTCACATTTTCATTTCTGCTTCATGGTATGGAAGCTTGTTTCTGCCAACGAAAAGATGACAGCACTGCATCAAAATGTAAAATTCTGAGTTTTAATCTTAAAATTGGAATTTAGGTATCTCAAATATATCTCAAAACTTCAAGATATTTCTGATCAACTCAAAATGTTGAATGATGAAGTTCAAATTTCCAGGTACTAACCTGAACTGTTGACTTACAGACCATACCAAAAGACCTTTATAATATGTCCAACCAGCCTGGCCTCATGGCATTTGTCAAAGAGTCATAAATAATATAATTTATGAAAATTTTTTTGTATGGGACCCAATAGTTTTTAGCTAAACCTAACCATGAGTCATATTTGTAATTAATAGCATATTTAAAAATCATCAAACCGATGATGTGAAAAAGTGTGATCATTATAATCATTATATATGGGAGGAGAGTGATGAAAAATCATGTTCAGGGACACTAAATAATGATGTAATTCATGTTGAGTTTGTGAGTATATCACAAACTGCTATGAGATCCAGTTAGCATCCACCATGCCTTGCCTGTGTCTTCCATGTAAATGGTACAATCAGAGTCAACCTTATTATTCTATAAGTGAAAATGTTCCAAATTAAATTATTATGTCTCTAATATCTTTCTTTTCAGAGTGCTGGCGAATCAAGCATTTAGCATAAAATGAACTAAAAGGAACCGTGTGATAAAGCATGGCATTAACATCAAGTCCTCTGGAATTTTCTGCACCATAATGGAGATATGCCATCTGTAGTCCCTTAACCTTTGGCCATTTGTTTTCCTGTTCTGCGCTGGATGCAGAAATCCTTTGGCCAACCTCTGCCATCTACTCAATTCTCTCCGTGAACATATGCATCCATAATTCAGCCCGTGAATAACGCATAGCATCTAATGAATCGGCACTCAGAGACGCTCGCAAACCTATCCCAGGGGAACTGAACTCACAACCTACCGCCTGCAGAGCAGCACATCTCCTTCAGATAGTCCTGTCTCCCTAACCGCTGAGTAAATCTTAGCTAAATGCTGTAATCACTCCAGTTGGACAAAACCTCCTAGTAATGTGTCGGTCAATACTGGCCTCAGGGCTAAGGGGACACACTGGCATCAATGTATCTTTGTTTACTAGATGGCAAGTCACAGAGACATACGGTCTTTATGGAGACACCACGTCCCTCCTAGGGAGACAGGAAGAGTGAATGGACGCATCGGGTCACTTTTCATCTTTAACTCTCCCTTGGCAGAGAGACAGACGAGGACAATCCTCCTTCCCCAGACAGAAGACTTCTGTGTCTCTATTTAATGAAATGGCATTACTGCTAATGTTGCTCAGCCAATCAGGAAGCAATGCAGCAGTCATGTGACACTTGGGCTAGATATCCCATCTCATAAAGTGCTTTTACACCACAGCACGCCCGATGAGAGCAATATCATCACATTTATGAGAAAATAATGATTTCTCCACCGAATTTATGAGCATCTTGTATAAAAAAAAAGCATTCATATGAATTATATCCGTATGAAGGAAGAAGAGGAAGAAGATGGGGAAAAAAACACTTCCTTTAATTTGTTTTTCCCCTCAAGGGAATTAATACAGGTCCGTAATATCAGCCATAAAAGTCAATCTTGTCGACAAAGAATAGGCCAATTAGTTGAGCTACGAAGAGATGAAACAGAGGAATCAAAGGAGATCAATAAGGTAGATTCACTCCTGCTCTGCAACTGCAAATCAATACAGGCTGCTCTGAGAGATGGACGTGATTAGAGATCACCAAGTCACAGCTAACCTGCACATAATCAAGAGCTAAACTTTCATAACTGCTGCAACTTGCTGGGAACAGATTTAAATGAGGTAATATTGTTCTTCAAGTTCACAAATGACACAAATCTATGTATTGGTACATCTACCTATATCTATCTTACTATCTGCATCAAACAAGAGATAGCAATGACAAATACCAAAGTGGCCCCCACCTCTAAAACCATTTCCTTTTTGGGGGGCAGTCTTGTTGTTGCCTGTCCAGTGTACCAGGTGCCACTTTGGTGAAATTGATTCACAGTGATTGTTTTTGATGCATTTTTGGCATTTTTCATATTAAAAAAATCATAGCGAACAACGCATAGTTCAATAGGATAACTCTGCTACAAAGACAAATAGTTCAGTGACATTTCTAATTTAAGTGACTATTGGCCTCCTAAATTTTGAGTTCAGCACCCATGCACCTTTGTTTTTGGCCAAGAGGCACAATACCATTTCTGTTTTTGTTAAACCTGTACTGTTCGTTTAGCAATGCAGTGGTGCTACTTGGTAAATCTGCACTTAAAAAAAAGAACAAACAAGAAAAACAATAAAAGTAGTATCGATAACACCCTTCTCCACCTCTTGGATCTCGCGATATGGCAGCCTCGCTTCTGTCAGTCTGCCCCAGGGCAGCTGTGGCTACAACTGTAGCTTGCCTCCACCAGTGTGTGAATGTGAGAGTGAATGAATAGTGGAATTGTAAAGCGCTTTGAGGGCACTATATAAATGCAATCCATTATAATTGCTCTTCAAATGGTGCATGATAAATATCCTTGAGCTGACAATGCACAATGAGCAGTAGCACACTGTGGTCAGCTCAGCCAGAGAAGAGAGAAAGAAATTCCTCCCAACCAAGTAAAGCACCAATTCATTACAAACTGTCAGATTTATATTACTTTACATTTTGTTTTTACTCTCAAAACCATTTCTAAATTTGTACTTTAGTAAGCGCGACTCAAAACTAGTAGCCAGTTTTTCTACAGAATTTGAGCTAATCAGTATTAATCACACTGACTTTGATAGATTTTTCTAATTGTTTGCAAACCTTTGCAAACAGGCAAAGAGGTAAAGACCCTACAATAATACAGGAAAAAAGAGAAAACCCCATCAATCAGATGAGGAAACACTTGGCGACATGGGGAAGGAAAAACTCAGTTCTAACAGGAACCTGTTAACCTGAGCAGAACTAGGCTCTGGGAGGGGGAGTCATTTGTTCCTAGACCCATACACACTTTAATCATTGCTTCCAAGTCTATACTTTAACAAGGCAATGATTGTAAATGACCTTGGTAAATATTACATTATATGCATGAGATTAGTAAACAGTAAAATACGACATATGCAAATATGTCGCATTTTAATTTTTTGTTGTATAATATGACAACAAAGAATTTCAACCAATATTTTTACAAATGATTCGTTATATCTATTATATCGTGTTTTCAACTCTGTTAGCCACTAGTTAGTATTCGACTGCAATATGAAAGCTTCAGACAAGAAATTTCACAGTCATCACAACATCTTTTTTACACTTTCATTATCCTATTCTTGAACTTTTCTAGATTTTCTCTCTGCGGATGACAGTGAATCTTGGGATTAGCATCCTTGCTCTTGCTTGGTGCCTTGAGTTTTAATGTCAAAATATTCCAACATTTTGTTTAAAGTTTCTAATTATCCGGTATTCCAAGTATAATTTTATTCTCGACAGAGCGGCAAAGTTCATTAACCACATATATACAGTATAATAAGACACTTAAACTTCCATAATAAGAAGAAAATATATTCAAGCACACTTGTGTGGAATCCAATCAAAATGTCTCATTAGAATGATTTCAGTTTAATGGCTTCCCATAAAAATTGATCAATTAAACACTGTCATCAAACAAACTGCGTCACATCCATCATGCCGGCCGATATCCAAATATGAATAAGTAGCGACCTGACGTATCAGCGAAGCAATTAATCAGCGTAACCCAATGAGGTGACGTTCTTTTGCCAGGGTTCAGACAGCTTCACTTAAGTCCACTCGTTTGCTCACTGCTGAATGAAGAGGTGAAACTGAGCTATTATAATGTAATTATGATGCCAGCTTCCATTGTTGAGAGTAAAGCGAGGTTCCCTGGCGATAGTGCAGGACCTGTGGCTCCCTCTGTCTGCTGCGAGTCCCACTACTTGTCATCAAATCATCCACACCTGTCAAACACAAGTTCTTTGCTCTGCGCTTCTAGACCCTAAACCACCTTCCCCCCACTCCTGCCCGCTCAACATCTGTCCCATGGGTCTGGGCTCTCATCCAATCACACACGGCATAAATCCATAACTTTAGCTCTCCCCTCGGCCCCCAGGAAAACACAATAAACTGCACTCATCTTTTATGCATGATTTTCTCTGTCTCTGTAGCTAGCTTCGCTCTCGGTGCGTATCAATCATCACGGGGACGCTGCGGGGCAGGGAGACAGAGACGGAGAGAAAGAGCGATGGCGGGTGGGAAGTATACATGGTTGCACAACAAGGCAAAATGAAGAGTCCAGTTTCTTTATCCACTGACTTGGATTTCTATTTCAATCTCATCTGCCTCTATCCTTTCCTCTCCTCCTTCCTTCCTCGTCTGCCCTTTCCTCCACCTCCTCAAGGCGCCCTTTGCAGGGAAAAAAAACAAAACAAAAAAAACACACACAAATGGTAAATGGTCTGTATTTATATAGCGCTTTACTAGTCCCTAAGGACCCCAAAGTGCTTTACATATCCAGTCATCCACCCATTCACGCACACATTCACACACGCTTGTGAAATGAAACTGACCCGCTCACCTCTCACTGTGCATCTGTAGCTGCAAGTTAACAGACACATGTTGGTATTTTTAAGAAACACCTTCTCCCTTGGACTCAAGGGAGTGAGGGTTGAGGGCACTGCTTTCCCCTCCCACACAGTACATACACACAGGCTGAGAAGATGAGAAGATGTGTAAAGGCGATCTACATGGGCTTCATTGGCATGCTAACATATACACAACCAGAGCACAGCTGTCTCATCGCGGGAGAGGCCAGCAGTTGGGCTTGAAATAAAATGGGCAGTTTGAAAGAAAAAGAAAAAAAAAGAACAGCTCCTCGTAGCTGCAGAACATTACTGGTTAGGGGTTGGATAATATTTCTATTTTTAGAGCACATTATTTCAGCCTTTTTTTTCCCAGACGTAGGTAGAAATTACGAGAATTAAAGCAGAGTTACAAAACAACATGAGCTAAATGAAGCGATGAATACTCATGCAACCTACTGTACAAGAGGAATAAGAATTATATTGGGAATTTTTACTTTCATAATTCCATCCATCCATCCATTTTCATCCGCTTTGTCCGGGGCCGGGTCGCGGGGGCAGCATTATTTATTTATTTATTTAATTTTTTGTACTGGAAATTACAAAGTGAACATAGACATAATATATATGTCTACATATATCGACAGCTAAGTATCACAAAAGTCAACCCACCTTAATGTTTATACTGTAAGGTGCCACCAAATGAATTTTTAAACCCTTACTGAGCCAATGAATCCCCTGGGAACATCGTTTTTACCCTTAACCTTGCAATATTTCTCATCCATCTGTTCACATGCATGCACACACAAACACACACACACACACACACACACACACAATGGCAGAGGACTTGCTATACATACTACTGACCTCATGCTAGGAGCAAAGCAGTGTCTTGCACAAGGACACTTGATTTTAAAGGCGAAGCCTGTAATTGGTTGCCAACCCGCTTCCTCACCTGAGCCGATATTAATGTTTCTATAACATCATAAAACATAGCTGTATTAATAAGTAAATTCACCAAAAAGCTAAACATATTAGTGACTGCCTCTGCTTTTTAGAATTTGAAATAAAAAACACATTTTTGACATGCAGTTTATTTAGCTTCATTAAGGTGGATGTTGCACGCTGGTGTTACAGAATTCTCACTAGTCAAACTTTGGCACAGGAGAAACTGGATTAGGTTAATGGTTTTGGTTAATCCCACTTTAGCAAGTCCAAAGTGCAGGTTTTCCTATGCCCAGCTGGCGAGGTAGTTTAGGTTTGGTGTCAACTTTTGTGTTGGGTAATATGTTGTGTCATATTTTATCTTCCACAAGCCCTGAGTCGTCCTTTCGTCTTTCACTTTAAACCAGAACCAAACATATCTTTGGCTTCCAGACTGCATTCTGCTGGGTGGGTTTTTCCCTCACGGCTAATTCCTGACAAGTGTTTTGGACAAAAGGTCTTTTACAAGAGAAGTTGTGCTTTGCATAACCACCCCTGGCATGAAGGTGTTCATTATTCTAATCCATACCCTCACAGGCCAATCCATCACAAACAATCAGTCAATCAAATGCTCTTTTCATGATGCTTTTAACCGAACAATTTGTCACCCTTCACTCGCAGTTTCACAGTACGGTGCACAGCGTGAATGAATTTAAAAAACGAAATGTTTTGTGGTTATAATGGAATAGTGTGAGACTAAGGTGTTTAAAAGCCTCTATGTAACTGCGGCAAGTGTGTTCCCAGGTACATCAGGGGCTGAGTGGCGGCCACAGGGAGGCTGAGATTACAGAGTAAAGCCCTCCTCTTCGTCCCTCAAGTAATAACAGCGAAATGAGACTGACATTTCACTCTGGAAGACACACACACACTCACTCAGGCAGACACACATGCACGCACGCTCTGTGAGCTGAGAGACCACAGGACAAACACAAAGGCACAGTGCAGGAAATGGCATGCACACACACACGCCAACGCACGGCACACGATAATGCAACAAGCCATAAAGACAGACAGTCGAGGAGAGAGTGACAAGGAACAAGACAAAAACACACACAAAAAAAAACATGTTAAAATCAGTTTCAGAAACTTTGAAAATCCTATGAAACAATATCGTACATGTTTGGATCTTCATGAGGCAGGAAATGTAATTATTGAGCCAAAAATACACAAAGTTAATCCAAGAAACCACTACATTACTAAAAGTTCCTATATGCACATTTTTTCTCTACTAGTTTGATGCTTAAAATATTTCAACCAAATCAAATGCTAGATTTGTCTCTATGGAAACTGAAAATCGCTCCAACATCCTATCCATAACTCGAAATTTTGAGGTAGTAAGTCAAAATTTCAAGACAGTAACTAATAATCTTAAGGGTTTTTTTTTTTCCAAATTTCAAGTTATTAAGTACTGACTTTGAGAAAATAATTCAAAATTTTGTATTATTTTCTCAAAATTTTGAGTTAGCTCTGCCATTCAGGAAACTCTGCGAATAATACCATTTCCTTGTTACCTGGAAGCAGATGGCACAGATGCATGCACGCTCAAAATTGGACACAGGACACAGCTGGAGGAAGAATTTTGCAACTAATTAGGTTAACTGGCAACAGGTCAGAAACGTGATTGGATCTTAAAAGTATCTCAGAGTTTCTCAGAAGTAAAGATGAGTAAAGGTTCGCTCAATGCGCAATGAACTGTTTCTACAAACTGTGGAACAATTTCACAGTAATACTCCGCTAAATAAAATAGTAAAGACACTGAATATCTCATCTTAAAAACATAATATCCTCAAAAGAGTCAAAGTACATACAGGTTTTAGAGCAGCATATGCTCCATCCAGATGATACTTTTTTAAGGAAGACTGCATAATTCAATGAGACAATGATAAATTGCATACTAAGTCTATTTCAATAGCATGGCTTGGTCGAAGAAGATTTTGGATTGTGGCCTTTTTGCCAAGTAATTTCGTCTAAAAAGATTAACATCGGCCATTCGCAAATGTTGATACGATGGTTTGAATGACAGTTGGCGCATACCCAAAAGCCACAGTTCATTTATCATTGCATCCTCGACTTTAAATTAGTGCATAAACAACTCAACTGTTCGCATTCATGTACTGAATATTGTAACAGGAGTGTAGCATTGACTGTTGAGTCGGTGTGTTTCAAAAGTGTGGGTTCATTTTCTCTCCTTGGAGCTCTTGGCATTGCCACTCCTTGTTACTGTTGAGTTAATCAGCGCTTTACATTCATCATGTCACACTTAACACTACCTTAGAGGTATCAGCTTCACAGTAAACAACTCAAACTGCCAGATACAGATGATCCTTTTTTAAAATTTTTCACGGAACCACCATTTCACAGATTGGATTGCACTTGGCCACTTTGAGAAGCTTGCGTGGCACAGAGGGAAGTAAAGAGCCATTGTTAATGGAAAATTGTATTTAGTAGTCAGTATAATCTTTTAGTGATATAAGTTTGCATGTGGCAGAATACTGCATGTAGTTATTTGTATTAGGAAATATTCAACCATGTATACTTAGAGGCATATAATCAATTGTGTGTGATCTTTAACAGGCTGCAAAGGCTTGGTGTGTATTCCACACTAGAATGCACACCCACATCCTGGGAGCACGAGAGAGGTCATACCTTCTCTTATTGTTTTATGGTAGGATTAACGTAGTTACGTCTGTTTTAGTCTAAGTGCTTTAACTGCTTGACTTCCTCACCAATGTTATCTAGGGTGAGGGAGGTCTACCCTCTTCCTGACCAAGGATGTGCCTTTTATGACCCTTTGATCAGCAACACACACACACACACACACACACACACACACACACACACACACACACACACACACACACACACACACACACACACACACACACACACACACACACACACACAAACATACGTTCAATGGAGTATAAAATAAAGACCAGGGCAGTTCCTCACCGGAGTCTCTCAGTAGGGAGCTGCCCTTGCTAGCAAGAACTCTGTGTGTTTCTCTTCTCTGAGTCTTTACTGAAGAAGTGTTTTAGAATATTTTTCCTAACATTTACTTGGTCCTTAGGTCGCCATCATTCCTGCATTCAGATTTATCTTACCAGATCAGGAGTTGAACCAACAACTCCAAATCCAACTCCCTAATGTCACCGGTCCCTACTGGGTGGTTTAAAGAACAGGGCTCAATAAAGCCAGGTTTCTGTCACTATTCAACAAACGTGTGCTAGATTGATATTTACTGAGTAAATTCTTTCTGGAAAAAAACATTAAAATTTCACGAGATTTTTCCATTTCCATTCATCCTTTCAAATTCAATATTTTATAATTCACCAAAAATATGTGGAGGGAAACCCGGCCAGAGATAGACAGACAAAGACAGAATGGGAAAACAAGGAATCAGATAGAAAGAGTTATTAAGTGCATATTAATGTTTGCTCTTCTCCTCCATGGCTTTCTCTCCCGAGATCTGCCCGTCGCTACTTTAAGCATGAATACTTAATCACACACCAAACACTGTCTAATTCTTCTCCCCAGAATGCAAGGAACAAGACGGAGTAGGGGAGACAGAGGCAGAGAGAAAAGGAAAAAAAAAAAGATTGAAATGTCACAGAGGCAGTGCTGGGATACTAATAAAGCTATGCAAATAGCAATTAGCTGAACCAATAACCTCTGAGTCAATACCAAACCAACCAAATGGGAATATCTCAGCGCCAGGCTCATGAGTTCAAAGGTCACTCTGTGATTAGAGGTCACAGCCCAAGCCGATAAGTGACGCATTTCGGGATGAGAAGGTTGCAGCTGCGGTCAAAGAAAGAACACAAATGTTTGCGAAAATAATGGGAAGCCGTCTGCCTCTGTTTGAGTAAGAACTCCTCAGTGCCTGCTTTACATACATGCAGTTTAAGCATGATATATTTTTGATCTCGTGGCGCTTCCATTCCTCCTTTACTCTAAGACTGTAATGGCAAGATAATGTTGAATCATTGCCTTAAGTGTGCAGATCAAATTTGAACTTTTTACAATCAAGATGTGCTGTAAGTTCTGTGGCATGCGAGCTCTTTTTTTCTGTTTTGTTTTTATTTTTTCAAAGACATCACGGATTGGAAGACATCTAAGCGCCAAGAAACGCTTTGTACTAATACTTTTACTGCTACTCTAGAGATAAAATTAGCATAGGCAATTAGGAAGAAAACATCCCTGGCAGATTCTCAGAGTTTCAGAACATGGGTGGCATGTGCGCATGTGTGTGTTATCTGCTGAAATTATTGCTTGAAAGGAAGGGACTGACAGGTGCAGGGATCGCACTCCTCCCATGAAACATACCTCCACAGCAAGAGATAAACAAAGTGGAAAAAATCACTGTGTAATTGTGTGTGTATGGGGAAAAAAAAGAGTTTGAATTTCACTTGATGGAAGTAAATCATAATTTCACACCTTCTCCCTCCACAGTATACGTGCTTTCTGTATAGATTTACGAGTCTGTGTACGTGACTATCGCTAAGAGCAAGTGATACTCTTCTTAGAGGAGGTCAAGATCTATTCCCTATATAGAAGTGAAACATTAAATAGCAATGTTAAAGTCACTCAGAGTGTGATTTGGACTCCATCAATGCATAAACTGTAATAAAAGAGGAAGAAAACAGGTTTAGTTACCAAAACAGATGTAAGGAAGAAAAAAAAAAGTTTAGCAGGTACCAAAAGAGGTACCTGCGGATGTTCCAAGCAACATTTGTGCAATCTATTTTAATGATTTCAAAACATGTTTAAAAAGGCCCCAATCAGTGCTTCCCAGAATATATCCTCAACATGTTTATTAAGACCTCAGTCTCAGAGGCCCTCAGCAACCCACTGGCAACCGCAGTTGGGTTTCTGAGGAAAGAAAGGACAGTTGGCGAGTGGATGTTGTAAGTTGCCAGGTGAAATTGATTGCAAAGAATAAACAGTGTAGTTACCTGGGTCATTAATGCAAGTAATGCAGTACCTTACTTAATCACTTACTATACTTACTCACAGTACTTTTGCATTACTCTGTAAAATGACCTCAAACACACTATCTTATATTTAACAGTTAACATTCAAGACACCTACAGAAGACATACATACAATCTTTCTTTTAGTGTTTACATATAAACACAATGCGGACTTGAAAACCAAGCCATAGAGACATCCGAATGATCGCAGCAGCAATTCTATTGTAGAATCATCTAATGAAAGAAACAGATACTGTACCTGTTGAAGTGCAGAGACTAGTTGCTGAGCTGGGGTGGGTATGCACTCAGCTTTAACATCAAGTTGGGTTTGTTAGCATACTGTCTGTGCTGATGGCTGCAAAGAGACAAAGCTTTGTTATTATTACAATGCGGTCATTTGTCTTGGAAGCTGCTTGCATTTTGTCATTGTACTCTTGTCTTTCCATGCAATAAAAGTCAAGTAATGTTCTTACCTCCATTTACAATAGTTGTATAGTTACATAATTTTCATCCACCTGCACACAAACATAAATCCGCTGATTATGCACATGTGAGAGATACACATATTGACGGGGCCGGGTTATGTTAAAAAGTATAAATTGTTATACTTTGGTGGTCATTGGTTCAAAGGTACCCCACACTTCTTTTTTTGTTTGCTTGTTTGTTCTGGTGTATTTTTCATTTGAACTGTTATTCTGCCAGAGTACTCATATTTACAACATGGCATTGAATGCCCCATTGGCGTGTCAGGAAAACTCTTTTGTATGTATGTTCCCTGAAGGGGATAGGAGTCGTTCTTTTTCCACCGCAGCAAAGGGCTAGGAGTTGGAGAGGAGCTGCTGTATGTTTTTGTTATCGATCTGATTGTGAAATAAAGCATATGCAGTGAGAAAGCAACTCTCGGAGTCATCCCTGCCTAAAAGCTGCAACACACAGGATGAAACGTGTGACTTTGTTTGATTTGTTTGGGCGATCGTGGCTCAAGAGTTGGGCGTTCGCCTTGTAATCGGAAGGTTGCCGGTTCGAGCCCCGGCTTGGACAGTCTCGGTCGTTGTGTCCTTGGGCAAGACACTTCACCCGTTGCCTACTGGTGGTGGTCAGAGGGCCCGGTGGCGCCAGTGTCCGGCAGCCTCGCCTCTGTCAGTGCGCCCCAGGGTGGCTGTGGCTACAATGTAGCTTGCCATCACCAGTGTGTGAATGGGTGGATGACTGGATGTGTAAAGCGCTTTGGGGTCCTTAGGGACTAGTAAAGCGCTATATAAATACAGGCCATTTACCATTTATTTCTTTTTCTGTCCCACTAACACGCAGATATCAGATGAACCTTTGTAATGTGAGCAACAACTTAACTGTAACTGTAATCAGTAATGCAATACCTTAAAACAGATTATACCCGACACTGCTAGCAGATTTCCACTGTTGCTTTGTATGGAAGACACCTGACTGATTTCACCCAACTACGAATTGTAGCAAAGCCTCAAAAAGTATAACACAAAAAGAAACAGAGCTGGTTTCCCTTCCCTTCTTTTTTGAAATGTCTGTTTTGCCCCAGCAAGCCAAAACAGAGCTCAGTTTCTGGTTTGGGGCATAGCCAGGTCCAACCATGGCAATCTGATACCAACCAAAGCAATTACAAGGAGGTTCTTAGTGCAGCACCCTCTTTGTGACTGATTTCACCTAATGACAAGTAGCAACATCTACTCACTCATCAACTGAATGGTGGTTGCCAGTTACCAAATTTGACCGCAAGGCAATTACACAGGGAAGCAACCTGTATACAGGCAATTTTGGTCCAACTCAGACTGATTTCGATCAATAACATATTGGTAAAGGTTTGCAAATTATTGCCATCTAATTTCAGAGCAGTCGTCCTGGGTCTGTGCTAATGAGTGCAACTCATCTAGAATGTGCCTCTTTGCAATAAGGAATCCATTCACCTGGTTCTGTTGCTACGTATTAGTCAAACTGCTGAGCGCCTGTGTCATTTTGCAGATAAATTGCCGTCTTCCAGCAACTACGTGACAATCTGTGAAGGAATTTCTGAATTTCTGTTTGAAATTTACGAGGTTCTGGTTGGACTTTGAATGCAAGTAATTAATGTGAATTTCTGGGAATACAGATTGCTCAAGATTTACAGTTTTCACTGATTTATCACAGTTAATGGTCATGTTATCACAAACAGCTTGCATGTAATTTCCAACGATTACAAACTGACACCAGACAGATGGCAGACTGACTCTGTCTTATTGCTGTTTTATTGTGGTCTTCATGGACCAAAGTGACTTTGAAGACAGCAGCTGACTGTGAGTGGCTACAGACCTGGTTCGCATCTTCAAAGCCACCATTTCAAAGGCAACAAGATCACAAGTTCACTGCACCGCGGACTCTAACCACTGTTTTCCCTTGTGTGACTGAAGCATAAGTGTACTAAGTCGCATGTTTCCAAAACAACTTAAAGTGGAATCAACTTGATATGGAATTGTGGTTCCCAAAAAAGGTTTAAGGTAGAATAAGCCATTTGTTGTCAAATAAGGCGTAATAAAGACAGAACAGATAGATTTCAAAACCACTTGAATGTTGGACTAAACCAGCTGGTTCAATCTTAATGGAGGAGCAATGGAAACTGGGTGGTGTTGGGGGGTAGTTGATGGGAGGTGGCGCTTGGTTGAAGTAATGATTATTAGGGCAAGAAATAGGAAAAAAGACCTATTAAACCAAGTCATAATTATTTTGTTTGCATTGTTTCTCTAAGCTTTGTCTTTTCTTGTGAAACACTAGAGCCTTTTACCTCTTCACGCCACTATAAAATATTTAAATGAAACAATTTGTGAAGGGAAAATCACTCTGTGGTTGAAGTGATTAGAGCTCATAAACACATTCAGCCTGTGATGAGGGGTCGCAAATGGGCATTGCTTTGCAAGCTAAAAAGATTAGGAACCACCAGGCCAAACCTTTGTCCTAATGAATGTTGGAATCTATTATTCAAATACCCACATATCATCCTCATCTTGAGGTGTATAACACTGTGATGGATTTTTTAAATTCATCTCAAATGTTATTAGACCACAAGCAAGCATGAGTGTAGAAACAACACAGATGTTAAAATGTAACCAAGCAGCACTGAGCTGTCACTGGCAGTAAATATGCAAAAATAGACATGTAAAACCCTCTTCAGTCATTTGTAGTGAGAATCAATCTTATTAAATCACACCCTGCAGAGCGAAACGAGGGAGATATTATTTGGTTGCTCGTCATTTGTCTTGAGCATTTTGATCTGTGAAAAAAGAGCCAAAATGACCTGTGTTAGACATACACATGTGCATAAACACACACAAGCCCTGTGCGGGGGCCACTTTTGATGTGCCGTTAGTCCGGGTGCATAGCAATCAGGAGCAGCATGAAGCCCGAGGCTAGCAAGACACCATAAGATCCGCTGCGGTGTAGAGACAGAGAGCTGCAGCAGTAAGTGAATGTGTGTCGATGGGTGATTTTTGAGGAAAGCTTCTAAGTGTTTACAGAAGACAGAGCGGATATAAAAGCATAACGTGGGAGTTTGTCCCTCAGTGGATTTCTGGAATATTTCCATTTTATCTACTTCAGAGGGAAGATGAGCTTTCAACCCTAGCTGCTGCTGATGGAGTGCTTGGTTTCTCTAAACTGGGTATAAAAAATCTTCAGCTTTGAGATTTTATATGTACAATCCCCCCACATGTCATGTGCCTATATGTTTTTATTTATGAAAGTACATATGTATATATTTAACATGTCATTGTTGTTGCCTCTCTGGGTTTGTTTTGTGTGTGCGTGTCTTCATCTTGATTCTGCAAACGCATTTGACTTAGACACAGTTGCCACTAACAACTTGTAGAGCAGGTAGATTAAAACTTACAGGCCAATTAAAATCTCCCTGGAAACTCTTTCATACCTTGTCTTCTCTCATACTATACACACACACACACACACACACACACACACACACACACACACACACACACACACACACACACACACACACATATATGTGTGTATACAGGGAGTGCAGAATTATTAGGCAAATGAGTATTTTGTCCGCATCAACCTCTTCATGCATGTTGTCTTACTCCAAGCTGTATAGGCTCGAAAGCCTACTACCAATTAAGCATATTAGGTGATGTGCATCTCTGCAATGAGAAGGGGTGTGGTCTAATGACATCAACACCCTATATCAGGTGTGCATAATTATTAGGCAACGTCCTTTCCTTTGGCAAAATGGGTCAAAAGAAGGACTTGACAGGCTCAGAAAAGTCAAAAATAGTGAGATATCTTGCAGAGGGATGCAGCAGTCTCAAAATTACAAAGCTTCTGAAGCGTGATCATCGAACAATCAAGCGTTTCATTCAAAATAGTCAACAGGGTCGCAAGAAGCGTGTGGAAAAACCAAGGCGCAAAATAACTGCCCATGAACTGAGAAAAGTCAAGCGTGCAGCTGCCAAGATGCCACTTGCCACCAGTTTGGCCATATTTCAGAGCTGCAACATCACTGGAGTGCCCAAAAGCACAAGGTGTGCAATACTCAGAGACATGGCCAAGGTAAGAAAGGCTGAAAGACGACCACCACTGAACAAGACACACAAGCTGAAACGTCAAGACTGGGCCAAGAAATATCTCAAGACTGGTTTTTCTAAGGTTTTATGGACTGATGAAACGAGAGTGAGTCTTGATGGGCCAGATGGATGGGCCCGTGGCTGGATTGGTAAAGGGCAGAGAGCTCCAGTCCGACTCAGACGCCAGCAAGGTGGAGGTGGAGTACTGGTTTGGGCTGGTATCATCAAAGATGAGCTTGTGGGGCCTTTTCGGGTTGAGGATGGAGTCAAGCTCAACTCCCAGTCCTACTGCCAGTTTCTGGAAGACACCTTCTTCAAGCAGTGGTACAAGAAGAAGTCTGCATCCTTCAAGAAAAACATGATTTTCATGCAGGACAATGCTCCATCACACGCGTCCAAGTACTCCACAGCGTGGCTGGCAAGAAAGGGTATAAAAGAAGTAAAACTAATGACATGGCCTCCTTGTTCACCTGATCTGAACCCCATTGAGAACCTGTGGTCCATCATCAAATGTGAGATTTACAAGGAGGGAAAACAGTACACCTCTCTGAACAGTGTCTGGGAGACTGTGGTTGCTGCTGCACGCAATGTTGATGGTGAACAGATCAAAACACTGACAGAATCCATGGATGGCAGGCTTTTGAGTGTCCTTGCAAAGAAAGGTGGCTATATTGGTCGCTGATTTGTTTTTGTTTTATTTTTGAATGTCAGAAATGTATATTTGTGAATGTGGAGATGTTATATTGGTTTCACTGGTAAAAATAAATAATTGAAATGGGTATATATTTGTTTTTTGTTAAGTTGCCTAATAATTATGCACAGTAATAGTCACCTGCACACACAGTTATCCCCCTAAAATAGCTAAAACTAAAAACAAACTAAAAACTACTTCCAAAAACATTCAGCTTTGATATTAATGAGTTTTTTGGGTTCATTGAGAACATGGTTGTTGTTCAATAATAAGATTATTCCTCAAAAATACAAGTTGCCTAATAATTCTGCACTCCCTGTATACATATATACATATATATATATATATAATTATATTATAATATTATTAGCGTGGCATCTTAAATTGCTCGGCCTCGTGGTTTAGAGACATCCTTTTTTCTTAAAGTAAAGTTCTTGTCTTGATTAGATCGCTCGGCCACTTTTGGTGATCCTCAAGGTTCTATTTTAGGACCAGTTATATTATTTTTTAGGCTCCTTTTAGCATCTGTTTTTCAATAGGGTTATAATATGTTTTTTTTATTGGGCTAATGACACACTCACAAACATACATGCTTTTGAATCTGGGTGACTCAGCTTGTACAAGTTCCATCCAATTGCCTCCAGAAGGTGAAATGCTGGATGGCAAAAACGGTTTGTAGGCGAATGAGAGGTAGATAAAAGCACTTGATTTGTTTTAAATGCCATTGGATTGGTAGGGCTTGTATCCAGTCACTGTTTTCTTTGTCTTGGTTTTCTGTGATACACCTATTTTCAGTGATGCCATTACAGAAAGAGTAATGTCCATGTGAAGCCAATTTGATTTTTTAGACAACATTTACAGGATTCTTTTTAAAAATGAACATTTTAAAGCCAAGATAAAATTGTTGTCCAAATTGATGGTGCAAACATGCATGAATCATCAACAAGGCTTGGTGTTCAGACCAGTAAAATTAACAATAATAAACAAAACAAAACAACCCCCCATAACAATTTAACAAGCTTGATCACAAAAACAATCCCCAGCCGAGGCCTGTGAAAGAGGAGACAGTGGTGGCTGCTTGGTGATGTCAAGTCTGGGGATATGAGTGGAGTAAATGAGGATGAACCAGTCAGTGCTCCAGACAGGCAGCTGAATAGACGAAAAGAATGGAGAGACAGGATAGGAAAGGGAGAAGGAGGGGAAGATTGGGCAGTGTTATTGTGAGCACCGACAAGTGATGGCAGAATCTGGGTGCTGGGTGTCACTTTGGAACAATCAGGATTGACGTCCCAGGCGCTGTGCAGTGGGAAAGGGGAATTCGCCTTCCAGGTCTGGTGCATTTTCCAGCCTAATCATACTTGGAAATAAATGGTGTGCCTAAAACTCGTCAAGACATGCCATGAACAGCAAGACTGGTCCAAATTATTCAAAACCATTTTTAACTAAGCTGGCACAAAACGGAATACAATGTTTTGCAAATTACTCTACCTCCAATGTAACCCCAAAGAAACAGGACTAAATTTTGAAATTTGATGCAAGAATAACCTTAAATAAAATCTTAGGACAAAGCAACAGTAGAATGAAAAAAATCCATAATGCTGAACAACACACAGAGGAGCTTCTCTCAAGTAATTAGGCTGAATTAAAGCAACAAAAGCGAATACAAAGCTTGACTAAAAAAATAGTACCATGACAATCAAGCAGCTAAATACTCTAGAGCTAGGGATATATACACTAAGAAATGACTGGACACTAGTGGTGTTTAAAAAAAGTGGGGAGTAAAACAAAAGGCAGATGTAACTGGGATTAAACAAAGTATGGGATTTCAAAATAAAATGGAAATGGCATAAACAAAAATCCAAATCGCGACAAACATGAATAACACCAAAAATGTCAAAACTCTGGTACTGCAACAAAGTACTGGCTTGATATGTTTGGTGTAATTATCCATTAGATCAAAATCCTTTCAAATTGTTTTATAAGTAAACAAACGCAGATGTACCGCTGAAAGTTAAAAATGGTCCAAATTGGTTCTAGAGAAAGGGATTAGTGTAGCTTTCCTCCCATGTGTTACAAACAAATATAGCATCCATGAAAAGAGAAGTTTGGAAAAAGGCTTAGGGACTCTCAAAGTTTGAAGGTAGGGGTAAGCTAGGTAGCTAGCTTCTTAAACCCCAAGAGTGTTTTTAAGGTTCCTGCTTAAATATAACATGTTCAAAATTAATGAAAGATTTCCCTGCAACTACAAACCGTGTGTAAACTATCTTGGTATCAAAATAAAGCTAACACTTGTGAGAGGTGTAAAAATTACAGCAGATGCTACTGTGTCAAAGTAACAAAGTAAAGGATGGAACCCTACCAATGGGGCCATTGGGCATTACCGGCTAGTTGACATTTTAAAATATTGTGCCATGTATTTCTAAAAACACCATCAAAAACAATAAAACATGGTTGACGGTTTAGCTCAGAGGAATAAACAGGGCCAGCTACTCTGCTTTGCAATGAACATAGTGGCTGGCCCGGCCTGAGCTGTCCAACCCGTGGTCCTTTGTCACATGTCTACCCCTCTCAGCTTTGGATATAAAAAGCAGATGTAATACTAGCATTATTAGTAGACAAAATGGTCTATTTAAGTTTCTTATTTAACCACAGTTGACTGTAATTTTTCACATTTGTGTGCAAATATTAACTAGCCCAGCAGTAGTAAAATTTTGAAAAAGTTGTAAACCAGAACTAGAGAGGGTTCACTTTTGTTGAGGGTTGTGTCTCAATGCTGCAACCAACATAATGCAAAAGCTAAACTTTCCCTTTAAAGGAAAAAGGTTTCCATTTCTTGTTTTTATCATACTTTATTACAGTTTCACCACAGCTCAGGGAGTAGCTGGTTAGTGTTAGACGATAAATCCATCACTTCCATTCAAACTACGATTGCAGCAATTTGATAGCGAACAAAGCAGTTACATGCAGGCTTCTGCCAACCAGTTTGGATATGCAAGGCTTTCCTCTGTGACTTTACTCAGGTCACTAGAATTATTTATAGGCCTGCATGACTGGGACTCTAGCAGTCATTTTCCCAGCAACTCCCATCAGCCTCCAGCAACCACTCGCAACTGGTCTGGGAATACTCATTTTCCCCCTCATGACTGATGGTAGCCAGTTGGTCGTATACCAGTAACCAAGCCTGTGTTTTAGTTTATTATACTTTATTTGTCATCATTTGTGACACATCCAAAATAGTAGATGTGGTCACATCTGCAAAACCTCAATAATCCCAATGGCTTGGTACTGTTAGGCTGCAGCAAGTACAGAAAATAAATACAAATAAAAACAGATGACGGCTGTACTCATAAACAAAGCAAACAGCCCATTGATATGTAAAAAGAATAACATTATCAACCAACGCAGCAGAGGAAAATAACTGGGTAGGGCCAGTAGTATCCTAATTAGCCATAGGAAACAGGTAGCAGGGACCGGTTGGTGGTGGGGGGATCCTGATGCCACATATTACACAAACACCCCACACCATTTACAAACCCAACATGCTCTACAATAATGGGATCTATGAAGGGACACTGCCACCACGGGGTGGGCTGCTACCCGCATTGGCCCTAAAACTCCAGTCTAATGAGAAAAAGAGAGAAAAGAAAACAGGCAACAGAAATCACAGCGTGAGCAGCTAACAGCTGATAATAACCTGGTTAATACAGAAGCCAGTTATCAACACAGCACTGAGCCAGATACATATCAGCACAACGACCAAATGTGACTGAAAGAAAAAAGGAAAAAAAAATAGACACTGAGCACATGCACCCACACACCCACACACCCACACACCCACCCACACTCACATACACACTGAGCTGCCAAACTGGAGGAACATTAAGGTGAGGCGAGGCCTAAAAATGCAAATGAATAAATAAAAATGAAAAAAAAAAAACACATAAGAAAACAAAAATGAAATAAACTTTGCAACTGGATAACAGTAAAGCTCTAAAGAAGCCTAGCCTACTGTAAAATATAAAAGTGACTACATGAATATACCTGCATTTAACAACCGACTTTGGAAAGCACTATTTACTTCCACATCTCCAGTACTGCAGTTTTAGTTGACTCTTGGCTCGGACAAAACTACAAGAATTCTCTCACCCCAACCGATCGCAGCAGATGCCCCAGCCCCTCCTTGAGCCTGGTTCTGCCAGAGATTTCCTCCTGTTAAAAGGGAGTTTTTCCTTCCCACTGTCGCCAAAATTCTTGCTCATAGGGGGTCATATGATTGTTGGGTTTTTCTCTGTATGTATTACTGTAAGATAAGATCATTTTTAAGGGTGGGTTTTGATTATTGATTTATCAATTAAAATCGATTCTGGCTCGGATAACGTGATATCGATTCATTAAAATCCTGGATCGATTTTTAAATATAAATTTATTTTGCCCGAAATGCCAGAATCTCAGGTTAAACCTCACAAAATTTCTACAACCACCAAAAAGCGAAAACAGTAAACAAGAGCAGGTACACAGATTTGGCATGAAGACATAAACACAAAACGCAGACCCAACGCATTAGAATAAGTGAGATGTCGCCTTTCTCACCCGACGGCACATACGCGGACACGCCGTCGGGGCTGAAAGCCGACAGCTTGCTGATTTTGAAGCGTCGGCGGGTGCTTTGTGTTTACGACCTTTTTGCGCTAGATTCTGAAGCTGCAGGTTTTATCTCTCTCAAACCAATATTGACTGAACCAGCAGCCAAAGACAATCCAAACTATGCTTCACATTTTGCTTCACATAAACATCGTCATGAATTTCCTCTTACTTTTGCTGTTTTGCTTCCACCACGATAAAATCACACTTCATGTAGAGCTCTCTCTCTCTCTAAATCTATAATCAAATCCCACCCCTACTTATTACTCACCAGTCTACGGTGTCGGCCGCTGTTTTTTTTTTTTTTTTTGTTTGTTTTTTTGTTTTTTCTTTACTTACATCTGACAAGAAAGCCTCATTTCTGCTGTTTAATACTGAACAAATTTAAACTTTTTAAAATTATGCAAAATTGTAAAATGCTTGGCCTGTATTTGTATAGCGCTTTACTTAGTCCCTATGGACCCCAAAGCGCTTTACACGACATTCAGTCATCCACCCATTTACACACTGGTGATGGCAAACTACATTGTAGCCACCGCTGCCCTGGGGCGCACTGACAGAGGCGAGGCTGCCGGACACTGGCGCCACCGGGCCCTCTGACCACCACCATTAGGCAACGGGTGAAGTGCATTGCCCAAGGACACAACGACTGAGACTGTCGGAGCAGGGACTCAAACCGGCAACCTTCCGATTACAAGGCGAACTGCCAACTCTTGAGCCACGATCGCCGCTTAACTGTGTCTCTAATCAAACCTCTGTAACTTTCCTCTGCTTCACTTCGTTCAAACCCAGATCAGGAAAACTGCCTTCATGTTTTTCTGTGTTTTATCCTCAGTTACCTTGACACAAAGGAATCTGCTGTGATGCTTACACCTTTGATAAAGTCTCACAAGTGTCAGCTTTCTTTTTATAAATATAAAAATATAGATATGTAGTGATAATGTCATGGCCTGGAGGTTCAGCTGGTCGCGGATCAGCTGTTTCTCTCGCTCTCTCTCTCTCGCCAGGGCGGAACTCATTATGGGTTCACGCCCTTGGCCCACGCCCTCGGAGGAGGAAACACCTGTGCCTCATCAGTGTGGATGGCATTTAAGCCCGGAAGCAATGGCTGTTCTTCGCTGGATCATTGTGAGAATCGCGTCAGTGAAAGTTGAGCGTCTAGCAAGTGTTTTTCCATGTAGTTGTGTGTTTGGAATCTATCGAGCGTTTCTTTGTGTGCAGACCCTCTGGACTGTTTTCCCTGGTGTTCCCTGAGTGACGAGTGTTCGAGTGGATTCGTGTTTGGATTGTTTGGAGAGAGACGAGAGTGTTCACCTGGATTTCCCCCGGAGCCCTGCCCCTCTCACCTTTTGTATTTACCACTGCCTCGCACCTTTGTAGATAGCACTGCCCAGCACTTTTTGTATATACACTCATTGGACATTGTTCATTAATAAATTCTCTTGTGTGCATCTATCTCCAGAGTCCAGCGTGTGAGTCCACCTTGTACACCGTGACAATAACGATCCAGCCACATCATGAACTCAGCGGATACAGCCCCCACCCAGCAGCCGGTCATCTCCACGGAAGCTATCTTGGATCGACACGAACGAATGTTACAGCACATTAATCAGCAGCTGGCAGCACTAACGCAAGTCATCGCTCAACAGATACCGCTGGTAAGCCCGCCCACCCCTTCTCCACCTGTCACTTCACAGTTACCGGCTCATGAGCCCTCTGCGCCTGGGTCCTGGAGCCTCTGGAGCGGTCGCTGCCCATACTGGAGCCATTGTCTTGTGAGTTCCGCAAGACTGCGGGTTTTTTAACACAAGTGACATTGCAGTTCAAACAGCTACGGAGGACTTATGAGACCGAGGAGGCTAAGATCGCTTTTTTCGTTCAGTTGTTACGCAGTCAAGCATTAAATTGTGCACAGGCTGTATTAAGAACTGACCCGGAAATAACCTATGCTGATTTTCTCGCTAAGTTTAAAAATGTCTTTGAGAGAGACACCGGAGCGCCGGCTCACCGACTGCTTAATTTGAAGCAGGGAAGACGGAGCACGGCCGACTGCTCGATTGAGTTTTGGGAATTGCCTGTGACTCTTTCTGATGTTATGACCCTGTGTGTAAAGGTGGATGAAAACATGCGAGCGCTAGAGACTACAACTCCCAGAAGCCTCTAGGACGAGAGGAGATGGCCTCCGGCGGAGGTACGGCAAGTGGAATGGGAAAACGAGACAGGAATTATGAAGACAAGGGTGAGCAACCCATGCAAATAGGACGCTCCAGATTAACGCTGGAAGAGCGACAACGGCGTTGGAGAGCTGGTGAGTGCTTCTACTGCGGCCGTAAGGGCCATATGGCCGTTTCCTGTCCTGAGCAGCCAAAAGACCATGCCTGCCAGTAGAGATAGTACGGGTGGGCGAGGTTTCCTGTTCACAATCTCCTCCTCGCTTGATGCTAACGGCTCGTTCTGTTTCTCACCCACTCCACGCACTAATTGCAGAGCAGAATTTCATTGATGAGTCCCTCGCTCAAGAATTAAAACTAAACACTAAACCACTGCCACACTCACTCCAAGTTACCGCCCTCAGTGGGCAACGTCTCCCGGATATCACCCACATTACGGAGCCAATATCATTAACCCTCTCTGGTAACCATTCTGAGACATTGCAGTTATTTGTGTTTAAGGCTCCTCTCACACCACTAGTATTAGGGTTCCCCTGGTTACATCAACACAACCCAGTCCTGGATTGGAGGAAGGAAAGCATTCTAGGGTGGGGAGAGGAATGTCATATGTCTTGTCTAAAAGCCACAACTCCACCCGCGAACCCTCAGAGTAACCCCCCACCATCAGAGTCACCCGATCTCTCGTCTGTGCCCTCAGTCTATCACGATCTTAAGCAGGTTTTTTGTAAAGAGGGCACGTTCTCTTCCTTTTTTTTTTTTTTCGCCTGTCCCATTTGGTTCTTTAGCCATCAGAATTGTTGTCTGAAGACCAACAAGGATACCCAATGGATTTACTTTGCCAAATGGATCATCGTAGCATTGCCGTATTGGTCTATTTGGTCGATCTTTGTTTTTATTATTTATTATATTTTATTTTCAGATGTTACAGATGGGACAGACATGAGTGAGAGATAGGAAAGGGAGAAAGAAAGAGGAAGGAAAGGAAAAACAGAAGGGGAGATGGACAGTGAGAAAGGGGGGGAGAAAAAAAATAAAAATCTCCTGGATCACCTGTTGAGAGAAGAATAGAAAACAAGCAAAAAAAGACAAAAAAACAACAACAAAGCAACATACTAAACACAACACCATCGCATTAATCTAGCTAAGTGTAAACAGCAGTAAATACTAAATATTCAATGTTGTTGTGCAGCACGCAGGACAGATGTGCTTCGAAGTAGCAGCCAAGAAAGGTGTAATTTGGGTCTACGAGCAGTGAACACCCGTGTGCTTACCTGTGTGGATCAGCGCGCTTGTATTCCAAAGGTTTCTCCATGTAACGATCTGCTAGGGAGTGTGGGGGGGCCACAGCCCCGTCCTCCAGGGTGTGAAGCAGGTATGGAGGAGATCAAAACTCCAGACATCCAGAGGCCCCCAGAACACAAGAGACCATGGAAGACCAACAGAGGGGCAGCCGCGCCACTGTTCCAGTAAGAGCTGAGGAGAGTCCCAGATGAGGGTTCACTCAGCAGCCGCGGAGCAGAAGCCAGGGGGAGTTGCAGTGACGCGCCCGTGAGCTCCGCCGGCCGCCAGCTGTGCCTGAGTGACCGAGCCCCAGGCCGAGAGGCCGGGGGCACCCCACCCCCGAAGGGGCCCGAGCGAGCCCCAGGCTCCAGGCCCCGATAAGCGGCCGCCAAGGAGTGAGCCGGTGTGTACCTGGACGCCCACCCCCAGACACAAAGAACCACCAACGCACCGACATCTGAGGGAGTCCGCCACCGGCAGGGGAAGTGGTGGTAGGTGGAGATAGGCCTCCAAACCTTGGAGGGCCTGAGGTGTCCCCAGAGAGGTGGCGTCTGAAACCCAGCCTGACATATAGACACAGACATACAGGCACACACAGACACAAACATCCATTCCCCCCCTCATGCTCTCATATGCACTCACTCCACACTCAACCAACGTGGAGACAGACATAAAGAGACGCTGTACACACAATCACACTCCCCAAGCGTACTCTACAAACCGGGTCTAGGTACCCTTGCCCCTGGAGGGGGGAACTGCACCCAGACCCAGGTGGTGTTACCCTTCCCCCTCACCGGCCGCACGACTGCGGAATTGATCTTCTCCCAGGCGCCCCACTTCCTACCAGCCGATTATATAGTCTTTCACAGCCTGAACGGGACAGCATGGAAAAGTACATTAACGAGTCGCTCGCTGCAGGTCTGATTCGCCCGTTATCATCCCCTGTTGCGGCGGGGTTCTTTTTTGTTGCTAAGAAGGACAAGAGCTTACGGCCGTGGATAGATTATCAAGGCCTCAACAATATCACCATCAAAAACAAATACCCACTACCACTACTGACATCAGCCTATGAACTGCTCCAAGGGGCCACAGTTTTTACAAAGCTGGATCTGCGTAACGCGTACCATCTGGTTAGGATATGAGAGGGGGACGAATGGAAGATGGCTTTTAATACACACTTAGGCCATTTTGAGTACCTCGTTATGCCGTTTGGTCTAACCAATGCCCCAGCTGTGTTCCAGGCCTTTGTCAACGACGTGCTCCGAGACTTCCTTAACCACTTTGTGTTCATCTACCTTGACGACATTCTCATCTTTTCACGCTCCCTCTTTGAACATGAACGCCACGTCCAGCTGGTTTTGCAACGTCTTCTCGAGAACCGTCTCTTCGTGAAAGGTGGGAAGTGTGAATTTCATGTGACCACTGTTTCATTCCTGGGCTACATCATTGAACAGGGTAATCTCACGCCCGACCCAGCTAAGGTCCAAGCTGTCATTAATTGGCCCGTCCCGACAAACCGTAAGCAACTCCAAAGTTTCCTGGGTTTTGCTGCTACAGACGTTTCATCCGTGACTACAGTAAGCTTGCTCTCCCACTAACTCGTCTCACATCTCCTAAGGTTCCCTTCTGCTGGGAGGAGTCGGCACAAAGGGCTTTCAGCCTCTGAAGGCTCGTTTCTCCTCCGCACCCATCTAGGTTCAACCTGACCTCGGCCTGCAGTTTGTCGTGGAGGTGGATGCCTCGGACACAGGGATGGGGGCCATTCTATCGCAGCAACATCCCTGTGCCTTCTACTCTCGCCGTCTCTCATCTGCTGAACAAAATTATGACATTGGGGACAGGGAACTGTTAGCCATTAAGCTCGCCCTAGAGGAATGGCGTCACTGGCTGGAGGGCGCTGCCCAGCCGTTTGTAGTTTGGACAGACCATAAAAATTTGGAATATATCTGGTCAGCGAAGCGGCTTAATGCCCGCCAGGCTAGGTGGGCCCTGTTTTTCACAAGATTTCAGTTTACTATAACCTACAGGCCAGGTTCCCGCAACACCAAACTCATTGCTCTCTCTCGTCAATTCACTACCTCCGAGGAGACTGCTCAAGACTCTCCCATCATTCCCCCTCGTGTGTCATTGGGGCCCTGCCATGGGAGGTTCAATCAGCCATTAGGGAGGCCCAACGAACAGAACCAGACCCAGGAACAATGTCTTTCACGTCTCTCAAGTGAAGCCCTGTCTTTCCAGCCCCCTGTGCCCTCCTTCCAGGCCCCCTCCGCCCGCCCGGGTCATCGATGGCCATCCGGCCTTCACCATCTCGCGCATGGTGCGGACGTTCCATGACGCTCATCCTGAGAAGCCTGGGCGTCGCCGGGAGGCTCCCGTTTGCATTCCCGTGCATCTATCCCCGGAGTCCAGCGCGTGAGTCCACCTTGTACACCGTGACAGATAAGTGATCAGAATTATAATATTTCTGACTGTCTGAGGCAAAATTTCCCCAAATCGAACCGTGGATCGAATCGATTTGGGACCTTGTGAATTGGAATCAAATCGATTCTAGAAATCAGTGACGATAATCAGCCCTAATAACTTCTATTAGTCCCACATGTGGGAAATTTGTTGTTTTGTTTTCTCTAAATGTATTATTATAGGGTCTACCTTACAATATGAAGCGCCTTGAGGTGACTGTTGTTGTGATTTGGCACTATATAAATAAAATTGAATTGAGACTGCCTTAAGAAAAAGGAAAAAAAAAATACAAGAAAACAAACCTGTGTTCTCTCTCAGCTGCTCAACAAAAAAATGTGCATGCCAAGCACTCTAAAGTGTAAAGAGGACTCCCTTGCATTTCTGATCACAAACATCACAGTACTTTCATAAGCCTTAATGAATAACAAATTACTAATTAAGAGAGCTTGGTATTTTTTCCCAGTATGAGGACAATACATGAAAAACAAAATCAGGGTTATAACCCTCAATGATTAATGACACCTATGATGGCACTTATAATAAATAAATGAAAATAATAATTTCACAGGCGTGGACAGGCATTGGAGAATAAATACAAGGTCACCACCATAGAATGAAACCTGGCACAAGAGCTGAGAGCAAAGCTGCCACATCAAAGCTCAGCAATTATGCTGCATATGTGACTAAAGCTACGTTCACACTGCAGGTGAAAGCGCATCAAATTTGACTTTTTTGACCCTATACGACCCATATCCGATCATGGTATGGCAGTGTGAACAGCACAGCACCGGAGAAGACAAACGAGAAAGCATGGCGGTGGAAACTGAGAACAGAGCGAGTCAATGGACAGAAAATGAGGTTTTGGACTTGATTAGCATATGGGGAGACAATTCTATTCAAGCTAAAAGACTCTGTGTCCATACCTCTGCAAGGAGTTAGCAGCCACTGCTCCAAAAAAGGCCATTGTTAAAGCACAGGCTCAGTGTCTCAGTGTCCTTCTTTCTCTAATTAATTTGTCAAAATACTGTCGGTTTTGACTGTGAAGAAATTGATAGACTGCTGCAACAACACCTACTAGCTCTGTAGCTGCCACTTTTACTTCCGTGAACAGAGCGCATTGTGTGTGTGACGTCTTCTTTTGTGCATGTGGGCCGCTTTGAGGGCCGTGAACCGTTCACACTAGAGCGCGTTTGCTGTCACATTTTATTTGTAGTGTGAACCAGACAAAAAAAATCATATTTGATCAAAAAATCGGAATTGAGCATTAAGACCTGCATTGTGAACATAGCCTTTAAGACAAGACGGCCATCAAAATTGTTTTGGAAGCCGACTGTGACTAAAACATAATACCACGACAAGCCACACCAAGCTGCTGACCTTACCAGCAACACTCCTGTGCCTGGGTTTAGGAACGAGTAAGAGAACAAATGTCTGACTAAAAATAACCCGCTTAGCTATAGCACTGCACGGTGCTGCCCGATAATAAGGATCCAGCTCAGTAACAAGTAGGTGGGCAGCAAGAAGGAAGAGAGCCTAAATCTGCAACTGTTGCTTTATTATAGCTGAGGTAGTGAGGAATTCCGAGCAACTGTGACCAGATGTGTTCTTAATAGCTCACTTGGCAGCTCTAAATGATGATTCTAAAGGGTTATGCAAAACCCAAGATAACATTTAGTGGCAATTTATTTATAAATCTTAAATAATCATTTGTAGAGCTTTAAAATATCCATAGCTGGCTTAAACGGATTATTCCCAACAGAAAGTTTACTTCCAATAATTGCACAAAAGAAACATAAATTTTAAAGAAATACAACTAAGAGTCTGCAGTTTTGTAGGGGGCTCTGTGAGGCTGTTCTTAGACACAGCATTGCTAATCACTAAAAGCATGCTACCACATCCTAATTGGCATTGCTAACATGCTAAAAGAAAAATACCAGGAGAAAGAAATGTCAGTAAAGTTTCTCAATTCACCCTTTGCAGTTTGGTCCATATATTCTTGGACAGTGTCACAAATTTTGCAATTTTGGATCTGCAAAAATGGACATGTACAGTATGTCTGCAAGTGGAACTAGGTCACTAGTGTTTACTGACAATGTGACTGCTTATAGAAGTAACAGGATGAGTGATTAAAAGTGGTATTTGTGAAGATGAATTGTGGTATTTGGCAATAAAAGCTGAAATTCTGCACTTCAGTCACATCTTAACTGTTTGATTCAAAATCCACTGTGGTGGTGTATAGAGAAAAAAAATCAGAAGTACCTAGTTACACATACAAAGCTTTATGGCAATTAATTATCTACTATCAATCAATCAATCAATCTTTATTTATAAAGCACTTTTCATACAGAAAAAATGTAGCACAAAGTGCTTTACATAGTTAAAAGCAGCCCACCCCACCCTCCAACTCACTCCCCACACTCTCAATACACATATATCCCCCCACCCCCACCCACACACACATACACACACGCGCACACTTAAAGAGTAAAAATTGGGCTGGGCTCGCATGAGCCAAGTGAGGAAACATTATAACAGAGAGCCGTCTGCACCGGGAGCCGGTCACAGACCGCAGCCTCCGGGCTGGGCACACAGCAGGAGGGGGCCAAGGAGCCCCCCAACCAGGCTGAGAGGACCCCAGAGACCAGCAGCCACGGTCAATAACAGCCCCGGTGCAGAGAGCGCCCTCCGAGGAAACACTGGAGATATGACGCAATACGATATATACAGGGTAAAATGATAAAATAAATAAGAACAGGATACAATATAAATATAAATATAAATAGAGTAAGAAGATTAAAAAATGAATAAGAATAAAATCAAGAAATATTAGGTAAATCCTAAATTAATAATAGAATAACAGGATAGAATAAATAAGCATAAAAAATAAATAAACGCTAAGTACAAGCTAAATTAAAAAGGTGGGTCTTGAGCCTGTTCTTAAAAACATGTACGTTCTCTGCGGCCCTGAGCTCCTCCGGCAGGCTGTTCCACAGACGAGGACCATACCACTGAAAAGCTGCCTCTCCGTGAGTATGTGTCCTGACTTTAGGGACAATCAAAAGGCCAGTACCAGAGGACCTCAGGGTCCGCGAGGGTTCGTATGGTAAAAGCAGATCTGAGAGATAAGAAGGCACAAGACCATTAAGACATTTAAAAACCAATAAAAGAACTTTAAAATCGATCCTGAAACACACGGGGAGCCAGTGCAGCGATTCTAAAACCGGTGTAATGTGGGCCCGCCCTCTGGTCTTCGTCAGCACACGAGCTGCCGAGTTTTGCAAGAGTTGTAAAGTTAAAATATTCTTCTTAGGAAGACCAGAGAGCAGTGCATTACAGTAATCAATGCGACTGGTAATAAAAGCATGCATCAGCATCTCCGTGTTGGCCCGAGAGAGAATAGGGCGGACTCTGGCTATATTTTTTAGATGATAAAATCCAATTTTGGTTACATGTTTAACATGTGGGATAAAACCAAGCTCAGAGTCAAAAATAACACCCAGGTTTTTCACTTGTAGCGAAGGACATAGTGAAAATGCCTCTAATTTAGACAAGAGTTTCTCTCTCTGAGCCTCAGGACCGACAATTAAAACTTCAGTTTTGTCCTGGTTAAGCTGTAAAAAGTTTTCTGCCATCCAAGATCTTATATCCAAGATACAGTTAAAAAGGGCATCCATTGGTCTGGTGTCATCAGGAGACACGGAGATGTACAGCTGCGTGTCATCAGCGTAACTGTGGAAGTTCACTCCATGCCTCCTGATGACACTGCCGAGAGGCAACATATACAAATTAAAAAGTACAGGGCCTAGAACCGACCCTTGAGGCACACCACATATCAATGGACATTTTTTACTCTGGACCAAAATGGTAGAATTTACAAGGAACAAGTTAACAGGGAAGGTTTCTATCAAATGCACAGCACAAATCCAGTCTCAGAACATGATCAAGTACATCAAATACACACTCTAATGTGAGTTTAAAAAAAACATTTAGCAGAGGGCAATTTGTTAAACCTCCCTTGGATGAAAGGAAGGACCATAATTGAAAACCAGTTAAAGTGAGGTGGACACAAAGCACTGGCAACCGGTAATGACAGTTCATCTATTGGCCACTACAGGCCTCAATAAACTAACATTATATTAGTGATAAGACATGCAGTCTGCAGCTTATTGTTCAGTTCTTACATACTTTTCTACAAAGTGGGACGATATTAACATAATTGTATTTTTTTGTTTTTACCAGAATTTGCTTGTCTTATTGTTTACTCATTCAGCATATGTATGATGGTACAGTATGGTTCCACAGCTTTGTTTCTCAATTATATTACAGATTCTGATCGTCCTCACCCTGTAACTGGGATTCAGTGGCACAGCCGAACAATATTAGATTCATACAGAAGACAGAAAGCAGGACATGTAGCAGCCAATATGAATATATTAACTGTAGCACAATAGCAATTTCAACTTCAAGCTTTTTTTCTTCCTGTTTCAAGTCTTCAGCCACATATTTCTGCATCATGTATATTTTTGTCAGTAAACAGATTCCAGTGACCCATCAGTATCACTTTGTATGCCAAGAACATAATGTCTGATGGTTCAAAGCATTATGTTAGATAGCTATTCTGCCAGGAAATTTGGAGAACACGCTGGCTTTGGGCAGTGGAATTATCAAAAAGAATTTGATGGTTGTCCGGATCTGAGATTTTTGCCATTTCACAATTCTTTTTTTTTTTCCATCATGGACCTGCTTGAAATAAAGATTTGATTTTAAATCCTTAAGATTTGATTTCAAGGCCAGTAAATCAGTTTATTTTAAAACATAAGTAAGAGGAAGGAGTGTAACAGGCTGTCAACTGACCAGTTTTCCACTCTTCATTTTTTCTCCACAATAGTTCAATCTCATCTTTCACATTATATATTATACTCCATTCCAAAATGGCAACTCTGCATCCAGCATTCAGATAGGCAACGGAATATAAGATTTGTGAATTCAAAGGCCAGTTAAAGAAGTATTATTTTTTTCTTTTCATTTCAGTTAGTTTTGTTAGGATAGACTCAACTTATTGTGTGACAAGTTGTAATTATGGAGTGACAAAGCCAATAATTATGAAAAATAATGGCAATAATTACTTAGTCGTAGTTGGAAAACAGTGGAGTACCCCCTCTAAAATAGGAGTCACTTGGACTCTATTGGAATCTTGATTACGAGTAATGGTAAAGCAGCTGGTAGTATATTGACAGGTGAATCACTGAGTTGTCAGAGAAAATTTAATCACAAGGCAAAGCTTTCAATTTGCCAGTCAATCTGAGGTCTAAGACTTACTTGTGATAAGATGGTAACCAAAAGAATGAAGGTGTCGATACAAGTAGACGTCTAGATGAAGCTAGTGTAGTGTTACCCCTTTACATCAAAAGGAACCAGTGGAGTTCTTTGGCAGTCTGATCCAACTGCATCCTTGAACCCTTTGGTTTAAAGAAGATGACAAGGCAGACCCAGAATTTGCTCTAGTGCTGCATGAAATATTTATATGCAAAGTCTATACAAAAAGTCTTGAGCCACACCTCCTTTCTTTGTATTTTGCTTCCGAGGAACAAAAGAAAGTTGTCTTGAGCAATAGCTCAAGGCTTTCTGAACGTCTTTCAAAGTTTTTCTTTGGACATTGGTTGCTTTTTCACTCACCAGATCCTCAACCTCAACGTTGTTGAATCAGTGTGAAATCATCTTGACAGAATGGAAAAATAAACAGTCAAAACCTGAAGAAGAGCTTTTTTAAGAATCCTGAAGAACTACTCCTGAAGAACACTGTCTAAGAGAGATCAGGCTCTAATAATAATGGTACCAAATATCACATTTCAAGTTTGATAGAACTGTACAAACTCAGTTTTCCATGTGTGTTTACACATGCACATTAATACATTTCTTGACCTGTTTCCCATTTTCCTATTAATTTATAATGAGACTTTTTGCACAGAAATGAATAATATCTGGCCTGGAGGCATCTATTGATTGTTCTCGAGGAACTGGCATTTTGGAATACCACGCCTTGCCTACTACTATGAGATTCTTCAGATCCATTAACAAGAAGCAGGTATCAGAGTGACCAACACCCCAGTTTTGTGTAACTCACTGGCTTTATGTAGTGACTTTGGAAGGAAAAGCATATTAAAACGAATTACTAACTCTGTCACTTCTTAAAACTCTTGGGCGAGCTATGGCAAACAGATGATATTATTTGAATGCATGGCTTCCAGCTACGAAGGAGTAAATGTCCTCATAGTACCGTAAAAATTATGCGTCATATGAGTTGTTCCGTTATTTGCTGCGTATGGATTCATTTTTCAACAATGCAATCTCTTTCTCGGTTGCTCAGCATTAAGAGAAAGTTGAAGTAAAACTGAGCTGTTCATACAGAAAAATCTAGTGAATCCCTGCTTTTAGGGTGGATTTATTTCATACATGCTAATAAATCAAAATCAGCCTAACTCTGTTTCTGCTCATCAGCACAGCATTATGAGCAGACCACAGACACAAATCAAAAGAAATAAAGGAAACCTGGCTAGGCGCTAATGATGTGTGGATTGTTAAACAGCAGAGTGAGACACTGAGAAGCTTCTCCGTGGTTTTAGTTAAGAAAAAATAGATTTAGAGAGAAAAAGAAAATAAGACTGAGAAGGAAAAAAAATAAGGAAAAAACAGATTCTGCTGCTTTTCAAGGAGGGACTGGCAGGCTGACGCAGAGGGATGTGCAAAAAAAGGGAAGTGTTTTCATCTTCCTGCTCACTCCTCTTTTTTTTACACCTTTCCATCCTTTTCTATTTCCATCTTGCTACATCTATCACTCTTTTCTCCTCTCTCACTTTCTCTCTGGCATTGTTCTCAGCGTCAAGAGTTGTCATGACAAGACTGTTTATTTCTAATGGTTGACATTTCGCCCTGTGCTGCTCGCCTGAAAGAACACACCAGGATGAATGCACCGCGATTTTCAAAGGAACATCTTGTTATTAGCCAACGTTTCCCCATTCTAACACTCTTGGCACGCAGATAAACACTCACTGCACAAATGAATCGGCATGCACACTCTGAGAACTTCACACTCGGGCGCAGAGGTGCATTTAAAATGGAAAGATCTATCAGGCTTTTTAACCTTTCATCTCCGAGCAGAGAAAAGCAAGTTTCCGACTCCCACATCATGTTCAACCCTCAGCTGCATTCTTTCCTCCTTTCTGCCATCTTCCCGCAGTTCTTTCCATCACCTCCTTCTTCTGTGGAATCAAATTTAAGGTAGGGATTAATAAGACGATGTGGGCTCTGGTCTAAATGTGCGTTTTGGGACAATCATTGTGGCGCTCTGACAGTCGCACGGACCCGCACAAGAAAAGAAAAAAGATGATTTAGATCGATTCTCTCAGTCACCCCATTCTTCGCCATTTGAATGTTCTGATGGCCTTCTAATCATTTTACTTTCATCTGCCTTGCTTTGTCTCCGATTTTCCTTCTCTATCACCATTATTCCATTAAGTTGAATTTCATTCCTACTCCTTCAAGCTTTCCTATCTTTTTATTGTTTGACCTGCGTTGGGTTTAAAATCCTGAAACGATGCTTATAATACCAGGTTGAGATGCAAATGAGGAGACTTCACTCAGGCAAGTCTGCTGGACCAGACGGAGTGAGTCCCCTTGTCCTCAAGACCTGTGCCCCCCAGCTGTGTGGAGTCTTTCATAAACTGTTTATGCTGAGTCTGAGTCTGCAGAGGGTCCCGGTGATGTGGAAGACATCATGCCTCGTCCCTGTACCAAAGACGCCTCGTCCCAGTGGCCCCCAGGATTACAGGCCCGTGGCACTGACCTCCCACATCATGAAGACCCTGGAAAGGCTCATCCTGGACCAGCTGCGACCCATAGTAAGACCACATCTGGATCCCCTTCAGTTCGCTTATCAGCCTCGTCTCGGAACAGAGGACGCCATCATCTACCTGCTCAATCGTGTCTACACCCATCTGGACCAGCCGGCGAGCACTGTGAGGGTCATGTTTTTTGACTTTTCCAGTGCTTTCAACACCATCAGGCCGACCCTCCTGGGTGATAAGTTAGCAGCGATGCAGGTGGATGCTTCTCTGGTGTCCTGGATTGTTGATTACCTGACAGGAAGACCACAATATGTACGTCTCCCACAGTGTGTGTCTGACAAGGTGATTAGCAACACAGGGGCACCACAGGGGACTGTCCTCTCCCCCTTCCTCTTCACCCTCTACACCACAGACTTCAGCCACTGCACAGAGACCTGCCATCTTCAGAAGTTTTCTGATGACTCTGCGGTGGTTGGATGCATCAGCAGGGATGATGAGACAGAGTACCGGGCTGTGGTCGACTCCTTTGTCACGTGGTGTGAGCAGAATCATCTGCAGCTCAACGTGGCAAAGACCAAGGAACTGATCGTGGACTTCAGGAAGACCAGGAAAAACTTGACCCCTGTTTCAATCCAGGGGGTCAGTGTTGACATTGTGGAGGACTATAAATACCTTGGAGTACACATTGACAGTAAACTGGACTGGGCTAAAAACACCACAGCACTTTACAGGAAGGGCCAGAGTCGTCTCTATTTTTTGAGGCGACTGAGGTCCTTCAACATCTGCCAGAAAATGCTGAGGATTTTCTATGAGTCTGTTGTGGCCAGTGCGATCCTCTATGCTGTTGCATGCTGGGAGAGCAGGCTGAGGGTTGCAGATGCCAACAGACTTAATAAACTGATCCGTAAGGCCAGCAATGTTGTGGGGATGGAGCTGGACTCCCTCAAGGTGGTGTCGGAGAGGCGGATGCTGTCCAAGATAAAGACAATGTTGGATAACACCTCCCACCCACTCCATGACATGTTGGTCAGTCACAGGAGCTCGTTCAGTGAGAGACTGAGATTACCGAAAAGCACCACTGAACGACACAGGAAATCATTCCTGCCTGTGACCATCTCCCTGTACAACGCATCCACTTAACACACTGTTTGCTGCTACAACTACACATGTTTCTTTTCCAAATATTTATTTATAAGTGACTTATGTATGTATGTATGTATATATATGTATATATTGTACTATTCTTAGTTAGCGTATTGTCTGTCTTGTCTTAATGTTGGTTTAAAATGGAGCACTGTAACAAAAAATAATTTCCCCCAGGGATCAATAAAGTATTCTGATTCTGATTCTGATTCTGATAATGAATCCATAAATTACTTGTGAGCAATTTTAATATTCAAGAAAAAAAAAAAGCCTTTTTCCTACGAAACAGTAATTTGTAGTAACCTTCCAAATCTAATATCCTTTTGGCAGGACTGTGTCTTAGGTGGGTGCATTCCACCTAATGTGTAATTACATCTTCCAATAAACTGATACATTTCCATTACAAGATGGCGCGGCCACGTCCAGACGCCTTCCTGACCGCTCCGCTCCAACTATCTACTTTTCTTGTTTTTTACCTATTTTTTGTTCTGGTTTACATCCCAAAATCCTCTAGTCTTATAGTTTACGACAGCGGATCACTTGTAAACATCGGTGCCAAGGTTGCACATCTAATCTTGGACACTTTTAAACCCGACCCTTCCTGGCCGCCAGAGATTCTACGCGGCGCGGAGAACAACAAAGGACGGGCCGCTCATCCGAGGCGCAGAACAAAGAAGCGCCGGGGGAAACGCGCTGGTATTAGGAACAGACTGAGACAGCAGGCGCATCGCGCACCACTGCCCAGTATCCTACTGGCCAATGTACAATCCATGGAGAACAAGCTCGATGACCTAAGAGCAAGGGTCACCTTCCAACGTGACATGAGGGACTGCAACATTCTGTGCTTCACGGAGACATGGCTGACCCCCACAGTGCCGGACCAGGCCGTAACTCTGTCGGATTCATTCTTTGTGCTCCGCGCGGACAGAACGGCAGAGTCGAACAAAACCAAAGGTGGAGGAGTGTGTTTCATGGTAAACAGAAAGTGATGTGATGCCAGGAGCATTTCTACTCTCTCCAGCAGCTGCTCGCCACATCTGGAGTTCCTGAGCATTAAGTGCCGCCCTTTCTATCTGCCCCGTGAGTTCACCTCGGTCATCGCCACGGCGGTCTACATCCCACCCCAAGCGGACACAGGTATGGCTTTGTCCGAATTACATGATGTGCTGAGCTCGCTTCAAAACAAGGACCCGGGCGCAGCCCTCATTGTAGCAGGAGACTTTAACAAAGCGAACCTCAGACAAGTCATGCCAAACTTTTACCAGCATGTCTCGTGTCCAAGGAGAGGGGATCGAATTTTGGATCACTGCTACACGCCATACAAGCAGGGCTACAAAGCTGTCTCACACCCGGCTTTTGGGAAGTCTGACCACAACGCCATCTTCCTCATTCCCCAGTATAAACAAAGCATACGGAGGGAAGACGTGACCACGAGGGAGGTAAAACGGTGGACTGCCCAATCAGAAGCTACGCTACAGGACGCACTCAACGACGTCGACTGGGACATGTTCAGAGCATGCGCAGTCGACATCAACGAGTTTACGGAAGTAGCAGTATGCTTCGTCAATATGCTAGCGGAGGAGATTATCCCCACTGCGAGAGTCACCACATTCCCAAACCAGAAACCGTGGATGGACAGATCGATCCGCACTGCAGTAAACGCCAGGACCGCCTCCTACAGCGCGGGTCTCGCCACTGGCGATATGAGCGCCTACAAAGCGGCCTCATGCGGCATGCGGTGAGAGATGCCAAACGCCGGTACCGGGAACGTGTGGAGTCCCGCTTCCACCAGGGGACACACGAAGTATGTGGCACGGACTACGCACCATTACGGACTACAAAGCCAGGGACACTGCGCCGATCAACGCCGACTCTGCATTCACCAACGAGCTGAATCAGTTCTACGCCCGTTTCGAGGTTAGCCAGGCAGCTAATGCTATCTACTCCCTGACTACCGAGGACGGTGACGTCATCAGCGAGAGACCGGTGACCAGCATCGCGGAGCATGACGTCCGAGCGGCTTTGAGGAGAGTGAACACAAGGAAAGCGGCGGGGCCAGACGGCATCACCGGCCGTCTGCTGCGCTGCTGTGCTGACCAGCTAGCAGGTGTGTTCACTTACATCTTCAACGAGTCCCTGGCGAAGTCTGTGGTCCCCACATGCTTCAAAAGATTCACCATCATTCCTGTGCCCAAGAACAGCAAACCCTCATCCCTGAATGATTACCGGCCAGTTGCACTGACCTCGGTAGTAATGAAGGTGTTTGAGAGGCTGCTGAAGAACATCATCTCCTCCTCCATCCCAGACACTACAGATCCGCTGCAGTTCGCCTACAGATCCAACAGATCCACAGAGGATGCCATCGCCCACGTCCTACACACCACTCTCAGCCACGTGGACAAGAAACAGGGTAACTATGTGCGAATGCTGTTTGTTGATTACAGTTCAGCGTTTAACACAATAGTGCCCTGCAGACTGTTCACAAAGCTCAGGGATCTGGGACTTAACAGCCGTCTGTGTGCATGGGTGTTGGACTTCCTCACTGGCAGAACTCAGGTGGTGAGGGTGGGCAGGTGCTTCTCCAACAGCATCACCATCAACACAGGAGCACCTCAGGGATGTGTCCTCTCGCCACTGCTCTACTCCCTCTACACTTCAGACTGTGTGGCCACCCATGGCTCCAATACCATTGTGAAGTTTGCTGACGACACAGTGGTGTTGGGTGCCATCTCCGACAACGATGAGGCGGCCTACATGGATGAAGTGAAGAATCTGGCATCATGGTGCCAGGACAACCACCTCCAGCTGAACGTCGGCAAGACCAAGGAGCTGGTGGTGGACTTCAGAAGGGGTCAGCACAGAGACTACAAGCCCATTATCATCAATGGAGCTCCAGTGAAGAGGGTGCAATCCTTCAAGTATCTTGGTGTTCACATCTCCTCAGACCTGACATGGGCTGCCCACATTCAGGCCCAGACCAAAAAAGCTAGGCAGCGCCTGTACCACCTACAACAACTGAGGAAGTTCAGGGTCTCTCCAAAGATCCTCAGGATTTTCTATACAGGCGCTGTGGAGAGCATCCTCACACAGAACATGACATCGTGGTTTGGGAACAGCTGTGTGAAGGACCAAAAAGCTCTCCAGAGAGTGATCCGTACAGCAGAACGGTGCTGCAGGATTGCGCTCCCCCCGCTTCAGGACACCTACACCAGGAGATGCCGGACTAGAACAGCGTAGATACTGAAGGACCCGTCCCATCCTGGCAACAAACTGTTCCAATTTCTGCAATCTGGTAGAAGGTTCCGCATCTTCCGGGCAAGGACAGAGAGACTCGAGAGGAGCTTCTATCCCCAAGCCATCCGTGCCCTAAACACACACACCCGCCCTCTCACATCATCTATAATTGACTGAGACAGGACTCTTCCAGACACTAAACCAAGGAACAATGTACATTTCAAATTCCTTTAATTTTAAATATGTTTATATTGTCTATCCTGTAAAATAGTACAGAATTCACCTGCTTGCTGCTACTACTGCACATTCACCCAATGTACATACTATATATATATATATATATATATATATATATATATATATATAATGTTCGTCCTCTAATGTTCGTCCTCTACGTCCCCCCCCTATTTTTGCACATGTCGAGGAGCGTGTCAGGCTACATTTCACTGTGTGTTATACTTGTATAACTATGCATGTGACAAATAAAGAACCTTGAACCTTGAACCTAAACTTACAATTAATCTATTAAAAATAAAGGGGGGCAGGTTTGCAGTTTGTGGAAGCTGCCATGTTCCTCCACCATATTTGAATAGAGTGGCCGGGAAGGAGAAAATGTAGGCCTTCGCCTGCTATTGTTTCGACACCTTTGGACTTAAGTCTATGTTTTGTCATCTGTGAAGGGGTCCTGTTCACCAAAGAAGCAGGAACACAAATGAAAGAGGCAGTGTCACTCGGATGTTAATAAAATGTCACCTCAACCCTCATTTCCTGAACTGAAGTCAGAGCTCTAACACACTAAAGCGTTCACAAATATGCCCATTTATTCACAATATTTTCGCAATTACTTTTGGTCAGCAGATTAGACACGCAACCCTTCCATCAGCTGATTATAATCTAACATTAAGCTAGCTAAAGTTAGGCTTGAGTCCTAAAGATCACACTTTCCCTTTGATAAACAGTTGATTTCATTCTTACATTGTATGAGAGTTTATTTGCTAAGCCTCAGAATACAACAAAGTTATTTCAAGATAGCTGTTATTGTTAGCTGTATTAGGGAAACTAACAGCAGCTAGCAGAGGGCTACTGACAGTTCAACATATGATCAATAACTTACCTCAGTATTACTGTTGTTGGTCAGAAGTTAGATTTTCTGTCCAAGCAGTAGTAGAAACATGCCAGCTGTGGCCATCATGAGCTACAGTCTAAAAGGTTTCAACCATATCACAGCCACTCCAAAGCATGAAATGGACATGCATGCAGAAGTCCCAGTACCAGCAGGGGGAGATCATATATTAAAAGGCAAGACGTCAGTAGTGACCAAGAAAGGTATGAAGTACATTCCAGGTTTTTTAATCGCAAGGAACGGTTAAGCTAGGTGGCTAATTTGTATTTACATCCATTTAAACACTTTTCTGTGATTATTTTCACATTGGATTGTTACTGCATCTTCTGCATGTGTGAAATGGACACGGAAGATTGCCTTGCCTATTACACGTTTTGCCAGGATACCGGGTGAATATATTTGATCTCTCTCTGCTGATTAAAACTATGTCAGTCATCCAGGTCATAGTAGTCTAAGAAGCTTGGAAAGAAATGCGACTGGACTACTTTAAATTTCATGTTTATTCTTGCACAGTGTACGCGGTTTATGTTTTCCACACCCTTTTTCACACCTTGGCTAATGTGATGAGGCACATGATTAATAGTGGGTCAACGACCCTTTTAAGGGACAGCTCCCACTAGGGCTTAAATACCTGGGACCCTCCACCATTTGGTCTTAGAGCTAAATAAGCTTCTCGAATGAGAGGTAAAATGTTTTAAAGAAACTTAAAGAAGCCCAGTTGCTTTTCTTGCCGAGCTCCTTAGATGTTTGACCAATAGCAACCAGTATAGCTGGGATTATTGAGTGTAAAAACAACTCAACTGACTGCAATCTGCTCACATCTAATGATGAAAAACTGTAACTTTAAGGTAAATTAGGCCAAGATACACTTTTGTGTGCATGTGATCAAACAGTTGTGCTTTCCATGTAAAGGGCATAGCTAGTGCCTTTGTAGTGAAGATTTACAAAAATTTGAGGGCACTGGGACATCCAAACAGTTCCTTAACAAAAATCAGATTATCTCTAAATTTCCTTATGAAGTAGAAAAATCATATTTGGCTTTTATGTAGTTATATGTGGCTTTCAGATCTTTTTACCTGTTTGGTTTAAATAATGTGAATATTTTCAAAGTTTTACACACTGGTGTAGTAATCAAGCAAGTAAGCCAAAACAGCAAATAGATTCGGGTGTAGCTCTTGAGTCAATCTTAACAAAATGGGACTTTTGTTGGACAGGTTCTTAAAGTGAAGGGCTCCGCAAGGAACATTATAAGGCCACAATACAACAAGTCAAACCAAGTTTTTCTATTTTGATCCAATGAAATCTTATCAAATGGTGGTCCATGGCTTTAATATAAGTCTGTCTGGGAATCCATCAAATGAAAACATTTGCTCAGGAGAGATAGATCCATAAGCAACAGTACAGCTGAGGGCAGGTCGATAGGCTGACACCCAAAAGCAGGATTTACTCACAATGGATTAGATAGCCTTACTTCTAAACTGTATATTGCAATTGACAGCTGGAGCAGGATCAAAGCCCGCACAGCGTGAGATCCTGGCAAGGTTTGGTCAATTCCCATCAAGTCAACTGGACGTGGAATTTGTCCATAGGTGCCTGATCCAATTCACAGCACTGACGCGGACGTGAAGTGAAATTGAACAGTGGACTGAATGCGCAAGGCAGTATTATTGGTCTTTTCCTCCACTGAGGAAGACAGAAGGAGAAGGGCACTCTCTCTGAGGTGTTGTGCACACCTTGTAGGCTGCCAAGCCCCATTAGAGGGTGACAAACAGACGTCCACTCGGCTCAGTGCTGTCAGACCCCGGTAATGAAAGACACATCAGCCTTAGAAAAAGCAGAGGAGGAGGAAGAGATCGTGGGGGGGAACAACAACAGGCCGTGCACTGACACAAAAACATTTTAAGACTAATGGCTTAAATGTGGCTACGCAATGTAGCAATGCAAGGCAGGAAAAATGTTCTCTAAACTATGTAATGAGACTAAGGCGAGGGATAAGAAAAGACAAAGAGGGACTGAGCAAAAATAGATAAAAGGAATCATGCAAAAGTACAAGATAAAAGAAAAACACATGAGGAGAAGGTTCTGCAAAATCTAATGGAAGAGGAAAACGTGCGAAAAGCAGGAAGGAATAAAAAAGCGAGGGTCCTTTGCGACTCATTGAGCTACGTGTTGGTGCCACGCCATTAAACGGCAAGATACAACGTCAATAATTATCTCTGTTTCAGCCACATCGCTATCAAGTGATTTAGTAGTGCTAATAAAGCACCGGCATAACAAAGCATCTATCTTCGGGGCTGTGGTGGAGAACTGTACTCTCCATAATAAAGCTGGCTTAGAGTGTTTCTATTCCCTTTGCAATGAATCAGAGTTGCACTTTGTAAGCCTTACAAGAAACCATAAGTATATAATAATGAATTATATAAGATGGCAGACAGGTGCAGCTCCAGGCATTATGGATTGTGCCATTTGGGAGGGTTGTCATCATAACCTATGGACGGTAGTGCAGGAACAGTCTCCTGCTGATGCGGAGGGGATAGCGAGGCAGATTGTGTCATTCTCTGTCCATGCCTGCTCTGTAATCTTTCCAGAGAGGAAGGATGAGACTTGGCTCTGTCCAGGGGGAAATGTATTTTCTCTGCATGGACGTGGAGAGCGGGAGCAAGCGGCCTTATCAAATCTATATTTCTCCCTCAGCACTGCCTTGAAAGAGGAAAGAGAGAAGCGACACTCAGGAAGAGACTGAGCCCGGCAGTTGGGAGTTATCAAATTGATTAATTTAATGCCGTTTGTAGAACATCAAACGCTGCACTTTTCACTGTGTTGCCTCTCAAGTCAACCGGAAAGAATTGTGTACATGATGAAAAGGTACGAAGTCGAGAACAAAAACAAAATGACAACTATAGCTAATGGCTCAAGGCTCAATATCAATGCAGATACCAGTGAAGTCTAATATTGCACACGTGGTTGCTTTAGCTCTTAGACAACAGTACACACTAATTGTTGAGATGTTAAATGTGAGGAAGAGTGCACGATTTTCATGGTGAAACTGCTACTTTTCCATTCTGCCAAGGAAAATTGTAAACCATGTTGGTTTTTTCTAGCCCCCGAACTCATTAAATGTAAACATATAGATTATTGCCGTACAAACCCCTGCTGGCAGCATTACTTCAAAAGTGGAATAAATCTCCTTATAAAAGGCTTTACCCGAACCAATCGGCCACACAAAAAAGAAAGGGGGGAAAAAATACCCAGAGCGTGAATATGTAGGTTCCTCTCAATGGAAAATGACACACTGACATTTCGGTTGTGGTGTGGATGCTTGAAAAGCTGCACACCATGAGTAACATCAACACCACTGAGCCATTCGATACTGGCCTGACAAAATCATTACGCTGTTTCCTCTCAGGTTAAAACCCTACACTACACGGCCACTTAGGAATATGGATCGGACTTGTAAAATGGTGAAAGGGCAGGTTAATGCAATCAATTATTTTTTAACAGTAATGGCTATGCAAGAGTCCTTGACATTCCCACACAGTCTATCTCCGTGTAATGTAATGGGCCTCAATGATTCTTTTGTGTGGGCTGTTGCTGTAGTTGGGCCCCGATGACATTTAGAAAGGGACAAAAGATCAGTCCGTCGAAGAAAAAAAAAAGAACGAAAGAAAAATCACATTTAAGGTTAAGTCCCTGTTTTTGGGTACAATTAAACTAAAATACTGTAATGGCTCAACAGTTCTTCTATTATATTTTGATGAAATTTTCAGTCTAAATTTGGATTTCTATAAGTGTCATCATGATTACTAGCTTTACACTGCAATGAACAAAAATGAACGATATTTGAAGTGACACTGTCATTTACACTCACTTTGCATTTGGAAGGTCCTGAATTAGCAAAATGATATGAAATCAAGGGTGACATAGTGGTGTGGTGGTTCGCGCAGTTGCCTCACAGCAAGAATAAGAAAGGGTTCAAATTCAGGCCGTGGCCTTTCTGTGTGATTTTTGCATGTTCTGCCTGTGTGGGGTCTCTCGCTTCCTCCCACAGTCTGACAGCAAGCACATTAGGTTAATTGGTGATTCTAAATTGGCTGTAAGTGTAAATGTGAGTGTGAATGGTTGTCTGTCTCAACGTGTTACCAGACAGACTGGCAACCTGTCCATGGTGCACCCTCCTCTCCCATGATGGCTGGGATGAGCTCCTGCACTCTGAATTGGATAGGGGAGGGGACAAAAATAGATGGACGCTAAGAGAGCCCATAATACAACCCCATTTATTAATATCTGAACAATATTAAACTTATCCCTCAAGATGTTAGGCAGGCATGCTCTGTGGAGGTTTTTAAAACTAAGCTGAAGACACATTTGTTCACCTTATCTTACAAGTGTTAATTCTATGGCTTTTAGTTTTTAAATTTTTACTGTTTTTAACTTGTATTGTGTCTTTTACCTGTATTGCTATGTATTGCTTTTATTATTATTTTTTTATCTTTTTAGTTTTAAGTAGTTGTACAGCACTTTGTTTGAAAGCGCTTTATAAATAAAGTTATTATTATTATTATTATTATTATTATTATTATTATTATTATTATTTAATTTAAAATGTGAAGGTGGGGCTGAGAGGTTGAGCTTTTTGCTTTTTCTCCTGATTCCCCAAAAAGACAAAAAAAAAAAAAATTGGTTTGAAAAGTTACATAATGCTAGAAACAGCTCGTTATGCAATTTCCCAGCTCATTATGTTAATTATCAGCTTGACTGTGTATTTAAAAGTAAGCTAAGAGGTCATGCCTTTTATAATGGAAGTTCAAGAGGCAGTTTCCACTTTGAGAAATACTGTATTTGAAAATAGTATTTTTTCCAAATTAAACTGCAAAGAGTGAAGATGTAATCATCTACATTACATAAGAAAGTCAAGTAAAAGTACTATGAGAGGGACAAGGCAAAACATCATCAGGTTGTTCTCAGCGTGCAATACAAACCAGCATCTGTAATGTTGCCACAAACACGACTAAACTGTGTCTTGCTAACATTCAATTGAAATGGCATAAACAATATAGTGAAATTGGGTCAATAAGGTGCTTTTGTAAATCCGTTTGTAGACTTGTGGTTTAATGCTGTCTGTATATTTTGCACCTTCACAGATTAACGTCCAGAAATGCATGGACAACAGTTCTCACCTGTTGCTGATGTTGATCTGGTCACTGTGCTCTCTTTCTAAGTACTGACAGTCCCATTTTTTTTACACCAAAACTCAGCTTGTGTTGGTAAAAACAGGTCTTCCTCTCCAGCAGTCAGAACATTTGGTATTAAAAGGGGTGTTGTTACAGGCGTGTTTTATGTACGCGTGATCACATCAGTTATTGCTGAGCTTTATAAATGTCCTATATGAAGCACTGTGCCTTACACATTTTGTCTAACATTGCACTGTGCATACAGTGCTGCAAATCTGTGGCCTCTTTGTTCTCTTCTCACATTCAAACCGAAAAGCCTACATTTTAGATAATAGCAGCATTTAGTATGTGTTGTTGTATATATTGTAAAAAGCTGTTCCATTAAAATTCACCATAAATCTAGCAGGGTGTTACATCAATGAACAAATGAGCACACACCACATGAACACACACCACGGGTGGCTAAAGGAAGAGGGTAGATTTTTCCCAGCACTCCGGGGAACCTCATTACAGCAGGGAGTGGGTGTAGAAAGACGTGGCAGAGTGGGCATGTGAATAAAGCAGCATGGGGGCAAGATATTGGGTCCTCTTGCGTCAGTCTGTTTCCTCCTTATTAGTCACCTTGTGGTATTACATGTAAAACTGACCACAATGCTTAGATCACTGCTGTCTGCAATGACATTGGGCAGAGCAGTCTTTAGTGTGACACCGAGAAAGCTGTTCGGTGGCAAACTGCAAAAACAACACATTTGGTTCCTTAATTTTTAACTGCGTTGTGATGTCTGCCTCAGTTGTGTTGAATATGTGATGGACAGCACAAAGAACTCACAGACTTCTGTTAATCTTTGTCATGTTTTCGCTGAAGCAGAACCAAACCAGAGGGCCAAGCATGACAGGGGGTAAATAAAAGGTTTTTAACACAAGACATACTTAAAATTACCATGATTTTATTTATGTTTACCCCACAAAAAACACAACATAATGACATGAATGAAAAAGTCATAACATTAGTTCAGGCAAGCTCCTGACCTCACTGTTAGCTGATGACTTAGCTCATAAACATTGCTCTACCATGCCTTCATTTGTGGCATGTTTGCAAGCCACTTTGCAACCCTCCCTCACCTAAGCTCCTCTTCTTCATGCTGTGTCTCGCTTAATCAATATTATGTCTGTCTTTCACCAGCTTCAGAGAACCATACATAGATAAAAACTCCTGCAAATGGAGGTAAGACATTTTCCATTGACTAGTGGTGCTGTCTGAGCTATAAATATGCACATATTGTTGCTGCTTATGGTGCAAAGTTCACTGTCAGTGTGGGTGGTGGAATTTCCACATTACTGAATACTAGACTGCATGTTCCAAATACAGTAGGTCAAAAACTCTTGAACTTTAACATTAAGTTTAGAGGAGCACTGATTCCCTCAGTCACCAGGTGGATGTGAAAACTTCCTTATCAAAACCACGGCAGCACAGTCACAGATAGAGCCTGGTCACTCTGTGTGTGGTGTATTTAGAGAGCCACAAATGTCCAACATCAGTACAGAGCACAGGTTTGGACTGGTGGAACTTCTCCTACTTTCCAAGAGAAATCAGAAAGTGCAGTCCAGCGACCTCCCTCTTTCATTGGAATACAGCATTAATCGCGGCACAGAACCATTCTCTGCAGCGAAGGTCTGTCTTTCAAGTGAGATAATAATAAGCCACAGATCTGAATGGGTGGGACCGTAAGAAACGACATGAAGTCAAGGATTGTTTTATCGCGGGTTTCTATAAATGATCTTTAAAAGCCTTGACGTTCTGGTTTCTGTTTGCAAACAGTTTTGTTTCCCTCTAAAGTGATCCTGAAGCCGTCCCTTCACTACACAGAAATGGTTTACATTTATGGTTTCCCTACAGTTCGGTCTTATAAAGGGAATCCAAGGACAAAGACATCATTGTGCTGCCCACATTGTTTGATTGACAAGTGATTTCAAAACACACTCACTTACACACACATACACACAGCAATAAGTGCTAACCATCAAAGATTTTGCCAGAACAAAAAAAAAAACAACAACACAGGGATGTCACAGGTGAGAGCTTTAAAAGCTTACTTTGGTGTCGCGGGGAGCCGCTGATGTGAGTGCTTTGTGTAACAGGAATAGCAAGTCTTTAATGACTGACTTAAGTAATGTGATTCATTGCTTTTGACAGTCGTGTGCTGCTGCAAATCACACTATAGCAACCGGAGAGCGCACACACGTCTTAAAAGCCACCGACTGAACTTCTGCTTTCCAGCCCACGCAGAAGACAGACGACAGCTACTTAGCCTTTTCCAATTATGTCTTTAAGTTAATTGAAAGGGAACAACAAGCACATTTTAGTCTGTAGTCTTGAATTGATGGGCATTCTGCAACAGCAAGAACTATTAGAGCTTGTTTATGAAAATAGCACAAGAGTAATATCCATATTGTTCATAATATGTTTATCTTGTATAACATATACGGTTTGCTTTTACTACAAGGGAACCAGCAGCATGTGCCAGGCACTTAAAGCTAAGGTTTGGATGCATAAACAAGCATTTTCCCTGCTCTCTCTATTTGTGTGGTCGTGTGTATAGGGAGCTTTAAAGGGCTTTCATTCAGCCGCTCAGCTAATTTGATTTTAAATCTGGCAAGTGGCCGAGGAAATATACTGGCTGAGCTGTCATCTGGGGACCGACTCAAACCCTTGGAAATGAAAAGCAACCCAGGCTAACAGACTAAACCAGTGGATCCACAACCCGAGGTTAAGAGAGAGAGAATATACGCTGGTGCTGGAAGATGGAAGCAGTAACTCTGAGGTATCCCAGGTCGGGGAGATGTGGAAAGCCAAACCAGGGCCTTCTGATTCAGCTCAACCCAATGGCCTCTTGAAAAAAACCAATTACACCTTAATCTGCACAGGAGACGAAGGCGAGCAAGTTAACATGGTCATCCAAGCAATAAGAGCAAGGGGAAATTGGAAAATAAAATACTGATTGAATTATAGTGTGTGGGTAGTTTTCAACCGAGACATGACGGCCAATGTAACATCTTGAATCCTCTGTGGTGCCTAAGTTGGTTATATGAGCAGGGCTTTATAGTCGCTTTTAGGAAATGGTTATCATTATTGCTGCTCTCTTATCACTTTGGAACAGCTTAAAATTGCTAACTCATTTGTATTGTCAGTCAAAAAAAGATTGATTATGAAGTAATTCAAACATTTACACAACAAAGCTTGAAAAAAATAATTACAGCTGGTAATAAAAGCAATGCAATTCACTGAAGGTGTACGGCTTTGTATGCGAGAAAACCACTCAACTACTTCCTGTATCGACCCAGTCTGCTGCACCTGCTAATAAATCCTTTCGGAGTACTATGAATTCCCTGGATCGCACATTACAGTCAAAAAGAGATCCCCGCTTTTTATTAGAATGGGGAAAGATATGTTATAGCTCTTGGACTTATTTTTTTATGAAATATACAGCCGGTTCTTAATCCCAGGATGTCAGATACTGCTGGTTTGTGAAGCCGGTGACATCTCACAGATATGCATCCTTTGAAGTCTGTGCCATGACACAATGGTGAGACAGGTCTGCCTCTCTCGATTCGTAACATATCCACGCTTCTAAACGACCCCCCGGTGTCACATTTGACCGCACTGGGTAAGCATCACTTTTTCAAAGTGGAGGGGTAATGTTGTCACTGGGGATAATTTAACCCAGACCTGAGTGTTTTCCTCAAAGTCACCAAGTATATTTTGATTGCTTGAACCTAACCAAGTAAAGAGCCTGACTGTAGCCTGAGATCTCCCGGCATAGGATTGTTAGTGGTTCCAAAGGCTCGTTTGGTCACTAAGGGATGTGATTATTTTTTTGAATAAGGACTCTTTTATCTGTTAAATTGTTAAATTTCCTATTGTATTTATTTTTACCTTCAGCTTTTCATAATTACTTCCACAAAGGCGTTTAGGTGGTTGGTCGTGTTCGCATGCGTGTATGTCACCATTCTGTCCGTAAACACGATAGCTCAAATGTTTTCAATGAATTCTAATCAAACTTTGTAGGAGCGTTGAGCAGGCTCACATTAACAATCCATTACAATCTGACTTATATCCACCAATTTCCTTATGGTCAACTTAATGATTTATTGGTTAAAATGGACAACAAGTCTTATAATTTAGAAACAATGATTCTTGCAAGTGTTTTTCAACATGTTGAAAAGATAAAGATTTAAAATATCATGTATTAAATGTCAATATTTGCCCTCTGACCTGTTCTTCAAAGTCAATAGATTGATCTGAAGGTCAAACTGATAATAATGTGATAATAACAGAAGAACACTGTGGTAAAATATTATATATTAAGCTCAAGTTATTCATGTCCAGTTATTTACAAAACAATATCTATCATCCATTACCTGCTCCTGCATAATGTTTGTTTAATCAAATTAAACATCTGTTAAGCTACCCTAACCTGATTTTTACAGCACTACAAAATACTAAAATATGTTTACAAAGAACAACAAAATTACAATGAATATACACAGCAGGTAAAACAGAAAGCTGGTAGTTATTAATGACTGTCGAAGTACAGAAATTTCAATTAGTATGGCAAGTCTGGTTAAGACGATGGAAATATTACTTTAACATTCATCTGATGTGTATCTTAATAGATAGGAAAGTCAATTTATATTGTGAATATTTTTATGGCAAGGTTGTGTCTTAACTGTTTTTTTCACCCAGGGGTGTGCCAGCTAAAAGGGTTCCCAGGCTTCCTGAGTGCCTTTTAAAGGTTCCAGGTCACATCAAGTGATTGAAGACGGGACTGAATAACCATATTAGTTTTATTGTAGATTGTAAGTGATAGGCTAAGTGGGAAAATGTTTCATTTAAAAGTTGCTTTTATTTCTGCAGTAGTGATTTGATAGTAATAAAGATTATTACATGAGGTGTGTCTTTACTTTATTAGTTTAGTTTAACATGTAACCCTAGGTAATGGTATGGTTTGAGGGTCAATTAGCAACAGTCTTTAAAAGGCTGTCAGTTACCATCAGAGCCTGTATTTGGAACCACGTCCCACCATTGGGCTGTTTTATTTTGTGTATGTTTTGATGTTTGCTAATGTTGGTGAATAAACACCTGGTTGGTTTGCACCTCATCTCTGCCTCAGGTTTCCTATTTTAATCCAGGCGCTTAATAAGGCCATCCTAACGGGTCTGAAATGACCTCTCAGCTGAAACACTCCCCTGCCATCTCTCCAACCCCCTAATGTGGACTTTAACCTATGGTAAAAGTGGAGCATCACTCTGCGTCCTGTATTGATCTGCATAAAGGAGACTGTGTGCATATTGGAACTGTGTGCTACTCCAAACTGTGACTGTTTGGAATAGCATTCTTTTTTTTATAGAGGAAATATTTTTCCAGGAGTAGTTTGACATGCTTCCTCCAGTCATTTCAGATGCCTTTTCCCAGCCACTAATCTAGGATAACCACTACTGCTATTCTCCCTAAAGCACAAAGTTTGGTTTAAGTCAATGTTTAGGATCAATTAGTGCGTAATACCGTATTACACATGAGATTGAAGCATTTTAAAACTCAGGGTTTATGGGTGCAAGACAGATGGTGACATCTGTAAGTCAGTAATTACTCATGGAAAGCCTGGCATAACACAGTAAACAGGGCAAACCACACTCTGAATTGTTGTTTAAATTCAGCTAGAACTTTGTGTTCTTAGGTTTTGATCTCATAAGATGATTGAACCTATTCTGATGATGATTATTCCATATAAATGACATTCGTAGCTGTTCAACCCAATCAAAAACAAACTGTGGTTAAACCAAAGGGGATAAACTGTTCTTTAGGAGTTTATCATTGCCTCATCCGACATTGCTTTGTACAAATCTAACCAATCAAAACTTCCAACCACATGCAATAAACTGCCTTTGACAGCTGTTGACAGAAACGGTGGTGCTGACTGCACTGCACCCACAGTACTGCTGAAAATGTTTGCCCTTTGCATAAAAACAGGAGAGAAGCCAACAGGTTCCCTTTACAGCATAATGGATCAAATGAAAAGCTCAGAAAATGTCCAGGAAATGGTGCCTCCTTCGTGGAACATGTCCATGTTCTGGAAATTTCAAGGAAGTTTGTGTGTGTCTTGTTTTCATTCTTTCCTTTTCCCACCTTTTTGTTGGAAAGATTTGCCCACTAAAAACTTTGTGTTGCTCTTTACACTTGTAAACTGTAACTTACTTAGTGGGATGAGTAAAACGACGCCTGGCCATGAAGAAAATAAATAAATATAACTAGCTCAAATGGTTTAAACATATCACGGGCAGACTCTTTGGATTACAGAAAGAAAAAATTATGGCTCTGAGTAAAATGTCCATAGAAAAGTAGAAAGCTTGTGATACGGGCCTTTCATGCTCTCTCTACATTCATGTCTACTTCCTCAGCTCCTGCTCTAGTGGTCACTGAGCTCCAAGGCAACTTTGATGAATTAATCCAATAGAAGAAATTGGTCTTTCAAATATAAAGAGCACCTTCATTCTGGAAAGTAAGTCATGAAGAGAGGAAGGTAGAGGGGCACGAATCAGCATGAGAGGAGAGGTGAATGGACAGACCTGAAAGAAACTGACTACATGAGAGGGTGTATGTGTGTGTACTAGAGAAAGCCAAGAATGAAGACTGCTTTCGAGGTGGGATCTTCAGGACAGCTGAATTGTTAAAACACTAAGAACCAAACTCAAGGTCCAATATTTCTAGTCAGCCTATGTCCATAGTGGGCCTAATCCTGGATCCTGATAGAGCCATTACAGTGAAGAAACATAGGCTGCAAATCACGATTACAAGTCATTTGCAAATTGTCTATGTCACACAGTGGAAATTTGTGTTTTTATGTTTTATTGTACTGTGTATTGGTACACAGAGTATTGATTTTATTTGCATCACCTTATCCTGATATTTATATTGTGTGTTTTAGTGTTGTTGCACAATATTCTTTTAATCCACTGTGGACTAGGTGAACAATAGTAGGCACCTGTGGAGGTGGAGGTGTTCCCCGAGGCGGCCTATCAGCCGCCAAACTGACCTGTTAAAGAGGATGGTGGGCGCAGAGACAGGGATGAGATGCACGAAAAGTGAGCAGGAGGAAAAGAAACGCGTGCAAGCCAGCATGTGTCGAAGGACCTGCTGCCTGACTGTGGGGTGCCATGAGTCGTTCGGCGACGGACTGGCCAGTGGAACACGGTCCCGACGGCAGGAATAGCGACAGTGGGAGGCGAAGCGTGAAATCCACAGCAGGGCAGAGGTGTCCCTCTCCCTGCATCTGGCGGTGCTACGAGGGAGGCCATGTTCAGGTGTGGAGTGGGGCTGGACTGTGCAGTGACACGCCGTCAGGAGGAGACGGTCTGCGACAGGAGCCCCCTCCTTAGTCTTCTAGCTGGCGTGATTTCCAGAGGAATTCCTCTCCTGTTTCTTTTACAGATAAGGAACATTTGCCCGAGTGTGGCTGGACCGTGGGATTATGGGATTGTGGGGGGAATTTTAGCATATGGGAAACATTTGTTTAGCATTTGTTTTGATAGGGTATAGTTAGCGTATTGAGAATGCTTTTTTATTGTATAGGGGGATTTTAAACTGTATTTGTAATTCTGGTTGTGTCTTTTTTCCATGGAAATAAATGATGTGTTCAAGGCCGATTTAGTCTCTGTGCCCTGAGCGCTGACCCACTCACTCCCCTCCCCAGTTTTAGCAGCTACATCTACACAAAAGCAAAGCTAGGTACTACTTCAGAGGTACTACAGTATTTTACAGGTAACTGTCATGTTCATTCTGAGTTTAGCACAAATAGCTGGTTTTGGATTCTCTTCAGTTACAGGTAAGACTATCAAGGCTATCAAGACCATTGCTTGGACGCTGTGTTTATTTAAGAGGGACAGTTCAACCCAGTACTCCCCTGGACTGCAGGGATACTTATCCACCTGAGTGAGTTGGTGAGAGTCATCCAGTTTGGGAGGTATCTATAAAGGTGTTTGCCCTCGCTTTCAGTATACTGCAACAAAAGGCTAACTGCCTTGTTGTGCTCAAAGTGCCAAAAAGCACACGTGGAAAAACTCACAAAAATGAGCGGTTTATTCTGTCTCATCAAGGTTATAAATGCTTCCCTCTGCACAGAGATATATTTGTTGGATTTAGTTAGGTAGAATAAAAGTGTTCCCATGGAAAAGTGTTCAGAGAGAGGTTTATGGGTATGCTTTTGAGTAAAATATCTGGCATCATCAAGATGAGTGCCATCTAGCTGTATTATAAGGCGACTTGTCTACACAGGACATTTCCAAAAAGTCACACCAAAACAATCTAAATGTAAGTAAAAGCCAATTTTCATGTTTAAAGCTGTAGTTTAATGTTCTTTGAATCAACTTGCTTTGAATTTGCTTAATTAAAATTATGACTTTACATCATTTAAATGGGCTTTACAGTAATAAAGAAGCATATAGGAGCGAGAGGTTGATAATTGCACTCCTCGTCATGATAAAGTTCAGTTCTTTTGTATATAGCACCAATTCAGAACAACAGTTGCCTGAAGGCGTCACACATATGCGTCGGGCGATAGACCCTCACATATGTTTGCTCATGGCAAACATATGACAATGTACTAGCTGGCAGTTTATTACTAATTCAGAGACCTCCCTGGGGCAATTTCATGTTAGTTTTCTGCCCCAAGGAATGTCAAAGTCAAAATGTAAATTAAACCCCACTGACAAACAACGTCACATATAGTCGTATATTTCCAATCTGTTCAATTGTTCAAATCCATATAAACATTTGTTTGCAGTAACTCTGCAGTAACAAAAGAACTCGGATTACATGCATCACAGTTAAACACCTCTCTGTTCAGGATCTCTTAACACGGTGAAAAAACCCCCCAAAACTGATAAGTTTCAATTGAGCGTAAACTCAATCAGGGCAACTGAGATTGGCCTCGTGAGGATGAAGCAATGTGACAGGCCTAAAGAGGTTAGACACCAGGTTTATCCAATTACAGCTCGGCAATAAACAATCCCAGAAACCCTCTATCCCCCAATCGGCTCATTGCTCCCTCTCCCTCCTCACTCAGTTTGAAACTTGACCCACCATCTGTATCCATATACCGCTGACGGATGCCCTTGTGTTGAGCACTGACACTACTTGTGATGAGTGCGCAGGACTTACGCCTGCCAATCTGTGCAAGTAGCAAACAGCCCTCGGTGCCCCTGCACACTAAGCAAATATTCAGAGCCTCTGATGGCGTCGTTTTTTTTTTCCAGATTAGCGGAGAGCCGTCTGCAGATGATGATAATGAGACACTCTATTTCCCCTACTCTGGCCATTTGAGAGACAGTCAGACGGCCGGATAATCTGGTTTGCGCTGGGGGCCTCATCCATTGAGTCCCACCGTCGCGTTGACATTAGCACTAAGACGTATTAGCACATTAGCCTGAATGGGCGATGATGTGTTCTCAAGTCAGTTAAGCAGAGTATGATAGCGGCTATGTTATGGTTATGGTGATGGCTTTATGGAGTCTTTGACAACTCCATTGATCTCAAGACGCACCTGCTAATGCCTACAACCGAGTGTGCAAGAGAGAAAATAAAAGCCGGAGATTTGTGAGAATGATGGAATTTATAAAACACAACCACAGGCTGATGAAGATCGAGAATTTGCTTAATTAAAAGAGTTCAATAAAACATGCTAAAAAGAGAGATGTTAATGGGTAGAAATGTCCTGTGTTCTCGAGAATCGTACTCAAGACTATATATCAAGACTAAGTGAGCTGGTTTTAAAGCAGAAAGCTTTAAAGAAATCTGTTTTGATCCTAATTCTGCGGTCTGGATGTTCCTAGAAAGCATGAGCCCTGCAGTGTAGTCATTACATGCCACGGGCCATAGACACAGATCTATAAATGTTTGGTATTAAACGGACCCATTGATGGCCTGCCCTCACTCCCTTTGCTCCCGTTAATGGAGCTTTTATGAATCTCAGGCCTCATTTGTCTCTCATGGTTAGGGGCTTTCTGCAGTCTGAATTGTGTAATAATGGCAAACCCAATTTGCTTTGTGCTACGTTAATCTCAACACGCCCCTTCCCTCTCTTTCATGCTTCCCTAACTGCATTCAGCTCATTCATCAATGATTCTATTATCACTCTCTTCTTCCAACTGTGTGTGTGTGCGCGCGCATGTGTGTGTGTATTCATAAAATAAACCCAAATTATGCCACTCTACTCGTAACAGACAAGTAAAGCAACACTGATGAAATTTTGGAAGAAAGAAAAAATGCCATTAACGACGGAGCCATTATCTCCTTTAAAATTCCTTTTTTGTTCAACATAAACCAAAACATTTCCTCAAACAATTAGACCATTTTTAATGAATGTCTTTAAAAAACCCCGTAACAATGCCGACTCAGTAGGGCTACTATTTAAGCTGCCGGTTTTTGCAGGAAATTACTGATTGGGGTTAAAGCGCTCACATCTGTTTGGGGAATAGACATGCTGGTCTCAGCGCAGTTGCTTTGCCTGCATATGGAGAAAAAGAAAACACAAAGGAGTGACCTTTCCAACAACAGGCTTTTACGTTGCACAAATATCTTTTTGGTCCTCTTTTTCTCCGCACACAAACACCTTCTTTCATGTGGTAAAAAGATGCTCTGAATGAAAACATTCAGAGGATGCACAATTCTCTAAATTTGTTACTTTAATAGTGGAAAATATCAAAAGAGCTTGGTTTTCAATTATGTGTTTGGCATGTTTGGCTTTATTAGACTGCAGATAGTGTGGTTAGAGGAAATGAGTGCACAAAAAAAAGTTCCACAAACCAAATCAAATCATTAACGTTGCAGTTGTACGGTATGTTTCTTAATTATTCATCTGCCAGAGTACCCTGCTAAGGAAGTTTTTAATCTGGCTCTGAATTGCATTAAAACCCACACCCAGTGACAGAAGCTGATGGGTTCATGGAGAGTTGGTGTGAAAAAAATGTGGCGTGTCTCCAGTTTTTGGCCTAAGAACAATTTGTAAATCTCTTTCATGATAAAAGTGGCAGGCGAGTGAGAGGATAGAGTTTAGAGAGAAGTTTGAATCACCAAGGCCTGCAACCAATGAGTCGGTCCTTGGTATTCTGGGATGGGTTCCAGCCCATCCCAGAATCCCTCTTCTAAAAAAAAAAAAAAAAAAAAAAAAAAAAGGGGCAGGGATAGCTCAGTAGGTAGAGTGGTGGCCCCATGATCGGAAGGTCGGGGGTTCGATTACCCTGAACAGCTACCCTGAGGTACCCCTGAGCAAGGTACCGTCCCTGCACACTGCTCCCCGGGCGCCCAGTGGCTGCCCACTGCTTCACTGAGTGAATGGGTTAAATGCAGAGAGGGATTTTCCCCACGGGGACCAATAAAGTATGCTTTCTTCTATATGCACACCAGTTGAACAGCTGTACTTAAAGGGCCCACTGACTATATATATATATATTTATATATATATATAAAACACTTCTGAAACATAGTATATTGTTTTGCTATTAGAACCATAAAAGATACATATAGCAAGTGAAGTTTGGTATGAAAAGGTTCGAGGTGATGATTTCAGTTAAATAGCGGTCATTAGAGATCAGACAATACAAAGAGCAGCTTTGCTAGATGCCAGAAAACAAGAAGGAGCTTGTCATAAAATTTGGTATGGTGCGTGAATTTAGCCGAACCACCTTACAATTCTATACAAGTGTGTGTGCATATTTTACATCCTAATGAATAAAGCTCTGTGATAATCAATCTCTTCATCATGTAAATTAGGTACTGTATCTAGTATCAAGTATGTCTATCAAGTTGATTATCTTGATTTTAATGCATAAGACATTTATTCGCTTGATTCACAAATCCTCAAATGTGGACATGCTATCTTTGGAATTCAAGTTCATTTTACAGGTTGAACATTACTTTGACGGAATATCCTCTGTGTCTTGTTCAGTTTTTCCAACTCGACTATAACTCTGTCTGAGTGAGGCTGCCAGACATACCCCAAAAAATTAGGCAGACAAGTTGTATGAACCTGTGGGGTCCAAGCAAACAATTTACTGCCCTATTTAAAAAATAATCATAATATTTACCTTTAAAAGTGGTGCTGCAACTTGTCTATTGATTTTTTCATTTCCTCCATCATAGAGAGTGGTGGAAATTATTTTCATCAACTGTGTTGGTGTCTTGTTTTTTTGTGTTTATGGAGTTTTCTTTTTACAGTACATGGTTCTATTTTGTTGAGGCCTTAAAGGAGGTCATACACAGCAGAGCCCTGTTTTTGGAAGCGCAATGATCTGACCCTGCTGCTGACATCAGGGTCTGTGTTCAGGCATCTCTTATTTGCCTCTGTGGAGACCTTACAGCTATTTTATCTAATTCAGGAAGATAGGATGGGACCTCGCTTCTTCTTTAGATGAAAGGAGAGCGTTGTGTTCACCTTATCGAGAAGAGAGTACACTGGCAGAAAAGTATAAATGCACCCAGACTTCCTAGAAATGAGTCTTGCCACTTGACAGCCATCTTGGTAACACCCTAGAGCAGTTATTTAAGTGCTTATTTTCAACGGGGGAGCCATGGTTTTTATTTGATAAGTCACAAGGGCATAAAAACTATATGTTTAGAACCACTCAAATATCAGATTAAAAAAAAAACTTCAAAAGATAGGTGACATATCCTGAAAAGAGGTTTAAAAAGCAAATTATACTTCTGCTCACATGTGCACAGTTACACAACAGTACTGCTTCAGTGATTAAGGTCTTCAGTTTATCCCACCAAAGCACTTGAACAGAAGCCATGCTAATTCAGGCTATAAATACAGTAAGCCAAGAATAATGATAAGTACACATAATAGCTTCTTTTCAGTGATAACGGGTCGATAGGCCTGCCACCTCACACTCGATACATTTACTGTGCACATGAAGCGACACAGCTGGCTCATATGCCCCCCAGCCTGGTGTCTCAAAATACTTGAATTCTTCATTAAAAAAAAGGAATGTATTTTTTTTTATTAAGTTTTTCTTTTCATGACAGTCAGCACAACTTTGACACTTTGGTATATATTTATTATATGCATCATATGTGTTGTCATGACTCTTCAGGGGGATATCGTCCTGGCAACCGATAAAATGAAGCTTTAAAAACACCAGTGGCAACCAGTGTGCGGTGCATCTGGAACGTATTCACTGTCCGTTTCATTTGTTCCACGTTTTGTCATGTTACAGCCTTATTCCAAAATGGATTCAATTAATTTTTTTTTACCTCAAAGTTCTACACATAATAGCTCATAAACACAAGAAATACTAGAAAAAAATTATTGTAAATGTATGAAAAACAAAAATATAAAATGGACATACATTCACCATGGCACTCAAGTGCTTCCTGTTTCCACTGATCACCCATCAGATATTTCTACAACTCGACTGGAGTCCACCTGTGGTAAACTCAGTTAACTGGACTGATGTAGACACAAGAGTTACAAGGTAACAAATTCAAAATATTCATCTAAGAAAAGTAATTTACAATCAGGTAGCCTTGGTGAGGTCCAGATATGATCTTAGAGTGCTTTTCAGCTGTATAAATTACCTGCCTTGGTTTTGATTTATTTGACTCAATCCAGCTGCTAGTTACATGAACAGGTACAGTTGAGTGCTTTATCCAGCCACAGTGGGATCGCTCTCCCATGGAGAATCAAGTCGGCAGATTGACAATTTCTGTGGCTGCAGGTCAGACAAAACAGCCCCTGTGGCTCAAAACAAACCCACTTAGATTCTAGTCTTAGAGGGTGTTTTTTGTGTGACTATAATTCATATTAGCTTTACTTATCTCAGATTAGCTAATTCACAATTGAACTGGTAAAATCTAAAAGATGCCAAGGGACATAATTAAAATAGATGATTAAAAGCTAATATCTACCAATGAAGAAGAAAAGCACCTTTATTGTAGCGCACCAACTTCATATTAACATTTTTCCTGTCAGAAACAACCTTACAAATAAGCCAGAAAGGTGACATGAAGATTACATCATGGAATGAATCTTAAACATACAGCAAAATTGCCAAGAGTTATTATGAGTTGGATTCATAACACAAGCCTTCATTTACTTCTGCAAATCATGTATTATAATGTTACTAAGAGATAAAATGGGAGGCATAACATAAGAAACGTGGTTGTATGTAGACGTCAGACTGTAGCCAGGGGTTTTCAGGACTTATGTGCTTGATCCCTAAAGTCTTAATGCATGGAAATGCTGTGGAGAATGTCCTACGTGGACAGGATTGTGTTCAGGATCAAAGCCATTTGGAGTAAATTGTGATGGATCGGAATTTGCAAAGAGGCCTTGATCCTTTGTCGGCTTGTTTTGTGTACGCCTCATCACTATCTGTTTAAATACTGTAAAAGCACATTAGGCCACTGAGCTGTATATTAGCAGCACAGTGCAAAATCTAAACAATAAAAACAGGTCTGTCTGTGTATTTAGATGTTGATGCTAGCTGCTAACTTTCCAAGTCCGAAATGATATTAAAAAATTAATATCATTTGTATTTTTAATAAAAGTATGTACATGAAAGAGGGATGCCACCAGAATATTACACACTGGATCATGATGTCCCATTTTGAAGCTTAACTTGAACATTTAGCCACTGGTATCTTTTTCTCCCTCAGTGTTTTCTCCCTGTGCTGCGCACCATACCAAGATATCCAAAGTTCACAGTTATTGGATCATTTGGAAACGCCTTATTATTAATCTCTGGCTCTCTCCCTTCACTCCAAACTGCTTGCAGCAGATGGCTGCCGCTCTTTAAGCCTTTTTCTAGTGGAGGTTTCTTCCTTTTAAAAGGAAGTTTTTCCTTCCTACTCTCACCAAGTGCTTTGTGGGTTCTCTGTATTATTGTATTGTCTCTACCTCACAATATAAAGCCCTTTGAGGCGACAGCTGTTGTGCTATATAAACAAAACTGAAATGGGAAGAAATGTTTTTGTGACAGACTGCTAGTGAAGTCCCTAAAAGATACAATTTACATAATAAAATTTTTAAATGTATATTTTCTGTTACACGTAGACACAAAAGTGGTTAATTTCTTGAGTTAGGCGCATTTTTAAATGCTTGAATGATTCATATGTGACTCTTAAATTGCTCAACTAACACAAAACATTCCTCTGAAAATGATTAGGTATTACAACTGGATGAAAAATGAGTGAAACAAGCAGCCAATATCCAAGGAAAGCTTTGCAAACCCTCGGAGAACCTGGAGAACCACTGCTCAAGACTTTCAGAAATGACAAGAAAGTCTAGAAAGCAAAATGTAAAAAAAATAGGAGAAGGTGAAAACTACAATACTGTACGTGTATTTGTATAACTCTCAAATCTAGCTCAGTGGTGACAAAAGTTGTGCTTTACAATTTAAGTGTTTAGCAAGTTGAATTCTCAAAGAGGCTACTATTACAGATTACAAATACATTGTCCAGCTTCACTTCCTTTAGGTTATAGACTGTTGAACAAAAACACTACTACCTCCCAAAGGTGCACTTAAATATTTCTGTCAATGCTAAAAGAAAAAAAAGAAAACAGTTCAACGCACTGAGCCTGATGAAATCGTACAATCGTCTGTTAAAAGCAAATTAAACCAGCGTGGTATCTATACCGGCCTCCATTGATTCAACTACTTTTAAACTGTTGAACAGTAAAATCACTTTATCTTTTTTAAGCTTCGTGCTTTTTTATGCATGGTGCCAATGTGTTTTAAAGGTAAAATTACCACTTACATCATCAGCAGCAAGACACTTAAAATCACCACACTTGAATCAGGTCATGAGTACGAGCCAAAATGTCCCCACTTATGAAAATTTCTCATCTTTCTAATCTTGTTAGGACATTTGGTGCTCACTGGATAGAATTATAACAGTACACACATTTACTGAGTGCACATGAGGAGCGAGATTCACAAATGCGATTTGGACCAAATTAAAATGCCAGCACTGCCTGAGCATCTCAGTGCGTAGTACACAGTATGTATTTCAGAGAATGAGATAGGCAAACGATAAAAAAAAAAACGACTTTGAGAGAGGAGTAAAGAGAGCGTAGGAGTTTGTGTGAAGGAGAGAGCTTCATCTGTGCTGTGAAAACATGGCACAGAGAAAAGGAACAGCAAAAAAGAAAACAAGAGCGCGGAGGAAGAGAAGAAGGGGGGACAGGGCGGAGGACGAAGGGCGTACTGGGATATGCGAGTGAATGCCAACCGGACAGTTTTCGTTATTATACTCTACTAGCAGAGGCTGCCAAAACACCACCTACACACACACACACACTCACACAGATAGGTTCGCATACACATGAGGCACAAACAGTCTCGTACTTTGAGCATGTGTGTGTGAGTGTGCGAAGAGGAGAATTTGAAAGAGCGAGAAGTAGCTTGGGAGAAAAGGGGGAGGGATGAAGACGCCGAGGCCAGATTGCAGGAGCAGCTTTCCGAGCATATCTCAATTCGCTGGCTATATTGACGGCAGCGCACGCCACCGCACACTCCGTCTCTGTCACATTCTCCCTGCCTCTGTTCATCTCTCCCTCTGTCTCCATCTCACACGCACTCACATGCAAAAGATGGACCTCCGGCAATGTGCTGGGAAATGAAAAAGGCGGGAAAAGTGTGACCTTCGGTGGTCATTATTGAGCAACACAAATCTCAGTATAAGGGAAAATCATCTTATTGGATGTTTTTAGTCCTTACTTTGAAATGAAGCTGCTCTACAAGCGGACATAAGCTCATTGGCTAAGTTAAAGCTTGACGCAGAGTCAGAGATGTACAGTAGATTGGGCAGAGTTTATAAGTATGTATGTTTTCCGCTTTTAAGTTGAAATAAAAGGCAATTTTGCTTAGCATATGTGAAAGTACAGTGAAGGATGGCTAGACTCAGTAGGAATCAAACAACTTAAATAAATGGACACATCAAATGTGCCTTCTGAATTAGCTTATGGAAGCCTCTGCTGAATAACAAATCCCTCTCCACTCCTACTCAAACCAAGCAGGTCTGAGCATCACTGCTTTAATTTTAGCTAGGCTAGTGAGCAGGTAGCTTTTAGTATGTATTAGCTGGTGTGTTTACTATTAACTTGGGAAACCAGCTTTTTTTTGATGTGTGATTGTCTTTTTCATGTTTCAGGTTTATTTTATAACTGGTCACAGCTGCTGTTTGCCCTGAAGAAAGGAATCTTTTACCAGGCATCTTTCAAACCTACAGGTGGTGAGTGATACTTTTAAAACCTACCTAATTAAATGTCATTCTAGCCTTATCCGAGTTTCTGTTTATTTGAGACACTATCTCTGTGAATCCTCATAAATACAAAATTACTTGCACTCAGACAAGCACAAGCACGCCAAGGATATGTTGTCCAGTTGTCAGGAAGAAGCTACAATTTGTCACATAGGGAACAGAGAATAGGACCTGGGAGAGATGGACATCTGGAATGAAAACAGAGAGATGGAGGGGGAACAAAAGAGGGAAGGCAAATAGCGAGAAAGAGCGTGACAGGAAATGAAGACCTAGCTATAACACAGGCCCAGAGGGCATATAGCATTTAGCCATTTGTAATGTAAGCACAGAGACTCTCACTATCTGTGCAATGCAACAAGCTTGGCTGCATTCATTATTACAAAAAACAAGGTGGTTTAGAGTATGACCAAGACTGCTGGAGGGAGATTTTCACCTGCAATGAGCTAGTGTCGCAAGAAGCAGTGCAGCTGGGAATGTGCTTTATTCATGTGAACGAGGGGCAGTGATAGCAAAACATTATTAGTCCATACCAAATAAAGACAAGAAGCCTAAGTTACATCATTCTTTATACAGTAGCACACATTACTGAATTGTACACTTGCAATTTTAAGTTTAGTTTAACACTAGGTGGCAAAAAATTGCTGTTTTTTGGTTAAAATCCAAACATAAAAATCAACTTTGTAGCATTTAGAAAACATAAATATGCAAATTACCTACCAACTTGCACATTACACACAAAGGATTGTCATGCAGCTTGTTCTGTCGAAGGCATCTTCCTGTTTAAAGGGAGTTCTTCCTCCTCACTTTTGCCAAATGTTTGCTGGTAGGGAATACTTGGGATCTTTCTCTGGGTTGAGATATACACGTAAGATTTAATTGATGTATATTAAACATATAGTAAAACGTTTAAATGTATAATGCTATAGAAGAAACATTATCAACATTTAATCTTTACAGTAAGGAAAAACAGAAAAAGTGGGCTGTCGAAAAGAAATATAGACAGCCTTAGCTTGGATCATAAAATGTCTAAGAGAATATGCTTATTTTGATATGTATACAGTCTTGTGCAAAAGTCTCAAGTCTTTTTTTTTACCAACAGCCTGTTCCAAAAAACACATAATTTGTTCAAAATTCTTTCGCAACTCTCAGAAAAATGCCAGGGATGACACAGTTTGACAGACATAAAATAGCATTTCTGCACCAACATGATGATTCCCAAACAGCTATTAGTCGAAAACTTGGCATATCTCAGCATGGTGTGTAATGTGTGCTTAAAAAATTTGACAAATGGACAAGCAGAGGACAAAATAAGTGGCAGGCCTGAAAAGCTCCTTGCAGCAGATGAACAGCATCTGAAAGTCGTGTCCTCGAAACAAAAAAATGCTCAAAGTAGACCGGAGTGACGCAGATGGTCCTTTACAGCATCGGTCTCCAACCTTTTTTGAGCCACGGACCGGTTTATGCCCGACAATATTTTCACGGACCGGCCTTTAATGTGTCGCGGATAAATACAACAAAATAAAACTGGTACCGGTACAGAAAAAAAGAAGATTTATTTATAACACATGTGAAAAGACCGAGTTAACGATCAAAACGATAACATAATAACGCTGAAAACCGATAAAAACCCTGAAAACCAAACATTTGACACCTGAGCCTCAACTCTCGCGGCCCGGTACCAAACGATTCACGGACCGGTACCGGTCCGAGGGCCAGGATTTGGGGACCGCTGCTTTAGCTAATCGAGCTACTGTTAACCAGAAATAATTGTTAGACTTGCATGACTCTGCTTGCATGCTTGTGCATGTTTCAGTAAATGTCCATCCATTTCCCACTTTCCTAGTCATATAATTAAAAAACAAAAACAAAAAAAATCAAAAGACTTTTGCACAGATAGGCACAGATAGGTCAAACACACACCTATACAGATAGGTCAAAGACAAGTGTAAATTGGCTAAGTGGTGAATGCAATGGGAGCTTACAGCAACTTTGCAGAATAAAATTTTTAAAAATGGTTGCTGCCAGTGCTACCCCTCAGCCTGCTGGCTATAGAGTCTGTAGATCTTAATGGAGTGCACATGAGCCTTAGTGACTTTATTCACCATATCATTTCAAAAATAAATGGCTAAGTAAGAACAAGCAATAAGACATGCTAAAAATCACAAGTAAGATAAACTACTGAGAATACTTTTATGTTTTATGTTTGTTATTATTATGGTAAGAATTACAGTTAGACATTCCTTCATCATCATAGGGTTTTTCGACTAACAGTCTACTCAACTAGAAATCATGTTAGCTTTTATAAGTTACATCAGTGGTCCCCAACCCTGGGGGCATTGACCTGTCTGTGAGTCGTTTAGCACCAGGCCGTGAGAGTTGAGGCTCGGGTGTAAAATTCATGGTTTTCAGGGTTTTTATTGGTTTTTAGCGTCATTTTTTAAATCGTTGTTATCGATAACTCGGTTTCCCTGGGTCTTTTCCTGTGTGTTACGAATAAATCTTCTTTTTTTTGTACTGGTACTGGTTTTATTTTGTTTTTTTTTATCTGCGACACCTTGTTTATGTCCAACGAAAATATTGTTGGACGTAAACAGGTCCGTGACGCAAAAGGACTGCTGTGTTACAGGAAAAAACATTCAAAGGTGAGTCATGACTGTGACTAATTAGATGAGCTATTATATGTATATTCATCAATTCTTAGACCCATTTTACCTATCCCAAAAAAGGCCTGAAGGTTCGTACGTGAAACACCTTTCTAATGTTATTTTTGCTGTGTGGTCATAAAAGGAAAAGACATATTACTGGTATATTAGCCGTGTGTCATTTTACTTTAAACAACAGTTCTCGAGTTCTTGTATTCACAAATTTGGATTTCCACGCTGCCCACTGAGCAGGATGACAGCAATACCTCAAGTCTGTCAGGATGAGGAGTAAAAAGTATTTATTCTCAGTTGTATTTATTAATTCTGACTAGTATCAGCAAAACACAGCGCTTCAGTAGATTAGTTGATGGAACCTTGACTCAAAGGTCAGGGCACTGACAAAATAGCTAGCTATCATTTTTCTGTATAATGAGTATCGATGTCTAATTTAGCAATTTTTAATCTATTGGCCTAAGTCCAAACAGAAACTCAACCAAATTCCAGGGCTCAGTGTTCACTTAATTTTCTTTGTTTCACCCCGAGGCAAGATCTGAAGTTAAAAAAAAAAAAAACTAGGATAGAAAACGGTGTAATAAAAAGGCATACTTGGAGGCAGTCCAATCAAAATGGATGACTAATTGCATTAATCAGCCTGTTAACAGAAAATGACCGAATGCAATGGTTTTAGCTGAATGTAATTGTTATAGACAGTGTTGTTGTTAATGTATGTTTGGGGGCGTTGAACCCCGGAACCTTCAGAGGTTTTTCAGGGTTCTCCCTGCCGGAATGTTATGTGTGGGACAGTTTCCTGTATGTGTGCGACTAGCTGTGGTTGTTTCTAAAAGTGGTCAGTAAACGTCCTAAAACTGGCACTTGAGTTTCCGAGCATTTTTATCCTGAGGTTATAACAGTAATAATGAAACCCTTTAAATGTGCATACAGTAGCTCCACTGATTCAACCAGCAGAACAGTTAATCTGCTGCAGCACAGTTACTGTATGGCCTAGTTAGATAATATTTCAACCCATGTCAGGATCCACAGAGTGTTAAAATGTCCCGAACGTCTGTGTTAATATTTACAAAATGAAACTGTGTCACTGCTAAAAGGCATGTAATCTACTGCTTTTGCAGAATACTTCAAGCTGAACCATGACAAAGCTTGAAGGGGCATGAGTGTTTGAAACCTTAACTTGTTCAGAAGTGTAAATCAACTTCTTTTTTTTGTATGACTTTGCTTAAATTCATTTCTCATATGGCACGAGGACTCGAATTATGAAGCTGAACTGTTATTACTCTCGCATAAGAAGAAAGGACCAGAGGCAAAGTACAATGTAGATGAAATAAATTTAATTAAATTAAACTGTGGCCCGGTACAGAAACTGTACTCTAGAGCTTACACAAAGTACAACTCTGAGGAAACTTGGTTCAGAAAAAGGTCCACTGTGTGTTTGAGTCACATTTGTAAAAACTGAAAAAAATAAAAATAACCTTTTACCCAACTATAGTAGCGGGCATTTGGCTGGCATGGTTTGGCTTCCCTACTCATGCGTTACTACTCCCCAGTCACATTTATATGGGTTATATGATTTTGTGGCCTACCACTTGATGTCTGAGTCTCATTTAGTAGTGAGTAAATTTCTCAGCTGAACTTGTTGCACAGGTGGCATCTTATCACGGTGTCACGCTGGAATTCACTGAGGTGCAGAGAGCGACCTGTTCTTTCACAAATGTTTGCAGAAGCAGTCTGCATACCGAGTGCTTGGTTTTATACACCTGTGGCCATGTAAGTGCCTACTGTATTATACTGTACTCAAATGTAACACTGGACCAGTACTAGAGATCCATATATGCCGGCTTTTAGACCCATCTTACAGGCGTATAGTTAACTCGAGGTGAAAATAATCAAGTTGATTAAACCAACTCTGATTAGCTTTTCTAGAACTCAAAACTCAGATTTTCTCATCTCAGAATTTACAGCTATACTAACCGTTTGTTAAGCCTACTAACCAGAACTCTATTTTTCTAGTTGTCCACGAATTTGCAGTATGTAAAAAACATGGATGCAGCTTCTGTATCAGAAAAATGAAGCAGATGTGGAATTGCCTTTCATCCTTCCCTCTTAAAGATGAGATTTGATGACCTCCCTGTACCCCTTGATGACGACTTCTGACACCTCAGTATCTATTTATTTTCAGTATTCTTCCAAGGCTAGCCCTTGAAAGCTTAACCCCAATTCCTTTTCCTTTTGTCATATACAAAACTGTGAGACCAGCGACTTCATGTGTAAGAAAATGAGTAAATGTAGCGTGTTTTACTTTAAATTTAGCATGAATGCTAAAAAGACAAGAAAACTACCTTGTGATCAGGTCTACCATAAAAAATAGGTAACGTGCCCTTTTGACTATGCTTTGCACATCAAGATGATACAAATAGCTACCTTCATGTCAGAAACCTGCCCACACTCTCTTCAAACCACTATTTTTGTTTTTCAGTGGAGAAGGAAACGTGCATCAGAAAGGCTCGGCAGTCTATTTGGCTTTCCTTTGGTGTCAACACAACATGCTGCTCCTGTGCTAGATAAATGTACAGAGTTGTGGCAGGCTGCAGATTTGGCAGAGAATATCTCATGGCTTTAGATAAAAATAAATAACAGTAGAAATACAGGGTGCATTTACTGCTGCTCTGAGTCTAAAGATGCTAGGGACACAAAAAAAGAGAAAGAGTGAAAATATGGCCCCGGGGAGAGGAAAGTGAGCAATATACGGGAGCTCAGTGGAGCCTGCTGTTAGAGCCACAACCTTTACACCGTCCTCCCCTGGGACTGGTCAGGTGATGCCTGGTATCAATATTTAACACGCTACATCCTGACTGGACTTATGGCCGCATCAGAGGGAGACAAATGCACAAAGGCACAAAGACACACAGGTAATGGCACACATGAAAGTGCATTACAAAAGGTTTGCACGTACGCATACACATAAAAGGTCACAGTGAGGCTCCACATTTATCCTTTTGAACCAAGTTAACCGAGTCGCCACTGTAATGGGAAAACAGACATATTAATGCAACAATTTACTAAAAAAATAAAAAAGAATAAAATAAGATCAACATGAGTATGTGAAATCTTTTATGCAGCTGGAGGAATGATTTGTGATTTTTCTTTTTCATTTTTCACCACATAACAGTTGAACTGTTTTTTTTAAAAAACCCCGTCTATTAAAACAATTGTTTTTATTTTAATTTGGTAATTTCTATCAAGTCTTACCCAAAGGTCCATTCGGTGGCTATTTATGGTCATTTTACATGACTGTTCACTGATCCCAAAGGTTCAGAAGTGAACTGGAACATCTCTGTGCTCATGTAGTGAGGAATGTGGTCTTTTTTAAATTTATTTGTTTTTTAAACGTTATTTCTGTCTGATCATAGCAACAAGGGCAGTATTTAGATAAAAAGGTAGAATAAGTTACCAACTAATACTAGCTTGATGTAAGTTGCATCATAAATGGTAGAGGTACAATGCACGGACATATATCAGGTAATTAGATTATCCATAAAGGCCAAAAACATTCTTTTTTTAACAGACTACAAATATGCCTGTAATGCTGTAACACTGGCCATTTTAACATGAGACTCTACAGAGTTGACTCAGTATTTGAAGAAGCCTCAAGTGGCTAATAGAAGAACTGCAGGTTTTCCTCACTTAAACATGAAGCTCATTTTTCATCTCTGGAGGCTGCTGCTTAGCTAAACATTTTCCCCCCTGTTCTGCATTCCTATTCACAATCATGCCCTTGATTTGTCTTTATATTAGTCAACACTGCTCTCACTGTGAGTTCAGACCAGGTCTCCCTATCGTGCTACATACCCTGTCTAAAGTTGAGTAATGAGTAATCCTGTTAAATAACAGTGATCTCAATGCTGATTAAAATAATCGTGATATTCATGATTATGACTTTTGCCATAACAGAGCTGCCCTATTTTAATGCAAAAAAAGGATAAAATCCCAATTAAGTGTTAAACTTTAGCAGAGATTGTGAATTAGAATAAGGACAAATCGTTTCTTTGCTGATAAAGATCAGATAATAAGACAGGAATCTTGAGAAGTGCTTTTAAAAGGAAAAACAAGCAGACTGACATCATCGTTCTGGCCCCTAGACATACGCAAACTGCTGAATTTTTTCATTATAAAAATGGGTAGAAGTGACAGTGGAAATGATCATTAGTTGTAGTCATGCTTATGATTTGTCATTCTGATTTTCATGCTGGTTATTACATAATTAATCTCGTTGTTTAACTAAATGAGTCAGTGATGTGGAAAAATATTTAGTTTTATAGCCTCTAGCAAAAGTAAAAAGTCCAGTTAAGTGCTGTCACCCAGTTCTTTGTGATCCTGAATTTCTCCGACTCCCATCCTTTCTGTAATTTGTGCAATCAGCCATGCCTGTCCCATCAAAACGGCATCACACTCAGCTGCGCATTACTGTCCTGTTGGACTGTTTGCTCAGTCAAAGCAGGACTTTGAAGGCTTCCTCCTAAGTTAATGGCCCAGTTAAGGAAGCGACGCCTGCTGTTTTTAGATGCTGTCCAGAAAACGATGCTGACAGGAGCCTTGTTTTACCTCATTTCATCTCATTTGAAGCTCATGTCCTCATTATGTCAGCGCTGCGATGGAGCTGTAAATAAAGGTGGAGGAACAGACAACAAGAGACAGAGGTAAAAGAAGAGACTTTGTGTCCTGTGGCTTTCAAAATACAAAGGCTTCAATCAGGATATGAGCTCTAATTTGCCAGGACCTGTCAAGCTGGTGCAATCGCTCACACTCTGAAATGCACACTCAAACACACACACACGCCATCTATAAAAACACAAGGATGCACAAAGACGGAGCCAAGAATGCAAGTACCCCAGGGCACTGCTGTACATTTATATATATATATATATATATATATATATATATATATATATATATATATATATATATATATATATAAGTATATATAAAAGTGTGAGGGTTTTGTTATGTTCCAGTGCCTTGTTCCCGTGCCATGGCTTCGTTGTTTTAAATCTCTCAGTGTGTTAGCCCGTGTGTCTTCTAACCATTCTGATTTCCAGTGTTTTCATTGCCTCACTAAGCTCCAGCAGATGTTTCTCTGCTTTTCTAAAGACCTTCTCAGCAGCCTGGGCGGAATATCAGAATACCTCTTCCTAATCCACTTTACCCACTAATCCCTGCTCCGTAGACCTGTTGGCTTGCTTTTTATACAACACTAGTTCTTTCTCGCTCTCTCCACCATTCACCGGGGGTCTTAGTGAGATCACTATCGAGGAAACCGGCAGAATTAGTTTGCGTCAACGGGCCAGGGGAAGGATCTTGCTGAAGCTTGATTTACTGATATTCAGAGGAAGTGGAATTGATCGGAGGCTGAGGGGCCCGGTCCACTGTCTGCTGGGGCTTTACAGGAGTGAGTTAACGTTTCCCATTCCACTGTTGGCCCACCGAAGGGATGGGGACTGGATTTAGCTGCCTGACAAAAGCTTGAGAGGGCTGTGATATGTCATCTGCTGCTGTGGGATACAAGGGGATATTCACAGACACAGTGTAAATAAATGCAAAAGGAACAGCTAGTACTGGAGACGCAGCACAGACAACCCACATCCCACAAGCCTGAATGAATGAATGACTGGAGGGTGAGATTTGATTCAGGTGACTGGCAGTGGGACATCTGCAGGAGGAGAGGGACAGAATTAAGCTAACTGGTGCATTTCAGTGCTTGTATTCTCCGAGCACATGTAGTCAGGGGGGCAGAATCTATGGACTGAATCACTCAGTAGAGGTTGACAAATGGCCAACCTAATTTTTCTGGTCAACTGTCCAAACTGCTGCAGCCTGAGGAGGACTTGGCTGGACTCCACCCAAAAGTGTTTGTAGCACTCATTTAAACACCATTATTTCCTGTAGTGCAGCGGTAGCAGACTCATTTTAGTTCATGGGCTCAGTTTGTCTCAAGTAAGCCAAACCAGAAAAAACATCACCAAGAAACGCTGCTTTCATGTTTCCTAAAATCGGACCTTTTATGCCTGTCTGGATTTTCTATTTCTGTCACTTTGTCTGCTAGGTTTCCTACATTTTCTACTTTCTCTAACAAATGTCAGTGATGCTGGTTATGAACAATAAAAATGAAACGCTAGACCAGAAAACAGGACCCAGGCAAGTTTTCCAGATTTAATATGATTCAGTTTTATTCATACAGTTCCAAATCACAGCAGCGATCACCTCAAGGTGGTTAATGTTTTAAGGTAAAGACAAAAATGCAGATAATTCCACATGAGCCCAGTGTCAGGATGATATGGTGGCCCTGAGAGGCCAAACGGACTGCAACTTAAGAAAACACCAGCAATAAGAAAAACACTGCAAAAGCACACAAACACAACGGAAATAGGAAAAACGACAATGGAAATAGGAAAAAAGAAAACAGAAATAGGAAAAAACAGATTTCCAAAAGCACAAGGGAAGTGTTTCTGGGGGAACAATAACCCGACGGACCAGTTGCAGGAACCCAAAACATAGAAGGTGTGTTTCTATCATGATTCATATAATACTGATGACGGATTTTTGGGCTAATAGGCTAACACACTTACCTCTCATCTTTTCTTTCCTCACAAAGATAGATCCTCCACTTCTTTTAAGTGTCTCCCAGTGCAATTCTTCGCATAATTTGATTCCTGCAACTTGTCCGTCGGGTTATTGTCTCCCCAGAAACACTTCCCTTGTGCTTTTGGAAATCATTTTTTTCCTATTTCTGTTTTCTTTTTTTCTGCTCAGCTCTCACACAGCGGCTCAGCTATGCTCCAATCCCTCCATATTGTGGCCAATCACATGCAAGGATATAGGATAATATCATTATGTGAAAACAGAGAGGGTGAGAGATGCGACAGTCAAGTGGAGTGTGTGTCTGTCCTCTCATTAAGTGAGTGAGACAGTAGACAGCGGTGAGGAGGGCTGTGCGAGTGCATCGCAAAAACACATAAACATGCCTGACACTGGTCTCGATACCCTCTGGTCTTGGTATTGTCTAGGTCTTGGTTTAGACAGTCTTGACTACAAGTCTAGCAGGTGGGTCAGCCAGGTATCACACTCCAGAGAACTACTGGCTGCGTCCATTCGTACATGGGGCCTTTTTAAAACAGGAATTTTCTGCTTTGGTTTTGAGGAATAGTTCTCATGAAAATGCAAAGAAAAATCTCAACAAAGCCTGGCTCAGACTGGTGACTGCTTCTTCATGCCGTAACTAAATGGACTGGTTCTTATGTAGAGCTGTTCTACTCTAGTTGAGAAATCAAACCACTTTATTCAACATGCCTGATTTACCCAAGCACTTTTTTCTATATCTAAATGCTTTCTAACATTTACACTCCAATGATGGGAGCAACTCAGGACACAGTATCTTGTTCATGGAAACTCTGGCATGCAGACTGGAGCAGCCAGTCTGACCTCCTGAGCCACAGCTTCCCCACTGTAGTGGGGACATGCACTGTCAGGTTTTTTTTTTTTTTAATTCTCATGTTTAGTTGTGAGCAATAATGATCATTTGTTGTCTCACAACCATTTGAATGTAATTTATGTGAAACCTGGAACAAAAGAGCTGCTGAACCGGGAGCAAAAAACTGAATTTCTGTTACATTTGTGCCCCAAGCAATTTGGCGTCCTTCTTTGCATGCTTTAAACATCACATGGGTTTGCTCATTGAGCCATACTGTGTTATCATGAGGTTAAATCCTGAGCTGGCTCTGCCATACTTGTTATGGTTGACTGCAACATAGGAATATGTTGTTGTTGTTGTTTTTAACAATCAAACTTTATATCCAATGATGACACATTACACATTACATTTTTACCTGTTTTTTGTCCTCAACTTACAAACTGATCACAACTGAGATGTAGATGGTTTTTTGGTTTAACAGGTGGCCTCCATCTATTACATACTAAAACTAGTGATAAGGACTACTTTGAGAGAATTTGAGGTTTGGGACACCCTCAGCTCACACAAGGAAACTATGAGGTTTAGAAAATAAATGGAAAAAACAAGTTAATAATTCAAGGCCAACAAGCACAAAGTTAAATTCAAGTACTAAATTTTGTATTGCATGTTCTAGTCAAGTCATTTATTAACTGGCTGCCCTGCCAAAGACATTTATACTATAGCTTTACCTAATAGTTTTGGATCTAGTTGAGATTGGGGAGGATAGAAACATGTTACCAGTAAAAAGTCCAGGCAAAACCTTGTGACAGATTCATGGTTGGGCCCCACTTGTCCTGAGAGAGAAATCAATCAGAAGGTCAAGTCAGTAATAAATTGTTATGAATAATAAGCTGAATCCTGTGAGGGAGCATTTCTGTCCTGTAGAGCTGTCTTTCAGGACGTGACCCGAGGACACAAGGGCTCACTAAATGGTTTGCTAAGTATGAAAACCATCTGAATTATATTCCACGGTCTTCACAATCAATAGAGTATCAACCAAAACTGAACTACCTGCTGCTCTACACAACCGTCTTTCTGGGAATACTTTTTGAAATAGTAGCACTCATTCCTCCAGTGGAGTTACACAAACTCGGCAAATGAATTACAAAGCACTTTAAAGCTCGTCTCATGGCACAAGGTGGACTAACGATTTACCAACACACTTTACACTGGTTTTCCTTTTATTGACTCACCACTCTGTAGATTTAAGTTAGTGTTGACTTGTTACCTTTTTTGTTTTGTTGTTGACCCTTGAGTTCTTGCTTCTGATGACACAGCTTTCAGAAACATTAGCTGAGTACTTGAGGTTTCTATATTTGCTTGTCTTTTACTGATTGCCTGAAAATAGCTGCTTTTCATAGTTACCTTTTGTGACATGTGGCAAATAAGTGATTTATAGTAACACAGCCTAGCAACAGCAATGGGGGCAAAAGCGAGGGCAGTTGCCACCTAAATTTTCATCTTCTGCCTGTTTCCTCAGGTCCATTGCATTCAGGTGCTTCCAAACTTTCCCTGCAGAATAAATGCAACGCAATCAAATGTAAATGTTAACATCTCATAGCAATTAGCCAGAGTATATTTCTGCTCAAATTTGAGCAATGAAAGATGAATGTTTCAGCTAAATTTATCCCATCTTTTGTCGAAATTAAGCAGAATGAGATATCAAAACAGCCGATAGCTGGAACTTAAGGGTTTAAATGCCAGCATGTTCTGCATATCAGAGTAATCTGTAGGTTTTCTGTTTGTACCATGCTATTTTCTCACTTTGTCTCTTAGCAACGGGCACTTTGTCAGCCGTGTCAAAGCAGTCAGTATGAGGTGTTACGACAAGGTGTGGGCAGCCGACATGTCTTTAACGGAGGAAGTTTGATTCTCTGAGGTTTTAATCCTCATTAGAGATCAAAAACAAGCAAGACAACACTCCCAGTTAACTTCATCACCAGCTGACACGGGCTTCTTTCCAGCAGAGTTGCTTATGAGTCACAGAAGTCCATTTTTGATTTAAGGTTCTGAGGAAGTTAGCGTGGTTCAAACCAACATCATTATGCTCATTTCTAGATGTATTACTCATAAATTACGGGATAGTGTGCAACTTAGTAATTTATGGTAGCATAGATTCATAGTGTACCTGTCACAATCTCCCATGACTGAATAATAATTATTCATTTTTTGCTGTATAAAACAAAGCAATGAATCACATTTATCTCAGTCTCAGTCAACAAAAGATGGTAACAATTATACCTACATACATTTTGGGGGAAATTCACAGTTATTAATAACTACATCAATAGCTACATCAATGTTTTCAAGAACTAAAATGTACAAATTGCACTTTAAGGTTGTTCAAGTTTTCCAGGCAGCCACATTCAGTCCACAAACTGGCCCGTATAACGCTGACCCTCATACAGATGTTTATGCATGACCCCTGATTCGTCAAGAACTACCATCAAATGGCTAATCTAACACCAATGATGGACTAGGCCAACCCCAAATTACTGATATACTTGTCCAATTGCCCAGTATTTCACCTCCTAGTGCTGTCTCTCTTCTAAAGTCAGAGAACCACCTGAGAGTAGTGTTGAAGCAATCAGGCTTTCACGGAAACACGTATAGGCGGTTTTTGATATACCAATTTCCAAAGGCTCATAAATTCAAAGTGTCCATTGTACCCCTCCATCCTGACAGTAAGGAAAGTGACTGAATAAAACTGGAAACTTCCTTCAATCCTAAAGTACTCCTTGAAATCACTTTACTACAATATTCTGAAAAATACCACCCATTTTGTTCTCAAACACAAGCCGAATGGCAGTCTAACTTTAAGAAAAAAAAATGTGTGCAAAGAAAGTTATGTAAGTCAGCGGACATTTAAATTGTTAAGTGTAGAAATGTTGTCGAACAATGCAAAAGAAAGGAATCTGATAACCTTCCTTGCAGTTCTATACATAACATTTTCATGTGGATCCTTTTTTACTCTGAAAAAAAGCTTACTTCAAGCCAACCATTGCAAGGACACCTTTTTCATATTTCAGTCTTTCCATTCATTTGAAGCTCACTCAAAATTTCATTTGACAGTTGGACCGAGGCAGAACTGGTGAGAGGGAGAGAGACTGGCATCTGACAGGCGGTGATGGACCAAGATCCCAGAGAGAGGCAGAGGGTGAGAAGCAAAAGAAGGGTGGAGGGATGACGAAGCTGAGAGGCAGATGGAGACTCTCTCCCTGCGCTCTCTCCCTGGGGAGACAAACAGCCGATCTGAACTACAGAGAGAAAGTGATGGAAATAAAACAGAGGGAGAGGGAATATAAAGAAATGCCAAGTGATTTTTTTCTCTTTTTTTTTGAGTCCCCGGTATCTTATACTAAACATTTATACTAAACATTTCAGCAAACTACAATAGTTTTCTACCTGTAAAATAGTCACTCAGAAGGTAAAAAGTGAAAGAAAGATCCAAAGATTAGTTGTGCTGTTTTTAATAAAATATGGTGCTATGGCTCTCAGGCATCTCCGAAAGCGTTAGAGCACTTATGCAAATATGTGATGTCTTGATGAATCAAGCAGATATTTGAAGTTTACACAGCACCATTCTCGCATGAAAATATCTTAAAAGTTTATTTTGTGATCCAGAAAGAGTAATATTTCAAACTCCGCCACTCTGTGTTCCTCCGCCACTGCCTTATTTGAGTTTTGGACGAAATGGATACTGGGATATTGCATTTCGTCATTTCGAGCTGATTGGAGACCAGAACAGCCAATCAGATTTTTTTGTATCCAAGTCTGTGATTGGCTGGTTTTGTGGCACAAATATAACGGTCTAGAGAAAGACTTGAGTGTGCATGGTCAGAAAGGTTGAGAGCGTGAGCAACACATTGCGAGCAAGCGCAAATGAAAAAACTGAGTGAGAGGGGCTGCTATTGTGCGTGTGTGTGTGTGTGGATAATAGCAAACACTGAAATACATTTTTTGAACGCAGGAATGAATTTTGTTCACTCAAATTCAGCTTTTCTTTGCTCAAAATAAATTTCTCCTCAAAATACAACACTTGCACCTGCAAACTTTTTTTTACGTGCGCTCAATTTTTTTTACGTGCGCTCAGAATAGTGCCACAAAAATAACGCCATAGTTGGGGAATACACATCTTTCCTGGAGACTTATTGAAGGTTGCCAACCGGGCTCTAGAGCCCATGCGACTGAGGCATTATAGGGATTCCTGTAAAATGTGTAAAAATAACAATTTGTTTGACCTCACAGCAACACGGCGAATCTTCACAGAGCTGCTAACATGGCATAACTCTTAGTCTCGTTCTGTTGTTTGACTAAATTTGCCCCTTTAAGGTATTTTTGGGGCTTCTGTAAGAGTGGAAGTTGAGAGAGGACACACATGTGGAAAATAATGAAAAGCAATGATGTGTTTTACAACTGCAAGCAAAGGGAGAAAAGATGAAAAAAAATATGAGGACAGAAACTGACAATATAAAGGAAAAGAGAACTAAAAGAAGACACAAAGGAAAAACAAAGCAAAGGCAAAGAAAGAGGAGGGTTGAGCACAGGCTTCCACTGAATGGTAATTAAAGGGGAAAATGTCATTAATTAGCAAACAGGCCAGCTGTGGCGCTCTTTAAAGCTCTGCTTCCTAACATTAAATATAGATTACAGGACATGCAGAACACACACACACATACGTAGAGACAAAATAACAGTGATGCACAGATCTAATTAGTGGGATTGATTTTCTCTAACCCCAGTGGAGAGACAGCAATAGGAGAGTGAGATTCTCCAAATGCCACTCCTCTGCAGGAATCCTCTCGCTCTGGGGGTATGAAATGAAAGACAAACTGACAGAAAAAAAGAAAGAAATGGGAGAATGGTGAGAAGGAAAAGGGGAAGGGGAAGATAGGCAGGCAGCTGTCGGTAGACAGAAAAAGCAGTAAGGAAATAAATAAAACCAAGAGGGAAGAAAGTTGGGAGGGAAGGGCAGGAGGAAGACTCAGAGTGGCCTTTAGATTACATGAGTGCGGGGAATAGACCTCACAGCCATGACAATATCAGTGATTTGGCCAAAAGTTTTATATGGTACTCCAAATTATTATTTCTCAGTCATCAAGGTAAGGTTTTAATCAACAGTAAGTTATATTCTTATCCCTAAAAGCCAAGTCTTTACCCTCCAGCTGTCTGTTAAAATTATATCGTCATAACCATCAGACGTCCTCAGAGTGATGCTTGTCAAACTAGGATAGTAAAATACTCCCCCTCACACACAAACATATCATCACAATGAAAGGAATGGTGGCTGGTAAACACAAAATTTGGAGTTCTGCAGCACTTTCTGAATTTTTTTTTTTTTTTTTACAAAACTCTAACAGCCACTAAAGATAATTTGACCTTTTAGGCTTACTAAGGTGAATACTAAAGTGAATACTTACTAAAGTGTGTTAAATGAGATGCAGAAAATCTACAAGAACAAAGACATCTTTTTTCTTTTACCAACTTTCTGTATATTATTTGCACAAACAGCAACAAAAGTGTTTACAATGAGAACTTTTTCCTCTGAGTCATCCCAGGCCGCTCCCTTCTTGTTGTCTGTCAATGCGATGGGATGCTAAACAACCTCCCCTTTCCCCTCTGCAGCATAACAATCTGCTGAAAATAGCCTCCTATTTACAAGGGTATTAATAGTATTTCCACTGCTCTCATACAGTTGAAGGGCATTTGTTTGTGTTATTAATAGTTAGGCCTTTGCTGGTTCTGCTTAGATGCTTGGTAAATAAACCCAATCTCTGTGTTAACTGCTGTGAGACTTTGTATGTTCAAACAAATACACACTGTGCCCATTTTTTTGCACTGTGTGCTCAAAATCCAGCAGCCAATTGTGTGTGTGTTATCAACACAGCATTTCAGTCCATTCAGGGACTTTCGAATGACACCAAAAACTATCGCTGAAGACATCTATCAGTCATTAAATGAATAGTGACATGAAGTATGTGGAAAACAAAAAACAGACATAGACACATTATAAATGGCAGCTTTTGTAGATGTAGATGAAAACCTGTGACACTGGGTTTTACCTTGAGATACTAAAACGTACATAAAAAGGGAATGAAGACAGAACACGTTTTTTCTTGGTTTGCTATAAAAAATAATGGTGAAAATGGCAGGAATGGCATCATTTGGCAAAAGAGATGTACTAGAAATGATCTTGAGCACAAAGAAACTCTTTCTGTTTTACTGTTTGCCCAACACATGGTAGATAAATATAGATATAGAATGGTACAGGAACATAGCAGCAGTTCAGTGTTGCTGTATTTTCACATAGCTGAGCTCAAGATCAGATAAATGACTAACATGCAGATGTTTAGCAGGTATAATATTAAAATTAAGCATGTTAGCACGCTAATATTTGGTAATTAGCATAAGTGATGCGTTTGCTAAACAGCTGAGGCACATTGGAATGTCATAAATCTTGCAGGTATTTTCACAAACAATAGTATCACATACACATTCAAATTTTGACTAATGGGTTGATCCGGAGTTACAAGATTAAACCAGTGTAAAAAATTACCCTTAAGAAAAATCAAATAAAAACAAAGCTACGTATATAAAAGACAGGCATAGGGTCTGTGTTTGCAGCCAGTGCATATATTTACCTGCAAAATACCCAGACTATGGCCTCACAGAGCTACAGTCATAATTGCTAATTTTAACTTTTATTTAATGCAGCATAGACTTTTTTGTTTTGTTTTTTCAAATAGTCTAATTGAAAATAAAATACATAATACGGTAGGTTAGAATTAAGGCTTGACCATCATGCATTTGTCAAGTCATCATCATATGCATGCATGCAGTGTCTTTACTTATGAAGTGTGGGCACCTATGTAGTTCAGTCATGTGACTATTTCAACATTTAGTTATGGTTTTCACTTCCTGCTTTATATTATGATAGTTTGTTGTCTCGTGTTTATTTTCACCCCTCTGTTTTATTTTCTTTGATTATCTTTACCTATCCAGCGCCGGGGGAGCAGTGTGTAGGGACAGTATTGCTCAGAGGTACCTCAGAGCACCCGTTCAGTGGATTCGATAATAGTTACCAGAAGTTACAAGTTACACTCCTATCAGTGGTTGCTTTTGATATGCTTAGTGTTTTCACAAATCCTGAGAAAACCGTTTTCCTACAATGCACCCTGAATGTGTAATAATTTGCAGTAAGGCCTAAACTGAAACATACCTATATCTCTTGGTGAATTTACAACCATCATAAGCAATGTGGTGAAGGACACATTCTTGAAAAGCCACTAGAGTATTATGTTGTGAGTATTTGTATGTATTTTATACATTTTATGTTATATTGAGGACATTTTTGAGATTTGTTTCTGGTTGTTAGCTTGGTCAGGTTTCTTTTATAAAAGAAATGGGGCTTCTTGCTTAAAAAAATGGACAAATAATGAAATAAAGACAAGTTGCAAACATACACATGGTTCATCTCTACAAACATCTGAAAAAAAAACCAAAACTTCAGCGTGGGCATTAAGGTGAAGCATCAAGTAAGTTTTGCATGTGCTGTAGGACATAAGGAATAAAGATAAATCCCTCATACGTGGAGATCTTAGGCACTACAGAATAAAATTACTCCTCCCTCAGTTAAAGTATGTTTTCACTCCCAGAAACATTATTGACATTTCCTGGGTACAAGATAATTCTTTCTTTAATATGCTACTCAAACCAGGTGATTGCATGCAAGTGTTTCTGTATGTGTGAGAGTGTGAGAGAGTGTTGGTGGTAGCGCAGTAGCTCCCAGGCTAACAGACTCTACTGCACTGTGGGAAAACAGGAGGCTTTTGTCTTCTTTCATGGTTTACAGCACTCTTTCGCTGCTCTATCGATCCTTCCCTCCATCTCTCCCACACACTTGGCCCCATCCCCATACCACGGTGATGTGTGTGAGTGTGTGGGAGAGGTACAACTCGGTTTTTTCCATCTCTTGCATGCTCACTGCTATTTACCTCTCAGAAATAGTTTCCCATTGAACAAGATAGCACTCAGTAATGTGCAGGCTTAAACAAAAAATAAAGCTTTGCTCATTAATCTTTAATATCACAGTTTATATGTGTGTTATTACAAGGAAGCTGGCGCTAGGGTAATGATCACAAGGTTCACAAAGTCAGTATGGTGTTTTATTTTTCTTTTATTACCACATTACCAATATCTCTGGTGTTAGAGTCTGATAGGTCACCAAAATGATTGTGCTTTTAGCACCTTGAAGCATGACTGTGCACAAAATATTCTAAACCAATCCATTTATCCATTTAGGAGAAAATGTGTTAAACAATTGAACAGAGAGACAAATAGAAGAGGAAACATTATGTCTTCTACAGGCAGTAAATAAGAGAGAAAACCAAGCTACTGGTGGTCAAGGTTATTTAACAAACAGAATGGGAAAGTACACATGTAAACATTACTTGTCAACTATGATGCTGTGAGATTATTATATTATCTTATGCCATGTTATACCCCTGATTAAGATTGCGAAATTATTATGTAGTTTTAGTTTGCATTATTCTCCTGAATTAGAAGAAGGTGATAACTATTACATTTGTTAAACTGATTTGTATTAAATTCGACTGCTGATTTATTGTGAGTGGATGATATTGTTTTATGATGCATTATACTGCTGAGTTATAAGAAATACTGTTTTCAGATAGTCATCGCCTTATTTGTCTGATTAGAAAAGAACACAACATACTGCACAGGAAGCCAAGGTCATAACTTAGGCTCACTGAGAGAGAGAGAAAGAATGTGGATGTTTGGGTTTTTACAATTAGGTGGGGGCCACTAGAGGCTATAAGAGTCTGAGTAACCCTCCACCATTTGGAGATTTGCTGTGACCCTCTGCATGCATGTCTCCCCATCCGGATGGTTTATGCTCATAAAGTGTTGAATTGTATGGAATAAAGGATTGTTGATTGAGCATTTATACACCGAGTATTGCCCTTCCTTCAGCCCAAAGATCAAAAGAATTGGGAGGATTTAACAATGCTTATATTGAACATCCGTTGCTTATGAAAAGCATAATCTTAGCGAAAGGCAGAGTTATGTAAGTTCAATATTTAACCTGTTACTCTCCACCGAGAAGTATTTTGGGGGTTATAAGATTCACTTTAGTATTTATGTACCCAAATTAGTCCCTCAGTTTCAACAAATGTATTTTTTTTAAAAAGAAATGCACATGAAACTGATTTTTTATTGAATTTCCTCTTTCAACGTGTGTGCGTCAATTGCTGTAAAAAGTGTGTATATTTCTATGCATAGAAAACCACATACATTGAAGGTCATGAAGGAAGAAAATACTTCCACTACTTTCAAATGCAAAATACTAACCACAGTACTTCCACAACTGCAGTGAACTCTGTCCAATAAAATCTTTATAGAATTCCAACATTTTCTATATGAATCGTTAACAAAAAGGGAGTTTGTCCTATAAATACTGGTACTGTGTTTTCATCAGCTACTTCATTAAATAGGACTGGCTTATAATGTCATTTCCTTGGCCTCAAAATATGAAACATTTTAAATAAAAACAGAAACTTATCGCTAACTAGCCAACTCCATCTAAAAACTAAACGGAAACAAAATGAAAGTGAAATCATAATTAGAAATAAAAGTGACCGTGAACGACCATGAAGTTTGCGAAATGTTTGCATAATAATTGTGGTTCACATGAGGAGAAGGAAAGAGAATTTTAGCGATTTAGCAAAAGACCATCTTCAATATTTAAGTTCTTGCACACACACATGCATCCGCACAAACATGGCAAACCCTGATCTTCTTGTGCTTGATGTAGGAATTGACGTTTTTCCCTAAGACCCTCTCTCTAATCTGGCTGATTTGATAAGGAATCTCATTCTCCTTTGCGAAGCCACGCTGAGGGACCATCCGACAGATCTGACTCCACTTCATACTGCCCTGTCAATGCTATCTCCCATTGCTCATGGCAACCAGACAGGAAATAGAGCCGGACACTGGGGGAGGGAGCGGTGCTGTTGTAGCCATTGCTGCTGCAACACTGGCCCCTCCGGGACCCTCTCTGGGAAGGGGTCTGTGAGACCGAAGACGATCGATTCTTATCGACAAAGGTGGTAATTACATTTCATTAGCTTTCAGCGCTAATCCACATGGCCCTGCTGGGGATGAAGCGAGAGACAAAGAGAATGAGAGAAAGAAAAGAATAATGAAAGGTAAAAAAATAGGAGCAAGACAATGATGTCATAAGGTTTAATCACCGGTTGTTTCAAAATGTGTTAAGATGTTCATGCAATTAAAAGTCGTACAATACTGTGAAAAGTCTCGACCCAACCCTTTGGGTTTCGTTATATTTTGCTAAGTAAATAGCTGCAGTGATTTATTGAAATGGGAAAAGTAAATGGAAAAGTTTATACAAGACAAAATATTTGGCATGAAGCCTTTATTCTCCCAGATTGACTCAGCTCCCTTATCCAAATTTACTAGTTTTGAGGATTAGTTCTCCAGGTTTCTGGAAGGACATTCAAAGCTCTTCTTTGGATGTTGGCTTCTCTATTACTCTGTTCTCTGTCAAGATGATTTGCTTCAATAATCTTAAATGGTAAATGGCCTGTATTTATACCCTCTGACCACCACCAGTAGGCAACGGGTGAAGTGTCTTGCCCAAGGACACAACAACGAGACTGTCCAAGCTGGGGCTCGAACCGGAAACCTTCCGATTACAAGGCGAACTCCCAACTCTTGAGCCACGATCGAACCTGGGGAGGATTGGCCTCCCCAGGTTCAGCTCTGGGGAGGCCAATCCATGGCTGATACTGTTCAACTGTGTTTATCCTTAAGAATGGCTTCCTGACAGCCACCATTCCAATGAGACCATCTAAAGAGGCTTCGGTGAACAGCAGATGGAAAGCCAAGAGCTGGGGGAGTGACACTCTAGGCAACTCTCAACCACAAAACACAAGTGTAGGCCAATCTTTTGGACTTTCATCACTTTCATCTCTGGTTATTTTTGTTTTCATTTTCCGTATGATTGGGTGTAGGAACCAAAACTACTAAAGATCATGGTTTTACCAAATGCACTCTGTCGCAACATTTGCTTTGAGGGGTTTATGTGCACCTTTTACAACAGCTAGATGCCTTCCACTTAATCTGTAATTGCACTCTACTTATCCTTGAATGGTTAACAAAAGCCCACCAAGATTGCTAGAAGGTAAAAGAGATTGCGAACTGATAACATGTATTTGACTGATAACAAGTGATAGTGGCCTTTCACTGGGCAGATAATAGAAACGCGTGCTCTAGTTGAGTCGCCAAGTGGATTGGCATGCAAGTTATGCAGGTATTTAGTAGAAGGACAAGGGATCTTGTCGGGGCCCACATGGATTGAGGTCAGCTCTTCCAGGACTTGACTTATTAAAACCTTTAAAAACAGAAATATAATGAAGGGAAACCTTCTCAGTCATTTTAATGTACTGAATTATGCAGCTCTGTGGAGTATTAATTTCCAAAGTCTGCATATTAACTTCAAGCTTCTTAAATTTAGCTGTTGCAGGCTTGACTGACAAAATTTTGACATTTGAGAATGCACTTTAAAAAAAAAAAGTCGATCTGAACCAATTAAATTTGAAATCTGCTCTCAGAGGTTGGTGGTCATGTCTCCTGTCATCTTGGCTTGCTGTGTCTGCTTTTTTGTTTTATTTGTGTTTTTTTAAGACTTCTCAACCTGTAGGAGTACAGAAGATGGTTAGCTCCACTGCACTTAACCCTTGGACTAAATATTCTACCATACAGAATTAAATACTAATTCATCTTCTTTTTCCTATCTCCTGTACATCCTCCCTCCCTCCTCTTCTTTTCTCTTATCCCCTCTTCACTTTTTCTCAACCCCTGAGGAGCATGTCAAAATGTTAATTTCCCTTAAATTACTAGCCATTACAGCGCAGATATGGGCAGTGAGGAAGAAAAAGAGTTATTTCTCTGTAAAGGTGAAGTAGTGAAAGAGCTGTAAGTGATTTTTCTTTTCCTCCAGTGTCCTCTTAGATAAAGCTTGTTTTTTCTGCTGCATTCATTTTTTTAAAATTTCGCTCATTAGCAGGAAGCTAGGTAATAAGTTCAAGAGCATCGGCAAGCTTTTAATTAACATGCCTGCCCGTGCAGGATGAGCTGTGGAAATAAATTCATTCATCAGCCCAACAAAGAATTTGTGATCTCTCAATCACTACAAACATGGCTCACTCACTCAAGGTTGTGGCTTTTCTTTGGTGAGCACTTTCAAAGCAATTAGTGTTGCTTTTTCAGAAGGATAACTGATGACATTTTCTCTTGGTCAAAGTTGAACTGCTCAGCTTGTTGACAGATGCATATATTAGACTTAAAGATATTCAGAGAATGCTCGGACTAAAGTGTTTTTGATTCTTTTAAATTGAAGATTTAAAACAATTACATTATTAAAACTCTAGATTGCATAGTTTGAATTCCTGGACCAATTTTCTCATTTCATTTTGCAATTTTATGGTCGCAGTACTTAAAGGACAACATTATGTCAAATCAAGCTATTCCCAGAACAGTTTTAAATGAACCATAGCCAACATCATGATTTGGTATCAGAGAAAAACAAACTAAAATATTTCTTTTATTCAAAAGCTAGAAACCTTCAGTGATATATCATCCATCTGAGTTCACCTCCAAATGTTTTTGGCAGATTTTATGCCTTAGCTGAAAGAGTTTGAACTTGACCTCATTTTTTCCCCCATACAGGACCTTTTGAGGGTTTGCAGCAGTTTCTCTTTTTCTTACAGTGGCTAGTAATCACGCAATACCACACATGCTCGGTGTACAACGGTGAGGGCCAAACTGCTTCTAAGCACATTACCACCACCATCTGGGAGTAGTAATGTCCATCCATCTCATCCAGTTCAGGGTTGCACGAGCACTGGAGCCTGTCCCAGTTGTCATAGCATGAAATCCGGAGTACACTCTGGACAGGGCGCCAGTCTGTCGCAGGGAGAGAGACAGACATTCCTACCTATGGGAAATTTTGGATTACCACTTAATCTAATCCACGCATGTGTTTAGACTGTGGGAGGCAGCGGGAGTACCAGGACTTCACACTGAAAGGCCTCCTCTGGCTAGTGCATCTGAACCCAGGACCTTCTTGCTGTGAGAAATTTGCAGTGCTAACCATTGCCTAGTAATACTGTAATTTCTTTTTCCTTCTTTTTTGCCAATTTATTGAAATATTCTAAAATCATGACTATCCCTATATGCGTTGCTTGGGTCTAGTGGCCTAATACAGACAGTACCCATATGTGACTATGGTCACACTGCAGACCAAAGTGGCTCTGGCCTGAGTTTATTTTTTTCTCCACAAGAGCACAAATCAAAAGAAAGCTGATCATATATGATCTTTTGTATATAATGACATTTCTTTGATAATATCAGCGATTCCTCAAACATTTCGATTCAACTGCTCCTACATCCAGCTCTGTATCAGCAGACTGTAGACATGCACACAGAACTGGATGTCATTGCTCTGCAAAGGGAAGAAGAAAAAAAAACAAACATTATCGATAGACTGTCTTATTATTGTTATCTAGTAAAAATGTTACTAACATCTACTGCAGATCTCAGAAATTAAACTGCTTATGACTTCAGTGGCCTCTGTGTTTACAGTACTACAGCATGCTACGTGGAACATATTCTGGACTAGATTACAGTGAAATCTGATATTGGCAACAGTTAAAGAAAAATCTGAAAAGCCTAAACCAAAAAACATGACAGTATTTTACCACCCCATCAGCATCTGATTAGTTACAAGCTGTTATTATTTAAACTGAAACTAGCATCTGGATTTCTATCTAGCAATAGAAACTGTAGGAAAAAAAAATCTCAATCACTCCTCCTGATGTCAGGAAGTCCACCAGTGCTCACGTTTAGGAATGCATAGAAATATGGAGCATACGCTTAAACAGGAAGGAATTCTAAATGTAAACTGGATTTGCAAACAAAGAAAGTAAACTACTCAGCATGCGTTAGGGGAGGAGTGATAAGGATTACTCACCTGGATCACTGCAGCCTGTGCTTGGGATCTTTAGTTGCTTACGTTATGTGTGGCTGTGCGTCACCTGCCAGCTCACCTAAACTGCATTTCAATGGGAGACATGGTTCAAACAGGATCCCGGGTAGGAGGTGTTTGCTGGAGCATTTGGCAGAAAGCAGGGGGGGGACTGGATGTTGATGGCTTTGGGGAAGAGGTGGTGGTGGTGGTGGGGGCTGGGGGGGGGTCACAGGAAAATGACAGATCTGGTGTAGGTGGTGGCTAGCACATCAGAACGCAAACTGCCATCCAATCAGCTTCAAGAGACAGGAGTGTGGGAGGATAATTACAAGTATTTCTGTCAGAGGCATCACGTTGCCATTGATGCACTGGGGTGAAACCAAGAGCGATGTAAGAAGGCGAGTGGGCGAGTTATAAAGACAGGAGAGACATGAGAGGTTGGATTACTAAGAGCAATTAATTAAAGTGTGTTTTTGTCCTTTTATGTTCTTTATTTGCTCAGTGCCGGCATTATATACTCAGAAACAAATAGCATCATTTTTATCTGACTTTTCTCCAATATGTGATGGAAACAGAGGATGAAATAAAAATTTGTACTTTGATGTTAAAAAAACAAACAAAAAACAAAAACAAAACAAGGCAAAAGAGAAGGAATTGGTGTGCTGCTAACATTTTTTGTTTCGCCTGAACAAAGAACGGCAGAACTTACAGACTAAATTGCAGAAAAGCTTCCGTATGCATCTGTGTATTAATGGAGTTGAATACAGCATGTGAGTGCTGGCACTCATGTGTGTGGGTGCTGATGATGTAGCATGGAAAAGCCCTGAAATAGCCACCCCAAGCTAACAGTGTCACTCTCCCACACAGACGAACCACTAGACTCCATCAGTGTTACTACTCATCGTGATTAAACTAACACATGCCATTACTGGACAGACAGGTTTTTATTTTTGTCAAGAGTTTCAAAAAGGCACCGCACATCGTCAGCGGCATTAATAATTTGATAGCACAAAAAATGGAGACCTTCCATTGACAAAATGGTCCCAACCTCAACCCCCCCAATGCTGATTCATATGAGGCCCAAGTTGTTAGTGGTGTTTAAACATAATCCTGACCTTACTCTGTCAGAATGTAGACATTTTTTATTTGGTCTTGCAAATCTTAGCGAAAAACATATTAAAACAGAAATGCACCAAAAAGTGCTTTTGCTTGTCTCCAACATATGGGGTCATGATTGGTGTCTGGGGCAACAAGTCAGGGTCACCACCAGTCGTACTTGCCAACCTTGAGACCTCAGAATGAGGGAGACATTCAAAAAGGGGGGGGGGGGGTAGGTATACATATACATATACATATAAACACATATACAAAAAACTTGAACATTACACAGTTTATTTATTTAAAATGATTTATTTAAAATAAGTTAAATGTCACCGTTATTACTGTCCCCCAGCCGGGGCTGTCCAAATTCAGAGGCTGCATCAACCCAAGGACCCGGCCTTCGTGGTCTAAGTGGGCCGGATCCTCCGACAGCCGGGTAGGCCAGAAGTGAGCGACTGTGATGGCCTTCAGAATTACGTCACAAGCTCTCTCGGTGGAGTGAAACTCTGCCATCTGCTCCTTGCTATCTAATCCCGAGGGATTAATAAAGTTTTAATTAATCTAATCTAATCTAATAATTTTAATCTCAGCCAAACCGATTTACTCAGGAACAAATAAAACACTGAAAAAAGTCAAACAATAACAAAGAAAACTGGGGTTGCAATACACAAACTAGCAACAAGTAACAAATGATATGCCATCTTTTATATACAGTTAGTGCTCTTGTCAGGTCAACTCACAGGATGGACAAGTCAAATCGACTGTACACATCAAAAAGACACTGACAAGCATCCATCATATGAATGTTTTTAAGCAAGTGATTTCTAAAAATCCAGACATTTCCTTCAGAAGTCAGAATAGTTAAAAACCATAGCTAAAAGATTTAATGTTACAATTTACACTCGTGTTCCTATTAATATTGTTACTGTTGCAGGTTGTGATCAGTGGAATCAGATCATGGATCCAAGCAGCAGAAACCTGCCTCCAAAACTTGTCTGCCCTCAAGCTGACAGAAAGAGGAGTGCTGTCATCTGAGATTGGTTCAGATTGACGGGTCCTCTACATCAAGAGGAACATGGTGAGGTGGTTCAGGCATCTGACTAGGATGCCTCCTGGGCACCTCCTGATGAGGTGTTTTGGGTACGTCCACTAGGGAGGAGACCCTCTGGTCTGACCCAGGACACCCTGGAGAGATTATGTTTCTTGGCTGCTTCTTCAGGAATGCCTTGTATATCCCCTGGAGACATGAGCTGGGGAGAGGGGGGATCTGGCAATTTCTGCTTACAAATGCTACACGAACACACACAGACCCAGATAAGCAGCAGGAGATGGATGGGCACTTAAGGTTGCTTTAACAGCAATGCATTTCCTTGATTAAAAAGTCCAATATTTTAATCACAGAACATTTTCTATACTCTTTATAAAACACTTTGGCGATAACTGAAAGGTGAAAAGTACATGTAAGCCCAAAAAATAAAACACGAATCCTCTTACTGTCTGTTACACCCCTGAAAGCAAAGTGGTGGATGAATCATGGGCCATAGGAGAAATTTTGATTTAACCTATTATGAGGTAAATGTTTACTGCACATTGCAATCGCTATGGAGTAATGACAACATCAGCGTTTAGATTGGCTGTCTATAACCCTCAATATAACTATATTGTATGTCAATCATCCATCCCCTGGGAAAAATCAAGGCTTGAATGTGCTACCAACACACAAAGAAAAAAAAAGATGGCTTTTGTTTTCCCAGTAGTAATAGTTAGCTTTCTTCTGGAAGCTGATGAAGTGGATGCCAAAACATCTTTAGTAAAAAGAGTTTCCTTGTAAGAGGAGGCAAACAAGGACAGTGAAGTAGCCTAAAAGAAAGAAAAAAGACCTTGGATAAACAGACATTGATGGAAGTATCTCTGGGATGTGATAAGATACAAAAAACACCATTCATTTGGTATCATTTCTACTAGATAAGTAAGGAAACAAAATCCTACCAACTTATCAGACTAATATGCACCATTGTACCATTTAAACTGAGATGAACATATCTTCTCCTTTGTGCTGCTTCTTTTAGCAGATGATCTGCCTCCTCACCCCACCGTTAGCATCCTCCTCTGTTGCACCAACTCTGTGCAGATCCTCCTTCACTACATTCATAAAGGTGCCTTCCTCTTTTCCTCCCGCCTGGCACCTCCATATTCAACATCCTTTGTCCAATATATCCACTATCCCTCCTCTGCACATGCCCAAACATCGCCTCTCTAACCTCATCTCTAAACCTGAGCTGTCCCTCTGATGTATTCATTTCTAATCTTGTCCATTCTGGTCCGTCACAATGGAAATCTTAACGTCTTCATTTCTGCGTCCTGTTTTATGTTAGTGATTTTGTCCCCAAACCATCCATCATAGCAGGTCTTACTACCGTCTTGTAGACCTTCCCTTTCAAATCACGACTGACACTTGTCTCTGCCCACTCCACCCTCCCTGCGCTCTCCTCTTCATGTCTCGTGTGTGCTGTCAGTTGCTTTGGATGGCTGACCCCAGATATTTAAGCTCATCTACCTTCAACACCCCCCCGCCACCCCCACACACATGCATTCTGTCTCGTCTCTCCAGAGCATGTCTCCACTTCTTAGGTTCTCCTCCACCTGCTCCCTTTTCTCACTGCAGATCAACATGTCATTTGTGAACATCATAGTCCATGGAGACTCGTGGATGACCTCATCAAGCTGACGATACATGGTCATGTTTTTACAGGTGAAGATTGTTGATAGATTTTCTTTCTCAGTTGAGACATGTGGGGTTTATTAATGCTGATTATTTCCGTCCAGAAACCGTTGCTTTCTGACATTTTTTAAAGGTATTTCACATTTAACAAACTGAATATGGGATGTTGGAGAAAAATATTTGTTTTCCTTAAAAGACCTTTCAGTAAATATTAGGTGCATCATGAGTTAGAATTATTTTATAGTTTCTTGTTTTTATTTTTGTTGATTATGTGCACCTCCAGCTCTTTTTATTTCACAGCTCTTGCTGAAATTATTCAAATTTAGTGTTAAACCTCAGTTCCATTTGTCTTTTCTGTTCAAAGCAAAGTGTTGCTGAAGGATTTTTTTTTCCTATGTTGTTTCAGGAACACAAAAGAATTTGTCTTCTCTGTTTTATTACTTTAATTTTGCCCTGATTTCTAGGATTTAAACTCTATTTAGCTTTGGTGCTGTGGTGAATCTTACATGCTGTCCAGAGTCTTTGCTACAACATTAAGCCACCTGCTCAAGACTGTGAAGGACCAGTGATACTGCTAAAAAAAAAAAAAAATCTTTTACCTGATTGGTATGGGAACTGGACCTCTGGGATTGTCCTGTATTGTCTTGAACCAAAATGCTGACAGTGGATCCTTTGAGTCCAGTTTGCAGAATGAGGCATCCCTGTGACACATCTATCATAAACAAATGTACACATGGGTGGCGGACTCCAAAAAGCAAGAAAAAACAAGAATCACAGACACTTTAACAAAGAATAGAAGAGCAGGGCTATAACGACACACAAGCTAATCATGGGAAGAGAACACGACTGGGGAAATGAGACACAGGTTAACAGAATCTAGATAATTAGAGAAAGGGGAAGTAAATGCAGTACAAGACACAAGACAGAAGAGACAAACGACTACCAACGTAAACAGAAATGAACTTAAACAGAATTCCAAGTGAAGTGGGGGTTTTTGTGCCCAATTAGAAATAAGAACAGTCAGGAAAAAGATTTTCACTGAGGTTCTCATAACTCATGCATGAAAGGGTTACATAGGTTTATTTCGTTTTACAGACATATTCAACGTTACTGAGATTTGACCTCGTCCGAGATTTTTTTTGTAGATGCACCTATGGTATAAGTTTCAAAATCCAGTCTTTTATGGCTGAGGGGTAAACATTTGAAAACTATAAAGGAAGAACTAAGAACAGCCAAAATCATGACCAAAACAGAAAATCCTTCATAATAACCAAAAAATCAAAGCACAAAATCCAAAACTCAGTTATCTGATCTTTATTAGGCCTTAAAAATATTGAAATACAACCTCAGATACACAGCAGCACACAACAGGGACATCATATTATACCATGTCATCAGTTCTTTAACAAATACTAAGTCAAAACAGAAAAGTCTATAAAAAAATTAAGTACACTTCAAAAATTACAGAATTATTATTATTTTTGTTACTAAGGCCTGCCAGGAGAAAGTCTCTAAAAAGGACATGGCAACATGGTTTCGGTTGGCAACTGGTAAAATAAACATGTTATAATGTCTACTGATCAAAGTGGTCATCTCTGACCATAATTCACAATAACACTTTTGGAGAAAACCCCTCATAGTGAATGTGAGGGTTGAAAGCAGAGATGGGCAGTAATGTAATCTGATTACTTTTTTCAGGTAACGAGTAAAGTAAAGGATTACTATTGCAAAAACGGTAATTAGATTACCGTTACTTGCCCGTAGGAATGCTGCATTACTGCGTTACTAAAACCGAAATTTTTTTCGAGAATGTCTCATGACAGTGATGTAAGCAAGTGCGACGTTTGTGACAACAGCTGTGTGCAGATCAACAGTGGATTATATATCGAGTGCGGGAGAGAGTATGAGCGTGCAGCGTTTAAAGCGTGGAAGTACTGACCTTACTTTGAGTTTGATTCCATAAAAAGTGACAAAAACATTAGTGTTGGAAGAAAACTTCTTTTTACAACGAAAACCTCCCCTAAACTTCCAAGCAAGCACCGAGTGCGCTACGACATAATGGGAAACTCACAGAGAAACTCGCGGATTCTTCCACTGACCGCTGCACACCTGCACCAGGGTAAACCTCCGCCTACCGCAGTCCTGCTTTACAGGTGAAAATAGAGCAACAGGACCGTTAGTCTTTGATGTTATTTATTTTCTGCTGTGTTTTACTTGCATCTATTTGAGTTTTAATATATTTTGATGTTTATGGTTTAAGTTCATTAGGTTAACTAAGTTAATTCTATTTTGCCTATGTTGCTGTTTCAATTTAATGTTTCTTAGATCACCTTGTGTCATCACCACCTGTGCTTAAGTCTCCCTTGTCGGTTCATCATGTGTGCGTCCCATTATGTTTCGTTGTTTGTTTTGAAGAGGTCTGGTGTCCCATGTTCACTGTGTTTAGTTTCACTTCCCCCTGTGGTGTCATCATGTTCATTCTAATCAGCTGTTTCCCCATGTGTTTCCACTTCCCCTGATCACCTCCTGTGTGCATTTAGTCTGCATGGTTTTATTCACTCCTTGTCCGATCATCTGCTATGTTCATGTCATGTTTCTAGGTTTTCATGTATCCAAGCCAGGTCTTCATGTTCACCTTCAGGATTTTTTCATGTAGGTTATTGTTTAGTTTCACCTTTGCTCTTTATTTTGTACTGTTTAACCAGCCTTATATAAATGTCTCGTCCTTAGTAAAATCAAAGTTTTGTTTTTCGTGTCTGTACTTGTGTCCTCCTCCGCAGTCCGCACAGTCAGCTTCTCCGCTAACTGCAACAAGATTTTAGAACCTGGTAAAGACCAGATGATTTTTGTGTATTATGTAAAACCTTGAAACAAGTGAAAGAGGTTGTGCTTTCTTTTTCACATGGCTGGCAGTCAACACCTGGTCAGTTTATGAACTGCACTCCTGGGGAAGCTGCAGCAGTCAGGGAGTGCACTCCCTGACTGCTGCAGCTTCCCCTTCACCTTCACCTTTGCAGACTAATGGCATGCCATTAGTCTGCAAAGGTGTAGTTGACCTGACAAATGTTTGTGGATATAATGGTGTGGTTGTCTGTCATACATGTGAGTGCATGTTGCCGCAGTTAATGTGAGTGCTGTCAACAAGGAACTCGTCTCTCGGGAAAACACGGCCAAAAAACATCAGCAGTCAAAATATGTCCAAATATAAAAATCCACATCACATTGTATCTAAATAGAGTTTAATAGCATTCACAATAATAACAGCATGCAGTTAAAATGGCAAGGCCAGAATCCCAAACTGCTGCTGTCAGCAGTATCACAGATAGCCTGCTGTAGCACCATTTACCTCACACACAATTTAATAAGAGCGAGATACATGCCGTCGCTCAATACAGCTTTATTCTGTCATGGATAATGATCGCGAGAGGTGTGAATGGGAACAACTCTGAGGCACAGTGTTGTCTGAGATAGATGAATTGTAAATAAACCTCAAACATCAATATGAACCATGCTGGATGGCCTGATTTCATACACTGGCACACGTGGAATGAAAAACACTTCAAAGGCAGTCCTTTAAAAATACCAGGACCCCCAAGGTGGTTCATTTCACTGTACTTTGAAATAGAAGTAACATTTACATCTCTATAAGTGTAGAAAAATGGGTACGACTCATGATATTATCTAAAATTTACAAAACAAAATGCAGCATGTATTTCACAAATAAGAGAATGTTAGCAAAATGCACATTTCCAGAAAATTATTTACATCAGTAAAACAATTTAGTTTAATACATTTTTCAAAAAAATTCTATGAAGCTCGTTTGAATATCTTATAATAAAAGTCTGCAAAAAATAAAATGAAAATAAACTCATTGCAACTCCTGGAAGGTTTTTAGCCTTTTTAAGTCTCAATTCAGTAGATTTTTAATGCTTTTAACTGTATCTTAAACCACATTCAATGACCTATAAAAGTAGTTGTGCTATATTTCATATTACACTGCTTAATTCTGATTCTCTAGTTTTTTTCGAATGAAGGCAAAATTGCAATTAAATAGGGACACAAACTAATTAAGAAAATAAAAACATACCATCCTCTGGAGAAACATTTCTTGGTTTCCTTCATTTTTGTCATTCATTCTCAATTAAGCATCTTTGGGCATTGGACTAGTTCCAGGATAAATCAAAAGCAGATCTGCTATAGTATAAGAAGTAAAGAAGTAACAGAATTATGAAGCCAAGAGACATTATAAATCATGCAGACCGAAGATGAGATTGACCCCTGTGACTAGATTTAATCAGGAAATAATAAGCTGTGGCTTTTCATTAAGGCTATGCTGACAAAGACAGAGAGAAGTTACAGGAGGCCTTCTGAGACTTTGTCAGGTGATGTCGGGGCCTCGTTTATACAAACATATACAATATTTTCTTCTCAAACTGACTCGACTAACCCTACAGCTACATTTTAGCCCCCTGGGACACACAAGTCGAGGCTGAAATTCCACTCTGGTCTTATCGATAGGTAGCCATCTAATCAGCAGGCGCTTCAATTTAGCCCAATACACCTCTGGCCAGTCACCGCGGCAAACAGCTTAGCACTGAGCATCGAGCCACAAAAATGGCCCACACCCATCGCCTCGCAATGAGCCCAGCCAGACACCGGCCAGAGCATAGTTTGTGTGTGTGTCTGTGTATTAAAAGAGGTGAGAGGCCAAGAGAGTGATAGCACATTCCTGAACTGTATGTCTGTTCAAATGTATCAAAAATCACTGCACGGATGGGTATGACTTGCCTTGTATTCGTTGACTCTGGGCAATATCACAGCTAAGTGGTGCAGCAGGGTTGTGGGTGATCGGAGGAGGGGGGCTGAGGTGGAGGGATGGAGGATATCTAAGACGAATTAGAGAGACATGATGAATGACGCAATATTTTCATGCCAGAGGGAAACTATTGCACTTCAAATTAGAGGGGGTGACAGAGAGAGGGAAGGAGGCAGAGGAGGAATGAAATAAATCCGCAGGAATAAAGGGCTAATGAGAGGGGAGAGCATTTTTACTGCTGGTGGGGGAAATAAAAGGGGTTGGGAAATCAGAGTAATAGCAGTTTACTAATACAAATATTGGCCTTTTACTGAAATGTAACGTTTTTTGTGAATATTTTCAGTTTCATTGTCTCTAATATGACAGACAAGACATAGCTTGACTGACAGGAGAGGTATTAGACTTATTTGAGGGCTGGACAGTTGGACAGGTAGAGTAGTGATTGGCCAAAGCCATTTTCCATCTTGGATGAAAAAAAAACAGTATCTGGGGCCACTTATTATTTTTGTTATGTGTGCAAGTACAGGGTTAGACGTGCACTTATCATTAATAATAAGAGACCTGACCTTGTATGGTCGATGTTAAGAATTGTAGGAAGCACCAATATGGAAGTCTCTAATCCCCTTGACAGCAGATTTCTGAGCTAACAATCTATCCTGGTGTCATTGTCTTCCTTGTCCTCCAGGTGCCTCTAGTTCCTCTCTGTCTTTTTCCTCTATCAGTGTATATGAAGGCATGAGCGGCATTAACCAGTCCAGCCATTCTCAAAGTCAAAAGTACTGCAGCTCACTTAAAAACCAAACAATCCCGTGGGGCTCACCCGATCTTAAATCTTCAATCTAACCCAAACACAAGAGTAAGTGATGTGTTTCCTTAAAAATTGCATTCAAAAAACATCAACAACACAGGTTGTTGGCTATAAATTGTTAATGCTACTACTTATATGCAAAGTGTTCAGGGCAGTGTGTGATCAACCTTAAACTGGGACACAAAGATCAATACAAAAACAGGAAATTTAAGACAGGATAATGATTAATAGTAAGTAACTAATCAAGCCACCTTTAATATAAATAAAGAAACCTACAGTACTTTCACAGCCCGCCAGGGGGCCTGGCCCACACTTTGGGAGTCAATTGACCAGTCTGTTGCAGTGGTGGACATGGCCTTGGGGAATTTTCAGAAGGCACACCTTCTCTGTCTTTGGTCAGTGCAGTACTCAAATCTGACTTCCACCATCAAATTCTTTGTAGGTTTTACATGTCGCCTGTTTGCGGACTCAGTTAATCCTTCCTAATCTCTAAGTACGTGCATATTTATCATGCTTTCTCCATTTAGATCAAACAATGTTTATATTGAACAAATATAGGTTAAGTAAATATGCAAGTTTTTAAATTGATGTATTTATGACGTATTTATGCGAACTTGTCTGGCCTGTGTGAAAGAGTGTAAAACTAACACAGCGTTTCTTAAAAAGGACATCATAGTCAAACATGGTGGTGGTGGTGGTGTGATGGCCCGGGCTGCTTCACTGTTTCAGGGACCCGATAACTGTAACTGATGGAACCATGAATTTTGCTCTCTACCAGAAAATCCTGAAGGTTTGTGTTCTGAAGCTCAAGAGTAATTGGGGTATGCAGCAGGAAAACGATTTGAAGCAAACCTCTAAATGGCTCAAAATAAGAAAATGTAGTTTTTGCAGTGGTCTTTCAAAAATCAGATTGAGAATTAGATCGAGATGCTTTACCATGGCCTCAAACAGACCGTTCATACTTGAAAATCCTCAGATGTTGCTGAATCAAAACAATTCTGCAAAGAAGAGTGTAACAAAATTCCTCGACATTGATGTGAAAAATAGTGCTGTCAAGAGATTAAAAAAAAATAGAGATTAATTAATTATGATTTTTAATTAATTGATCTAATTAATCTCTTTTTTAATCTCACCTAAAAATAGCTGAGGAAAGCCCTCAACTTATTGTGGCAGACCAAAAGACTGATATAACAAAGAAAGTGACTTTATAAAGTCATTTATTGTTTAACAAACGTTAAACAGATGCAACCATTTACATACTGTTGTATTCTTTTGTAAAATAAGTGGAAAAATAAATACAAATAAAATCAAATAAATTAAGTGCTGCAAGTTAGCACATCAGAGTTGCTCTTTTCTGAGCAATACAGCACTGAAATTCCTCTGCTTCAGATAATGAAAAATAAAACTGACATTGCAGTGCTGCAAGTTAGCACATCAAAGTATTCTTCCATCACAAAAAAAAGTGCTGAACATCAAGCAATCTATTCTAGTAGGCTACAAATGACACAGCAGCTATGCTGACCACATGTGTCTCATTTCTTCTTCCTCAGCCAGTCGCTAAGACACACCAGCCTGGTAACATTTTCTGGAAGCAAGGCTGCCCTTTTCTTTTGCACTATGTGGCCTGCAAGGCTAAAGAGTCTCTCGCAGGGTACAGAGGTAGCTGGGGAGGCCAGGTACTTTTGTGCTAGGACTGACAGCTTTTCATAGACTCCTGAGTGAGCATACCACCACTGCAGGGGACAGTCATCAATACTGATGCTGGGTTCTGCTCTGTAGCGCTGCAGCTCTCCAGACTCAATTCCATCTTCTGAGTCAGAGTCAGACCCCAGAAGGAGTTCGCTCCTCCTCTTCTTCTGAGCTGGTCCATCATCCTCTGTGGAGGGCTGGAGACTATCTGCTCTTCTGGGCTCTGCTGCCTGGAGCATATTCTCCAGAATGGTCCACACCTGAATGAATGAATGAATGAATGAATGAATGAATGAATGAATGATTGTGATTAAAACTAAGTGCTTTTTATTTTATTTTATTTAATCTTGTAAAGAACTTTGTGTTCCATATAATAAATAAAAGTTTGATTTGATAATGAATTGGACTCATTAGTCCAGCTTAACCTTATTGTCCTACCTGTTCCCTCTTTTCTCTTGGAAGACATTTCAAATCCTTAAACCGTGGATCCAATGCTGTGGCCACCTCGAACCATATCTCGTTGCCATTAGCTCGTCGTGCTGCCAGATCCTTCTGGCAGGCATTCTTGAACTTCACCACGTAGGCAGGATCATCATCAGTAATGTCCATGACACGGTACAGATGGCGAAAAGCAGGCAGCACTACAGAGCAAGAGACGTAGGCCTCACCACCCAGCAGCTCTGTCACATACCTGCAGAGGTGGAGAGGTTTGCTAAATAAACCTAGCTGGATTCATTTAAATCAAAGTGTAACTGATTTCCAATTTAATTGTCCTTAAAAGTTCCTTGTTATGTTCATTAATTTTGATTTTACACATGTAACAGTAGTTTATATAATTAAAATGGGAAGGTGTTTATTTGAACTTACTTGCATGGTTCAAGCAGGAGCTCCAGCCTCTGCAGTTTCGCCCACTCAGCTTCGGTTGGCAAGACCAACCTGTGGTTCTGTTGGTCCAACGTAGCCTGGACAGCCTCTCGGTTACATAGGAGGCGTGAGACCATTGCGAGAGTCGAGTTCCACCTGGTGGGTACATCCTGTATAAGTTGATCGCTCTTCTTTCCGAGTGCTACTTGTTGTTGGTTAAGTTCTGTGGTACTCGCAGGGCTTTGTTTAAAATGACCAACAATCTTGCGGCACTTTGCCAGTACACCGACAAAACCACTGCTATCGAGACATACCGTGATGGTCCTCTGGAGAATGTGAGCATTGCAGGCGATGTGCTCATATGGAAGTGCTCTCATAGCAGCCAGCATGTTTGCTGCGCTGTCTGTGCCAATGGTGGATATCTTGTTTTCAATACCCCAGTCATTTGCTACCTTGAGGAACTGTTCGGCGCATTTATCAGCAAAGTGCCTGGTTTCTGTTCTCATGACGGTCAGTGCAAATGAGTTGAGGTTCCACTCACTATCAATAAAGTGTCCAGTCACCCCAAAATAGCTGTGGTTGCCAGCTGAGGTCCAGTGATCTCCGGTTATAGCAACACAGTTGGGAGAATCCTCCGCCAAAATCTCAAGTTTGTTTTTCTTTTCGCCGTCGTACATTTTGCTGATTTTGGTCGTTACTGTAGTCCTGCACGGCGGCTTGTATGACGGGTCATTGGACGCAATTTGCAACACCTCTGTCAATCCTTCGTCCTCTACTATATTTATCGGCCTACAGTTCATCGCTATCCACTTGGCAATAACATTAGTCAGCCTGTCGGTCGCAGACTTGCTCATACGAGGGGTATTCTCTAGTTTTGTTTGGCGAAAAGCTTTGCTCTGGCTTGCTATATTGCTAACGTCTTCACTGCTAGCTGTTGCTGCACTCGCGGCTGGGTGCTTTGCGTTGAGGTGATAGGCCAAACTTGAGCTGCTTCGGTGGTAAGCAAACTCCTTCTTACACTCTAGGCAGACCACTTTACCTTTGTCAATGGTGCCGTCGGGGCGTTTATGAAATACAAATTTCCCGTTCATTGGGCCAACAACTCTCAGATGCGCCTCCATATCCACACTGTAAGCTAATCACCACTTCTCCCTTGACCTCACGACGTGACTCCACCCCCAACAAGTCAAGCACAAGGAGCCCAGCACATAAAAACGGATTTTATAACATAGCAACTCTCATACAAAATCAATGACGTCAAGAGATTAAAAATTAGATTAACGAGATTAAAAAACATAACGCGCTAAATAGCATTGTAATTAATTAATCGCAATTAACGCGATAATTTGACACCCCTAGTGAAAAACTCGTTGGCGGTTATCACAAATACTTGATTGCAGTTGTTGCTGCCAAGGTTGACACAACAAGTTATTAGGTTTAGAGGGCAATTACTTTTTCACACAGAGCAGGTAGGTTTGAAAATGAAATCATTTAAGTGATACTTTTTGCATTTACTCGGGTTGTCTTTGTCTAATGCAAACATTTGTTTGTCTGAAACATGTCAATGTGACAAATTAGCAAAAAAACCTAAGAAATCAAGTTTTTATGGCACTGTACCTGAGCATCGCTTTAGCCTATGATCGTGCCTTAGATAGTTGCCTGAAAATACTACCCGATCTCAGCTCCTGCAGAAATATTTACTATGATGGAATTAGGTATTTTCTGTTCTGCAGTTTGCCCTCTAGTGGTTGTTTTGTGTATTTTACTCTGCAAGATCTAGCCTGGGGCAGTTTCACCTGTGTTAATCTGTTGCCGTCCATGCCTTCACAAGTTGATAAACAGCATCATCTCATAATACTGTTTGTTATCATTGAAACGACTTGTGTACATTATTATTTGTTAGTTTATATATAGTTTGTAGTTTGAGTCTAATTTGAATGGGTGTTAGCTCATATGCCATGTGGTTTCTTTAAAATTTTGATCATAAGCATGATTTCATTTGATGTTTTATTCTGGGACTCGCTAAGCAAATAAATATTGTGCTCATATTTTTGAACATGTGACTTACTGCTGTGTTTGTTTAATTGTATATTAATGCAACATTTTTATTGGTTTATTTCTGGTTTTGTCAACAGTTTTACACTATTTCCTTATTAAATCATCCGACTCAACACATCGGCCTGTTCCTTGGATTTTGATTAGGAGAGTATTTAGCTGTCTGTATAGCTGAGTCTACTTTCATGAGGACAACACTTAGTGAGGACAGAACATTTACTGTGACATACATTGTTGTTCATCCTGAAAATCCTTTTCAACTTTGTCCTTCATTTTGAGTCCCTCAGGTTAACCTTGCCACAAAATATTGTCCAATGTATTGAATTCAAATTGATTTATATAGTGCCAAATTGTTACATCAAGGTGCTTTATACTGTAAAGGTAAACCTGTCAATAATAAAAGTAAATCCCCAGCAGTCAGAAATGTCCGTCTGCCAAATCCAAAATGGGAGCTGATACCACAGCAAAGAAGCCTGAAAGCTGGAGGTTCCACCTCCCACTTTTATGCTTTACTTCCCCATATGGAAAAGATATATATAAATCTTATAAAGTTTGTATCTGTCTTGTGTGAAACTTGTATGAAAAGCATATAAGAGTGAAAACAGATATAAGATCCCTTGAAAAATTATATAATGAAACTTGTATGTTTTGGATACTTCCCAAAACAATATATGAAAGTAATGAGAAAGTGGCCACTTTCATGAGTAAATCTTGGGTCAATAAATACTAAACATACATGTGTGGTGTGTTTATAGCCTTTCAACTTGAAAAACAAAATAGAGGTGTATTTTGGAAGGAGCTATTTCTCAGGACAAACAGTTCCTTAAGCAATACTTCTTGTTCCCAACCAGCAGTGTAGATCCACAGTTAAGGCCAGCGGTTCTTAAACAAAAATAAACTAGAGTTTGCTGAAGCTATCGTGCTTTGATAAATATCCATTTTGGTCGTTTTTTCTTGTTAATGATAAGAATTGTGACGTGGGAACCTTGATCTCCTTGGAGTGGAATGTGTTAGAAAACAATTGAGACCTAGTTTAAGCTTAAATCACCATGAAATTCCAAACCGAATCATCAGTCCAAAAGATTAACAGCTGTGTTATAAAATGTCCAGTTCTTTAAAAGGTATAAGTCTCTGCAAAAAGAAAAAATGGGCCATTAGCAACAACCAAAGCTGAAAGTCATGCTGCTGAGCATTCTGACAGTTCAATCTGTAACACAAACCAGCAACTGGTAATTGTGTTTTGTGATTGTCCAATGTAGCACCTATAGAATAATATGATTTCCAGCACACCACCTGCAGTTTCATCAGTTTGTCTTCAGCTAATGCTGCTCTCAGGAAATACCTGGAAAGTTTGGGCATTTTTATGAGATATTATTCCATTTGACAAAATGCAGTTGGATCATTTTTCAAAAAAACCTCCTACCGTCTTTTATGTATTTTTTTATTTTTCCAGCCTGTACTACTTCTTGTAACTTTTATGAAACTCTGAACAAGCCCCCCCAAAAATAAAAACCCTTTTCTACCTTAAAACAATTCCAACTAAGATTCATCTCCAGTCTGGCAAAGATGACCTTTTTTCAACAATGGTCCTTCACACCAGCAATTTTCATCCAAATCAAACAGAAACAAACAGACAACTATATACTGTAACACAGGTGGAGAGGTGTGACGGGTAAAAAGCAACTGAAGAAGATGGGCATGCGAACGAAGATGAAGAGAAAGCTGTCAGACATAAGCACACACACAGACACACAGAGGTCTCGCTTACACATGCTAAGATTAAAGTACTCCTCAAGATGAGCTGTGCTGTGGATTATTCAAGCTTCCGGACCGCTGATCAGCCAGTCCAGGGGTCCAATCAGACTGACAGCCAACAGTCCATTTCTCCCTTGCTCTCCCCCTTCTCACTTCACTGGTTTGATTGCACACACATGGATATAGACAGATGGATGAGTAATAAATTAAAGGGATTTAATAAAGGGAAGGGACACTATTCTTTCAAAAGACGGTTTTTCAAGATGCTGGTAGAGCGCCCTGTCTAATATGCAATCTCTCACAGATAAAACACATCAAAGCATTTTCATAGTCATTAAACCATTCAGTGCCCACCTCTGTTCACTTAAGGATGGGGGCATTGTCATTCTTGAAAAGACCACTTATATCAGGACAAAAGTGTTGCATCATAGCACAAGTTTTTAATGATATTTTATTAGCTACAGACTCTGTGGATTCTGTTATTTTAATGCTTTTAGGTGCTTTTGATACTGTTGACCACAATATTCTTATTTCTCGCATTAAGCACTGTGTGGAGATAGCAGGCACAGCTTTAGAATGGTTCAGGTCATACTTGTCAGAAAAAAGTCTTATGGTCAGTTTTGGACGCATAAATTCTGCTTCTGCACTGCACCTATGTGGAGTTCCACAAGGTTCTATTCTGGAGCTCTATTCTTTTCTCTTTATATTTACTTCCTCTAGGATCAATTCTGAAAAGATACGGCATCTCATTCCACTTCTATGCTGATGATTCCCAAATCTATTTGTTCCTGAAAGGAAATGACGGCAGCTCATTAAAGTTTTATTAGAATTAGTGCTGTCAGCGTTAATCTCGTTAAAGCCATAACCGCATTAACGCAGCAAATCTCCGTTAGCGAGTGAGCGGATCGCCCCATGCGTGGGGCTGCACAGTGTCAATGCGTTAGTGTGGTTAGCTCGTTAACGCGTTAGCATCATCCACGGAGATTTGCTGCGTTAATGCAGTTATGGTGTTAATGTCATTTTAACGAGATTAACGCCGACAGCACTAATTAGAATGTTTTCATGACATCAAAGCCTCAATGGCCTTGAATTGTTTTAAACTTTATTGAGAGCCAGACTGAGGTCATGATACACAGACCCAGTTGTTCCAGCAGTGCTCCAAAATTGGATCTGGGCCCAGTGGATACTTATGTAAATAACCCTAGTGTAAAAATGGGCTGTGACTTAAATATGGACAAGCAGATTAATTCTGTTGTGAAGTCAGGTTTTTACCAAACAAGTCTTCTTTCTAAGGTCAAGCCCTCCTTATCTTTTAATAATTTTGATAGAGTTATGCATACTTTTATTTCAACCTGACTTGACTCTTATAATGCCCTTTACGTTGGTATAAATCAGGCCTGTTCTAAAATCCTGCAGCTCGCCTTCATAGCAAAATCCATTTGTAAAAGATGTAAAGGAATAGAAATTGAATGAAAATATGAACTGATATGTTTTGATAATAATGACCAGCTAGAAATAGGAACTGAATCTCTGATTTCAATGAAAAGAGACTAATTGCAGACTAGTAATCAAAAACTAAAGAAGAGTAGACGCAGTTAAAAGAATGAATCATCCCTTGAAAGTTTTATAAAGTGACCTGATTTGGGAGAAAAAGAGAATTGGGTAGGAAAAGATTTTGTCGGCTTGTTAAAATGTGGCACCTTGTCAAAAATTACCCTTAAGTGAGAAGAAGAGGAAGTCAAGACCTGACGAACACGTTTCTTCCCCAAACTGTCTCTGTCTTTCTTATCAGTGCTTCACCTTCCATTTCACCTACCTGACTGACATCACAAACCAAGACAAGGCTCCAATTGATGTTTGAACCCAATGTACCACGTTTCACTTCCCCATCCATTTCACTTGTAAGATGGATGGTAAAGCTGAGGCCCATTACCTCCAAAACTGTCCCCCAGGACAAGCCTGAATGGTCCGTGGAGATCAAGTTTTTACTTAGGTGACCAAAACATCTATTTTCTGTTGGGTTAAAGAGCATGATTCTTTTTTTACATTTTGTAAAGAAACTATGAATAGAAATCACTGAAGCAAATACACACTCATGATGAGTCCTGAACAAATGTGGCATGACCTGCAAACTGCAGTTGGTGGATTGGGGTTTCTGTTCCCTCCCAAGACAATTCTTGTTTGTCTGCACAAGTCTTTTCCTTCCGTTTTACCTGCAAGAGCCAGGTCAGCATCTGTTTTCCCATGGTGAACGTCTTGTTTCCAGTGTGGTGGGAAAGAGAGAGGAGAGGGAGAGTTTTTGATGCAAGACAGAAATGGGAACAAAATGTAAACACGGCAAACGCCCATTTCCCCCTGGGAAATCAGGCCTTGTGAAGACGGGGTGTCAGAACATATTCAAACGTGGTGTATTGCTTGCCTTGGTGTGCCTGCTTTAACTTGTAAAACATAACAGCAGGAAGAAGGGGAAAAAGAAAAGAAATTGGAGATATACTCAAGAAATAGAGGAGGAAGACTCAGTTGTACAAAACAAACAGATGGAGAGCCAAACAAAAGCAAAAACCTCATCAAGTTTTAAAGTGAATGTCAGTAGCAAGGCGCAGGCATTTAGTGCTTGTGACAGCACCTTGAGGTTTTATTTTCTCACCAAATGCTGTTGTGCACGTTGAAGAACTTTTGCTGTTGCTTTAATACCAGCCATGTGCACATTTTCCTTCTCACACTGTAGCAGCGCTTACAAGAAAGAATTTACAGCTATCAGCGTATTTTTAAAAGCCAAAATCTGCAGGCGTTTTATTAAAAAATTAGCATGTTATTATTATTTCAATTTGTAATGTGCAACAGTAATGGTGCTTTAGTTTAGAGCAGGGCTATCAAACATAAGGCCCAGGGACCAGAATCGGCCTGGTAAAGACTCTAATCTGACCCACTGGAAAATGTATAGGAGGGCACAGACTAGGACTGGGCGATATATCGGGTTTTTTAAAAATATTGATATATTTTCATACGAGATATAAGATGTGACAATATCGTTTATATCGATATAGTCTATGTTACATTATAATTATACTTGTGGAGCCGCAAGTTTGACTCTTTTTCGTCCACTTTTGTCGTCACTACGCAACGTTACTCTGTCTCGCCTCTCCTTCACTGAACACAACTCCCCCTCCCCCATAGCTTCACCTGCAGGCAATGACAAGATGGACACGGCAAATCTCCGTTAACGAGTTACCGCGGATCGCCCCGTGCGTGAGGCTGGACGGCATCAACGTGTTAGTGAGCTAACCGCGCTAACGAGCTGACCGCGCTAACGACATGACGTTCCTTTCATTTTCTCAAAAATCGACAGTGTGCCTTATGTATGAATTCTGGTTGTGCTTAATGACCGCGAACCGATTTTATGTGGTACACAGCGCTCAGAAATCTGTCAATAAATATTTTAGTATGACTTTGGTAAGCTACGGAGCTGCACCGCTTGATGGATTGTCGGAGCATTAAGGCTACCGTAGTCAGGAGCCTTGCGGAGTAATACGCACTGTGCTTCAACGTAATATTACCGTATTGTGTGTGTATAAGGACCATAAATGGCACCTGTTAAGAGACATGGTTACGAAGCGGATTTCAAACTCCAGGCTGTCAGTCACACAGTAGAACTTGGGAACAGAGCAGCTGCAAAATCTGTCTGTCTTTGTTATTATGCTCGCCGTCTTTTAGTTTACATTTTGACTGCACAATTGTGAGCTTTTTGTTATGCACAAAAACAACATTGTTTTCTTTTATTTATGGAGCATTATTATTTAATAAATGCTGATAATTTATTTTTGAGTAATTTCTTCATGCACATCTACGCTGTATGTTAATAAAAGTGCCTGTGTGACATCTGGGATACAGCTTTGACTAAAAACTCTCTTTTTGCTCTTACTTTATGGCTTTAAAAAAATATATCGAGATATATATCGTATATCGCCATCCAGCTAAAAAACATCGAGATATGAATTTTGGGTCATATCGCCCAGTCCTAGCACAGACTTGTTAACAGGAGAATGAAGCTTGATGTTTTACAGTTTTTCCTATATGGAACCTCCCCTATTGTCATTCACACCAAAGTAATTAATTAAAAGGTAAACAATAACAACTGAAAAAACAGTTTTTTTCCCCACTATCTAATGCAGATATCGATATTTCTTACAATAGGCCCATATTTCATGGATCTGTAATTTTAGACATGCTGAGAAATGTCTTCCATTTACTACAGCAGCATTTCTTTATCATTTAGAAAAACTGAATAGGATTAAAGGTGTAGTTAAACGTCTTTACTCTGACAGAATGAGTTTTGGCCCACTTTAGATAAAAGTGTGGGCTGTCATCAAAAGAGAATCTTTATATACACAGTAATACTATTGTTGAGCAGTGTTTGTCCCATGATCATGTTTGTGTGCGCTCATGCCGAACCATATATCCAGTATATGTTACGTTTCTCTCCATAATTATCTCAGCGTAAATGAAAGCCACCTGCAAAGCTGAATCAAATAAATTACAGTGTACCCAATTTTTTGATAAAGCAGATGTTTGTAACAGTTGGATCACTTATTCATGATACCACTTTTGCTCTGTCATGTAACATTTCTGCTCATTTTCCTTTAAACTTAATATATTTCATAAAAGTGTTACACTTTCTGCTTAAATTGATCCCGTAGTGTAGTGACGGAGAGGCAAAGGTGACTTTGCCTGAAAGTCAAATCAAATAACCTGGAAGAAACCGTGTGAAAGGAATGGAGGATAGAAGGAGGATTTCAGTAGGTGCGAATGGCAAGGTTTACAAGATGGTAGTGTGACTATGATGTTGTGATGTATGGCTTGGGCATGGTGGGACTCACAAAGGCAGAGCTGAAGATGAAGATTTTCATTGGGAGTGAGCAGGATGGACAACATTAGATATAAGTATATCAGAGGGACAGCTCAAGCTGAGCGCTTTGGAGACATAGCCAGAGAAGGACACTGGATATGTAGGCCAAAGGATGCTAAAGATGGACACATCTACTCAGGATTTATTGTAATCAACAGTTTGTTAGATTCTGCTACTCTCTCTCAGTTTTGGCTTATCCACCGTTAGCTACAGTTAAAGAAGCATTTTGAGTTTATAGTGCAGGGAAAGTGGTTACAATGACCAAAATTGTCTATATATATTATTATAGATAAGGTAAACCTTTTAGAATTCAAGTTTAAAAGTCTAAAATTACTCCGATTTTTTAAAATAACTTGGTAACAACGGTGTAAGGTTTTAGCAGTGCAGATAATACTTTTGGTTTCGCTCACATCTTGTGGCTGGACCCATTACACTCCTCACTAGTTATCCACTTCTTCCCCTCCAAAAGGTAATTTATTTTTCGCTTGGGATTTAAAGCGGGTTATCTACTTTTTAGAAGGTTGGTGGTTGGATTACTTGCTCCTCAACTCCATATGTTAAAGTGTTCTTGGGAAAGATACCCACCTACCCCAGATTCATCCATGTGGGTATGCCTCTGTGCATTGAAAGTGTATCTGTGGATGCCACTTGCAGTTTAAAAAGTGCTTTGAGTGTGAGGTGAGAGTTAAAAAGTGATATATAAATAACAGTCCATTTAACATCGACTAAACTTGGAGAGGGTAGCACCCAGACAATAAACAAAGGGAAATAAATTCTCAAAGAAGATTAAACACAGGGGATCACTGCTGTGAAACTCAGCTTGAGGCTTATTGATGGAGTATTTAGATCAGTTACATGATTAAGCCAATAAAACAAATAAATGGGCAGCACATGCTGGTGCAATGATCGCCTTGTAGAAAGCAGGCTCTAGGTTTGAACCTACACAAACAACTGCTGGTCAGGTTAATAGGTCAGTGTAAAGTGGGTGTTTATGTTATGGTCTGGGGTGTACTCCATATCTCCCATGAATTGGATGAGAACTGGCAGCTAAGAGAGCTGAGCCAAGGTTACAGGAGCCTTCATTTATGAAATACTTGAAATTTGTGAAGATGGACCTGAATAAATTGTCCCTGTAAGAATGTCTGAACAAGCGCTATTAAAGGGGTCAAAGGGTAATCTCTTACAGACCACTCTACTACTGGACTGGACTACTGGAGGAACATGTGACATATGTCATTGCAATTATCCTAAAGATGCTCAAAAGAAGTTTAAGTTATAAGTGTAACTTAGTTATACTTAAAAAAACTATTTAAAAAGTAAAATCTCTATAATTTATTCAGTGGTTTAAATTATGCAATAAAACAGCTGTTTCCTGAGATGGAAATGATGGCCATATTGAAAAACTTTGAGAACTCGGGGAAACTCAAAATAATGGCTCCAGAGGGACAAACATACATTTTTTTATACTTATATCCACTTTGGAAAGATTGCTTCAGTTCAGTTATGCCAATCTTGCAAGGATGTATTTGGGTCCAAAACCTGTGTTTCAAGACACGGATGAAAGGACCCCACAGAAAACATGAAAGACTTCTGAGGTGTGGTGTTTTTATTAGGTGTAGAGTCAATACTGTACTGATTGAACATGGTTATTTAATACTTTAAATCCATCCATCTTTAAATCCATGTGACCAAAGCTATTAGGTCGGTCACCTAAAAGCCATTGCCGGCTTATTTTTAACCAACTTGCCAAATTAATTTAATTGGAACCAAACCAAACACCCCTTCACCTGGGTTGGATTTAGGGCAGCAGAACCACTGCCAAACGTACATTTTGATTTATTTGCTAACAGAAAACGTATAAAATAATCATGGTTGTTCTTTAAAATATATTATATTCTGTATTTTACAATGATCTAAATTAAAAACTGAAGTAGCAAAGTATGAAACCCAAAATTTGTGTACTGCCAAAACATTTAAGCACATCTACAGCCTGGCCAAAAAGACTGAGTATTTGACATCTGCCTCTGATATTCTTCTCTGTTACTGCTTTAAATGCACTGTAACCATTGCATTCATATAAAAAACTATTTCAATCTGAAGTTTTTTGCTGACTTTTGTGTTGTATTAAACAGATTGGACAAAGACTCTGGACTGATAATAACCAGATCTTTTTTAGATTTGAGGGTACTTGATTATGATTCAGCACTACAAAACACATCTTCGGCACCTCACCTTTCATAACTTTAAACATGCGCCAAACCTGAATGTGTGCCAGCTGGGTCGTGATTTCTTTGAGACACTGAAGGGCAAAAAAGTATTTAGTCAGCCACCGATTGTGCAAGTTCCCCCACTTAAAATGATGACAGAGGTCAGTAATTTGCACCAGAGGTACACTTCAACTGTGAGAGACAGAATGTGAAAAAAAAATCCATGAATTCACATGGTAGGATTTGTAAAGAATTTATTCGTAAATCAGGGTGGAAAATAAGTATTTGGTCACCTCAAACAAGGAAAATCTCTGGCTCTCACAGACCTGTAACGTCTTCTGTGAGAAGCTTTTCTGTCCCCCACTCGTTACCTGTATGAATGGCACCTGTTTGAACTCATCATCTGTATAAAAGACACCTGTCCACAGCCTCAAACAGTCAGACTCCAAACTCCGCCATGGCCAAGACCAAAGAGCTTTCGAAGGACACCAGGAAAAGTATTGTAGACCTGCAAAAGACTGGGAAGAGTGAATCTACAATAGGCAAGCAGCTTGGTGTGAAAAAATCAACTGTGGGAGCAATCATCAGAAAATGGAAGACATACAAGACCACTGATAATCTCCCTCGATCTGGGGCTCCACACAAGATCTCATCCCGTGGGGTCAAAATGATCATGAGAACGGTGAGCAAAGATCCCAGAACCACACGGGGGGACCTGGTGAATGACCTGCAGAGAGCTGGGACCAAAGTAACAAAGGTCACCATCAGTAACACACTACAACGGCAGGGAATCAAATCCCGCAGTGCCAGACGTGTTCCGCTGCTGAAGCCAGTGCATGTCCAGGCCCGTCTGAAGTTTGCCAGAGAGCACATGGATGATACAGCAGAGGATTGGGAGAATGTCATGTGGTCAGATGAAACCAAAGTAGAACTTTTTGGTATAAACTCAACTCGTCGTGTTTGGAGGACGAAGAATACTGAGTTGCATCCCAAGAACACCATACCTACTGTGAAGCATGGGGGTGGAAACATCATGCTATGGGGCTGTTTTTCTGCCAAGGGGACAGGACGACTGATCCGTGTTAAGGACAGAATGAATGGGGCCATGTATCGTGAGATTTTGAGCCAAAACCTCCTTCCATCAGTGAGAACTTTGAAGATGAAACGAGGCTGGGTCTTCCAACATGACAATGATCCAAAACACACTGCCCGGGCAACAAAGGAGTGGCTCCGTAAGAAGCATTTGAAAGTCCTGGAGTGGCCTAGCCAGTCTCCAGACCTCAACCCCATAGAAAATCTGTGGTGGGAGTTGAAAGTCCGTGTTGCTCGGCGACAGCCCCAAAACATCACTGCTCTGGAGAAGATCTGCATGGAGGAATGGGCCAAAATACCAGCTACTGTGTGTGCAAACCTGGTAAAGACCTATAGTAAACGTTTGACCTCTGTTATTGCCAACAAAGGTTATATTACAAAGTATTGAGTTGTATTTTTGTTATTGACCAAATACTTATTTTCCACCCTGATTTACGAATAAATTCTTTACAAATCCGAATTTTTTTTTTTTTTTTTCACATTCTGTCTCTCACAGTTGAAGTGTACTTCTGGTGCAAATTACTGACCTCTGTCATCATTTTAGGTGGGGGAACTTGCACAATCGGTGGCTGATTAAATACTTTTTTGCCCCACTGTATATGATTACTCTGCACACTCTGCCTTCTTTAGCGCTTCTTTGTGGCTTTGTGTTGGAGGCAGTCAGGCCCAAAGAGGAGGCAGGCCTGTCACCACTCGACTAATTGCTTACAAAGCGCCCACTTAGCTCTCTTCTCCCCGGCCGGTGTGGCATGTTTAGGTTTGTTTCTGGGTTTAATTTCCTTTTGTTAAAAGATTTAGTCAGTGTATATTTTCAGTTTAATTAAACTAACTACCCGTGCGGCATGTCATAGAACACCACTGGTCTATGTGTTTCTGCTAAGGGTTTAGCAGATTTTCACAAGGGGATGCGTGGAGCGAGGCATATATTGATAGTATTAGTAACAACGCTGGTATTGGAGTGATACTAGCATGATGGGATCTATACTTTGGATTATCATATGTTTCTCCTGCTCATGAGCAATTAGACATGTCTGCGTAAACACTGCTCATCTCATCCAGGCATACTTTAGATGTCTTGAAGTGACATAACTCAGTGCAGAGCAGAGCATCGGGTGGAGGTACTGTGAAGCTGTAATTGAAAACACTGCAAACAGAGATCCTTCTTGGCAAAAATGTTGGTAAAAACTTTACCCCGGAACGAGCGGCAAGAGAAATGAAGAGGGGAGGAAGGGAATCCCTGAGATGGAACCAGGCCACAAATGTTTCAGAAAATGTGGTGTTTTGTTTGTTTTTTAAAATTTCAGATATTGTATAACAAGACAAAACTGAGAACGTGAATGCATTTCCCCCCCCCCCCCCCCCCCCCTCACTCTTAACTGAAGCCTTTCATTGAACTACAAATTGGTACTTTCTTTCTGGTCAGACATGCGGCAGCACTTCTGCTATCATTTTGTTTGTATTTTTAAAAAATAAAAATGCAGACATAAGTGTACACATTAGTTTTTGACTGCTAGTGAAAACTGTTTTCTTTACAAATAACTCTCACTGAACTACCAACGCCAGTCCCTCAACATGTTTGTACTCTCTGCTCATATTTCCTTCACATTAAATTGTCAGGGCTCTGTGTGCGGGCAGGCGGAGAGGAGGATCCAAGCGCAGGACTCGAACACAGAATTGTGAATCAGAACCTCAGCTTTATTGTTGACATGAAAACCAAAAATTGAAGTGACCACTGAAACCGGAGACCAGGAACACACAGGCATAATCTGAGGGTACGACGCGACACCGAGCATGGGAAAACACAGGGCTTAAATACACAGGGTAGTAATGAGGGAATGGGCCACAGAAGGGAGATCAGGGCTAACGAGACGGGGGAAACAAAGCTGCACACACTAACATAAGACAGACTTTCACAATAAAACAGGAAACATGAATCACAACTCAGAGACACGGACTCAACACAGAGAGACAGAAAATGACACATGGAACTGAACTATACATGAACCCACAATTCCTAAAATATGGATAACAGAAACATGAAACTCTAATAATAATAATAATAATAATCACCACAACCAAAAGAGAACAAGAAAACAATCCATGATGCAAAATTACACCAAAACATAATAAACTCAAAATACTGGGTCCAACGGACCCAGAACTGTGACATAAATAACTTTTTGCTTTTTAAAGAACTTATTTGAACATTGCTCTCAACAACAAAAAATCCTCCCTAACCAAAAAGTTACTTAAAAATACACAAAAAACAACAAAGTTTTTTGTTGTTGTGGAAAGTAAAAATCACACATATGTAGTGGTCATTAACCCTTTAAGACCTACCATAGAACCAAGTCCGCCAGAGCTTATATTATATTTTTACATGGTGTGGTGCCATTTTTGGGAGCATTTCAAGTTGCTATACATCAATACAACAATTATAGCCCAGATTTTAATAATATGTATTCATTAAGTGCATAGTAATTACATAAATTGCAAAAAAGTGCAATAAACTACAAAAAAATCATTTTTGCTTTTTTAACATATATTTCTAGTGAGAGAAATTTAAGAGGCTTATCCCTCAAAACTGTAAATACAAAAAAGTTGCACAAAATAGTTTCCTACCACAGGAAATTTATTTTGAGTGTCTTCATAGTTTTATTTTTGAAATACAAAATTTTTATATACTGCAGGAAAAACGAAAATAAATATTATACTGCAAATTTGCAAAAAAGCAGCATATGCATCAAAATAAACTATTTCCAGCAGTGCAATATGAGTCCTAAGCATCCCAGAAACGACACAGAAAGTCAAAAAGTCAAACATAACTTTTAAAAATAGCAGTATAGGCCCTGAGGCCCTGATGGTAAAAAAAAACTACATTTCCGCGAAAATGACGTCACTGCAGTTTTTTATGCAGTTTTTGCAAAGCTATATGTGGAAGGAAACCGTGACCTAGGACAAGCTGATGGCATAACATGTAAGTACAACTCCTCTGGTTTCATATGCAAAAAAAATTATTGCGCTAGCTTACGTGGTTGCAGAGCTACCGGGATTTAAAAATAGTTACGCAAAACAGAGCGTGCCCACTCTGACCAGCTCTAAAGGGTTAAATTACTCAGATTTGGGAAATTGATAAGTCATCTGATAATGACACACTCCTCTCTCCTACATTAGCTGCTCCTCATGTTCCACTGTCATACAGCTCCTTTCCTCATGGTGATACAGACCGGTGGACTCTCACAGCCCCTCTTGCATACTGGTTCATCATCATCTCTCGCCTCTTTGTGGAAAATGCTTTTTGAAAGTTTGTAAACTTTCACCTGGACTAACTCTCACCTCTCCCCGTTTAGCCTGGTCCTCTCCTTGATCTTTGCATTACTCAGATCCCGCACGCTTCCCCACTGCACCACAAATCCTCTAAGTGTGAAAATAAAGACTTTTGAAACATCGCCATTCTCTGTCGCTCTGGTTTGGTTTCTGCACTTGAATTCACTTGTCACCAATTTTGCTGGTTTGTGTGATGGTCTCCCAATTTTGTCTGACCTTTAAGCCCGTTCATGACAAAACACCCTTTTTCTCAGACTTTTTCTCAGCTGATGGAGCACAAAACAATGAACTATTGAGTCAGCTGTTTAACTGTAAGATTGCCTTGACAACTGATTAAAATTGCATTTTCTTTTCAAATACACAAAAATCATTACCTGGAGCAACATATCATTAACAGTTCAAGTCCCCTTGGCAGTGGTCAATAATGTACCTACCCAGCAAGAAGACAACATGGAACACAGCCGGCACCAGTTCAGGGCGTTATTCTAAACAAACTGCTCATGATTAATGCAATGGATCACCACAAGAATGGGAATTATCATTCTGCAGAGCTGGGCAGCTGATTGGAGTAATGATTAGTGTCACGGTCCTGGGTCGGGTCGACCCAGCATTTTGAGTTTCTTATGTTTTGGTTTATTTTTGCATTATGGATTGGTTATTCTCTGGTGATACTGTTTTGATTACAATTATATTCTGATGATGATGTTGATGACGATGATGATTATGTCTGGTTTAGGTTTTGTTATCTTGCCCTTATGTTTGGTTTAGGTTGCCTGTGCTTGGTCTTCTCTGCCCGTATGTCCCTCTGTTTGTCCATAACGTCATTATGCCTGTTTACGAGTCTGTCTCTGTCTGGCGTGTGCTTCCTGTCTTATTTTGTAGGTCTGTGTCCTTTGTCAGTGCGTTCAGCTTTGTGCTCTCCCTGTCTCGTCAGTGTAATCAACGTCAGCCGTGTCTCCCAGCTGTTTCCTCTTTGCTCCGTTCACCTCTTGTATTTAGTGTCTGTGTCTTCCCCTACTCGGTGTCGCATCGTTAACGTCTGTTCACCCTCACTTGCTGCGTGTTTAGGATTTCCAGTCCTCCTGCATCTCTGTTTAGAGTTTTGTTTGCTTTTGTGAGTTTTATTTTATCTTGATGTTCTGCTCCAGCAATAAAGCTGCATTTTCTGTCTAAACCTCGTGTCCTGAGAATCCTGCATTTTGGGTCCACCACTCCTGCCTGCCTGCCACACAGCCGACCATGACAGAACGATGCGACCATTTCCTGGACCCAGCGGATTCATCCCGGGAACATGACCTCTCCCGCATCCACCGCCTGATCGAGCGGGTCTCCCACACTAAGGACGCTAAGACTATGGCAGTTGGGATTAACGCTATAGAAGCGATCCTGGAGGGGAATCCTCATTTGCGCACACTAAAGGGATTTAGGGGCTTCATAGACCAGCTGCATGAAGCCCAGGAGGTGCTACAGGCTCGGGAGCTTGCAGCTTTTGTCCGCGCCCAGTATTCTTCGCCGAAGCCGTCGCATCGGCAGCAGCCGCAACACAAGGAGCTCTCCGCGGAGTCGGCCGCCGTACAGCAGCAATTGCAACAGGGGAAAGGCGTTTCCGCACCGCGGCCACAGAGCTCCACTTCTTGCCGCTCAGGGCTTAATTCACCTGCCTCCTGCTTGGCGGCGATGTGGTCGCAGGACGAGGACGAGGACGTCTTTTCTCCATCGTCACCAGTTTCTCCTGTCGCCTCAGCCCCTGCCGCCAGGAGGAAGCGGCGCCACCGCCGTCATTCCTCACTACAACCGGAGCCCAATCACTCGTCAGAACAGCAGGCAATGGTGAGTGATGTTGACTGTACCCCTATTGCTTCACCTGCAAATAGTAATGGGAACTGTTTTCTTCTCACGGCTAAGAGTAGTGAGGTGAAGGCGGTTTGTTCCATGGACGTTCACCCCGGCCCAGTAGAAAGAAAAGACTCCCTGACTCATTATGTTGATGCTTTTTCCGCTGAAGAACCAGAATGTATGGGCAAAACTCTGATTGTGCACCCTCTGTTGGAGCCTGCTAAGAATTTTTCTGTCGATACAGAGTTAACCCCGGACAGTTTGAATTCAGTTTTGACATGTACTGCTGAATCTATGAATGGCGCTGTGGGTTCGCAACCCAAGAATGGGGAGGGGGACTTAACGGGCTGTTTCTGCCCTGTTCTCTTAGAGCAGAGAAGCCTAAGCAGAACTGTTTCTTCTGAACTCCTTCAGCTAGTTAAACCGAGCCCTAGAGGCTCAGGGGAGCCTATACCACCCCCTGCATCACGCTCACTACAAACACCTCCTCAACCGTTAGCCCGTTCAGCAGCCCAGCTAGCTGTTCAGCTGCCCTCAGCTCAGTCAGCTGCCCAGTTAGCCACTCCGTTACCCGCAGCTCAATCATCTGCTCCTTCACTAGTTTCATTCTCCCCACAACGGTCACTTCAGTCTTTCTCAACCCAGTCTCCTGCTGAGCAGCCATCTTTTCTCACTCGTATTAAGCAGGAAAACATGCTCAACAGGACTGTTTTCGTTCCTCGAAAGCTGGCCCGATTAGAGACATTTACTACCTCCAGGGCCTCCCCAGAGTCCGAGTTTCAACCCGCTGTTGACTCTGGACCCCTGGGGGCTAAGGAGTCAGCCGATGACTGCACCCAACTGTTGCCTCCTGAGCCTAACCTATGTGTTGCTCAGCCCCAGTCAGCATCAACGCTGCCAGAGGCCCGTGTGCCTGCTGGTTCTGTTGCGTTCCTGCCAGAGGCCCGTGTGCCTGCTGGTTCTGTTGCGTTCCTGCCAGAGGTCTCCGCACCTGCTGGTTCTGTTCTGTGTGTGCCAGGGGCTCCAGTGCCCACTGGTTCTGAGACTGTTTTTGCTGGGGGGCCCGAGGAGCCCGTCCAGCCTTCTGCCTCGTCAGCTGGGGGGCCCGAGGAGCCCGTCCAGCCTTCTGCCTCGTCAGCTGGGGGGCCCGAGGAGCCCGTCCAGCCACCAGCTGCTCCACCAGCAGCCTCATCCACGCTTGCAGCAGCAGTTTCATCCATGCCGCCACCTGCTGCAGCGCCTCCGTCTGCATCCTCCACGCCGTTGCCTGGCCCGGCCTCTGCTGCATCCTCCACGCCGTCGCCTGGTCCGGATTCAGCATCCTCAGCGTCGCCTGGTCCAGCGCATGCTTCGGCTTCATCCGCTTCACCTGGTCCAGCCACTGCTTCATCCTCGCCTGGTCCGGCCTCCGTGTCTTCAGCCTCGCCTGGTCCGGCCTCCGTGTCTTCAGCCCCGTCTGGTCCAGCCTCTGCATCCCCGTCTGGTCCAGCCTCTGCATCCCCGTCTGGTCCAGCCTCTGCATCCCCGTCTGGTCCAGCCTCTGCATCCCCGTCTGGTCCAGCCTCTGCATCCCCGTCTGGTCCAGCCTCCGCTTCCGCCTCGTCTGGTCCAGCCTCCGCTTCGCCTGGGGCTGCAGGGGCCACGCAGCCTTCAGGTCCCCTACTACCGCCTCCACATCGTCGGTCATCTGCCAGGCCGCTTGTTGGGCATCTCCGCCACCGTGGACGCCCTCCTGAACACCCTCCTGAACGCCGCCACTGCCTTCCGCGTGGCCGGCCCCCGGATCTGCTCTGTCGCCGCCACTGCCTTCCGCGTGGCCGGCCCCCGGAACTGTTTGCCCGTCGTCGCAGTTGCCGTCCACACGGTCGGCCCCCGGAACTGAACTGTTTTGGCCTCCTGCGCTGTCGGCCTCTGGGTCGGCCCCCTGAACTTGACCTTCTGGGTCTTTCTGGGCTCTGTCCCTCCTTCCTGGTCCCCCGCCGCCCACCCTGGTTGGGTTGTTTTCTGTTTTTGGCTGTTTTTTGTGCTTCTGTTGGGCGGTCTGGAGCCCGCCCTTGTGGGGGGGGTACTGTCACGGTCCTGGGTCGGGTCGACCCAGCATTTTGAGTTTCTTATGTTTTGGTTTATTTTTGCATTATGGATTGGTTATTCTCTGGTGATACTGTTTTGATTACAATTATATTCTGATTCTTTAGTTATCTGATGATGATGTTGATGACGATGATGATTATGTCTGGTTTAGGTTTTGTTATCTTGCCCTTATGTTTGGTTTAGGTTGCCTGTGCTTGGTCTTCTCTGCCCGTATGTCCCTCTGTTTGTCCATAACGTCATTATGCCTGTTTACGAGTCTGTCTCTGTCTGGCGTGTGCTTCCTGTCTTATTTTGTAGGTCTGTGTCCTTTGTCAGTGCGTTCAGCTTTGTGCTCTCCCTGTCTCGTCAGTGTAATCAACGTCAGCCGTGTCTCCCAGCTGTTTCCTCTTTGCTCCGTTCACCTCTTGTATTTAGTGTCTGTGTCTTCCCCTACTCGGTGTCGCATCGTTAACGTCTGTTCACCCTCACTTGCTGCGTGTTTAGGATTTCCAGTCCTCCTGCATCTCTGTTTAGAGTTTTGTTTGCTTTTGTGAGTTTTATTTTATCTTGATGTTCTGCTCCAGCAATAAAGCTGCATTTTCTGTCTAAACCTCGTGTCCTGAGAATCCTGCATTTTGGGTCCACCACTCCTGCCTGCCTGCCACACAGCCGACCATGACAATTAGGGTGGAGAGACAGAAGGGGGTATGTGCGGGTGGGATTGGAGGTGAGGGGGGACACGCCAACGCCATGGTCCTGATTTCTTTCTAGCAGGGGGCCACTGCTCCAGTAGCGTGGCACTGAGCCAAACACACTGGATTTAGTTTGTTATTGAGGGAAGGCAAAGCAATCAATCTGGAGGCTGGAAGGAAAGGAGAGTGAAGAATTATTTTTGATAAGTCGTCTGAGGAAAACATAATCACGGCTGTGCGGTGTGAGCTTGTGATGGGCATTAAAAAAAAGAAAAATGATTTTTGTTCCCTCCATAGCTTTTCAGTTCTTTATTTTTTTCTTTCTTTTAGTACGGTGTGTGCTGAAATTTTCTGCACTTGTGTGAAAGCCTGAAAGGTGTTCCTTCCTCAGCTAGTGACAGATGTGTCAAAGCATGAGACAACATGAAGATCTCGAGGGACTTCTTTAAGTGTCACTGAGTAGCTTTACCGCACAGACACACACACTCACACTCACACACACACACACATATATATATATATATATACACACACACACAACATTTTTTTTCATCAGAAGTGCTGAATAATAGTGCTGCACTAAGCAGACTGGGCCAATTAGGCCCGCTGGGACTGGGAACAGGCACCAGCCTATTCGTATGTATGTGTAAGTGTTGCATGTGCGCACGTGGACTTTCCTTGAGTCGTACGCAGACAGCAGGAGTGGATGTTAGAATATTGTCATCTGCCTGCTACTACACACACACATGCACACATATACCTACATATCACAACAGCAGGGGAGGAAGACTGAAAAAGAATGGCAGGAGCACTGGAACAAATGAATGTTTAGACATGCTGCTGTGTAGACAAGCTTGTGAGGATGTGACCCAGCAGCTGTAGAGTCAGCACGCTGTTGCATATGTTTTCTAACTTCCCACACATGGTCTAACAAGGAGCTGTGAGTGATTTGTATAAAATCTGAGACTGTATAGAAAATATGTTTTATTATAGACAATATAATAGCTTAAAGGAAAACCTGAACACCGAGAGTGAGAGGATCCAAGGGCTCGTCATGCTGGTATGGGTTCCCTTAGAGGAAAAGGGTCATTGATGAAATGCCAACGGCACCAGTATATATCAAGTGCTGAAAGTGCTTTTTACACTACATACAGCTTTACTTTAAGTGCTTATCTATCATGCACATACACGGATGGATAAATCAGCCACAATTTGGAGTTCGGTATATTGCCCTTGGTTGCTTTGACACACAGACTGAAGGAACAGGGTAATGAAATCACTGAACGTTTGATTAGCAGGCAACCCGCTCAGTCTCCTGAGCAATGATGGGAGTGGTCTCCTCACGCCCCTGGAGTATGTCCCGAGGGTTTGCTGAATAGTTTGATGAAGATGAAAATGATATGAATCATGTGCTATCACAGTCAGCAGATCTCAACCCAACCTGTTGGATGTTTTGGACCTGCACAACATCAAAACACCAAATGAGGGAAAAGCTTCAACGCAGCAAAATCTCCAGTGTTAAATTAACACTAGAGAGTGTCTATATGGGTCCACACCTCTGAGTGTTAAATTAACACTTTTGACAGTGTTATATGTTTAAAAGTAACCTAGTCAGTTTTGAAGATTAACAATGACTAACACTGAGCAGTGCTGATTTTCTAACACTGGAATATTTATATAACATTTTGAGTTATTTTCCAGTTTCCATTTCTAGATTAATTTTTATATTTCTTGGAGTGATTGGTGGCTCTTGTCAGATTTAAATGTATGCCACGACTCCCAAGCCTGGAGAACCAATGTCTAGATGTGGCCTTGGTTAATTGTTATTTTAAATATTTGTTAATTTTTTTTTGAATTGGAGCTTTTTACTACATATTGCATACTTCTAATCAAAATGACATGGCTGCAGGTTTTAGATCCCTGTGTTCATGTGCCTGTCTGATTCATATTGGACTTCCTGCAGTGTGTCATAATAGTCTTTTATGCTGATTGTCAGGACACAAATAAAGTCACATGGATGCAAATCTGGTGAATAGCAGGTGGAAAGAACAAATGTGTCAGTGCGGGCACTTGGATTTTCAAAGTGATCTCCGGTGGAGCACAATGGCAGTAAAGCACATACATCATTGTTCTGTGGGGAAATCTCTTTTCTTGCAGTAGAAGTTTGCATTGAAAGCCTCACCCGCAGGATGAACCCTTGGTGCACAACACTCTGAATCTTGCTGGTTTGGTGTCTGCCATGATGCCATCACTGCTTTCAGGTTTGTAAAATATAAATGCTTGATTTGTAAACTGTTTGCTTGGTTGTAGCAGAAATCCAGCCACCACCATTACTGATTCTCTACATGAAATTCATGTCACTTTGAAAGAGAGAAGTTGGTGTGTGCAAATTTGAAGTGAGTGGTGATATTGCTCATACCTGATGCAAGAAAATCAGCAGGAGTGACGTGGGGATAGAAGGAGAGAGAGCGGAGGATAAGAAATGAATGACGAGAATCTGTCAATGAAGTAAAATGGAAGGTAAACGTAGAAAGAAGTATCTAAAAAGTGGGACAAACATGGGAAAGGTTTGTCCAGAATGATTAGTGTTAGTGGACTGTTACGACAGTCCAGTCATATACAACATTTATGTTTCTGTTTATTATGCTGCACTGAGCTGTGCTCACCACCAGCCACTCGCCTCCAGAATCCCGTACCTGTAAGGACTTACATTTCTTTAGTTTCACACTGTCTCCTTGCTGAAAACTGGTTGCTTTTTAATAAAAAGCCAAAGCCAAAGTGTCCTGAGTCTGAATCTAGAGTCCAACTTTGACATTAATATGACTGTATTGGCTCAGTGATGACTTCTGTGCTGCATGGATTGTGGGTGCCAGCTAGAAACACCAGGACCCTGTGCTCACAGTCTTTAACACTTAAACTATTGCTGGTACTCTTTCTCTCACTGTCCTGCCCAGGAACCAACTGTAGTTACACCTTAGTTATTTCTATGCTTTGATTTTATTGCCTTGCTTCTCATGCACATCCTACAGTGTTGATTCTACTGATCGTCACGCTCCATTTGCTTTGTCCTTTAAATAATCTCTGTATGTTTTATGAATTATTTTTGCTTGACTGTTGAAAATGGCTTCTCTTCCCCAGATTCATAAGCTTCTTGTAAGGAATTCACATTTTCTGTTTTTTTAAATAAGCGTCACATACAGAAAAGAGGGATTTAAAAAATCAAGGGTAAGATTAAACAAAAAAAAAAGTAGATAGCATTGACTGGCTAGAACGAAGGAGATTAAGGATAAAATATATGGAGAGCTGCTACAAGCAAACCAACAGGAGGAATGGAAGGATAGAAGGAAAGAGAATTATTGGAAGTGGGGGGAGGAAAAAATAAATGACGAGAATCTGGCAATGAACTAAAATGGAAGGTAAAAGTAGAAAGAAACAGAAGTATCTAAAAAGTTGGGGACACATGGGAAATCATGGCTCTCATGGAAGATTTACCCAAAATGATTAGTGTTTATTAATAAGCTCTGGAAGGCGCAGTTGCCTGTTGCTACAGTCCAGTCATATATGAGGTTTTCCTCCAACACTCCAGAAGGTTCCACCTACACAACACACACCGCCTCACACATCTACGAAGGCCCGTCTGTGAGGATGCACACGAGCATGCAATACGCTCACAGACACACATATATTGGACAGGCTTCTCTGCAAATCCATTCAAAATAGACTTCAGGGGGAAAACAGTGTGTTCTTTCACACATTGCAACTCATTCTGAAGTACACCTGTCTGCTCTGTCGCTGAAGGACGGCAACTTGTCTATGATCACAACATCCTGATATTTACAGTCTATGGCCAATAACAGTTTTTCACAATTCTTAAGATACATTTCCCGAAGCCTTCTCTCTTTTTCCCTCAAAGCTGTAAACACCAACCCCAATGGATAAAAGTACATTCGCCAAACCTCTGACTCTTCTGGTTTTAGCTCTGCTCAGAACCAAACTGTTTTTCAAATCAAATTTAGTATAGGATATTTTATACCCTCCATCCCAGAATTTCCATGTTCATTCAGACATACCATAACATGAAGACCTCTGTCCGGGTAGTATTTCATTCATTCATTTCAAATTCATTTTGTTTTCTTTGCTCTTTTTAAATGTGCTTTAAGAATTTTTTTGGTTCAGTCAAAACAAGCGCAGAGTGAAGACTTTTGTTATTTTCCCTGTTCTGACCCTGTTCTGAATGTACTTGACATGATTTTGAGGACAATTATTGTTTTTTGGGGGTTTTTTCATGTGCCTGTGGTACATGTGTACCATTTATTTCACTGAATAGTGAAATTCTTTTAAATGTTAGTAATGAAAGTGAAAAAAAGTTTTGGATTACAATGTTAGTTGTTATTTTTTTAAATGAAATAAAATAATTATTCAACATATTTTACATAATGGGTATCAAACTCTTCCGTATTTAAACAGTTATAAGCTGTTACTGTTATGTACATGACAACTCATAATAAAATGATAATAAAATTTTATTTTTACATTTTATTTTGTAATAATATTTAGAATCCCATATATTATTACCTAGCTTTATATTCTGTTGTTCTCATTTTGACCATCAGCTCAATCTATCAAACTTAAAGGAGAGGTCAGAGGTCAAATGTGACATGATATTTGGTATTTTTCTACACACAGCATCCTACCAAACACTACCAAAAACATACCCTACTTGGCGTAGGCAAATATAACTGATGGTGTAAATGTTAAATATGACTTAATACAATGTTTTGAATTTTTATCAGCAGCCTATGTTGACACTACAGCTGAACGTTGAAAACTCTGCCGCTGTAATAACGTCTGCTTCCTTTCAAGTTTTTGCCTTATGTGAAGAACATAGATGTAGCTCCCTCTACGTCAGCATGCAGCAGTTATATATAATGTTGCACTGCCAGCATTTAGGATTATGATTATATTATTTTTTGCATCAGGCCAGATGGGCTCCATGTTTCCTCCCAACCATCTGTGTGAGCACCACCCTGGATGGATGGAGGGAATTTTAATTCGGGCATAGAAAGCCGTAACAGATAAGAGGAAATGAGTCACTTTGGCTCATCTCTCCAGCATAAGGAATGAGAAAACAAGATTTGTTTTGCTTTGTAGCTTGTATGCTCATTTTTCTTTAAAATTCCAAACGTAATAGTAAAATGAAGTTTTTTATAAAACGTGCTTATGATTCATATGACCTACATGAACCAACCTGGTAAGAAGACAGCAGACCGAAGTAAGATGTGAATTTTGTCGTCTGTGATCTGGACATTGTAGCTTCAATATCGCAGAAATCCGCCATCAAATTTTATTAAGGATCCTAAAAAAGTCCTTATGAATGGTCCTTGACACCTTTCCAAAACTGTTAATACACATGTGTGATTGGACACAAGTGAAAACAGATACACGCTGCTGAGAAAGTATTGAGTGTGGAGCAGACAATCACAGAAAAGGAAAAACAAAGGAAGCGAAGCAACCAGAGATGCATGAAGATAGCAGTTACTGAAATAAAAATAAGAAATTTGTAACAGAGAAACAAAGTAAACAGATAAAGATGAGGAAATAGAAGAAGCGTGAGGAAAAGACAAACACTAAGAAATGCAAGAAAGGATACTTAATGAAGACAAAAGCCAAAGCTCAAACTTCGCACTAAACCTGATACAAGGAAAAATGATGAAAACATGTTTTATATGCCTTTTGCAACTTATGCCTCAGTTGTGAGCAAATGAGCCATAAGTGGTACAAGTTTCATATATTTCTTTCGCAACTTAATTATACGACTTAATTATAATTAAATTATTTATTTTCTATACTCAAAATGGTCAGTTTCTGCAGTAAATCTCATCAGATAATGTCAAAAGACAAATGCAAATGAAATGAAGATATTTATCAATGGAAATGTCAGTAAATTGCTATTTTTCTCAAACTCTTTTCCACATACTGTCGGTTTTCATATCGTGAGAAAGAACATAGCCTATCACAGGTGATTAAATTTCAGTAAAAGAGATCTTCCAATAAGCTTTGGTTCATAGGATTTTCTGTTTTAGTGTATTAGATAAGCTCCAACAAGAGCCTGTATAGAAGGCTCTTCACAAGAGAGATTCTTCCTCTTGACCCATGTTCAATAAAATTATATGTCTTTATGACAATCAGGAATGTGTCAAGAGGACTGAACTGGATTTGTTCTTCACTAGTCTTTCACATGTGTGGTCTGACCTCTGTATAATAGAAATCAGGCAAGTGTGGGGCACAATTTAAGAAAAGAGGACCTTTAAAACCATTTATTTATTTATTTATTTATTTATTTATTTATTTTTAAATGACATCAGAAACAGCAGTATGCGACATTACGTGATGGCAGAGCTTCAGTTCATCCTTTGTCATTTTTTTTTTTTTTTTTTTTTAATAAATAGGACAGGGGGAATGAAGGAGAGAAAGAAGGAAAACCAAAGGGGAGAAGAGACGGTGAGAAGGGGGGGGAAGAGAGAGAAGAGAAAAAAAAGAACTCCTGGGTCACCTGTATGGAGAAAAAAAAACAAACAAACAAAAAAAAACAAACAGAGGAGACAGCAAACAACAAAGAGCAACATAATAATAGAGAAAACAAAGCACCATCACAATAAACTAGCTAGTCATAGATATCAATATTTACTAAATAATAAACGATATTGTGCAGCACGCAAGATAGACAGCGCACAGTGTGCTTTGAGGTAGCAGCCAAGAAAGCTTTAGTCCGCGTCTGTGAATACCCATGTGTGCATACCTGTGTGGATCAGCATGCTTGCATTCCAAAGGTTTCTCCATGTAATGATCTGCTAGGGAGTGTGGGGGGGCCACAGCCCCGTCCTCCAGGGTGTGAAGCGGGTATGGAGGAGATCAAAACTCCAGACATCCAGAGGCCCCCAGAACACAAGAGACCATGGAAGACCAACAGAGGGGCAGCCGCGCCACTGTTCCAGTAAGAGCTGAGGAGAGTCCCAGATGAGAGCTCGCCCAGCAGCCGCGGAGCAGAAGTCAGGGGGAGTTGCAGTGACGCGCCCGTGAGCTCCGCCGGCCCCCAGCTGTGCCTGAGTGACCGAGCCCCAGGCCGAGAGGCCGGGGGCACCCCACCTCCAAAGGGGCCCAAGCGAGCCCCAGGCCCCGACAAGCGGCCGCCAAGGAGTGAGCCGGTGTGTACCCGGACGCCCACCCCCAGACACAAAGAACCACCAACACACCGACACCTGAGGGAGTCCGCCACCGGCAGGGGAAGTGGTGGTGGGTGGAGATAGGCCTCCAAACCTTGGAGGGCCTGAGGTGTCCCCAGAGAGGTGGAGTCTGATACCCAACCTGACATATAGATACAGACATACAGGCACACACAGACACAAACATCCATTCCCACCCTCATGCTCTCATATGCACTCACTCCACACTCAACCAACGTGGAGACAGACATAAAGAGACGCTGTACACACAATCACACTCCCCAAGCGTACTCTACAAACCGGGTCTAGGTACCCTTGCCCCTGGAGGGGGGAATTGCACCCAGACCCAGGTGGTGTTACCCTTTTCCCTGCGGTGGGGAGAGGCAGACCACCCCGACTCCGCAGCAGCACCTTTAAAACCATTTAAATAATAAAGGCCTCCATTAGCAAGTCTTAATTGGTTTTGGTTCATCTCTGGTTCCAGAAAACAACACAAAGTACCACCTTTTAAAAACATTTTCTTGCCTTTTCCCTCCAATCTCTCTCTTTATGCCTCTTCCTCTCCTTTTCTTCTCTCCATCTCCATTCTCAGTCAGCCAGCTTCCCTATGAGATTGTTAATCTAATGCCACTAGCACAGGAGTTGATGCTGCTCATCTGATACCACAAAGTCTCAGATGACACACTCGCACTCAGGTACAATCAGACGGGGACAGGCCCAGGAGCCCTGCAGCTTCACTAACGTTTTTTAGCACTTTCAGAAGCCTTGGTCCCAGAGTGGATCATTAAACTGGAGAATACCAGTTGCAGATGGACCAAAGGCGCAAGAGCTTGTTGGATCATTCCCAAAACCAAGTTGGAGAAGAAAAGGAAGCAAAGAATGGGATGAGAAGAAAGTTCTCCCTTCGTCTAAACACCGCTCATTAGCAGAAACAGGTATGTCGCCGAATGAATGATAGTGTGAATGGTTTAAAGAAAAAAAAATGTCATGGGAAGTTGGAAGAAAGACGCAGGGGTGCTGACAATGAGGAAATGACAGTTTCATGCTGAATAGGCAGGAGTGTCTAATCTATTGTTAGACATCCGCATCAAAAAATGTCTCTACTCCAACAACTGTTCCGCTTCCTGTCAATTAGGCGCCAGGAAATTGCACGCACATTTGTCCAAGCGGCAAAACACACACACACACACACGCGTACCCACTGCATAGTCGAAAGCATATGCACACACACCCCTGCATGCAACACACCCCTCATCAAGCTGCAACGAGCGCGCCGTGATTAGTCTATCCGGGGCCCAGCATGCAGCGCGTGTGGCTATGCATTTGCTTGACAGAATGTGTGCGTGACACAACTATTCTCTATAATTTGTTTGACAAATAGAAAGCGAAGGCACGGAAACCATAATTACACTTCTCGAGGTCGGAGTGAATTTTGAAAAAGTAAAAGGAAATAAAGGTTAGGAAGCAGCAAAAGTGAGGCCTTTAGACGGGGACGCGGAGGACCAATGTTACCAGAATATTGATGACAAGCTGAAATTATCAGGCATACAGAGTCGAACCAAGTGGAGAACTGCCATGAGCTGGCAATTAGTACCCACCATTCAACAACACATGCTGCTAGCCTACTTTCATGCCGTTCTTGTCCCCCCAAAAAATTGGCCATGACATGTGAGATTCTGCTGCTGGTGTCATTTTCCGAATTAAACCTCATTAAGTTAATTCTGGCAGAGGCAGACTTCAGGTACATTGCACGTATTTTGATGGCAATTATATCAGTGTGTGCTGGAGTTTGTCGCTGCCCTTTGCTACCTCCTCAGCCCTAAACACCAATCTGCCATGTTGTACTTAGCCATAACAAGCTCACTGAGAAATGCTGCAACTTTTCTGCCACTTACCTCTCTCCTGCGACATTTTTTTAATGAGGTAAAGGGTCAGTGTCCGATTTTTACCTCAGGATGTTTGTATACCACAGAAATGATATTTGTATAGGAATGCTGTAGCACAAGGAGCCAGAGAGGCAGACGTGATGGAGAATGATGTCAGAGGCAGGCGGGGGGAGGATTTGCAGACTTTTTTCTGCATGAGCTGACTGGTTGCGGCAGTAGAAGGGTAGACGCTGTTTATTTCATTGGGCGCATGTTAAGCGCAATGTGTTGGATAGTCTGTTCTCACCGCCTGGCTGCTCTGATCTCATCCCCTCACAGAGGGGTTTTATATAAGCCTCAACATCAACATAGCTCTCAGTGATGATTACTTCAATGAAGAGAGGAGCAGGAGGAGAGGAGCAAGAAAAAAGCGTGACTTGTGTAAGAGAAGAGGGGCAGTGATGACAGGAGGCGAAGGGGTAAATGGAAAAATATAGGGGCAGAGAAGAAAGGTGGAGAAGGGAAAGGGAGGTAGGATGAAAAATAAGAGGAAAGAAGAGAGGGGAAATACGCAAGGAGTGGAGCAAAGAGAGTGAAAAGGAAGGAAATGAGCATGATAAAGAAAGAGCAGTGAGTGAGGTGAGGAAGTAAAGAAACTTTACTAAATTAGGGGAGAAATGCGAGTGAAGATTAGACCAACAAGAAGTTGAAGATCACCCTTATGTTATGTTAGACCATAACATAAGGGTGATCCATCCCAGTCCGACCCCAGGCAGCACATCACACAACTAATCCGGTTTTATGGTAGTTTATTTACAAAGAACAAATGTAAAATAAAGGAAGGGAGGAAATTAAAACTTCGGGGTGGACCAAAGGCCAAAGTAACAAACAAAGGGAGCCTATGTCAAAGATAAATCGAACTTTCCTATTCAAAAGAATTAAAAATGACAATGACTTACCTCCCTAACTAACAAAAACAGGAGAAAACTGTAATCAACAAAAAGGCGGTCCACCCCTACATGCTCCAGTAGCAACAAGCATTAGGGAACACACACAGTCTGCCGGCTGGGATGGGCCGAGGATGAATGCCGTCCATAGCGGTGTCTTCTTATATGCTGCCTCCTGGTCATTAGCCAATCGGTACGATCCGTCCCCCTAGATGCACCAATCATGGAGAGGCACCTGCACACTCAGATTTACATATTAAATAAAATTACGACAACAGTCGTGACAAAGAAACATTGAGAAAAGATCCTAAAGAGAAACAGAAAGAAGACAGGAAGGAGGAAAGAATGAGGAGAGGAGCAATAGAAGGATAGGAAATAAGAAGATAGAGTAACATGAAACAGCCAAGAGAGAAAAAGTGGAAGAGAGAGGATGAGGGGGGGAAAGGCTGCAAGTATAAAAAATAAAATCAGGAGAAAAAGCAGTAGGGAAAAAATAGGCGAGGGGAGAAGGAACGAGTGAAGCAGAGGAAGAGAGCTAAAGATGCAGGAGGAAGAAAAATGTAAAAGTAAACGGAAGGAAAGGAGAGGAAGAGATGAGCAAAGGGAAGAGGGAGGAGAGGAAACTGAGGATAGCAGGATGAAGAAGACAGACAAAAGAAAAAGAAGGAAAGAAATGGTTCCTTTAGCAGAGGGAGGAAAGAAGAGGAAGGGCTGGATCTGGAAACACACACACATACTGTACTCTGCCTAAAATGTCAGTCAATCATCGGGAATACTCGGTGTTCTCTGTGTTCCTCTTATCTCCCCTGACAGAGTCGACAGTTTGTGTTTGCTCAAACAGCAGATCAGGAGGTCGTCATTAAGAGACTATTGACTCCCTCCAAGTGCTTAAATAAACACATATCTGCATGCCTGCCAGCCATCCAGAGTCTGGAGGATGTGCCGTAAGAACGATCAGAGACCAAGGTGTTTGAGTCAGGAGGTTGTGCACACTTTCAACCAACATGTTTTTGAAAGGAAATACTTTGCTTTTGGTATAACGCTGATTTTTGCACTGATAACTTTAAAGGTGAGACTTAATGCGGTGGGACTATGGAACATGATTTGTATTACAGCAGTGCTTTTATGCAGGGTTAAAGTAGGCTTTAGCAGTGTAGCACGGGAGAAAGAATTGAAATCGAATTGAAAAAAAGTCCCATAATAATTTGTTTTGTGAGCTTGAGTAGATTTTTCTTTGTGTACAAACTGTGATCATCTGACCTGTGTTGCTACTCCAATATTCACTGCTCTTGTAGCAGACGCTACACAGGCTATCTGCTGTGTGACGGCTGTGTGCGGACAGGAATAGGACCCAAGGTGCAGACTCCAGAGACAAACTTAAACCAAAACAGCTTTAATGCTGAACTCAAACATAACATAACTGGAAAAAATCAAATAAACTAACACCGGTGGACTGACAAAACACACAGCAAAATAAACGGTAGATCACGACACTGACAAACTGAAACACGGGGCTTAAATACATAGAGGGAGCAATCAGGGAATGGGCAACAGGAGGGAGACACAGCTGGGGCAAATCAGGCCTAACGACACAAAGGAGAAGCAAAACCAAACACATTAACATGAGACATGGACTTTCAAAGTAAAACAGGAAACCCATAACACAGACTGAACACAGACTCACATGCAAGCACTACAACAGAGGGAACAGAGACGTGGGACCAGGGCAGACACAGACACTGACTGGACACGGGGATATAGCAACTAAGGATACACAGAGACGCGAACTAGACAAGGGGATACAGCTGACAGGGGAGACAGAGACATAAACCATAAAACAGAACTCAAAGAAACCAGAGACTAGAAATAATAAATAATATAATATACTCAAAAACCCTGGGTCAACGACCCAGGCATCCTAACACTATCTGGCTGATTTTTAACCCCTAGACAAGAAAAATTTAGTATAAGATAATATAATATAATTCAGTGAGTGAATCACTTAACAGCATAAGCACTTAAATATAAATTGGTTTCGGCTACCCTTGATGTAACCTAGCAGCAGTATCCTGGATCTAACCAATCAAAATAGATTAATCTGCACTAAACTGCCTTGTATTTTAATGCAACATTTAAATAACACATTAGTCTTCTTCCGTTTGTTTTGCTTAAAGATTCACAAAAACAGTCCAACAAAACATCATGTATAGAGCCAATATGTTATTTAAAACCTCTAAAATAAATTAGAACAGTGTATAAAAAATTACAGTATATAAAATTTCACTTGCTGAGCAGTGCTTACCTTTAAAAATAATCTCTCATCTTCCTCTCTATTCCTCTATTGGGTTGCACATTAATGTTTTTTTTTTCATCTCCATGGGAAACACAACATTAGCTAGCGGACACATTTTGTGACGCATTGTGCAGAAACAGTTTTTGTGTTTGGTGACATTTGTTGAGGCGTTGAAAAAAGTTGCATTTGAAATCACTTGGCACTTTAAAAAAAAGCCATTATTCTTTTTATGCTCAATGTTTACGTAGTGTGACTGCAACTGTACGTCTGAACTCATCACAGGGATGAGAACGCGTTGAAGAAATAAGGGTCGATAGGATGTCATTATTTTATTATTACTGAGCAAGTATCTCCATGCTGTCACTGGAAGCAATGCCAGGCTGCAGCACACAGACAATTAAACAAATTCAATGATAATATGCATTTATCTGTCTATTAGATTTAATTACTCATTAACTGAAAGTGCCAGAACACTGTTGTGGATAGTTCTGGCCCACTTTACTGCCTATTTCTACAGGTGTTTTACTGAATAATCGCAAGTGCAGAATGTATTTCGATAGTGAACACTGTTGATTTTCCTGCTCTTTCAATAGTTTAAAGAAAAGCCTAATTTGAAAATAAACCACACAAGTTGGGGAACCCACAGGTAAGACTCAGCAGATGCCATGACAAAGACTAAAGGGAACGATTTGAATATTTATACACATATGAGGCGATCTGGGTCAGTAGAGACACAGCTAAAGACAATTAAGACAATGAGACCAGAGGATTAAAAACTGAAAAACTAAACACAGGTGACAAAACTGCCACAGGAAGTCAGAAATGATAACTAAACACAGGAAATTAAGACACATGAACAAACTTCACAGCTAAAGAATCAATATACCAAGAAACCATGAAAATGTAAAACAGATAATAAGCAAACTAAAAATTGAACAGGGAACATTTAAAAGTCCAAAAACTCAACGTACTGAGTCTGAGACTCAGCAATATTACAATACCAGTAAATGAGCAGACAAGAAAGGAGAAGAACTACTGTAGGCGAACAAATGGAAATTAAAGTTAAATGCTTGTTTCAAGCTGGCATCATTTGTAATATATATGTATATTATATGTAAGAGAGATGAATTTACCATTTTAAAGTTTCAGGTCATCTACAAAAGGCTTTTTTTTTTCATAAAAACCTTTCCTTTTGGTTTTTTCAGTAAAGATAAGAATATAGCGATAACACTGAAAAGGAAAGCAATAATATAGCATCTCCTTTTAGACTTTTGTGTCGAACAGCAGAATACCTTTGGAAGTATTTGTCAGTTAGTAAATATCTATTGTTTGAGGGAACTGTGATTAGGTCGACTGGAATTCACGTTTAACCTATACAAGCTTGTTCTCGTTCCTGGAGGTTTCAAATAAAGGCATTCTGTTAAAGATGATGGCATCTGAGGAACATTCAAAAGCTGTCTTTGGTGTTGGTGCTGTGATGCATCGTGCTGTGATGTCGTTGTGAGACGAGTCTCGTATGTGAACAATTGTAGTTGAGGCTTGTTCATAACCCTCTGGTGTAATACTTAAACTTAACGTGCATGTTTACTGAAGGAGAATATTTTAAACTATAATATTAACTAAATCTAAACACACTCTACTTCACCATCCTGAAGAATATGAAGGAGAACATTGATCCCCAATGACCTGAACTTTAGAGCATGTCAGCATCCGCTAGCAAAGACCAGGAGTCTTTTGGCCACACAGACAGAATCATTGCTCACCATCCGCATCACCAGATCTGATGCCCTGTGGCTTCTCTTCTCCAAAATGAAAGCAGATAAAGGACATTTAATTTTGAAACTATGGTACAGATCCAACGCACAATGCATAGAGACATGTGTAAATCATTGGAACAGGAAACCCAATGACAGACCCAAACGATCAATGACAGGAGAAAATAGCAAACCTGATTGTATTTACCAATTAATTTCCAATCAGTTTGGATGGTATTTGAAAATAGAACAAATGTGTCCTGTGAAAAACCATTTCTTTCAGGATCTGCCTAAATAGATTTATTTCTTCACCGTTTAGTGCAAGGCAAGTAAGAGTGTTCCTCATGCATGTGTGTATTCACTCCCCAAGACTGTAAAGTAGCTATAGCCATTATCTCAATTTAAATGGGGACATAAGGTGAATATTGAATATGGAAACACACAAATTGTTCTAATATTGTTCTAAAAGCTAGTGAGAGAATTCACATAGAAATTCAGTTTCATATTTTGGGTCCCTTGTGGATAGTATAGGGTTCATCATGTAGAGCTGAATAATGCAAACTCCATAGATGTGAGATTTATAAGGAAAATATTTTAAAGGATGTAGGAACTAAAGACACATCAAATGTGTACATGAATAAACCACACACACACTCACTTGGGTAGTTAATAGTTATCAAGCCACTGTGATCTTGCAATTGATCAGTGTGTAGATCAAAGCAAGGAGCATGGCTGCAGAAGCGTGTTGGCTAATTACCGGGGCCTGTAAAGGATTTCAGTCTTTAAGCATGGCCTCTGGGCCTCACTCCCATAGCAGGGATCCTGTGATCAGGGCCACGGAAGACCTGACAGCCACAGAGATGAAGCCCACGATTGTAAACACTCAGCTGGCATATGTTCACCATGACTGATTGGCCTCAGCCCTGTTAGACTTCAGTGCTTCCCTGCAGAGGAAGCATCTGCGAGCTGCAGACTGATGTTTCATGCAGTTCACCTCTAAAGCGTACATCTCTTTTTGATTCATGCCTTTTTTTTAATAGTGGAAATGATCACAAATGATGGCATTAGTGGATCAAAGGTAATGACTCTAGACTGTATATACTGTAAATGAACTGAGTAGTCTCCAGGTGGGAAAGGTAGGGGGAGACATTCTAATTGGCCGAAAAGGGCTACTCCTTTAATTGCAATTTTATTTACATTTTATGATATTGATGAGAAGAAGAGTGTAGCAAATTAGGGCCTCTAAGTCCGCTTCTAAAAGTTACAACTCTAATAGTCCCATTTTTAATTATAAATTTAATTGCTGTGGGAATTATGTTTGACATATTCTGCCAGTCTAGGATATTTGTGTTCAACATGAGAGCAGTTGTAAGATCAATGAGCTTTCGAAGCATGGTTCACCTTCTGAGTCCCTGTGAGTTTAGATTTAGGCACCCTAATAAAGACAGTGGCTCTATTAAGCAGTGGAAAACTTGTAAAAGTGGAAGTGGAAAATATAAATCTGAGCTCTGAGTTAAATTTTATAGTTCAAGTGTAACAAAATCCTATTATGATTTCAGAATGTGTTTTTGGAAATTCTGATCGTGGCTTAAATCCTATTTGAGATCTCATTTAACTCACGTGAGAAAACCTGGTGATATGTCAGCTTAAAAACTACTATTTGCATGCTCAAACATGTTAACGGGATCCTCGAAAAGCCCGTTTGAAAACAGCAGCTTTGAGCTTTGACCTGATAGTTCTGGATTCAGCCCAAGTTTAAACTGTCAAAAGATTCAGGTTAAAACTGTCAACTTCTAGTCGCTTTCTGGGCTTCGGGCCTGAATCAACTAGGTCAGTTTGGATTTGGGTTGAAGTTTCAGCCCCCGTGCAGTTTTCGTGCAGCTTAAAAATTCCAGTCCAGCTGTGGTTTTCTGCTCCGTACCGACGCAGAGGCTGAAAGGATCCAGGCCACACTCCACATTGAAGGTCTTTTACTTGGTCGACCTTATCACAGTGCATAAACCTAACACAGAAAATGTTTCCCCAACAACCTGTCACACATAAGCACTTGCCACAAGTCACGGAGAGCTAGCCTGTGAGTTGTGTATGTGTTTGTGGATGTTTCTGTGTGTGTGCTGCCTGGCAGAGCACCAAGTGCACCCCTACCTCTGCTGTCAATCTTGCTCTCACACTGGAACAAACCGGGGCATGTGGCCTCTCCCCTCTCCAACAGTACACCTAACACACAAACACATAGCACTCTGCCACCCACTGCGCCACAGCCACTGATGGACACAGAGGCTTGCCGCCGCAGCACGCTCCTATTTCAATTACTCTGGCCCTCTCTTTCCCTCTCTTCTGCCCCCCCCCCCAATCTTCCTTGGCGACACAAAATGCACACCTTACTTCCAGCAAAGGTTTATTTTCAACTTTTGCTGTAATCTTCCACACCACCCATTTTTTCCCCTTTCCTTCAGTCAAAGGAGGATTTTCTCTTTCATCCATGGACCGCCGCCGCCGCTGTACTAAAACTGATGGGCTGGGGGTAATAAAACGGAACAAAATGAAAACCCTACATCTACTACCACCAACAGCAAAAAAAAAAAAAAAAAAAGGACGAAGAATAGAGAAGTGACAGAGGCTCTGATAGCCACTCATCCGTATAATCACATCCCGCTATTAGAATACTGCAGCTATCTGATGCCATTTGTTCTATCAGTGGATAAGCATTAGCGCTCATTAGTCACATGCATTAGCTCCTGAATTGGGCCTGACAGAGGAGTTGGTGCGGGATTAATACAGCAAAACAGGCGACGGCGTGGAAGAATGATATGTAGACAAAAGGATGGGTTGATGGATGGATGGGCAGTCAGAAGTATTGACTGGTGGGATGACTGACAGATTGTTAAGAGAATGGACATGTATGTGCACAGACAGAACACAAATTGATGGATAGACTGGATGGATGGGATGATTTGTTAGTGGATACACGGACATGTGCTCTGCGATTGACAAAAAGTTGCAGCCTGAAGCCAAATGCTAATACGTTTGATTTGAGACCTCGGATAATTATCAGTAAATCAGTAGCTTTCATCAAAAAGTGTGGAAAAAACACTCATGCTGAAGCTATCATTTAACAACCTTTAAGAGTGAATAATGTTAACCATGCTACCATGTTTCCTAACTATGTGAGATGTTGTCAAAATAGCCTCTCTGTACATAAGAAAAGCTTATATATTCAGCTGCTTCCCCCCTCGACGTTGGGTTCTCACATATTTGAGCACTGCTATGTTTGGATTGCTCCTTTGAAGTCTAATTCTTAAGACATTTCCCAAACTTTGACGCCCAAGACAGGAGTTTTGGGGTGTTTATGTGCAATATTCCAAACCTAAATAAAGGGGTGTTAGCTCAAATGTTGAACCATTATTTTCACCACTTGGGTTTTGCACAATGAATTCGCCCCCTAGGGTCAGGCTGTTCCACAAGTGCTTACATTGAAGTGGACAGAGATCAGATTTATCCAAATGTTTTTGGAGTAGCTGTTGTCCATGTTATATACTGTAATGGTATCACCAGTGTTGGGAAGGTTACTTTTAAAATGTATTCCACTACAGATTACAGAATACATGCCCCAAAATGTAATTTGTAACGTATTCCATTACGTTACTCAATGAGAGTAACGTATTCTGAATACTTTGGATTACTTAATATATTATCATGCTTTTTACAACTACATGAATGTACTATTGCTGTGATTTATTACTGTTACTGAAGGTCCGCGGCTCCGAACCCGTAGTAAAGGGACCTCTGACTAATACGGCGGGTTCCGTGTCGAGCTCGTAGCTGAAAAATAGCTTTACTTTGTTGTCTGGGTCAAGTTTGCTAGCGAGAGACAGAGAGAGGCGTTGAAAGGCTGCTCCAACTTATTGTTTCGGAGGAAAACACGAACACGGTGTACAGTCGAGTCTTAATAGCTTACTTACAATTGGGCTTGTCAGGCACTCTTCTTGGCTGCAGTGGTTATTATTATATTTACATGCTTCCAGCTCCCGTTTCTGCTCGATGATAACTCGTGGTTTTCCACTCTCCTTTTTCTCCCTCCTCGCGCTCACAGACACGTAACGGGTATGGCAGTCCATTCTCCCTGCAACACGGACTACACTGCCCATGAGGCTACATTCTTTAGGGCTATGCCTGTAGCATTCTGCCTATTAGCTTAGCACAAAAACAACAACAAAAAGGCGTTCTCTCACCCAGGAAACACACAGTCGCAGAGAGAGCGAGCGTCACCCTGTAACCATGGCAACCATAACGCTGCCGCCTGGAACAACAGAACATAGCTGTCAAACAAAACCCAAACAGTCCTGACCCACGACAATATGAAACAGGAAAATACCGCAGTGTAATCCATTTATTTCAACAAAGTAACTGTATTCTAAATACCACCATACAGTTACTCATATCTTGTATTTTAAATGCGTAACAGCGGTACATGTATTCCGTTACTCCCCAACACTGGGTATCACTGATCCACCATGTAACTACATCTGCTACAGTTTTCCTGAATGGTATTACCTTGGTCTCCAGTGACACTCGGAGGAATCTCAGAGTCATTTTTGACCAGGATATGTCTTCCACTGCTCATATTCAACAAATATGCAGAACTGCTTTCTTGCAATTGCACAGTATGTATTAAATTAGAAACCTCCTGTCTCAGAGTGATGCTGAAAAACTAGTTCATGCATTTATTACTTTTAGGCTGAGCTATTATAATTCATTGTTAGCAGGCTGTCCTAAAAACTCCCTGTAAAGCCTTCAGTTGATCCAACATGCTGCGAGAGTATTGACATGGAACAGAAAGAAAGAGCAGATTTCTCTCCATAGTGGCTTCTTTTCACTGACTCCCCGATTAATCCAGAATTGAATTTAAAATCCTTCTCCTCACACACAAGGTCTTGGATAATCAGGTCCAATCTTATCTTAAAGACCTCATAGTACCATATCACCAAAATAGCGCACCTTGCTCTGAGACTGCAGGCATATTTGTGGTTCCTATGGTATTTAAAGTTGAATAAAATATCCTCTTTTGTGGAACCAGCTCCCATTTTGGATTTGGGAGACGGACACCCTTTTCGAATTTTAAGATTAGGCTTAAAACTTTCCTTTTTGATAAAGCATATAGTTAGGGCTGGATCTGGGGGCTTCCCATGATGCACATGATGAGTTTTTCTTCACTTGCCTCTTTTTACCTTACCCATAAGGAAAAGATATATATATAAATCTTATAAAGTTTGTATCTGTCTTGTGTGAAACTTGTATGAAAAGCATATAAGTGTGAAAACAGATATAAGATCCCTTGAAAAATTATATAATGAAACTTGTATGTTTTGGAAACTTACTAAAACAATGTATGAAAGTAATGAGAAAGTGGCCACTTTCATGAGTAATCACATATAAGTTTTTACTATTTCTTTTCCATATGGGTATGCTTATACACAACTCTCCATTTAACCATTAGTTATTATTAATCTCTGAGTCTGTCTTGCCATATCTACCTCCCCTCATCCCCAACCAGTAACAATATGTCTAACATTTTTTCCTGTTAAAAGGGAGTTTTTCCTTCCCACTGTCACCAAGTGCTTGAGGGGAGGGGAGGGGCATCTGAGTGATGGTGTTTTCTCTGTATTATTTCTTTACTTTAGAGCTTTACTTACAATATATATTTGGCTGTATATAACTAAAACTCAACTAAATTGACATTTTGTCTATGATAGACACACTACAGGAATCAACTCATGTTGATTCCTGTAGTGTGTCTCTTTGTCTTTGAGCCGCGGCCTTTTGGACATAAAAATAAGCAATTAATGTTTCAACTTACAAGTTTGTACTTCCATGTACTTCCAGTTCCAAATCACAAATTTAAACAAAAGCTGTCCGATTAATCAGTAATACATAGCAGACTCACTTGAAAATGTCTGCTTTACATCTCTGCCTGTGTCTTGGTGTATTTGTTTGTTCTGTTCCTTTTAAATTGCATTCTGTGTCACTCTTTTTTCAAATAACAACAGTCCAGTTACCCATGGGTATCATTAAAGTTTAATCAAATCTGAATTAATCGTGCATGCTTGTGTAGAAGCCGATCAAAATGTCTCATTAGAATCAATCATTCGGGTTAAGGACTTGCCATTAAAATAAAACAGCAGTGCAGATGAGTTCTAAAACAAATACGTCATCAAACAAACACGCTGTCACATCGGGAGAGGCTGATGGTGCACTGGGCGATATCCAGCGATTTTACTGAAGCTTGACTTTCCTGTTAAGACCTGCAGACAGATGACAGATGTAATTCTTGACAAAATGACAAATGGTCTCCCTACATGTCTGTCTGTCCTGTCAGCAGGGGGGTAAATGTTAATCAATAGCACATCCCTATTAGAGGCAAGCAGATGCCACCTCCACCTCTGTGGCGCTTTGTGTCTGGTCTAAATGAAAGCCTGGGTCAGGACCACAGCTGTGGCAACCACACACACACACACACACACACACACACACACACACACAGAGTGAATATTGGATGAAAGCATAGACAGAAGAAAGGTTAGGTTGACTGCGGGAGTAAAAGAAGTATGTTAGTTGAAGGTGGCCAACACGAATCAGTGCAGAGTGGGAGCCACGGTGCTGCTGAACTGGCTAAAGTAATGAGGCCGGCATAGCGGGGAATATGGCTAATATGGAGAGATCAAACCACTGGTACACCTCTAGGAACAAGCTCCCTGGGATCCCTGCACTTAGATGTGACACCCCGCAGGCCCAGACACAGGCCCACCCACACACAGACTGTGTGTGTATTAGCTAGCCTTCCTGTTAAGAACATTTTATGAGTCATGATGTATTGACTTATGAGGGATGTGTCGAAATGGCAGAATACCAGGTAAATTCATAAATACTGGAATGTGTTCTTACTTTTCTTTCAAGACAAAAATATCTTGCTTATAAAGATGGAAATATAGCAGATAAATAGAAGAGAACAGAGCATCATGTGAACAAATTTTCACATCAGTTCACAGGTGGCACTTCTGAGAGTTGTTCGATAGTTTCTAACTTAGCTTTCAAGTTTTGAGGTCTTATATTTTGTGTTTAATTAGCTGATGAAATTTTAAAACTCTGTTTTTAGTAATGGTTTGCACAAAGAAAGCCAGGTGCTTTACTTGATAACACTTTTTGTCTTTTTGTTTAAGATTTTCAAAAGTTTCTTACACTTTTGAAAATAGTGTAAAATATACACTTTTGTGAACCTTAAAGAAATCTTGGCAACAGCAGGGGGAGGCTCTTTAAGCTAACGAAAGGATTAGAGGCATAACCTTAATTCATGATATGAAATATATAACAAAAAACGGATTTTTTATTTTAGCTAAAGCGAGTTTGATGTTACATGGTGAGGAAATGCTACCAAAGCTAACCCACTATGGAGGTGAAGTTAGAACACTCAGATCTCATTAGAGTTAAAAAAAAAAAAAAAAAAAAGAAACTTCAATGAGGCATTTTAATGTAACAAATTACCTTTTAAAGGTACTATTACCCATCAAAGTTTGTTTGACAATGCTTTGCAGATAAAGTGTTAAAAGTTGCAAAAGTATACCAACATTCTCATATTATTCTGGGACTTAAGCACATGACCGGATCCATGTAAGCAAACTTGGAAAATTGTTTGAATGTTTTGCAAATTAGCCAGGCACAAACTGGCAGTCACAAAGAAGAAAGCATAGAGTTGTAAACTACAGCCCCGACTGCTGTGAAGGACTGGGTGCTAACCTGTTTAAAGGAGGACTCCAACTTTTAAGCAAGTGATAGTGGTGGAGCAGAATGGGTGCAGAGTTAAGTTGGTTAGCGCCATTGATGTCATGTGGCGGAAAATATGGATTATGGGTATAACATTTTTCTAACTGACATATTTTAAACTATTTGTCTGTCCTTGAGCCAACCAAGGAATACGGTCCTTGTTGCAAATTTTGACGAAGGGTAAAAATAGACAACTCAACACCCTGCTTCCTAATAGCCATTGATAATAGCCACCTTAATGGTAAATGGCCTGTATTTGTATAGCGCTTTACTAGTCCCTAAGGACCCCTAAGCGCTTTACATATCCAGTCATCCACCCATTCACACACTGGTGATGGCAAGCTACATTGTAGCCACAGCCACCCTGGGGCACACTGACAGAGGCGAGGCTGCCGGACACTGGCGCCACCGGGCCCTCTGACCACCACCAGTAGGCAACGGGTGAAGTGTCTTGCCCAAGGACACAACGACCGAGACTGTCCAAGCTGGGGCTCGAACCGGCAACCTTCCGATTACAAGGCGAACTCCCAACTCTTGAGCCACCTAAATGGCTTGAATAATGACCTTTCTCCAAAAGTCATGGGGGGAAAGCCATAGGTTTTGTAAGAACATTTTTCATTGAGATTTAAAGCATGTTCAATTCCTTAAGATGTTTCTCTTGTGCTACATGTACAGAGTGCAACAGAGAAGCAAAAATGTACTATGTGAAAATAGAGATTATAATGTGTCCAAACCTCTGTGGCAGAGAAGGACGGGCATATGCAGGGTGTACTCTTTGGTGGTGGACCCATACCAAGCTTGCGTCCAGGGCCTGTGGCCATGATAATTTACTCAGATTCATTTCAAACAAGTGTAATTTGGGGATTTCAAGCAACATTGTCAAATATGTCCCACCTTTAAAGGTACAGTCAGTAATTTTTTGAAGTTATTTTATAGAAAAAGTGCACTGTACTCATAAAAATGAATAGATTCGTGTGTAATTATTTCCCTTCCAACTAATCCTGTTTTATGTATGTGACCAGAGACCAGCCACAAAACACTAAAGATGGAAGAAAAGAAGGAGAACAAAGAGAAACATTTATTATCAGTAGATTAGACATACCACCCTCCCGTCTCCGGGCAGCCGACGACAGCCAGTTCAACAATTTATTTCATTTATTCATTTATTTTATTTTATTTAGAAAGAGGGGCAATACATATTAATGCACATTTTAACAAATGTAAATATGCCAGATTATAGCCTGGGCTAATTTCCATCTGCAGACCCTCTGGTAGGTTGGTGTTAAACACAAGTTAGTAAAAACATACAGAGACACTATTTACAGGTCATGTGACAAGGACAAAACAGTGATCACATTATACTAGAACAAACAATGACAAGGAGAGTGGACACAGAGTAAATAACGGAAACACATCAATCATATTGCACAAACCCCAGTATTGCACATGCCCTGACTGTCCTGATATTGCACTGACCCATTACACTAATAGTTGTTTCCCTTTTTGTAATACACTAACTTTTTTTCACGTCCAGTATAAAGCATGATTATTAAACATGATCACATGTTTGTGTGTCCCTCAGCCACCCTTTTAAGTGACTCTTAAAGATGGGTAGACTTGTACTTTCCCTCACTGACAGTGGAAGACTATTCCAGAAGCTCACTCCCTGATATGACAGAGCATTCTGTGAAAAGGTGGTGCGTCTAAATGTCAATTCACAATCACCTCTAACAGTTGCTCGAGTCAGTCGAGACCCGACAACACTGCTAGATATTTGCTTAATAAAATCACTCATTGGTGGAGGCGCCAGACCATGTATAACTTTGTATATTAGACAGGCAAATTTAAATAATTTGAAATTAGTAAAATTTAGAAACTTGTATTTATCTAAAATTTGACAATGGTGATATGAAATAGGTTTTTTATCTAATATTTTCAATGCTCTTTTGTAGCATACTTCGATTTGCCCAATAGCAGCAAAGCTTGTATAGGACCAACTTGTAGTACAGTATTCAACATGAGCCGGTATCATAGAGTGCAGGAATGTAATCGCTGCTGTGTCTGTTAATGATGTGCGGATATGTCTAAAGTTCTATATATTAACATTTACAGTTTTCACTACTTTTTTAACCTGTTTTTTAAAGGATAATTTTGAGTCTAGTAGCACTCCCAAACACTTAAATTCCTCAACATTAATTAGTTCTTGTGCACCCAAGCAAACTTTTACTGCAGCCACGGTTGTTTTAGATGTACTAAAAAACATTGATACAGTCTTTTTAACATTAAGGCACAGGCATGAGTCATTCAGCCATTTTTGTAAATCATGTAATGCCAATGAAAGCTGATGGGCTGCATCATCAGCAGTTTTGGCTTGTGTAAAAATTACTGTATCATCAACATACATAATCGTGTCCACATTTTTGCATACATTGGGCAAGTCATTTACATAAAGTGAAAATAAAAGGGGGCCTAGAATTGAACCCTGAGGGACACCTTGCGTACAGTAAAGATAGGGTGACTTGCTATTCTTTATTTGCACGCATTGTTTTCTATCTGATAGATAAGACTGTATCCATTTAACAGTGTGATTACTAAAGTTAGATGTTGACAGTCTAGACAAGAGCTTAAGATGATTCACAGTGTCAAATGCACGCTTGAAATCAAGAAAAACAGCCGCAACATAACTGCTCTGGTCTAAGTAAGATTTCACTCTCTCAACAAAAACACAGACAGCCGTTTCAGTTGAATGAAGAGTGCGAAATCCGAATTGCATAGGGTGCAAACCCGAATTGGAGTCATTAAGATGTTCGATGATTGAAATAACAGCTGGTTTTAGGCTAACATTATGCCCGCTAATGTTTCACTAACAGCAACACCCACTAACAGTAGCAAGAACCTCAGAATGGCTGTCAAAAGTGAGCTTCACTGACCTGCATTGTATCCTTTCACAAAGTTTTACGTATGTGGGGCAACATACTTGTCCTACAGCAGCCACTGTAGCTGGGATTGTTCCCTTGAATTGGAAGGAGTGAGAAAACAGAACTCAACTGACTGCAATTTGAAATCTACTGACACTTAACGGTGAAAAATTTACACGCTGTAACTTTAAAAACACATACGAGCACAAGGCCCAGTTTAGGAACAGGAATGTGTAACACCAACACCTGTGTCAGCGGCAGTGGCAGCAGCCATATAGCAGTTCCTCCTCCTTCCCAGAATCCTCCTGGCCTTCACACCTGTCATTACAAACAAAATGAGTGTGAAATTATGCCAAACATTCGTCTGTACTGTTTATCTGGCTTTGTGGGTTTGTCAGTGTAAAAAAGCCACAAAAAAAAAGCAAGATTGAGCGCGACGTCGGAAATAAAACAAAACTGCTTTTTTTCCCCCGGTGAAGGACACACACAAAGAACACGCTGAGAATACAAAGTAAGTGCTGTAACGGCACCCGAGGGAGGCCTTGTCAAACAAACAATGAGACACGATTAAATGGCATTATTATATGAAACTAGCTCAAGTCATCAGGGAGAGAAAGAGAAACAGATTCACATTTGCATCCTTCATTAAGTAATGGAGTTGTTTGAATGCTGACGCGCAATGTCAAGACATGCTGATGCCACGGCAGACATTTATGTTTCCCATGTACAGCATCCCTCTCACTGAAACTCTACAGGCCTGTCAGGGCTGCCGGAGCGAAGCAATCACTCACTCTCTCACACGCATACGGTACACACACAGACACACACTCGTACAAAAAGAGGCTGTATGCATTCAAGCATTCTCTAAACTAATAAACCTGCCTATGGACTTAGCCAGTCTTAGTCTGAAGTGTCATTAGAAGTGGCAGGCAGCTGTGGCAGCCTGTGAGGGGCTAAGAGGCTTGAGCTCCCACCGTCTGTAATCCCTGCAAACAAAGTACACGCCATGGTGGAAAATAAATATATAAGCGAGTGAGACATGCAAACACGATGCCACACACACACACACACACACACACACACACACACACACACACACACACACACACACACACAGTTTTACAGTAGGTGATGCAAACATACGCTCTTGAAAACTTCAAAGCAGCGGTGAAAATGCAAAGTCATGTGTACGGCAATCCGACTTAAAAAAGTAATCCGACACCCTGATGGAAACGTGAAGAAGCACGTGTGAGGTGCACGGCTCCACCTACACCACCCCTCAACACACACACTCTTGAAAACACAATTGGCTGGAAGACACACATGTGCATAGAGATTGCTAAGTGGTAATAAAGGCCAAGGCTTATTAATGGGACAATCTGACAAGCAAAAGTGCTGTGCTGAGGATTCTCTCTCTGCCTCTCTCTCTCTCTCTCTCAAACACACACACACACACACACACACACACACACACACACACACACACACACACACACACACACACACACACACACAGGCTCATTCCCGATAACTGTAAGTTATTGGAGAGGAGGTAATGTTGCTGGGTAGCATCTCCCTGTAGTCACATTTCCACTTGGAGATGAAACAGCTAATTGGAGATGGGACCCTCTCAGCTCTGCAGACTCCAGTAATGGATTTGGATGTGGAGAGCCCCCCACCCCCCATTCACCCGAGCTATACTTCACTTTTTATAATCCTCTGTTTTAACTGCTCCTTTGCCTGACCAAACCCTCGCAAACCGGTTTACTCTCCATTTTAACTTGTGGTACAACTTACCCATGTGTTCCAGGCTAATGTCAGGTTAAATGGAAATAGAGGATATATTTCATAAGAGTTTTGCATAATGATCATCAACAAACTGAGGTCAGCGTAATAAAAAACGGTGGGTCACTTTTTCTTAATCACTGCACAAAGACAAAACAAGTTTTTCTTCCCCTCAAAAAAAAAATCCGCTGGTCTACTCACCTTTCTCTTTTCAATTCTAGCTTGCTGTGAAGCTATTGAGGCGTTTGAGATATTCTTTCAAAACACTCACTGCTATTACATCTTCCAATGTGTAAGTGTTTATCTCCATCTCCGTCTCACTTTTTCTTCTCCCCGTGTCTCTTTCTCTCTGCTGCTCCTGGTGTGAGTTTCTCTTTGAAATGCTTTCTAATTAGCACGTACAACACACAGCCAGGGTTAAATTAAATTGCTAAGATACAAGGAGGTGGAGGTCAACGGCTCTGCAACGACTGTCAGCACAGATAATTGGGAGATATACTTTTCTTTTTCCTCCTTCTACTTTTGCTAAATATCCATGATCAAAATGACAGCGGATGGCGTACAGACAGTTTGGTAGGGTGGCAGTGCGCTGAGGCGAAGACGCTTTATGAAATATGAATTTATTTTTAGAGATAGAGGAAGACAAGTAATTAGGAGTGCAGAGAGAAAATCACTTTAATGTCTACTCTCACTCTGTCTCTGCCCCAACGTTCTTGCACCTGGGAAACAACTTCTGTGAAGCCAATATATAAGGGCCAGAATTGGCTTTATGAAATATATGACAATGCAATTCTTTAGCTGCATAATAACGGCGATAAACTCCACACTGGCTGAGTAAAGGAAGCATTAGAAGATGACTACTGTCTACTCTGATTTAAGTATAAAGGTTTATATTGGTTTTCAATCATTAGTGCATTACAATAAGCAACTCAGAGATGAACCTGGTTCATTGTTTAAATTGTTGATCGTGTCGTGTTTATGAAGGCAAATAGTTGCCTGTAAAATCTCCAATGGTTTTGTCGCTAGAGCCAGATCTGCATCTCAACTGACCCGTCACAAAGACATTGGTGTCGCACAAATGCTGTTAATATGAAATTAATGCAAAAGAAACAAAGGAAAAGGAAACACTCCTTTGTGGACCAATGTACAAACAAAATGTTTGGTTTAAGTCACTCAGGTCAAACCTCTGTGGAAGCCGTCTTGTCTTGCAGATAAAGTGGAAGCCTGCCACAAATGCAGGGTTTTTTTGATAGGATGTGAGCTGGTAAGAGTAGGAATTTGATTGGTTGACCATTTGTAGAAATTCTAAATAATTAGGGGAAGTGTGAAATGACTTATACATTTTGCGTGTATACATGACATGTTTGCTTTATATTCCATTACTGAAAAATGATTGATTATGTTGTGGTTATTTGTGAAAATTAATGTTGTTATTCTTTTCCGTATCTACAAAGATTATAGATAGACCAGTTTGAACTGAGAAGGTGGGGTTTGAAAGTATATATAGGAGGACTGCTGGATGTGACGGGGTGATGGATGGGTGGCCATGTTGGTATTCGCCATTAGTGTAACTATTAGAAGGCTATAAACTGATGTTGTTTGATGTTCAGTCAAGTCAGACTACTACTACACCTTTCTGTGCAACATTTGTTTTTTTAAACCAGGCTCAGTTTTTCCAAACTGAAATAAAAAAAAGATGGATACAAAATGTTGCGTTTTTAAGAGGACGTGAACCTTAAAGTATGCGTTTACTGAAGTCAGAGGTGCTTTGTTTGCAGAGAAGATAGTACTGCGTTAAAGGATTACAGTTTGAATCAACATTACAAGACTAAGGATACAGAGAAGTCCAAGTCTTGCATAGTGGGAATGGACATCTGCACCTTTGCTTGCAAAGCTATAAAAGCAACAAGGACTTTTTACCAAGCTTGTTTACACATCCAGGGATGGAGCAGTCGAGACCAGGGGCCCGTTCTTCGTACCTCGCTAAGTAAGTTAGCCGGATTTGACTGTTGACGATTTCGCGTGATCCTGGATCGTTCGGTTCTTCGAAGCCCATCCGGGACTTGCTGTCATAGCAACAGAGCCGTAAGCGTAAACCTGCTCGGGAGCAGGTTTACTTTATGTAAACAGGATTAGATCGCGGCCACGCAGGTATGTCCGCTTCATTTATACGAAAGCAACAGCGATATTCCACCACTGTTTCACCATAAATAAATAACATCAATGTAACTAAAGATAATGCAGCACTTGATCCTTTTATTGATGTCACACAGATACATACAGGTCATTTCCTAAAAAAGGGAAATGTACTATTAACATTCTATTACATGTATGTGATTATTACAGATGTAATTCAGATTTCAGAGTAGTAATTGCAATTTACTTCGTGTAATCAAGATGGGAGACCACGGCTATAAAAGCGAAGGTGGATTTGGGAAGCCTGTTGCAGCCATGTCCTGTCCGTATACGCGAGCCACCCATTGCGGAAGGTGCAAGATTGATAAGGAGAGTCCTCAGAATCCAGCGTATATTGCGGGACAGACAGGATCCTTTAGCTCAGCGCGACAGTGTGCTCATAGAGAGATATCGATTTTCCCGTGAGGGTATTATTCACTTAACCAACTTGTTGACGAGGGGGTGCAGGACCACCACCTGTCTTTTTTTGCGCTGCCCCTTTTCTTGGTTGCTGTTATAAACAAACAAACAGATTATTTCAGGGTCTCTGTCCAAGAGACGAAAAGCAATATAAGTGATAAATATTACCATTCTGTAGAATATTCTTATATTTCACTTTTACTTGTTCCCATGTTCTAGTGGGTCCTGTTGTGGCTCTAATGTGAAAGGGGATATAATATAACATAATGTAATATAATATAATGTAATATAATATTGGATAATATGGTGTGATATGATAAATCTACCCTACCACCTACTGGTGTTGGCCAGAGGGGCCGATGGCGCAATATGGCAGCCTGGCTTCTGTCAGTCTGTCCCAGGGCAGCTGTGACAGCTACCAGTGTGTGAATGTGAGAGTGACTGAATAGTGGCATTGTAAAACGCTTTGGGTGCCTTGAAGAGCGCTATATAGATCCACTCCATTATTATTGTTATTATTAAATTACTTACGAGTTTAATTTGTCAGCAACTTTCTGCCAGCCCTCTCTCCTTGCTTTTGCAGCCTTTGCAGTGTTCCCTTGCGTTTTAATTAGACTCTGAAACTCCTAAAATCCCTCACTCAAGAGTTCTTGCTCTGCTGCCGAAGAATACCGAGCGCGCTCCTTCGACATTTTCGCCGACCAATCAAAGGGTTGCCGATCAATGTTTCTACTATCGATGCGTAGCCCCTGTTGGGCCACCCAGTGATCTCACATTACTTCATCCAGCTATACTAATCGTCAACAACAGGTGTGTTCGGGGAACCGGAATAGCGAGCTCAGAGTTAGCGCGATGATTTGATCTTGGATGTGTCATTTGATCTTGGATGTAGTAAGCGACGTACGAAGAACGGGCCCCAGCTTTGGGAATTTCTACCAAATTGCAAAGGACAGTAAGCCATTCTCTGATGAGGAGTTAGCTCAAGGATTGTTTGGTGGACTCTCTCACGCTAGTATGCTATGAGAACAAAGAAGCACTTGAGAATGTGTCCTTCTCCAGGCAAATGGCAAAAAGATGGGAAACTTAAGCTTCAGTTGAAAAGCAAAGCTGACAATTTTGCCTTTTTCTCATTGGCTCTGTGATGTCCGTGACACAGGTAACTGCAAGCTTTGAAAGCAGATCCAAGATAATATAAGTGAAATGAACTCAGAACCGAAATTGGTATTTTTTGCATTGTGCTACACATCAGGAGGTGTTGAGTAAGTCAGTGCTCAAAAAAACAACTTAATTCCATCAGGGTGAGAGCACTGATTCACAGAGTCTGTTACCCCTTTGATGCACCACTGGCAGAACACTTCACTGTTGGAGTTTGATTCTTCTCTCAAAAATGAGAACTTTCTACACATAAGAAGTCATACTCAAAGGGCATTGGTTGTCTTTGGATCTACCTTTATACATGAACAAATATTCTGAGTGAAATTTAACAAATTCAGATACAGGCTGTCTCTCTGTGACAACACTGAGCCTGACTTTAATCCACTCGTTCAATCCCCAAAAAGAAAAAAGACCTGAAAACTGTAGATGAAGTCATTAAACTACAAGCAGAACAGCAATAGCATTCTGTATAAAAGTAAAAGACTTTGAAATTTTGCAGAAATTTGAATAGTTCTTGGAGGCGGGCATTGACTAATTAGCTGCCATTTTTACTATGCCTATTTCACACTTTCATTGCCTAATTGGAACATCTACTCTTACCAGTAGCAGTTTACAAAGACATAAAATGAATATTGAGCAGAAATGGGCTTATTGGTGCAGTCCCATTTTCTCAAGTGATCCCTTTGGAAAATTAATTGCCATCTCTGCTTTGAATGTTTTAAATTACTTTGCCTCCAAATTTATTTATCTAAATTTATTTTTTCTTTTACTTTGCAAGATCCAAATCACCACTGGCTAAAATGCCTACCCATGACAGAGCCTCTGCCATGTTTTACAGATGACTGTAATAAAGATACCTCTTTACCTACTCCCCATTTCATGTAGGAACTGTAGTTTTTCCAGGCCTGCCACTTCTTTTGTCCTCCACTTGTCCAGTTTCCTCAGATTTCTTTTTATGGAAACACTGCACACCATGCAGTGATACGCCAAGTTTTAAGATCTTTTCAGACAATTACCTCATTGGTGAAAAAGTACTACTGTTTGTGGAACTGTGTTTTATTTCTCATTGTTTGTAGATTCAGCTAAAGAAATGGGCACAAATCATATTGTTTGTGACTGGCTTTTTTATGCATCAATGACTCATAGGTCAGTTCGAAGTCACTTAACAAAAACAAAACAAAAGAAATTCCTTGAAAGTGGTCTGGACTTAAAATGAGTGAAAAAGTTGCAAAAGACCTGCAGAAATGGTTAAGACTTTTGCATAGCAGCATGTGATATGATATGCTATAGTATTATATACTAATAAAGATACTGATACTTGGTTGACTGCTTGTCTAATTGCTCGGCACAGCTGAATCAGTGCACAATTTTTTATTGTGGGCTCTTCAGAAACACTTCTATGGAATCAAGAAAAAAAGGGGAAAACATGTTAACAGAAACCACTGTTAAGTAGGAAATGTGATATGTTATGTGTATTAGATATGTATAAATGCATAACACATTTACATTCACTTAAAGGGAATCAAAGTGTGTTTTGGAACATACATAAGAAGCTTGAGTGATTTATTAAGAACGCAACCCCTGAAAAATAAAACAAAAATCAAATGTGAACACACACGCGCCAAACCCAAGTCTGAAATGAAGTAAATAACGGAGAAAACAAAAGATGTATGAAACATGGGGAGAGTGGGGAAAGGGAGGGGGTGCTCTGGGAAAATGAGAGAGCAATATGTCAGCATGGTAACACCTCTAAAAGTCACCGAAATGCCAGGTCAGCCTGCTTGACGGGAAGAATCAAACCACGCTGCGAGTGTGTGAGAGCACCTTGCATCACACGTTGAGCTTACAGCATCTCTCTAATACGCACACTCTGAAAAACAGAGCACCGGCTGATCGCCACTGTTGCTGTCAACAACTCTGTCATCTACTGCATGTGATTGCTTTGTTAGAACTGTGCGACAGTACTTTTTGCGTCGACTCTGTGATGATTATGGCTTTAGCGACGCGTTTAATGCGGAAGGATGATGCGCTTGCCAAATATGGGTGGGTCACAGTGACTGTGTATGTGCCTGTGCCTGTCTTTGTGCTGTATTGTGAGTCGCTGGCACATTGTCTCACACAGAGGTAGGTGGGAGGATGATGAAGAGAATGCACGTTAAAATTTTATTTCGTCTTCATTAATATTTCACGCAGATGGGTGCGATATACAAACCGATGACGACACCTTGCTCCGGAAAAAGCCTCCCACAACATCTATTGGCACGACCCGCTGAGCTTTGTTTTGCTGCAGAGTAAACAATGTCTCCTCTTACCACGGTTTCCAAGTGTAACTGTTTGACTTTGGCTCTGACACAAACTTGAACTGGGTTCAATTCCCACTCTTCTCTCTCTCTCCCCGCCTCGTCTTGCTCTCACCGCCATCATATCGTAGCGATCACTGAACCTTGAAAAATCTCAAAAGTAGAAAATTCTTGGTAGGTGAAATATGAGACGTTTGCAGGGATGTAATGCTGGAGCTCACCCACTGACTACCCGAATCAGACAGATATTGTGTATTAGGAACCTGCTGGTTTCTCCAAAAAAGTAATTCACAAGAAATCTTAACAAAGATGAAAGAAAAATATCAGCGCTTGTAAGAACAATACCTTCTTTCAAATGATTTCCTTGAGCTCAGAGGCTGGAGCGTGCAGTGTGGTGCACTTTGAAAGTTTACCAAGGCAGCCGGTGAGTCTTTGCTGGTGTAATCTCTCTGCAAGGAATAATCCCCACGATTGAATGACTAGGATACTGATTACAGACATGTACCTCCTGCGTCCTGCATTATTAAATACACAAACAAAAAGGGCTTGTTTATTTGTGCATGTTTCATTTGGGGTGGGGGGCTGAATAGAATAAATGTTGCTCTAAGGCGCTATAAGCCAAAAGAAAGTTTTCAAAAAAAATTTGGGAGTTTGAATTATGTTCTCATTACAAGAGAAAATGATAGTGTTCCATGTTTCACTTGCTTGTAATACATTCTGTAACAAAACTCCTTTGTTTTGTTCCATGAGTGGAAATTCATGAACATAGATGGGATGTTTTCCTATGGGGTCTACCAAATCAAAGACCAAACATCATACACAGCTTGGGATTAATACTTGTCTATTACATAAAGTATCTGATAGATATTATTAAAAATTAAATTTAATTGTCACCATCAATTACAAACACTGTATATCTCATGCATGAGGGCTGTGCTTTCACAAGATTCTCCTGTGAAAAACTAAGTGCACCCTCACTGCTTCCATAGGTAATAAAAGGATAAATAGCAGCCAGGTGCTGCTAATCAAATGTACCTTATTAAGAGACCATTAGCAAGTATGATCATATCTATAAGTCACAGTTTGCAGGTCTGGTGAATTGAGGTATGTGTTAACACAATTTAACATTCTTTTCAGGACTGAACATACCACTAACTTTATCCCAAGGTTAGCCATGCAGTACTCAGAGAAACTACCATACCCCAAGTGCTCCATCATAACGCATAACTCAGTGTGCTGACTTAATGACTGTCAGGGTCAGTGCAGGACGACCCACTATCACAGCAAAATGTTTTGTACAAATGCCAGCCCACCACGTCCATTTCATGCTTTGCCTCTCCAAAACGTGAAATGGACATGCATGCAGAAGTTTGGTTATTGCATCTTACTGCAACTTACTGCACTTTGGAGAGGCACAGTGTGAAAAATAAAACGGTGGATGGCGTGTCTATTAAGTGCTTTGCCGTGATTTTGACTTGAGCAGTAATTAGGATAACTGTAGAACTCAGAAGCACAAAACAAAAATCTAAACTTATATTGAGGTCAAATCAAGAAACGATCATAAAGCCCCAAAGCAAGTACACACAAGGCTGGGGCAAATCAACAATCTGACAAAGGGACACTGCAGCTAAACAGCATACAAAGTAAGGACATTTGTACTGGGTGGTTGATTTCTTTGTTTTAACAATCCTTGTACCTTTGGAAACTCTTTTTATTTCCCTTTGTAGGTTCAGCAGCAGAGTTCAGTATGTGGGTTATGGCCACAAAAACTTGCCAGATGTTCTCTGCCAGTGCCAAAAAGCTTGCTTTGCTATTTACTCTTGTCTAGTGTTGTTTATTGGATTGGATGATTAAAGTCTGAATAAACAAGATACATTGTTAAATGAATAAATTGCTAAACAGGGGTCTCAGTAGCATTTGGAAGAACCATACACAGCCACAGTAGCCTGGCACCACCTCCTCATGCTAGTCACCACTCAGTCATGCACTCCGCAGGGATGGTATCCCATTCTTCAGTCAGCATTTGTCACCAGTCAGCCACTGTGGTTGTGCTGGTCACTCTGGCACAAACACCACGCCCAAACTGATCCTGCAAATGTTCAGTGGGGTTGAGGTCAGGACTTACAGGCGGGACATTCCATACTCATCACTCCCAAATTCTGGAAGTAATCTTTGAAGACAACACACTCTGGCGGGGTGAGTGTTATGATCTTGGAGGATAGAGTTTGGTCCCAGACCAGACTGGGCAGGTTTTCTAACAAAGAGATAATCAACCAAACACAAATGTCCTTACTTTTTGTGCTAAGACTATAAATACACAGAAGGGTAATTAGGGGAGAGTGGAGACACCTGGGAAAGTAGGCACAGCTGAACTAGATGACACCTGGGGAAATAACACTAAACACAAGACCCTAGAGACATAACCTAATGAAGTAAAAGAGGAAATGATTAACTAGACACACCCAGAAACACAAGGAAAAGATAGAGGGTGACTAAAGGAAGCATAGAGGAAAAATAGTAATGGCATTAACATATAATTAGAACTGAAGACTCAACACATTATGAAAAATGTAGAACCAAAAGTCATATATAAGAACAGAAGGCTCCTATTAACATCTATAAACATTTAAAAAGCATCCAAAACATTCAAAAAATAAAACAGTAAGGTAAGTACAGCTTGTGTTAGAAGAGTTGCCACAAGAAAGACGAACACGGCTTCTTGTCAGGTGCCCGAACCACCTCAACTGGCTCCTTTCGATGTGGAGGAGCAGCGGCTCTACTCTGAGCCCCTCCCGGATGACTGAACTTCTCACCCTATCTCTAAGGGAGAGGCCAGCCACCCTTTGGAGGAAGCTCATTTCCGCCACTTGTATCTGCGATCTCGTTCTTTCGGTCACTACCCACAGCTCGTGGCCATAGGTGAGGGTAGGGACGTGGATCAACTGGTAAATTGAGAGCTTCGCTTTTACGTTCAGCTCTCTCTTCACCACGACAGACCAATCTGTCTGTCGATCTCCGGCTCCCTTTTCCCATCACTTGCGAACAAGACCCCGAAATACTTGAACTCCTCCACTTGGGGCAGGAACTCATCCCCGACCCGGAGTGGGCACTCCACCCTTTTCCGGCTGAGAACCATGGCCTCAGATTTGGAGGTGCTGATCGTCATTCCTGCTGCTTCATGGCTGCGAACCATTCCAATGCAAGCTGGAGGCCCTCACCCGATGAAGCCAACAGAACCACATCATCCACGAAAAGCAGAGATGAGATTCTGAGGCCACCTAAGTGAAAGCCCTCTGCCACTTGGCTGCGCCTAGAAATCCTTATGAACAGAATCTGTGACAAAGGGCAGCACGTTTTAGAAAAACCAAAAACGGAATATCAGCACAAAGTCCTCAGACCAACTATAAAGCATGGTGGTGGAGGAGAGATGATAAGAGAGATGTTTTGGAGCCCCAGTAACCTGAACACCTTACACTACTGAACTGACCATGAAGTCCTTTATTTACCAAATTAGCTAATCTGCAAGAGAACGGGTGGAGAAGAAAAGAATCAAGGTGTTGAACTGGTCCAGTCAAGGTCCAGACCTCAGCCCAACTGAAATACAGTGGTGAGACCTCAAGTCAGCTGTGCATGAACAAATACACCCAAACCACAATATGTAAAGAAGAGTGGGCCAACTTGCTCAGCAAATAATAATGTCAGAGACTTATAAGTCACACAGAAAACAATTTGTTCAAGTTATTCCTGACAAAAGTGTTTCTATAAGCTACCCAATCACAGGGTATATTCAATTTCACAGAGGACACCACAGAGTCCTATAAAAACATCATCAGTTTTTCTGACTCAGATCTGTGTCTGCTGCACAATATGACAAAACAGACAAGTAAATCAAAACCTTTTATATCTAATTTAGCCCATTTTAATGCCGGCTTTCTTCATTATTACTTCACTAATCAATGACTCTTTCATCTGAATATTTAAAGAGCTGATGATGAAACAATCGAAAAATAAATCAATTCTTAATCAACAGACTCTCAAAATCAGCTAATTACTGAAGTCATTCATCAAGCAAACAGGACAACATTCACTGGTTCCATCTTGTTACATGAAGTTCATGTTGCTTCTCAGTAGTTGCCATAAACAAAATCCTACCATATGATGTCAACCAAATTCTTTATTATGATGTGTTACTTGTTTTAATTTACTTACAACAAAACTTCTGACATTCTAATTTTACAAATTGTTCATCAATTAAAACATATTTATTAATTAATTAACAACAATAAGATTGAATTGTCGCCTCAAACACATTTCGCAAACAGAAAATATGTCGTATACGCTTGAAGATTTTCTTTCCTTTGTGCTCACACACATGAATTTACATATACAGAGCAACTTACAAAAGCCCCCAAAGACATAAAACCTCAAAGATTATTTACTCTGCGTGTGGCTCTGATGTGCTGGAGTGGGAGAGAGTTCAACGGTAGACGGTGGTGGAGTTACCAGGAGTAGAAAAAGCATAGCTCTCAGTGGAATCAACCTTCCTCATTACAGCAGCTGAAGAAGAAACTTTGAACAACAAATGTGTTTGGAGAGAGAAACCGCAGTATGGAGTTGTCATATTTAATTAAATGACATCAGTGACACGGGGAGGAGAAGGCGGGGGGTGCAAAGGAAGGGCTCGCCGGAGTGGCAGGGAGGTGTGTCACAATCATACCAGTATGTATATTTAACCAAGCAGTGAAAGGAATGTGTTACATTCACTGTGTCCATCAAACGTGTCATTAAACACCTTCAGAAAATCTCCACTCTAACCAAAGCTATAGCTTTTCTATTCAGCATCTTTACAAATAGTGATGAGATGACTGAGCATTAACAAAAAGTGATATAGTTATAGGAACTTCCGAACATTTAACAGTTACTGTAGCCAGCGCAACAGGACACAGCTCTGCATTAATGCTATTATATTCATATGTATGGCTGCATATGGCTACTGTTAGAAAAAACACCGAAACAACCTCACGTCGTGTAGGTGTCCTTTGTGCCACCATAAATGTGGACACAAGGCACTGGTGGAGTCCTGTGATGTCTGGCACTGGGACACCTGATCAACAGTGAACCACCTGCAATGTCCTTTGAGCCATTTCTGAGCAGTTTTTGTGATTTGGTGAGGCGTATTGTCCTGCATGGGGAGACCACTGCCAAAGGGGAGTGTCATTATAATGGAAAGCATAAAGAACATATTCTCTGAACCAAACTAAACACCAGATTATAGGCATTAAACTTGAACTTAATGCCTAGCACTTTGTTGTGGCTTCATAAGACATGCTGTAAAATGGCATCGGTCATATAAAAATAAACAGTTGCTAATTTGACTGAAGATACGTCCTGTTCTTACTCTCAGGGCATCACATATGGATCTCACAGATACAAACAAGGTGTAGCTTTACCTCTGTATCACTGTATCACCTCTGTATTGCTTTATCACTTCATGATAACTTTACTTTATGGCAACTCATCAAAAAAAAGGCATCAAATGTAAATGCAATGGGTATAATCTTTCAACGTGCACAATCAGTATGTATCTGAATGGCTTGATCTTTGGCGCATTAACATAACTAAGTAGTGAGTGGAAAAGTACGAACCAAAAAGCTTCCTTCTTAGCTGAAAAAAAACAATCCAATACTGTGACTTCTACACCCAATCACAACCCCAAACTCCAAATGTGGGCTTTATTGCTATTTAAAACAGGACTGTTATATTCTCGCAGAAGTGCCTACGCCAGTGAACACCTCGTGCACATCTCTGTGACATCTGACAGGAAAAAAACAGTATTTAACACCACAGGGTGAAAAAGCTCTGAAGTTATTAAAAGCGGTATTTTTAACCAAGAAGTTCCATTTCCTCCCTCCTTTGTGCTTTGGTATAAATGATAACTATTCTAATCAAATCTGTTGAGATCTAGGCCGATTTAAAATGCCAAACAAGCGTAAGGACCAAAACTGTTTCTTCTTAAAAATGGTTCTAATAAGACATTTTGATGCCACAAAATGTCATCTTCAAGAGACAAATTTAACAAGATATTCTCCATCTTTAGCCTCCTCCAAATTAGTGATTGGATGACTCACATTTGGGAATTATGGGAACGTTTTTTTGGACTGGTATGAATATAATGGAGTTTCTGCAAAATGTGAACTGTCAGCACAAATGACAGGCTGCTGGAAGTTGTAATGGTAAAAAGTGGCAAATGTTGCACAGCAGCTGAAACACGCCTTAAACATACATGCACGGATATTTATGATTGTGTATGTTTTTCATGTTCCCGTGCAGACAAAGGGTGCAACAGGCTGCTTGGCCGCAGCTCCATTCTCCTCACTAACTTGGCCTTTGAGACTGGGAGAATTCTAATGAGTTTCCCCCTCTAACTCTCTCACTTGCAGTTTCTACACACACACACACACACATGCACACAAATACACACACAGTTTAATGAGTGTGCCTTGCGCTTTCCTCATTAGCCACACAGAGTCTTATCGCAGGCATCAAACGCAATGCACCGCCACCCCTGACAGGAAGAGAGAAAGGAGGAAAGAGATCTTCCTTCTCCTCTCCTCTCCTCTCCTTTCTATTTTCCCCTATTTTCTTTTCTATCTTGCTCTGAGGTTAAAACATTTCCTTATGTAGCCACATCTGTACTTTGACTGATGGCAGAGAGAAAGACAGACCCCAAATGCACTTATATATCCCACTCTCTTTCTCTCTCTCGCTGTGTCTCTAAGATGTTGACTAACTTAGATCAGAGCCAAGATCTTCCCTTCTCTTCTTTCTGTGGGCTGAGGGAGGCTATTGTTGCTATGGAAGTGATGCATATCTTGCCATGTAGAAATGGAAAGGTGGTAGGAGTGAGTTGACAGAGAATAAGAGCGCGTGGCCACCTGCTCTACCTCTCACAGTCAGACTAAACTCAATATAGCCTCCTGGTGCAGTGCAGAATCTGTGAAGCAAGAACCAAAAAGAGCACCTATATGAGAGCTCCGGGTAGGATGAGCTTCTCAAAGAGTTTCAAGTGTCAGACATGAATGCCACAATAGTTTGAGTCACATGGTTGTTTTATGACAGGAACGTCAACATGACAGCAGCCTGTGATGCACAAAGTCTGTCATTGTGATGCGGTGGCGGCGGTGAGGGGAGGCACTGGCAGGAAGAAAATGAATGAGACCAAGGCAATCTTTTCATTTTGTTTTTCACAGGACGAGTTTGTCAAAAAAAATTCCTGATAGACTTAAAAAGACTATAGAGAGGGCGGAATAACGTGCGGGAGTGACTGAAGGGTCTGAAGAAAAGAGGGTTCGTTTTTCAGTGCAAGACGCCTAGAGCCACTGCAGAGTCATTAGAGAAGATTTGTCACATTAACAAAGGAGAAGGAATCGGCCCTTTTTAAAGGGGGAAGATAAAGAAAGACACAGACGTGGAAACACAAAGAGCCAGGGTGGGGAAAAAAGGGATTTCAAGACAGGAGGGAGGAGAACAGGAGGCAGGGAGTTAGATTGATGGAAGGGGGAGAAAATCTGAATGCATGTATGGATGGAGCAGAAGTTTTTTTCTTGAGGAAAATCGCTTCATCCCTGGATTTAAAGGAAAACATCCACTTAGAGTGTTGAGTGTTGTACTTGGACACCTGGGCTTTTTCAGGGAAGTTATTTTGTCATTGATTATAACTTCATCTACCTGTCAAAGTACCATGATCGTGGCAATTTATAATTACCTGTGCACTCCTGAGGGAAGGACGGGATTAGAATAATGGGTTAGTGAGGTCTGTTAAACCTAAAGCCAAAATGTTTCAAGGTTACAAAGGTGGCTCTTATAACAACATGCTAACTGATGCTGGACATGTGACCTGTTCCAGAGGTTCTGTGAAAAGGTTCTGATGGATTTTAAATAATCTCGATTTAATTGTGTTCCTGTGAATAATTACAAAAGAGTAGGTACCTACAGACATTCATTTGGTGATTTACTGCATCCATGAATCTTCTCTCTGCTCTTCCTCTTTTCCTCCTGGCCGGCAGCTCTAGTTTCAACATGCTTTCATTCCTCTTCTTTCCAGAGCATACTTCCATGTCTCCAGGCTCTCTTCCACCTCCTCCCTCCTGTCTCTACAGATGACAATGTCATCTTTGAACATCAAAGCATGTTGTCTCTTTGCTGTCCTGGGTTTTCTCCAGGTGCTCCAGCTTCCTCCCACAGTCCAAAGACAGGTGTTCATTCAGTTTGTGATTCTAAATTGACCCTAGGTGTATTTGCGTGCACCCTTGTCTCTCGCCCAATGGGACAGAGACCAGCAAAACGGATAGTGGTGAAAGCAAAAGAGAGATTTCTTTTCGCTGAAGACAGTTTAAAACTTACTGTCTGAGTTTTTTTTCTCCTGTATTACCACATTCTAGTGCTGCTGCACCACAAAGGTGTTGGCGTCTCATGTTATCTTGATCCTAAAATAGTTCCAGAAATGCACACCGCCTCATTGTGGCAAAGCATTTTTCCTTACACTGTTTTCCCTCAGAAATTCTCTTTGACTAAGTGAGAATATTCATGGGTATTTTACAGACTGCTGACAAGGGTGGCCTGTGCAGAAATTTGTACTTTTCTCATAATGCCCATAGTCACTTGCGACAAACAAAAGAGAGTCTGCCATTCACATATTACTTTTGGTTTACATGGGCAAAACTTTGGGGACTTACGTATCAAACATCAATCCAACGAGATTTACTGATAAAGACAACCTGTTGGCACTGACAGGAGAGACAGAGGAGGGGTAGGGGAGACTGTCTGTATTCTTAACAATGGCCCTCTTTCTGTCACTTTACAATAAAAATGTAGAAAGTAATTCAATGACTCAAATTATAAATAAATAAAAAATTACAAAAACTAAAATAAATGCAGATATTGTGGAATAAGGTGGTAAATATTACATAGGAGGTGTTACATAACAGTAAAACAGATCAACGAGGTTCTCCTCCTCATACTGCCCATCCTATTCTTCATGATTCCAGGCCAGATATCTTTTTCTCTACCTGTTAAGATGTTAAACAGTCCTGGGGTTGCTTCTCCATCACCGCTTTGATCCTTTAATGACCTGGTCATGCAAAAAATAAAAAATAAAATAAAGAAGAAAAATGCAAAGAGGTGGACTTGAAAAGAGAGGATGAGGAGTATGTCTCAAATAATACAGCGCAGCAGATGGATTTGATAGAGTCTCCGAGATTTTTTCCCCTTCTGTGCAACCCTTTGCTCTCCTTAGAGTTGCATTTGTAAAATGAATCTTGTGGCAGAGGAGGTAGAAGGGTGAAACACATTTCAGATTCTGAGGGCTTATCGTGCTGGCACCTGATTACAGCGGAGGCTGTTGTTTCCCCTGGCTATATTAGGATTGCAGGGTTTCACTTACGGCTAAAATCATGGAGTATTTCTGCCCTTTAGGCAGATTTAGATGAAAACCTAAAGCTAACACCCTATATCATACTGTGAGTTTCAAACGTTCTATGCCTGCTGCGCCTCAGCCGAGGATTTGTGAAAGAAAATACCTTGAGCCCCCCGTGTCTCTTCCCCACACACATAGAAACAGCTGATAATGATGACATAGCTTGTCAAAATCTGGCACCTTTAACCTCGGTTATCAGCGTTATTGCTTTCTGGTGTTAACTTCAGCTGCAGATACAGTATGTGGTTAAGTTGCCATCATGAGCTAAGAAGCAGCTAGAATCTGGGATAAAGCAGCAACAGTATCTTTGGCATCTCTGACGAGTTGTGTGCGCGTGCACACGAGCGTCCACGTGAAGCCAACTTTCCTTAAGAGCAGATGTATCATCTTGTGGAGCCTCACCAGGCAGCTGCAGACACACTAACTTTCCGCTGATGGAGGGCCCCCTACCCTCCTAATAGATTCATTTATTCCCACTAATAAAACCCAAATCATCATATAAATGACACTAAATAGGGAAATTGCGATTTAATACATTAAAAAAAAATAGATTTCAACCACAAAAAGTCGTTAAAATAATTTGATGTGGCAGGGCAAAGTCAAAATAATTCAGGCACTTGAGTTAATGTTTTTTCTAAACGTCTCCTCTTCTGTTAGCAATTAAATTGGCAATTATGACTGTTTATATGATTGATTCCAGAATAATACCAATTCATTTCATCTCAGCTTCCTCTCATCATCATAACAACAACAGAAAAAAAAATCTCATATGCTGGCTTGCCTATCCATGGGTGAGACAACAAACTTGGAGCAGGAGGTTAAAATGTTTGCCCGACCTTTCATTATGCTGTGTCACGTTGCCCCTTTTTGTCCTCAGTTTGAAACTAGTGTACGAAATACACACAAACTCACACACGCACAAAATACAATCTGGTTCTTGCAACTCATAATCACGTTAAAGCCCAATGGACCCGATGGACTTGGTTTCTCGGTTTCCTCAGGTTTTTTTTGGCTATCACCACTTCAATTATGAATGAAGACGTTTGATTACACGAGGAAGAATAGAGCAGAGATTAGAGGGATCTGCTATATTGTGAGTGTGTGCGCACGTCTGTATAATCAGTACCTTGATGGTGCAGGTTAAAATGTTGCCGATTACACTGGATGAGAGAGGATATGGATAGAATACAAAGAGAAAAACACTTGTTAGCCATTTTTAAATGGATATAGATTAAAACTATAAAGCGGTGCAGCCATTTGTGGAGATGGAGATGAAATGTGAATATTGTATCACATGCAGAAACCTGTGAAAACCAATAATAGCCATTCAGCGATGCCAAATTATTCTCCCAATATGACTTGGACAACCTAAAATTTCCTTCCTGAATAGCGCTGTATTCGAGGAAATCAGGAAGCCTAATGACACATCAAAGGATGTGTACACTCTATGTTCCTGTGACCCAGATTCGAGCGATGTAGGCTCAATTATTATGCTGTCAAAGGTGTGTGTGTGCATACATTTCTGCTCATGTGTGTTTTTTGCGTAGGTGTGCAGATATGAGCTCTCCTTTGTGTGTCCCGCTGAAGTCACTGCTTTAATTAAAGCATGAAGAGATGTAAAATGCATGGCCCCCAGGTTCACTGTGCCTTTTCTTTCATTATTAAACCATCTAAAGCCAATGACAAATGGTAAACAAAAACAATCCGTCTTTGGGCTCATTATTTTTCATTTTTCCTCTGCCGCAGATAAACTTATGAAGAGACAACTTTGTGCAGAAACTTGACATTCTGAAGAAAAGCCTTTTTAGACTTGAAGACTCGGTCACACTCGAGTCTTCACACACCATGATGGCACCGGTTCTGACATAAACGGTTCTGACCGGTTCTGACATAAACGGTAGTAACCAGGCCGAAAAGCAGCATACATTTCTGTGCTTTTTTTTTCCTGAGATGTGATACACTTTAGATTCTAGCCAATCATTTTACGTTTCCGAGGATAGTAGGTGGGCCCATCTTGTAGAGCAGAGCTACAGATTAAAAATGCCCAAGGTGAAGCAGTCAAAAGTCTGGCTGTACTTCACAGCAAAAGACTCAGCAGCCTGCAACAAGTGGTTTAAGGTGATACTGTGATACTGTGCAAAGGAGGTAACACCTCAAATCCGATGAAACACCTGGCGACGCATAGCGTTTTTTTAAAAGCCGAGGAATGCGCCGTATTTGATAGCTTGCTGCGAGACCTCACACCGGGCACATCTACTGCGGGTGTAGTGCCTGTTATCGGACCCGGAGTTAGCAACATCCCCCAAAAACCCGAAGAGTAGAGTCCTGGCCCCTAGCCCTGCCAGTGTAGCAGAAATGATGACGGATGATGATGGCAGCAGCAGCCGTTCTTCTCTGCGTGAGTCGCTTAATGTTGTTCGTGTGTAATTTACGTTGAGTAGGCTAACCACGTTATTACATTAATGCACGTAAGGTGAACTAGCAAACACCGTCGTAGTTACATGTGGCTGTCTTCTTGTTTGATGGCAGATACTCCCTTCACCCTGGCCAAAAAGGCTAAAATGACCAAAGAAAAAGTGGGAAACAGATAAACATGAGAGGTTTTTGGACAAAGTTTGTGTTTTTTCCATTGTTTAAGCACTGCTGATGTCACGGGGCGGAAAGGGACAAGTTATCTAAGTATTTTTACTGTGCATGTTTTTGTTGTGTTTTATCTTTTTAATGTTTTAATATTGTACATTGGGTTATTTTTATGAGTTTTACTGCATGTTTTAATGGTATTTATTTGGTGACTTGTCCTGGGAAGACTCCGCCCCTACCTGATAATAAACTGATCACACCTGCGAAAGATCCCAGAGAGGCCAATAAGAGGGCCTGACAGACCACAGGAAGCAGTCGACCGAGAGGCAAGAGAGGACCGAAGCATGAAGGCACCGATGAGTGTCACGGGAACCCACGAGAGTCTGGAGTGACACGGAGGCTTAAGAGATGAGGCCTGAGAGGCCTGACGTGAGGCTTCAGGGTGAAGTCACAGAGGCGTGACACATGGCGTGGGACATGAGGCCTGACATGAGGTTTGAGAGCGACACGAAAAGAGTGACACATAAGACTGTTGGAGCTTGGCGTTCCAGAGTGCACGATACAGCACCAGCGACTAGGGACGCGGAGCGAACAGTCGGACGGCAGTAGCAACAAGAGCCCAGCTTGTGCACTGCGGGAGAGCAGAGGCGGCGAGACAGCTGGTGCCGATTTGCAGTTTTAAAGAAGCGGCGGGCGGAGTTGAGAGCTCTGCCCACCCGGGGTAAGTCTTCGACTTATCCCCTTTTACGAATGAAAACTGCCTGAAAAGAATAGCGACTGCCGCTCCCTCCCTTTCTTCAGCGTACCGGGACGCGGAATGCGGGGAGGAAGGCGAGGACTCCGCTGGGTTTCCCTTTTACACCACTTCGCTGGATTTCTTAGTTCTGTAAATTAATGTAACCCTTGGCCAGGGTTGTTTTAATTCATTTTACATTTTTAACTATCCATCCATCCATCCATCTTCATCCGCTTTGTCCGGGGCCGGGTCGCGGGGGCAGCAGCCTAAGCAAAGAGGCCCAGACCTCCCTCTCCCCAGCCACCTCCTCCAGCTTATCCGGGGGAATACCAAGGCGTTCCCAGGCCAGCCGAGAGATATAATCTCTCCAGCGTGTCCTGGGTCTGCCCCGGGGCCTCCTCCCGGTGGGACATGCCTGGAACACCTCACCCAAGAGGCGCCCAGGGGGCATCCTTGTCAGATGCCCGAACCACCTCAGCTGGCTCCTTTCGATGTGGAGCAGCAGCTGCTCTACTCTGAGCCCCTCCCGGATGGCCGAACTTCTCACCCTATCTCTAAGGGAGAGGCCAGCCACCCTTCGGAGGAAGCTCATTTCTGCCGCTTGTATCCGCGATCTCGTTATAATAAATTATATTTTAATTATACAGTTTTTTAATCGTGTGCTTTCCCTTGGCGGCTCCACTGCTCTGTCCGTTTGGAGGAAGGTTTCCTTCCTTTAGAAAAAACACTGTGGAAATAGAATCAACTTCCCTCCGTTACACTTCCAGCCAAGAGTGATACCATATATGCCCCATAGCTGCAGAAAAGGCTAACATTGTTATCTTTTTACAAAAAAAACAGCTGAACATGAGAGGTTTTTGGACCAATTTTGTGTTCTCTATTCTTGAAGTACCGGTTTGAGCACTGTTTAAGCACCGGCACCGTTTCAAAAGTACCGGTTTTGTACTGGTATCAGATAAAACCTAAACGATACCCATCCTTAATGGTGACTACTGATTCCAGTAAAAACTGTTTTTACTGTTTTTACAGTGGCGGGTCATCAAATACACATTAAGCTATCTTTACTGGGGTTTGTTTCACAAATATTGAACCTTCATGATTTGAAATCTGTATTCTATTAATGCATTTGTTATGAAACGGCCTCTGCCAAATTTATGACTTTAAATTTAACTTCAGACCCTAACTCATGACCAGCCTACAGAACAGGAAGTCTTGGTCCTGGCATCCATTATAACTGCAAGAGGCAAACTCATTAGATGCTAGTGTCTGCCACCTCTAAGGCAGGATCTGAGACAGACTGGTTATTTGACACAAAGTGGTTTTGAGCAAAGATTCAATGCAAACTGTTTATGGTCTAAGAAACTAAGTCAGCCAGGAGGGTTGGTAAGTTACTAGATTTCTATGTAGGTTACTGTGGAACGATGGTACTGAATTGATTCAGAGAACAGTCTGAATTGGAAGAGTTGAAGGTGGAGCAGGTCATACCAGTGAGGGCCACTTGTTTGGTCCTTGAAGCCAGGGAATGATGGATGGTTGACAGATAGATGTGGACAAGATCCTGGGATCTTAAATGATCCAGGGATCACAACTTGACCGGGCCAGGAGAATAAGTCTGGTTGCAAGGTTGGCCTTCAGCTACACAGAAAAGTCTGGGAGATAGGAGAAAGCATACTTAAGCACTCAGAAAACATTAAAAAAAACAAAATAGCATCTCTTCACCATGATTACCACATTGAGGAGGGTGAAAATCTGGAAAGAAATGGGGGCTTGAGTTGGTCCATATATATGAGGCTAAAGGGAAACAGGTGTGGTGGCTGAAAAGCAGGAAACCTAAATCTCCATCCAAGACTGGAGACAGGGCCAGCCAACCCAGCCTGGAACTCAAACAACAAACCAGTGCAGGGCTATGATCGTTGCCCAATGGACTACCAGAACTAGTCACATCTGCAGCCTAGAAATATTCAAAATGTGCTCATGAAGAGGAACAAAGGACACACTGGCGGCAGCAGTGTCACGCTACATACTGTGTTACAAAGATGCAGATAACGTGCAGTGATTCAGCAGACAAAATGCAAACCTAAGTCTCCTGTCAACTGATATTTCTGCATTAATGTGTTTGCACCATGAGTTTTAGTAAACAGCATGCTGAAAGCATATTTACTAAAGGCCAGTATTAATACTTTATATTTTGCAGGCAAAGTAGCAGCCTCCCTATGAAGCTAGATTGCAGTTGGGTTAATAGATGGTCCTGCAGTGCAATATGTTCTAAGTGCTCAAATTACTGCATCAAAAGTGAACTTTCTCATGTTGATTAAATGTCTAAGAATGAAGGGCAATGAGGGAAAAAAAGATTATACCAGTCAGCTAATATTAAAACCTTGGGCAGGTGAACACAACTGGTTTCTCACTAAGATGCAAAGGTCTGCACGAATACCTCATGCCCTGGTATTTATGTGAATGTTACTTTGACACAAACCAACAGCCTAAACACCGTCTCAGACCAAACATCCCCCCACCCTCCCCTCTTCTAGTGGCGCTCCCAGATGGCTTCAGTGTACCTGAGCACATCAATACTTGTGGAATACACAAAGAATCCAAGGTGCTAACTCAAATCAACAGATTTAGATAAGTGCCATTTAGTCATCTTTTTTTCTTCTTTTATGACTTTATGCAAATTCTACAATGCACCCATCCTGCATCTACTGCACTAAATCCCTGTGGCACGAACTACAGGACACTGTCATACGCCTATGGATCAGAGCTATTTTAGTATGTGCAAGAGGGAGAAACACAGTGTTATGCAGTTGGTTTTAATGCTATGGCTGATCAGAGTAAGTTACTGACCTTTTTTGTGATAAAACCTGCAAAATGTAATGTGGACAAAGTTACCACCGGTCATGTAATTTCTGGAACATTATGAAGTTCTTGGCTGCAAAACTCAAGGAGCCTGGGAAATTTGATTTGTCGTATTCTCTAGAGAAGTTAGTGAATATAATCAAATAAGACACATTACCGAACCAAGTATATTTTTAACTCCTTCTTGGAGGTCATGTTCAGCTGGATTTTACCGCAGCAAGTGCGGCCGCTGCAAAAACAAAACGGTTTACAAAAAAGGAAGGGAACGATGCATTTGAGTTACGTTCAGAGTAATTTTATATTACAGTAAAGACGGGGCTGTATGTTCTGTTAATGGCATCTCTGGAAGAAAGACAAGCAATGGTTGACACCTGTCACAGAGGGAAAAGAAGAGATAAAGATGTGAAGGGGAGGTGTATAAAAAACAGAAGTATTGTCAGCAGGACGGCATGATGAAAATATCTGCTTTTGGAGTAAAACACTGTGAGAATGAAGTCTGTAAAGAATAAACAGTGAGAATGAAAAAGAAGCTGGGAGTGGGGAGGGTAATTTTCAAGAGGAGCATGTTATGATATCATGTAGTTTTATCCCAGTTGTTTTTATTTGCCTCTGGGGTTTATTATTATATCCTCTGCAAAGCAGCACTGGCACATATGGAGGCTGCCACTCAGTGCTGCAGCCAGTAGTGCTCTGCTTGTAGCTATGAATTCATTCCCTTCCACAAGTAGCTATTCATATTAAAACAAGCAAAGATATGAGAGGGAGAGGACATATTAAAGCCCGACGATGTCTCGCACCCCCGCCCACATACCCGTCCATCCATCCAACCATTCATCCATCCTGTGGTTCTCCTCTCTAGCCATGTGTAGCTTTGGTCTTATTAAACAGGGAGCAGAGCCAAGCTCCAGTCAAATTTGGACGGAGACAGAGAACATCCCTGTGTGCACGGAGGCAACGAAGATGAAGTGAGAGAGGAAAAAGAAAGATATCTGTGGACGGTCCAGATGGAGACTCACTAGCCTTCTCACCTCGCGTTGGGTGTGATGCCTGTGCGTGCGTGTGTGAGCGCGTGCGTCGTCTGAGATTCATCACCCAATCTGCCAGCAGAGGCCGAGCTCAGCTTTATCTCATACTAAAAACTGGCTCCGAGCTCCTCTAATTGGCTTGAACGTTGCCGCCATCCGTCCATATAGTTCTGTCAGCGAGGGAGCTAGTCAAGCATGATCCATTGGCCTGCCGTCTGCACTCAAACCTATGTGAACCTCTTCACATTATGTCGGTGCGATTGGTCCCTCTGGGGGCAATCTTTGAGGCGCCTATAGGGAGAATTAAATCTGAGTTACCCTAAAGTCCTCAAGACTTCACTCTACATTTTCTCCTGCCATTCCTGGGTGCTATCTAGGTTTAGCAGGCCTCTTCCGGCGCCGTCGTCGCTTCCTCTGTTGCTCCGTCGCCTCCTCCTCCCCTCTTTTGCTTCCACGAATCTTCAATCACTCATTCTTCTTCCTCCACACATCTTTCTTCCCCCCCCCCCTTGATGTGTGCAATCCCTTAATCCTCTTCATCTCACGTGCGTTTGGGTTCCTTTCTTTCTTCCTCCACTATCATTGCCTCCTTCTCACACCTTTCCCGACTCTTGCCTTTTTTTGCCTCTGTTCTCTCTTGCAACCTAGCATCCATCCCTTCTTCTGTCCAATCACTGTTATCCACCATAGTCTGTCATCATCCAGTCATTATTACCCTGCCCCCCCCCCCCCCCCACCCCACTCTGTGTCTTTCTCATCCGCCTGTGACCTTTCTTCCCCTCTTCAGCTGTTCTCATCACGGCTGCTCTCCCCCTCCTTTTATCTGTCTGTCAAACATAATCTGTCTTCTCATTCCTTCATCGTCGCTATTCTCCGCTCTTCGCCTGATCTTTCTGTACTTGTTCATATGCCATCTGAGAGCGACATAACGTGGCTTGATGTTTACCGTCTTTCAACAGGAATCACTGCTTTATTAATGTTTTTATTGGGTGTCATAAACGCCAGTGTTCCAGGATCTCTGGGACAATATTTGCTTAATTATTCGGGCTCAGATATTGTCATTTAATGAAATTTGAAACATAATAAAGAAATCACATTATGGAGGCAAGCAGATAACTGATTATATACTGTAAAGCCTCTCTTCTCCTGTTTGTGGAGACATCACGGAGTTTAAGAACAGTCTATTAAATGCCACTTAATTATATGATAAGACGAGTAAAGAGCACAGACACATACACACAGAGGGTGATGAAGATAGTTATGATAGACACAAATGCATTAATGAGAACGCACACACACAAATACATGCATAAATCATCATACACACTCACACAGAGAGCTTAGTGAAGTCCCTCTGGAATCACTTTCTAAAGAGAGGCCTTCTGTGTCATATTAAAAGGAATTACAAGTAATAATAAGTTATTATAGCAGCACGACTCTGAGAATGGCAATGAACGACACTAAATGAAACCATAATAACTGTAAATATGGACATTTTAATGAATTTAAAATGGATTAAATGGCAGTTATAATCAAATGTGTACCATAGAGATGAAGTCGCTGTAGCTGTACAAGTTAGCACTGCAGGTGAACATTTTAACTAACATCCTTAATTAGTAATTAAATTATTAAAAGTTTAATAAAGCAGTATACACTGGAATATGTGTAAAAATACCATATAAAATTTTTGATTCGATCTGTTAGCTTCGTAGATTGAAATGTTTTTGTTGAGCTGAGTTTGGATTTCTTTTTTGATAGGGCTATAAACATAAAAAAATAATATTGGCAACCAGAAAAAGTCCAGTTAAGGTGTTTTTTTAGGAGCTAAATGTTCTGAATATAGTCAGGAAATTAACAAGTTAGATGGAAGCGCTATGAATGTATTAAAGTGGAGATTTCCACCTCAGAGTATGAGGACAAAACAAAAAGTTGTTTTGAGAAGATGGTGTCCACGTACACTGACTCTTCCTGTAGCTTCTCCATCAGAAGCAGCGGCTGGATCCTGTTTAAAGCACATGAGAAAAAGAAGGTGATCCAATCAGCTGTTATTAACGGCAGCATACAGATACCATATAGTATCATCCACTCCCAGATTTGGTCAATATGCAACCTGTTGAAGGGACTGTTTCACTTATTGGATCTCTCCACACTGCTCACCGGTTGCCTGTCTGTCTCCTTAAACACATCGATGTTCTTCACAGTAGCAGTGGGACGATCAATCCAAATATCGATAGCATTGATACCAACACTGGTATTGGTATCGGATTGGTACTGGCACTCTAGGATTGGCACTTTGCTTCTAACCTCCTCTAAATTCAGTATGTAGCCTGCTTAAGTGTTTTAAATTATTTATCTTATTTTGGAAATTAAAACACGTACGTCACTCACGCAGTATGCCAAATGTCTGAACCTTTTCGTATCACATTAAAACAACAGAAACAGACTCAGTGTGCTTCACAGACACATTTACACTCACAAACCCAGTTTCAAAATGCATGAAAAGTAGAAAGGTGCTTTTTGTTGTGTTAACTATTGTGAAAAATAAAACTCATAGTTGATTTAATTCAGAATTTGTTATTAAAATGTGTTCAGAATTTGCAAATTGGTGATAATTCCTCTGCTAAATCAGTGGTTCCCAAACTTTTTTTGTTAGGCTGCCCTTTGTTTTACAAGAAAAATCTTCGTGCCCTCCCACCACCTAAACACACACACCCATATTTTGTTTTCAAACTGCATTGCGGTTTATGCCACACCTCAAACATTTAGTAAACAATTAAGCAAATACAAGGAAACTGCAATAAATTACAGGTAATAATGAAATACACTACTAACTCTTTTATGCTACCTACACGGGTATTTTTGAAAACGCAGCTGTTTCGTCCACACGTAAAAGGCATTTCGAATCACCGAAAATGGAGATGTTTTAAAACTCAGTTTTTGCGTTTACCTGTGGACGAGGAATACAGAGTTCGTCACGCAACGTCAAAGGTATGTGCCTTTTTCACGTCACGCTGTGCACCACATTATTGTTTACACTACATGATTTTCTACAATGGCGGATAGAGAAAAAATACTGTTACTGTTAATCTGACTATCTGCAGTTTTTACACGCTTACATATACACACGCAGTTAATGTCCCTCTATTTACAAAGGCAGAGGCGTCACGGTGTGATTATTTTACATGTAGTTGTTTTTTTCTTGTGTAATAATATTCAACATTGCTATCAATATATTTTTCAAAAAATGCCTCTCTGTGCAAAATGGGTTCAAAAGCATAAACAGCTGTGGGATACTGTTGGTCCGTGATTTGAACCGGGGGAACAAATCGTGGCAGAATCATCCTGATATTATTTGGAACCTCTGTCCTAAATCATTGACACACTGCTCTTCCCTATATAAGCTACCTTTATAAGTTAAAACTGTTGGTATCAGCAATACTAACCCTGTATTTACTTGGTATCGGATCAATCACGCACACTACAGTTCCACACGTCTGTCATGCTGTTCTGCTCATGCTTGGCTGCCAGCTTCCTCCTGTTGGAGTCCTTGCATTTGAGCTTCACCCTCGGGTCACACCGCACTCCTCCCTGACTCCAGACCTGAAAGCTTACTTCTTTTTATTAAGCAGTTCTGTCAGGTCACTAATGATCCAGGGTTTGTTTTAAATGTGCTCTCCGTGTGTTTCACAAAGTTTTCTCCAGCCTGCAGACTTAAATCACCCATGCACTGCCTCCATAGCTTCATTTGTCAGTGAGATGTGATTAAAATCAATTTTAATTACTCTAAAATCACTAGAATGCTATGCTGGGTTGCCAGGTGTGCGACAGTGGAGTGAGTGACATTTCATGCATCAGTTAAGAGACCAGCGCTTGCTTTAGTTTAAGGAAAAATCAGAGCACCTTAGTATTCATTTTTCCATGAATAGTGGGTGGTTGTTTTTTTGCTAGATCATAATATGTGAGGACAGTAAAGTATTAGTTGAAGTATTACTTAATGTTCATGTGTACCATGTAATATTACTCTGTTACAATAATTATTAAAATTATGTTATTAACATTTTCCTTATGTACTTTGTACAGAAATCATTAAAAGTATGCAGATGATTGATACTTGGGACAGTGATTTCTGGGGAAGGTGACTCCATGAAACACTAAGAAAATAAAAAGCTGTTCCTTCATGTAGTTTATAGTCATAGAACAACAGTTTATTCTGGTTTGTTTAAATCATATTGTCCAAACATCTTCTCAATGCCATGTCCTTTTATATTGCAGCTGAGAACGTTCCCACCAACGATAATATAGTTGCACTTACCTCATAAATGGTCTCTTCTCAGATATAGCACCTTTAAAGGTAAAATCTCTATTAATTGGAGCACACTCAGAAGCCTAAGCAGACAATGGTGTAATCAACAGTGAACCAGTGGGGCACCGAAACCTTTCCTGTGAGCACAGACAGGGAGAGAGCCTGGAGGAGGCGGGGGGAATGAAGGATGTTACCTGGGTGCTTGTCTGACAGTTCTTCCTCTCTGTGTCTTCACCCCTGCTGGCAGCACTCATCAACAATATTAATCAAAGTCTGATGCCTGCTCAATTAGACTGAGGCTCTGCTCAACAACAACTAAACAACACAGTGCCTCAGGTGCACACGTATGCACACATACATAAAATTACATGTATAAAGCAAATGTGCACACTCAGTAGTCACAAGGTAGAACCACTTATTACCTCTCAGGCTTCATACATAGATTGTGTTTTGTTATTGTTGTTCAATTGTCAGCAGCTTGAGTGGCAATAACATTCAACTTTTAAAAATTCAAAGACAGCCCAAAATCATGTAACTGCCGGTGGCACAGCGAGAAGAGAGGAACATAGATGCCAATCACAATGCAATGGAGGTAGATCACACAGGGGAGAGACTGGAGGAATCATTAAGGTTTACCTTAACTGGTAGTCAGGGTGAACTAGGAATAGTGGGTTGAAGTCCCTAACCGTATTGTTGTTAGCTCCTATATGTGACCACCAACCACAAACCAAAACCCTACTTTTAGATGGTCTTTTCAATCCTCGGAAAGGTTCTGGACATAGAATCAGAGTGGGCTACGTTCAAAGCTTCCACTGTAGAAATGCTGTTGGATTTTCTATTTTTCCTGTTAAGGCAAAATTCAATAACAGACATGAAGGAGGCTGTCAGCTGAAGAAGGTCCTGGGATCTCATGAAGTAGCAGACAAATAGAGGGAGGCCAGTAGGTCTGTAGCTTTATTGTTGTGGAAGAAAGCCCCGTTAAAGTTTGCTGGAGAAGGACTGAGGAAAATGCCTGATCTGTCAGGAGGTGAAAGGAAGACTTGGCTGTGTTTAGTCAGAGAGCCGCTGACTTTGACTGGGTGCTCCAAATTTAAGTCCACTGTTAAAAGATTTTGTTAGTTGTTGTCGCAAGTGAAGGACTTGAAGTGTCTTGGCTTCTTGTTGACGTCATGAGCATTTTACCACACCGCTTTAACAAAAATGGTGCTGAGCTAGAAAGTAAAGGTTTCAGTTTAAAAGCTGACCTCCATACTCCAAAACTCAGTTCAGTAATATCAAACTTAGAGCCAAGGTGGGCCACTAAGTCCATTTTAAACCCGGCAATACTTAATAGTCTTATGTAAAATAATAAACATAACATTGTTTTTAGATTAGAATTTGGTGAAGCCTTGATTGAACCTTGGGTTTCAGGATAAGGCATTTCTATGACAAATTCCAATTTTAATCAAACCTACCTTAAAGTCCACCTAGCACTAAAAAAACTAGAATTATGAAAGGATTGTGGGAAAATAATATTTAGCTTGTCCTACTGCTGCATCCCTAATGATCCCTACTCCCTAATTTCCCTCGGGATTAATAAAGTATTCTGATTCTTTCTTGCAATACTCTTAGAATGCGCAGCATTTTGCATTTTTGTCTAACCCTAAAGATCCCAGACAGATCAAAGACTAAATGTCAATTCAGAATGTAATCTAGAGAGAAAAAAATAAGCAGCAACAATGATGCTGCCCTGAGTCACGAGACACTATATTGGTAAGTCCACTTAAAGCCCCGAGACTGGCACAAAAGAGGCAGGATGTTCTGTATGCTGACGTTATTTATCCACCCTTCATCCTTCTTCCCTCTCTGCACACCCCTCTGTTCTGGCATGTTATTAAAAACAAACAGCTCTATACTCTTAGGATTACCGATGTCCTTGCTGTAGCTCACCCACAGCTGTCAGCCTGTGTGTCACACATCTGCAGACTGAGACGCTAAATCTAATCTGGGGACAATATGAGGCTACTTAACAAGTGATACATGTAACTTTGCAGCAATTTTAATCTTTAACAATAAAACCACCTGACCCAAACTTTTAAGACAATGTGCCTGTACAACTACTTCCCTTGAGTCAAGATAAAATGATCTTCAAATGTATTCACAATGTCATCTGATTCTGTCATAACCAGTGTTGGTAAGTTACTTTAAATTAGTAACTTAGTTACATTACTAGTTACTTCTCTCAAAAGTAACTCAGTTACTTCAAGTTACTCGTTACTTTCAAAGTAACTAGTTACTAGGGTTTTACTCAGAATTCTCTTGTTAATGTGTTGCTTCCGTAACTGGATACCCAGCAAGAGTGCCAGTCTTCTAGCTTGCTTACTTGCCACAAGTGCACTGTGCCACCTACCAATAGAAAGGAAAAGATAATGTGCATATTTCTACGAGAGAAATCCCACGCCTGGACCGTCGTTCACCGCCGCCATGATTCTAGCCTACGTCACAGCGTTATGTGTGCTTTTTACATCCAACACAAAAACTGCAGTCGTGGTGCTTTCGATTGTACTCAGAACTCGGAAATTCTGCCTTCTGAATAGGAAGATGTAGGTAACACCAGACTGCAGATGAGCTGCATACAGAGCTGGACTGGGACAAAAAATCGGCCCGGGCATTTTGACTGACCAGCCCACCATTATAGGAAAAATCTTAAAGCCTTTGAATGAAAACAAACACTGTTGTGACAGTGATGTACACTGTCTTGATGGTATATATGCATCAATCTATCAATCGTTTGTTGTAAGACTCAGATAATTATTTTTTAAAAGCTAGACATTTTAAATGAGAATAAGAAAGTATTTCCTTGTGCCCCCCTCTCCCTGTTAATGCCCTACCTGGCCCCCCTGGCAACACTTTGCTAGACCCGCCCCTGCACAGTTACCAGCTGTCAGCTACGTAAAAAAAGGATCCTGGTGTTATTTGTCTCTCAGAAACAGTTCATAACTTCCCTTCAACTCCTTCATGTCACCTAAAAGGTAAACCTGTTTCTCCATCACCTGTTCAGCTCTGATGATTCATCTCCTGGTTTCATCTTCATGTTTCCCTCTCACCACATATTCAAACCGACATCATGACCAGCACTTTTTTACAGCTGTGGCTCCAGCAAACATCAGCTGATACTAGAAATTAATATTAAATAAATTCTAACAACAGCTGATCAAGCTTAAACGTGCTGCTGTTGTTTAGTGCGACATCCGCTGGTTTCCTCTTTCTGGCGCGAAGTGGGCGATAAACAAACAAGAGAGAAAAGCCGATCAGCTGATCATTGATCAGTTTCATGATTGAAGTAGAAACAGGAGAGGGAGGGAGAGAGAATGAGAGAAGAAGAGGCAGCTGTGCAGCTCCAGATTTGTGTCTTTTTCATTCTAGCTGAAGTATGGGACAAATCGCATTCCTTTTCACCTCAATATGAAACGTGTAATATTTTCTTTAAATACGGGACGATTCCGTTTTTTAGGGGACGGTTGGCAACTCGCATAATTAACCTTATGAACAAAATAAAGTTCAACATCAGTAACATCATAGCACCCACCCAGCTGTGTAGAAACTCCATCATGCTAGCTAGTACGTAGTACGAAAAAGTCAGCATAACGAAAATAAACTCCACCTAAACTTGGTTTATATCTGACCCAGAAAGACTGCAGGTCATAACCACAGCAATCAGGGAATACTGTTTCCATGAAGAGATGTGAATGATCTGCAACAATGCTTTGATAGTTCGTATGTGTCAAACTAATATCCACATGGTAGGACCCAAGATTTCCCAGGACATTACCCAAAGCATATCTTGGTGCCTGGCACCTCTGGTAAGTGACACACACAGACCAGGCCATACATGTGATGTAAAAGAAAACGTGATTCATCAGACCAGGTCACCTTTTTTCATTGTTCTGTGGTCCATGTTAGCATGTCTCATGATGGAGAGTGGTTAACATGGGTACCCTCACTGGTCTGTTGCTGTGTAGCCCCATGCACGATAAACTTTGATGCACTATATGCATGTTTCTATCTGAACCACCATTAACTTTTTGGGCAATTTGAGCCACGGCAGCTCGTCAGTGAGATCAGTCCATGCCAGCTTTTGCTTCCCACATGCAATCGTGAGTCTTGGTCACCCATGACTCGGTCGCTGATTCATTACTGTTCCTTCCTCAGACCACTTTGGATAGATATTGATCACTGCACACTGAGAACCCCCCAATAAAGCTGCAGTTTTGGAAACCCAGTCATCTAGCCGTCACAATTTGGCTCATGTCAAACTCGTTCAAATCCTTGCTCATTTTTCTGGCTTCTAACACATCAACTTTGAGAACAAAATGTTCACTTGCTCTCTAATATGACCCACCCACTAACAGGTGCCATAATGACGAGAAAATCAGTGTTATTCACTTCACCTGTCATTGATACCTGATGAGTGCATATATATAATCACTATAACAGTCTTATATTAGAGTAAGGGCACTACTGGTTTGGGTGGAACGTTAAAATATTCCAACTGGCCAGTGTTAGTCCAAAAATTTGCATGTGCCATTATAGTCAAGCGGAGGTGTGTGTGTGTTCAGCCCTCTTTTCCCACCACACCAAATGCAAAAGACTACACAATAACCTATTTGGGATTAATTTGGCTTTAAGCTGGGCTAAACAGCCAAACCAAAGGACCTTAATGAGGCAATCAGATCAATTGTAACCTCTAAATGAATAAAATATGTGATATGATACATTAACGATCAGTCTACACAGTGTAGTGTCAGACAAGAACTAGTAAAATGTAGTGTAGACTCTGGGACAGCTTGTTAGTTTTGAAATTTGTCAGACACTGAAATGGAGATTCCACATGGATGCTCAATTATCAAGCAAACAATGCCAGGTCCTCATGTCCTTGCATTTGCTAGTCACACATGACAAGAACCTCCATCAGTGTCTCTGTAAAACTACCAACCCTAGTTCAAAACAACAAAAAGGCACCATCCTATTCTGCACGTAATTGGAGATAAAATATCTGAATTTCAGGAGCAGTATCACACCTCCAAACACACTCCTTCCAGTTCTTATCTATATACAGAGATGGGCAGTAACGCGTTACGCGTTACTGTAATCTGATTACTTTTTTTCAAGTAACGAGTAAAGTAAGGGATTACTATTGCAAAAACGGTAATTAGATTACCGTTACTTTCCTGTAGGAACGCTGCGTTACTAAAACCGTGATTTTTTTGCGAGAATGTCTCATGACAGTGACGTAAGCGAGTGCGACGTTCGTGACAACAGCTGTGTGCAGATCAACAATGGATCAGTATGAGCGTGCAGCGTTTAAAGCGTGGAAGTACTGACCTTACTTTGAGTTTGATTCCATAAAAAGTGACAAAAACATTAGTGTCCGTTGTGCGTGGGAAGAAAACTTCTTTTTACACCGAAAAAAACCCCCTAAACAAGCTCCGAGTGCGCAACGACGTAATGGGAAATTCACAGAGAAACTTGCGGATTCTTCCACTGACCGCTGCGGCACACCTGCACCAGGATAAACCTACGCCTACGCCACTCCTGCTTTACAGGTGAAAATAGAGCAAAAGGACCGCTAGTCTTTGATGTTATTTATTTTCTGCTCTGTTTTACTTGCATCTATTTGAAAGACTGAGTGTAAACACAAAAAAATATTTTATTTTATGTGCTGGAATGTGCAGAAAATAGGTTTAAATGTTAAACTAATTTCTTCAAGTCAGAGAATGTTGCATATAATTTCATTTTTGCTTGATGCATAAAGTTAAAAGATTAAAACTGATAAAACAAGTTAAAAAAAAGAGACTTTTCCATTTGATTACATTTTGTATGATGGATTATGCAGAAAAAGTAGAACCTATTCAGGTTGTAAATCGTGTTTTTAAAAAGTAACTAAGTAACTAAGTAATTAATTACTTTTGAAAATAAGTAATCAGTAATTAGTTACTGATTACTTTCTGGGGGAAGTAATCAGTAATTAGTTACTGATTACTTTCTGGGGGAAGTAATCAGTAATTAGTTACTGATTACTTTTTTCAAGTAACTTGACCAACACTGTCTATATATGATCCCCCAGTTCTACAAGCTGTTCGTTCTTGTTTACGTGCCCCACCCTCCCTCCCCTTTTCAATTCTTTAACTTCTTCACTTCTATTTAGTACATGGGGATCTGTCAGGCCTGGGTGCTGCCGCCAGTCCCTTTCGAGGCCTTTCCCAAACTGCAGCTCAATTCATGACCAAGCCATTCACCTTTATCTACTAAAATGCTGTCAAACCTAAAATGAGGACATGGGCCCATCGAGTGAATTGTCTTTTACGTACATTAAATTCTCAAGAAGGCAGACAAGTGTTAATTAGAACAACTAACTATTGTAAAAAAAAAAACAAAAACAAATTCCTAAAAATATGTGATGGACTGTGCCTATGGCTGACAGCTGATATATTCTTAGTCACCCAACCCTAATAGCCACAGAGATTGACGTTACCATCAAATGCACTCATCCATTCACTTTGATCATCAGTATGTAGATTTTGTTAAGCCACCGATTAAGTATGATCATAGGCATGCAGGTTTTGCTGCTTCAAGTCACCCACTAAACGTGACCACTGACATGCAAAATTCAGTCTAACAATATGCAAATTGGGGTTGCTAAACTATTAAAGTATGACCACTTGATGCAGTTTTTTTTTTCTTCTTCTTTTCTGACATGCACATACAACACCTTTAAAGTGTGACTGATTGGCTAATGGAAGAAGTGCCTGTGATTCTCTGGCCCCCACTTTGGGCCCTCGCTGCCTGTTCTTTATGCATAAGACCAGAGCACTCAGGATAGCTAATGCTAATTCTCTCCCTGAAGAAAGCAATTAGACCACAGCACTCATCTAATGCTCGGTGGAGAAAGTGGGAGGGAGAGCGTTAGTGGGTGGCTGAGAGACAGGGAGCGAGAGGGAGGGTAGCAGAAACTGAGCGAGGGATATGGAGGAGAGAAGGCAGCAAGCGATGCTTTTTTGGCCAACGCACTTCCAAGACCCATTCATTCCTCATCCAATTATGAGTGGTAATAATAATTTCATCAAGGTTTGCTCCTTAAAAAACTGTTGGTCCTGCATAATGAGAGTGGAATTATTTGGCTGGGAGCACAGGGGATTGAGTGTAACTGGGAACAACAGAGGGACAGTGTGTGCATGTGTGTATAAACACAGGTGAGCAACTGCACCGAGGCACCGCTAATGTAATTGAGTTTGAGGATATATTATCAGCACTTCGAGCCAAAGCCAGGTCCACATGACATATCTTTAACTTCCATTTTGAACATCATACCTGTACTCTAGGGTAACTGATAATCTGACTCCAACACTGTGGACATCAAGTGCATGTTTGCATGTTACAGGCCATTTTCACAGCACACATTTCGACCTGCCAGTGTGGTATGGAAAGCACAGGCAGAATTAGTGATTTGCCACAAAAGTATACGAGCGTGAACAAACTCAGGAAATTAAGACACCTCCGCTTCTTTGACTCTGAAAAGTCAAAATGTCAACTGTGATAAAGGACACGGGGACATTAGTGAGGTCAAACACCGATCTTAAAAGGTACAGCTTGACAAAGATTCAGTATTTTTTCATTGCAAAGGCGATGAATGGATCAGACACGTTATTTATACCAGTAGGTGAATTTGCTTTACAGAAAAATTACAGCATTTGGCATCCCTTCACAAAACACACACACACCAATTTAAACCTGACACACTATTTGGTCATTAGACAAGATGAATCAAACTGAAAACAGTCTTTATTAGGTTTAGTGACAGCAGCAGGAGCTGTTTTTATAATGCTTTGTCCTGCTTTGTCTTAGGACATACGCAGGAATAAAATTAACTATAAACTGTATTTAATCATTTCGTGTCATTTTAATCTGTCCCGTGGAACCTATTATTGTGGTAAAGATGCTGTGACACCAATACTTTTATATGAACTTACTTTTGCTCAGTGTATTCTTAAAGTGAATTAGCATGGCATTTGCTCAAGTACTCTGGTCAGAGGCATAAACTTTGATCATATCGGCATTGTGGACTAAGCCAGTAATTAATGAATCGTTTTGTCAAACCTCCCTGTTGATCTCCTCTCTGTCTTTGCCTCAAAAGACATCATGTGCACATTTTCAGTTTTGTTAGCTAACCTGTTGATCTGATTTTGCTGTGCTCCGTCCTACTTTACATTCCTCTAAAACCGGTGGGGAAAAAAATTTATAAATAAAAAATAAGAAGAGAATAACATTTAAACCTTATTTTAAATGCTAAAATCACTGAAATGTAAAAGCATTTTTTTCAACTTTCTATACCTGCGATGTTTATATCCAAGTGAATCTAGAGAAAATGCAAGCCTCTTTCCCTGTTCCTTTATATAGGGGCTTGGTTTAATAGCCTAAAGGCATTAGCAATACGGTCGCTGAGTGGCATCACATGCTTCTAAAAGAAATTTCATTAAGGTCAGTGATCTCCGGTGTAGGCCAGGCAGGTATTCCACATCAAACTGGGAAAAACCATTTATTTTTGGATCTGGTTTTGTGCCTAGGGGCATTGTCATGTTGGGAAGAAAATAGACCCTTCCCTAAACACCGGACATGAAATTGGAGGCACACAGTTGTCTTAAACTCCTTCATTTAGATTTTCTATAAATAGATTTGAGGGAAATTAGATTAAGTTTAAGTTTAAACTAAAGGTTTTGCTTAGTGTTTTTCACTTATTTATTTATTCCTGGTCACTGAGTATATTCTGGGTTTTTTTATGTAAGATATTGCACAATTTACACCACACAAGCTGTAGAATGAAGAATGCTGGAACATTGGTTTACAATTTAACTAAGATAAATGAAATTCACTGAGATTTTTCACCCAAACACACCGCATATCAAACCATTTACTTAAAAATGTAAGTTCTCATGTGGCCAAAAAACTGTAGCAATACAGAAAAAATAAAACAGCATTTCAATCTGCAGCGAAACCTCACAGAAAATAATGAGAGCTCCCAGCACACCAGTTTTCAACTGTTCTGTTGACATCCAAATAATACCATAGCAAGGAAACAATCGACCCATTAAAGCCTTGAGTGTCAAAGCCCACAAAAGATGCTTTTTTGTTTAAATAGTCAGAAATGTGTGATTTGCTTAATGAATTCAAACTTGCTACTTTAAAACTAATAATGAGCTTAAAACTTCTTTTAAGGTGATGTTTCTCCTTGTGTACTTCCATTTAAATTAAACATTTTTTGAGTAACAGATGAACAAATGAGATTGCTAATGCAATACATTAAATCCAGCCCCAGAAAAACTTTCCTCTATGTAAATTCAGAATTTGAGGTACAAAATAGCACAGTCCTGGAGCTGGAAGGCACACAGTGACTAGTTTCTTGACAGTTTTGACAGGGTGCATGATGTGTCACAGCTGAGTTACCGAATATAAATGTTCACCCTCTTTAGACTGGGCATAGCGCACTTAGTTGCAAAAAAAAATTGAGTCATTTGGATAAGACAATGATAACATCCTGTGAGTATGAAGCAGGGTTGAGCCCGACTTGCAGTTTTATTTTCTCATATCACATCTGTCAGCGTCAAACACAAAAACACCAAGAAGGAATTCTTTTGTGTGTAAACTCGCTCGGCAGTAGTGCTGATTCTGAGTCAAAGTAAATTACTGTCAGTGTCCACTCGGTGTCGGTGTGATGGACAAGTTGCTGCTTGATTATGAACATAAAACATATATAATCTTTTATACCACACCCCCCTCTCCACTCGGAGGCAACGAGCTGAATAAAGATAGCGGAGCAAGAGACGGCGAAGAGCATGCAGGATCTTTTCCTAGAAAGCTGTGCAGTGTGCTGCAGGCCATGAAGTGCGGCGACAGAAAGTCACAGCCGTGATGTTTGTTTTGAGGGTTTGTGGTGATGGTGGTGGTGAGGGATTTTTCAGTGTTGACGCCAAACCTTGATCACTGCAGGACCTGTCATTTTATTGCTTTCTGTTTACTGATGGATTGGGAGTGATGGGATACAATGGGAATGTGTGTGTGTGTGTGCATGTGTATGTGTGTGTTCGACTTGTGCTGTCCCCTTTGGTTTTCCCTGTGTATAACTGGGGTTTTGCTGGGTTGTGGTTGTCATCTCATGTCATCTCTAGACTGACATGGCATTAGTACTGCAGGCAGTGCAGAACACAAAAACAAAGAAAAGATGATGAGAGTGAGAGCTGAGTTTATATGGAGGATACAGAAAACTGCTGTTGATAAAAGTCTATATATAGTTTATCAGTAAACATTTGACAATAATCCTTTTGCCCCTTTGTGTAGTGTTTGTATATGAAACACTGACATCACCCAGTCGTTATGGACACCAAAATCTGAAGCAGGGATTTTGCTGTGTCCGTGTAAGATTTTTGGTAGTGATGTGCGGATCGATCCTGAAATATCGATTCCTCTGATACCAATAATTTATGTTCTAGAATCGATTCTCACATTAAAATATTGATATTTTAGTAATTTAGGGTGAATTTAGGTGCGCACTCACAACAATGGCTGAGCGTAATTGTGCGGACGTATTTTACCTCCACAAACAGCTGAGACGTGGTTTGCGATACATGTGGCAAAAAAGTGAGATGTTGTGGCCATACTTGCCAACCTTGAGACCTCCGAATTATGGAGCTCCACAAGCTCCCTCTGTCATGGTCCGGGTGAGTACGGGGTTTTTCCACTCCGCTGGGCTCCACCTTCAGGCAGAGACTCCAATCAGCTTCCACACCTGGTTCCAATCAAGTCACCAGCATATAAGACCAGCATTCACAACAGACCTCTGCCAGATCTTCTGCGAACTCATGTTAGTGCTAGGCCGCCAAGCCCTTGTGAGAACCCTTAACTGCTGCTTTTCTCCTCACCGTGTTTTCTTTGTCATAGGACCCACCTGGCCGTCGCGATTCCCAACCCAGACTACTCACATCTCCGCCTGGATGCTGGTTCCATCATCTGGTTGCTCCCTTTCCATCGTCGGACTACACCTGCCTGCCTCTCTGCCAAGCCCCTCACTCCAAGCATATTCAAATCAAATCAAAATCAAATCAAATCAAATCACTTTTTATTGTCACATCACATGTGCAGGCACACTGGCACAGCACATGCGAGTGAAATTCTTGTGTGCGAGCCCCACAAGCAACAGAGATGTGCAAACACAACAACACAAACGAGCAAAATACAAGAATGGCCAACCTGAAACTAATAAATATATGTACAATATATAATAGTGTATGCATTTCTGGATGTGTATACTAAATATTTTCCTACGTGTGTGTGTGTGTGTGTGTGTGTGTGTGTGTGTGTGTGTATACACATTTTTACAAATTAAATAGTAAAAAAATAAAATAAAATAATAATAATAATAATAATAATAATAATAATAAAATATATAAAATATACAGAGTTGAATATGTGCAAAACAAGTGGCATTTATATACAGTGTGGAGTGCATAATGTTGAAGTTCCAGTAGTGAAGCTGAGGTGTCTATGACGTGTTCAGCAGTCTGATGGCCTGATGGAAAAAGCTGTCTCTCAGTCTGCTGGTACGGGACCGGATGCTGCAGAACCTCCTTCCTGATGGAAGCAGTCTGAACAGTTTATGGCTGAATCCTCTGGATCCTTCTGGATCCTCTCTGGACACTCCTCACCCGGAACCCCCTGGACACCCCCTCCTCGCATGACACTTTAAACCTGCAACGCGTAAGCCCTAACCACCATAGTCTAATCCTCCAGCTGTGATTCACTAAGACTACCACTGACTACTTTTCTCCTCTCATCATAGTGACTGCACACCTCCATCCAAGCCGCTGCCCCCTTTTTCCATTCCCTGGATCCATCCGTGAAATCTAGCACTCAGAGTTTCATGTTCACAGTTTTGCCTCACAGTTCTCAGTTCATAGCTTCCACAGTTCATAGCTTCCACAGTTCATAGCATTCATAGTTCATAGCATTCATAGTTTTCTGCTCTGTAACTTCACTAGGCTCTGTAAATAAAGCACTGTGTTCTCCACCCTCGGTGGAGTGAAACAGCCGTCTGCTCCTTGCCATCTAAAATATAACCGGGCGCTGACTTAAACTTTCGACCGTCTCACACTTCTGTTTAATCATTTTCGGTTTGACGTTTATTCAGCTTTGTGAAAACCCCGGAGGAACCCTCCCGAGGGATTAATAAAGTAAAATTTAATTATTCTAATCTAATACATTTAATCTCAGCCAAACCAATTTACTCACAAACAAATAAAACACTGAAAAAGCGAAACAACATTTTTAAGTTATCAAAGTGACTTATATATCATGTTTAACCCGAGTAGTGAAAGACCGCGGGGGTTTGAAAATGACGTGTTGGTCGTCTCAGATATTTGAAGTTTACACAGCTACATTCTCACCTGAAAATATGTTAAAAGTTTTTTTGCGACCCGGAAAGAGAAATAAGAGTAATATTAAAACTAAGCAGCTGCCGCCATTGTTGGAAACTGGAATAGGCGCTATGAATTCTGCGATATGGTTTTTTCAATTTTGTTGTTCGGGTGGAAAATCGGGAGAAATTCGGGAGAATGGTGGCTCCGGGAGATTTTCGGGACGGGCACTGAAATTCGGGATTCTCCCGGAAAAATTGGGAGGGTTGGCATGTATGGTTGTGGCAACATCACTAACCTTGTCAAACACCTCAGAGTAAATCATATCACAGAATATGACGAGTGTATATTGAGACGAACTGAAGAGGAGGAGAACGACAGGTGCTGCTAGTCCTTTAGTGCTGCAGGCAGGCAAGGTGTTCAAATAGCGCACAACATCAGGTTTTTTATTTCTGTATGATGAACTCTGCATTATTAAGTGATAAGAACAAGTAAGATGAGATAAGATAAGATAAAACTTTATTAATCCCTCGGGTGGGTTCCTCTGGGAAATTCGGTAATCTGATGTAAGACATCAGTAAGTAATCTGATGTCCTGTAATCATTATGATGCTATAATTTGAGATACAATAAATAAAATGTTTTTGTACAAAGTATCGGTATCGGATCAGAATCGTCGATACCACCCTGAATATTACTTGGTATCGGATCGGAAAGGAAATCAGTGGTATCGCACATCACTAATTTTTGGAGTTGAAAGTGTCTGAACTAAAAAGTTAGTAGCTATGTCTAGCAAGCTTGGTTTGTAAGCTGCATTGAGAAACTACTCTTACATCCTTTGAAAATAATTTTATAGTGGTGCAGTGGTTCAAATCAAATGACCGGCTGGCTCCTTTCAGTGTGGATGTTCTCATGTTCACAGGCAGATGTATCTGCGTATCTATATCTTTTTCTTTTCTTTTTGCTCTAATGGGGGCCATAGTTTATATAGAATTTAAGACTGTTTTGCATTAAGACTTGAAACTAATTATTTAAACCAGAAACACAGCTGTCATGACTGCTGTTATGGAGCTAGTGAAAAAAGTCTGTTTTTTTCCTATCATCCTACAGTTTTGGTCAGTTGACATACACTCATCATGGACATGAGTGTCATGGTAATTCTGGGCTTTTAATGATTTTAGTTTGTTTTTTTTCAGGCTGGGATGATTGTACAGCAGTACAGCTGTCACGGTCAACTGTGCTACTGAGTGTTGATGGAGGATCCAAATAATCTTCCTGGGATCACCTTACCTGCACTATTAAGCTTTAGATGAAAACTGCTGGAACATCTGCGTCACTGTCCACAGTGAAGAAAGCCTTAGCCATGCACTGAGAGGGTGTATGGCTAAGGCAAGAAAGAAACTAAACTTTCCTTCAAGCTAAACTGGAAACAGCAGTTGTCCACGTAGCCAAATGCTCTTTTAAGAAAACGTTTGCGATCAGACAAGAAGACAGGAAGTATGTTTGGAGAAGTAAAGGTTAGGCTTTCAAAATTAAGAAAATGCACCACATGTCAAGCATGGTGATGTTAGCATCATGCTCTGGGGCTGTTTTGCTGCCAGTGATAATGGCACATGCAAAAAGTATGGATTAATGAAGAAGGAGGACTACCTTAAAATTCTTCAACTTAAAATTAGCAGCTTAATGGTTGAAACTCAGACACAACTGGTTGTTCCAACTGGTTGATGGTCCCAAGCACGTATCAAAATTCGCGCTGGAATGACTAAAGCCGGCTAGCATGTTTTTTCAAAGCCCTGATCTTCCTCAGTGGACTAATTCTTGCTTGTTTTTTTTTTTTAATTAATTAAAGATGTATGTTGTACAATCCATCCACCGAGGAAAAAGTTACCATGACACACAGCTGTATATAATCAAACACAAATGTGTCTTTTAGCCATTCAGAGCAAAGCTGAAACTAAACCTGCCTCCATTTTTTAAAAAACTGTGCGGATCCACCAAAATAGGAGCGTGAAAAAGTCACACTTAGCCTTAAATATCGTAACTTTAGGAATGTTTCAATATATCATCTTAATAATGATATTTAATGTTTCTGAAAACAGTAAAACGATTTCATGTATAAAGTTTTCATTAAATTAAACAGAAATCACCATGTTTTCCCAATTTTAAAGCATTATTTCAAATTTATTGTAAAATTTCTCATTAAAGTACCGACTGAATTAAAGTTGTTTTTTTTTTTAAATTGTAATTTTGAGCCACAAGGCAACCAGGAATTTTTCCCTCTGTAATCATCTCACGTTAGTATCATATCAATAACACCATCAAATCGCCATTTTTCATGACATACTACAGGATCATAAAGTGCTACAAATTGTCTCATCAGTCAGCTCAAACCTACTGGGTCACTGAGTTGATTGAGTTGTTTCGCTTTCCATTTTGCATTTCATTCTCCCTTTTCAGAACAGCTGTTATTAATAATGTTACTAAATGTGTTTCTACATTTCATAGTCACCACATGCTGAGGGTGAATGATGCAGAGTTCAGTTGGTTGGATAAGCAGTGGGAGGCCCGTGAAATATGAGTTTGGGGATGCTGCTGGTGAATAATCTCGATTTACAATGCTTTGATATGCCAACATAAATGGAAACAAGCGTTGTAAACAACTACAGAGGTTGGACCAAATAGCAGACACAAACAGGCATTATGCCTGTTCAGCTATGAAGAAAGGCTCTTTGAACGATGTAGTAATGGCCTTCTTAAAAAAGTTTACAGCAATGTTTAAATTTGCTGTTCAGGGACATGAAACAACTTTGACTTTTCCATGGTTTTCTTATGAAGTTACCAGTATTTGGGTATAATAATATCTTCAAATATAGCTGGGTGGTAATGATATTTTACCCTGGGGTTCTTCTCGTTCAACCTGACCTGATATTTCTTGTCTATTCCTGGACTGTGAAGAGAAATCATGATCCACTGACTGCCAGCAGATGACTGTCATACACACTTATTTTAGTAGCTGTCTGTTCCTGTTAGTGAGATTTGCTTTATGAAATTTATATTCTTCTTGGTAAACTTTTTTACCATCACTGAATTTGACTCAGTTGCTTAGAGTCGGTAAAGAAAGATTGTGGAAGTTATATTCAGCAGCTGGCGCTGTAGTTTAACTGTCTGCTACTGAACTGTTGCTGCCTTTTGTACATGTGTATAGACAAATATGCATATATTCTTATTTTTCTGTGGACAACTATTTAAATGCCAGTCCATTTCTATTATACATAGAGGCTGGTAAGCTAATTCTAAACAACCAAAGGCTCTCTACCAAGGGACTGCAACCCTGTATGGAACTAGAAAATTAATATACATCAAGACATAACTGTGGCAATTTCTGGAGGAAGGTTAACAAAATGACTGCTTTACAGAACCATTGAGAAATGAAAATGGGACAGTAAAGCCTCATTAAGACGAGTCAATTTTTATTTTCCAGTAGTTGGTCACGTTGGTCAGTTGATGACATATTTCCTTGGCAACCTTAAAGCAGGAGAAAGCTATGACAAGCCATACAAAGTTGCAAATCTCCTCCACTGCAACACAATGTCTCATCTAAACTGCATTAGAGAAAAATGTCTATAACGCGTCACCTCTCAGAATTTTTTTAGCTCATGCAGAAAAGGTTTCCAGTTACCATGGGGTCGATGACTGGTCTAAGTCTGCATGAATGGGGCTTTAGCACCAGCTACTACCTCCAGCTACCACTTATAACTGGTTGTTGATTCATCTCTAGGCCTGTTTGACTGAAGTGTAAGTCGCAGTCTTCCCATCTGGCATGTCAGTTCAGTTTCTATACTCTGTGTTGGTGCTTCCTGTTTCGACCTCCCACACCACACCGGCTTTCATCTGTAGGCTCCAGGGGGGAAGTTTATTCAGAATGCGGGTAAAATATTTGTGGGACCATAGAAAACACACTTTTGTTCCCATAATAAGTGACTCATTTCAGATGCGTTTTGTCTGACCGGACAGTCACAATGTCTGTAATTGCCGGTCCTTGCCTGTGTCTACTCAGATGTCAGTCTTACTTGTAAGATGCAGATGTAAATTGAACTGCTGTTTCTACTTCATACAGACAAAAACAAGCTTACACAGGCAAAGTGGGTGGCTTTTATTATAAAGACAGCACTCCATTACTCACATCATTAATTTCAAATGTTTTATGCAGTTCACAGTTAATCAAAATATATCGAATGGCCTGTTACTAACAAAGCTCTATTTCTATTTTATGCCGTTGACAGCCAGTCAGGAGCACTGGGACATTCTCTGTGTTCTTAGGGTGGTTTGGGTCTTCAAAACTTAACTTAAACAGAGTTTAGGAAGCCACAGACCCAACAGGATGTTTCACAACAAATCTCATGCCAGTCAAAGTCAGTAAAACGCAACCATACAGACACATATCTCACTTACATTATTAAAGCCTTTGTTGATTTTCAGCCTATTCCGGTGAGGTGACTGCCTATTCTTAATTTGATCATAGTGACCAAATTGATAACTACTCTCAGACTGCAGGCATACTTGTGGCTCCTTGAGTTTCCAAAAATAGATTAAGGAATGCCTGTGGAACCAGCTAGACTGACATTAAACTTCCCTTTCTTTCTCCTGAAGTAATGGAGGGATCAGGTGACCCTGAAGTACCCCTTAGTTATGCTGCTATAAGCTGCTACAGACTCAAACTGCTCCGGGACTTCCGGTGCTTGTGATACACTGAGTGTTTCTTCCCCACTCCCTTCTTTTCACTCCCCAGGTGGTTATATACCACTGTGGCATGTCATTAAAATGCATCGTCTTTCTCCCATAGCGTGAATTCTCCCTATGGTCTTGTTTCTCTTTTCGGCTTCCCCTCTCCCCCCAACTGGTTGCAGCAGATGGCTGCCCCTCTCTGAGGCTGGTTTGCCTCATGTTAAAAGTGAGTTTTTCCTTCCCACCATCACCTTCTGATTGCTGTTTGGGAATCATGTGATTGTTGGGGTTTTCCTCTAATATTTCAGGGTCTTTACCCTGCAGAATGAAGCACCGTGAGGTGACTGTTGTTTTGATTTGAAACTATAAAAAATGAACTTAAATTGAACTGAAAATTGATTTGATTATGTCAGCAGTAAGTACAAAAAATTCAAATAGGATTAGCCCATAAAAATAAGGATTCTGGTGGGTTTCCCTCAACTGGATTACACACTGAAAGGAAAACTCTGGTTTGAATTGGCCTCAGTACAGATACCTGTGACTATTTACCAGTTGTGACTGAGACTTTACACTAACCCAAGCCTGTTTTAAAGGTCAGATGCCCCTCCACCAGGGTGTATGCTGTGGAAAACATTGCATAAGACAAGTTCTGCAGCTACATTTCTATCACATTAATCAAAAAATGAAACAGAAACATCAGGCAGGTGGGAAATGCAAAGAAAGAGATCTCTCCTCTTCTCTGTCACTGAGCGAAACAGAACGGTAATTTGTTTGCGCAGCAGAGCCTTCATGCTGCCATCAGAACCGACTGGCCTTGACTCAAACCAAACACATCAGCCCCCCCTTCTCCTCCCTCGCCGTCTCCCTCGCCCTGTCTGCCGAACAAAACAAAATGCTCTTATTGAGCAGAGAGGAGGAGGCAGATATTAGCGCTCTCTGATGAATCTGCTGGCCTCGGCCTGGGCTTGCATTTTCCCCTGGCTGATTCAATTACAACATTGAAGCACTGTGCATCGCTACAGGTGTCGTATGGAAATTCAAAAGCAGTTATATTATTTGCTTGAGGCGATCACCGCATATAGGAGATGGCACACGCAAACAAACACACACACGCGCGGACACACACATTGTGTCATGTATGACAGCAGCGGTTGTGTAATTAGACACCAAGTGAATTCTAGAGCAGTAACAAACAGACAGAGAAAGGAGAGGGTCACCTACCTGTGAGGCAGGTCAAACACTACTGCAGCACTGTACATTAATGCCGCCCTCTACATCTCTTGCTCCGTCTTGCTAAAACATTCATTGCTAGTGTTCAGCTCTATAAATAACACAGTGCTGTCAAAGTGTCAGGTGGATTAGGGCACGCTGAGTGTATGAGATGGCCTTAGGGCAGCCCAAGGGACCAGGAGACACAAGACCTGGAGCAATGAGCTATGGATTACATTCAAATCAATTTTGCTAAAGACTTCATTTAGGTGTTGTTTTAAAAACACACACACCTGAATACCTGTTAACTGGAAGAATTGTAATTTCACAATCAGGAGAATTTGTCTTCTCAAAAGAAAGATGTGACTGTCAGTTTCCAAACAACAAGAAAATATAAAAGAAAGCGTCTTCAAGCTGTGTATTAGAAGTGAGAAACTGTCAGAGTGAAAAGGCATATTATCAAAAAGACCTTAGAAGCATCAATTTTGCGAGTCTCAACACAGAGATCTTTGGCAGCAAGACAGTGACGATTATGTCAACTGAAACGTGTCAGTCTCGCTCTCCTTTTTTTTTTTGCAACTATTTTATTTCTGGCACAAGTGTTACAGTCATTTCCTCACTTCAAAAATATCTAATTTATCTCTTTGTGAAATTGTGTGAAAAATGTCCCTGTTTTTCTTCACAACCAACTTTTATATCCTTTTTTTCCTTAACAGCAATCATCCTCGCTCACTCTGCATATTAATGGTGGAAGCTGATCAAGCTGAGGCTTATAGCCAAATTCCTTCGAAGAAATGCTTTCAATTCCGAATCATCGAGCTTCTGAGGGAAGATTACGAGCGGCGTCCTGTGCGCACGGATACAGAGTGAAACACGAGAACCCACTCGGATGTAGACAGCAAGCACACACTTGTGCAGTGCTTGGACTTGAGATTGGGAATCGATGCAGTCTGATCAATACTCTAGGATTCTCTGACTTCACACATGCTAGCTGCTGTTAAGACAATGCCACTGGCTCTCACGTTGGAAGTTTTTCTTTTTTTGTGTGTGAATTTGGAAAGCTCTCAAAAATTTTTCGAGTTTGAAAGAGGAGTGTAGGCGAGTCCATATTTGAGTCCTACCTGAGCACTCACCAGAGTTTCTTGTTACTCATGTTTTCCCCGCAGAGGTTTCCTTTTATTCTTTGTTCTGTGTTGTGCTGCCTCTTTTCTTCTTCATGCTTTCCGTCACTGTGTAAGCTTTTCATAGTGACTGCCCCAGGCTGCATTTATCAAAGCAGTCAAGGCACCACAGCCAATTGATTCCCTAATCGAATATCATTATTACCAGCAATTAGCTTGCACTATGACTTCAGTTAAATTTGCTAATTAACAAATGCGGGCTTCTGTGAGTGCCGGGAAAACAAAAGATGTCTTGGTGAAATGTGCAGAGTCGGAGCCCCGCACCAGTGCGTAGCATCCCGTGTCTTTGCACGGCGAGATATTTAGGAGCTCCCATTAATCACTTCGCTGTTGTTGTGTTCAACGATCACCGTGGCAACAGGGGCCCACCTGTTTGTATTTGACACTCGCTCAGCAGATGGCCCACCCAAGGCGTGGCGCGGGCTAATTACTGTTGATTCATACACAAAATTCAACATGCTTTTTTTTTTTTTAAACATACACATGCTGTCTTTATTGGTGAAAGACAAGGCGGGAGTCACCTGCACCATTTCAAAGGCTCTTGTGCTAATTACTACAATCTGTCATTTATTTCAAAAATGTTATGTAACTCGACGCTACGTTTATGTTACGTGACAAAATTTATCACCTAACACCAGATTTTTCTGTTACAAGTCTTTTTATGTCAGGAAAAAAGTGGCTCGCTGTTGTATTTTATGTGTAAGTTCATCTATATACTGTAATAAAAATCATGCTTCGCCGTAGTTTAAGCCAGTCCTACCATTTCATGTGATCTCAAAGTCACACCACATCACATGACACTTCAGCTGATAGCGCTTTTAAGCATCTAGTTTACAAATGTTACACAGTGTATGCTATTTAACCCCTTAAACACTGGCATGCATAATAATTACTAGAAAATTCCAATTTTTAAAAAATGTAAAGTTTATTGAACCATCTGGCAAATTTGTTCAGAAAAATGTTTTATATTAATTAACCATATATGAGTTTCAATTTGTTAGGTATTTGTGACAACTGGCATTTTTTAAATGGTTAAAAATGTATTGTGCAATTTATTTAGGTTTCAGAGGGGAAAAAAAATCACACTGATACATACAGTTTTTGAGACTTCGATATCATCAAATATGATGCACTAGGCCAGTGGTTCCCAAACTTTTTTCGCCAGGCTCCCCTTTGTTTTACAAGAAAAATGTTTGGGCCCCCCCCGCGTGTGCACATGCACACGCAAACACATCCTTTAACCACACACACCCATATTTTGCTCCATTGCGGTTTATTTCACACCTCAAACATTTAGTAAACAATTAACTAAATACAAGTAATCTGCAATAAATTACAGGTAGTAAGAAAATAAACTACTAACTCTTTTACACTACGTCCACACCTACACGGGTATTTTTGAAAACGCAGCTGTTTCTATGTGTTTGAACCTTTCGTCCACATGTAAACGGCGTTTCGAATCACCGAAAACAGAGATTTTTTAAAACTCCTTTTTTGCGTTTATGTGTGGACAAGGAATACAGAGTTGATCACGCAACGTGAAAGGTATGTGCCTTTTTTCACGTTACGCTGTGCGCCACATTATTGTTTACATGAGATGAATTGCAGAATGGCAGATATTCAGATTAATGGCATTTTGTCTCTATCTGCAGGTTTACACACTTACATACACACGCCGTTACTGTCCCTCCATTTACAAAGGCAGAGGCGTCACAGTGTAATTATTTTACATGTAGTTGTTTTTTTCCTGTGTAATAATATTCAACATTGCTATCAATACATTTTTCAAAAAATGCCTCTCTGTGCAAAATGGGTTTAAAAACATAAACAGCTGTGGGATACTGTTTGTCCGGGATTTGAACCGGGGGAACAAATCGTGGCAGGATCAGCCTGATATTATTTGTATTCCACTGTAACTTTACTGTATAAAGAGCTAATATCTCCACAATGTCATGAGTAGTTAGTCATTACAACAAGTGTTTGTGAACTAAAAATCAAGAATGTGGGATACTGTTTGTCCCTGATTTGAACAACCCAGCGCTGCTCCCGACGAAGGGAAAACCAATTCTGCAGTGAGACCTACCTTGGCACTTGTGCAGGTGAAACCAAAGGGCAGACATGCTTCACCATATTTTCTAGTCTTTGGCTTAGAATGAAGTTGGTTTGGAAACATATTCATCGATGCTTCATCTCCTGCTCTGCGCCCCCCCTACGGGGCGGGCCCCACACTTTGGGAAGGTCTGCACTAGGCGTTTTTTAGTCGACACCTACCTCCACCCGAAGCTCCTCTTTTCATGCTATATCAGGTATTTCATGTCATTCATGACTGAAGCTCATGACTACCCCACCCCCAAATTTCACTCTATGTGCAGATATGTGAAAATATTTTTTGGTTTTGAAGAACTCTATGCAGTTGTTTGAAAACTAGACCCACCCTTACTCCTTTCACAGGTATCAAGAGGGTATCCTTATTTGTCAGGTGCTGCTAATCAGATGTACTTCATTCACTATCACTAGCAAATGTGACCATCTCCATAAAAGCAGAAGCAGTTGGCAGTTTGCTGGTCTGCAACATAAAGCTATTGTTAACATTTATGACAGTAGAATTAGAAAAAGACTGTGATTTGTTTGGAAGGGTTGCCAGAATAAAGCCTCTTCTCTCCAACAAAAACATGGCAGCGGTTTACAAAGTGACACTTTAGGAAACTTAAAAAATAATGAACTTCTGTAAAAATGTCCTTTGGACAGATGAACCTAAAGTGCAGGTGTTTGGCCATAATGCACAGCACCACGTTTAGTCTAAAGCACCTCGTACCAGTCCCAGGAGTGATTGTTTGGGGATCTTTTGCAGCTACAGGACCTGCTCACCTTGCACTCATTGCATTGGACACAAACTCGTCTGTATACCAAAGTCCTCATGAGTCTAATGTAAAGCTAATTGTTCAACAGCTTAAACTAGGTTGAAATACCATCATGCAATGATCCCAAGGAAAGAGGCTATTGGTAAATGATCTAGTTCTTATGTAGCACTTCATACAACATGCTTCATTCAGCCATTTATACAAGCAAAGAGCAGATTGGGGTTCTGTATCTTGCACAAGAAAACTTGGGCACCACCAATTTCCTGAGTAGTAAATGACCTGCTCTACTTCCTGCTCTAAAGCTACTAACAGCATGTTGTTGCAATGGTCCAATCGAAGCTCTCAACCTGACTGAAATCCTGTGGAAGGACCTAAAGGCAGATTAAGCAAATGCATAAATTTAGGGTGCATAAACAAATGCCACCAAAGTTCACTAAACGTGTAGACCAAAATTGCTCCACATCAATGTCAGAGACTGACAAAGTCACACAGAGAATTGTATACCTCAAGATAATACTAATTTTCTTTTGCACATGACTGGATATGTGGGGATAGCAAGAGCCCACACCATGATCCCAAATACAAACGGAAATGAGGATGACCTCACTATGGAGTAAAGGAAGCAACTCTTTCCATTAGTGACGATCCTCTGATCGATCGATTTGATACAGATGGTTGGTCTCTGCAAACGAGTTGCAAACTGTAGAAATAATAGATTGTTTATTAGGTATTGAGGTCATAGAGAATGTAGTTTATTAGTGGGTGTCATAGTAGGATTTTGTTGTGGATAGAATGTAGGGATACACAATAAAAAATACCGTATTTTCACGACCATAAGGCGCACTTAAAAGTCTTAGATTTTCTTCAAAAAGTACGGCGCGCCCTATAGCGCAGTGCGCCCTGTGTGTTGTAAGGAGGATGTAGTAGAGAACACCATGAGAACGCTAAAGGGTGATGTGTGCGCAACCCTGAAAATGGCAAAGAGACACGCTTATGAAGCACAGTTTAAACTGAAGGCCATCAGCTACGCGGAAGAACATGGAAATCGAGCAGCGACGAGAGAATTTAAGATTAACGAATCGATGGTTCGCAAATGGAGGAAGCCAGAAAACAAGCTCCGGCAGGTCAAGAAAACGCAGCTGAGTTTCCGCGGACATAAGGCGAGGTGGCCTGAGTTGGAGGAAAGACTCGAGCGGTGGATCATCGAGCAAAGAACGAGCGGGAGAAGCTTTTCGATGGTCACCATTCGGCTAAAAGCAGTTTCACTTTCACTTTTTATGAAACGGTGCCATTTTTCCATCCGGACCAGGACTACGGTAGCGCAGCAACTTCCAGCGGATTATAAGGAAAAGCTGGCCATCTTCCGCTGCTACTGCAGCAAACACATCGGCGACAAAAACATCCAGCCCAGCCACATCACAAACATGGACGAGGTCCCGCTCACTTTTGACATCCCGGTGAGTCACACTGTGGAGAAGAAGGGGACCAGCACGCTAGCGATACGCACAACGGGGCACGAAAAGTCTTCTTTTACTGTTGTGCTTGGCTGCCATGCTAATGGACAGAAACTGCCGCCTATGGTGATTTTTAAGAGAAAGACTTTGCCTAAAGAGAAGTTTCCAGCAGGAATCATCATTAAGGCAAATGAAAAGGGCTGGATAGATGAGGAAATGATGAAAGAGTGGCTGAGGGAGGTGTATGTAAGGAGACCAGGTGGTTTTTTCCACGCATCACCATTGCTCTTAATCTGTGACTCTATGCGTGCCCATCTCACAGCCGATGTGAAAAAACTAGTGAAACAAAGGAACTGTGAGCTTGCTGTCATTCCGGGAGGCACTGACAAAGGAACTCCAACCGCTGGACATCGGTGTGAACCGCCCGTTCAAAGTAAGGCTGCGAGCGGCCTGGGAGCGATGGATGACCGATGGAGACCAGTTTCACCAAGAGTGGAAGGCAGCGCCGGGCAAGTTACGCCACAATTTGCGAATGGATTGTAGATGCTTGGGCTAACATGTCTGCTGGCACTGTTGTTCGAGCTTTCGCAAAAGCCGGCATCATTTCCGAGGAGCCGCACGGCACGGAAAGTGGCTCTGACAGTGAAGAAAGTGAACCTGGCATGTTTGATGGAGATTTAGCGCAGCTGTTCAATTCAGACACAGAGGATGAGGACTTCGATGGGTTTGATTGATGATAAAAATGTGAGTACCAAACTTCGTTTTGCTCCTGCTTTATTTTTAAATACGCACACTTGTATGCTTGTGTGTTGTTGATGATGACGATTACTGGTAATAAAAATGTAAGGTACCGAACTCAGGTTTGCTCCCGCTTTATTTTTAAATACGCATACGGTACTTGTATGCGCCCTATGATCCAGTGCGCCTTATGTGTGTGTTAAATACAGTAATGGCACACATAACTGAGACTGCGCCTTTTAGTACAGTGCGTCTTATGGTCGTGAAAATACGGTAATCCTGGAAGGGGGGAACAAAGAACTGGAGTGCAGGGCAGTGGGACATCTAACCCCCACCCCCAGGACAGTAGCAAGAGTTACTGAGGGTGAGGGGCAGACAATGGTGAATGGACATTTCCTTAAAATGAGATGGGGGTCAGGGTGTCAGCATACCTGGCCACTGTACCAGTGTTTTTCCACTGTGGGGGGTTTACTGTAGGAGGAGGAGACCAGAGACTATAACTGTAGCTGCTACATCAACTTTAGAATAGGACTGCACAGGATGTAGTGTTGATATCCAAATGTGCATTTGTATTGGGATTGGGAAATAAAGTGGTACCTTGATACTTGGAAACATCTCAGCGTGATCTCTACCAGGACCAAAAGAATCGCAGAGACCGGCGTTGTCTCAACAAAACCCAGACATGTTCTCTACTAAGGTTAAAAGATAATCGGTTAGCTCCATAATTTGATATGTATCCTATAAATCTGGGCAATACCCTCTTCATTAAAAGAGCCTATTACATATAACACCTTAATAGCAAAATACTGCATTTACATAGATGAATCATTGGGTCGCTGGGTTAATGAAACACAAAATGAAGCTCATCCTCTTGTGATCACCTTTGATTTGGATGTAATTTGTAAGATTTGTCTTACTGCATCATCTGTAGTAGCCATAGATGTAGTACTGGTGAATTTTCACAGATTTTTTTGGTCTAAATTGCAGCCTAATTGCTTTCTTTGACCCTTGTGCTGAATACTCCAAATACGCTGAGCTTAATATTGATTTTCTTTTTAGGATGTCACACCCACTGCACCCTAACAGGCCCAGCCTTGAACAGATGCACACAAAACAGCCAAGAACAAGTGAACACGCACACACACGAACACACACTAAAAGAATAGAAGGATAGCAGTGACCTCAGTAATTCGTGTCAAGTCAAATGTCAGCAGAGGGGGGCCAGGGTGTGGGAGTTGGCGGGGGCTTTTAGCTCCACGACGGAGGTCTGGGATGGAGGTTGGAGAGCAGTCACGGTCAGCGGGTGTCTGCTGAGGTCTTTGTTAAAGCCCATTCTCTCTGACTGCAGGGGGAAGCGGAGAAAGTTGGAGCCGGTCGGGGAGACGGAGAGGAAATCAATGGAGCTGCTGGAGACCATCCTCTCGCTCACACTCACGCAGCTCGCATGGCTTTCTCCTGCTCTCTATACCTCAGCTTGACCCCCTCTTTCCCTTTTATTTCCCCTCTCTTTCTGACATTCTTCCTCATTTTTTTGTGGTCCTGAGCCAATGTCTGGCCTCCCTCCATCTTCTTCCCTTCCACAGTTAGTATTGCAAGCAATAATGCAAAACTGAATTGGATGATTTCCTGCTCTATCCTGAAATCTGGAGCTCAACTTAAATGTACAGTTTATAAAGAAGCTCCATATCATGAGTAACTGCAGAGCTCCGTGCTGCAGTAATGCACACACACAGGCTCACACAGTGCCTGTTCTTGCATTGTGTGCTTCCACAATAGCCCACAGCTATCCTCCATTGTTTTAGACATTTAATTGGAAACACAAAAGCAGCCCACACTCTTGTTAATAGACACAGTGCTTCCAGCCCCCAGAGATCTCACCAAGATACATTTACAGAATCCCCCGCAGGGAAATGCAAGAAACAGGGCCATTCAGCCTCCATCTGTTTCCCTTGTAAGGCCTATGAGCTCGGGGACATAACACTTTTCTCCCCGATAAACAAGGTGTGGACCACTAAGCACTGCTCCCTACTAAAGACTTCTGAATGCAACTGACCACAGCTTATCTGACTGAATATCAATAACAACACTACATGCTCTGCTTCCTCTAATTTCACCCTATAAATCTGCCTGGACTGCTGAGGTTAAAGTGGGAAAACAAAAGAGAAGAAAAGAAAAACGCCTCAAGGTTTGATACAATATCTTCGCCCCTTTTGTATCATAACTTGTCGAGAATAATGCATGAAGGTGCAAAGTGCACTCAATATCAGTGTCTCGGGCAGAGCAAACCTCTCTATCTCCACTTGATGTAATAACTGTTCTGTTCACGGTGTCAGAAAAAGCAGGGGGAACCTGGAATCAATGTGTTATTTAAAGCAATAGAAGCCAGATCATTTGCTGTAATGTTTCACACGTTTCTGCAAGCTGAGTAGCAGCTTTGCAGTTCCACTAAACTACAGATCCATACATTAAAATTATATGTCCTAGAATTGTATTTTTTTTAATCAGTCACTGATTTAAATCCATTCTTGTTCTCATTATCTCACATTAATAATGCAATCCATAGTTTGCACTTGGGTCCATGAATTTTCAATTTATCTTTAAGAAGACTTTTCATTTTTGAATCTTTTTTATGCATTTGGATTAGTGCAGCAACAAATTCTTATAAATTCTTATAATAAATTATAAATTCTTTTAATTGTCAGTTAGGGCTGGCCTTGGATCTTGAGCCCACATTTTGTGCTGGTGTAAGTTATGATAAGATAAACTAGTCAAAGTAGACAATGGCAGTGTCAGAAGTCAATTTCAGAAGTTAAGACCAGTGTTGGGACTAACGCGTTATTAAGTAACGCGTTACAGTAACTACGTTATTATTGTGGTAACGAGCACGGTAACTAGTTATTATGCCAAAATCAGGAACGCGTTAGTCGTTACTGGGATTTAGATAGGGTCGTTACTCGTTACTTCGTGTGGTGGCTATCGCGGAGGTTCCACAGATTCAGTAACATTAGCAAGTGGTGGAGGCCAGCAGGTGGATGAAGGAAAAGGGACGCAGAAGGAAAAGAGACCCGAGGCGGCCGCCGGTCCAAGTGTGAACTGAACTTCAGGTAAGAAGTTATGACCTGCAGTCTCTCTGGGTCAGATATGAACCAAGTTTAGGTGGAGTTTATTTTCGTTATTCTGACTTTTTCCGTACTGCGTGCTAGCTAGCATGACGGAGTTTCTATACAGCTGGGTGGTGCTATGAAGTTAATGATGTTGAACTTTATTTTGTTCATAAGTTATTAGAGTTGCCAACCGTCCCGTCTGGTATTCAGAGAAAATATTACGCGTTTCTTATTGAGGTGAAAAGGAACAGTTTGTCCCGTAATTCAGCTACAATGAAAAAGGCACAAAGCTGGAGTTATTCTGTGTCTTTGCTGCACAGCTGCCTCTTCTTCTTTCATTCTCCCCCTCCCTCTCCCGTTTCTACTTCAATCATGAAAACTGATCAATGATCAGCTGATTGGCTTTTCTCTCTCGTTTGTTTATCGCTCACTTTACGCCGAAAGAGGAAACCAGCGGATGTCGCGCTAGGGCTGCTCAATTAATCGAATTTTAATCACGATTACGATCTGGGCTTTCAACGATCATTAAAAATGACTGAGCCGATTATTAGCCCCTCCCTCATTTATCCGAGACACCTTAAAGGTCGGTCCGTGAAAATGTTGCCGGGCATAAACCGGTCTGTGGCGCAAAAAAGGTTGGAGACCGCTGATTAAGAGGACCCGAGGGAAGCTCGGAAAGCTAAGCAGAAGTTATTTGGAAAAGAGAGGTAAAAAAAACTTCAGTGGTGTTGCACACTATTTAATATTATTTTTTAAAGTCATTGTTAACCCTTTAAAGCCGGTCAGAGCAGCACGCTCTGTTTTGTGTAACTATTTTTAAATCCCTGTAGAACCGGAACTGTGTAAGCTAGGCAATAAACCAGAGGAGTTGTACTTACATCTGATGCCATGAGCTTGTCCTCGGTCACGGTTTCCTTCCACATAAAGCTTTGCAAAAACTGCATAAAAAGCGCTTGCAGCAACAAAAACACAATATTCCAGAAACACGCTTTGCCGATCTGATCAGCTGTTCGTAACACTTCCCACAGTTAAACAGATGTCAGCGCGAACTGTCACATGTCCGCCATTTCCTGCCCGAAACCGGAAGTGACGTCATTTTCGCGGAAATTGTAGGTTTTTTTTACTCGTAGGCCTTAAAAACCTATCCGGTTGTTCAGTGATGACGCGACGAATCTTACTTCCGGGTCTAAAGTAGTCTGCATTTAATATGGCTTTTGTGTTGTTAACATGTTTAATGTTATGTATTTTCTTCTATTTGATCTCAAAAAGCTCCTAAAACAGTCAGTGATCACTGTTGACCTCCCTCGGCTTTTATTACCGCTAATCATTTATTTAAGCTCAGTTTTTAAAACCTTAGGATGTAACTACAGCCCAGCTCATGCAGCAGTATATGAATGACTAACCTCGTATTGTGGATGGATTATCTCAGTTGTTCTCCTGGCTGAAGTTTGGTCCTTTTACAGCATCCTGCCATGCGATTACATTTGTTCCTGACCACCGAGAACACTCACGGTAACTTTTATCGAGTGGAAAAAAAGTTAGCTTGTTTATATCATGCTAACATAGCTGTGTCGCTAGCGGTCACGTAGCACATCATTATATACCAGCTAGCCCAACTTCAGTAACCCTACAAACGTCACTGCTGTTTAGTTTTCTGTCTTCATTCATGCTGGAAGTGATAACAGAGCTGTACGTTTTAATTTGTTTCCAAAACCCCGCATTCAGGACATGCTATATTGTATTTAGATAGAAGCTAGCGAGCTAACTCCCTGCTAACTTCTAACTCCGTTAAATGTCATAAATTCCGTTTTCATGGATGCCTGGATGTTAAACTCAATTGTTACACCTGGTAGAGCAGAACGCTGATCATTTTATTAAAGATGAAAGACTTTAGACAGTTTTTCAACTCTCAGTAATGCCATAGTGATCGTTTGATATATGGACCTGCAGCGGAGTTTAGACCCAGACACGGCTAGTGACGTCAGACTGAACAACCGGATACTGGTTATGTTTGACTTTTCTGAATAGTTTCTGGGATGCTTAGAACTCGAATTGCACTGCTGGAAATAGTTTATTTTGATGCACCTGCTGTTTTCTTTGCAAATTTGCATTATAGGATTGTTTTTTCGTTTTTCCTGCAGTATATAAAAATTGATGTATCTCCAAAATAAAACTATGAAGACACTCAAAATAAATTTCCTGTTGTTGTAAACTATTTTTTGCAACTTTTTTGTATTTAAAGTTGAGGGATAAACCTCTTAAATTTCTCTAAGTAGAAATATATGTAAAAAAACCCAAAACGATTTTCAATTTTTTTTTGTAGTTTATTGCACTTTTTTGCAATTAATGTAGTTACTATGGACTTAATGCATACATATTATTAAAATATGAGCTATAACAGTTGTATAGCAACTTGAAATGCTCCCACAAATGGCACTACAACATGTAAAAAATATAATATAAGCTCTGGCAGACTTGGTTCTATAGTAGGTCTTAAGGGTTAAATAAATATCGTCAAATAATCGAGATCTCAATTTCAGTGAAAATAATCGTGATTATCATTTTTGCCATAATCGAGCAGCCCTATGTCGCGCTAAACAACAGCATAAACTACCATAAGCTTGATCAGCTGTTGTTAGAATTTATTTAATATTAATTTCTAGTATCAGCTGACGTTTGTTGGAGCAACAGCTGCAAAAAAGCTGCTGGTCATGATATGGTTTGGTTATCTGGTGAGAGGGAAACATGAAGATGAAACCAGGAGATGTCCTTACTGGATCATCAGAGCTGAACAGGTGATGGAGAAACAGGTTTACCTTTTAGGTGACATGAATGAGTTGAAGGGACGTTATGAACTGTTTCTGAGAGACAAATAACCCCAGGATCCTTTTTTAGGTAGCTGACAGCTGGTAACTGTGCAGGTGCGGATCTAGCAAAGTGTGGCCAGGGGGGCATGTAGGGCATTAACAGGGAGAGGGGGGCACAAAGAAATACTTTTCTTTCTTATTCTCATTTAAAATGTCTAGCTTTTAAAAAATAATTATCTGAATCTTACAACAAACGATTGATAGATTGATGCATATATACCATCAAAACAGTGTACATCACTGTCACAACAGCGTTTGTTTTCATTCAAAGGCTTTATGATTTTTCCTATAATGGTGGGCCGGTCTCTAGTCAAAATGCCCGGGCCAATTTTCTGTCCCAGTCCAGCCCTGTAAGCAGCTCGTCTGCAGTCTGGGGTTGCCTACATCTTCCTATTCAGAAGGCAGAATTTCTGAGTTCTGAGTACAATTGAAAGCACCACGACTGCAGTTTTTGTGTTGGATGTAAAAGGCGCACATGACTCTGTGACGTAGGCTAGAATCATGGCAGCAGTCAACGACGGTCCAGGCGTGGGATTTCTCTCGTGGAAATATGCACATCATCTTTTCCTTTCTATTGGTAGGTGGCACAGTGCACTTGTGGCAAGTAAGCAAGCTAGAAGACTGGCAAAGTTATGGAAGCAACACATTAACAAGAGAATTCTGAGTAAAACCAAAGTTACTTTCCCTAGTAACTAGTTACTTTGAAAGTAACGAGTAACTTGAAGTAACTGAGTTACTTTTGAGAGAAGTAACTAGTAATGTAACTAAGTTACTATTTTAAAGTAACTTACCCAACACTGGTTAAGACAAATAGAAAAAAATAAAATTTTGCATTGAACTTTGCCTACATTATTACTCACCATACCAAGGGTATTATAGCTAGCTAAAACTAAAATAAAAAATAAAAGTAGATGTGAAAAAAAATTTAGTTCACAGAAATGAAAATGGAAAAGTGGAAAATTAACAAATAAAATCATAGAGGTAATATGCTTAGTGTTAGTATCTGTTAAAATGTTGAAGGGCCTTAATTTCTATAGCGCTTTACTTTCTCCCTATGGACCCCTAAGCGCTTCACACTAGATTCAGTCATTCACACACACATTCACACACTGGTGATGGCAGCTAGATTGTAGCCACAGCTGCCCTGGGGCGCACTGACAGAGGCGAGGCTGCCGGACACTGGCGCCACCGGGCCCTCTGACCACCACCAGTAGGCAATGGGTGAAAAAACTGTCAGAGCCGGGACTCAAACCGGCAACTTTCCAATTACATGACGAACTGCCAACTCTTGAGCCACGATCGCCCCTATTGTGGCGAACTAATGTTTAGTTTGGTAAACATTTAATAATAACTTGCTTAAAGAGGGACTGATTAAATGTCCCTCTTTAGGCAACTGACCCGATGTGGACATCGGGTCAGTTGGAGGCGCAGTCGAAAGATTGCAGCGCTCCCAGATCAGATGTACACACTGGAACTCTTTCCCATGTTGCTGTCTGTGTTTATTGTGCTATGGTGTGTTGATATCTGTGCATTCCTGTATTATCCTTCTGTGTTACACATTTCGATGTTTCGATGTGTTTTCCTCGCTACCTAGCCTGACCTGTCTCCCCAATGTGATGTTTGTGTATTGTATGTACGGTCGGCAAGGTCTGTCATCTCGGTTGTGGGCAAAAGACCTGCAAATGACAAATAAAGGCTATCTCATTTCATCAAATGTCTGCTAAATCTAGCCTCTGACATATCCCCTCAATGCAAAAATAATTAAAAAGACTAAAACTAAACACCAAAACTGATGAAAGACTTCTTGTCCTTTAGCAGGCGACCAGCGGCGGTGGTCGGCCGCGCAACCAGTACGCTGCCGTAGGTGCCGAAGAAGAACTGAAGAAGCTTCTCGGATGAGAGGTGAAACGTCTTCAAGCAACTCAAAGAAGTCCAGACGCTTTTCTTTCCAAGCTCCTTAGACTACGATGACCTGGATGACTGAGAACCTTCACAGACTGATGACAGACAATGTAAATCTAAACATTTTCCCAAAGAAAACTGTGGGAAACTGACTGACAGTTATTCAGTTCAAAAAGTAAAAACTAATTAGAAAATATAAAAACTATACTAACTGGTTCAAACTAAGACTGTTTCCAGTAGATTAGGAGTTCCAGCACAGTTACAGTAACAGTGTGTGTGTTACAAATAGTGATCAAACAGGCCTTTAGAATCAATTTTACACTAAAGTACACACTCAGAGTCCCATGTAAACAACACGTCAAACACACGTAATGATACAGAACGTGCAGCAAAAACCAGGAAGGTGTCTTACTTAAGATGGAGTACACTACATGAAAAAAAATCTCTATTAGTCACCATGATGACTGAAGCCATGAAAAACACAGATTTGTGCTATTTTATGAGTCTGTGACATAGCATTTATATGTAGTCTTGAATTACATGAAGATCAGACCAAAATTTATGGTAATCAATGCAGAAATCGTGATACTAGTCTTTGAAGTTTTTCCTGAATTGTAAGTACATAAAACAGTATATGCTTACAGTTGTACTTGCATGCAACCGTAAGTACATACAGCCATATAAAGACAGCTATGAAAAGCTATTTCTTTAGAGAAATGATGCATTCCCTGATGGTGAGGCGATCACAGTGGTGTGCTGATAAAGAACACAACTGCTTTAAGTGGAGTTATAGGGATTAGCTCATTAGGCTAAATCAGCTAATTACATGGAGATTTTGTTACCGTTCCTCCAGCTAATTAATTGGAATGACTACCACCACTGTGTTCAGGAAATGAGTCTACTCAGAGCAGATGAGGCAAAATAGAAAACACTACATCAGGCACTTTTGGATGCACCTGAGAGGTAGAAGCAACTAAGTGCGAGTTTGTATCCACTTTCTCTTTCCATTATAGCACCGTAGGCAAGAAAAAGACCAACCTCCTAAGTTTCACTTGCAGAGAAAAGCATGACAAAGAAGAGAGTTTGGGAACGTAACATTTTTATTCTCCGGTGTTTAATTTAGCAACACACTGTACAGTAACAAGTGAGAAAGTAAGAAAGACTCCAAATCTCATCAACTGCATTGTATATTTACAGTAGCATTCGTTGTTTTAAATAACCTTAGATGGATGGTAATTGCAAAAATGCTTGTGGTTCACAATAGAAAATAAGTAAAAGTAATTAAAAAATAAATAATAAATAATTATCAGTTGTGTCACAAATTGCAGTTCGCCTGGACTGTGAGCGGAAGAGAACCCAAAGTGGAGGATGCCAGAGGCACAGTTTACAGCAACACATTTCAATAGCTTTCAGTGCTGACAATCATTACAAAGGGCCAGACACAAAGGGAAGCCAGGAAGATCACAGAGCGAGACAGGCAGACAAATCAGAAGATACGACAGAGACAAAGAGAGTGACAGGACTATTTATACACAAAGACGGGATGGGATTCGGGACTGGAAATAGGAGCATAACAAGACAGAGTTACAGTTATTATGAATAAAGTTAGTAAAAAAAAAACCTAGAGAAAGTATTTTTTTACCCTGCTCATGACATTGTTTTTGTTGTAACGTGCTGAAATGCACTGTCATATAAATACCAGCTAGCAATAGAAATCATAGGCTGCAGTCCCAGACTCTGACAGAAATCCCCACCCTCCTGAGGACACGTGCAAAGGTCTTTTAGCGTTTAACCACAAACACAAAGCCACCAACACAAAGCAAAGTTTGACAACCTGCACAAAGTGACTCCAAAGCACTCGACACTGATTCTACAGTAGAAACATTTGCAAGTAGACATGGAGGGTACAATACTGTAATCATGACTCCTAATACTGTACATGCCTCTGTTACCTGTAGAAAATTAGGGTCTGACTGGTCAGCTTTAACTCTGCTTCATCACTCGAGGTTCTTCTTCAGCTCTGTGTTAGCATGCTGGCCGCGCAGATGTTTGCAAGGAGCTGATCGTGTGTAGCAGTACAAAGACAGTTATTTCTGCCACTTGGCTCTTTAACAAAGTGGGCAACGACACAAACTTTTTGTCCTTTTGTTCACTAAAAATAAAGGAAATGTCCTCCACCCTGCACACAAACTGAAATCAGTTGCAAGGGCGCTGAATTAAAAAGGCATGTTTGATGTTTTTCTTTATTCTTTCTATATGCCCATCTTGCAGAAAGTTGAAGAAACTTTGTAACACAAACAATGGCATAACTGCAACTGTATGTGATGACTAAATTTAGTAGAGCTGTGTGATAACTCCCTTTCTAAAAATCCAGTCATTTTGGACAGATCCCCATGTGGAGCACTGGAAAGTTTATTTTTAAATTGCTAAATGATTAACAGGTTATCACAGGAGGAATGGCACTGCGGGCGCACACATACTGACGGTCACTTTGGCTTACTGGTCTTTGGGTTCGCAAAGAGACCTGCAGAGAAAGACTGATTAGTCCAGGGGAACATGTTACCTGGCTTAAATAGTCTGCTTCTAAAGGCACTGATGAGTTGCATGTGAGCTGATTAACTGAATTCAGGTGAGTAACTGGCGGTTTTGCAGGGAAACCAGAATGGAGCCACCTGGGAAAAATGGTAAACAACAAACGCTCACAAAACCAGATACATACACACTGCCTGAGAGAGAGAACCAAACCAAGAGCACAGGGGAGAAGATGCAGTACAGTAACATTTTAAACTCAGTACTTTTGAAGGCAGTCTAAACCAGGGATGTTGGTTAATTGGCTTTTTTTAAGGTGAACTCTATTTTTTCGCATTTGACTACATCTTTGTAGTAGAGAGTTAAAAAAACAGGAACTTTCTGTCATTAATTGCTTATGTGTTGCTTTTACTTTGGTGTAGTATGAATGGTCATAAAAATGTTTAAAAAGCTGTAAAACTTATGGAAATCAAGTAAAAAGTCTAAAATGTTTGCCCTCTTCCACAATGTCCATAGCTGTGCAGTGGGCCGGATTGAAATCTTTGGTGGGCACATTCAGGCCCCCCAGGCCTTATGGTTGCTTTTGACACACCTGGTTGGGGGAAGTGAAACAAAAAACAAGACACAAGAACCAAATAAGTATCAAAATACAACAGGAAATGAACAAAATGCATGAAACAAAACAGCAGAAAACATGAAGAACAAAACTCATCCTCAGACGAACAGACTCTGTAATATAACAAGGAAACAAAGTAACAATGAAATAGTAAAGAAACAATAACAGTAATGCAAAACTTCACTGGAACAGAAATGAATCTAAACGTAACAAAAACCAGCATTAAATCTGGAGACCTTTACCTTTTCAAATCTGAAGCATATCTTTGCATTGTTTAACTTTAAACTGAATATTTTTTTTTTACATTAAACAAATCTTCATCAACCTACTCAGTGTTTATTTTCATCAGTCATCTTCACTCTGTTCAGTATCCTCTCACCCTAACCAAATGATGACTGCTTCCCCCCACAGTTTCCTTTCTGTTAAATATTTTACTAACACCAAGCTGAAAGAAGATTCTTGTTTTTCACTCCATAATACTGCAAGTACTTGACTTTATAATGTAAAGGTATATTATGTTGTGATTGTGAGTTTATATCCTGCAGCCATTAAAACCCAAATAAATTGAATTAACAGACAGAGAAGTAACAAAGCAAATATCACCTCTTGAAACGTGCGAACCAGGTAATGTTTTGTAATTTTGCTTAAAAAATGCCTTCAGTGGTTATTCAAGTAGCACCATTTAATAAATGTTTTAGTCATATTTAATAACTCTGGGTCTCCTTTCTGTTATAGATACCAGATATAGATAGATAAACCTCAAGTGGCAGCGAATGATAACGAGCTGAATTTTTAAAAGCTTGAAGGACTTCATTAAATCACCGAGTGACATTAAAGTTTCTACTTTGACAAAGTGCTTATTTGCTGCTGCTTTGGAGGTCACTTTAACTTTTTGCTCTAATGTTTCACTGTGTCGCCTTCTTCCCCCCAGAGACCATTTCCAATGAATGATGAGCGACCGACTACTGCAAATGAATTTTGGCAGACTGAGCTAACCGACATCATCTCGCGTAGAGGATGCACCTGCGCTTAAGCCAATTATGCTCATTCACTTCAAAAACAAATGACTCATTATGGGAACACTGCATCCAGTAAGGCCAGGAAAAACAATAAATGAAAAGTGTTTACTGTTTATCTGGGTGTGCAGCTGAAAACAGGCAGGACAAAAAGTGTAGTTTATAAAAACCATTTAGGAAAGATTTTAGACTCGAAACGAGAAAAACAACAGCGAGAGAAAGAGCGCGGCTGCATTTCTTTGATGCTGTGTTCATTACAGCCTCTTCCTGACCTGTTGAATAGGTGCCTCTGTGAGCCAGGTGTAACCACACAGCTCCCACTCTCACAGCATGGAAAGCGTCTAACCTTGAAGGCACTCAAGCTGTAAATTGACAGTCAAAACACTGCTGGCTTTTAAGCAGGATCTCGCCGACTCTAGTCTGGTCATTCGTTTAAACTTCTGTGAGACCAAAAAAACATAAAGAAAAAGAAAATGAGGAAGTAGCGAGTGAACTCAAAAACTAGCCCACAACAACTTAATGAAAGAAGTTGAAAGCTTAACCAGGAGCAGTGAGGCAAAGGGAGCGCTGGACAACACAAAGAAACACAAGTTAAACCAGTAAGACACAGATAGGATGAGGAAGATTGGAACAGACTGTGCACTAAGTAGTAACACAATGTTCAGATGTTTAGACTGGCATGGGAATTATTTTATAGCTTCCAACAAAGTCAAGCCAATGAGGAAATCTATTCCGTCAACCTGCATTATTTCTAATGGCCAGCAGGGGGCGAGTTCTGCAGTTGCGTAAAGACTCAGCGATATATGCGAAACAGCCCTTAGATCCCTTCCCCCCAGTAAATGTTCTCCAGTTGAGTCAATGGGCTCAATCGCTGGTTTAAAGTCTTACTGAATGTAGCGTGATGTTTATTTTTGATAAATTATTGTCCTCTTCAGTGTCAAGAGGGAAGATAATGGGTAGGCCTGCCTTGTGATTACCACTCTGCAGGGTCCTTCGATTTCACATTTTGATCCACATGACTCTCAGGGCGTCTCAATTCTAAAAGATAAAATTTGTAAACCAGAGTATGTCTGTCATTGTCAGACATGCCAGCCAGTGCAACAACCTGGGGACCAATCAACATCTTCTTTACATTACACTCAGTGTTTCAATTAACAATATTTTAGTAATGTAGACACATTATAAGAGCTCCGATAAATCTTCACATCCTGGTTCTATCCTCTGAACCAAAGCCTAACTTTCTTTCTTTCTTTTTGTTTATGCAGTTGCTGTGGTGATGTCTACATTTTCTTTATTAACTGAATTTTAGCCAACAATTTGTGTTCCACTGATGAAAATAGAAACCTTTTCTGAAAAACCTTTGGTGGGTATTGGGCATGTGGGGATATATATTACTGGTGCTTTCTGACCTTCCTGTCAGTTGTGGAAAATGCCTGCAAACTTCATGATGTCAACTATGCAACACTTTGTGTTGCAGCCAGTGTCTCATAGGGTAGTTAGCCAGCACAGCTGCACTTTCAGTTATGTTTTGCAACGAAAGCAAAAACAATTCTATATGTTGGTAATATGCACTCATACTTTTGTATATGTGTTTTTGTGCATCTAGAAGCTGACCCATCGGAAATGGGAATTCTATGAATGAATGTATTTGTCTGGCAGGGTGACCCCATCCAGTCGGTCCGTGAGGACCTGTGGACTCTTGTTCGCTCCATGCTTATAGACATTACAACTGTCTTCATGTCTAAATCTCTTTTGGGCTTGTGGTAGCCTAGTGGAAGAAGTCACTGAGTCAAGAGCTTAAGCGTAGATAAATATGTCCGTCCCTCAACCTCTGACTGTGTTGTTGACCAGGGTGATACTACTGATATCACTGATTACTATTATATGTTATTATTTTTGCACTTACAGTCTGTGCATGTGTCTATGAGAGACGGGGAGCGTTGAGAAGTTGCGTTTGCTCTAGTACAAAGCAACGGGTATCCTGGGGCCTGTCACAGAGTGGTTACACCTGTGATCACAGTGGCTACTGTATGTCACTATTTCATACATGCCAAGACCTTTGAACATGGATGCAGGGATACCTAAAGGTGTACTGGTTTGTGAATACAGTTTGTGATTGAACTCTCACTATTTTAGGAAAGATTATTAGGCCCAGCTCAGCCTTTTTGACGCATGTTGACCTCTCCATCTTTTTTTGTTTTGCCATCTTGTGTTCTGCCTTTGTGCGTTCCTCAAGGATGGCTTGGCTGCTGCTTGTCGAGAGTGCAGAAGTGCAGTGTGTTCCTTTATCTGAGGAGAGTTACAAAGAAAAACCTCTGTGGAATAATAAACGTATGACCTGAGTGATCATATCAGCTTTAACTTGTTTGTGCTCATCTGTCTTGGCCTTGATATCAAGTATTTCTATAAAAAAAAAACATCTATATTTTATAGGTTTTGTCCATAAATAAAAGAAATAGAAGATTATTTCTGCACCAGGCTGCATTTCACCCACATTTCTGTAGCGCTAGTCAACCACAAAAATGTTTGTGAATTTGACTCACGATGGATGTTCCACTACATAGACCAGAGGCTCCAAGGGGTCAGGTGCAAACACAGCAAACATTTCTTTACTTGTGTGATCTTGTCCATGTTAACATGATCATCAAAATGCCATCAGTTAGGTCAAAATATGAGTGGACAGACAGATGCTGTAGATAGACAGCGTGATTCATACAGCACACAGGCAGAGCGAAAGGGTTAACTCCAACTCTCACAGACCCAATCGCAGGTGCGGGTGGGTGGATGAAGAGCAAAGAATGAGGGAGAGTAGGGAAGGGAGAAAAAATTTTCAAATGTCTGGGTTTTCACACCGTTAATTTAGCCGTGCAGAGCCACATCGCACCATTCTCTCACTCTTCCTCGCTCCTGTCGGAAACATGCTAATTAAGGAAGCCGACTGACGTGAGCGAGGTTTAAAGGGTAATTAGCATAAAAATCCTACATGCTGTATTTTTACTTTCTCTAATCAACACCCTCACACGTACACGTTTTTCAGATGTGAGAAAGAGTGGTTTGACGCAATTAAAATGAAAATTAGCATCCATAAGGAGGGAGGAAGAGGGAGACGAGAAAAAAAATGTTCTTCCCTTGCATTATGTTGTTTGTCTCGCCGCTGCACTTTCTTAAGACTCACAAGAAAGAGAAACAGCAAATAATGTAATTGCTTTTACAAACGACAGACATGTTCGTCCGCAGGAATGCGGCGTTCGCCGTGTGAGCTGCTGTCTCAGCCGTCGACTGACAGTCGTATCTTTGCATCTCATCGATTCGCGGCACTCGTCACGGTGAAAAATACTCTCGCTCCTAATGCAGTCTCTTGTGTGGTTTAAACAAAACACAATCTTCTCCAGCTAGATTGTACAAACACTGGCTAACACTTTATTTAAAGTGGTGCTTAGAAGGCACTGAAACACTGCAAGTGCATTATAAACACATTGTAAGTGCTTGATAATTATTATGGTCTGTGTTAACAACACATGTAAAAACACCACGGGTCTGGAAAGTATCTACATAATGGCACGGTATTAAAGTGAATGCAGTTCTCTGATGTTTTTGAAACCATTATGTTGGTCTTTGGTTTTAGGGCATCTAATCTCCTTGCATTTCTTCACACTGAAGCTCATATTCAGCACAACGCAGGTCTGAAAGAGAAGGCTTAGTCATTTCCCCTGTTTTCCTGCTTGGATTCGTTCCGCGTTGACCTATGCAATTCAGTTAAAAGGTATTACTGCTTTTACCCCCAGTTTGCTTTGGAAAAAAAAGCTATAAGCTCTGCTGAAAAGTCCAAAAAGGTCTCTGCAGGGTCAAGAAAAGACAAGCTGTGTTGAGGGTGAAAACAGTTATTCTGCACCATTCCTGCAACTCCCGGCTCATGGTGTAGTGTGCAGAATGTAATTTTTATCAGAGCTGTTGCTTTGGCTGCTGCTCTTCTTCGGGTCAGAACAATATCTTGCACTTCAGCTTCTGAGAAGCATGAGCAACAACACGTGAGGCACACATGTATTCAGAGACGAATGTTATTGCTTCAAAGTAAAAAGAAATATAGTTTGATCCCACACACATTCCAGCATTGCTTTAGTTATTTTTTGTTACATAATGCTTAAAAAAATGAATCCCCAGCATATACTTTAGATGTTTAATAACAAATAATAATAATAATCAAGTAAGAATATTGACTGCATTTAACTGAATGCATGAAATTAATAAAGAAGGTTTTATTACTTCTAAGTCCATATATTTTAAAAAGCAAAGTAAAATTAATGTCAGCTTCGGGAAGCTATCAAGTAATTTTAGAAAGTTAATTTTCTCTATTAAGAATTCTAAATGATTGTAATATCTTAACTATGCTTTGTTTCTCCTCACAGAATAACATTTTTGTTTCTCTTTGCATTCCAATCATCCTACAAAGAACAAAGCAGAGGAGCATTTTAATCTTGGAGTGCCTTCTTTGAGCACCATATTGCCCCACACCTGGATGGCCCAAGGGGGAAAGGAGAACCCGTCAGCTCATCGAGAAAAAGGACGGGCATGGATGAGGGTTAAGGAGGAGGTGGAGGATCGAGGGGATGTCCTGTGAAGCCCTGAGGGATCCATATGCTCTGATGGCTCAAGCTAGTGACACCAATTGTTGCATTTGGCTAAGAAGTAGACTAAACTGGGTCAGTTTGCTATAGTCAAGAACTCAGAAGTTTCTGCAAGACTTCTGGTCTCAAGATGAAAAGGCCTTTAAAATCCCATGATTCCTGTTTACTTGCCATTGGAACCAGTTCTACAGCAAATATATAATCATGATTGCACATATGATATGACTAGCTGATGATATCCATTGGATCATGTTTAGCAAAGAGCTGTATAGTTTATACAGCTGCCTGAGCATATATTCAATATATCAGTGTAGAAGTTAAGAAAGTTCAATAGCAAAAAGTCTGTCAGCTGTTTGTTTCCTTAAAAATTTCCCACTCTATATAATCTCTCCATCTCATCTCTCCACAGTATTGAACCAAAAAAAAGGCACTTTCTGCCATTTAGGTGGAAGCAGAGCCTGTTAGTGGACATGTCCTCCATCTCAAGCGTTGGTCCAGACCTCTGAATCACCACCCACGCAGGCTTGATCAGTGATGACCCTTTGGTCCTCTGTTGCTGGTTGTCTTTCTCCAAAGATGCCAACAACAAGAAACAACAACCTTTTCTTTTTTTAAAGAAAAAAGTTAAAATGGTCTAAAAACTAATTCCGCAGATAATTTAAACTGGAAACTAGAACAAACAGAAATATATCAAATACTGACGAAGAGCTTTTGTTTGGTTTTATATTTTGAGAAATGCATTTCTCTAGGAGAAAAACAAATGGCAAACGTAGATGGAACAGAGGTGTAAAGCTTTACTTTATCTTGCAAGAGGAGTAACAGCATGCACAGAGTCTATGAAGAAACCCGAATTGTGGAAATCTGCCCGTCACTTTTTATACACTTAGTCCCAGCAAAATGATTCACAGACCACGCTCCCTTCTAGATTTTTTCATATCATAGTTCATTTTTTGACACTGTAGCTCCTAGACTACGTTCTACTTCATAGTTCATAGTTGATTGTGGGGCGATCGTGGCTCAAGAGTTAGGAGTTCGCCTTGTAATTGAAAGGTTGCCAGTTCGAGCCCCGGCTTGGACAGTCTCGGTCGTTGTGTCCGTGGGTAAGGCACTTCACCCGTTGCCTACTGGTGGTGGTCAGAGGGCCCGGTGGCGCCAGTGTCCGGCAGCCTCGCCTCTGTCAGTGCACCCCATGGTGGCTGTGGCTACAATGTAGCTTGCCATCACCAGTGTGTGAATGGGTGGATAAACTGGATATGTAAAGTGCTTTGGGGTCCTTAGGGACTAGTAAAGCGCTATATAAATACAGGCCATTTACCATAGTTTGACTTTTGATCCTGTTATTCATGTTTGCAACACATCGGTTCACTGTTAATAAAGATTTGCTCTTTGTTAATAAAGTTTTGTCTTCACGTTCAAACCTCACCTCCGTGTCTGGTTCTGGCTAACCCTGCCATAACAGTACTATGTTTAGCTGGTTCATTATCTATGGCAGGGGTCGGCAACCTGCGGCCGCATGCGGCTCTGTAGTCCATATAGTGCGGCTCTTCGTGGTTTGGGAAATTATTTTATTTTAATGTATTTTATTTATGTTAGTTTTTTTTTAAACTTGTAGTTCTAAATTGAAAGACTATTGTGATATTGAAATATAAAAATACAATTATATTTTATCATTTTTTCATCGCTCAAAATAACACTCGCGGAAGCCAGTGTACCCGGCGAAACGCAGTGCATTTATCAAGACTTTCAACCCCAGGTAGGCCAATTATGGATCTTCAGACCCACATTATGTCGGCAGCTGTTCTCCATTGTGAACTATGTTAAAAACAAACACCGCTCACGCCTCACAGATGACAGCTTACAGTCCTGCGTAAAGGGGATAGGTAGAGCAGGTTATTCACTAACTGGAAGGTTGGTGGTTCGATCCCTTCCTGCTTCGGTCTGCATGCATAAGTATCCTTGAACTTCACCTCAGTCTGTCTTACACAAGCCAGGGCTCAGAGAAAGTTCCAGCACATATGGAACTTTCTAAAATGTAAACTTTTACCCTCATGGGCGCACCAACAATATTTGGTGCCAAGGTAACAGTCCTGCTATTGCGTCTACATTAGAAAACTTTTAATTACTGCTGTGATTATGCTGTACAAGCTACATTTGCATGCATTGCATTCAGTGTGTGTTTTAAGTTTGCATAAACATACAAAAAGTTAATCAAGCAAGTTACTCACCATATCAAATGTTAATACACTTGTAAATGGGCTTTCTTGGCTTCATTTGCTGGAACTCTAAAACTAATATTTTTGAAGTTTTCTGCCTCTATTCTGAAATAAATGAGAAAGTAAGGCCTGTGATACCAAGCAAAAATCTATCAGTTCCAACAAATGCAATGTTTTGTTACCATTTGATTCACTACAGCCACCACGAGGGGCTGACTGCACTCGTCTGACTATGAATCACTGAAGAGCACAGATGGGCCCAGGCTCCAACAATGTGAGATGTGTAATTCTTTCAGAGTGACTTCATTGTTACGAACAAAAATATTATTTTCATTGACTTTCAATGCTGGTTTGCTTTGGTGGATCCTGTCCCTGTTTTGGAGTTGTCTCCACCAGATAGAAGCAACACCGCCTCTTGTATAGCTGCTACGTAGGCTGCTGGTCGTTGTCTAGGAAGTAAAGTGGTGATGATGTTGATGATGACATGACAACCCGAAGCACAGTGGGAGCAGTTGCCAAGACACTTTCTGTGTCGGCGTCGGAGGTGTTAGACCCACCCAGCCCATCCCCATGCTGATGTCACTGTTACCACGGAGACTCCATACAACCCCGACAGGGGAGTGTGTGGGCTACTCGTAGTGTTACCATCCCCCTTATCCCCCATGTTCCTTTTCCAAATGCCACCACCCTCTCCCCCACTGTCCTCAGCCCATCTTATCACCCTGTGCCATCTCCCTCAGAGCTGACTGCCATCTGTGCTCTGAGAAACACTCCCCATTTGTTTAGTTTCTTTTCCTTCTATATTTCTCCATCTTCTGACCTCCAGGATGTTGCCGTAGGGGTTCTCAAGCTCTTTCATGACACCCTCAAATAAGCCTGCATTAGTCCACAGATCCCCCTACTTTTGATGAGATTTCATCCAAAGCAGCCATATGGGAGGATATTTGTTGATTTAGTATTAGGTTTCAAACTACACTGCACTGTATACCGAGGGATGAAAACTGTGATTTCTCACTCATATGCATTCTTTAACTGGGGTCAGTTCCACTCAATTAAATTATAGTGAATATTGTTTCTTTAGGGCCTCCCAGGAACCATTTCAAGTACCCTGGGGATCCCAAAATGCCACTTAGAAACCAACTGCAGCTGTGTACCGAGAGCAAGAGACAAGAGAGTTGCAACCTAAAACTAATGTTCTTTTCCTCCAAAGGGCTAAATGTAATAATAAGTCCTCCGGCACTTCTCTGCAGCTGTCAGAAAGATCAAGTTACAGCCCCATATGAGCAGGCACAGTACTTAGTGTGTGTTTTTGTGGAGGAGTTTGTTTCTCTCTGCATTTCTGCAAAGTATACTTAACTTGCTGAACTGCCATCTGCATATGTCTCTATATTAAATTTGGCAGCTTCAATGAGCCAAGTGTATGAGTTAAAATAATATTCGGTTACATATAATCTGTTTTTTTTTCTTACCTTATTATTACTGTTACCTTTATCACATTTTATTTTATCTCTAACCAATGTTTATCCTAGCTCCTTATCATCTTTTCTTTGTAAACTTATCTTTATCTTATTTCATCTTTATAGTTACATCTTTATTCACACACTATATTATGGAATGGTACCATGGGACAAAAAAGTGTTTCAGTAACAAGAGATCTGTGATTTTAAACAATCTACTTTCAGTAAAACCTAATTGTACATAATTAAACAAGAGTCTTAGCTTTACCAACAGTTTTGTGAGGCTGCACTTAAGCATATCAGGGTATAGCACTAGCCAGAGGTGGGACCAAGTCATTGTTTTGCAAGTCTCAAGTAAGTCTCAAGTCTTTATCCTCAAGTCTCAAGTCAAGTCTCAAGTAATGTCAGGCAAGTCAGAGTCGAGTCTCAAGTCACTGGTGTAAAAGTACGAGTCAAGTCACAAGTCTGAAACTTTGAATTTCAAGTCCTTTCGAGTCTTTAAAAAAAACAAAACGAAAAAATAATGTTGCAGTTATATGCTAAATGTAAATATTAGACCATGTAATTTTTAAATCTGTGTTTTTCTCAACACATGACAAAATAGTGAACTTAGAAAATATACACAAATTGTGAAATTGCACCTCTTTAAAATGCAGCTCAATTAAACCTAGCTCCAAGAATAATTTTCACCGACAGTTCTGAGATAAGCTGCATGTTATTCTTGGATGCGCTTGTAGGACCGGCTTTAAAATCGCATGACAAAAATATCATACACATTAAAAAAAAACTGCATCACCAACGTAGCCTGGACAACATTTGCTAGTTAGATGAAGTCGGCTATCTCATCGTAGCATATTTATATGCATATTTATAATCATACGGTTCTTGGAGTGAGTGCATACACTCATGAAGTTTAGTAACTTCAGGTCACTGCAACAAGCCCAGGTACAGTTTACCGACGGATGGGTGCAGGACCTTGAAATGCACCGTGTAGAACGAAAGACCATCGTACGTATCATAAGTTTACCAGTCTCACAAATTGTCGTCATAAATACACATTCCTTAACCGTTTATTAATAGGACCTTTGAGCTCAACGATAATTAATTAGCAGTGGAAATAATTTCTGGTACCCATCACAGAAATGTAGCAGTGACAATAATACTGTATGCTGTAATCGTACTGGGCAATTAGTGATACAAAACAACTGTTTTATCCTGTGAATAAAAGTATGTGTTTTTGTCAGTGTACCATAATAACAGAAGCGAAACGCAATATTGTGTCAGGATAATTCACTATTTATGCACAATAAACACAATAAATAAAGGAGCATAGCGCGACCATTTCTGTTCAGCGCCAGACTTGCTTGTAACCTATATCACCAATTATGTTATGAAAATGACGTAATAACTACAACAGCAGACTGACCTTCGTGTAAATGCTTGGAGCAGACTAACATGTGAGCTGGAGTGTTCTGGGACGTTATATTTGATCTTTGAATGGCTGCAATCCAGGCCATCCGTCGAGTCTTTGTTACTTCGGAAACATGGCTCGAACAATTTCTCTTCAACGACGTAATCCGATAACAACCGATCTCTTTACCCGTCGGCTTCCCGTGGCTGTCATGCGACCGGCTATTGCAGTTAACGGCTTCTTGACATTTTTGTGTTTCTTTTTATCGCTGTATAACTGGTTTTAATTGAAAGCCTGCGTGCGCTAGTACCGCTTGCCACGAGTTCCCAGAATCCTTTGCAGTTCTACCCCAGAATGACATCACATTTTCAATCTCTATATAATATGTATGTTAAATTTTATATTTGGGGTAAAATATCAAGTCTTTTCAAGTAAACCGGTTCAAGTCCAATTCAAGTCCCAAGTCATTGGTGTCAAAGTCCAAGTCAAGTCACAAGTCTTAGAACATTTTTTCAAGTCAAGTCTAAAGTCATAAAATTAATGACTCGAGTCTGACTCGAGTCCAAGTCATGTGACTCGAGTCCACACCTCTGGCACTAGCTACAGCTTGATGTTAATTGGGAGCTTTTCAACCATTCTCCGGTGACTGTAGTAGGGCGTGTTCCCTACATTTATGCTGTTTGCAGGCATATAGTTAATAGTTTTAAAGGATGTAGCGTTTCAGCTTGGGCAAATGAAACCAATGATGAAATGGCCAGCTGGAAACAGAATTAATCCAAAGTCGAGCACATTCTAGTTGGACAGTTGGAAAATCAAAGAAAAACTGGATTTGTTTTGCTACTTAGGTATAGCCATTCATGCATAACTAGCAATAGAGTGGCAACAAAAACATCTTTAGAGCATGATGGTACCACCACCGTGTTTGACAGTTGGTACAGTGTTCTTATCATTGTGGTGATTTCTCTCGTCTGACCTCAAAACCTTTCCCCAGAAGGCATTTGGCTTATGCACATGGACAGCTTCAAACTTCAGTTCAGCTTGAGGGTGCTGATTTTGGAGCAAGCGCTTCTCCTTTCGATCAACACCCTCTGAGTCCACGGTGATGTAAAACTTTCTTCACTGTGGACAGTGACATCAGTGTTCTAGCAATTCAGTTTTATTCATGTAGCACCAAATCACAACAAGAGTTGCCTCAATATTATAAGATAAAGAACCTACAGTAATACACTCAGCAGTTTACAGTTCTTGTTTGTTCCTGAACATCCTAACCAATTTTCTCTCATCCATGGGTGACAGTTTGGGTCAAATTGGCGACCTATTGGAATAACTTGTACTCTACTTATATACAATTGTTTGACATTTTCAGGGCCACTTAGGCTGATTGAACTAAAAAGCAAGACTCAGGACTCAGGATAAGACTAAAAGTTTAAAAGATTTAGTGTAAGCACAAAAAGGAAACGATGGGTCAGGCAAAAATATTTTTGTTATTGAAGTCCCATGTTCTAGACAAACAGGCAGTTCCACAGTGGGAACCCAAGAGGAGTCCTTTCCCTGAAAGACACGGATGGATTTAATTCACACACAAACACAAACAGACAGAGGAGAGGAAAGATAGAGAAAGACAATGGCGAGCCACCACAGGAGGACTGAAGGACCATGAACAAACTAATCTTGAACTTGATCTTGGAATCAGCAGTTGTTTCGAGATGGCTACAAGAGAGCTTTCCAACTTGTGTAATTATAAAATCGTCTTTCTTAGAAGTCAGTTCCTTACACGTTCCCATTTTTCTGAGTGTTGGTCAACCCAATTCTTGCTGTCAAACAAGTCATTTTTATGCTGGCAAAGAGAAACTACCAGTTGTAGTCAGTCACAATCACTAATGAGGAGTTAATAGGCCTTGGCCTTGTCAGGTTAAAAGACAATGTAGAAATTGTAGCACCACTTATTAAAAGGTTTTAGTGAGTTTATCGATATTTTTCAATCTGTATATATATTTTTAACCAAATTAGAGAAAATCCAGAATAAGTTCAAACTTGCGTTCCCAGTTCTTGTTTTGCTGGTGTTGTTATTGTTTTTCTGTTTGAGCTAGGCCCTTCAAAATTTTTAGGGTGAACTGTAGCTCCATGAATGTAGACTCTGTGGAGTGTAGCAAAGTTCACATAGAATAATGGATGCTTGAGTTTCCAAACAATTGGTCCTAAAAAAATGCATTTTCACCTTTTTCAAGGTATTTCTAAGATATAAATTTCATTCAATAATCATCTCAGTGATGTTCAGTCACGTCATTCAGCTGATATAACAGCATTTATTTGAAGAAATCACAGCACAGTACAAAAGCAAGTCAGTGCATGAGTTCGATTACCTAGATAGCTTCTGTCAAAGTTAATAAAACATGTTCTGCTGACTCATTTCTTTAATAGGAGAGTGTGATTAAAAGTCACTTGAATTCCTCATCCACCTTGACGACACATCTACATCCAGTGTTGATATCAGGAACTTCAATCTTTTCAGTTATTTGTTGTAATCATATCCAGCACATATCCTCTCCTGAGGGTGCATAAATTGAATTAAAAATGTCTTGCTCTGCTTCTGAAACAATCTTTGGGTACCGTAGATAAATATGAGTATTTCAAAAAAAATCATATTGGGAAAATGAGAGAACATCATCACAAACTCTGAGTATAATATTAGCAGAAGCTCGTTCTTTCTAAAAAAAAAAAAAAAAAAAAAAACGAAATAAAAGAGGCAGTGTGGATTTGGTACATGGTGTCATACCTGGGGAATATCCCACTGAAGCTGAATGAAAATGTATGTCATTCAAACTTTACCATCTGTGAAACCATTCACCTGATTTGGACTGTTTCAAAATATCTGATGTTTCTTTGCATATCAGAGAATCCAACTGCAAAACTGTGGTTTCAAAAGGCCTCCAAAATCGGCTGGAGGAGATCACACATTCACATTATTTTAGGGAACTCAAACATCCATCATTCTATGTTAACTTCAGTTACACTCCCGAGAGTGGAACTTATCTCTCATCTTGTGCCTACAGTATGTGTATATGCACACTAGCACATTCCAAGACCACAAAATAGTTGCACTGCAAAGGTTGCACACTGAATATTACAGGATGTACCAGGCCAAGCATACATCAGGATCACTTCCTCTTAGTGCCACTCTGTTCCTTAAGGACAGGCAGCCTCATTCAAGTGCTGTCACTTCTATTCCATCTATTCCTCTGATCCTTTCTGTAACGGCTGGTTAAATAGCCAGTAATGCCTTTTAGCCCGTTAGATGTTAGTGAGCCCAGACAGACTGGGATGGACATATGGAGGGAGTCTGGCAACCGACTCGCAGCCCTGATGCCAACTCTTCAAAAACATTCTCATGAGCACACACACACACACACACACACACCCACCTACACAAATACACAAATCGTGTCTCTTTCGTATCTGTTGTCCAGAGCACTGAACCGGCCCCAACTTCCCGCTGTCCGATTATCTCAGAACCTGCTCCACATGAGCATTGTGCAAATTCTGGAACCTCCTCCATTTCCCATCATTCCTCTCCACCAAAGGCAGGCATCCAGGACGAAGGCTGGACAGCACATGCCCACTCAAAGAGAAGGAGGATTGGGACACTAGATGAAGGCAGAAGCGCTGAGCACGAAGCTTTGTTCAAAAAACAGTCCACTGTGGTTACCCCCCCTCCTCCCCACCCATGTCCGTCTCTATGTCTTCTGCCTTGCATGGGTGAGTGTCAGCTCATTGTGTGTGAATGTGTGTGCGTGATGTCTGGTGCCTGTGCTGACAGCTGGCCTAAAATCATTTCCAAGAGTCACAGGTTGAAGTCTGTGTGAAACAGAGAAGCATTGTTGAAGGCCAGACTGACAGTGAAACCACTCACTGTCTCTTTTCTCCAAGCATACCAATACAAAACAAATCCAGATTTCCCATATTGTTGTTACAACAATGACACCATCATACCGTGATAGTGTCGTTATTAAAAGGTGGTGTTGTTAAAGCTTTTTCTCTGAATGGCTTGTCCTGAAATCCGGTAAACTCTCACTACAGCTCCATCAAAGATTTTAGGCTGAAGCATTTCAACAATAGTAATTCCTGACCTTGCAAATATTCAGAAATATCTCCATTTACCTTTAGAAAAATCTTACACGTCGAACGCTGCCAGCCTCAACTCAACAGCATACCTCTCAATGAATATGACAGGATCTAATATAGACAAAAAATAGATTCCTGTACAGTTCCTGTTCTTTTTTGTTTAATAGTGAAGCTAAAGCTATTCTGCAAATGGTGGAATTATTGGCGCTAGATACGCTGGTGGAAATGCAAATCATTTGTACCATGTTTGTCTTCTGCAGTAAAGCTTTATCTGCAACCAATGAGGCAACAGAATTTATGGGGAAGGCAATGTGAAAAGCTGCCACACTGAGGCTGTGTTGAAATATGGTGCACCTACGCAATCTTTGAGCAATATATCACATAAATCATATCATTGTGTTAGTTAAGCTTGCAAGTTCCAACTTGTGCAGACAGAAATGTTTTAATATAATTTAAAAATGAGTAGGGTTGGATTAATAGGACAAAATAACCAGTTCAAAGGGCTTTTACAAATTTTTCAAGCTTTAAGGGTCACATATAAAATCATTTTGTAAATCCAATCACCAAGAGAAAATCTGCTTCGGTGTTCCTGACCTTCAGACATTCAGAATTTATAAAATAAATTGCACTCAGAAAGTCGCCATAATAATGATCGTCGGTTAACTTAATGCTGTTTAAGTGGACCGATTAGAGTTTTGTTTGGGCACTTACACTAACTGGTCCAGCTTTTTAACTAATCGTCAATATAAATATCTAATCAGCCAATCAAAGAGCAGCAACTAAATGTTTTTAGGCAAGTAGACGTAATCAAGAAAACCTGCTGTATTTTAAACCAAGCATCAGGATTGAGAAAGGTAATATGAATGTGGTACGGTTGTTGGTGACAACTAGGTTAGTTAAAGTATTCCAGAAACTACTGGGATTTTCTGCCACAACCATCTCTAGGGTTTAAAAAGTAAAGACATCCATGGAGTATCAGTTCTCTGAATCCTGTTGGGGAGGATGGGAAGACTCAGTTTTTTTCCCCTGAAATCAGAAGAAAACTCCCCATCACCACCAAGGCACTGCTGGGATTTGAACCCAGTATCTCCTGTTTACTAGACAGGCGCTTTAACCAACTAAGCCACCGCGCCCTTTGTTTTGTGTGATGTCAGTGATATTCCAGATTCAGTCATTTCACAGTTACAGCTGTGACCAGCAGGTTTTCAAGGCCGTGCCCCGCAGTACCTCTCTGAGCTTCTTCACCCCTACAAACCTTGTTGGTCTCTCAGGTCAGCTGACCACCTGCTCATGGAAGAACTGAGATCCAGGAGGAAGCTCAGATCGGACAGGGCCTTCTCTGTCATTGCTCCTAAATTATGGAATAATTGCCCTTGCACGTTTGAAAGTACCCTTCACTGTCCACTTTTAAAACATATCTTCAAATCCATTTGTATTCCCAGTGAGACTTTGTTTTTCTTTTGGTTCTTCTTTTAGTTATTTGACCTTTTTAATCTATTTTATTTATATTGTACATATTTTTATTATTTAGCTCCAATGCACAGCACTTTATGTCAGCTGTGGTTGTCTTAAAGTGCTTCATAAATAAAGATGGAGCTGCTGTGATGCCATACCATCCACCTGCTGTTCAAAGAATAAGGTTGGCTTAAAGAAAGACAGAGCCTCCATCTAAATAAATGGCAAAAGAGTCAAATCTGCAATTTCAACTGCAGGTTTGTAACACTTATTTACATTTTTACTACAGTAATAGATATGCATGGCAAACGATAGTTGAATTTGTCCTACACCTCATCTGAGCACTCAGTTTAGCAGACAATTGGCTCTTTCTGGGACGACATCTATCTATTACACCTCTTGTAGATTTCAATGGATAGAAAAGATTCTATATTATTGTTATACAGTAATAGATAAGCAGAAATCCAAAGATTTATGAAATAAATTAGATGAAAACCTGAATTTATCTGTCAAAAAACAAACTCCTGCCAGTAATCATATATAACTTGTGTTTGCAAACCTGAATATTAAATGGTTTGGTTCCTTAGCTGTACATAATTGTAAACCTTCTTTCTGCACTTAATCTGGACTGTTGAAAATATATGACGTCACAGCTTCTTTTTTTTTTTTGTTAATCCTTCTTCACCCTCAGAATTTGTGCGCATACCTTTACCTGTTAACAACCGTTTTAAAGAGACAGCAGGTGTACTAAAGCATTCCAAGGCAGTACTCCATCTTGAATGGACTCTAATCTCTTCATTGTGTCCCATCGCCAGCCTGTCCAACTGTTGTCTAATCCTTCTCTCTCCTGGAGAACAGCAGCAGATGGGTCTGTTCCTTTGTGAATAATGAATGGTCCGGGATATTGCGCGAAGCTGGAAAAACATGTTTTATACACTTATTTTCCCTAGTAATTTTATGTAACTTCACCTGCGGCTAACCTGTCATCCACCTGTCATGGTGAGCAAATGAAAACCACGTTGGTCGTATTATGTGAGTGAGAGGTGGGAGGCAAAGAGGAGTGGACATTCTGACCTCTCCTAGGGCTCCGTGAAGGTTAGAGAACAGCAGGGGACTGCACAACGGCACACATAAACATGAGTTCACAGAAAAAATGTATGTATGCACTCACACAGAATCATATTAAGCATTCATTGGCTTGGCCTGGACATTTCTCTAGGTATTTCACTTCTCATGAAATCACAACATTAAAATAAAATCCACTGAGTTCAGATTATGTCCTATAATAGCTTGGCTGAAATGATGAAAGAGAGGATTTATTTACAGTGGGAATATCATCACTATGCATAAGTCATCAAGATCAAGGCAGACCATAGTGTGAGCACACTGAATATCCGTTTAAAGCCATATAAGGCAGCTCTGTTGGGCCCCGGCAGCAATGTGATGTAATACTTTTCATTTTTCAAAGCCTGTGGACTTCACTGCCCAGAAATTATGCAACATGACACTGAGCTGTTGGCTGACGGAGCTCCTTCTCTCCAATCTTAAGGTGATGGAGATGTTGGATTGTGAATACTCAAGATGTAAAAAAGCAGCCAATAATATCATATTTTTCTATCAAAATGAAAAAAACAACTATTTTTCAGTGATAAATAATAATACTAGTGTATGTATCTACAGTAGAGTTATACAGTTGTGACTTCTGAGTACCTTATTTGTTAATTTAAAAAAAAATCATGTCTTGGCTGGAGTACCTTCATATTAAGAGCTTTCAGTTCTGGTGCATCCATCTATGCAAACCACCCTCTCACTACAGTTTTGTACGAAGTGGAGAACCTGCAACAACATACCCAGTGCTCTGTAATTCTGAAGCACCCGCTTCAAGTCTAGAAAACACACGTAATGTTTGGGGAAACTACCAGAAGCCCTCGAGTGGATAAAGAGCTGGTCCAGTGTTCCAAGACCAGGTCAAAAACTGCACTGTTTTTCCTCAAATTGAGGATCCACTAAGAGGTGGACTCTCCTCTTCATCATTTTAGCATAGACTAATGTTCCCTCTAAGCTGTTGCGCACTGCTGGCACGGTCTCTGCGCACAGAAAATCTGCATTGCGCACAGAAAAAAAATCTAACCTGAATTGAAATTAAAACTTTAACAATTCTGCTTTGCAGTGTGAGTCAGTAAGTGACTGGCTGCTCCCGTATGGGATTAGAACGATGCCACCTTATCCCATAGCCCAGCCAGTAATGCGATTCACATTCATATATACGCAGCTAATCAACGTCGTTGACAGGCTATGACAGCGTCCTTATGTGCCGACACCGGTGTTTTAGCTAGCAAAGCAGCATGGCTGATGTGGAGTGAAGCCACGTAATGACAACGTGTACAACCATTGGAGATGTGAGCAGAACAGAGGAACAATTGACGGAAAAGTGTGGACTTTATACCAGTTTTTTGTGTTGATAGGCCACATAAAACCAGAGTTCTGATAAAAATATTTGCAATGTTTGGTTTTCTTCCTGAATACTATCGTTGTTTATATTTACTGCGGGAAGAAATGGTAAAAATGGCGTTTTATAAGGAAAACGCTCGAAAGCACACTCCACCTGTGAGCAAAAACAAAACAAAAAAACCCCCACCCTTTCCTATTGGTGGAAAAATGTACCATGTCGACCAATCAAAAAATGATATGGCAACATGGCATTTAGATGTTTAGGAGGGGGGATGTTTTAGGAGTGACGGCGGTGTTTTGAGATGTGAGACATTTGCGACGTTTAGCGCAAATCTTGTGTAGTTAGTGTGTAGTGTGTCAATAGTTTTGTTGTGTGTGTCAGAACAATGAGGCGACTACTGAATGTTACAGGTGTTACAGGAGTGATAGATCTCCTGTTGTCACACCTGCAGGTATCAGACTGTTCTCCTTTATCTCATAGTGGACAGAAAATTATTTTTGGAGTGGCACAAATAATTTGTGTGGCATCAAATTTGATGCAGAACAGCTGATTGTTCTGTAAATAGTTTGAAATGTTTGTTTAAAAAAATGCCTTGGCTGCATTTTTAGGTAAACAGCTGCAAAAAACTTTGTTGTTTGCATAACTCAGTTACTTTTTTGAAGAAGTAACTATATAATTAATTGCCCAACATTGGTCATTATTTACTGTATTTTGCAGACAGAGAGTTACAGGACTCTCTCCCAGACCACAGACTCATACTCATAATACGAGGCAGAGCTTTATATATATAAAAAAAGTAAACAAAGATAGTTGTGTTTTCAAAATTGGAGTTCAAGTTATTTTTACTTCCAATAGTGTTAACATACTGCACAGGTCATGAACAAGATTTTTTTTTTAATTTTCATTGTAAGTGGGCTAAAGTTAATTAAAAGTAGTCTAACATAAATGTAAACGCTGTAATTTGATTATTTTAATAAACCATGCACCGACTACACACCCATCTGGTCTCCAGCTATCTCTGTCCGTGGGCTCCTCGCCTCTGATTCGTGTGCATGCACGGGAACCCAAAGTCATGGCACTAAACAACAATTACTGCAGATGGAAATAACAAGATTCTTCTGAACACAGCAGTCGTGACTGAAAGCCAGTTGATGACAGTACAGCGTAGAACACAGTCGCCAGAATTTATCAGTTGTTTATCCTGTAAGTCAGTAAAGCATTTTCACAGCATCTGGCTCGTGTCAGACACTGCTGCATCGTACACAGTAACAAGAGGCATTTAGGCTTGTTAGTGTACCAAACATCTAAAAGCAAGTTAACAAGTTGCATTTCGGCTCTGTCAAAGATATTTTCCTACCGGTGACCATAAATGACATCTACAATATAAACAAACACGCTCAGATGTGATGCACTTTTATGTAGAAGTTTCAAACCAAAAGGTTTGGTCCGATATGATCACATATTTCCTCCCTGTTAGAATCCTTCCTCAGTGCAGCTTTCATGTAAAGCTTGTTAGCCTGCGGTGTTGGTTTTTACTCATCCTTTCCTCTCAGCTCACTCAGTAGTCTTGCGCGGAAGAGTGTTGTAATTCTAATGAGATTACAGCTTTATCGAAGCACACATAAGGTGACAGACTCTTTATTATCCACTCAGAATAGACCTAATTTAATGACATTGATTTGGAGTCTGTTAGAAGCTCAGAGCCTAGCAACTACACTGTAAGACCGAATAGTAATAGTTTGATAAATGAAATGAGTTCCAACTACTTAAAAACCTGTTATAAGTTCATACACCTTTATTTTTTTGAGTAGTTTGAACAATTTTGTTTTTTCAAGTTATCAGTACTTGAATATATTGATTAGTTTCTAGCATTGCGCTCAAATAATTTGAGTTTTAACACTGACGTCACTTACGTGCCTACGTACGTACCTACGTGCGCCACCTGTTTCTTTATGAAGTGCTGGCAACCATCTTGGATTCCTCGCTTCGAGTGCGAATGCCCGCTCATTACCCCGAAAGAAACTTGTGGAACGTTAATATCCGAACAGAAATAAAAACATTTGTCAACGGGTTTTTTGCGGCATTGCCTTTGACGCTGGATAAAGGAGGGCATGCTATGGTATGTTACGGACTTTTGAACTGGAACAGCTAACCCTCTGCACTTGGCTAGCTGCATTTACCGCCTTCGCGGCATCTTCAGGAGCGCTTTGTGGTAAGTTTTATTTTTTCTGAAACTATAGTTCTCCGTTGTAATATGGGTTTTTATCGTCATAAATGTACAACTCTAGCAGGCATTTAAGAATTACATGCATGCGTCATTTTATCCATGTCGGCTTGGCCCCAAAGTGTTTGCATGAATTATGCTAATACGCTCATATTTAGTATAACACATTATTAGTCCCTGGGACTAATAATGTGTTAATAACTTTTCTAATCTCTTACTATTTTAAAAGAAGTCTTTAGAAGGCATTTCTGGATTTGCAGATTATAAACTGCCTTGTGGTTAAATTGTTGAATCAATATGCACTGCTGCACTGCTTCACACTTAGCGCATACGTGGATATTGATATTGGCTAGCCCATTTGCTAACTAGTGGAACTTAAAACTTACGTTTAGTTCTCTGGAGTTGTACATATTAAAACTGGGGCAGCAAAATTGTAGGCACAGGACATACTTACAAAAGCAGTGAATAATCATTACATAATTACGCGGTAGAACTTGGTTTACATTGCAAATAGTTATGTATACCAAGTTGAAATGTAGAATCTTCTGAACTGTAAAATTGTTGTGCCTGGTCTATTTTAGGTTAGCTTAAGGGTGAATCCATCAATAATATATTTACCAAACAGTTATTTTTTCGTTTTATTTTATTCTGATGCCCAGTGTTCATTAGTGAAAGACTTAGTTTTTTATCTGTCAGGGGCTGGGTCTGTGAACCAGCATTTTGAGTTTATTTTGTAGTTTTGCTTTCTTATGTTATATTGAAATGAGGTGAAGTTCTTGTATTGTTGTTGTTATTAGTTAAGGTTTAGTTGAGTTCTGGGCTGGTTATGTTTCATCTGTGTCTCCTTGGTTGTGTGTCTTTTCTGTTCTCTGTGTAGTCTGTCTTGTCTTCTGTGTTTTACTGTTATGTCCATGCCAGGGCAGAAGTAAATTTTCAGGGGTGAAGATGCTGTTTACCTTGACCAGCTAAGACTACAGATTGTAGATGAAGTCGAGAAAAGTGAAAAGAATCCTGATTACAAAGCTGATGCTCACAACTTTGGCCTTGCAATGCAAAGAGATCATCAATGATGACCTACCAGTAGGTCAGATCCTGGATTGCTGGCCTACTCTGAAATCCCAGTCCCAGGTAAGAATGTATATAGATGTATCTAACAAGATGTATTTTATATCAACCCCTGTTATCTGGCCTGTCTGAACAAATTATGCCTTTGGAGTGTAAGGATTTTGATGTATTTTGCAAAGATTTATAGACTAATTGAAACTTGTAAACACAAATGTATCCTGTGTGTTCAGATCTGTGCAGAATTCCACAGGATTACAAACCTCCACCTGAAGAACCACTTTTATGCTGTGCTGGACCAACATGCTCCCCGGCTCCAGAGCTTATTCAGAAAGAAAGCTGTTTGCACAGGGAACGTGTCTGATGTCCTGTCTCAGCTCTTCAGAAGCTATAATCTCCAGGTTAGTGAGTTTTTGTCTTGTTTTTTGAGCTTCATTTGATTTGATCAATTTTTCAATTTTAATTACCATTCTTGACTAGGTTAGCCAATAATTTAAAATAAAAATTTTCTTGTGATGTAGGAACAAGCTGATATCCATGCCCAAAGTGCTGGTGTGCTTCATGCCCTCTCTGCCTATTTGTACGAAGACACCTCTCTACCTTCATCAAAACATGGGATGTAAGTTTTGGACAAAGTTGTGAACAATATCTTAGTAGCATCCTTGTTTAGATTTCTCAAAACATTATGACACTTTGAGAGTTTGAGAAACATCTCCATGCTTGGATCTGTCTACAACAGTGTCCATGTCACATAATGGAAACACTACATGTTTTTAATGTGCGTAGACCTTCTATAATGTTCCTAGCCCAACCATACATCACTGTACAAATGAAAAAAATATATAACTCCTATTGACTTTCTGTTGTTATTGCTACGAAGAGGTATGACTTTGCTTTACTAAAAGTACTATTTTTGTCAGTTTGTTTTCTCAAATCTTGGTGTGTTGTGGCTTTTTTGTTGTTCAAACAATTGATTTCTGAGCTAGTAATAATCCAGAAATGTGACTTGTATAGATGAAACTAAGAGAAATAGGAATGCACTAACATGTAGTAATTTTGTTTTCTGTAGATGATGCATTCTGATAGACCAGATATTAGTGAAGTGCCACTTGGACTCCTCCTGATCAGAGCCAATTCCAGCGATGCAACATTCTTCTGCCCTGAGAAGACTGCAGTTTTGGTCGAGGGTAACATGATCATTGTTTTCACCACCCTGGCTGATGCATTTCTAGTAATATTTGGACTGACTGACGTCCTGCACCTAAGCTGCCCAAAATGTTTGGCCAACATTTTTGACTTTATTCAGAAAGTTTTGATGGGTCTGAAGGGTGGGAAGTTGAAGCCCAAAGTGCTGAGTCTTAAAAATTATCTTTTGGCAGCAGAATAATGTCCAGGATTCCTACACAGCCCTCAAGTGCCTGTTAAAGCAAGTAATTCAGTTTATCATGTTTCCAAGTCTGGATAAGTTTTTTATAAAAAGAGAGAATAGAATAAAGAAATCTTTGCAGACTCTGTTTCATACTTCATTATCTAAAAGCCACATCCAAAGTAAAAGGGGTGATTTTATTATTTTTATTTATTTTTTTCCCCCCATCATCACTTGTGTTTTAGTTGATTTTGATTGTGTTTTTAGTCAGATAACTGTAAATCTATAGAGAAAATGAAGGACAATCTCATTTCTGGCTTCTAGGTGGGATCTTGAATGTCACTTAAGGAACGTTCCTCCTGAACTACTCATAACTGACATAAGGCGCTAAGGAGGTTTATAACACTTTGTTTATGTCTCTAAAGAAGTATTTTTCTATTTAAAATTTTATTGCTTTGTTGTTGAGACTGTGATTGCACTCTACAAATGTGCATTTTGCATAACCACAGTACTGGCATATTAAAAAGGTTACCAATTATATTTCAGTGTATTAGCTGCACTATACTATTACTTTCATTCGGTTTTCCCACCTAATAATGCAGGATTTTCTTTTCCTTTTGTTTGTTTTTTTAATAAAAAGGCCATACTCATGTGTTAATCAAATTTGAATACTCTTAAAACATGTTGTGAAATTCTTTATTTCTAATATTGTAACCTTGTGCCAAAATTTCTGACATTATTCCCTATAAAATGTGGTGGATTTATGTCTTTGGGCTTTTTGTGTCAAAGTAACTCAATAAATCTGTAACTTGAATTTATATTTTCTGTCTTATGTTTTTACAAGTGTAATTATTTTGGGCACCTTTTTTTTTTTTTTTTTTTTTTTTAAATCAAATTCAAAACAGTAGATTTGGATATTACAAGCATTTGTATTTAAAATTTTTGAGTTGTATTAGCTTAAAATGGTTAACATTTTGAAACTAAAAATTAATTCCTTAAAGTTACTTGAGCTAGATTTGTACTTGAAACTCAAAATATCAAGTAGAGAGTACTAAACCAAAAATGTGGATATAACATAAAAACATTTATCAATGGTACTTAAAAATATTTATCTAAAGCTAATAAATAAAGTGTGTTTATTTAACTTTTATTTTTAAGTTTTAGTTACTTAAAATATTTTATGTAATCAGTTTCACCAAAAGTTTTGAGTAAAATTAACTTATTGGGTTTTACAGTGTAGGCACAGCAAACGTGGGCGGGTGATCTGTGTGTAGGTGGATATGTGATGCTGACAAGTGTCTACTATACTGAATATTTTATTATTAAAAGATTAATTAGTTATGCTAGTGGACAGCGCTTCTGAATTTTTGCACGACAAAAAGTTTGAGAGCACACGCAGATGTTCTTTGTTGTTAATGAAGTTAAGATTGTGATTGACCATATCAAGGGTTAAATGTATCATATTAATAGCAGAGCTAGTCTTTTAATTGAATTTGTTTTAATGTTGTTCATTATAAGGAAAATAATTTTTTTACTGTGCGTTAAATAATAAATTAAAAAGGAACAAAGGCAAAAAAAAATCTTTGTTAATCTGAATTATTGACGTGTTTACTCGCAGTTGTACTGATTTGTGTTGATGTTTACATTTACAAGCATTAGTCCGTGTGGTTTTTCTTATGTTGTAAAATATGTTCTGGCCATGTTGGGCAGGTAGGCGTGTTATCACCCTTTCAAGGCTCGGTCGGGGGGACAGATATATCTGGGCTCAATTAGTTGCACTGTCACGGCAGGTTGGTGTGCTGGTAGCTTGATGGTCCTGGCTACGGGCAGCTCAGCTGTAAATCAGAGTGTTTGTAATAGGCACTGCAGTAGTCTCCAGGGCCAAGTGTGTGTTTGTGTCTGCAAATGTTCCCGTGTGTGAGTGTGTGTGTGTGTTTGTGTGTGCGTGCAACCGCACACAAGGCATGCCAGAGCACACGACAGTGGCTTTCCAGCATTTTATCAGCCGTTTGGTAATGATGGCGCGCGATGGAATCGACGCAAGCCTTTAATGGCGGCTGGTAATTTGTGTTAATGCTTTCAGCCCGGGCCCTCTGAGACTTTCAACAAGGAATTTTATGCCTCCAAATGTGGGAAAGGTCACCGCCTGCTTTATTCCATCGACCAGACGGGATCAATGCAGCTAATGTTCTCGCAGTAACTTTGTTGTTTTGCCTGGTTAGAAAATCAAGACCATATTTATGATGGTCATTTTTTCCTTTCCTCTTGGCTGGCCAGCGGTCGACATGAGGTGCTTAGATGAAAGCTGCAAACATAACAATCTTTATTCATGTTCCATCATTTAAAACCCCAGCTTTGTCCCTTTGTGACAATTTCAAAGCCCTAGCCCCTAAAATATTTAGGTACAGGCTAACCAAAGAGCAACAATTTGGTTCAACTCAGGGGTATTATCTCCAGCAAGCAGCTGGTAATCAAAGAGATGCCTTCTGCAAACGAGACAAGCGCGAGAGACACAGAGCAGGGAAATAATTAGATGACTGAGATCCACAAACACATCAATAAAATGAAAGGCATATTGTATACACCAACTGGGAAGAGCACATTCAAGAAAACAGGAAAAGACCTACTCATTTAGGAAAGCTCAGGCATCCAATCAAAGCAGAGCACTATTAGGTGAACTGTAATTGGCTTCAGATCAAAAACTGCAGACGGCAAAAGAAACTGGTTTGAAAGTTATCCAGGCTACTGAGGCCATTTTTTTTTTTTTTTTTGTATTTATTCAGCCAGAAAAAATGACTTTTGTGTATTCGTGTCACACCTTCAGTGCATGATGGCATATAAGATGTTCCTTTTCTTCCAGCAGCCGTCGTGTGGAGCCCTTGGATTTCTGGCCCATGCATTGATGTATGGCTGTATCTGTGTACTCACAATTATGTGCGCTGGTGAGGCTGACAGTATGCCCAGGCAGTAGGGTGTGATGGATGGAGGTTGAGGGAGAAATCTCCAGGGTGCACAGCTGATATAAAAATCAGCACAATGGCGGTGGTGTAAAGGGGTGACTGACCCTGTCACCTCCTAGACTTCCCCCCTCCTTCATGTATACCTTACTCTCTTTGTCTCATCCCCTCTAAATCTTGCTTCCATTATTCATTTGCTATTTGTCAACACATCTCAAGCCACCTTCACCTGCACGTGCACATTCAAGCTGATATAGGGTTTTAAATGCTCTCTAAAAAAAAAAAAAAACAGCCCTAAACTCAAAATATATTCAGTTTTTCTATGACTCATTCCAGAATTAGAGGAAAAATTATGCTTCAAACATTGTGAAAATGGACCATTTAGTTTTCTGTTATTTTCCGTTATATGTTTAAAAAAAAAAAAAAAGAAATAATAAACCATCAAAAGATTACATTTGTGGAGCTCAGGCATCAAAGGCACACTTTTTACAAGATATTTTAATCGCCGTGTGCTGCAAATCGCACAGCCTTGCTATCAATACTCTGGAACCTTTAAAGGAATATTTTTAAAATACTGTTTCACAAATTCTCAGCCATTTAGTAAAAGATAGTCTCCTTCATACTCAATACTCATTCAGTTTCAGATTACCATTAGCTTATATACTTATATATATATATAAGACTCACTTATTCTCAGCTGCATTTAAATAAAGCACCAAATCCGCACCTAAGCTTAAATTTCAAAACTTACATTTTAACTACTGATTTTATCTACAGTTCTGATTTTATCGGTCTTGATTTTTGATTTTATATACTGTTTTGTTTGTTTGTTTGCTTGTTTTAATCCATTTTAAATCATGCTTTTTTATTTGTTTTTGTTTCTAATCTCTCTGTAAAGCACTTTGAATCACCTTGTTGTTGAATTGTGCTATACAAATAAACTTGCCTTGCCTTGCCTATATTAATTTAAACAATGTTAGAAATCTTTTTCCGTTTCAGCAGTTATTTTTAAACCTTTGCTCAAATATGCTATTCATATAATAATTCAAACTATTTGAAAGGCAATAGATGAAACTCTTTGATGGCAAGAAAAATATTGATGTTTATTTTATTTAAAATAATATGGTAACAGGGTTGCAAGTAATTGTGTATACCAGTGCTAGCATTAATCTTGTCTCAGGAACAGATTCTTGTGGAATGTAATAAACTGTGAAAGTCAAGAATAAATGTAGTAACATGAGGACTTAAACTTTGAAATTACTTTGTCTTATTTTGGTAATATGAGCAACAGGGATGCATTGGTTAGAATGGCACACTTAATCAAGTTCACATATTTTGTTTGTTAAAATATGATGATGTTAAATAAGCGGGTTTAACGATTAAAAAAGGTATGTATCAACAAAGTCAGAATAAAAGAGCTATTTTTCAAATTAAATAATATTTTGGATTTACTCTTTCATCAACCAGATTCACATTTTGTAAAATTTACACAGCAAGCGTTTGTTTGAAATCCATGGATGGAGCTAAAATGGTCCAGACTATGAGCAAAACAAATGAAATCATTTAAAATCATGTTGAGTTTTCATTAGAAAACAATAACAATTGGAATAAAACAAGGTTTTTTTCTTTTCTCTTTGCATCCCCTTGGTAACTACTGATTTAGGCAATTTGTTTGTTACCAAGCTGTATAAGTGATCCAGAAGAATTTCTTTGACACTAATCAACTGTAATAAACTAAACACCTTTCAAAAGTCCAGTCGAACAGCAAAGACGCAGAATTACAGAAAATAAAACTAAATGAACTTTGATTTTCATGAAATAATGTCATGGTTTTGATGAGGAACATGACATGGAAGACTAGATAAACAGCACATGCAGTCCAGGTTTACATAAACAGCGTAACTCTGAGAAAGGTCCAACCTTTTACCAAGACACCTTTCAGCAAAGAAAATACCCAGTAGTTGACATGGTTACCATTTTTGTGCTTTTAGCATCTTCACTTCATTTCATTGCACTCATTATATTCCCATGTGTTAAATGAGTCCTTGAATATGTATAAAAATGCCTACCAGTATCTCAAGAAACCACTCTGACACAGAGCCACTTAGCTTGAAAGAAGAACAAATGACATGTGACACACAGCGAACCGCGCCAGTAAATATCTTTGATGCCACAGGCTGGATCTTGCTTTCCCCTGTTTGGCTAACAAACCGAGTCAAACGCCACCACAGGCTAATTTCTTTGTGATATCTGATTTGAAAAGGTGTTTTACAAAAATATAAGCCATATGTGTTGAAAGCAGAAAGTTAGTATATACCGAAGAGAATTCAACGTAAAGACAGAACCGAAAGAAGGATCCTGAACACGACACCTTCAAGTCACTACGTCCCCGCAGCTCTCAAAACCAAACAGCAGCCTCAGAGAAAATACATCATTTCTTCCTTGTTGGAAAAAAAAAATCACATTACAATTCAAATGTGTTCATTTAAAGAGGCCTTTTTAAAAACATCTCCAAGGCATAGCGCGCCACGCAGTTCTTCGCTGTGGCAGGAAATGATAAATTATAAAAGGGGCCTTACTTCATTAGAGGGTGACATTATTTTGAGAACAGATATTGCGCTATGAGACAGAGTGTACAATAACACAATAACAACCATCAGCCTCCGCCGCCACCACTGCTGCCACCTCCGCCTCCCACCTCAGCCTCTTGCTGTTGACAACCCAGGATTGAATATCTTGTGGAGTGCACCGGAGTGAGCACTGTACACAATACTGTATTGCATTTGCAATAACACAAAAAGATATTTCCCAATGTAGGCCATAATTATTTCTCCCTGCGTAATTTAATCCACCGAGTGCATATTCAATTCCGATCCGGGTTTCTTGGTGTGCTGTGAGGTGTTCAGCGCGATTGTCTCTGAAATTGGATTATGATAACCTGTCACCGCTTTAATTCCATAAGATATTAGAGGTAGTGGTGGTGGAGCTGGGGAGTGGAGTGTATCAAAAAGGATGGCGACAACGATTGTGCTGGGGGCTGCGGTGTTGAGAGAGATGTGTTTAATGCATGTTTCATTCTGTGTTTCCTCAGGGGGGGTGAGGGGAATAATGTGTGTCTAGTCTGACCTCTCGACACACTTTATTTCCTGATCTCTGCCACAGCCTTTAAATATCCATTAACAGACACAGTGAAGGGAGTCCAGGAGGGTGGAGGTGGGGTAGCGGTGGGGCAGGGAGGGTGGAGGGCTCTAGAATACTCATTTCTGCTTGTTATGGACTGCCAACAGGTCTTCCTGCATTTCTCCTTGCTGTCTTGCTAATGGATGGGGTCAAATGGGTTTCTTCTTCTGTCTCCTGCTACAGTTTTAATCATCTTCAGCAGACTTGGAAAGCGTTTTTGATCCAAATTCAAATTCAAATTCAAATTTTATTTGTCACGTACACAGTCATACACAGTACGATATGTAGTGAAATGCTTGGACAACTGCTCGTGACCTAAAGAGAACAAAAAAGGAAAAGGCTATGAATAAGATAGGAAATAAATATGAAAAATTAAAAAGGGTAAATTTAACTAGGAAGGAATAAAATATAAATTAAGGTTAAAAATGAAATAACTGTACAACACAAATTAGAATGAAGGGTAAATTTAACTGGGAAGAATAAGATAAAGATAAATATATAAATTAAAGTTGAAAATAAAATAACTGTACAACAAAATACACAATATAGAACTATACAAGAATGTATGAAGAAATCTAAATATAAATAAATATATACACAATAACAGCAGCTGTACAAGTATTAACCGGAAATGAAGAATATAGTGACCAGTGTTGTGCAAAACCAAAGTCCAGAAAGTCCAGTGTGTGTGTAAGAACTGTATGTGTGGGTCAGTACTGTGTGGTGGTGTGATTGAGAGACCGTATCGCCTGCGGGAAGAAGCTCCTCCTCAGTCTCTCTGTGTTGGTCTTCAGGGAGCGGAATCGCTTTCCTGACCTCAGCAGAGAGAACAGTCTGTTGTTGGGATGGCTGAGGTCCTTCACGATCTTCCTGGCCTTAGTCCAGCACCGCCTGCTGTAGATTGAGTGCAGGTCAGGGAGCTCGGAGCGGATGGTGCGCTCAGCTGACCGCACAACCCTCTGTAGAGCTCGTCTGTCCTGCATGGTGCTGTTCCCGAACCAGGTTAAGATGTTTCCCGCCAGGATGCTCTCTATGGTGCACGAGTAAAAGTTCCTGAGCACCTTGGAGGGCAGTTGGAAGTCTCTCAAGCGTCTGAGGTGGTAGAGACGCTGTCGGGCCTTTTTCACCACGGTGTTGATGTGACAGGACCATGACAGGTCCTGCGTGATGTGAACTCCGAGGTATTTGAAGCTGTCCACTCTCTCCACTGGGCACTCGTTGATGACGGGGGTCTGGTAGTTCCTCTCCTGCTTAGTGCTGAAGTCCACTATCAGCTCCTTTGTCTTACTGACGTTTAGAAGGAGGTTGTTCCTCTGGCACCAGTTCTCCAGATTCCTAATCTCCTTCAGGTAGGCCGTCTCGTTGTTATCAGAGATCAGGCCACGTTATTTGGAGAAGAGTTGAAAGGTCAGTTTACCTGAATTGAAAAAGGGACATGGTCAGGGCAACTGGTGTCAAGCTATGCACACAGTTTTTGAACAATGTGTCAAGACACTGAAATATGAGCTTTGAATCAATGAGAGAAGCTACTGAACAGCAAATCTCAAATCACTCTTTTGAAATTAACTTTATCTATTTTTTTTTCTTAAAAAAATGAGAAGAAAATGCACTCAGAGAGTGAAGTTCTTCTACAAGGCCAAAGTCTGCCTCTCAATTTTGAACAAAGTGGTCTGGACTTCCATTCATCAAATGGAAAGAACTGAATAAAAATTTTCCACTTCAGGAGAAATTCAACAGCAACATCTCTTTCATCACAGGATGACAGTTTTCATGCAAGCTATGTTTTGAGTCAGAACCTTTGATGGCATCTGTGCTATTCTTCTCTTAGACTGATTGTCTAAAAATGATGTCAAAGCAACTGAACCAAATTTGATTTAGAGGCAGAGAACAGTAAACGGATAAATCTTTTGTATTCTGGTATGGGTATGGATCTGTTCTTTAAAAGTGCAAAATACATTACTATCCGAGTGTCCTCCTAGTTTACCAAACAAAAACTCATCTATGGAACTGATCTGAGAAGTTTCTGTCATATTTCAGGCCTGCATATAGGACAAAATACCATCCAAAGTTAGTAAAGGGGAACCCTGCCTATGCATTTACCCTTGGAAAACTCACGTCTTTATATATCTATCTGAGGTGTCGTCGTTGTAGGTTCGGTAGATGTGGTCAAATGTCGTCTTTTTGGGGAAAAGAGTTAACTCGTGTTTCAGCAGATTGGATCTTAGGAGGTTAAAGGCTAGATCAGTGCCTTATAGTCTCTTTCTGCGTTACTCTTGCCAGTCCTATCTTGCTTTCGTCCAGCTGAAGAATACTGCTGTTGTTGGGGGTTGCGTGGTCTGTAGCACTGTTTGAGTTGTGGGTACTGGGCTAAGAAAATAAATTCCCAAGAACACCAGGACAGATGAACATTGATTGTAACCAGATGGTCAATGTTCTCACTTCACCTCTCAAAGGTTTTAATGATGTGACTATCTTTGCCTTCAACCAACTGATTATGTGATGCAGCGGTTACCAAAGCATGAGTTTTAGGATAGAGACAGAAAGAAATAACATCATCTTCTTATCTGACTCCAGAAAACCACTAGAAGGAGCTATAGACTGATCATGGTAAGTTACTTTGATCCACTGTGGCTGGAAAGACATATCTCTCTTTGGTCATTGTGCCTGCTGTGCCTTCTCAACTGGACATAAACATAAGTCTGACTTGTATGTTCCTCATCAGACTGCTAAACCAGCGGGCACTTGTGTCTTGTCCTCACCAACATTTTGTAAGATGCAGGGATGCATGGTAGAAAGTCAGACTTGAATTATGAATATTAGTGAGCAAAGCCCCAGGTCAACAACCTTGGATCTTTTTTCTTACACTCATCTCAAAAAAGCAAAAGACAACCGTTCAATCCTCAAATGGACTTCCTACAAAGATTTTAAAGGCACTTCTCAGTCATATCCACTGATTTTTGCTTTTATGTTTGTTTTTTGCAAAGGGATGCATGTAAAGACTGTTTTAATGAATGCAAGTTACAGTGCATTACTACAGGTACTCATATTTATTGTGAGAATCTGGCTGCACTGCTGCTTTTAACAGTAGAGAGCAGGTCAGTGACAAAATAGGCCAAGTAGACCTTGACGGTTTCACCAGAGGTACATTTAGTGCTCTTGAAGATCATGAATTCAGACAGGTGTTACATAAGACACTTATGTGACAACCTACCCATAGCCATAGCCAGTCTAACTTGATAGCAGCCACCACAGCTGCTAGTGAATTAAAACCCACATAAGGAACTGCACAAGAACCATGACTGGTGGAAACATTGCTACTCCCATTCATTCTCTCAAGGGCAAACTGCCTCTGGGGAAAGCACTGATGTGGAAACAGAAGTCACTGCTGCACTAAATATCACTGTTGTCACTGGCTCACCTGTCCACACTTTTTGACAATCACAGTTTCATTGCATTAGTCATTTTAACCATCCTATGAAACACTTTAAAAATTAGGAGTTTCACTGAAAAGAACAACTTAAAGCAACAAGCAGGAAGATTTTACTACTGTAATGAAATGATTATCTGTTATATTTTTTAAGTTCAAAATATGGTATCGGGTTATCACATAGAATGGGAAACACATGGGTATTTTATATGTTGGATTGCGCTCCCATCAGTCGTGTTCATCGCTTGTTTTGGAAACATGGAGATTGGCAAACTGAATTATGGGACCACATTTTCTTCTTTAGTTAAATTCCAAAAAATGTCCATTAAACATGTCGCTTTCCCACAGTTTTGAATTAGGAGCAGAGAGACAAATGCATGGAAGTTAATTTAAATAATAATATTGTTGATGGCTTTCTCCTGTGGAAATTTTAATAGTCACTACCTTGTGACTCATAAGTAATATATAGTCAATTGCCTCCTGTAAATCTTTCATTCAGACTTGACTATCTTGGACTGACAGTAGCATCAGCATATCTCCAGCACAGAAAAAAAAGACTGCTGCTGTTGGCTACAGACAACATTGAATTTGGAGTCCTCCAGCTGACTGCAGGACAAGATGTTCCTCCAAAAAAGCAGCTGAATGACATCAAGGACTGCTGCAAAACCAACAAGGCCAGCAAGCCAACTTTAACCAAAAAAAGAAAAGGAACAAAACGAGCTGTTCATAGACTTTTTGAAATAAGAGCAAGGGGGCTGTCTGCTAACTAAAAATGTCTGCGACTTATAAATGTTCAAGAAAGTCCCCTAATATATAAATTATACGTTTTGGAACAGAAAAATGACTAAAAAAGGAACAACAGTTGTAGGCTTATCATTGGTAAATTTCCGTGGGGCAAAGCTGGAGTGTTCTGTTCAGGGCATGTGCCAGGGCGAGCTCTACCCCAGGGTAACAGAAGTGCTTCATTCATACACCCAGTGGATTGAAAGGAATAGTGAGGGCCAGTTTGGCACCAGCTGGGCAGGTTCAGGTTTTTCTTACCTTTTTTTCTCTCTTATTCTCCTCCGTTGTCTCTCAGTCTCAGGTAAAGTTGTGGGCTGGAGCTTTCTTGGGTCGACTTCCTTTTGAGGGCTTTCTCTCCTGCACCAGTTGTTGTGATCTAATTATGACACTGAAGACTTAGTGGAGCTAAAACTCTTATGTTGGATTGTTGTCATTAATTTGATGGTAATTAGGCCATATTTATTGTCAGCCTGCTTTCATAGGTTTGGTCTAGTAATTGTATTCTCTCATTTTCTCTATTACCTGAAGTCTGTGTGATCATTCCTAGATCCATGACCCAAGTTATCTCAAAGAGTTAAAGGACACTGCCTGTAAACCTTACCTGAGTCAAACAGCCACATTAACTACAGCAAACTAAAGGACTTATCTGCAACTTTCAGTACCTGCCTGCACACTTTCCTTAGATTCTCTCTGTGCTCCACTGGAAACTCACCTGCCCACCAACAGCTCGTCTTGCAACTAAGACCTCAATCTCCTACTGTGAAATTTGCTAAATCTTTTCAGACTCATCATTTCCTGTCGTTTCCAAGGGGGACTCCAACTGTCAGTAGTGACAATACTTTCCCAAGCCACTTACCTGTTCTCCACAATTACACTCAACCTTTTCAATAAACCCTTTAACAGTTGTGTGAGTCTGCTCCTTGGATCCAATTTGTAGTTAAACATGACACCAGGAGTGTTGCAGGAGTTACTGGAACAGTGCTGAGAACAGCAGTGGACTGCCTTTGGGACTATAGTTCCACATTCTGAATCCCAAAACCTTTCATGTGATTAAATATGCTGGAAGGCAGCAGGGGTTCTGTATCAGGGTTTTCTAGGCTCTACCTAGATTAACTGCCTTCCCAGTATAATAAGACCCATCTGCCTTGTGGAGAAACATCCTATGTTAAAACAGATAAGGAAAAGACGCAGTTTAAGGTTCTGGTCATTTCACTCAATTAGGGAGCCTTCCTAAGAAAAAATAATTATTAAAGCAAAATCCTGGCCTTTTTAAAATCAGAAGAATGATGTCATCAGCGAAAATCAATGTATTCACATAATCTCAAAGACTGTACTCAAATGACAAAATAAATCAGTTCTTCTCTTGACTTCTCCATCCATTGTTTGCAGCAGAGTGGCAAAATATGCAAAGTCTTTGCAACAGCATACTGTGGTGTTTACGTTAAAACGTCTTTAATTTTTGTCATACAGCAGGCAGCAAACCTATGTACTACAGGAGATCCCTAAATGTATACCTAGAATATATTCTTGCATGAAGAATGAGTAGGCATCTCCTCAGACTCACCCTAAGCTATGCAACAGCATGCAATTCACATCAAAAGGTGCCAGTGGATGTCACTGGCTATTTTATTTTATTTTTTTGCCTTCAAACAAAACGGAGCTACTGTCTTGCTCCCAATGGTGTAGTTTAGAAGAGGAGGCCCCATGCGTGGAGGAGAGTGTCTCAGTGCAAGTCTGCTTCACTTGCCTGACTCTTTATACTGAGAGAAGAGAGACGGATCATGACAGACACTATGATCCACGTCAGTTAGCATCCGACTGAGCCGGTACAAAGAAACGTGTGCTAGATGTCTCATGTTTGGTTCCGGATTGTCACAGAGATGTGAGGATTCCATTGACAAGCCTCTATCTGAAGGCCAGTTTTTTATAGTTCTTTGAACAGTAGGTCACAGATGACAATGACCACAAATACAGCACAGTTGTCGAATTTTGCATAATTATTTTGTAAAAGCCTGCAGCTCTGCCTTATCTGCATATAACTCCTCTGCTTCTGATATGATCTAATCTAGTCATCAGTTTAAGTGCCAGATTTGAATCAAACCCATTAATTTAGGCACTGTTTGATTTGACTAACTGCTTCTTTAAATCTGCATCAGCGCTAATGATACATTTGTGCTCAATTTGTTAGGCGACTATGTTGAGTTGTGTTAAGAGGCCTGTAGGTCTAATGGTCTGTGCTTACCTATGCTTTAATGTGTTCTGAGTAATCCCACTTCCATCACAGCCCTCTAATCAAAGACAGAGTTAAATGGATGGATGATAAATAGACTTTTTACTTCTCTCATTACACGCTGACTAAAGTGGACCTAATGGCTAATCGCTGTAAAAACAGCCATATTTCCATCTAAAATCAACATTTTTAAAGTTCTTATTCCACTTGATCCTTTTTCTTTAGGTTGTGGCTGTCATTCTTTTCTTCAAAAGCAAAAACAGGCTTGTTTCAAATTATTGCAAAGCCATAGAGAGATCGAAAAGCCACAGGCCTTTATAATGCCAACAGTCAGAGAAGATTAAAAACCCTCTCTGTGGCTTCCCTTTTTTCATCATGGCAGATACATCACAAAGGTGGGGGTGGGGGCAAGGAAATGGCGCTTGTTTCTTTTTCTTCAGAGAGCCGATTTAGCAGTTGGCACCACTTTCACTCTGCTGAGTCCTCCTCCTCACAAGGCATTTTCTCTCTATTTGATGTCTGTGTCAGTTTCTTTCTGTCTCTCTGTCTTTCTCTAATTTAATAATCTGCTTTGAACTTTATCGTGCAAAGGCCTCACTTTGCTGGCCGAGCAGGCAGGCAAAGCAACACGCAGCGAGTAGGGTTGTCTTCTGGGGTGAGGGGGGGGTGACAAACGCATCTCGCCTTGTCCTTTATTTGCTGTGAAAAAGGCAAGTATGTGTGTGTGTGTGTGGAGACGTGAAGCTCAGGCTCATGTGGTTTAAACCATCTGTAGCTGGTGCCAAGCATAAAGCACCAGCGGTCTTAAGATTGATCATGTTGTCCTTGCTCTATGTTACATATCAACTGAGCAGAACTCAAATTAATTCAAAACAGGAGGCTTTTCAGACGCTTTTTCTCAAAACTTCAGAGTAAGTACTAGTATTTATCTTTTTTTTTTCAATTTTTTCTTCATAAATTATACAATCTTTAGATGTCAGTAAATTTGGATGTTGATTGCAGACAGTGTTTTGGATCTGGTTGCTAGATTAACCATACAAAAACAAAAATGTGGATTCTTTGAACAGTGTTTGGTGAGTTGCTGCAATGTATAATAGTTTATTTCTTTATAAATGTGTACTTTCAGAGTCTATTGTCACCTTTGTGCTTGCATTTCATGACAGGTTCTTATAAATATTTGCTTAAAGAGATGCATTATTGTTTACCCTAATGAATAGTGTATTAACAGTGGGTTAGATCGCATTGCAACAAGGGTCAGGTCAATGGTAAGGGGTTAAAGGTAGAGTCAGGGTTAGGGTTAGGTTCACATTCAATCCTTTATGTGGAATTTTAACCTATTTTGGATACAAATGTTTGATATCACCTGCAAAATATGCAAAGTGTATCTATACATGCAAACTAACTGTTCTAAGAATTATGTCTACAGTCTCACATTGTTTCTCACATTGTTGTGAAGGAATTTTGGCTCACTCTCTTTTACATTGTTGCCTCAGTTTACTGAGGCTTTACACAGGACTTCATGGGTGACAATGACTGCAAGGTACCCAGGTCGTGGGGCTGCAAAGGAGCCCAAATCATCAACTCTCTACCACTGTGCTTGATCATTGGTAGGAGGTGTTTGTGCTCATATGCTGTGTTTGATTTTACCCAAACATGTCACTCTGCATTATGGCCAAACACACTTTGGTCTCCTCTCATCAGGACTGGTGCAGGGGTCATGTTACACATTCCTTGTTACTTATTCTTAAAAGTAATGCAGTATGTTACTTAATTATTCACCAGGGAAAGTCTTTTGTTACATTATTTGTTACATTATTTTCTAAAATTGTCTCAAAATTACAAATTGATTGTTTGATTGTTTGATTGATTGATTGATTGAAGCCTTTATTTGTCACTTGCAGTTGCCTGCAGCACAATTGGACCTTTTTCGACCATACATACAATACACAAACATCACAATGAGGAGACAGGCAGCATAAAGAAAACAATGAAATGAATAACACGCAGGGGCAGTCGAGGAGGAAAAAGAAACTCTGCCATTAAACGAACATATAAATGTTAGGCTACAGTCCCACATACCAACACATATCCTAATAAGGACACGTGTACACTCTTTCTTTCAGTATTTGCAAGTGAACACAAAACTGACAGCACAAAGCAAAGTTGAAAACAAGCCAAAGACACTTGAAAGTGTTCGTTTAGAAACATGAACAGGTAGAAAAATGGAGCCTTCAGCCTGACTGCTTATCACTGCTTTTGCCATCTGTTGAAGTTCAGGCTCTAGTTGTTGGGCTAGGGTCAGTCAAGGTTCTTAGCTAGCTTTGTGTTAGCATGCTGTTTGTGTAGATTCTTGCAAAGAGCTGAAGCTGTGTTAGCAGCATAATGCAGCTGTTTCTGTCTTTGACTCTGTTTGCATTTCACCATCACTCTCTTTTCCATTGTGCAGATAAGAGCCTTTGTAATACAGGTAAGGACATAAATGTAATTGGAATGATATTCCTGAATTTAGTACAGTAATGTCTTATAGGATAATGTAATGTTACTCAAACACTGGTCACGACATTGTTCCAATGCTGTGCTGTTCTTTTTCAGAGAGAAAAGGCTTTCAACTTGCAACACGTCCATGCAAGCCATATTTGTTTACTCTTTTTAAATTGTGCTGTCACAAACTTTAACATTTAGCATGCTTCCTGAAGCCCGTAGAGTCTGAGATGTAGCTCTTGGGTTTTTTACAATTTTTTCGAGCATTGCACAGTCTGACCTCAAGGTGCACTTAGTTGCTGCTTACCCTTTTAACTCCTTCGAAAGCAGTAAGGGTGTATTTCATTTTTCACACATTTTTCCATAGGACTGCATTGAGTCCTGTGAAAAGTTCTTTTTTTTGTATATTCAATTTTATTTTCTTTCTTATGAGTACATGTTTTAGCTTCTACAAGGGAAAAGTACCAGTAGAGTTGGACACAAATGTTCTATTATTCATTTTTTGGGTAGGCATTAGTTTTTACTCGTTTTTATTGATAGGATTTGGATATGTTTCTTTAAAATGTCGGTACACTTATTTAACAGATTCAGCTGTTTTGATATGCACAGTGTCGTTCCTTCATCTGTTACCCAGACAGAGTATGTGTGATGTGTGAGACCAAATTATAAAGATATTCTGTCAACTTTAATTTTCTGTCTGAGTGATCATTACATGTAAATACATCCCAATCACAGCACATCCATTGTCTTTAATTTGTGGTTTATGGTATATGACAGAGATAAAATTAGGGCCCTTAGAATAAACTGAGTAAAAATAAAAGACGGTTCCATTCAGGGTCCTAATTAATTCACATTACCCTGATTTTTTCATGTATTTTCTGTTACTTACTTCTGATACTGCAGTTTTAATAACTCCCCCCTCCCCCCAATAAATAAATAAATGAATGAATGATAGGCAGTCCCACAGGCAGAGTTTAGATAGAGCCCAAACTGCTAACACTAGCAGCATTAGCATCCAGGCTTCCGTAAAGGCCTCTTAAGGTAATATAGCTCAACAGTCACCCTGCTTGACTTTTCAGTAGCTTATCACTCGGAAATTACAGTGCAACACACTTGATAATATACTAGTATTATCATCACTGTTATTATAGAACAAAATAGTATATCATCTTTTGTCACATAAGAGTAAATATGACTGCCAGTAACAGTGCGTGTTAGCCTTCAAGTGTAGGAGAATCTGATTTTTTTTAAGCTTTTACGAGTTGTTAAATTTAAAGTATCAGTGCAGCTGTCTTGTTGAAGTGGATAATATTTGGTTCAAGAATGAATAGTTTTGAAATGTAACTAGCTTTCATTTGAATTGATTTTAATCCTAGACTGAATATAGCAGAACATAACATACAAGTATTTACACTTAATATTCACTGGGGAGCTTTCTTGTAAACAAATAGGCACACATATGGTGTTTCCCATCATAATATACCATTTTCATGATGATATGTTGCACCTCTCTTCAATAACATGTAATTTGTATTACAATATGCCATATGGATGAAAATTAGAGCATATATTTTTACGTCTTACATGTTCTTTTCAAGAAAAAAAGGCAATAGTGGTGCCAGTTTTGAGTTTTTCTAAAGATAGAAACGTTCTATTCTTAGGAAATTATTCAACCGCAAAGCTGAATTCAAAAAAGGTTTGGCTTTGGTAACTGGATTTCATTAGATGCTGCTAAACGCTTGTAGACTGTCAGTGGTATGTCAGTAAAAAAGTGTTTGGCATGTTTTAAACAGCAGTCTGATAAAAATTTCCTGGGCACAGGGGAGCCTTTTATGAATACAGTCAATCAGCCAATCTGTGCTGAGGTGTGTGATCGCTTTGGCCCTATCATGACCTTTTCTGAAAACAGCATGTGTATACATGCAAACGCTGCATCTACCACTGAGAGTGGAGTTTGCCGAAAGGGGCAAAGATGAAAAGAGCTTGATCACAGGGAAGAGGTTTGAAAGGCGAATGAAGAAAGTTTGAGTGAGGCAAAACACAGACTTCCCTTTATGAAGCGTTATGAAGAGTAAAAGGCAGAGTGACAAGGGAGCAGGTGTGCAATAAAAGAAGCTGGGAGGATGTTACGTCCCGATCTAAGGGTACAGGAGCACAACATCAGGGTTAAAAAAGGGTGTACCCCCCCGGTTCCCAAAGTCAGACCCAATAGCCAGTCTACCGTTAAAGGTGAGATTTATTGCTACACCAATAAGACCAAAACTGAAAGCATAAACTCCAGGATGAATAAAGCCCACAATAAAAAAACAAAATAAGCTATTCCAAAGAAGTGCTACCTAAACCCTACATGAAAACAAAACCAAACAAAAGACACGCATTACCCTTAAGTCCCTAATTTAACAAGAGAAAACATACAAAATAAAAAGGCATTTCTCCCCCTCTGCGTCAGTGCTATTTACAATATTATAAACAAAACCTAATTGTTTTCAGAACACACCAAGATCATGCACTGCAAGTCCTGCCATTTGCTGCCACGGGAACAGTTGCTGCAGACAGTGTTTTTGAACCGGCCAGTTGATAGCAGGGGCATATCAGCAGCTGCCAGGTCAAAACCAGCCCAAACCAGATCACCCAATCAGAAGGAGAGCCTCCAGGGACTCTTAAGGGCACAGAACACACATATACAACACAGTCCAGACATACCGACACACACTGATTCAAAATATAGCTTTGTATTGTAGTCAAAAACAAGGCGGTGGTGATTGGGCTGTTTTAAAGTGGTTGCGTTCAAAGGCATTGAATTAGGAATCAACCTAGTCAATCACAGTGACACAGGCAATTCCTTTGCTTGCACTGAACTGATCATAGGAAATTGTGCCAAGGGAAATACTCGCAGGGGTAGAAGTAGCATTTGGTTGCAGGAAGGATCTAACTCCATAACCTTTATGAGATGCATAAGCTCACCTCTTTGGTTTTAGTTTTAAGTTCCACCTCTTTTAGGTGAAGAGCCAGCTTGAGATCCTCCGTAACCATTCCAGCCAGTAACAGACTGGCTAGGTCAATGTTTGTGACCTGAATGGCAGAAGGAGTTTCCACCCCTGGTGTCATCCGTCCACTGAAAACTTGTGGGATGGTTGTGGCAGCTTTTGCTTCCACTTCCACCATTAAATCTCCAGAAGCACCAAACATTTGAGGTTTTGTCTTTCCAATAATGCCCCTTTCCATTAGCTGCTCTGACAGACATTGCTTAATCTTTGGCTTGCATGCTTTCAATGATACATCAACATGTAAAAAATTGGGCACTAACAACAAATCTGCCTTTGTGCATCAGGAACGTTTTTTCAATGTTGTGCTGTTGTGCAAAATGATCTAGATCAGATGTCATTGTGGCTAGGCTACCTGCCTAACTACAAGAAAACCGCCAACCAAAGGCTGTAGACTACCTACAAAATACAAAAGACCAAAAAAAGAAACAGATAAAAAAAACGGATGAGCCCCCCCTTTATCTTACAGCATGGCTCAAAAGACACAAGATAAATATGGAGACTAACACCAGACTTTCAAAACGAAGAGGTTTTATTTTACATTTCATAACAAATTAGCTAAAACAGTTGGTACCGCTAAGGCGCATTAAGACAAAAACTGGTGTGCCCCTCGAAAGTCAACCTCAAGCATGCGTTTATCCACACCTCACCAAGTGGGGTCAATTCAGCCCAGGTAACACCTCCAGGCTCCTGTACCGCCACTGCAAAGCGAATAGGGGTTGCAGAGGGGTGTATCAGCAGACACAAAAGTCTCAGACATAAGGTTCAGTGAGTAAACAGTTCTGAAAGTAGTAACAGATTCAAATGGATCACTGCAAAATTACCATCTTACAACAATTCACTTGACTGCATGCTACCTGCATATTTGATCATGAATTTTCTTCAGGGCTTTTGCTGTGTAACTAATTTTTAAAAAGGATCTCTGTGGGATATTTTGCTTATTGACTTTTTGTAATACAGATTTTAAATTGAGCATGGTTCTGCAGGAGGTTTTTCCTTCCTACTGTCGCCAATTTCTTGCTCAAATGGGGTTCTTTGGTTGCTGGGATTTTCATTTATCCCAATTCACAATTAAGCACTCTTTTGGTACTTTACAGTATATACTTTTTCCAAACATAGCTCACATATTCTCAATACCTGTTCCATTATCAGATAGACAAAGTGAATCAACATATTCCACTGTCATAGACATGGACATTTTTCTTATAAAACTCGCTTCAAAATAAATGCTTAAAAGATAAAGCCATAAACCAATCAGCACTATCTTGATATGTGCACTGAACTGAGGGAAAACACTTTATGGCAGCAAACAAGCAAATAAAACAATACACGATAAAGGTGGTGCCAATCAGTAACATTACAACATTAACTAACATGTTACCCATAGCATGCTGCTAAAGCCGTAAACAAATATTTACAAAAATCAAATTCATTAGACTACCATTGCTTGTGTTCTTTTACTTTCCGACCTTAGTAACTAATCTAAGCAATATATCAGTTGTGACAGCTTTTATTTGCTATTTCTGGCAGAATACTAACCTGCAAGTAGGAAAGAAGGGAGGCAGGGAGACGTGGGTTGTCATTGCAGAATACTCTGCCATCACGAGAAAACAGCACCTAGCATGCTTCAAACTACTAACAATAGGCCAAAGCATGGTCTCACACTGCCACCTACTGGTAGCTGATGGAGCATCAGCTACAAATATCCTGGACTAGTTACCAGGTCTATAGTTAAAACTAGTTAATTTAGGGCATTTTCAAAGGAAAATCTGACTTACATTTAAAGTAAAATAGCTTAAATATAAATTAATTTACATACGTATGGTCGCACATTAGTGGGTGTCACACATAGTTAACTATAACTACAATGAAATGTGCTGGGGACAGTAGGCACCTTGAAGACAAATGTTCTGCGTTTACAGTTTATGTCATACTTTTTTATTGTTTCATTACAGCTCAGAGAGTAAGTGTTGAGTGTTTGCTGTCGGCATCGTCCATGCACACGGGTGACCACATCAATCTGCTAGCAACCAAAGCAATGGTATTTTTCATAGAGGCAAGGCAAGGCAAGGCAAATTTATTTGTATAGCACAATTCAACAACAAGGTGATTCAAAGTGCTTTACAGAGACATTAGAAACAAAAACAAATAAAAAGTATGATTTAAAATTGATTAAAACAAGCAAACAAACAAACTAACTAAACACACACATTTCACACCTGTTCGCGCGATCTGAACCCTTATCGTAAGGGGAGCTACCAGTCCTTCTGTGGATGAGCTACTTTCTATTTTAAATTCCCTGAATTTAAAATACTCTCTAGACCCAGTCTAGACCCAGTTGGGGAGCTACCCAGAGCTCTAATCCCACACCTGTTCGCGCGATCTGAACCCTTATCGTAAGGGGAGCTACCAGTCCTTCTGTGGACGAGCTACTTTCTATTTTAAATTCCCTGAATTTAAAATACTCTCTAGACCCAGTCTAGACCCAGTTGGGGAGCTACCCAGAGCTCTAAACCCACTTAACAAACAAACAAACAAACAAACAAACAAAACAGTATATAAAATCAAAACAGATAAAATCAGAACAGTAGATAAAATCAGTAGTTAATGTAAGTTTTGAAATTTAAGCTTAACAAACAAACAAAACAGTATATAAAATCAAAACAGATAAAATCAGAAATAGATAAGATCAGTAGTTAGTGTAAGTTTTGAAATTTAAGCTTAAAAGTGTGGATTTGGTGCTTTATTCAAATGCAGCTGGGAATAGGTGAGTCTTCAACCTGGATTTAAATAAACTGAGTGTTTCAGCTGATCTGAGGCTTTCTGGGAGTTTGTTCCAGATATAAGGAGCATAAAAGCTGAATGCAGCTTCTCCGTGTCTGGTTCTGACTCTGGGAACTGATAAAAGACCGGATCCAGATGACCTGAGGGATCTGGAAGGTTCATACTGGGTCAGGAGGTCACTGATGTATTTTGGACCTAAACCATTCAGAGCTTTATAGGCCAGCATCAGAACTTTAAAGTCTATCCTCTGACGGACAGGCAGCCAGTGTAAAGACCTCAGAGCTAGACTGATGTGGTCCACTTTTTTGGTCTTAGTGAGGACTCGAGCAGCAGAGTTCTGAATGAGCTGTAGTTGTCTGACTGATTTTTTAGGTAGACCTGTAAAGATGCTGTTACAGTAATCAAGCCTACTAAAAATGAATGCATGGACTAGTTTTTCCAGGTCCTGTTGAGACATCAGATCTTTTATCCTTGAAATATTCTTGAGGTGATAGTAAGCTGATTTTGTTATTGTCTTAATGTGTTTTTCTAAGTTTAGGTCTGCATCCATCACTACACCCAAATTTCTCGCCTGGTTTGTGGTTTTTAGATGTATAGATTGAAGTTCTCTGGTGACCTGTAATCGTTTTTCTTTGGCGCCAAAGACTATTACTTCAGTTTTGTTTTTGTTTAGTTGGAGAAAATTGTGGCACAACCAGTCATTAATTTCCTCAATGCATTTACCAAGAGCCTGTACAGGGCCTCGGTCTCCTGGTGACATTGTGATATATATTTGTGTGTCATCTGCATAGCTGTGGTAGTTTATTTTGTTTTTCTTTATAATCTGTGCCAGTGGGAGCATGTAAATGTTAAACAGAGGGGGTCCCAAGATGGAACCTTGGGGAACTCCACATGTGATACTTGTCTGCTCGGATGTGAAGTTACCTATTGATACAAAGTATTTCCTGTTTTCTAAGTATGTTTTGAACCAGTTTAGTACAGTTCCTGAAAGACCTGCCCAGTTCTCCAGTCGTTTGAGTAATATGTTGTGGTCAACTGTATCAAATGCTGCACTGAGATCCAGTAAAACTAAGACTGACATTTTTCCACTGTCTGTGTTCAGACATATGTCATTAAACACTTTTGTCAGAGCACCCTCTTTCTAACTGATGTCACCTAGTGATGGACAGCACCCTCCAGTAACCACTCACCAATTGGTCAGAGATACATAGTAACCAGTGGTTACTGGATGGGGGGTTGCTGAACAGTCTCAAGGTCTGTCTGAATGGGGCTTTAGCAAATCGATTTCACAGTGACTTCCAGCAACTGCTGACAGTATTTGTTAAGGTTGGGTTCTAAATTCTAAAATCAAGAAATGACTTCTTCACAGATCAAGTGTCCTAATCATGTTGACTCATTATTTTTTCCCAATGTATTTTGTCAGTGGACTCACAGCCATATATCGGCTATTCCTGTGATGGTGCTGCAATGTGGTGGGAAGACTAAAAATATATTAAAAATATGAAACTCTTTTCTGGAACAAATGTCAAGCATTTGAAATACTTTCTTCGGTAATAAATACAATATAATAAATATATCATCAAGTTAGGTTTGCTGTTAGCCAAGTGTAGTGGTTTGCTAGTTATAGTTTTTAAAAGCATTAACTAATGATCAGACAATGTCACTGGTCAGTTGCAATGCTGATCTTGCACCAACAATATTCTGATGATGCAGGAACAACAGGAGCAACACACAGATGTCACAAGAAAAGTGATTTGATTCAGGAAAATACTAATTCAATCTAAGAGACATCCAGGAAACATTTTGGTTGGTTGCTTAAATCATCTGAACTGGTGATTCAGTATGGAGGAACATTTAGATACATTGGAGTCATAATTACATGAATCTTACCAGTCACTGTATAAATGTTTCTGATGAGATGTATCTACCTCTAAAAAAATCAGTGTAATGCACATGTCTAACCCAAAGATACAAGTGATTGATTCACTGCTGGCATCAGCTGGCTAGCTCTGAATCTGTAGCAAAATACAGCATCTCCTCCCTTTTACAGATTGCAGTGTTGTAACCAGGGGCAAGTTCATAGAAAGTACAGTGACAAGTTTTTTGATCTGAGCTCAGAAAATGTGCCGCTTTTGCATTTTCAATTGGCCTCTGATGTTTCTTCATTTGCTCTGTTAAACTCTTCTAAAGTATCTGCATAGTGTGATGACCTTGCTTTACCTTCTGGTGGGCTCACCGAGCCATGATTAAACTATGGCTTTACCAACAAGAAAAGATAGTTAGATATTAGACATACCTCAAGAAAAACCTTAAGATAAACCTTAATTTAGATATATTAACTCAAAAGCAAAATTGTGAATGACTTTTTTCAAAGATTAGCATGCAAATAGTTGAAATGTTTCCTCTGGTAAATAAACAAAAATTATAACTGTATTTTTATTCAACTTTCTTGTGACACAAACTTGATGTCTGCATAAGTGCACAATTCTTAATGTACTATTTGTTAAACTCAATAGGACCTGGAGAAGCAGCCTTTCTGCCATTTTACTTTAGTGGTCAGTTGTGTGGAAAGCTTGTTTCTCAACAACAATGGTAAATAACAGCGTGCAATAATTAGCAATAGGAATACAAAAGCTAAGTGTAGATCGGAACAGCGTTAAAGTGTGAAAGCAGATCAGCAGGATTAGGGGCAGGGGAGCTAATCAAAATGCAACTCGGTTAAGTAAGGTTCACACTTTTTAAAAACAACAGCTATGTACACACAAGCAGTGTCTCTTTGTGCATTCATCCCTCCTGTTCATATTGGCCATTAAAAGATCCCTGTAGACCGAGGATTGTTATTGTGGAAGATTTGCCTAACTCAGACTACTGCGGCCTCCTATCATCTTCAGATAATTATGGGACTGTATTTTTAAACCAAATAAGGACAGAGGATTTTACTCACTCACAGAAAAATATTTTTGCGGTGGCCAGTATGAGCAGGAGGCATGACTAAAGCAAGCATATGGACGTAGTCTTAAAAAAAATGACAAGATATCGTTACACCACTGAACAAGATGTAAAACAGCCTAATTCCACATATGCTCCACTACATATGGGCTCCCAAACTTATACTTTACAATATACATATTTACAAAAATATATTTAATGCAAGTTAATCAGAAATCAAAGTTTCGATGCAAAACGTAGCACACTGGATACACCAGTGGCTTGAAGAGTTTGCAGCACACTTTACACCCAGCAGTCATCTAGTAAGCAGAACTGATCTGAGCAGGCACAGCGATTCAACACCCAGGGAGAGTGATGCCTTGAGGTAAATGAAAGGTGATGTGAGTGTGTATAGATTGTTTTGTCAGAGCGAGATTCTGCAGATTCTCTGTAACGGGTGCCACGTTCGCTCTCCTTACCCATTCAGGATGATATGTCGGAGACCTGACTGTGAAATAAATTCAACAGCAAGATTAACAGAGATATAACGGCAGGTGGGGAAGAAGACACAAATACAAGGAGGAGGAAAAAGTGGGTGGGTGAACACCTGAGCAAGCTGCCAACAGTGACAGTGTGAGAGATTTGATTCCTACTGTAGCAAATCTTTTATACTGTAAGGAATTTTGAACTGAAAGAAATGAAGGGGGGGAAATGTGGAAGTAAAATAGGTGGAATCTAATGCCAAAGCTGAGCACATCTACAACTGAAAGCAGTCTCTTAATACTGAAAACTAAAAGCAAGACGAAGCGCAGGAGTAGCACAGTCAACAACCTTTTTCACTGATTACTGCTTACTGAAAACTGCCAGTGCAGATTTTGCAGGATACAAATGAATCTAAAATTCCCAAATTGACAACCCAACACATAACAGAGCAATTTACAACATCTGAACAATTCAAACTTCTTGGTTAACAATTAATATTAATAATTACATGATCCACCCTTTTCTTAAAAGGGTTGGCGTAATAAGCATATGCTTCAGCCAATACTTTTTGATTAGCCTTGTCTCGTGCTTTCTTGTTTTGTGGTCATCTTTATCCTGTATTCACTGAGATATTTGAATACTAATCATGTGGCACTGCTTTCAACAGCAGATGAAAGACAATAGTTTTCAATGAAATCACACAGGCATCATATCAAAGAACCATTTCATGTAAAATCAGTCAAGCTTTTAAAAACACACCATTTCTCTATGGTATTTCAAGAGTTACTTTCAAGTGCGTTTTAGTCAGATTTTACTTCTTTTTTTGTGTTTATTGATAATATTATTGTCACTTTTATTTATTTTGGTATTTGTTTTTAATTTTCTTTTAAATTAATATGCATTTCTGTATTTCTTTTAAGTCCAAACTTTGATTTATTAACTCAAGATTTTACGTTCTCAAAAGTCAGAATCAGGAGGTTTCTATTTCCCCCTTGTCTTCCATGACCTCCCGGCAGTGGCTTAGTGTCCCGCCAGAGGGGCCCGCCCCATAGTTTGAGAACTACTTTGTTACAGCAACATGGTTACGTAGCTGATTGGACCAAATCAAGGAAAGAAAACACATTTTTAGAGAAGCAAAGCATTTTAGCTAGGATAGTCAGACGCTGGCACATGATAAGAAAATTGTGACAAAGAGCAGTCGGACACACAACATCAGTGATTGGGATATTGTTTGATTTCTAAAGCTGGATAGACAACAGAGTGATTGCAGCTGCAAGATATGCAGAGGGGACCTGTACAGATGAAGACAGGAATATAATAACCCTTTCAGCCATGTGAAAAGTAAACATTTGCAGTCTTGGAAAGCCAAAACAGACAAAATGAACTTTTCTAGCATCCGAAAACGTATAAATGTAGGGGAAAAGTTAGATCTTTTATTGTGATGATTTCCAAACTATTCAAATTTAGGATAAGAACCACTGCTACAGTATTTTGAAAATCTGCATTTTAGCCTTTTGGATTTTAAGAAAGCGTGACAGACAGGTCTCTGCTATGTGTGGTTGTAGTTCATTCACTTTCTCTGTCCAAAGCAGATAAGTAGGAATGTAACTTTTACTCGCTTCAATGACATTGTCTAGCTTTTTCCCTAACACGACGATTTCTCTTAAAGATGCGAAAGTCGACACTGCCAACCACCGGTTTGATTCAGTTTATTCATAACATCGCTTTGGGTAATTCAGTCACATGATGGGGGAAGAACAGTGCAGCAAATTGTGGGACTGTGATGACCATGGCACAGACTCGGTGGGTTATTTCAAGCTCTGCCTTTAACCTTTCCATGCAGGTGCTGAGATTTCTGACCTTTACACCGTGCAGTTCCCTGCTGCCTTTGAGTGCTTTTGATAGTTATGGAGTGGAGCTCTCAGCATGTGTATGTTCAATCTGTATGCACTTTTATTGTGTATAAGTGTGTGCTTGTATGTTTCAAGTGTATGACCTTGTGTGTGTGTGTGTGTGTTGATTCTGTGGGTCCTACAAAGCCATCCGGGCTTTGTGCAGGAAACTCGATTTGACACGAGCATAGTGAAGATTACCTGTGTCCAGACAGTTACTGCCTTACAGACAATAAGAACCGCCATCACTCACTTTTTAAGGTCAATGTGCTGAAACAAGGGGCTTCACTAGGCCGGAAATAACCTTACAAATGACCCACCGGGTAGAAAAAGGAAGAGAAAAGGGAGATAAAGGTAAGGAGAGACACAGACGAAGAAATAGTGGGGGTGGCAAAGCCCAACACAGCAGGTGTCTGTCAACATACCAACCAGCTTTACCTCCACCAGCTTCAGCCAACGTGTTCGTCTTTTAGTGCATATCACAGTCATAGCTTTGGTTTAAAATAATCTGTCCTGATTATTTTCCATTAACTTAACAATTACCACTGATCAGCTACAACCTCAGACTCATTTAAAGACTAAGTAGATCAAATATCAGCTACTTCTGATTGCATCGTCTCTCCTTTATCATTATTTTTATTATTACTTAGTGGTCTGCTTCAGTGATAGCTCAAGTGAGTAAACTCTTTCTTCTCAGTTATGTGTGGCCTAAGCTGTTCCTCTATCTGTTCTGGGTTTGTGTGTGTGTGTGTTGAGCTAGACTGATGAGTTATACACAAAGAATCTCATCAGTGTGACGAATGTGCACACTTATAATTTCATCGCATATTTTATCCCTGTTATGTAGAGGCTGCAAGGCCTTTTTCATCTGATTGCTTCATTTAGTTGCTTTTGTCCCATCTGAAACAAAACTAAACCCAAATATGTGGTGTTGTCTTCTTTCTCAAACCAAACAAGTGTCGTGGGCAGGTGGGGTATTGTGAGAACCGTGGTCTCTATCTGAGAGAGATCTCTGTTGGTTGTTAGAGATGAGAGAAGGTTCCTACTTATAGTTTTATAGGGATTAAGAAGGGGCTGCTGGTGGGCAGGCAGAATGTCTCAGGGGTGCGAGAGGGTTGGTGGAGAATGTGTGGACAGGTGAAAAAGGTGAATCTGTGTTCTGCTGTCTTCAACAGGTTAGTCAAACTATAAAGTTCAGGGATGTTTCACAGGCGGTCTCTTTAGAACTCCTCAATGAAACATGAGTCAGGAAACAGCAACAAAGTCTCAACCTTCAAACACGTTTCTGGAGGACAGATGAAAGTACAGTTACTGCAAGCACTAGTGAGTTATACCAACCAGGCAGACTTAGTTAGCACTACAGTGCTGATGACAACCTGGCAGACATGGCACCAGCTGATCCTTCCAATCCAATCCAATCCAATTTTATTTATAAAGCACTTTAAAATACCCAGCACAGGAACAAAGTGCTGTACAGAAAATAAGTTAAAACAATAGAATAACAGAAAACAGCAAAAATAAATAAATAAAACACATAATACATAAAATTAAAACCTATATTAAAACAAAAACAAGATAAAACAGCATCGAATCACCTAAAAACAACTGAAATAAAAATAAAAACCAACATCATTTCAAGAGTGACTTAAAAACAGATAAAGAACTGACCTGTCTAATCTCTAAAGGAAGCTCGTTCCACAGTTTTGGAGCTACTGCAGCAAAAGCACAATCTCCTCTAAGTTTACGCCCAGTCCTGGGTACATTCACGAGCAGCTGATCAGCTGACCTGAGGGGGGGACTCAAATACTGGCCTAGTACTTAGTATTAAACTGTATGGCACTCAAGGGGGAAAAATAGCTGCCACATGACCAACTAACACAAAACAATTAAACAAACTCTAAACACCCCCCAGGTAATGAAGCATGTCACACCTTTTGCCAACCAGGAAGGAGAACCCAAATCCCCAGGTAACTCAACACAGATGTATTAATACCATATAAAACAGAACTTTGACCTTGCAGTGTCAATATGTGTGCAAATACAAGTAAATGGCCTGTATTTGTATAGCGCTTTACTTAGTCCCTATGGACCCCAAAGCGCTTTACACTACATTCAGTTATCCACCCATTCACACACACATCCACACACTATTAGACAATAAGTAAAATATATTTAAAGTAGTGACTGCACAGTAAACTAAAGTGAAGCAACTAGTGGTGAGGTGTGGATCTTACCACGTGTGGCTTGCCATCACACTGGTCCACAAACTACCTGAGAGTTAAGTGGACAGAAGGAGGCAAAGCAGAGAGATAGACATGGGGAAAGAACAGAAGAAAAAATCCCACACTTGCACAGCCATAACAGCTGGCTCCTGAGACATAGATGTTCAAAACAGAACAAAACAGAAGTTCAAGTCTGGTTTAAAAAAATGCTTTGATTATGTAATCAGTGTTTTTTAAATAACAACTTGGCTAACAGACAAATCTGATACCATTTTTTATGTTTTTTGTGGTTATTAATTCTCACATTTTTTCAAGGAAAATGACAAAATCTTTCTTATAACTTATGACTATTTTATTTTAAACTCTTTACAGATCTTTATCACACTGTTTGTGCCTTTAGGCAGCACAAAACACATATGACATAGTAGTCAATAAGGCCGATATGAACTGATGTTCAGATGAAATATTTGCGCATACTCTTCTATACATAAAACAGAAAATACTGAGTTTATTTTTCATCTGTAAAATAAGATAACGTCTTGGTCACAAATTAAATTGAATATCAGTCAAATACCTGATCAGATTAATATGAACACTACTCTAAAAAAAAGAACATTTTGAAATAATTGTATTCTTATTTAGCCAGCAACAAAATAACTAACAAGAAGTCATCCTTAATGCACAACTTTGCTACAACTGGGACAAAACTGCAGCTTGTTTTGGAAACTCAAAGCAGCTAGGCTTGCTCATTAACCAGAACTTCTGGGTGTTATATGTTTGTGTCAGCCAACTACACATTTGCTGCGCTGTGCAATAGAAATACAAGTTCCAGTGGTTTAATGAACCATATGGTATTTATGAAGCATGTTGTGTTTCTGACAGATAGCATACCTGGAGCACAATTACTTGGAATACACAGAGGATGCGAAATGTATCTGGTTTTAAATGGCCAGTATCAATCCTTTAAACATAAACCTGCAAATCAGCTTAGGACATCACTATTTTTCTTCATGTGTGCAAAAAGCTCTTTAAGTATGCAAGCAAAGGAATTTCTGAATCCCACCCCCCACCCTCAAAAGCTAGCATCCAAGGAAAATTAAGTGTGGTCAAAACAACACAGCAGGTATCTACTGAGCCTTTGACCTGTCTTTACCTATGCCTGTTTCAGCCAAGATACTCTCTTTTAGTACAAAGCACGGTCAAGTCAAAGAGCAAGAATGATTTCTTAGTCATCTTCCTTTAAAAATAAACTAACTAATACATTTGTAAAGGGTTTTAACATTTTGAACTAGACGCGAGAGTTGCCCACAGATACTGACAGAGAACCTCCTCTGTATGGATAGCAAATCATTTAATCACAGAGTAGACATGGGCAAAATATGATATCCTTTGATATCCTAAAAGGGAAACAATAAAAAAATTTTGACCCTAGAACACTATCGCTGGGTGATTTACACCCGAGAAAATACATTTACATGATTTCTCACTCCTGCAGCTGTTTGCGTGTCGAGGAGCCTGTGCCATCACCAGGGAAGTCTCAAATGTCCCAGGAATGGGTGGACCAAAGACCAGCTTTCCAGAGTCATTATTTTGTTTTAGGAGTTTTATTTTTCATTTTGTTAGACATGGCACAGTTGAAAGTAAAAGAAGACCACTCTAATTTGTCATGTGTTGTCATATTTTGATATATTTGATTACTGTTCATTGGTTATATTATACCGGGTATAAATCACCCGGCATTAGTGATCGTGTTACTATTTATAGCGATAGTGTTCTAGGGTTAAATGGGTTAAAGGTATCAACGTGTGTTATTGTGATGAACTACAAGGCTGCGCATATTACAGCTGACACATAAACATGTTCAATGTTGTGGTGCTTAGAAAGAGCTTAAAGGCAGAGAATACAATTTTATAAATGAATGAGTGAATGTGGCTTGTGCTATATAAATAACTCACACTACGATGGACGTCTCAGCAGAATTTTGGAGCTGAGTCTCTTGCACAAGGATGCTTCGATATGTGCACAGGAGAAGCTGGGGACGACTGACTTTCTGACTGGTAGACAATCTGCTCTACCTCCTGTGCCACACCCACTCATCTGTCCTCCGTGCTGCTTGTTTCAACATTGCCTCATCCCAACCCTAGCACGATCCTCTGTTACACCACCCTTTTGCAAGTCCTCCTCTGTGCTCATTCTCGCGTCTTGCAGCTCCATCTTCAACATCCTGTGTCCACCATCCTCCCTCTGCACGGGTCCAAACCATTTTCACCTGTCTAATTCTGTCTACAAACTCCTCAACCTTTTCCTCTCATGTAGTCATTTCTAATCTTGTCCATCCTGCTCGCTGCCAATGAAAATCGTAGCATCCTCGACCCATCCACCTCCAGCTCCGCCCCCTTGCTTTTTGTCAGTACCAGTGTCTCCAAACCATACACGATAGCAGTTCTAATCTTGTAAACCTTTTCATTTCACTTTTGCTGTTATCCTTCTGTCATTTATATTCATGAAAATGACAACCATAATTATTAGACTTGCGAATAAAAATGACAGCTTGACTCTTCTTCTAATGTATTCACAAAGCAATCAAGCTACTGTTGAACAAGCAGAACATAAACTTAAATATGACATCGCTGACTTCCAGCAGTCACCTTCTTGCTGATCCACAGCTGCTACATGAGGGCTGGTGCTGAATGAGCCTGATAAACAGAATTGTTTTGACTAGACGTGAATGCTCGGCTGTGCAGCTAGCACTAATGGGATCTCAGTTTTATCGCAAAGAGTCACGCTGTACCTGACTCTCCCAGTGATTTTAATGGCAGCATTTAATCTCAGTCTTACATTAAGAGTCAGGTTGCCCTGTTCTTCGTGTTGTTTAGCAGTCTCTTCCTCCAGCATCTCCAGGTAGCTGACAGATTTTTTTTAAACTTTTCTAATGATACCATGCAAGTTACATTACTTGAACAACTTTTTAATGAGTGCAATACTGTTGAAATAAATATTTATTTTGGGAGATTTTTCTTTTTATTTCTACCATTTGTAGCCCAATGGTCACTGCACTGTATCAAAAGGACCTTTATTCAATTAATGTAGTCTTGGAGAGTCTTTGGACTCCTTCTATATGTCTTGTATATTCTTACAGTCCTACCAGGAGGAGGCCTGGACATCTCTTCTTAGACCACGGACCTGGCCAGCTAAACCCAGAGAAGCAGCAGAAAATGGATGGACGGATAAATATTCTACCAATTTTGGTACCACGTCTCCATACAGCAGAGCTCAATCTCGGTTTGTACCAAAATACACTTATTCTGCCACTCCCAACACCCACCCATATACATGCACATGCACACACAGACATACACGCAGCAATACTAAATCAATACGTCTTACAGCGGGCTGCTGTTGTGGCTTGAATATGAATAAACAGTCATACATTTTAGCTGAGGATCGATTGGGGTAGACAGATGAATGGCATACAAAGACACCTCTGAACAGGACAGAAAGACCTCTGTGTATGTGTGTGTGTGTGCGCGTGCTAAAGTGTGCGACTTTTCCCAGCTTCTTTCTCTTACTGTTACACAGTGTCTCTCACCCTCATGTCTCCAAGTGCTCTTTCAGTCTCAGAGGATCAATAGGTGTGATGGATTGTTGACAGGTACCACACACTGGAGACACACGCTATCAAACAACAACACTTCCTATTCAGACCCATTTCAATCACTCTCTGCCAGTCATAACTTGTTTTCTCACACTGTTAGGGCCAATACTACCCTGCTTCTTACTCTGTGATCGGCTGCTTGATTTTTCCCTCAGACGCAAACATTTTAAGGCACACAAACACACACTCGCGCCTCTCATTCACACAGAGGTTGAATCCCTGACATTTGAGTGTGTTTTTGTGAAGTTCTTCGCTCTGTGTGTCTGTCTTTCAGACGGCGGCGGTGACTCTTCAGACAATGGCCTGCCGACGCTAATCGATTATATCTGGGGCGTTGGGTGACGGCGGCACAAAGGTCTGGGGTATACAGCTGTGGACTCCTGACAGTCTTCCCCACAAAACACATACATACACACAAACAAACGCACACACATAATCACAAGACGGGCATTTTGTATGCAGAGATGAAAAGATACCTCAGCTCACGCTCATTTCTGACAGCTGATACCAGGTGACATTATTTAGAAATGTTACAACAGATTTTTAATTTAACGACTAAAGTTAAAGATTAAGAAAATAGTCTGGCTTTGCTTACTGGTAAGGTGTTGTATAGGAACATGACTAGCAGCCTCATATCTTATTGATATCGCATTGCTGATGTCACAGTATTCAAGGATGTTTAACACTTTTCAATATAAATGTATTATCATCTTTGGTTAACCCTGCTGATACACATTTTTACCAATTCCGATAAGATCTACAACTGAACACATGTACAGACAAAAATCTTATTTTTTAAAACAAACAAAACAACTTACAGTTACCATGTAACCGGGGTGGCTGTAGCTCAGGTGGTAATCCCAGTCTGCTCCAGTCTGCATGTCAAATATCCTTGGGCAAGATACTAACCCCAGGTTGCTCTCTGATGCATCCATCGGAGTGTGAATGTGTAAGTATGAATGTTAGCTAGATAGCACTAAAAACTTAGAAACGTGCTGGTGTGATTGGGTGAATGAACGAGTTGTAGAAAAGCGCTATATAAGACCCAGTCCATTTAAGAGCTGCTTAAGAACATGTTTATTTCTGCCCTGAAGCTGAATGGCCGCAGCATCACGTGACCATCAGAGGACTTGTGGTTTTTTTGTCATTTAAAAGTGCAAGTTTACAGACTTGTGAGTGTCTTTTTGTAATTGAGCTTTGTTAAAACAACACTACTTAATCATAAATGATTTGCCATCAAACAAATGAATCGACCAACTATATGCTGTCTCTAACTTTTTCCCTCATTTTATTCTCTTTACTGCTCCTCTGTTTAAGTGCACGAAGTAAACACATCAATGTGTCAGTACACATAATGGTATCACATTATAATAATGTCAGTTTGGCTAAATCAATCTAGTGCATGTATTTATTTATCCATGCCCAAACGAAGAGAAATACACCGAGATAACAACATTCATATGGCCCGCACCAGGTGCTGCTGTCGCTATGCCCTAATGGTTGAAGAACACAAAGGCCTGTTTGAGGCTGTTACTTTGATCCTGGCAGCTTGGAGCTCCTGTGGCTCTGCTGCACTAAAACCTTTATTAGCCATATGCTGGGGACATCAGAAACAAGTCAATCAGAATTTGCATCAGCACAGAAAGGGAATCAAATTGCAGCAGAATCCAACACAATGATGAACACGTGTGCGGCCTGACCTATATTCACTAGCATAACAGTCCAGGGGTGATTTTTCCTCTCCGAAACTTTCCAGAAGTCATTCAAAGGCAAAGTCCACCCTGAAGGGAGAATTACATATTCTAATTTAATTGCTCAAAACTTGAGTATGAGGAGAAACATAGCTGGTAGATACTGAAGAATCTCACATACGCTACCAATTCCTATAGGACAGGGGGACCTTCTTGCATATTAAATAAGTTCTGAGAGTCAAGACAAAATATTAACAAACAACTATGAGGTGACACTTTATTCCCAAAAGCAGGCGGCAACAGCAGCAGCAGCAGCAGCAGCAGCACAAAACCAGCACACCCCAAGGAAGGCTCTGGGAAATGTCAGCTGTGGTTTGGCTCTAAATAGATTTTAAAATCAACCCGAGTATCGTTTTTGTCACTGTATTTACTTACTTGGTTGAGTTTCTCACACTAGGCTTCATTTTAAATATCCCCAAGATCAACATAATTCAGAATCAGCAAGAAATTGGTGAGGGAATTTCCTCAGGCCCAGATGAATATGTCCAATCAGCCAGCTCCAACCGAAAAATGTAACCGAGCTTCCTCCCAAATAGACACCTAGCTGTCCCCACAAGGATAAAATGTTGTACAAAGAACTCCAGATTGCATGATTATTGGCTTATTATGATAGGCACTGGATTATGAAGGGAAACACACATTTCACAGGCCTCTCAAACAGACACCTGCGTAGTGAGGTTGCACTGAACGACAGAAAAACGCCAAACAGAGAAAGGAAAGAAAAAAGAGACATGGAAGAACAAAGGCACGATAATAGAAGTCCCTTGATATCTCTAATGGGCAGCTGATTAGGAAGCAGAAGCACCAAAACAGGTAATTCTTCTTCTTATCGTCAGTACCAATAGTCAGGCTCACACTTATCTCCATAATAACTCCAACTATAATTAATGAGCCTTTGGAGAGTACAGTGACAGAAATGGCACACAAACAGGTACACACACACACACACACACACACACACACACAGATTAAACTCCATATATTCACACGGGGCTTTGGGAACGATAGCAGACTGATGGAACTTCTCTACTGCCCCATTCTATTTTATTTATTTTTTCCCTTTCCTCTTTCAGTCACTTGAAGGAAATCTGTCCAAGGACAAGCAGCAGCTTGGACAGAACTGGTCTCTGATTTCTGATCAGACAACAGATGGAAGGAGCACATTAAGTCATCTCAGACGTCAGGGAGTATTAATGCAGCGCAAGGTTTTCAGCAGCGGCGAGCCCCAACAATGCCACCATGTTGTGTGAGAAAGGGTGAGAGGCTTTCCAGGCGTCTTTTGAATTTCCTACGTGGTGGATATCAAAGGGCAGAAGCATCAAGCATCTTACAATGTGATGACAGGTTTTCTAATGAAAGCTCTAATGAAAGCTCTAATGAAAGCGAAAGGAGGAGGAGAGGAGCAGGAGTGAAACAGAAAAAGCTGAGTTCAAGAGTGCTGGACATACGCAAAGGGCTCATGTGATGACACCTAATGATTTATGTGAACGATATGCCTTGATCTCGTGTGAATAACACATGCTTCTTACCTCATCCTCACTTAGCGGGGAAAGGAAATAAATTGTCTTGAAAAACCAATTAAATCAAGAGGAAACTGATAGTAGACTGTGCCTTTTCAGATGTGGTGAAAAATCTGTATCAACAGGAACAAGAAATATGATATCAACACTGCGACTATCACAAAAATGATGCTTTGGTACCTTAGCATATGATTGTACCTGGTTTTCTATCTTACCAGAAGTACAGAAGGTATTGTAGTTTCTATAGCAACTCACCATACTGGACAATAAGAACATGGTTGGCATATAGAGATGTTTTACAACATCCTAACATGCAAGCATTGTCAAAGAGCTTTTAGATCAAAAAGAGCTTATCTAAGAACCTCACCAACAATTATCCAGGATCTGTATACAGAAATGAGCAACTTTCACATCAAAAATTCTTTAAAAGTTACCTGTAAAATTAATGAATTGGAACAATCGGATCTGTTACCAAAACATAGCCTTCACGAAGTTTATGCTAATCCAAGGACAGATTATAGCATGAAAGCAGAGTCACCGATACATCATTCACTGATTTGTGACTGGCTTTTGATGTCTTTTATCCCACTGCTGTATTTCGTTTTTTTTTTTTTTTTTTTTTTTTGAGGCAGTGGCTGCTCCATTTGGATGCTCAGCTACCCGCTAATGCTAGCAAGCTTGGTTAGTAATCCAAAGCAGTGATACATCCAAAGCCCCACTCAAAGCAGCCACGCCCTCAACTCCATTATCCAGTTGAATATAAAAATATTATTATAAAAATATTAACCCACCTAGAGATGTTAAAAGCTATTCAAGCTGTAAACTTGCTTTTTAATGTTGTAAAGGTGAGCATTTTAACACTGGAGTGTATGCAGTTGACTCAGTTTTGGAGCTAAATGGTCATAGAGGAATCCTGGAGGTTTTGGCACTTCCATATTGGCTTCATTTGAGATTTTGCCACTTGAGCATGACCAAAATTACTTCTTAACGTTAGCAAGCTTCTCTTATTACACATCAGGTTTAAAAACAAATAAGCAGAGGCACCTGCTGTAGTAGATGCTGGACATCCTTCCTGATGCAAAGGATTTGAGTTGGGTAGTGTCTGTTTTTTTAAAAGGGTATATACATTCATTTGATTATAAAAGCCTTTTGCAACAAAGTTACTATTGGGAATCGCTCAATTTCAGAAGTATCAGTTCTGACCACCAGATTAAAAGTGTCCCTGTTCAGTGCAACAACAAATGCATGTCAAAAGAAAATAATGTAAGAAAAATGTGAAATGAATCCAGATGTTTTGGTAAGGTCTCTCACACCACAAATTACAATAATAGCTTCAGTGTTCCTTGCCGTACATTTTCGTAGCCCTTTTTTACTTTTTCAGATTTAATGATGTCAGAGTGCAACACACACTGGCAGGCAAATGTCATTAGAGTTAGTTGACACATGGAATGCATTAAGGCCGAGCAATTTACTGAATTTATTATGCTATTTATATTATTTTGAGTCACTGTTTTTGCCCAGTGTGGGAAAAAAAACCTCGGTATGTTCTCGTCTGCTGTCTCTCGAAAAACAGCAGCACTAACAGCAACTAATAAATCGATGGAATCACTGAACTAATGTGAGCAATATCCTTAGAGATTCCTACACTGGAAAAAAATTGAACCAGTGGCCTTGAATACTGAGCAACACAGCCACAAACATTTTGCAGAGATAGTACAACACCATTAATGCATTAATTGTTACTGTTTCAAGGATACGCTCGATGTTTTCCTTTGCGGTGTGTACAGAATGGCCCATTTTGAAAGAGAATAGCATCGCCTGCTACAAAACTGTTTAAAAGTGCCCTTCAAACGTAGGCCACGTTTATGTGTTTCTCCAAGCATCACTCAGACGCACGCCACGAACGGAGAGAACCGTTTTACTTGTGAAAATGAGCATTGTCAGCATCCACTCTAGCGAAGTGCAGTCGCACTGTTGAATGTTTAGTGCTCTGTGGTGCTGTCATGAAGTGCAATATCTATACATCTGTATGTGCGTTGCCTGCCACTGCCCCTCCAAAAGAAGGATCTCTCCTGGAGTAGAGTCAGTGAAAAGGAAACATGGCTGAGATCACATAGTCAGCCATGGTTCCTTTTCACTTTTCACAAAATAAGAAAGGGAGCTGGTGAGTTAAAATGTCTTTATGTACATGTAGGTGTTGCTAGGGAAGTTCTAAAAAAAAAGGGAATTACAAAGATGGACATAAGTAGTGTTAATTCTGCTTGCAATTTAAATTTTTCTAGTCTGATCTAGTAAGAATAACAACTTTGACAGAGATATTCAGAATATATGACCAGCACATTCAGATCCAGCGCATGTCTGAAAGGAGCTTATATACAAAGGAAAAGAGCCTTGTAAGTATTGCTTTACTTTTATTCCTCTGGCATGTTCTGTTTGTTACAATGGAAAATTGTGAAGTTTTGATTAAAACTTCATGTAGAAAAGATTATTTTTTTTGTCCTCTCACTGAAAATAAAGAAATTCAAAAATTAAACATTCCACAACACATGGCCATGTCTAGTCTAAAGCCCCTAAGGTTCAGGAGTCTAAAATAAGGGCATCACAACTCATCGTAAGTCTTTGAATTGGACTCAACAATAAGTCAAGCATAACAGTCATTCTCAGTCAAAATGATTTTGCTGTAAAAGGAATGTAGTCTTGTAGCTGTGATTGCTAGAAAACCTGTAGCTTAGCATGGCGTGGTTATATTGTTGCCTCAGGTTCTTGGGCTAAACCGCAGCTGGGGCCTTTCTGTGTGGAGGTTGCATGTCCTCCCTTTTTCTTCCTCCCACAGTCCAAAGACATGCATGTCAGGCTAATATGTCTGTAAATTGTGTGATGCCATCAAAAAGTGTAGTATAGAATATTGTGTGAATGTATGGTTAAAATGTGATTTGTAGTCTAAAGTGCTTTGACTGGTCAGTAAGACTGGAAATCCAGGAATATTACAAATCTGAAGTCATTGAGAAGTCATTCATTCAATAGATAGATATTAACCTATTTTACACTCAGACAAAGTGTTCAATTAGCTAAAGTTGCTCAACCCTTCACACATCACTTCATGCCTGCCTGAATTCTTTTTGCATCCATGTATCCAGTTGACTGAATCACATCTTCTCACAGCTTATGAGGTCTTACATGTGCGTGCCTCCCAAGAGGAAGCAACCCACCAGCTTCACTTGTAGCAACAAGATGTGTTCAATATTCAACTGAACCCACAAAATTTAAATAGTATTTTGGAAAAAAAAATCTTGCATATGTCTGGAGGTTACCAAAGCAATGCATTGCTTCATCTTCAGAAATTGCTCCATACGGCAAGGTTTCATAACAACATGTCCCCCACAGCTCCTCGTATATTTTGTCCTAGCAGAGCTAATGTAGCATCCCTTCAAATCGAGGGACTCCACGGGTGAGTTGATGAGTAAACCTGCGCGACGATAGGTCCACTGCTGTGTGTGAGATTGGAAAGGATGGGGAGGACAGAGTTCTTGTTGAAACATGAAGACACATACTGTTACACTTTGTCACACACACTACAGCCGACCTGTGGCTTTGACATTTGGCTTTGTGTTTATAGCCGATAACCCACAGTTACTCAGTACCCAGTTAAGGGAAGTTTGCACAAGAATGGCAGGCATGTAGGAGGTGATCAACTCTGCTTTCTGACTCAAAGTAAAAAGCCTTGTGGAGCTCTTTCCCTCTGCAGGTGTAATTGACTGGCAGCGTTTGTGTGTGCCTGTGAGTGTGTGTTGTAACCTATGAAAGATGATGTAGATGGAGTAAAAAAAACAAATTCCTTCATAAACTTGGTACAGTTTTCTTTGCATCTGGAACAAGGTGGTTTGACATTAAGAGAGTGTTACTTTCTTATCAAAAAGGATGCCCAATCCTTGGACATCATGCACTTCCCAGCTGCTATTCAGCGGCTCAGAGGAAACAAGAACATTTTGTTACTGTACTCTGAGAGAAAGTGCTCTACAAAACCTTTATATCAAGAGAACAAAGTTTCTGTTTCAATGGAATTTAAAAATTTTTACTACCTGTGGCACTAAAGCTTGTTACATTGGACTGCAATGTTTAAAATGTGATCTGACACTTTCCTATTCAGTACAGATATATGGAAAAAAAAATTCTGTAAAATAGTTGAATACTTTCTGAAATAACTACAGAAGGAAAGTTCACCGCAACTGTTGTTGAAGTTGAAGGCTTTTGCTATGTAGAGATGTCAAAGTTGAAAAGGTAGTTTAGATTTAAAAAAGAAGAAACACTTATGCAATGTTTGAGAATGATTCAAAAACTTCCTAGATCCAAGTTCAGGATATGGATCTGAACCTGGATCCAGATTCAAAAGAGTCCAGAATAACCCTGACATATTACAAAACAATAATATGATTAATTTCCCAGAATGGAGTTGTAAAGGAATTAAATACTTAGAACATATATTAGAGGGAACAGAATTTATTCCATTTGACAGACTAGTTGAACAATATGGGATCAACAAGACAAGGTTTTTAGAATATCAACAAATTAAATCCATAGTAAAAAAGAAATTTAACCTCAGTCAAGTTGAATTACAAACACCACTAAGTGCGGCACATTTTCTTACTCTTAAATCCCCCAAATTATTATCTAAAATATACAGAACACTTTCTAAATTAGATGAATCAATATCCCTTCCTACTGCAAAGTGGGAAGCAGATTTATCAGTCAACCTAGACCAAAACTTCTGGTCTCAGATTTGCTTAAAAACTTTTAAATTAATTAAAAATCCCAGTCTGCAATTAATACAATACAAAATACTTCATAGAGTGCACTATACAGGTCATCGGATGTTCAAGATGGGCTTTACATCTTCCAACAACTGCTCACACTGTCAAGGCAATACACCAGACAATTACATCTACGCTCTTTGGTTCTGTCCACCAGTGCAAAAGTTTTGGCGCGAGATATGTGAAGACTTATCAAAGTGTCTGAAATGTAACATTCCAACTTCCCCCTTAGTGTGTCTACTGGGCAGCTTAGATAATGTCACTTCAGAAAAGAATATAGCCCATATGATCTTCACTGCCCTATGCATAGCCAAGAAAACAGTCCTCATGAACTGGAAAAATAAAAATAATCTTAATTCTAACCAATATAGAAATTATCTATTAGATTACATTAGTCTTGACACAGCCTCTGCCACCACATTAGATCAATTGCTCTGGGCCCCTTTTATCAGCTCCATCACCTAGTGGGGGTGGGGGGTCATAGTTTGGTCCCGCCTTCACTGTTGTGATTGGTGAGGGGGTAGGGACAGGCTTAGGGCGTCGGGGGGTTCCCCGGAGGCAGCTTCCTTGGGGAGCTCAACCCGGGGTAGCGGTCACGTCCGGTTGGGGGCTCTGTTGGCTCTCAGGTGACTGTTTCCTCGCGGCTGCGTGCAGCGGGGCTAGGGGAGGGTCTGTGCTGACGGACGTGGGTTACTGACCTGGCAACCTGGCTGCCCCTGGGTGGGTCCGGGATGGGCGTGAGGTTCTGGGGGCGCTCCGTCTCTGGGCTGGGGCCCGGGCCGGGCCTCGGGGGCTTGGGTCCTGGTTGGTGTGTTGCCGGGGTTGTGGGCGGGTGGGTGCATGGGGGCCCGGCCCTGGAGCAGGGTGCCGCCGGTGCGTCGAGCCGCCTGGGGGGCTCTTCAACTGGTGGGGGGGATGGTCACATCTTGCAGGAGCTTTCTTCTCTTCAGGAACTCTCTGCAGGAGGGGGAGATACAGGAGAGGTGGAGGAAGATCTCAGCCTGGGCGTTTACCGTCTTATGTAGTCTGGAAGATGTGTGGATGGTGGGGTGGGTGCAGTTTTCTCTGTGGTGGGGTTGGGTGGAATGTCCAGGGCTCTGTGGAGCCGGGGGGCGCTACTGCACTGGGCCCCGGTCTGATGGGCCTGGGCCCCCCTTCCCTGGCGGGTCGCGGAGGGTGGGAGTGCCTACTGGGGTCAGCGGGGGAGCTGGCCCCAGGGAGGGGTTACCTGCCCCTCCCTTCCTTCCCTCCCCATCTCCAGCTGCCTCCCTCTTCCCGCTCCTCCACAACCACCCACACATGCAGGGCCTTGGAGTGGGGGTATGTCACCAGGGTGCAGAGGAGGCTACCCCCCCCCGTCCCCTTCTGGCTGCCTCTGCCTCAATTTTATCCCACAACTTAGACATTCACATTATTCACACTCTCATTACACATACATATAGGATCTTGGGGGTGGGCACAATCACGGAGTCCAAATCACCATCAGGGTGTATACCTCACCCCTGACATCGTTGCCCACCTCTCAATTTTAAATACACTTAGTCATTGAGGGCTAGCAGGAGGGACTATGCGCTTACCTGCTGCTCCTTGGCAGGTAGCTCCATGCCCTCCTGGGTTTTAATTGCACCTTAGAACACATATACATCAACACTACAATGAGCGGGTGGAGGGAGGTTTGGAGTCTTCTCCCACCCCCATTCTCTGCGGCCTGCTGGAGCGGGAGGGCTAGTAGGAGGAGTTGGCCGTCCGACTGCGGTCTGGGGTGTGGGGCCTCCCTGCTGCTGCGGAGTCGGGGTGGTCTGCCTCTCCCCACCGCAGGGAAAAGGGTAACACCACCTGGGTCTGGGTGCAATTCCCCCCTCCAGGGGCAAGGGTACCTAGACCCGGTTTGTAGAGTACGCTTGGGGAGTGTGATTGTGTGTACAGCGTCTCTTTATGTCTGTCTCCACGTTGGTTGAGTGTGGAGTGAGTGCATATGAGAGCATGAGGGTGGGAATGGATGTTTGTGTCTGTGTGTGCCTGTATGTCTGTGTCTATATGTCAGGTTGGGTATCAGACGCCACCTCTCTGGGGACACCTCAGGCCCTCCAAGGTTTGGAGGCCTATCTCCACCCACCACCACTTCCCCTGCCGGTGGCGGACTCCCTCAGGTGTCGGTGTGTTGGTGGTTCTTTGTGTCTGGGGGTGGGCGTCCGGGTACACACCGGCTCACTCCTTGGCGGCCGCTTGTCGGGGCCTGGGGCTCGCTCGGGCCCCTTTGGAGGTGGGGTGCCCCCGGCCTCTCGGCCTGGGGCTCGGTCACTCAGGCACAGCTGGGGGCCGGCGGAGCTCACGGGCGCGTCACTGCAACTCCCCCTGACTTCTGCTCCGCAGCTGCTGGGCGAGCCCTCATCTGGGACTCTCCTCAGCTCTTACTGGAACAGTGGCGCGGCTGCCCCTCTGTTGGTCTTCCATGGTCTCTTGTGTTCTGGGGGCCTCTGGATGTCTGGAGTTTTGATCTCCTCCATACCCGCTTCACACCCTGGAGGACGGGGCTGTGGCCCCCCCACACTCCCTAGCAGATCATTACATGGAGAAACCTTTGGAATGCAAGCATGCTGATCCACACAGGTATGCACACATGGGTATTCACAGACGCGGACTAAAGCTTTCTTGGCTGCTGCCTCAAAGCACACTGTGCGCTGTCTATCTTGCGTGCTGCACAATATCGTTTATTATTTAGTAAATATTGATATCTATGACTAGCTAGTTTATTGTGATGGTGCTTTGTTTTCTCTATTATTATGTTGCTCTTTGTTGTTTGTTGTCTCCTCTGTTTGTTTTTTTTGTTTGTTTTTTTTTTTCTCCATACAGGTGACCCAGGAGTTCTTTTTTTTTTTCTCTCTCTTCCCCCCCCTTCTCACCGTCTCTTCTCCCCTTTGGTTTTCTTTCTTTCTCTCCCCCTCTTTCTCTCATTCATTCCCCCTGTCCTATTTATTAAAAAAAAAAAAAAAAAAAAATGACAAAGGATGAACTGAAGCTCTGCCATCACGTAATGTCGCATACTGCTGTTTCTGATGTCATTTAGAAAAAAAGAAAAAAAAAAAAAAAAAAAAAAGAGTCCAGTAAAAAGTATCCAGCAGGAATTAATCACTTTTAAGTTGGCCCAAGTCCTCCGTTTGGTAAAATATTTCATGCAAAACCACATTTCTCAGTTTAGATTATATATATTATACAGCATTAGTGAAAATTTTGATAGCACAATAAAAAAATAGAAAATATGAGATGCCCCAAATGTTCATTCTGTTCATCTGGACGTAGTGTTTTCAGTGGGAGAAAAGTTTCCCATGTATGATCAGTGCTCTTTAATCCTTGAGCTTTGATCAGTGGTTGTTGATCAACTGTCATGAGAATTTGCATATTAATGATCAAGCAACTGACCTCCCAGCCCATTGTTCCTTCAGTGGTGCTAGTTTCATTCATTGTGCAAATGTACTGTTTATAAAATTGGGGAAACCTGCAGTCAGCTGGGGTGAGTGATGAAACATTTCTCCCACTGAAAACGTTACATCCAGATGAACAGATTCAACTTTTGGGGATTTACTTACCTGGATGATCGAGCATGCGTCAAGAAAAAAAATATGAGATGCTATTCATTGTAGAGTTGTTTTATTTCTAGTCACGTTTGGGTTTCTATGTTTATATATTGGTAGAGTTTTGTTATCTTTTATGTAAAATATAACAAAATTTCTTGATAATTATATCTCACTTTTTGTTATCGCTACTTTCGGAATCCAGTTTTGGTTTATGGTTAGTATTTCAGTTTTTTAATCCCTTGAGTTTCAGTTTATCTTGCCTCTCCTGTGTTTCCCTGTCATATTACTTCCGGTTTTATTTTGGTAGTCATTTTCTTTCATATTGTCTCACTCTTACTTGTGTGTCATTACCGTAATTAGTTTCAGCTGTGTGTAGTTCACAAGGCGTCTCCATTCGTTACCTCTTGTGTATTTAAAACCTCAGTTGGTTTGTGTTCTTTGACAGTGTCTGTTTAGCCCAACCTAGCCCAACGTATTTTCTCACGTGCTTTTGGATTTTGATATTCTCTGCTTTTAACATCAATAAAGGTCAATCTTCTGAGTGAGTTTTGCATTTGGGTCCATCAGTTCTCAGCTACAATAGGACTAAATCATCTGTTGGGCTAACCCCCCCCCCCCCCCCCCAAAAAAAAAGAAAACATCAGCAACTGTCTGATATTGAATGTATATACATACATATATGTACATTGAAAATCCATAGCCATCGTGTGTCCTCACCCACAGCACGGAGGGCAGCTTGGCTGCAGGTTGCTGTTTGAGTTAGTAGTAGCTCAGGTGTGCAAAGTTGGAACAGATACTTCCACTTTAATTACCTCACAAAGAGCTAACTTTCCTGTGATGGAGGAGTCGCCAACACAGCTGGGTCCTGATGGATGCCAGGACACAAATAACGCTGGTCCACAGACACACACACAAACAATCACATTCCACATGTGCAGAACCAGATATATTCAAATATGCATTCAAATCTATTCATGGTTAGATTTGTCAAATGTCAAGTGAACTAATCTGAGAGATGGAATTTCTGGCACTTGTGATGAAGAAAAAGAATCCGGAACATAAAGAAAATAATATACGGGAGTGTTGTTTTAAGCAGAGGGCGAATGTGAGGGCTGGAAAAGGCAACTGCTGACTGTCAGCCAATCCCAGAGCCAGAGAAAAGTTGTCAAAGTCGAAGCTGAATGATAAAATGAGGGCAGTATTCAGCATGACTTTTTTCATTTCATTTTTTTAACAACTGTATTTACTAATGTGATACCTAAGTACATAAGAAAAAAACTGTAAATTCTCACATAAATGATTAGAACAAACAAACGACTGGGTTGTATGGCTTAATTCAGGTCTCTCAAATGGCAATCAAAATGTTGATTAATCTTCTGTCTACTTATACAGCATATCTTATGATCAATTGTTATTGTAATCTATCTTATCCAATTTAGCGCACTTCCACCACGCTCAGCTATTCTCCTTTCTGAGCCTATATTAAGTGAATTAACGCTCATTTTCATTAATTTTTTCTGTAATTAAAAAAACTGGATCAGTTGTTACATCACAACATATTATACCATAGTGTTTTAAATAAGCAAACTAGCTTACTGCTCCTTGACTGCCAGTGCTTTAAAATACCTGTCTGGTCTGCCTTTCTACCAAACAAACAAGGTCATTTACTCTGTTCATTCGTGCATACCAACATTTGCAGTGAAATTGTATTTGCTGCACTGATAGAGGAATTATGTGTTCTGACTTGTGTCCTTATCTTGCTACCTGTGCATATATACTCTTTGTACACTGGCATTTACAGCATCATACTATAGTTACAACTAATTCATATCATTATGCTTATGCTGTTGATTTTGGTTGCCACTTACAATGACTTCAGAATGAAAAGCCATGCAGATTACAAGCTTAAACACAATGCAGCCGCACTTCCTTTCCTGTTTTTGGCTTCACTAGATAATGCTCAGATGATACTGGCTTGTTCTCTGAAATGAATTTTAGTGACATAAATGGCATAGCACAACTCAGCAGAAGACAGATGTTGTTCATAAACAGAAGACGGGATGTAGGAACTGCATATCTTACGCAGTAAACAACAGATTTTTTGCGCTCACCTCATTAACCATTCAACCAAGTGAAGTTGGTGCATATACAGCAACAAGCTACAATATTAAAATGGGTGATTAGCAGTGATTATATTGTCCTAATGCAATGTTTTGCTGGGAAACATTCAATTCTGGCATTTATGTGGATGTCAGTTTGATAAATACAATCCACTGAAACTTTGCTGCAAACCGAGCAACCTGCTGATGGCAGCAGCCTCCCTCAGCAGGAGAATGCACTGTGCCACACTGAAAACTGCTTAAGAACAACCCAGGGAATACTGCAAAAAGTATTTTTCTCTTGAGGCATTTTATATTGCAATGGAAGCTAAAGATCTGACATGAAAACTCAGTCAATACCCTTTGAACACTTGGCAAAGGTAGGGAGGGAGAACTCCCTCTTTACAGGAGGAGATTTTGGACATGCTCAGTGAAAGAATGTGGGAAAAAGAAAGAAGAAGCACAGAAAAGCGGACCAAAGGGAGAGCAAGAGTTCATGTCTCCAGCTCAATGTTCAACACAATCTTACAAACATTACGCCTAAGCTAAGCTGCCAATTAGAGCTACCTGTGTCAACGCACAAAACCAAAGCAGCCATGCCTCTAACCATGAGTCTTAACAAAATCCCAACACTTGAACCATGTGAATAATCTATTTTTTTTTTCAAATTCCCAAACTTTAAATCTGTTATAAAGATGGAAATTATTTATTAAATTGAATTGAATTGTGTATTTTATTGCTCAAGATTGACATTCTAACATTGAAGTCTGTGTGGACTGACCTGTCTTTGGAGACCAAAGTGGTCATTGGTGTAACGGTAGTTTTTGACACTTGAGCATTGTCTGTATTTGTCATCCTCAGAGGTTTCCACTGATATGCTGACAGTTGTAACAGTGCTGTATGCATAACTGAGAAATTCATAGAGAGGCACTGAAAATGAATTCTGTAACATATTAAAAGAATTATAGTTCCCTCAAAATGTAAGAAATGTAAGTGTAGAAGATGTAATTTGAAACCAAGACATGGATACCTGAGGACATGGATAATGGTATAGGACAATTGTGTTGTTTTTTTTTTAGAGATGTTTCCCATCATTACCAGTCTACACACACTGACTTCTAGCTCACCTCATCGCCTAACAATGCTGTGACACAATCAGAAATAAACTTTGTCATTCTCTGTCAAATGCATCATTATCTCAAATACAATAGGTCCAGCAAACAATGCTTGTCTTGTTTTAGTGTCTAACAATGCCTCTTCTTTTTCAATATGGAGCCTTCCAAAACTCCCCCTGCAGATTTGTTGTTTGAGGCCATGGTTGAGCAAGACAGCCCTGGACTGAATGTTTACATAAATGAGCCAATTTAGCTGCATTTCAGAGAACTGGACTGGCTGGCAGACTGGCTGGCTGCTTTAACCACACAGACGTGGATGGACGCTGACAGAAATTCACAATAAATCCCATAACAAAGTACAGAATCTAACAGTCCAGTGGGCCATGTTAGCAAATTACCAAGTGGCAAAGATGCAAAACAAGATATCTTTATTTACAACACAGGGGTCGTGGTATTCCCAGATATTTCACATCCAAACAAGGCAAATCAAGATGCTGAGAAACAGACAGACAGAATGATGAGCACTGTGAAAAACAGAAGCTATGCTAGGGTTGAGAAATTCTGATGTTTCTGGTTGTTAGTGTCACTGTCAGCTTGGCCTAGCATGAAAGAAGAGCAAGGGGGCAGTGCATCGGCGAGCCAAGCCAGGCTATGACAGACCAATGGCCAAGGTAGAGAAAAGGCAAGCAATATGACAGAAAGCAGGCATAAAGTGAAATGAGCACAAACACTCAGCACACACAAACGCACTGATTGTGCCAATCCGGTGCCAGTAAATTGCTCTGTGCTGGAGAGCTTAGGGAGGCATCAGAGAGTCTGGGCACCATCCTGCTCTGAGCTGCAGATCCCTAGCTGACTGAATGTGGATGCTTGGACCAGTCGGCTGGATCAGCTGCTAATACACAGCCCGGGACCAGGAAATTACTGAGTAAGCAGTGAGCCCGTGCAACTTGTTGCAACATGCAACCTCAACCACGGACACACACATGAAGTGGGACATGCTTGCAAAGAAGCATGGCATGCATGCAGACTATGTCATGATAACATAACACTGTATGTGAACACAAGGACTGAGCAATATGTCTGAAAACAGTTAATGCCACTTAACTGCTTTTCTTTTCCTCAGTGTCAGTTACCACACTGTAATATATGTAGAATAAAACTAACAGAACATCCATCTTCAGTCTTGTGAATTGTCCTCCACTACAAGATATAGTATGAGCAATGATATCCATGTGCAAAGCAAGAATTCACTATTCTGCACAATAAAACTGCACCAGTACGAGTTTTTCAGTGTCCTTACTAGGCATCACTCCAAGAATGTGAATATATAGATGATGAGAGCCAAAATAACCACAACGTCAAAATAAATCTTACTCATTACAGCTCAAAAGTAAGGGTGGGAATCACAGACATCTGTTTAGCTGTATAATTTGTGGTATCAGTGTATGTAAATTACAGTTATTTGGTGAATCTGTGAAGTTCACTGAACCAGTGCACAAATAATTATATCACAAGGGGAATCAAAATGATCAGTTTCCATATAGGCTATATTGGCAAAAGTATTCACTAACCAATACAAATCATCACATTCAGGTTTTAGCTGTGCAACAAGGCCAGTTGTGAAATTTCTTTGCTACTAAATATTCCACAGTCAACTGCTAGTGGTGTTATAACAAAGGGGAAGTGATTGGGAATGACAGCAATTCAGCCATGAAGTGGTAAGCCATGTAAAATCACAGAGTGGGGCCAGCAGATGCTGAGGTGCCAACTTTCTATAGAGTCAGTCGCTACAGACCTCCAAATTTCATGTGGCCTTCAGATTAGCTGAAGATCAGAGAGCTTCATGGAATGGGTTCCCAAGGCCGAGCAGCTGCATACAAGCCTTACACCACCAAGCACAATACAGAGCATCAGATGCAGTGGTGTAAAACACGGCTCCACTGGATTCTAGAACAATGGAGACGAGTTCTCTGAAGTGACCAGTCACACTTGGGTTTGCTGGTTGCCAGGACAACAGCACTTGTCGACTGCATTGTGCCAAGTGTAAAGTTTGTTGGAGGGGGATTTTTGCTGTGGGGTCGGACCCTTAATTCCAGTGAAAGAAACTCTTAATGCTTCAGTATACCAAGGCATTTTGGACAATTTCATGCTTGTGGGAACAGTTTCAGGATGGCCCCATCTTGTCCCAGCATGACTGCAACAGTGCAAAAAGCAAGGTCCAAAGACATGGATGAGTACGTTTTGGTGCAGGAGAACTTAACAGCCCTGCAAGAAGTCCTGACCTCAACCTGATAGAACACCTTTGGGATTAGGATGGAGATTGTGAGCCAGGCCTTTTCGTGTGTCTGACCTCAAAACTGTGCATGTGGAAGAATGCTCAAAATTCCCATAAACACTCCTAACCTTGGGTTGAGTTTGGAGTTGAAGCTGTTCATATTAAACATCATATTAAACCCTGGGGATTAAAAATGGCATTCAATTTAATTCAATTCAGTTCAATTAAATTTTATTTAAACAGCACCAAATCACAAGAACAGTCGCCTCAAGGTGCTTTATATTGTAAGGTAGACCCTACAATAATACATACAGAGAAAAACCCAACAATCATATAACCCCCAATGAGCAAGCACTTTGGTGAGAGTGGGAAGGAAAAACTCCCTTTTAACAGGAAGAAACCTCCGGCAGAACCAGGCTCAGGGAGCGGCAGGGCCATCTGCCAGGACCGGTTGGTATAAGAGAAGGAAAACAGGATAAAAGACATGCTATGGAATAGAGCCAGAGATTAATAACAATAATAATTAATAACAATAGCATGTCACTCAAATTCACGCATGTGAAGGCAGACACGTTTTAATTTGAAGAGAACTCCGAAATGTCAGCTTTTTACTCTTAGATCAGTTGAACACAGATAAGAGTGCACTCTCAAAAAGGTCCTTGTCTTACTCAGTGACTCAAAAAAAATAAAATCACTTTAGAGAAGACATTTAAAAAGCAACTTTTTAACAAATCTTAACAACAAATCTTATTTTTTCAAACTTTCACAGGAGCATTTCCCATCTCACTGCAGTGATTCTGAAGGATACTGCAGGCTGTAAAGATCATCAGTGTTTATTGTGATTTTTGGTACAACAGACTGAAAGGTTCGTCCCAGAGCAGCAGCTAAACCATGCATTTAAGCATTCATTCAATTTATTTTTACTTTTGGTCAAACTGAGCTTCTGTATCTCATAACATCTGTTGAGAAATGTTTGGGAACATTGTATTGTCACAGTTTACTCATGTCCACTCTCTAAAGTGCGTGGGCTGACTGTACCTGTCACTTTTTATCAGATCTGAACAACTGAGTTCCACTCAAGTAGAACAGTTAGTCCTCTGTAGTTGATGGCCCTCAATAAACACCGTTTGAAAACTTCTTATGGTACAATAACTTGCCTGAAAACAACCCGCTCTCCCACCAGGATACACTGGCCTACTTCTCAAAGTACTCACATCTGGCAGAGACATAAACCCCCTGTAAGGTTCTTTTGAGAAACCCTGGCATTATATTCAAAGCTCTTATTCCCTCGACCTTTTGTTGCAGTTCCTTCTTTGCTCCGACGCTTTCTGCTTCCATGTGTCCATGTGATATAGTTTATGTGCACATGCTTTTTGATTGTGCACTCTCTTTCCATGGTTTCCGGCCTCAAAGGAGCACATAGATCGATAGGATGTTTAACATACTCCCTCCGCCTTTTAAAGCCTGTGGCGAACAAGCCCTTCACCACCGACCCTTAACCTCACCCGCTAGCGCAGATCGAAGGCGCCCCTGTCACGTGATCGCCTTACACAACACTCACAGGAGGTCCTCTTCTCACCAGGCCGCCTCCCACTTCCTGCTCAGCTGCTGGTTACTGAGGTGAACCATCGCCATGGGCAACGGACCAAAAGAGAAGGAGGAGGACCGGGAGGAGGGAGGTGAGTCGGAGAGGAGATGTGAATAGATGTGAGAAGAGGGCATGAAATCGATGAGGCCATGCAACAGCTTTGCGGATCATGTGCCCACTCACCGAGATAGAGATGCAGACGGGAACACACACACACACACACACACACACACACACACACACACACACACACACACACACAGTAAAGTAGAGAGCGAGATGACCTGGCATTCACGATTGCCAACAATCCCGTCCATATTACAGGAACGAGTGAGAATGATACACACATTCCTCCCTCACAAGTTAAATGTTTCATCCATTTTTAGACTGCACAAATTAATCTTCTCCACCTCCACTGACATGAATATGAGTTTTAACTTTAACTCTCCTATAATTAAAGCAGAGCTTTAGCATTTCAAGCAGGAGATTTCAAGAGTTTCATTTTTCAAAGAGCCTATGTTGCAAAAGGTCTTGTGTTTCTTTTAAATGTCACTCTGCTAAAAACCGGGTTGCATTTAAGAAGCAGTAGGACTAGTGATATTTAACAGGGAGAGAAATCAGAGTGGCTGCAAGAACACACTGCTTGTCAACCTCGCAGCCGAGGATATATTTATAAAGATATGTCTATGGCAACAGCTAATACCTGACTGAATTAAATATGTCTCAGAGATAGAAAGTTGCTAAACAGGTCCGCGAGAAATAACTTAATTAAAAAGTTTCAACTTGGAACATTGAGTCAAGAATCATTCTGTACTCAAGATAAAATGAAAACATCAAGAGCCTTATTAAAAGATCCAGCCATTGTTCTGTTCTTTTTCTTGCTCAGTAATACAAAAGTACTGGCAGCCATTCTCAAATTGTTTGACACTTGTAGTTCAGTAGAAAATGTGCCTATTCGAGATATAGCATGTTACAGTGGACTAAAAGGTTGCGTACACTCAGTTGCCATTAACTCAACAGCAGCCAGCTACTATGGTGCAAAGGTCAGACCAATAAAAATAGAGCGATTACTTCCAGGTCAAAGTAATGGGTTGTTTGGGGATGTTTTTTTTTTTTTTTTTTTTAGAAAGGCAGTTACTCTTTAACTTTTTTGCACTTTATTTGTATTTGTGTGTCTCTTTTGTCCTTTCTCTCTTTGCTCTATTCTTTTTCCCCTCACTACCACCCCAAATCTGCCCTTCTTCTCTGAGGTTTCTTCCTGTTAAAGGGGAGTTTTTCCTTCCCGCTACCCAGATTTTTCAAGATGCTCCATCCATCCATCCATCCATCCATCCATTCATCCATTTTCTGGAGCTTATCCAGTTTCACGTTTTATGGGCAGCAGTTTAAGCACAGAATCCTAATTGCCTTGTAGCTCATTCAAGGGGCCATTGAGTTGGTTCCAAGTGAGTTGAAGTTGAAAGACATAATCTGTCCTGCGAGTCTTGTGTCTGTCCTGAACCGTCCTCCTCCAGTAGCCAATGCCAAAAACACCTTGGCTAGGAAGCGTCCAGTAGGGATGGGTATCGTTTAGGTTTTATCCGATACCAGTACCAAACCGGTACTTTTGAAACGGTGCCGGTGCTTAAACGGTGCTCGAACCGGTGCTTAAAGAATGGAGAACACAAAATTGGTCCAAAAACCTCTCATGTTCAGCTGTTTTTTTGTAAAAACATAACAATGTTAGCCTTTTCTGCAGCTATAGGGCATATATGGTATCACTCTTGGCTGGAAGCAGTGTTTAATCAGTGGGAAAAAAACACAAACTTTGTCCAAAAACCTCTTTGGTCATTTTAGCTTTTTTGGCCAGTGTGAAGGGAGTATCTGCCATCAAACAAGAAGACAGCTGCATGTAACTACGACAGTGTTTGCTAGCTCACCTTACATGCATTAATGTAATAACGTGGTTAGCCTACTCAACGTAAATTACACACGAACAACATTAAGCTACTCACGCAGAGAAGAACGGCTGCAGCTGCCATCATCATCCGTCATCATTTCTGCTACACTGGCAGGGCTAGGGGCCAGGACTCTACTCCTCAGGTTTTTGGGGGATGTTGCTAACTCCGCGTCCGATAACAGGCACCACACCCGCAGTAGATGTGCACGGTGTGAGGTCTCGCAGCAAGCTATCAAATACGGTGCATTTCTCAGGGTTTTTTTTTTTTTGCATCTTTTTGCACCATATTGCGTGATTTATCAATGCTTCCCATGACCAGAGTGTGAATATGTGTGTGAATGGGTGCATGACTGGTTGTGTAAAGCGCTTTGTGGTCCTTAGGGACTAGTAGTTTGTGGGGCGACCGTGGCTGTGGGGCGACCATGGCTCAGGGGGTTGGGAAGCGCGACTGTAACCGGAAGGTCGCCGGTTCGATCCCCGGCCTCTCTGTCCTGGTCGTTGTGTCCTTGGGCAAGACACTTTACCCTACCGCCTACTGGTGTTGGCCAGAGGGGCCGATGGCGCGATATGGCAGCCTCGCTTCTGTCAGTCTGCCCCAGGGCAGCTGTGGCTACAACTGTAGCTTGCCTCCACCAGTGTGTGAATGTGAGAGTGAATGAATAGTGGCATTGTAAAGTGCTTTGGGTGCCTTGAAAAGCGCTATATAAATCTAATCCATTATTATTAGTAAAAGCGCTATACAAATACAGGCCATTTACCATCTTTTGCTGTGAAGTACAGCCAGACTTTTGACCGCTTCGCCTTGGGCATTTTTAATCTGTAGCTCTGCTCTAAAAGAACGTACAGACCTGGGCCCAGGGCTGGACTGGGACAAAAAATCGGCCCGGGCATTTTGACTAGAGACCGGCCCACCAGGATAAAGATTGAAAACGTGACGCCATTCAGGGGTAAAACCGCAAAGGATTCTGGGAACTTGTGGCAAGAGGTACTAGCGATAAAAAGAAACCCAAAAAATGCCAAGAAGCTGTTGTATTATTAACTGCAATAGCTGGTCGCATGACAGCCATGGAAAGCCGACGGGTAAAGAGATCGTTTTTTTTTTTTATCGGATTACGTAGTTGAAGAGAAATTTTTTAAGCCATGTTTCCGAAGTAAGAGCCGACGGATGGCCTGGATATACCAAATATAATGTCCCAGAACACTCCAGCTCACATGTTAGTCTGCTCCAAGCATTCCCACAAAGATCAGAGTTTTGTAGTAGTTAATACGTCCTTTTTCTTAACATAATTGGTGATATAGGTTACAAGTCTGGCGCTGAACAGAAATTGTCGCGCTATGCTCCTTTATTTATTGTGCATAAATAGTAAATTGTCCTGACACAATATTGCGTTTCGCTTCTGTTATTATGGTACATTGACAAAAACATACTTTTATTCACAGGATAAAACTTGTTTTGTATCACTAATTGTCCAGTGCGATTACAGCATACAATATTATTGTCACTGCTACATTTCTGTAATGCTGCCAGAAATTATTTCCACTACTAATTAATTACCGTTGAGCTCAAAGGTCCTATTAATAAACGGTTAACGAATGTGTATTTATGACGACAATTTGTGAGACTGGTAAACTTACCTTTGTTCGTACGATGGTCTTTCGTTCTACACGGTGCATTTCAAGGTCCTGTACCCATCCGTCGGTAAACTGTACCTGGGCTTGTTGCAGTGACCTGAAGTTACTAAACTTCATGAGTGTATGCACTCACTCCAAGAACCGTATAATTATAAATATGAGCGTGGTGAAAGTTGGGCAGCACGCTAACGTCTTTTGTCCCTCTGTGTGCTCGTAAGGGTCTGACCCTTTCACTCCTTTGATTTTTCCTCGTATCTTTTCTTTGTCTTTTCGTCGAGTCTGTCTTTGTACGGACCGGCATTGTTCTCCTTTTGTTCTGTACATTCCTTTTTTGTGCGGCAAAGAAAAAACAAGAAGGTATTGGAACCGGAGAATGAACGTTTTGCGGTGCTGCAAACGCTTGCATTTGATGCGGTACTTGGATTGTTTTGCCACGAGTTCCCGGCATGCAATGCGCGAAAATCACGTGATTGCTAAACAGGGGGGAGGGTGCATCCGGCCTCCTCGGCTGTAATTGGTCCAGCCCAGAGTCGATCATGACCAATTGGCCAATCCAACACCTTTCATTATATATACCCTTCCTAAAAAAATAAAATAAAAAATCCATCGGCCCATAAAAACAAAAAATCGCCAGCGGCCCACCGGGCAAATGCCCGGTATGCCCGATGGCCAGTCCAGCTATGCCTGGGCCCGCCTACTATCCTTGGAAACATAAAATGATTGGCTAGAATCTAAAGTGTATCACATCTCAGGAAAAAAAAAAGCACCGAAATAAAGCACCGAAATGAGCGCTGCTTTTCGGTCTGGTTACTACCGTTTAAGTCAGAACCGGTGCCATTATGGCACCGGATACCGGTACCCATCCCTAGCGTCCAGGAGCCATCATCATCAGATACCCAAACAAACTCAACTGACTCCTTTCCATGTGGAGTAGCAGCAGCTCCACTTAAAGTCCCTCTCAAATGACTAAACTAGTCATTGTATCTCTGTGGGACAGCTCAGCCACCGTTTGAATTTGTGAAGCTAGGAATGTGGACTGAGGAATCAGCAGCTTTGTTTTCGTACGACAAAGCTGCTGATTCTCTCTATACTGCAAAAGATCGGTACAGCAAGACCAGTGTCTGCTCCTTGTATCCACACTGGAGCAATTCTCGTCCCAGTGTTAAGCGACAGAATTGAAATTAACACCTCCAACTCCAAGACCATGGTCTTCAAGTGAAAAAGGGACAAGTTACTACCCCAAGTGGATGAGTTTAAGTATTTTGGGGTCTTGTTCACAAGTGAAGAGAAAGTGACGTATGAGACTGACAGATGGTTTGACGCGGCTTCTGCAATGATGTTATGTGTTGAAGTAACAGGTGTGCAGAAAAGTGAGGCTGTCATTTTACATGCCAGTCTACATTACTGCCCTGCATAGTTTGGATTTTTTTTTCTTTTTAAACAGATTAAAACACCAGATTAGTTTAGTAATATGTCACATAATATTCCACATGCTCTGTTCCACAACTGAATGACAGACTTTTAATCTCATGTTTGATATGCTGATATGTTATAGGTGCAATATAAAAGGGCATTCATATGTGAGGTTTAAGCTGTACAATACTGCAGATGTTCAGGGATGCCAGAACTTCTAATTAGACATCTATAAGTGTGCAGATATAAAATCAAATAACTATGCCACAATTAAACCAATAATAACTAAGGAACTAGAAAATTCAGTATGCAAAAGTAAAATGTTACCTTTTACCACTGAAGTGTCATAATCTTCTGTCTAGGAGGTGATCATTGGATATATGTATGATCATAATACATAATTTTTACAAAGGTCATTACCATCCACTATGCTTCCGAAACAAGTGATTATAAAGGCTACATTTGGCATTTCTTGCTCGTGTTCACAGCTAAAGAGCAACGCAATGGAGTTAGTGTGAAGGCACAAGTGGAGGAGCACCAGCAAATCTGTTTATGTTTAAAGGCCAAAATCGAGAAAACGTAAACTTATACACAATCAAATATTGCTGTAACGACCCACCTCCGCACACCTCACTGGTGTGAGAGACAGACCATTGTGAAAGCCCTCTGCTCTGTGACCATCCTGCCAGCACAATAGCCACACCGTGTTTGGAGCACCTCAGCGGCCACTCGGCGGGGGTCAGCTCTCCAGCCGCGCAGTTTCAACTCAAGCCTCTGCTGTGCGGAGGGGAGACGAGCGCAACTGCACAAGAGCCTCCATTACGGCTCCAGCACAAGAGCCCTGCTCCATTATGGCTTTCACATAAGGGCCTTCATTCAGGCTCTTAGTCATTCTAATTAGTTGTGCTTTGCAGCTCAGCAGAGCCTCTGACTCGGTCTGTGCAGGGGCCCCGCGTAACAGCTCCCACGCGACTCCAGGCAGCCCCGATTCCAGAAGAGCGCTCAATGAGGATTGCGATTTTTTATTTTTTTATTTTTGTAATTGTGAAGCTTCAGTGAGCTCTTAGGCAGAGATTTAATGGCGTCTAATGGAATCTCATCACAGAACAAGAGAGGAAAGAGGACAAAGAGAGGGAACACTGACTAATGTCTCTGCATACTTTTGCTTTGCAGTTCACCCTTAATTCTGTAAATGCATTGTCTTTTTGTGAACGGCCCTTTATATACAATATTTTCACACATATATTTTTTATGTGCATGTGTTTATTTACCCTAACTACGCTGCAATTAATATGGGAATAGAGGGCTTGCAATAATCACCAACTGGCAGTAATGACTTACCCACGTCCCAATTTACTCACTATCATGAAAAATAATCTGTATGCATTCCTTTTTATTCTCTCTTCAGCTTTTATTGCCTCTGGTTTTTGACTTTTATCTTCCTCGTTCCACTCTTTCTTTTGTCATTTCCACCTAAAGCAACAAATAACAGCATCCCTAACTCGTTCACTCTAAAATCCCTTTATCCCCTTTGCAGTCGTCTCATATTTTGCTTTGCTCTTGACCACGCAAAACTGTCTCCCTCCTTTTTGTCTCCCAGCTGGTTCAGGTTAAAGCCTCCCACTCACATCTTAAAATTTGCCTCTGCAGCACAGTTAAAAATGACAAGTTATTGCCGTGTCAGCGGTCATGGTTAAATGCCATTCTGCTTTTCTTTAGAGCAAATGCACACACAGGAGACCACGGATCCAGACAGTTGTTGCTCACCAGATAGATCTCTAAGTGACCTGTCTTAGGAAGAGGCTTCGGCACAGAAAGCAACATCATCATCTGCAGGTACAGAGAGAGAGAGTACATAAGCTATGTATAGCAACGGGTAGTCACCTGCTATATAAGCCTTTTAGATAAGGTTACAAATAAAATGTAGGCAATGCAAAGCTTCAATAAATTCAGTCTGCTGCAAGGAAAATGTCTCTGTCAGTAGTTGGAATGAAAGGCTATGAAAGAAATCTTCATTCTATTGAATTTGAAAGTATTCGTACATGAATGACATGTCATATCGATTCTGAGGATGAAGAGGTCGCTCACATACTTCAGTTGTTGTATGCATAGAAAACACATTTTAATAAATTTAACCAAAAACTAGACCAAGTTTCTTCCTGTTTTGTCTGTGTTTTCACACTGTGGGACAGATTTACTAATGATTTGAACCAACACAAACCCCCCCTGAATGCTACAATCACACTACAGATAACAGTGGTTGGAGACCACAACACTATCAGAATTATTGCCATCATGTGCGTTGAATTTTTGATCCTGTGGCCTTTGAAGTGGTTGGACCAGGTTTGCGACCGTCAGTTGCCATCTGCAAAGCAACTTTTGTGTCTCAAGACAATCAGTCAATTTCCTATGACTTGGCTGTCGGTATATGATTGAATGAGGTCAAGCTGGCAATTACACGGACTGTTTTTCATGATCTCGTGATCGGCTGTGATAAATCAGTGAAAATTGAAGCTCTGTTGATGTCTACACACATAGAAATTCATATTAAACAAAAATTCACATTTACTGCTTTACTTTCAGAGCTGGAACCTCAAAGATCTGAAATGAAAGAGCAGAAATACTTCCTTAAATAGTGATGTACCTCTGTGATGTAACTGTAAAATGACATAGGCACTCAAAAAACTTGCATTTTTATACGAATTCTTTCCAGTATTGATAAAAACACGTGTCACAGACTGGTTGCACACTGGTTGCATACCATGATTGCTTGCAATATACTTTTCTGCCTGCATTAATAAATTTGATGGCGATTATTTACAAAGCTTCGCCAGTGTGCTGCAGACTCAACCTCTGGACAACCACTTGGTTGCAGGTCTTGCAATGCAACCTCGAATTTTTCCAACTGAGAAAGTTGGCTTGCTACTTTTACTCTAGTAAGATTGAGTCATTAGGCAACTGGCTTATCTGATCTGTTACATACCACACTGTGTTATATTAATGTTTGAATCTTATGGTTGGTAAAACTGACTGGAGAACCTATACCTTCTCATGGTACACCTACATTCACACGTGTGTTACAGTTACAGTATCTTCACTAATATATGGATTGGTCTTAGCAAAAAAAATACATTGTGTTCTTCTATACATCCTACAAATTAACTCTTATACAGGTCTATGTGGGGGGAAATTTTTTAATTAAGAAATGGAATGAATCCGATTTATCTAGAGAACAGCCGGCCCAAACACCAAGACTGCACACAGTCTCCAGCCATCCTTAACAGAAGAATTTGTCTTTATATCAAAAACATATTTATTCTCCTTCAGCCGCCTCTCGTCGAGCTTAATTGCTGGGCTATTTCCAAAGAGAAACACACGAAAAACTTACAGTTACGCTTCATCTTTTTTGTTAGCTCATTCCTTGCTTTCTCATCAGGCCTGCTCATCTCTGACCCCGCTACAGTAATTTGCGCTGCTCTCAGTGGATTGCTTTTGTCATTACTAAAATGAAATACTGTGTTTTTGCTTAAAAATGTGTGTCATGCAAGTAGATCAGTCCCAGAACTTGCCACTCCCATTGGTGCATTTGTCCCACTTCATCAATTCACATTTTACTTTGAAAAAAAGCTGAACTATTTCATGAGTCAAAATGTTCGAATTAAAAATCCAGTGAAAGTACTCCACATCCTTACATGACAGCTTAAAATACAACAGTAACTGACACATTTTTTTCATTGTCACACTAAATTAATTCTGCCTCAATTTCCTGTCGTTCTCTTGAAGACTTTGAATACTTACCCAAAAAAACACAGTTCTTACTGTCATTATTCCAGGAAACAGTCTGTCAGCTTCAGCTTCAGTGTCTGTACCCAACTGGTTACATCCTGTACTTGCCTGTACAGCTCCAGACAAATCTAATCATAGAACTGTAAAAGCAATGGTACTTATGTGGAGGTAGGACCAACAAGGAGATTAACATGAATGTGAAAGGAATGTATTACAATGATGTCACGAATGGCTGTGGAGGTGGATGGAAGAGGGACCATAAATAACTTTCCATCATCTGTAATGTCTAATGGAATGGCAGAGCACTCATGGTCTTGACTTCTATTTTCTGAAAAACAAGCTGATCAAATATGTGATTACGTTTCTTTATCATAGTCTGACCATAATCTAGACGATGTTACATGGATATCGATTCCCTTACAACCAAATACCAGTGGTTACAGGATATCTGTGCTTAAGGAGCAAAACCAGATCATGATCTGCTAAGCTCTCGTGTCCATGTTTCTCTCAGTTTGTCTAAATTTTGCATGGCTCCAAAGGTTACTGGAGCTCGGGCTAGCAACTGTTAATACAAAAGACACAAAATCAATGTCATCAGTAGAAAACACAACAATACTGTTGCGGCAACTTAGTGTGCTTTAACATGTTAGTTTACTCAGACCCTTCTTTCTGCAAACTTTAGGATCACGCAAACAGCGAAAAAAAGGGCAGTGCCCGATTCACACTTTTGAAGGAAGATATCCTGGATCTGCAACAAAATTTAATGAATTTCATCCTTTGACCCCGCTACATTTCTCCACTAACATCAATTAACATCAACTAGGTCAGTACTTCTCAAACTTTTGGTAGCTGAGAGCCAAATTCTTGAGCCAGCATATGGTTGGGGGCTTCACAGGAAATATGCAGTTTCTATGTTTCTAAAGTTTAAAGTTAGTTCTAAAGTTAACATTCAGTAAATGTTAGATTATGTTGGAAATTTTGACTTTTCTTCTGCTTATTTTTCTTCCCTGACACAAGCTGTATTTGTGCTTCATCGCAGGATGATACAAACTTTGGATGAATTTACTTGTCACGTTTATGAGATCATTAACATGTTGCTGTTACTGTTCAACCTGAGCAATATTTAGGCTTTAACTTTAACCTTCAGAAATACAGCTCAGTGTTGCTGTACCTTTACAGTTTTTGCAAGAATCTGTTGCAATACATATCATGTTGCAGGGGTTATGATTTAGTACATTGCATACATTGCACATTTTTAAATAAGTTGCCAAAGTTAAATGCTTTGTTTACTTTTCATTTCATTCAATTTTTAACCATTCCCACTTACCCATGTAGCCATCCACACCATCTGTACAGTGGAAGTAGGACCGATGAACTCTCACATGACCAATAGGTTTGGCAGCATTTTGAGATAACATTGATTGCATAAATGCATTGCCAGAATAATCTGCTATGTCAATGATAAACAGGAGCAACAAGCATCCTGCAATAAAATAAGGATGACAATGCTAGCACTGGTAATATTAGCCACCTTTATAATTTTTTTTTTTTTCACTTGCAATACAACCAGAAACAGGTGAATAATAATATATAATGATATATTTTTAGCACGTCAATAATTTGTGCATTGTTATTTGAGACGTTACTTACTTTTAGAGCAGTCATTATTGAGGTTTTTTAGAATAGAATAGAATAGAATAGAATAGAATAGAATAGAATTCAACTTTATTGTCATTGCACATGCACAGGTACAGGGCAACGAAATGCAGTTTGCATCCATCCAGAAGTGCTTTAGTGATATAGGTATATTACAATATATATTAGCAATAGTATAGATATGTAAGTATATTACAGAAATGGGTCTATTATGGTATGTTATAATGTACACGGTATGAAGTATGTTGTGAATATTCTATAACTAAGTATGTACAGGCTGTAGTGAGTACAAGCTATGAACAGGATATAAATATGAAAAACTCTACAGAATATGAAATAAATAACTTTACAGAAATCTGAGATATACAGCTATACAGAAATGGGAACTATGCAAGTTGTAAACAGTTGTAGGATTAAAGATTATTGAATGTACAGAATGATTATTTACACAGAGCTATACAGTAGTGCAGTTAAGATAAGTGAGGGTGTAGATAGTTTCTACAGAGGCTATATAAAGTGCTAGTGGTTGTGAGTGGTGGTTCACTCCATGTTATTATTGTGTGTTTGAGGGTACAGTTGTCCATTGTGTGTGTGTATGTTCAGTCCATGAGTTTAACGTGGGTCAGATGTCAGGAGGCAGAGTTCAGGAGTCTGACAGCTGTGGGGAAGAAGCTGTTCCGGTACCTGGTGGTCTTAGTCCGGAGGCTCCTGTGGCGCCTCCCAGAGGGCAGGAGGGTGAAGAGTCCATGTGATGGGTGACTGGGGTCTTTGATGATTTTCCCAGCCCTTTTCAGACACCGCTTCCTGTAGATGTCTTTTATGGCAGGAAGTGGTGCTCCGGCGATGCGCTGGGCAGTTTTCACGACCCTCTGCAACGCCTTCCGGTCCGAGGCAGAGCAGTTCCCGTACCAGACTGTTATACAGTTGGTCAGGATGCTCTCGATGGTGCAACGATAGAAGTTCACCAGGATGTCTGAGGACAGGTGGTTCTTCCTCAGAGTCCTCAAGAAGAAGAGGCGCTGGTGAGCCTTCTTGACCAGCTTGGAGCAGTTGGTCGTCCAGGTGAGATCCTCGGAGATGTGGACTCCCAGGAACTTGAAGCTGCTCACACGCTCACACGCTCCACAGCCGTCCCCTTAAATCAATAATATCCCTAATTAGAATTTTTCAATAAAGCTAATATATATATATATATATATATATATATATATATATATATATATATATATATATATATAAATTTTCTAGACCTGAACACAAACTTTACTGAAGACATCTGCCACACATTCTTGCTAACACATACAAGCTATGAATCCACAGAAGTACCAGAGGCTGTAGTTAATTATCATTTTACATTTGTTTACAGCAATATTTTTTTAATTAATCTGTCAACTTTATATAAACTCACTAATTGCTTGAAACTACATTTAGTAATAATCAGATCTAATACTGTTCTAATTTGATTTTTGCTTTAAAAAAATGATAAATGATAATGATCCATTTCTTTAGTAATAAACAAAAAACAAAGTATCACTAAAGAACTGAGAGGATCATTAGGAGGTTGCACTTTTTATTATAGCTCGGTAGAAATGTGGTGATAACTGGTTGGAATCACAGACCCAGACAGCATGATATTATCTTAATATTTCACCCACGTTACAATACTGTTGTGATTTTTAACATTTTCCTCTAAACTGAGTATTGGAATAACAAAAACTGCAATTTATTTATTTATTTATTTTGTCTCAAAATGAGACGGTCATGCAAACAACGCTGTCACCAAAAATGTTGCTGTGAGACAGAATCAGTCGGCTATCAGCCTGACATCAGTCTGTGAATGAATGAGATCAGGTTGGCAGTAAGTTGGCAGTTATGCACTCTGTGTCCTGTATTGGATAGTTATTATTAACTTGTTCGGCTGGTGTTATGGTGCAGGGCTCATCTCTTGTTAGTAGAGTAGTATTTTCTTTTTTTTATTATTTATTTATTTTCATTCATTAAATAAAATATCCATATTTGGTGTCTCTGTATATATGCAGAATTTCATCACACAAAACATTGCAAAACTGTGCCTCATCCCTAGGAAATAGCAATGTAATATAAGTAATAACCAAATTATACTTTCTATCAACAGTTTTAACAGCTGAGTTATACTGCATTGAAATGTATGTAACTGGGTAACAAGAGAGCAGAAACTGGGGGATAATAATGTGGAAACAAAACCAGTTAGCAAGAGTATTAGCTGTTACGACACTAGCAGGGCCTGCTGTAGTAATAATCCAAAACACTGAAGATATTTACACTGTTACCTTCAAACAACGAAGTGGGGACATAATGTAAGGTTAATTACATATAAGGTAATACTTTCCTAATATGAATGAACCAATATTAGCTTATTATGATGAGGTTACTACCATTTTAAAGTTAGCATATAAAAATTCAAATTCACACATTTTACTTAATAAGTTATCATCTTGTCATCAGTACTTTACTCTTTACTATACTTCTACTAGTTGGTTTTCCATCCGTTTGCTAACACTTTATTACCTCCAGTTTGTTATTATTACATTATTGCCCAATTACATACGTTTGGTGTAGTCTAACTCGCCTATAGTCAGTGACTATTCTTGGATACGATGACTGATTATTTGATAATTAGGTAGTAATAGTGTGCTATTTCCATATTATTTCTGTCTTGTTTCCACCTAGTTGCCACATTATTACTGAGCTGTTATAAAAATACATATAAAACATTTAAACCTTTATTTGTTTATGGAGTCTCATCAGATTAAAATCACTGATTCAAAAGGCCATGCATAATATTACACAGGGTAACCCACAGGTGGCTAATACCACCAACCTGATTATTAGAAGATGAGAGAGCCGGCAGCATCGTACAGCTGCTATCCTCAGCACCTAAGTGCTCCACAAACTTAGGGCTAAAACCTGAACTGAACTCTATAACTGAAACGCATGCTTTAATATTTGTTTATTTATCACAAGTCATATTGTCAGCAGACTATTGAACAATGTTATCGCACATCACAGATTTTCCTCATATCCTGCAGGCCTTGTAAAAATGTAATTATTTTCCACGCAACCATATGGAAAACACCATTAGTGTAATATTAGTGACTGTAAAACATGTGCAACAGTGTTTTACATTGGAGTATTTTCTACAAAGAGACGCACACGCAAGAAAATCTAAATGAGGTGTGCATTTTCTGCCATGCGTGGAAGGATGCAGCTTGTGACAGACAGGAAAAAGTGAGGAGTTGAATATCTTGAGAGAAAGAAGACATTGGGCGAGATCAAAGGTTGACACTCTGACAGCTGTCTTTGATTCACCTGTAAGCCCTTATGAGCATGCACTCAGCAATGCATGCATTCAACATGCAACTCGCAACTGGGGTGACAGCACCGAGCACTGAATTTACAATAAGATTTCTTGTTATTCCCTCGCTTAGACAAGAGATATTTGGAGCATTTATTAAATTATTAATCTATTTATTTATTAATTTCGTCAGTCAGTCAGATTTTTTTTTCATGGCCGAGAAGCTCAGCGTAATTTCATTGAGCTACCAGATGGTTGAGGGTTTAATTAACAACTTCAAAAGCAATAACTGGAGAGCCGGCCAAATACACAGCCACACGCACACACATGCACACATTATTAGCTGCCTATATGCAAAAGTCTTGCACAACCACAAATGCATATCACCCACAGCCGCTTATTAATTCATACAGCATGAAATTCAAAAAGAAAAGTGGCCATTGTACTCCCAGTGTGTTTATGTACAGTATCTTTCTCCTTGTTATGAAGGCTGCTCCCCGAGCTCCCCAGACTGTCTGTGAAGGCGATAGTTGGAGTTGAGGGGAGGTGCTGTGGATAGGCTTGAGGCTCCTAGACTGTAAGTCACACCCCGCTGATTGGATCTTACTGTCCTCTCGGGGACAATAAAAACACCCTGTCTTCTCTTCATCTCTCCCCCCTCTCTCTGGCATTACTGGCAAGCACAGCCATTATTCCACTATAATGACATTATTTTGATTGGCGAAGCAACAGCGGGGCTCCATCTGCTCGCATTAGGCATGGTAACCAGACAGCGCTGGGATATATTAATATGAGTGGCACAGGGCAAGGAGCCTTTAACCCGGCCTGGGGGTCAGACAGCCTCTGCAGGTTCTGGCTCTTTTCTTCAGACACAACACAGACAGTCCACAGATAGCTGCGGTATGTTGTCATTGTTCCACAAAAACGCTTGTTCACTACTGTTATTGGCCAGAAATATTTAAATTCAAAATCCCACAACTGTCACTCTAGATTTCTCAACATAGCAATTTATTAGTGGGGCATTAGTGGGTATTTTATTTTATTCTATTCTACTGTGTACAGTTGTGTACAGTATCTTATTCTGATCTTATTTCAGTGTTTTTCAAATTTTTCTATGTAACATTGCACTGTCCACTTTCTGCTTTAACAAAACAAATTTCCCACGTGTGGGACTAATAAATGTTATCTTATCTTATCTTAATTGTAAGATGGCAAAACTACCATGGTTTGATCCTACCTTAAAAAGTAAAGCTCTAATCAGCGTCTTTTCAAAGATAAGTCAATTTTCTATTGCACTTACACTTTTACCTGCACTTCATTACTTTGCTCTGCTGTGTGTGTGTGAAGTGGAGAGCAGAGGAGAAAAACTACAGGGACCGTAAACGATAGCTGAAACGAAACAAGTACACAAGGGATGGACATGGTCAGCAACAGCACTCAGGCAGGCTATAGGGTTTAAATGATGCTCAGCTGATAGTAAGGGGCCCGGAGTGTGCCAGGAAAATATCTCCAATCCCATAGGATGGATCCATGATTTCTCGTTCTTTATGCCAAATTCTGACTCTACTATTTGAATGTCAAAGCATAAATTGAGACTAGGCAATGTTTTTCTAGTCTTCTGTTGTCCAATCAAAGCTTACGTTTTGTGTTTTTGCTGTTCTTAACTGACCCAAATGTCTCCCGATGTTGTCATTTTTGGTAGTCCCTGGTCTACCAGGTTTGACATGTTGTCTGTTCAGAGATGCTCTTCTGCATACCTTGGTTTGTCACACTATTTGTGTTAGTGTTCCCTTCCTATCAGCTCGAAGCAGACTGGCAATTGTCCTCTGATCTCATCAAGGCCTTTTTGTGCATACAGCTACCACTCACTTGATAATTTCTCTTTTTTTGGAGAAAAATCTGAAGATCCTGTAGATCATCAGTTTCTGAAATATTCAGACCAGCCTGTCTAGCAACAACAACTATGCAACTTAAATCACCTTTCTTTCTCATTCTGATGCTCAATTTGAAATTCAGTGGATTGCCGTGACCATGCCTACATACACTATACAATACACGGTTTACTGTTTTATTGTATAGTGGTTTACTGTTGCATTGTGATTGGCTCACACCTGGTGGCCAACTTTCTGTTTTTGAGTAGAAAACACTCAAGTGTGAGTGTTGCAGTTAAACTTGCAGAGAAGGTACGTCGCCTCTTTAGTTTGTAAAAAAAAAAAACCCTGCACAAAAGCGCCTTTTTGGTTGAATTTTTTTCTTTTTGAGGTTACTGTATATCTGATAGCTACACAGACAGTGGTATGAACCTACTTTTTACACTGAAAGATGCTAACGTATGAATTGTGACTGAATTTTCCAACATACTCCTCGGGTTTTGCAGTACTCATTGGGTGCACGTTTTTTTTACTTGAAACCACACCTAATCATTATGTGGATTGTGTTGTGCTGTGTACAACTTCCCTTACTGATGTCTGCATTAGTACAAGAAGAGTGCATTAATGATAATGTTGGCAGAAAAGGCTGAACTATCTTATCAACTTGCCAAAACCAAGGGACATCTAAAAAGTTTATTGGCAACAGCCTCCAATCAGCATTTGTTACCAATGCTAGATCAAGTCAATGGGGAATTGAGACAGTTGGCTCATTTAAATTTTCCCAAAAAAGTTCTATTTCTGTTTTTTTCACTCTTACTGCAGGTCAGTAAACCAAATGGCTTGAATGTGTTTGATTTCCAAAAGAAAACAGTTTAGGTCCCTTCTGACTCTAGTCCGATGCCAACAAAGTATCTTCATGTGCCAGTCAATTTTTTTTTAAATAAAACACATAAAAAAAGAGGGAAAAATCTTTTTAGATGTTATGAAAGAGTCCCTGATTAATAACAAATATGGTAGCTTATGAAATTCTGATCTTGCCCTTTGGATTACAGAGTATGTGTATTTGTGTGTGCGTTCATACAGCCACTGTGCGTAAATTGTGTGGATAGAATACATATTTCCTCACTGTCATCCATTTTTTGCAGGGTAAACAGGACAATGAGGATCTTCAGAAGGCCTCCAGATCAATGTCCTTCCTGTTGGAAATGTCAGTCTAGTCTGTTCATTAATCTTTTGCCACCAAACAAAAAAAAGAGCTTTGTTAGATATTGGACCATCCGCCATCGCTTTGATGAATAATCCCTTCACTCACAACAAAGGGAAATAGCTTACCGTACAATTTTGCCACCTAAATCAGATCCCCTTGCATCTACCTTTACTTAAACATTAATAGGTATGTGGAACAAGTCATGCAAGAGGTTACCAGGGTTTATTTGTGTGGTGGCCATATAGAAGGTCCACGGATTTTCACAGCATCTGAAATTTGTCACATAAATCACTTTAAATTAGTTCCCTTGTCACCACAGTAGTATTCTCTAACTCCTTTTTCTTGCAGTTTAGCAATCAAATACTTTTTCTATTTGTCTGCAGGGAATCATATGGTAATCTTAATTAAAACCTAAACATAGCTGGTTAAAAAGAAAAGCAAAAGCGTTAGCAACAGAAACTTTGACTAAGGTTGCTTCTGTGTCCCACATACGCAAAATGCCAGGGGATCTTAACCTTTCCTTAAGGTTATCTCTCTGTATATATTGCTGTCAATTGTTTCTTATTTATTTTCTGATATGCTATATGCTTAGACACAGACTGCGCAGAAGAAGGTTCTCCAGCAGATCTTTATAAGCTCTTTATGAGGTCAGCCGTACGGTTGCTGTGAAAAGGAGCCCATCTACCTTCCGTGAGGCTCTGCTGAATGTCACATGTGCCAATGTTAAAGAAAGCAATTAGCCACTGTTGGCATGTCCGGGTGTGTGGATGAGTAATGGCTGGTGGGGCGGGAGTGTCTAGCTCTGATAAATTCTACTGTTCCCGTGCCTTATTAGTACAATGCCTAACTGGAAAGTGGGGGCTGGGAGCTAAGGTGATAGACCATAGGGGGTGTCAAAGATAAACCCAGACTGACAGCAGAGCGTGGTGGCTAAATGCTAATGCACCGAGTGACATTTCCGATGCTGGCCTGGGTTAGCTTAGATGCTGCTGGTGTGCTGACAGAACATCCCCCAGAAACGGGGGGGGGGAAACCCAAAATACCAGTGCACCGACTCTTTCTTCCTCATTCCATCTTCACTCTTCAAAATGAAAAGATGAGGAGGAGGCTTGTGATGTTGCCACAAGACTTTTATCACAAGTTAGCAGGCTAAGCTAATAGCAGATGCTTCAGTTACTGATAAAGAGAGTGACAGATAAAGATGGCACCATAATGAGACAAAAGGGAGACAAAAGCAGAGAGGAGGAGAAGACAACTCTGATATTTAGCCAAAGAAAAGCCCGTGCTTTGCTTCCCCATCAGCCACTGGGGAGTTTAGCCTGAGTTCAATTCTTTGTCCAGTAAATCCCCAAGCGCTGCTTTCGTTGATAAACCCTCTGCTTCCTCTCCCTCGCCCTCTGTGAGGATGATCTCTATCTCTACCCTCAATTTCCAGGAGTTGCCAGACCATTACAGAGAGGGAAAAAAACTTATGTGACTTTTTTGACTGGTGGTTGGAAGTCAAACACCTGTCGAGGCAGGGTAAAGTCTCATCTTTCTGGGTGGTCGGATGTGATGGAGTGTCAAAGCTGTGTCTAATTGGAGGTATTTTTAACACTGAGCGGTGTGTCAACTAAAGAAATCTCCAGAGTTATGAACGCCACCTTTAATAGAGTCTAATTAGTGGAAGGGTGTGCTAACAGGAAGTCAGTGAGCAGAACAAACACTTGTGTATGTGTGCGCTCCTTATCTAACTGTTCACTGAACACTTCCTATACCTAATGCATTGTGACAGAAGAAATGTGTGTGCATGCATGCATGTCTGCAAGAACAAGCATCACAGAACAGAATTTTCCCAAAGGCTTCTGAGCCAAAGAAGATATAGTATAATATATATTACAAGAAATTTCCTCTTAACTAGAAAACAAATGTTTCAGCCTTTTTGAAAATACTTTAAACAAATGGATAATCCAAAATACACACAAAGAAATCTCTTTGCAGTCGAAACACTGAGAGAAGACTCGTATTTGCATGTTCATAGATATTTCATAGCAGATCTACTTCTAGATCAGCTCTAACTGAACTACTGTGCTCAACAATACATGCTTTAGAGTCATGTCAGATCTTTGCAGGTACTTCTGTGGATACTTATAATGTGCTAGACTGATGAATTTGTCCAAAAGTTGGGGAAAACAGCAAACAAAACAAAGAGCTTTGGTGGATATTGGACCATGGGCTAATGCATTGATGAATAATCCCTTCACTCATAAAAAAAGGAAATAGCTTACTGTACAATTTGCCACCAAAATCAGATCCCCTTGTGTCTGCCTTTACTTACACTTTAATGGGTATATAGAAAAAGCCATGCAAGTGGTTTCAAACGCCTAATTACCGGTATGTGGTGGCCATAATGGCAGGCCACAGTTTTTTATAATATTTGCAATTTGCCACATAAATCACTTTAATTTTGCTAACTGGTCATTTCCGTAGGATCCTGTAGCTCATTTTTGTTGCATTTTTGTTGTCATATAAAAGAAACAAATGCTCGCTAAGCTTATCTACAGGGAAATGAGGGATTTGGGACAGGATTTTTGCTAAGTCTGTTGCTATAACACAGACAATTGTTAAAATCCCCCCAGACATAATGTCAGAATACAGATTAAACACTCTTCTTGAAATTATTTGTTTTTAACATGAATTTACCACATTGAAAATTCGTAACAATATATAAAATCTTACCTATTACTTTTCTTCATTTGAAAAAAAAGAGCCTCAATGTAAATTCCAAAAACTATGAACATATACACTTTGTCTCCTACTTGAGTAAAAATATCACCCTCAACTTATATAAACTCAAGCCCTTCAGTTTCCACATTACTCTACTTTATGTTGCATAATGGACAGTAATTCACTTCAAAAGTAGTTTTGGTGTCACCAAGTCATCTTTTATACATAAGTATTGAAGATCAACAGAGAGATGTCAAACTCATAAGTAAAATTACAACAAGCTACATATTTCAAGTTTTTGAGGGTCTTCAAGTGATCCTTTTTTTATTATTATTGGAAAATAGTTGTTGGGGTAAAAATACTTTTTACTGTAGGCATGTAGTAAAAGTGTATTTCCAAGTTCATTCTTTACCTTAATGATCTTTTAATATGTGAGCTTCTTCATGCTAACATGCCTTGGCTTGGCAATAACCACCAGATCTCCACATGGCTAACTAAAATAAACAATATGTGCATAGAGGTTAAGTCTATATTAAGTCTATATTACTAGAACTACTACAGTTTTCATTCTAAGAAACTGAAAGTTGCATTTCTAACCAGTGCTGGGCAACCAGTCAAACCAAACACTCAGTGTTACAAAATAATAACTAAGTCTCGTACATTTTGGCATTACCATTTTTTCTGTTAAAAGGTTGGTGAGCATTTCATAAAAAGTGGTGGATGTTTAAAAAGCCAGAACCCTGCATCTGTCCCTATAAGTTCACATGATCTGGTTAATATTAAAATATAACAGGTGTAGTGCACCCATTTCCTTTGTGTATACATTCTATTTAAAAAAGCCATAGTTCACATATTTTCAACTCAGAAAGATTTGTGATGGTGCTTCAGTAAGATACTTAGTAAGGTATTATGTACAGGTTGACTGCATCTTGCGAACATCAGCACCACTCAATGCACTGGGGAGGAAAAATCAAACAGTATCGGACTCCAGACTGTCAGTCCAGTGAACCACCAGTGCACCTGACACCAGCGGCCTCTCCTCCACAGTCCTCAATTATAAACTACTCTACAAACTCTATGGCAAACAAGTGGGTTTTCCCATTTCCATGCAGCTAGCTAGCAATGAAAAACCACTTTCTACTAAAGAGACAGAAAGTGAATGTGGACAGCATATTCTAGTTGTTTTTTTAAGATAAACCTATTTGCTTTAGCTAGGGGAAATACAAAAATTACTCTATTAGGCTGCTTTTTAGTTTTAGCTTTGTTTTTATTTCTTAGTTATCAGTTCTGTCACTAGCTAGCTAACATAAACTAGCATAAGTCTATTAGCAGTGTGTGTGAACTTTATTCACAGTATAGTCATATATACACACACACACACACACACACACACACACACACACACACACACACACACACACAGCTTACAGTATTGTTTTTGGGTAAACCAGTAAGGCCTGATCTACATCAGTGGCCAAGATTTTCCACTTCTTTGTATTGCTGTGTGATGCTAAAAGTTTTGGTATTGCTGATACCAATACTGACACCAATAAAGGCAGCTTATGTAGAGGAAGCAGTGCGTCTTGAGTTATGAGATCAATTGTCATCAATTTGAACACTTTTTTATGACCACCAAATCACTGTGATGTTGTCTTCTATATTAGTTAACACAACAAAAGACACCTTTCAGCTTTTTATGTATGTTGCCTAAGTATTGATCTGAAACCAATACCAGCGTTGGCATCGATACTATCGATTTTTAAGATCGATCGCCCCACTCTACTTCTTTTTGATATTTTTTCGCATCCATTCGAATAGTTTCGATAGTATCCATCCAGGACATTCCTGGGATTTGTGAGTCCTTATATAGATGCTATGATTATTATCCCATATATTGAGCGGATGATTGTTATTCTCTGATAAATTCAGACCAAAATCCAGACAGAAATGTATCGAAGGAATCAATTGTATTGAACAGGCTGATTATGGGGAGTACTGACCCAAAGTATAGTTACATGTCAGGTTATACTGTAGGGTTTCAGACGGGTTTGCAGTTATGATGTAGCTATAGCATCAATTTCCCACTAAAGAATAAATACCCAGCAGGAGCTGAAGCCAGCTTCAGCACTCTTCTTGAAGCTTTTTTTCTTTTTCTGGTGAAACTGCTGCCACCATCTAAAAATCTGTGAGTGATTTGTCCTAGTCACCTTTTATTTTTCCTGTTTTTTCTTTAGCGTCCTTCATTGGTTTGCTCTCCAAACACTTCAGCTATGCATTATGTTCATTTCTCTTTTACCTCTTTCTCAGTGTACTATTTTAATAACATTGAGCTAACTATGGTGTTGGTCTTCAGACTTCAAGACTGTACCTGCTGACCCAAAAGCCAGGTGCCAGACACATCCCCAAGGTACCCCAATTGGACCAAACCATGTTTGGCCATGTGCAGGACACCTATGTAGTTTTAAGCAGGTGATATTATTGTTGTGGCTGACTGGTGTGTGTGCACACAGAAACACACACACAGCTTACAGTATTGTTTTTGGAATTAGAGGAAGACAGATTCAAGAGAGATTAGTCTTCTCAGGCGACATAATCAGATTTAGTTTTTGGCCCCGAGCATCCTCTGGAGCAGTGCTGATCTGATCCCATCACTGAGCAAATAGCAACAGCAAAAACTCAGATTTAACCCTACCCTCCTCTCGCCTTCCTTCCAATCTTCCATCTTTACAGTCTGCTTCTTTACCTTTTAACTTTATTAAAGTATTTTTGTTGATTTTTATGCACTGTAGACTTTGCTTCCTACACCCGCATCTTTTATTTTTCTTTCCTCTATATCATGAAGTTATTTTTTGCTCATTACTGCCTGCTGGAAGCATCAAACGGTCTAAAGCAAACAATAAAGACCATGGTGTTTATTTGTCTATTCACAGCGTTAAAAATGCCAGCTAGTGGGCCATTAATGTGTGTTTTCACGATGAGCCTTCCCACGGACAGAAGATCAGAGCCAACAGATCAGTGAAGAAAGAGAAAGAAAAGGATGGACGAAAACACACACAGTTACACACAGTGATATGTGTAATGGGTCTTGCTTTTATGATGAGCAGCGGTAATTAAAAATGCCACTCTGTGTGACGGGGCAGTGTGGAAAGAGAGGAAGCGGGAGGGGAAAGGAGAGATGGGAGATGGACGAGATAGGGAGGAGGGAGTGAAGGGAGTCTGGTCTGGTCCTCTCTTTAATGAGGATCCTAATCAACCCAGCAGAGGCTGCCCTGAGACCCCCAGGTTCATTAGACCAGAAAAACCAGACTGCCGGGAAAGAAGGAGAAGGACGGAGGGGTGGGACCAGGCCATAGAAAGAAAGAACGAAATACCTTAAAATGCGCATTTATTCATATCACAGTTCAAGAAAAAAAACAGTTACTCACATGTCAAAAAGTTTGCAAATACTAAAAACACACGCACACACTTAAATTCATGTGCACTTGTAAAAATATACACTGTAAAAAAGGGCAGTGAAATTGACATAAAAACCATGTAAAACCCCTACAGAAATGTATAGTAAACCCCAAAACACAACTTTCCTGTTTCGATCACAGTGAATTATTGTAAACCTTTAAACAGAATGTTCCTGTTATATTTACAACATGAATGTGTGATTATAATCAAATTTATTGGTTAAAACTACAAATACTGTGAATAAAAACAGTGAAACACCGTAATACTCATAACCAAACAATCATGTTAATTTGACATGCAAATACTGTAAAAATCAGTTTTTCTTAAAAACACATGACGTATATGTAAGTCACTTTACAACTGCATGGATGTACTGGGCCTACTTTTAACATGATTCATGAAATGATGCAAAGTCATGGATTGGACTAATAAAAATGTTTTCACAGAAGATGTCATTGTGAACCTGAGAGGTTGCCTCTCCATTTATAGGCTATATAAAAATATACAATTAAAATTGTTTACATCATGTTTTTTTCTTAAATCATTTGCAGCCTATTGTAGGGTAACCAATAAGAAATTATTATTTAACGACTAAGTAATGCTTCTGTCATAATGCTTGTATTCTTTATGTTTCTTTTAATTGCAATGTGATACTTAGACTAGAATACTTTTTTGGGTTAGGTCAGCAATGTCTCATTATTAAAGGCTAAACAAACTTACAGTGCCTCCCATAGGATCTCTATGGTGCCTCATCTCCACAGAGCTGTAAGCTACTTCAGGCCACTCACAGTTGCACTGAGCGCGCCTAATTTTGAATGTGCATCTGAAGCTCGTCTCTGATTGGATAATGACGTGAGGGCGGGAGGAGAAGAGCGCCTAGTTCACGACTATAGCTAACGAGCCAGCACGAGAGAGAAGACGGGAGAAGAAAACATCGAACTTTCAGCAACTACGTTGTTAGGACAAATTACAAACATACGATTTCAAGTGTTTTTTGAGGATCTGTGTTTGTTTGTCAGAAAGTCTGCACGGTAAGTTCAATATCTTGGCGACGTTTTTTCGAGATAAAAGCACCAGTTGATATTTAGACCAAGGCTCATAACCTAGCGCTAGCATGCTAGTTCAGCTGAAAAGCACAGGCAAACTTTAGAAATACTAAAAATGATCATCTGCGTCTTTTGTAAAAAGGTATTGGTCACATTAAGAGGCTATGTACTACATTGCAGAGTGCATAAGAATGAGCCTTGTTGTATTTTTAAATGTGTTGGCGCCAATTGCAGCCAAACATTCACCACGTACTCTGCTTTCAAGGGGCATTTTTATCGTGTGCACAATGCACCTGCACTTCAAGCTACTCCTAAAGCTCTTGTTGCAGATTTAAAATGTGCAGTTTCATTATGTGCCCGCCATTTTCAAACAGTGAAAGAGCTAGTGTCTCACTTAAATGATCATATTGCAGGGGGCAGGTCTGTGTCATGTCCAGTAAGTGGTTGTAAGCATATGTTTACAAAAAAGTCATCATTTACTTCTCACATGTGTAGGAAGCATAAAGCTTGTTCTCCAGATGGTATTGATGACATGTACAAGGAATCTCGTCCTCAGCCCCCAAATGACAGTACAGAATATTCAGAAAACACACATGAAACCATGGCATCTGCTAGTTCAGCCAGTGATATGCCAGAGAAGGATAGTCATTCTTATCTCAGAAACATGTGTCTCTTTTACCTTAAACAGCTACTCAGCTACTTTGAAGAGAAGGAGGAGTCCATGCTTCTCTGTGTTGAAGATACATGTCTGGCAGATGAGGTACAACTGGAGCAAGTGCCTCTGACACCCACTATTATCATGTGTGGTAAGTCTGTTTCATAGCTCTCTCTCTCTCTTTTTTTTTTTAAGTGCATTTTTTATAGAATGTCATGTGACTGCCGTGTTTATTGATATAACCTGTTAAATAATTTCTTCACAGGACAGTCCTGCTATTCCTCAAGAAGATACATGCTGAGTGTTGATCGGCACCTCGTCAGCACAAACATATCCTCCTTCATTTCTGCACTGTGCCTCATGTTCGGGAGCTACTACAATTTCAACATCCATTATCCATCTGAGCTGGCTTCCACTTTAGAGTTTCTTCAGAGGTGAACAAATATGGCTTTGTTATTTCTCATAACTGAGACTCTGGGATCTGGAGTCTGGCTTTGATGTGGTTCGAGTCCAGGTCTGGCTCTGAGTCTCGGTCGGCTTTGGAGCCGGTTTCAGTTGTTTTTTCTGTTTTTTGTTGTTGTTTTTTTTGTTTGTTTGGTTTTTTTAAATACATTAACAGTCTGAATCTGGGTCCAAGCCTGGCCGAGACTCAGGGCTAGACCAAGCGTCAACTGACGTCTGACTATCTATAACCTTTGCTTTGGATTTTAACAATGCTAAAGTGTGACATATCACTGCAGAAGACACTCGTGAAGGGTGCCAATACTTTTGACCATGCATTGTTCACTTCCCCACAGCATTTTGGTTATACTTTGTCTTGAACGTGGTCATGGCCATGACTGTGTATATATATGTATATACTTAATTTTTACTTACTTTGTACGTGTATTTTAACTGATCAATTATAAAAATGCTTAATAAACTTTTATATGATTGTTATTCTACAGGTGTTTCTTCTCCATAAACCCAGAAAAAGGAACCAAAGTAGAGAACAAAAACTCAAAGCGTCGTCTCAGTGTGAACCCTCGAGTCCTCACCCTGATTTAGGATCTCGCCGACCACGAGTGTCGCTAAGCCTAAATCTTGACTCTCTGTGGACTGTTAGTTTTACTTTGTTAATTTTGTTCCACAATGTGTACTGGAACCTTTTACTGGTCGAATGCATGAAGCCAATTCATGAAGATGTTCTTTCTTTGTAGGAATGTTCTTTATTTACATAAGAAAAGAAAAAAACAACATGCTGCTACTGCAGTGTTTCTAGACCACATGTGTAGGTTTGTTTCACCACGTGGTTTTGCTGATGTTTTCTGACCAGGGCCATGGTTGTGGTGACAGCAGGGTGCGTGTTGCGTTGCACGGTGATTATGATCATTTTTGGCACAATATGTGTTTTTTGTTTTAAAGTCTTAACAGGTTATTTAACTTTTTCTGGTGGAGGGTCTAACAAATGCTTGTTTCATGAACATGGTTCTTGCTTTGCAGGAATGTTCCACAGCTTTTATAGCCTATATTTTGATTGAATTGTGTAGTTGCTGTGTGCCTTGCATATTGTGTTAGTTGGAAAAATGGATCCATTTGCTGTCATTTTGCTAATGTGGCTGCAAAATAAATTTCCCAAAAGTGATATTTTCCTCTCTTGTGTTTTCTCATGTGTATTTTTGCATGTTTGGGTGTAGGCGTAGCAGTAAGAAATTTGCTGGGTTATGGTTAAAATTTTACATTAAAACATATAATATTCAGCATAGATTTTATGTATAATTTACAGAGCAGCTCCATTTAATATGCACAGTTTCACCGTAGTTCTACCATTTTAAATTAGTTCTTTGTACGATATTTCCCTGTTAATTTTGCAGTTTATGGATCCACAAAAAGCATTTATTACTTGTAAAAGATACAGGAAATAGTGTATTTATATATCACATCTATGTGTGAAATTAACTTCTTTTTCCTGTAGATTTAACAGTTTTAATCTGAGATTCATTCACTGTAAATCAATTTACAAGTTGCATCTGTAAAGCGTTTTTACAGGAAGTCCCTGGTAACCCCAGCTGCCAGGGTTTTCCTGTAAAAACAGCACGTTTTTTTTTACAGTGTACCAAGAGTAGTAATATAATCCTAAAACTGCAAAAACCTATCCTTTCTAACTTCAACCAGTGAACATAAAACATTTCTAATACACCACAAGTCTGTAAACATCTTTTAATTACAACTAAGATCATAAAAAGCATGCTCCACTTTCAGTTTGATTTGACCAAGTGTAGCACTTACGTGGAGTTACATAAAGTACCAATGGATAATTACCAAAGTAATAAGCAATTTGGGCTAGTGTCAGAAGACTGAGAACGACTCTTAGAGCTCTGGTACACGAATGGCAGAGAAACCAGACAAACACAGTTATGTGGCTTTAAAAGTACTTTAGTGATGTTAAGCCTTGTAAAAGAAATTTGTAAACAACACAGTATTACAACAGGTTTTAACAGAATGTCAAGTATAAAAATTTCCCCCAAAGTAGCAAAAAAAAATAGAATTAAATAAAATTGTGCACAAGTAAAAGAATTAGTCTTTTTTAAGTCCAAATGGTACCGGTGGGGCCCATAGAATTCGTCTGACAAGGAGTGTGTGTGTGATTGTCTGTCCTACCGTACTACTTGTACAGTAGAGGATTGTAGTCCATCAATGTGCAAATGATCGTGCGTGTATATGTATATCGCCTCCTAGGATCTTGGGTTGGCTTGCCATCCAGTGAACACTGGAACACTCTGGGTTCTGGAATCGCTGACCTGGTCTTTGGATTCGTCCCATATAAAAACCTGACCTATAAACAATGGCCAAATATATGTCACGCGCCCTTTAAGGATAACTCTCACAAATTAAACTAAAGTAGTGTCACAGTGCAGTAACTACTATTCAGATCAGCTATCATCAATTCAATCATCATCAGCTCAGTCACGTTGTACAACATTAAAATATCAAGTTTCAAAGGTTAAAGTATCAATATCCAAAATTTCACAGTATCAAGGTTCAATACTTATTTGTAACCTGCAGTAACATTAAAGATTATCTACAAGGTTGCAAACATGCAGGAATTATAGTCACCATATAATTCACTTTCATTGTAAACATTAATTACATCCATCAAAATAACTCACTGTACATATATATCTAATCACAAATAAATAAGTATATTACCCCTTTTAAGAAATGGAATAATATGCAAATGCTTATCAGAAATTGAACAAAGTGCAAATAATCAATTTCAATAACACGTAAACACAAGGACTCAGTCCACAAATAGGAGTATTAAAATAGACGTGCTTAATCCCGCTTGTACCGCTTGTACCATAGGCCTACCAGTACAAGTGGAAATACACTAAAAATTACCTCCAAGTGTTCAATACTGAGTATTGTAAAACAACCGATTGACATCAAAATTTAAACAGGAAGCAGGATAAAGTCTGCTTACAATTATCTCTCATAAAGTTATTTTTAGCTGCTTTAACCATTTACAGCTTTTCACATGTTAATGACTTAGTTAATGCTCTAACTAGCATAACAACAGTGCGTTTCAGAGACATCGAACAACTGTACCCACACTCCGCACATCACGTGTCTGATTAGCCACATTTAGCTTACCGCCGTCGAGTGGATGCTCAGCATTTACGTGGAGCCACAGCTCAGTAAACCCTCCGGTTTCGCTCTGCCCTTGACAACAAAAAGTGCAAATACATAATTTGTGAAAAATATCAGTTTAGATGGTATTTTTTTAACTCGTTAGAGGTTAATTTCTCCAGCTTACCGATAACAAAAGTTTTAGTCCGTCTGCTCTGTTCGGCTGTAGAAGCAAGAGACTGAAAACTTGGGAGCTGGTACTAAGGAGGGACAAGAGCTGCCTAGAGCTTCACCGATTGGCTGACATGTGAGGAGTGGAGTAAAACAATAGGCTCTCATCAGAGCTCATCAACCCTCTGAGAAACTTAACCCTTGTTTGACCTGTTTGTAGCTATCGATCCATTGAGGCTGTGGACAGCTACAGGTACCTTGGTGTTCATCTGAACAACAGACTGGACTGGACTCATAACTCAGACGCCCTCTACAGGAAAGGGCAGAGCAGGTTGTACCTGCTGCGGAGACTCAGGTCGTTTGGGGTGGAGGGCCCACTCCTGAAGACCTTCTATGACCTTCTATGACCTTCTATGACCTTCTATGACTCTGTGGTGGCTTCTGCTATCTTTTATGGTGTGGTCTGCTGGGGCGGCAGCATCTCTGCTGGGGACAGGAAGAGACTGAACAGGGTGATCCGAAGGGCCAGCTCTGTTCTAGGATGCCCTCTGGACCCAGTGGAGGTGGTGAGTGACAGGAGAATGGCGGCTAAGCTGTCATCCCTGTTGGACAACGTCTCCCACCCCATGCAGCAGACTGTGACAGCACTGAGCAGCTCCTTCAGTGGGAGACTGCGGCACCCACGGTGTGGGACGGAGAGATTTCGCAGGTCTTTCCTCCCCACTGCTGTCAGACTCCACAACAAAGACTTTAACTGAACAAACACACACATCCACACATGTGCAATAACACTAAGTGCAATAATCCTTTCTAGCATCGTTGTATTTTTACTCAGTTGTATATAGCATTCGTATTCTATTTTTATCTTATTGTATATTTTTATTCTATTTTATTCTACTGTATATAGTATATTATTTTATTCTATTCTGTACAGCTGTGTACTGTATTTATTCTTATTGTATTCTAATTTTTGCGTCATAACTTTTGCACTGTCCACTTCCTGCTGTGACAAAACAAATTTCCCACGTGTGGGACTAATAAAGGTTATCTTATCTTATCTTATCTTATCTTATCTTACCAGAGCATATCATATATAATCTGCATCGCTTCTATGTTTAAATAATTATTTTGATCTCATTTCACTTTCATTAACCGGGACAGTAAGAACAGAACAATGAACATTAAATGTTTTAATTTTTCTTCTCTTTCTGTTTGAGATGATTTTAGGAACTGGGTTACACAAGCCCTTAAAATTTAGCACCACATTGGTCCAACCCTTACCAAACATTTTGTTTCTCCTTATTTTCCAAATTCCTAACTTTGCCACACCAAGAAGAAAATTAATTAGGATAACAGTCTTACTTTTTATAGCGCTGTACTTGAGACCAAAAACCTGCAAAAACCTAAACAGGCTTTTTAACTTTGAACAAGACTCAAACAAATGTTCTAATGAATCTTGATGTTCACAAAAAGGACATCCCTCTCTAGCACTTAGGTCAAAGTGAACTCTGTGTCTGTTTGTAGCTATCGATCCATTTTATAATCCTCTGCTGGAGGTCACCAACCATTTTTACAACAGATAGCTAATACAGGACCCTTTATCTACCTTCAGGGGTAAGGTCTGTACCAAAAACCTGTGTCCAACTCAACTCTGACACCAGCCAGAGTGTAGCACCTTGACACAACTTTGGTGCTTCTTCCCATATGAACTGAGAACACCTAACACAGGGTTTCTCAGAGAAAGAAGTGGTCAACTCTCATTCATGCCAACTATCAGAAGCTGGGGTGACTGAATTTACTGGAAATACATACTCATATTCATCATTCCACTGGTCAGCTAGAGCATGGTTTTCAGCAAATACTCTCAGTGGCACGGGTAGGGACTGCCTGACCTCTTCCAGAATCCTTTTTAACCCTTTAAGACCTACCATAGAACCAAGTCCGCCAGAGCTTATATTATATTTTTACATGGTGTGGTGCCATTTTTGGGAGCATTTCAAGTTGCTATACATCAATACAACAATTATAGCCCAGATTTTAATAATATGTATTCATTAAGTGCATAGTAATTACATAAATTGCAAAATAGTGCAATAAACTACAAAAAAATTGAAAATCGTTTTTGCTTTTTTAACATATATTTCTAGTTAGAGAAATTTAAGAGGCTTATCCCTCAAAACTATAAATACAAAAAAGTTGCACAAAATAGTTTCCTACCACAGGAAATTTATTTTGAGTGTCTTCATAGTTTTATTTTTGAAATACACCAATTTTTATACACTGCAGGAAAAACGAAAATAAATATTATACTGCAAATTTGCAAAAACGCAGCATATGCATCAAAATAAACTATTTCCAGCAGTGCAATATGAGTCCTAAGCATCCCAGAAACGACACAGAAAGTCATAAAGTCAAAGATAACTTTTAAAAACACCAGTAGAGGCCCTGTGGCCCTGATGGTAAAAAAAAACTACATTTCCGCAAAAATGACGTCACTTCCGGTTTCAGGTAATGGCGGACATGCAAAAGTTTGTGCTGACGTCTATTCCAACGTAGGAAGTGTTATGAACAGCTGATCGGATCGGCAAAGCGTGTTTCTGGAATATTATGTTTTTGTTGCTGCAAGCGCTTTTTATGCAGTTTTTGCAAAGCTTTATGTGGAAGGAAACTGTGACCTAGGACAAGCTGATGGCATAAGATGTAAGTACAACTTCTCCGGTTTCATATGCAAAAAAAATTATTGCGCTAGCTTACGTGGTTGGAGAGCTACCGGGATTTAAAAATAGTTACGCAAAACAGAACGTGCCCGCTCTGACCGGCTCTAAAGGGTTAAGACTCTAATGGACTTGAAGTGGTAACGTTGCACATCCTAGCGTCAGAATTATGGAAAATATTCAACGTTTTTCAAGCATTCAACACTGAGTGATAGAATGGTCAGATAAGTCCTTTCCCCTCCTCTGACACAGGAATAAAGAGGGCAGATTTATTTAGCTAGTGTTGCCCAGACCAGAAGAAATTCACAATAAGACACTGACCATCTTTAATGAGCCCAGCAGGTGGAGCCATCTTGAAAAGCCTGTGCCACAGGGATGAGGCGACCAGATTGTTGCCAATTAGAGCTCTCTCCATGTAGGACAGCTGGGGTAGCAGCCATTTCCATTTAGACAACTTGGAGTCAAAGTTTTCCTGTACTCCCTTCCAGTTCTGTTTTTGAGAATGTTAATTACCTATAAATACTCCCGATGTTTTAATACAATTCCTTCCCCAGCATAAATTTCCTGGCAGGGTTGGAATGCCAACTATATACCATTTACCCACCAATAAAGCCTCACGTTTGTCCTGGTTAACTTTAGCTGAAGAAGCCTTTTCATAGGAAGATAAGCTCTCCCTCAGTTCATGCACATCATGTCGATTGCTAATAAAAACTTTAATATCGTCAGCATTAAATGAAACAACTACGCAAGGGCTGACCCAAAACCGGTAAAGTAAAACACTTTACTCTAGCTCTCAATCTAGATAAAAGAGGATCAATTGCTTAGCTATATAACTAACCCGAGATAGGACATCCCTGGCTAATACCTCTATTGACTATACAAGGCTGCTCAACCCACCCCCAACCTTCACAACACAACTAGCATTAGTGTAGAGTAATCTTACCCAAGAAAGAAAAACATTTCGCACACCAAATGCTTTGAAAGTTGAAAACAGAAAGTATGATCTACACCAGGGGTGTCAAACACAAATACGCAGTGGGCCAAAATTCAAAACTGGAACAAAGTCGCGGGCTAACATTAGTATTTATTGAAAAAAAAAAATCTTCCTCCAGATATAAGAATGAATCTTTTCTTATGGACTCAAACAAGTTTTGCTGAAAAACTGAATATGGAACAAGCAAAGCTTAATACTAAACGATATATATATTAGCTGTATAATACCAGTAGCCCAGCTCTAATAGTAATTTGGTATGGCTTCGCGGGCCAAATGTAATTAGGCTGCAGGCCAAAGTTGGCCCGCAGGCCAGAGTTTGACACCTATGATCTACACGATCAAATTCCTTCTTTTGATCAATAGAGACGATCCCCACATTTAGGTGATATGTCTTGCATACATCGAATACATCTTTCACAACAAATGCATTATCTAACATAGATCTGTCTGGGAGACAATACGACTGGTCGACTTGAACTAAAAGGTCAATAAAATTTTTAAATCTGCTAGGTAACACCTTTGAAAGAATTTTATAATTGGTACATAAAAGAGTCAATGGTCTCCAGTTCTTTAAAAGGGCAAAATCCCAATTTTGTATTGTTTTTACAGACTTTATAAACTTCTTAACATCAGGAAAATAGTCTGTTACAAAAACTGATCTCCCATAATGATCGTCCAAAAAAAAGTTAATTTCATCTGTCGAATACAATTTTGGGAAATACTTTCAGCAACATATAAACAATCTGAATCTGATTCATAGTCACACTCCATATCTGCCACACTTTCACCTTGGCAACCAACCTGTTCAGCTTCTTGACACGTCTCGCCAATGTCCAAACTGAAGCTCGCCAATTATCTTTTGAATATTCCTGAATTATTTGAGATCCTATTCTAGCTACCAAACCATGTCCAGTCTTTGTGTCTGAACTGCAACTGGGCTGTGGAAAAACTTCCAACTCAGAGCTGCAACCACAAGCTGACACGCCGTCTGTGTCAACATTGGCAGCTGCAGAGCCTCTGACAGCACTCCTAGCCTTCACTCTCTCCACAACACACTCATCAATTAACATTATCTCCAACATCCTCAGGACTTTCACTGTTGCCCTCACCTGGAAAGCTGACCGAAACCATCAACTCCACTGTGTAGGGACAGCGGTCCCAGCCAGTGATCCTCTTGTGCCTCACATCTACACACTCAAAGTATTTCATCACACCGGAATTTGCAAAGACCATGTAATATCCCTCCTCTCTAATGACTGGGTTGGTGAGTCCAGGTACATAAACTTAAGTCTCAAGTCCCTCACCCTAAACTCACAGTTTTGAATCCGGTGGCCATTCTTCAGAATCATTTAAGCACCTGTGCCAGCGCTTTGTTAGATACAAAGGGCAGAACTCCGGACAATGTAATTCGGGTGGACAGTACAGCCAAGGGGAAAACTTAAACTCATCATTTATTGAAATCCCACTTTCAGTTAGTAGAATAATCACCTCAGGTTACTTTACAAAAACAACTCCTTTAATCATACAGGAATATTTCCATGCCCCGCTTTGACTCCAACTGCTAACAGCACCTTCTCCACAGAGGTGAGAGGACACCATCCCTGCAGAGGAGTCATAACCAAAAACACTAACAAAAAGAAGAAAATTACAGTTTAAAAATATAACCAGTAAGTCATAAACGAAAATCGAAATATGACAAAAAGTTTGAAAAAAACAGCTCTCAGCCTCTAAGTCCACTCATCACACGCTCCATGACCAAACTCACAGCATGCAGAGCGAAAGAAAGAAAGAATGCAAGAAGAAGAGAAAGAAATAAAGAAAGTTTTTTACCAATTGATGAAGCAAAGAAATGTTAGAGAGGAGGCAGGGAAAGGCAAGAAAAGCTACAGCAAAGTGCACAGAGAGGCTGAAGGGAGGGGAGGTTTGGCCTGTGGAGATAACAGTGTGGGTCATTGGGCGAGTCACGGCTGCCATCGATCCCCTGATTGGCTGTCTGACGGTTTCAACACGGCTGCCAAACCCTTTAATACAGGGTGTCTCCAACTGTGTGTGGGTGTGTGCGCTTGTGTTCTTTTTGTGTGTCTAAATGACTGCTATCTGTGCCGTATGTAGTCCATGTCTTTGCCACCAGAAGTGATATCTGTCCAACTTCCTCAGGAGGCTGATAAGAGCACCTTACAGCTGCACTGATAACACACGCATTATCCATTTCCCAGCCGGTGAGACAAAACCTGCACATTTGTGTGTGCAAGTACGTGTACGTTGAGAGTAACGTTTAGTGACGTGTGCACACTGTGAAGTGAGGGTGTTACAAATTGTTGTGCTGGCCCTCAGCCCTTCCTTTCCTGTCCTCTCACATTGATTGGACAGCAGGACGGGGACACACATTGCTTCTAGCAGCCCACACAACTCCTCGTTTCCCTCTAAATGCCAAACACGGCATGTGAGTGTCAGGATTAATTATGTTTAGAAAAATTCTTACAAATACTCATCAAAACCAATCATGTGTATTGCTCAGCATCTCCCTACACATTAACTTTACTTGGGTAGCAACTTATATATTAGGACAACCAACCCAAGTATATGTTTTATAAGCAAAATTACATGTTCTGAATTTCACCATCTGCAAATCATTTAGTTTCATAATCCACGCGCTCTTATTTTGAAAGTCCAGGGATTAAGCAGCTAGCCCTGGCCCTTCCCATCTCATGGTTTTGCTACCAGCTGCCTCACTTGCCATGTTGCTGTTATGCTATGATTCAGCTTCTTCTACAGAGAAGATCTGGCAACAGTAGTTCTTCTTCTGCTCTTGAGATCTGTTCTGAGCTGGGGGGTCACTCTAACCAGAACCTACAGCAGGTGGAGAACTGGTTTATGTCACTGTACAGAGCTCATAGAGGCATCTAAGGAAAACAAGGTCTACTTTTGCCAGCTGCAGTCCAAGACGGTGGAATTGGAGTTAATCCACAAGATAAGATACTCACTGTTATGTGTCACAAAGTACTTGGCAAATAAAATATTAGCAGAGGAGGAAATTATCAACACCCAATGCTTCATTGTGCTTGTGTAGCGTAAACATACAGGAATTTCACTCTTTAACAATTACTGCCTTTGTACAAGCAGGAGACTGTTTATTACTGCAATTTGACACATAAAATCATGAATTGCAAGAATTTTTTTAAAAATCTCAAACATTCATTTAATGCCCAACACACCCGACTGGTCTTGATTATCAAAATAAACCATATTGGGCCACAAATGGAACAGATTAGCTTGAAATCACATACACAATAATCTCTCCCAATTTGACATTAGAAATATAGGAACTGGAATCTATCTCTCCTTCTGATATCCGCTGTTTTGGCCCCTCAGCCACGTGTGCAGAGAGCAATAAGCTCAAAGACTATATTCTAACTCAAACTCTACTATTTTAAAAAAACATCAGAAATATGTTATCCAAGCTGTGCTCTATTAGGATATCAAGTAAATGTAGAGAACACATCAGAAACATATCCTGCAGTGTTATCTTATATAAATATCATTTTATCAGAAAAGATGTGAGGCTCTTTCGATTTCAGGGTGAATAGAATAAGAGAGAAAATATACAGTCAGTTCTGTCAACTGCAGATGTGTACCCATGCACTCAGCGTGATAGAAACTAGCAACTGCCAAAAATGAAATGAAAGCAACCGAAAAAGTACGCTGTCTTCCTGGTGCGGGTACAAAATACAATCTGTTTTAAAAGCTTGTCTGCATATTTAGCTCATTAGATCACAAAAGGCACCTGTAACTGAGTTCATACAGGCCAAGAGTCTTTGGATTTGGACCCCTGGGCGCTCGCTTCCAGCCAGTCTGGGAGCAATTATATCACATTGGGGTGCTTCTTGGCCTCATATTCCTTGGCTCACAGTAAATGCAGCCTTTACACAACAGATCTTTCACTATGTATAACAGCTGGCTGTTGCTTAGAAGAATAATTTGTCTTCTCTAACCATGAACCAGTTAACCAATTATTTTGTCTTTTTCTGAGGCCCCCAGCTTCCGTGGCTCTTGCATCAGGTTACACAACTTTTACTTTTTTTTCTCTTTTTTGGATGGTTATGGTTTATGAATTTAAATGGCAGCCACAGATAAGATCATTGACACAAAACATACAATTTTTATTGAAACTGTTTCAGTGGGTTTTATTCAATTTGTGGTATTTTTAAGCCTATAATTTGGGGATTTTTTTTGTTCTATTATGGTTTGCCTGCATCAACTTTTTTTCCCCTTTTCTCTTGCCAGCTCACATTACATTATTTTGCCAGTGTGGGCTTGTGCTTCAAAAAATGTGAGGCGCAATGCTTTTGCCCTTCGGAATATCTCATCATGATGAATTCAGCATCTTGTTGGCATAGGAACCATGACTCACCTGTTTTCCCTAATGATAACTTCATTTATTTTCCTTAATTAGTTTGGACCACAATTCTGTTTGGACTGGTTATAAAAGCATAGCCATAGTGAAGAAGGTCTCCATTAGGGGAACTTTAAAACTTTGCGATGATGATGCTGGTGATAATGAAGGCACTTGAAGGTTTACAACCTGAATGGGAATCAACACGCCTTGGTTCATTGCTTGAAAAAGGTGGATTGGTACTGCTGGGTTGGGGGACAGAGACTAAACCCAAGGTGGAAATGTGTCGCATGAGATGAATATGCAGACTGCTGTGGCAACAACACCAGGGGGGAAACTTCTCAGGTAACCAGTGGATATACTGTATGTTCTTACCCTCACCTACAGTGCTGTGAAAAAGTATTTGTCCCTTCCTGATTTCTTAGTTTTTTCATATTTGTGACAGGTGTTACAAAAAGCAAGTGAGCGCCATTATCCACAAATGGAGAAAACTTTCTACTTTCTAGGAATCGCTGGCCTACAAAAACGACTCCAAGAACACAACAATGACTCATCTAGGAGATCACGAAAGAATCCAGTTAAGGTCAAAGTTCATGATTCAACATAAAGAAAGAGACTGAGCAAAAACAGCTTCAATGGGAGAGTTCCCAAGAAGAACACAAAGGCTTTTCTCAAATTTGCCAAAATATATCTTGACGATCACCAAGACTTTAGGGAAAATGTTCTGTGGACTGACGAGATGAAAAGAGACCTTTTTAAAAGGTCTGAGTTCTGTTACATCTGGCATCAAACTAACACAAAAGAACATCACAGCAACAGTCAAACATAGTGGTGGTAGTGTGATGGTCTGGGGCTGTACTGATGCTTCAGGACAACTCGCGGTAATTGATGGAACCATGAATTCTCTACCAGAAAATCCTGAAGGAGAATGTCTGACTGTCTAAACTGAAGCTCAAGCAGCAGGACAATAATCCAAAACACACCAACACACCAAGAAAGTGGTTTTGGAGTGCCCTACCCAACTTCTGGACTCAAAACAGACTGAGATGCTTAGGAATGACCTTAAACAAAAATCGTCCACTATGGCTAAATTAAGACAATTCAACAAGTAAGAGTGGGCCAAACTTCCTCTGCAGCAATGTGAAAGACTCATTACCAGTTACTGCAAATGTCTGATTGTAGTTCCTGCTGCCAAGAGTGCAATAAGCAGTTAATAGACTTAAGGTGGTAACTATTTTTTTTGGACAATGTTTTTCCTTCAACAAATGTGATCAACATTTAAAAACCACATTTTGCATGTAATCTTGTCATCATTGTCTAATATTACAGATTTGTTGATGATCTGAATCATGAAAATATGACAAATATAGAAAAAATAGGACATCAGGAAGGAGGCAAATACTTTTTTTTATAATGCTGCATAGTCATGAACTTTAGGTGATGACCAAAGAGACACGCAGCCAAACTGAGACACTGTTAAAATATTAAAATTTTAAAAATTAAATCTTTTTGCATTTTATAATTTAAAATGTGTATTACCGATATAAACATGTAAGAAAAAGCAAAAAAACAGAAGAATGCATTTCTAAAAATTAATGAAGGATGATTTACTAAAGTTCACTGCATTGTCAAGGATAAAAGCAAAGTCAAACACTGAGCACCGGTGTGTCCTGTAGACAGCCACCGAGCACAAGCCTTCCACCTGTCCTGCCCACAGCAACGATACTGTGACTACTCCACAAAGATTTCCACGCCAGACAACAAACATTCATTATGCCAGAGACAAACAATCCAAATTCTCCTCATCTAAATAGGCATTACAGCTTAGAGGAGTAAACAGGATTCACAGAGGAGCTTAAGTCTTTAGGATGCTGTTGTGCTTTTCTTGGCTTTGAGGATACCAAGGCACCTCTCTGAGCAAAAATGGCTCCCTGGGTCGTATGCATCGCTCTGTATTAGAATAATCACCTGTTTTGTTTAACTAAATTATGGAAAGCAGGACTGTATTATGATTGAGTAAACAACTATTTTTAATCCCGTATGTGTAACTCGATTAAACGCAATTTAATGGCACTTTTCCTGATGGTGTGGGCGCAGCTAAAGCGATACGTACTTTACACAAAAGTTTGCTGCTTAATAAAATTTGTGCATTTAATAAGCAAATTATTCTAATCATAAACCTCTTGCCAAAGCAATTAGTGATAAATTATAATCTTATGATAAATTATCTTGTGTTGACAGCCTGGGGGAAAACTGCAATCAAACATTAATTATTCATTGGGTAATTAAGTTCATAGGTGTTTCTCCCTCCCTTTATTTCCTGCTCTCTCTCTTCATTTTCTGTTGGGAAGGTATAGGTCTAGTGACCAGAGCTGAGTTATTTAAACTTTTCCAAGCACACAGCACCGAGCTCTCGTACTGGTTCTCTTACGCTCGCCGATCTGTGACTGTCAAGCTTCATTCGAATATGCAACTTGTTACAAAAATTCAAGGAAAAACAAGAAAGACAAAAGTATTGAATCGGAGCAACGCATAAAAGCGACGAGCAGAAATATTCAGCAGTTTTTTCTGTTCCTCAGTCACAACATTAATGTGCGACCGAGCTAAAATTACTCTACCAGACTTACCTTCCTGGCAGGGAAACAAAATCTAGCCAACCAATAGGGCACAAAGTGGAAAGACTATAACTGATAAGGTAGATGAATTAGTGCTGGGGAGTTGACACTACGGATGATTTTCATAGCAATTAATCTCTCTGAGAAATGCTTTTTTTCCCTTCCTTAAGGTGAAAATGCAACCGCAATTTCACAGATCACACAGCGACATTTTCAGATAGCTTTTTTGCTGACCCATAAAACCCTAAGATGTTGCAATCTTCATCTTTTTCATTAAAAAAACAAATTAACAAAAAAACAAATCAGTGCCATGTCTGCTCCAAAAAGAAAAAGAATAAATGCTGAATTGCTTTTTGACTAAACAGTTTGACATGGAGAAAACATATGAAACAAGCATAGGCATTTGGTATTTATACACTCTTTTTAGAGCAGATAGCTGCATCTTCTTGTCAAAATCTGACCCAGATTTTGGAAAACATTTTAACCCTGCTTCAGGGTCAAATCTGGAAATGCTAAGATAACACTGGAAGTCGTTTATCTGATAAAATATCGTCATCTAATTTAGGCAGTGCAGACATGTCAAAATATGCAAAATCTTTCATAAAAAAATAAAAGTTTCTCATATAACTGACAATTCAAACCTTAGCTATTCGTCAGACAGGCAGGTACAGAACTGTGTTCTGAAAATAACCGGCCAACCCAGATATGTCAGATGGGGTTGAAAGGACAAAGCATGTTCGCAGGAAAACAACGCCAGCATTCATCAAGTTCAATTACATGGAAGAGACATCAAACTTAGACAACAAGACGAGCAAAGCAGTGCTAGTTTGGGGATTTTTTTTCTTATTAAAGGCTTTTTCTATCTCACTGGAAAAGACAGCCTATTACCAATAACAAAGATTTGGATGAAGACATGAGGAAGACTAAAGAATCAAAGAAATAATGAGCTCTAACTGTCCCTTTTTGTTTTTTCGCTCCTAGCTTTGGTCCAAACATCCATCAGATTCTGCTGCTCTTTGGCTTGGCCTGTGCGATGGAGCAGCATGCTGCTGCCATCTAAAGGCAGAAGATGACGCTACTGAAGCACTGCTCACTGCTGTGTGTGTGCCACAATTACAAAACACTTCATTATAGGTTTATCCAATAAATCGCTCCTCAATCTAAATGAAATACTTATCCTGTGTGAAATATAAAGAATCAGCTAATGCCTTCAAAGTGTCACTTGTCACTAAGAATGTATTGCTGTGTTGCTTTGGGAAGGCTGAGAGAGAGAAAATGTGACAGATTTACAGCCCCAGTTCCAAACAGGTTGGGACGTAGTGCAAAATGCGAATAAATATAAAATGCAAGGATTTGCAAATCTCTTAAACCCATATTTTATTTACAATAACACAGAAAACATTTTGATTTTTTTTAATGATATATTTTACTATTTCATGAAAAGTATCAGATCATTTTAAATTTGATGGCAGCAACATATCTCAAAAATGTCAGAATGGGGGCAACAAAAGTCTGGAAAGTACCAGGTAGTAAAAGGAAACAGCTGGAGGAACATTTCACAGCTAATTAGCTAATTGGCAAAAGGTCAATAACTTGATTCAGGAAAATCTGCAAAAAAAACCTGTGTCTAGTTCTGGAGTGATTTTGGAACAATGGGACAATGTTCGTCAGCGTAAATGGGCAAAGACTTTGAATATTTCATCATCTACAGGAGATAATATCATCAGAAGAGTCAGAGAATCGGGGGAAATCTGTGTGTGCAAGAGACAAGGGCAAAAATCCAAATTCAATGTCCATGATGTTCAGGCCCTAAGGCAGCTCTATATTAAAAACAGACATAATTCTGTCACGGAAATCACTGCATGGGCTCAGGAACACTTCCAGGAGTCACCGTTTTGTGAACACAGTTCCATCCACAAATGCAGATTAAAGCTCTTTGATGCAAAGAAGCTATATGTGAACATCCAGAAATACTGCCACTGGCACTGGGATGGCTTGATCAGTGCCGAAAGGTACATACGGGTTTTGCAGAAACATGTGTTCCCATCCAAATGATGCTTTGATGATGTCACATTTCAGGAAGGCAATGCTAAACCCGTCATGGTAGATGAATTTAGGTGCTGAACTGGCCCTCCTGCAGTCCAGACCTTCTACCGATTGAAAATAGTTTGTGCATCATGAAAAAGGATATATATATATATATATATATATATAGAAGAAAACCCAGGGCTGTTGAGCAGCTAGAATCTTCTATCAGACAAAAATGGGACAACATTTTTCTCCCAAAAGTCCAGCAGGTGGTCTCCTTAGTTCCCAGATGGACTGTTGTCTAAAGAAAAAGGGAAGCTAACTGTGCTAAACATGGGCCTGTCACCAATTTTTTTGAAATGCGTTCCTGTCATCAAATTCAACTGCTGGACAACCATATGTTAAGGAGTGTAATTAAACCTGTGTCCTAATATTATTTTACACACGTAACATGGAAGTTAGGCATATGGCCCCTGATATAAGAACACAAGAGTCAATGCTACACTTTCGATATATGAATACAAACCTTTTTTACTTTATCTTCTTTTGTTCGGGGATGATCATCTACATGACAGGACTTTCTGAACACCATTAAATGTATTATATAACAAGTAACTCAATCATTTGAATAAAACACTTTTTCAGATGATCGTGAGCCTCTGAATAAGTGCCGTGGTGCACAGTAGTTATTCTAAAGTGTCTTGCTTCCTATTATCACACAGATGAGTTTCATTTTACTCTTTATGATATACATTCCACAAATACCACTGGCAAGAATAAACATTTCTCTGTCACTGGGAGGGGAGTATCTGTTCAATATTTAAGAAGTGTTCACAAAGTATATTTACCATTAACTCAGGGTATGATTTCCATTAAGAAAACAGCATAATTTTGATGCTACAGACTCAGCTGCCTGGAAGATTTTCTTGCTTATTTGAGCTGTAATTGGAAAGTAAATATTCTAACCTTATGCTTTGTACTAAACCACAATGAAGTTTAGATGAAGCACATTTATGTTTTAAGCTTCACGGTGCTTATGTTTGTGTAGAGTGACCAGATGTTCCGCTTTATGTGGGACTGGACAGCATTTTTATCCCTTGTGCCCCTCTTCCACATTTTAATACAATATATCTAACATTTTGATTTGATTTAATCTTTAAATTCCCCACCAAAGTCGAAGAAAGCAGGAGAGGCTATCATCTTGGGTCAAGTCAAGGTGAACATGTCATCCTCTTCTGCAGTCCTTAAACTCAGTTAAAATGATGGCAAGAACCACAAAGAAAAGGAAATGCAGCAACAACAAAGACCAGAAATATTCTTACCACTGGGTAAATCTATATAACATAATTCTCTGAGTTACTGTTTAGCTTTCTTTCATGCTTATTGTATATAGCTAGAGACGGATTTGGGAGCAATTGCACTGAAATAAAATACCTTAGTACCTGGGTTGAAAGGGTTATACTGGAGAGATAGATGAGAACCACCCCAGCCTGCTGATAGGACAGGTTAGCAATAATGGAACCTTTACTCAAAGTATTAGAAATACTGATCAATAAAAAGAAAAGAAAATCTTACGCTTGATGGGCCATCAACATACCTATGTTGCTCACCTGAGTCAATGTTTTCTGTGGAAAAACCCTCATGTATTTTATGCTATATCCTTGTAATGCCATCAGCCAAGCAACAGTTGTACGTATTTACTGTATTCTGTAGTCACTAAGACAGTTCCATTTAAAAGGAGAAGAAAAAGTCTAAATTTTGAGTTATTATTGCAAGTGAAATTTTAACTCAAAATTTTGACATAGTTAGCTGAAATTTTGAGTTACAAGCAGACATCTTGTTTGTTTTGGAAAAACAAGCTTCCATAGTTTGAAATAAAATTCTTCAAGATATTTTGGTAGTACCAAAAACATCTTTTAAATTATTTTACCTTCCTTGCCAAAAACAGATGACGAATCTGACTGCAGGCACCTTCACAAAGCTTTGGCATCAACAGCGTACAACAAAATGCAGGTAAGTCCATTATTTATGTAATGGAGGGGACAACTAACCGCCTTTTGGCAACAGGCTGGTTAAAACAGAGAAAAGACAAATTCTTCTAAAAGGTGTCAAAGTCTCAGGTACATGTCAGGGAACATACAAATGTATATCCATCTAGTAAGTTTTCAGAGAACACACATGCACACACACACCCTCATCATGGTTTAATCAGTGTGGATGTACTGTGGAGGCCCTTTCCCCCTTCCGTGCCAGGCACTATTGTGGTGATGACTGCACTGGCATATTGATGTCAACTCTTTATTGTGTGGGTTTACGGTGGAGAGGGAGTGTTGATTATCTTGTAACCTCTTCACCCCTCTCTCCACACCTCGTTCCCTCTTAGCTAACAACGCTGATGTGTGTGTGTACGCGTGCCTGTTTGTGTGTTTAGTCTAATGAAAGCTACAGACCCGCAGCGTCCTTTCACATGCTCGTGCCAAAGCCTCAATCAGTCTCTCTCATGGCTGCGTCTATGTGCTGGCTTTCTCTTATCCCTTGCTTACATAAAAAAGAGCTTTGAAGGGTGTTTGTGTTGCTCCCACATGTCTGACTGTCACTGAGCTGCTGCCTCTGTCCTTGTTCTAAGCCCAGATATTAAAGTTACACAGCGGCAAAGATGCAGCAAGAGAAAAGAGGAGAGATGATAGAAGATCTATACACAACGGAGAAAAAAAAATAAAGAAGGGTGTAGGAGAGTAAAAGCAATAGTTTCTGAAAGTCAGACATCCAAACAGGCAAACAGATCACAAAGACAGAGTCATGGTTAGATCTGCAGACAGCTTCCACAACCAGAAAAAGATTGTAATAGAAAAAGAGCGAATGTAATGTAAAGGATTACGGGCATTTTGCTCTTCTATCACAGTGTATAAATGCCAGAGCCCCAACTTTCTGCTGTTGTGTGTGCATGTATGGGGGTTGGACATAATGAAAACAACCTACATGCATTCCAGCAACACAAATACTACCTATGCAAAGGCTGTTATAGTATAGTGTAAATTCAACTCATTTTTAAAGCTTCAGATTTTGGATTACATTCTATCCGGTCATTAAGTCTGACGTCACTAGCCGTGTCTGGGTCTACACTCCGCTGCAGGTCCATATATCAAACGATCACTATGGCATTACTGAGAGTTGAAAAACTGTCTAAAGTCTTTCATCTTTAATAAAATGATCAGCGTTCTGCTCTACCAGGTGCAACAATTGAGTTTAACATTCAGGCATCCACGAAAATGGAATTTATGACATTTAACAGAGTTAGAAGTTAGCAGGGAGTTAGCTCGCTAGCTTCTATCTAAATACAATATAGCATGTCCTGACTGCGGGGTTTTGGAAACAAATTAAAACATACAGCTCTGTTATCACTTCCAACATAATTGAAGACAGAAAACTAAACAACAGTGACGTTTGTAGGGTTACTGAAGTTTGGCTAGCTGGTATATAATGATGTGCTACGTGACCGCTAGCGACACAGCTATGTTAGCATAATATAAACAAGCTAACTTTTTTCCCACTCGATAAAAGTTAACGTGAGTGTTCTCGGTGGTCAGGAACAAATGTAATCGCATGGCAGGATGCTGTAAAAGGACCAAACTTCAGCCAGGAGAACAACTGAGATAATCCATCCACAATACGAGGTTAGTCATTCATATACTGCTGCATGGGCTGGGCTGTAGTTACATCCTAAGGTTTTAAAAACTAAGCTTAAATAAATGATTAGCGGTAATAAAAGCCGAGGAAGGCCAACAGTGATCACTGACTGTTTTAGGAGCTTTTTGAGATTAAATAGAAGAAAATACAAAACATGGGCAAGACACTTCACCCGTTGCCTACTGGTGGTGGTCAGAGGGCCCGGCGGCGTGTCCGGCAGCCTCGTCTCTGTCAGTGCGTTCCAGGGTGGCTGTGGCTACAATGTAGCTTGCCATCACCAGTGTGGGAATGTGTGTGAATGGGTGGATGCCTGGTTGTGTAAAGTGCCTTGGGGTCCTTAGAAAAGTGCTATACAAATACAGGCCATTTACCATTTGCCTACTACCCAACCTGTACACAGATGAAGGAATACTGTAATCATGCATTCTTTGTAATAATGATGCAACACAACAATACTGCAAAAGCAACAATAAGACAGGCCACAAAGTCATGATCTGCCAGTGCAGGAAGATCAGCTGATACCTTTTATCAGGCTTTAGGCTAATGCATTAGGCTTTAGGCTAATGCTGCTAGCTAGCATTAGCCTGCAGCCTACAGATACTGCATAGCTGCAAGCCTCTTTGCAACACAGTCTTCTTGCTGCTGTTTAACAGTTACATTTTTGCAGACAGAAATATTCAGATTTCGACTACAGTTTTTCTTTTTTATTATTTTGTTTGTGTTCTTGTCACTAATCCATTCCTTCCAAAAAATAATGTTAACAGCTGCCTATGCAACATTCACAATTACATCAACTTCAATCACCGAGCATAATGAGGAGTTCAGCTGAAGAAACGAAGTCCAGAACACATTTGCCCTAAGATTAGCCTGTCAGGTATCAGCATCTACAAAAGCCACAATCTCCAATTTAATTGATACACTCCTGGAAACAAATATGGCCCTTTAGCCTTCTATTAAAAACTTTAAATTGTCTGAGAGAAAGAGATGCCTGGGGCAAAGGCAAAATTTTCCTCTATTTAGCCCACCACTCACATAAATATTATTGTGTGAATACACTGTGTATTGATTTGCCATAGAGACATTGACCCCATAACTTCGCTTCAGTCCATATCAAGCCCAACACACCAGAGACTGAGGAGTGACAAAATAAACGTCCTTCACTGAAGTACAGAGATATCTGTTATAAATCCACTGCTTTAGATTCTGCACAACTGCAATGTTTTGTCTAGGCAGGACAAAATGCGTGGAGTATTTGTATCATTATTATTATTGTTATTATTAAAATAGCAAAAACATATAGCTTATTATGTACTGAAGCATGTGGTTAGTAAGTAGCAGCACAGGTAAATGTGGAAATAGTTCTTATTTTTATGTGACTATAACCTTCAGGTTTCCAACACAGATGGTATTCAGGGCATAAAATAAACTGTCTCTGCACAAATCAATATAAGAAAAAACCAAAGAGCATTAGGCCAAATGCCAACATGTAATAATAGAAAACTATCTCACTTTATCTACAAGCATGAGTACTTATATTGTACCACAAACTAAACTATGTGCTGTTACAAATCTTGTTAATATTTCCTCACAAAGCAAGACAACTGTTAGCAAGTCGATCAAAAGTAATAACATTTTTTCTGTTGTATATATTTAATAAGACTATATTAAAGTGTTCACCTGGGTACTTTGTGAGATTTGAACTGAACATCCAACATGTAATAATAATGACAGAGAATGAAAAAAGAAAAGAGGCCCGTTTTAATGAATACGTTTATCGTTTATAAATGATTGCACAGATGCTCTTCAATTAACATGGGCATCAATTGAAAAATGCATGGTTGTAAATTTAAAGAGCTGTCTTTGCTAAAAAATAAATAAATAAATAAATGAACAGACAAGGGGTACCAGTATTAGGGATGTTGAAAACGCACGCCACAGCTGGACTTGCAAACGTCCATCACAGTGGGATTGCTCCCCGTCTCACCTCCTCCATGCTTTATGTAGACAGAGCACATTTGGCCAAACCAAACTAAGTGACTTATCCTGTCATGTGTAATGTGTAACAATGGCCAGTTGTGGACGACATCCTAAACTGGTTCTCCGAGCATGTCCTAGTTCATGTGTGAAAGTGGTATCAATGACAAATTGTGCTCCACAGCCTAAACTTTACACTAATTTCTTAAGGTCAGTCTGTTAATGTTTAGCATTGCAATACAGATCACAGTTCACTCAGTATGCAGATGTCATTTGATTTTAGGGACTTTTTTTTTTTAATTTTAATGGTTTTTGTATTGCTTCTTGAATTCTGGCTAATAGAGATACATTGATAGAAAAATTAGATAGGTACTAAATTGAACCACAAAGAAAAGTGTTGTGTTACAGGGTAAAACAGACAGAAGGTAAAACAGACAGAAGAATAAAAATAGTGAAAATGCCACATGTGCAGACTGAGGGCCTTATACTGTGTGATGTATATACAACCTGCTCAAAAGCATGTTATGTTCCAGATTAGCAATAAACATGTATGAGGTCACAACCCTCTGACCAATCAGAAAATAGTGTCCCCATTCCTGGAAGATCCCCCAGTCATCTACACACTGACAAAGGATTATAGAGAGCTGAGGTTTTCCAATGGGAAACAACTGGGATCAAAACCAGGGAACATGAAAACCTTAAATAATATTCTTTTTCTGTCATCTACGTAGATAAACACATAGCAGGTTCACACTGACCTTTTGAGGATGCATGGACATTTTCTAATGGAGATAAAAACTTATTTGTGGTAACAAAGCTGTAGAGATGTTTCTGTGGATCACAGAGGACTTGAAAGTATTTTTGTCTTGTAGACCATAGCAAGAGCACGCTCCTGGGAACTGAGTGTGTGAGAAACAAATGGAGGTTCATTTCATCTCATGGTGCATCATCAAAGGGAAGTCAGAAACAGTTTGAAGCACATGCCAGCTTGAAGCACGCGTCAGGAACTGATGGAGAATTTTCTTGTTTGAGTTTGAACGTCAAGATGATTGATTTGTTCTTGTTTGAAGTCAGAGACACTCTTGACATTTCACGCAAGCTTTAGTAAACATGTACAGTGAAATCTTTGGGGGTCAATGCATGGCAGGTGCTGGAACCCTATCAGATTTGTAAAGTTTATAGAAGAAAGACTGTTTTGTATTGACAGAATAAAATTATTTGGAAACATGAGCCTACGTACTATGGTTTGGGTATTTTCTTTTTTTTCTAGGTGTGTTTGGACCCCTACAATTAATGCCTGCAGCTACACAGAATTGAAATTCTTAATATACAACTAGAGAAACAATTCATGTAGTATGGAACAACTGAAAAGTCAATAAATTATTGTTATCAAGTCTTGGCCATTTTCTAATAGAATTGACTGAAGTGGATACAGTATGTTTATTCTATTCATTTACTAGAACTAACATTGTGTTCATCTCTATGTTCAACGTAGATCGGCAGATAATCTAGTATGCATGTGTGGACTATATGGACTTGGGAGGAAGCTGGAATTCCTGGAGGCTCAACCTTATGCTAACCATGCAGCTGCCCTGCTGTGTGTTTGCCCTACCCAGTTTAGACTAGGATCAGGGACATCAGTCAATGTAGATTCAGTAACTGATTTTGCAGCAGTTGACTTGGAGGCAGTACGAGTGTAGGCCAAAGCAAAGAAAAAAAATATTACCATTGGCTAACCAAGTTTGAAATCGGTTGACCCAAGACCGAAAGGCTCAATAAGCAGAGCAGGAGAAGCATTGTTCTCCTGATCCAGAGGCACATGAGCCCCCCTGGCATCAGGAGCAGGAAGGGTAGTGACCAATTCAAAAACTGACTCGGATCTTTTTTAAAGCTGGAAGTGGGAGGAGGCTAGCCAACTTAGGAGTCTACCAGACTGAAGGTTAGCTATTTAACTGGAATGGAGGTAGTAGAACTGTTGGCTGAAATGGGAAAAAGCTTTGCTTCAGGTAACTTGAGAAGACTAGACTGGACAAGACCAGACTTGGTGTTACTAAACCCAGAGCAGAAGACTCACAAAGTAGTATGCTAGAGAGACACATGAGTTACACATTAGCAACAGATCCGTCATCCTGCTGCCTCAGGGGCACAGGATCAGTAGGGTAACTCAGAAACTGACTTGGTGTTGACTGACTCACTGCCATAGTTTCAACTTGAGAGGACCCAAGTGACATTTGATGACTTACAAAATGTACTACTAAAATTTAAAAACATTTTAAAAAGAAAGAAAAAGAACACATGGTATGGCAAAGCAAATCATATCTACTACCTCGCACATAGGGAATCTACAACAAAGGTTATTAAACTGAGCACATTAAAATCAAATAAAGTAAATAAAAACCTTCATTATTTAATTCCAGGATAATTCCACAGCTGATTTGCAAGCAGAGTATATCAGTTTATAATGTGCAATAATAATTGCAGCCCATATTTGTTTCAACTGCATTTTCTTGGCTTTGTAGCTTTTCATTTCAGTTTTGGGGTCCTATATAGCTGCTGTAATTGCCACTAGAGCAATTGCTCCTCATTACATGCTATGGAAGCTGTAATTGGCCATCCCAGGCACAGCGATCAATGCCATCGTTATTACAGGATTTCAGGCACCTAGGCCCCAGACAGCAGGCCTAAGCAAGGCCAAGGAGGAACTGAAGGGGGAAAGTGGTGAGGCTTCACAGCTTGTTATGGGTGTACAGAGACTAGACAACTGCTTGTCTGGGTATCTATTGACAGCTCTGTGTCCAACATGCATCTGCTCTCTCCATCCAGCTCATTGACACTTTTCCTTTCACAGAATCTGCCAGCCTCATACCATTTCTCACCCTGTCTCATTAATGGGGTTCCTTTTGCTCTGTTTTTCAAAGGGTCATATTGTATCCAGTCGAGTAGAAATCCCAGTATCAAAGCTACTACTGTGAGTTCATCTGTTTCTAAACATTAATACATGGGTATTTATTTATAATTTTCTAGTATTAGAGACACTTTTACAATGCTTGATTCAAGACTGTTATAAAATCAAGATGTTTTAGTCAGATACTTTTACTTAGATAATTTTCTTCAGTAAGGTCAACAAACAAAAAAGTTAAAGATTTAATTAGGTCAGGCGAGATACATAGATTTTCTGATTGAGTCAATTTTGTACAATGGACCCAATAAAACCCCAGAGAACCTAGAAGAGTTGTACACCATCTAGTTTCTGAAACTGAAAAACATGAAACTAAGACTGAACGGAATGTAAACTATTAACTAAGGCACAAAGATACAGGAATCACTAGGGACTGTAAAAGGCTAGGGTGAGGGGGGAGAAAGACGCACTGGCAAAGATTAATGGGAAGACAGCAAGTATAAATACACGCTAGGGTGGTGGGCAAAGAGGAGAGACAAAGCTGAACCAAATCAGAATAACAAGACATGAGGGATGTAAAACAAAACATGAACAGGAAGTAAAGAGATGACAGACTAACATACAAACTTGACATTGGAATACAAGGAAAACAGGGAAGGTAACTAAACCAAAGATCAATGAATAAAACCTCAACTATAACACAAGCAGAATCCAAAGCTATACTAAAAATGGAGAGGACCTGACAATATAAACTTAATTAAGGCAACCTGGAATATGAACTACAAGTAATGGAATGCAAAACTCAAAATATCACAACACAAGAATACAAAATGCTAAACTCAGGCCCAAATGGCCAAGGTTCATGAGACCGTGCGATAGAAGCTAGAACAGAGTCTCTAACCACCTTTGATCACCTCACATTTCAGCATATCCAGTCACTCCTCTACAGTCATAGGGAGTATCAGTGACTACAGTAATCTCTCTTTATGTCATAAACTTTAGATAATTCTGATGTCACAGAGGTCTCCACTCATCTCATGCGGCATATAATGGAGATATTACCTTGGAAAAAATGTTTTTATCAACTTTTGAACCTCAGTAATTCATTACCATTTCATTATGGACCTCTGGAAGTCATGAATTAGGTTTATTATGCAAATGTATGTTCAAGACAACCTTTTGGCAGTTTTTCTTCAATGAACTCAGTGAGACTAAAACCAAACTTTGAAGAATTTTATAAATAACGTCCCTGATAATCTTTCTCAGAAAGATGAAGCCTTTGGAGGAGGCAGAGTCAGAGTCACAGAGAGCCACATTATCACTTCCTTTTACCTATTACCAGAGATATATAAAAGCCTCAGACAGCCTCCAGGCAGAACTACTGTTGCATGTGTTGGCTCACTTACCTCTTTAACCTGTCTGCTTAGGTGAATTATTTATCACACGACTAGCCGAGAACAGGGTGCAGCACAGTTTTGTGCTTTAATGTGGAGAAGCTTTACAAAGTGAGCATCGTTTATACACAGAGGCCACATGATGGAGGTGTTGAGTAAGTGCAATGCTCTACAGTTTCCTTTAGAAGCACAGTTGAGTTAGGTGAATATATCACTTAAATGCAAATATATTCTGTTATTTTTCATTGCATCTATGCAGTGCTGTTTTTTTATTTTATTTTTTTAAATGACTTTAAATGGCATTCGAGTTTGTATTGTGACATCACAGGCTAAAAAAAGTGAAAAGGGCTTATAAAGGACTCCCTAGTCACCACTTTCATGCAGTAAAGGTTCGTTTATCTGTCGTCTTTTCATTTGGCTTTAATACACAGCAATTCAGTTCAGTTCAGTTTTATTTATATAGCACAAAATCACAACAGCAGTTGCCTTGAGGTCTTTTATATTGTAAGATAAAGACCCTACAATAACACAGAGAATACCAGAATGATGAATTTAGATGCTTGAGCCAGGCTACCATTTTCTCACCTATACATCCTCCTGGAACATCAGTCCAATTTTACCAAAGATTATTGAATTATTTTTTCATTACAAAACTATTTTCCCATAAGCATTACATACACATTGCAATTGCATAATGTATCTTTTTCACCTATGACATGCTGGTGGCTGACTGGCTTCAATGTTCTTTTGAAATCCATCAATGGATCATTAGTGTCACCAATTTCAATATACTTGTAAGCACTGCAAATTATATTTGTACAGTTTTTCAATGCAGCTACAATAACCGTGTGAACTTTGAGTTTCTAATTTCAGTTTTTGCTTCACAAAGCCAAAATCTGAAAAATGTCTTCTCTTTCTTAAAAAGTACTCCTCAAATAAGAGATGCAAAATGAATTCTGAAGGCGATACAAAGCTTCATCATTACACTGATTTTAATGGCACACATTTAGTTCAGTGATAAGCCCCTAATAGCGAGACAGCTCTGCAGCATTTTCTGTAATTAACTGTCTCACTACAAGGCAGGATGGCTTATGATCAATGCGCATGGAAGCTGTAATCACCAGCATTACTGTAACAGCCGAGCTGATGAACTCCAGCAAAGGAAAATTACACATGATCGTTATTAACGCAGATACGGTAGGTACATTACTTTTTTGTTAAAGAGAACTTACACATTGAGTTAAAAAAAATCATTATTGTTGAATCAATTTTACACTTTTCTTTGTTTAGAGCGAAATCTGTAGAGAACAGAAAACTCATTGAATCAAATTGTTAGTAATATAGCCCATATAGTCTAGTAGGCTTAACCCAATGTCCTTTAAATCACAAAGTTACAATTGCTGTTCAGTTTTTTTGACGGCTGATCCTCTTTCCGCACTGACTTTCACTCAATATCTATATGCAAAACATGCACAACGCCGTTGCAGAATCTTTGGTTGCCATCTTGTTGAGATTTGGCACACTGGATACTAAATTGCCTAATTTTTTTTTTAAAGTCTTAAAATAAAATGCACTTACAGGAGAAATTAAAAGTGGATTCGTTTAAGTATCTTGAAGTAAATCAAAACAAGATGATAGGTCAGTCATATGACACACAAAGCAGTGGTAAACAGGTAAGTTGTAGAAAAGGTAACCCTGATATAGTTTTCATGAAAGAGTAAATTACCTATAGAGGAAAAAAAAACTTTTTGCATTAGGTAGTAAACATGCTTACTTCTACTAGTTTACTTCTAAAGTTTGGCTTTTTAGCCACTTCAGTGGTTATCCTAATCCCTAACTCTAACTTTACTTTATCAGGATGTGTAATTTTTGAGCTTTTTTAAAATGTTCTCCCAAGTCTTGGCACTGATGGGACAAAGAAAATAATATACTGGCAGTCATAAAAATCTACTTCCATTTGACTGATCTCCTAAAAACAGGGTTAAGCACAAGTCTGGTCTAAGGGCCAGGGCTCAGTGACTCAGTTAACATGTATGTCTATAGGGACTGGAAAAAGGTGGAGCCAGCCTGGAGTGGCCACTTAAGAGGCCAGTACCATTACCAATACAGATAATCTTAACCTATGAAGTCTTATGTAGGGGAGAGCAGTGTTTTACAGTTTAATGACCAACTATGGGATCTATGGGATTTTTACTAATTTCTAATCATTAGTTTACATGTTTGATGTAATTTTTTTCATTTCCAAAGAAATACTTTATTTAACAGAGGTTAGTGGGAAAAGTATCAATCCCATTGCGCTAGTATCCAAAACCAGCCTTAGTATCTATACTGTCGATATCTGGATCGATCGCCTCTTTCTACTTAAAGGTTTACTTAATTTCTCAGATCTTCAGCTCTCAGCATGATTTCAGTCTCAAGGTGAAAAACAGAAGAGAGTTTACACAGCTTAGTTAGGTTTGTCATAGATGATAAACCTAGAGAAAATGGACTGATAGTAACACCCAACAGAAAATAGAGATTTCATCTTTTCTTTGACTGATTTCATTTTTGTGTTCTTGTACGTTATAGTATGATGCCTGTTGTCTGTGTTGATTTACTTACAGACCCAAACACAGTAACCTCAAAGTAAATGGACTGATTCTCATATAGCGCTTTTCTACTCTCCCAGAGTACTCAAAGCACTCTATACAACATGCCACATTCACTACACTGAGTGCTTTCTAACTACATTCACATTCCGATGGATGTACCGGGGTTAGTATCGTGCCAAAGGATACTTGATATGCAGACAGGAGGAGCCGGGGATCGAACCACCAACCTTCCGATCAGTAGGTGACGTGCTCTACCTCGTGATCTACAGCCACCCCTACCTACATGGTGTTGTTAAATGACTTAGCAATTTTTAAATAGAGCCCAGAGTGTATGATTTCTGTTTTCTCTTGAACAAACTGAAGACAAAATCTAATCTTACCATGTAATAATGTACATATGCTGGACATTGTACAATAAGAAAAGTGAATGATGGGATCTGTATTTTTTGTGTCACACTGCCCTCTTAAGGATGTTTGTTGGAAGAACAGAAATAGGAACATCACTGATGTATCCACAGAGGGGCAGCATCTACTTATAAATGTTATCTGAGTGTATCTCAGTCAGTTAGTGTGATGCATTTGCCATAAAATACATTTTGTAGGTGAAATCTTGTCTGAATTAAAAGTCAAAATTACTTAATCAATGACAGTTAAACTCGGAGGATGAAAGTGATTAGTAGAATTATGAGACAAGCCTCTCTGTTCAGATTCATGATGGATTAATAATTTAGTGACTGAAACCGTATTGACCAGGTGCCCACATAATTAGAAAGCTTTTTTTCCCCTCTTTTTTTTTTTTTTTTTTTTTTTTGTTGAAAAAAATTAAATTAAGCCATTGTTATTAATGAGACCCTTCGGCTGTAATTTGTTGCAGCCCTTCATACAAAATACAGATACTTCAGAATCACTCATTGATCTATGTAGTGTCTGTTCACAGTGTCCGTTAGTTAGTCAGGGGTCATACAAAAGTAAAGCAAAAGTAATACAGTAAAACAATAAAAGCAACGAGCTAAAATGCTAACATTACAATGAAATAAAAGAAACAGGTGTAAAGGAGAATTGCTACTAGAAAACTGAAACAGGTCCAAAAAGCCAAATTTGTGTATCATGCTACATGTGACATTAGTAGCTTGATCACCTATGTTATCAGTGTGGTATGATAAACTGTTATCAGTCCTACCTGACTGATTATCTAATGTACTAAAAGCATCTTTATATTAATTTTTTAAAGAGATTTGTTTTCCGTTTGTAAGTATGATAGTGCTTAACAAAGTTATTGGACCACCACCCAAGTAAAACTTTCGTCACATCATTGCATTCTTTTGTTTAATGTGTCTGTAATGGTTAACCCACAAGTATGCCTAAGTCTTTAACTGAAATCAAATTCATGTTTAAACACTAAAATAATAACTTAAATATCATTATTGTTGCTATTGATTTTCGTGTCTATTTAATTTTGATTAAGATGCATACTTACAGTTATTAACCTACATTCCTGTACACAGAGAAAAATACGGTAGTTTTATTGGCTTAATGTTATGTTTATCCAAAAAAGTGGATTCTGTTCATCTGGGCGTGGCGTTTTCTCCCCATTGAAAATGCCTCATCCAGATGAACAGAAACAACTTTTTGGGATTTCCTTACGTGAATGATTGATAAGTTGTCAGGGAGGTCCAGGGTGCTGGCTCAAATTTGAACATAAAAGCATGATTTCAGTTTAAAATTCTTCACTCCTGCTCAAAATGGGAAAACCTTGAGAACTCACTGAAACACACTTTGTGATCCTGGATGGTATTTAGTGACAAACAGGGTAAGACATAAAGTGTTATCACTGTGTGGTCAAGAGTGTTTTGGAGTCAACTGACCAGACCAATACTTCAAAAATGTGCCAAGAGGAATAAAAAGAAATAGAAAGAAAAGCTGACTGAAGCAGATAACAGATAACTCAAGATTCTAAGTAGGAGCAACAGAAGGAAAAAACACTGCAGATCTTCAGGCAGAGATAAATGTTTTTAGATCAGAGTCTGAGAAAGTCTCCAGAATGACTATAAATTCAGTTTTGAACTCTTCAGTCAGCACTGCCATCCACAGAAAAACTGAAGAACGTGTTAATGCTATACCAACAACGATGACCCAATCATGCTTCAAAGCTGTGCAAACACTGTTCGATCAGGAGCATGAATCTGGTTAACTGGAGCTGATCAACTGGCCAAGTAAGGTCCAAATTTGAAACATATTGAAAATATTTATTAAAATATTTTGAATATGAAAATATTAAACATTTAGTGGATTCAAACATACATCGCACACAAATTTCATTCAAAGCAAGTCTTTGGGAACAGCTAGAAACTATATGGAACAAAAGATAATGTCATACAGAACGTAAAAACAAGGAGAACAAGAAGTCAAGCTATTAAGGCCAAAGGGCACTACGCAAAATGTTGTCTTTTAGTGATGTATGAATTTTGTTGCTTCATTTGCTTTATTAAAAAAGAAAAAACATAATTTTGCAGATTTATATAACTAATATCATCATTATATTTACACAGTTCTTTCCTTAATCGCGTCATTTTTGTGTTTAATTGGCGATTACTAAATGATACTTTAGGGTTTTTATAAACCAAAGGCATTACATTCTATGTGCAAACTGATGCTGAGCTGCAACAAACAATTGCCTGTGCAGGAAACAAGTGTAAATAATCAAAACATATTTACTAGCAGTTTGTGATATAAAATTGAATTTAAAATGAAAATGCAAAAAAATGAAACCAAGAGAAAAATAAAGAATTTTCTTTACAAAAACCAAGTAATTTAACAGTGGATAATGTATTTTAAAATGAAACAGCAAAACTGTTTGGTAGTTCTTTATCACGCGTTCATATGTTTAAATGAGTGACTTACTGGTAAAATCCTTATACTTTAATATCCACAATATTTACATAATCTGGCATTGCACACTCATTAATGCACTCATACTAAAGATTCTCTGACAGTTAACTGGTGCGTCCTCCTGCAGGACTTTTTTCCACCACATGATGCCAGTGCTGCACTGTTGAAAAGTTTGTGCTCTTCAGCTTTCTGCTTCTTTTCAACTTACCTACAAATACACTGAAAAATGAAATCAGAGAGGATGAAGTGAGTGAAGTAAGGTTAAATTGGTAACATCAGCAACAGAAAATGCATCACGGTATAGCAGTGATTAGCATTTTCCTCATAGCACGAAGGTCCTGTCTGGAGTTTGCACGTTGTCCCTGTTTCCTTCTATTTTCTCTCCAGGGACTTGGGTCTCCTCCCACAGCCCAAAGATACACACAGGGTTAGGTTTAATGGCAATTCTAAATGAATTGTTGGTGAGTGGGAATGCCTCTATGTGGTAGATCGATGATCTGTCCAGGGTGTATTCTGAATTTTGCTTCACGATAGCCGGGATAGGCTCCAGTCTCCCGCAACCCTCAACTGGATAAGTGTTTATATGTCTTTAGAATTATACCTTATTTAAGTTACCTTTATTTGTTAAACACACACGACATTGTGCATTTTCCTTTAGGTGTATTCATGCAATTATAGATGACTTTTTAGAACTAAATCAATGTTAGAGAGGACATGCAGTGTCCTGAGGTTTTTAGCCAAGCTTTTAGCTAACAGTAGTTTAAATGTTCCATACGTCCAGACATATTTTATATACTGTTCTCTGTTTGTTCCACTACATCTACAATTAAACTGTCATGTTTTATTTACCATCATGCTAGATTACTGAAACTGTGACACGATGATTTAGGTGTTATAGATAGATAGATAGATAGATAGATAGATAGATAGATAGATAGATAGATAGATAGATAGATAGATAGATAGATAGATAGATAGATAGATAGATAGATAGATAGATAGATAGATAGATAGATAGATAGATAGATAGATAGATAGATAGATAGATAGATAGATAGATAGATAGATAGATAGATAGATAGATAGATGACATCAGGGAATCCTACTAGCTCTAATCATGGCAACACAACAACACTACATCCATTGGAGTCTATCTGCCACATTATGGAAGGATGTAAGATGCTAGTTGGGGCCCTGCAGGATAGTGTACAGTAACATCTGTGCTACATATGGACTACAAATCTCCAAGTCCTAATGAGAGACATCACCAAAGGTGTTTGAGAACAACAGGGATAATGTCCCGTGGGACTTCGACTTCCAGACAGACAAGCAGCTGTTGGCCAACCGACCAGATGTAGCGGTGGTTAACAAGGAGCAGAAGACTGGAGCTGTGATAGATGTGGCAGTCCCACATATGGAAGAAGATGTGGAGCAGATGTAGAAGGTAAAGTCCAAAGAGGTCCCAGTGGTAACCTCGAAACTGGAAGAGCGGCTCCAACAGAGTCCAAGCACCACAAACCAGGGTTAGGTTCTACACATTTGAGCAAACAGGAAATTTATATTACTGTAACTATATACATATATATTCAATTTCAAATTTGAAATAGATATAGATATAGATATAGACATAACTCCCTGATACTGGTGAACAGCATTTGGACAGAAATACTTGTTGAAGTTCATACACAACAAAAATTGTTTCATTCAGTTTCATTCAGCATTATCATCATCATCACCAAGGTCATCTTGGGGATGAATGACTTATCTTTATAAATAAGCCATCTATTTATGCTGGACACAGAAGCATGTCCATTTCCACTGTGCTGGTACATGTCACTATGGTCACATTATGGACTAGAGCCTGCTGAACCCCTCCATCTCTTGGCCCATCAGCCCATCTTCCCCATTCTGATACATTATTGGTTCACTCTGTAGAGCCCAGGAAGCATTGGGAGATAAGGAAAAGGGGCGAAGGGCCAGGCTCAGCGATCCCTCAGATAGCACCTAATCACATTCATTACATCAATTAAGGCAGGCCAACACAACACCGGGCTGGGAGTCAGACCTCCATCTCCTGCTGATCGATGCTAAACACTGAGCACATCGTCTGGTCTTCAACCTCAACCCTGTAGACCACAATACTGTATTATCTCTCATTTGCCAAACTAGTCATCTGTGGAAATTTCAGGAATTAAACTCATCTAAAGGCAAAAATTATGTAACATTTGAAACCACAAAGAGTAAAAATGTCCTTTTTGGTGATTTGCAGGCCAAAAAATGTACAATGTGAACATTAACATGAGGTTAATTTTGACTTAGATTTTACTATACCGTTACTGTTTTTAATTATCAATTATTTTAAATCTTCACAACCATTACACTGAAACTGCTGTTTGTACAAAAACAATCAAAACGCAGCAGTTCAATATATAACAATGAGTATAAAATCCTGAAGATTATATGAACATTAACACCAACATCCTGTGGCACCAAGCTATTAAGCCAGTAGACCTGTGGCACACTTTAAGTGGTATGGATATTAAATCGTTTAAAGCAGGAACTAAATGGACATCATAAAATTCTCTGAATATAATTCACCAAAGTAGAATCTCTAAGAAAGCCAAATTTAGTATAATATAATTTTTAGGTTCTCACTGCAGTTAAGCCCTGAACAATAGTTGCTGAAATTATAATCTGATCTGTCTGGTCATTAAATGTCATTTCAGGAGTATCTTTAGTACTACAACAAAGCTCAGAGGTATTTATTCTTCCTGCTTGTAAAGCTATGTGAGTTATTCACGCTAAATGGGCAACAGCTTTAGTTTCAGGTAGAAAATCATGGGGGGGCTAGTTCCCTGCATCTGTCAGCTTTATTGGTTCAGTAATCTTCACAGTGGAATCCTCTTTAGCAGAACCAACCCGAATCCAAATCATGATAATGTATTCATTTACTCTTGGTACTTTAAATTAATGTTTTCCTATTACCGTAGTCTGGATTTTTATAAATGGGATCAGTTTAACCCACTAGGGGGCTCCAGACCAAAACTGAGATTCCTGTTCAACTTTTTCTAACCTCTTGTGATAGTTTAAAATTTTATCACATGAAAAGAAATTTCAGGATACAAAAAACTGAGACTTCATTCAGAGGCCAGTTTCAAGACTCTCATTTTACTATATGGAGCCAAGTAATGGACAATGCACAAAAACTTGACTGACTTGTATTTTGAGCTTCTGGTACCAAACATCTTGCCTCAAGATATGACATATTTAATCACATTATTTGCTATTTTTTTAGAGAATTTGCTTTTCTCTACATCATATTTTTTTAAATATTCCTTCCTTTGGAACAAGAGCTTAAATTCTTGCCTGGGCTTCTCTAATATGTAGACTTTTGGGGTATTTTTATAAATCAACTGTGGACTTGAATGAATTTAATTGCGAGCAGTTATTTTTTGTAATATGCTAGTAATTTGTATCCGCAGTGTGTGAAAGGTTATTTAAGGATTATTGTGTGAAAAAGTAGGTAAAAAAACATTAAATGTTAATGTGCGCCATAAGCAGACACTCAGCGGTTGAGCTGATGACATACAGGTAAGATGACACATCGTTAAAACCATAGTGTCACATTGTTACAATGTGTTGTGCACAAGCATATGACACACTTAGATATGGGTGTCATTTGTGGAATTCATTTTGCATGTATAGCATTGATCAGATGTCTGGGGTGGATCACCTGCCTGACAGACAGGTATGCATAATATTCATATGTTTTTAAGACTAAATGACTCGTGACCATCAGCCGCTCCCTATGGTACAGTTTTGTGTCATCACTGACCTCCTGGCAGACTTAGCTTCCTCCTGAAACCTTTTGCCTTCTTCCCCCGGCGACAGAAAACCTGGTGACACCAGGATGAGCGACAGGCAAAGAAGAGAAGAAATGGCGGCGAAAACTGCAGGGAGATAAAACGGATAGATAAGGTCGGGGCATCACAGAAAAAAATGGGAGAGGAGATAGATTGTGACAGAAGAGAGAGAGAAGGGGGTAGGAAGAGTGATGCCATTGATACACTGAAGCTGCAAAGAGAGGACAGGAAGATGCTTTTTGCCCCCTCAAAGTGCTATCGGAAGACATATATTACAATGACAGCACTGTGACCACACCAACCACATAAAAAACACACAGGCTTATTTCATCTCCCACAGATAGTTATTAATAAAAACCAGGACAAGGACAAACACACACACACACTCACAGAAAGGAGAAATAGATGAGAAAGAGCAATGGAGAGTCAAAAAGGAGTGCCGAAAGAGGAACATCACGTTGTGAGGAGGCTTGCTCGCATGGCAACGTGAAGTCGAGAGCAATGGATCTCACACCTCGATTTGTCAGTGTGATGAAATAAGCTACTGGACACAATCCCATACTCCACACTGTCTACTGACGTGACATCTAAAGCATCTCCTTTTCCTCTCACTTCTCTCTTCTCCCTTCCAAGTATTCATTTATGCCCTTATTTCTTGTCTTACTTCCCTCACAGAGTCTCTCCACCTTTCTCTCTCAGAGTCTCGGTGTTATCAGTATCTGACACACAGTGAATCAGGGAGTATCTAGCGGCCCGCTATCAGACCTCTCTTCATCTCCCACTGCCCCTCTGTGCTCAGGCCTATCAATCAGAGAGCTACTGCCAGGACAGATGCCACCGTTGCAACTGCAGCCACTGACACAACTCGTATCTGCCACAACACAGTGATTAAATGGAACTAATGCAATTAACAGAAGACATTCAGTCACTTAAAGTCCAGTAGAGATGAATGAGCATTAAATGTCACCTAAAAGAGATCAATTCATAGTATTATTGCATGTTAAATGTTAGGTTGGACTTTATTTAGCCAAAGATGAGCAGAAAAACTGAGAAGACAAGATAGTGCAGTGTGTTACAGATAATATTAACACCTTTAATGTGCCTTTTAAGGCAGCTGTAAGGTTGGAGTCAGGTAAAAACAAATTGTCCAAGAGTTTTTACATTTCAGATGTCAACAGGAGGCCTGGACATAGAAGTTTCTCTACCCCAATATCGTCTGCTGGAGATGGGAATTCGGGGATGGGGATTATTTGGGATCTGTGTAGGTGGATGAAAGTAGGGGTGATATGCTACCAAGAGTTTTGGACATGTTGCAGCCTATCCAGGACTTTGCTGGAGACTCCGGATAGAACATTATAATAGCTGAGATAAGAGACAAAGTCCACCAGATCAAGTGCCAAACAAGGCGGTTTAATGCATCTAAATGAACAAGCCAAGTAGTGTTTAGCACTGTCAGATCACTTGCTTAGTTTTATCTGAGTAACTCCCACAGTCCAAAGATAGCCTGTGCATTAAGTTAATCTATGAGTCTAAAGTGGCTGTTGGCGCAGATGTATGAGAGATAAAGCAGTAAAAGCATTGCATAGAGTAAAGTGCTGTATGAATGTGGCTTGTTGTGTAAAGTGCACTAAGTTGTCAGAAAGACTAGGAAAGCAGTACATAAATAAATGTCTATTTGCATATAAAACCATAAGGTTAACCCAAAATGCAAATCCTGTGTGCACTCTTAGGCATGATGGCATGGCATGAGTCACATGATAAACTATGCTGGTTGCAAAATACATCAAATGCACCCACAGAACAACCCGCAGGTACCCAGAGGTAGGCGGGTTGTTTAAGTCAATGCCCTGCCCTTTGTTTTGACAGACCGGGCTGCAGCCAAGCTAACCTTTACATGTACTCACTATGCTAAGCTAATGGTTGTCTTTGTTTTTGCTGGAAACAAAGTATTTGTAGGGCCCAGCACTGCATCCACTGGCAAAGCCAAGTGCACTGCTGAGGATCATTTACACTGCTGCTTGGTAATGACTTTTAGAGGTTGTATAGCTTCAGATTAATGGGTGTTTGCTAATTTCTGCTTTTACAATACTGTCATCTCGCTTTGTTCAACCATTCCTTTGCAGTCCATTGTGAATTAATGTCCGAGCTTATGATGATGCCAGGCTGCTGGTGTTGCCTGTATGCTGTCAACTCATCATTGAGCTGAAATGGGTTTGAAGTACTTTGATGTGGGCTGTCGTATGCTCCTTTTGACTGCTATCCTGCCCATACATTCAATCATTCTCCTGTAATACCAACTTTATGGGAAACTCAATATTGCATTTGTCACACATCACTTATCATGTTAACATTTCTTTCACGCATGCTACATTTAGCTGAGCAGTCGCACTCATTGGGTGCCAGAAGCTTATATCCATGTCCCGATGGCCATCTTCTGCTTAGCAATGCTACAAAAAATGTCAGCTTAAAATGTGCACTTCACGCTGGAGGCCTGTTTGCTGCCTAGATGCTTCAATGCATTACTTCAGCAAGGTAAGGCCTTCCTTTTTCTCCACGTATGTTAATGCATGTCATGTGATGCTCTCTGATATTTCTGTTTCTTGTAATCCACCTGCTGTTAATTTTATGTATTGACAATTGGCTGTTGATTTATTCAAGCTTTATCATGATACTTTTAATTAAAAAAATTTTTGATTTACCTGCTGTTGGTGCCTGAATCTTCATGTCTGACTGGCAGATAGTTGCAGTGTAGATGGTGGGATCTAGGAGTTAAACATTTCCAGTGTTCCATGTCACTGTTTTAAGCTTAAACGCTCATAGTGCGGACTTCCAGAATTCAAAGATATGAATAAGCATGTCAGTGTGGCAAACAAAAGGCCATTTCAAGAAGATGTTCACTAATCAGCAGTGCAATCTGGGGTCAGTGTTCATCACCCATTTTTGTCATGATTGCTATCAGTGGTTATACTACTTTTAAGTTACCATCAATGATTTCCTGAAAGGATTTTCAATGCTATGCTAAACATTTAATAAAAACAAGTGACTATTTTATATAACTGTAGAAGCCATAATGATTAAAAACAAAATCAGGCCTTATAATAATTGGTCAGTCTTATTTTGACACCACAGGATTAACTTACAGCAAATTCTTAAAGAGCCACTGCTTCGCTTAATTTTGTACTTCACACGTGACAGGTTAATACAAAAATCAAAATAATTGAGATTTATAATTAATCTTTTTTTTTTTTTAAGACATATAGATGTTTAAAAAATATCTGTATGTTTGACAAAGATTTGGCAAAGTTTTGCTGCAATTGGCCCACCCGTTAAGGAGGATGCAGAGGTGTTGCTGGCACCCGACCCCTCATCACATGACATTAATTTGTCGGCCATTTTGGTCGCGTAATAACCCTGACACCTACCTACTGAAAATTGTGTTGATGACATAAACTATGGCGACTAGGAGTAAAAAAAACAAAGTTTATTTACTCTCTCAGAGGAAGTGAAACGCGTCCATGACAAGTTTGCTCGTTATGGGGAGAAACTGTGTAGAGAAAACGAGGGTTGAAGAATATCACTGCATATGTTGACTGATGCTGTGAAGTGCAACCCTGCCACTCTCCCATCACATAATCATGTTATTAACACACCGTCAAATTATACGGGACGAGATCTGAAGCCCTCCTTCAAATACTGATAAGTTTGGATGATTATCAGTATTTTGTGTCAAGATGGGTAACAAACCGCACCGGACTTTGCCTGGAGGTCACCCCTCAGGTATTTGCCAATTTCTTTTTAAATTTCTTTTTGATATTGGCATGTCTTGTCGTAGCATCCGTTACATTGTCAACAAGTCACCGTAGCTCATGTGTGATTCATGATAGTGATGTTGATGAAGAAATCGTTAATTTTCCATCAGTAAGCGCTGTTGTTGTTGCTTCTGTTACCTGGCGCTAGCTCCTGTTCGCTACTGTTACTGAAACCTTTTTAGGTGGCTCTAACTTGGGTAGACTAACACTTAGCAAATGAACTGCTCTGTGATGTGAGAATGTAAGCAAACTGTTGATCACAGGAAAAATATAGTTTTAGTCAGCGGTCCGGTTACGGGAGGGTCACCTGTCTGAGCTGCTGACGATAACTAAGTGTGACAATATCAAGAATAAATAAACATGTTCATGTAGGATTTCTTATGTTATGAGAAAGGAAAAAAACTAGAAAGAAATAATGAAAATATCAATTTAAATATTTTTAATAGTCAAATATTGTTTGAAACCGATGCTGGCGCTTTTAAAAATTCAAGTAACTTATGAATGATACTACCAATGGTCTTGTCCAATAAGGCGGACAGCTCTTGAGCGATGTACGCATGACGTCACTTGTGGTGTACCTATACCACAAAATACCTTAAACTGGCCGTGGTTATATTTGTATTGGTTATCACGTGTTCAGAAGGATTGGGTGTATGGGGAACTACCCCCTCACACCTACCTACACACATCTTTGTAAATCCAAATTGACAATAGGGAAACCAACAATACTGCACTGTGTTGTGCTTTTGTGATGTTGATTTGCAGACTGGTCATAGTGATGTAGTACTTGCTCAAGTGATAGAAATGTATCTCATGTGGTTGTTTGGATGCCACTAGCTCTTCAGTCACATCTAGCTTATTCTGCTGGTTGGTTCTTATCATGCATGATTAATTAATATAATAAATCTGTTCTCTGTGAAACCTATATTAAGAAGTCATTTTATTCCAACTTTTGCACTCCATTAATGACACTGCACAACTGAGGGAGGCTGTGCAGTGAACTCAGTTACAATACTTTATTAGGTTTATCTGCTAATCCCAACAGTGTAAGCTTTAATTACACCAACAAAGTATACTGATCCCTTTTAAAACTAAGGGACCATTATAAACTAAAAGTATGTCAACTAGGGCTAGCCATTTGCCAGCAAATATTATAATGTGTCTGCACTGATTGTATTAATACCACAAGCTTGACTTTATATTTCTCAGTTTTACTGAAAGGGTTCTTGAAAAAAAATGTTATGTGTAGTTTGTTAATCACAGTTTTTGAAATCACACAGCCTCATCATCAACCATTTTATTACTCATCTCTCATTGGGTTATCTAGATATTGTTGACTGCAAAAAAGAGTGATGATTTTTTTAAGAGCATAAATCACTTCAGCTGCAATATCTGCCATAAAGCTTGAGGCGATCAGGTCCTTGAATCTTGAATGAAGTACAATCTAATGCACAAACGTGACGAAAAAGAGGGGATAAAAGTATGTTTGAGACGCTCATCAATTATTGAAGAGGCCACTAGATCCAGATCACATCAGGCCTGGGACAGTAGATAGTGTTTCATGGTGGCTTTGTCTTTAAATATTCCCCTAGATTGAAAGCTTCAAAGTAAACTTCAATTACTGCAGTGATTAGATCTGGCCTGCTCCATTAGAGGACATTCAAGCTTGGGTGGGGGGGTGGGGGAAGACAGAGAGAAAAGGGTGAGTACTCTTAGACCCCCAGCCAAGGAATTACTAACTATTGATCTTGCTGCCACAAGCCAGCTGACAATGACATTATAGTTGTGTTGCTTCAGATGAAGCAGTATAGTTCAGCACCAGGGATGTTGTTGTCCCTGCAAAGCACTTAGACATTGGGATGAAATACTATTTAATTTGGGATGGGATAGAGAGCAAATGGTTTCTGCTGGCTTTGGGTTAAAGTTCTGATTTGATTCAGTTTTTTTATCATTTGTTTTGAGCTCATTGTAAGAATTCTAGCTTTCTCGGTTTTTGACAATGTGACTTCGATATCAGTCACTAAAGAACCACTGTGTTCATATGATTTTCGGCCAAACAAGTGACAAACAGTTGCCTTGCAGCTTAGCAAGCTATTGTAACAAATGTCATATGCTTTTGGTTAGAACTAGCTAAATATAATGCCTCAGTGTATGTGCCCACATACACATACATGGCTGCAACATGTAGATTGGATGTTCATTGCTGTTTTGGGCTGTGATGCACTTACAACCACCGTACAGTTTATACCTCACTGCTTAAACAGTCTCTGGGTTCCCAAAACTCCCAAAAGGATAACAGGTTTGAAACTACATTAAAAAATGTTGGTGTGTTTGGAACAGGGAATCACTTGTGACTACAGAAAGTAAGCGATATGTTAACGGTAGTTGATTTGAAACAGATGGAGCGTTTTAAAAGAATAAATATGAAAACTAAATGAAAAAGCAAAGAGTAGTAGCCCACCACATATGAAATCAGCTCATAATAGCAATTATATTATAATTAGAGGAATATTTGTAATGTCAGTTAGTATAACAATTGCATTGAATGTTCTCTCCCTCTCTCTAAGTTTGTAAATATTAGGGGTGCAACGATACACAAAATTGACGGTTTGGTTCGGTTCGATACTTTGGTGTCACGGTTCGCTATTTTTTCGATACAAAAAAATGTTCATGCCTTTTTAATTTCTCATTTATTAAAATTATAAATATAAAATTTAACTTAAAAGTACAGTTTTTAAATTTAATGTTGCTGAAAACAAAATAATAAAAAAGAGGAATCACTCATCTTTGGAAAAGAGAGTTTATTACAGAGAAATGGCTCTTTCCAAAATAAAAGCTATACTATACGCTTCTTCTGAGCTATATTCTCAGCAGCATATTAAACATATCAGGTCCCCATAAGGAGAATCATGTGCTAAACGGCTGTCTAAATGACTCGGGTAAAGTTTGTAGCATGCATGCTTGTTGTTTTTGTCTGCTTCCACTTGTCTTTGAACTAGGATGATGTCGGCGTAAATGTGCAGTCGTATTCGTTGTGTTCCCACTAGTGCTGTCAGCGTTAATCTCATTAAAATGACATTAACGCCATAACTCGGCAAATCTCTGTTAACGAGTTACCGCGGATCGCCCCGTGCGTGGGGCTGGACGGCGTCAACACGTTAACAAGCTAACTGCGCTAATGCACTAGTTCCCACCAATTGAGCATTGCGTGGCACATAGGGTTGCCAACTCCCTGAAAAATAAATAAGGGACACCTCGTGGCCAGGGCCGGGCAACCCAGTTCACCCTTCCCAGTGTGGTGAATTTTGTAGCTCTTTTTTTTTGTGTGTGAAATTATTTTTTAACCATTTAACTTGAATTTGATTTAAGCAGATGCATATTCTTTGTGATATGACCATATGGGAAACAAATGATCATTTAGCCATTTATTTTTAGCTCAAAATGACAACATTAACACAGTAAAACAGGTCTCTTTCTTAAACAGAAGCCTGTCATGCTTAACTTTTGAGAATATAAGTAAATCTTTCTTTAAAAGAACTCTGTCCTGCTTAACTTAAAATTAAAAAATAAATAAATAAATAAATAAAATAAAAAAATATATATATATATAGGGCAGCACGGTGGCACGGTGTTGCCTCACAGCAAGAAGGTCCTGAGTTCAATTCCACCATCAGGCCGGGGTCTTTCTGTGTGGAGTTTGCATGTTCTCCCTGTGTTTGCGTGGGTTCTCTCCGGGTACTCCGGCTTCCTCCCACCGTCCAAAGACATGCAGCTTGTGGGGATAGGTTAATTGGATAATACAAATTACCACTAGGTGTGAATGTGCGAGTGAATGTGAGTGTGAATGGTTGTCTGTCCTTGTGTGTTGGCCCTGCGACAGACTGGCGACCTGTCCAGGGTGTACCCCGCCTCTCGCCCTATGACAGCTGGGACAGGCTCCAGCGCCCCCCGCAACCCTGAAAAGGATAAGCGGAAGCGAATGGATGGATGGATATATATATATATAAACACCCAGCACGCCCCTGCGGGCGGTTTATCCTTCAAGCTCGGGTCCTCTACCAGAGGCCTGGGAGCTTGAGGGTCCTGCGCAGTATCTTAGCTGTTCCCAGGACTGCGCTCTTCTGGACAGAGATCTCCGATGTTGTTCCCGGGATCTGCTGGAGCCACTCGCCTAGCTTGGGAGTCACCGCACCTAGTGCTCCGATTACCACGGGGACCACCGTTACCTTCACCCTCCACATCCTCTCGAGCTCTTCTCTGAGCCCTTGGTATTTCTCCAGCTTCTCGTGTTCCTTCTTCCTGATATTGCTGTCATTCGGAACCGCTACATCGATCACTACGGCCGTCTTCTTCTGTTTGTCTACCACCACTATGTCCGGTTGGTTAGCCACCACCATTTTGTCTGTCTGTATCTGGAAGTCCCACAGGATCTTAGCTCGGTCATTCTCCACCACCCTTGGGGGCATCTCCCATTTTGACCTCGGGACTTCCAGGTTATACTCGGCACAGATGTTCCTGTACACTATGCCGGCCACTTGGTTATGGCGTTCCATGTATGCCTTGCCTGCTAGCATCTTGCACCCTGCTGTTATGTGCTGGATTGTCTCTGGGGCATCTTTACACAGCCTGCACCTGGGGTCTTGCCTGGTGTGATAGACCCCAGCCTCTATGGATCTTGTGCTCAGAGCTTGTTCTTGTGCTGCCATGATTAGTGCCTCTGTGCTGTCTTTCAGTCCAGCTTTGTCCAGCCACTGGTAGGATTTCTGGATATCAGCCACCTCCTCTATCTGCCGGTGGTACATACCGTGAAGGGGCCTGTCCTTCTTTTTTCTGCTGCCTGAGGTATTCACTGAGCACTCGGTCAGTTGGGGCCATCCTCCCAATGTATTCTTGGATGTTCGCTGTCTCATCCTGGACTGTGGTGCTGACACTCATATATATATATATATATATATATATATATATATATATATATATATATATATATATATATATATATATATATATATCACAACAGAAGTCACCCCAAGGTCATTATATTGTCAGGTAAAGAGCCTACAATAATACAGAGAAAGCCCTAACATTGAGATGACACCCATTATAAATAAGCACTTGGCAAGAGCAGGAAGAAAAAACATAATTCTAACAGGTTTAATCCACCTGGTATGACCGGTTGGGGATGGGGGGAGACCAGAAAAAGGACATACTGTTAAAATAAAAAAGCCAGGAATTAATAATAAGTGATGTTAAATCCAGAGTAGCGTACAAACACAGAGAGAGTGAAAAAGGAACACTTGGTGCATCATGGCCCCCAGCAACTGAGGCCTATTGCAGCATAACCAAGGAAGGGTTTAGTGTCACATGGTCCAGTGCTAAGTATATGCTTTTTCAAAAAGGAAATTTTTAAGACTAATCTTAAAAGTAGAGTCACTCTGACACCCTGTCTGTTTCCAACATCCAATCTGGGATCTGGTTCTACAAGAGGAGGGGTCTGAAAGCTCCTATTTTACCTTTTTAAATATCCTAGAAACCATGTGGGTGAAACCCTGCAGTCCAAAGTTCTCTTTTGGGGTGATATGGTACTATTAGGTCTTTAAGATGGTGCCTGATTAGTCAGGACCTTGAATGTGCGGAGAAAGAGTTTAAATTTGATGCTCGATTAGAAAAGAAGCCAATATGGCAGACTTGTGCTCTCTTTCAAGTCCCTTTAGAATTGTGGTTATGGCTGTCATAGTATTGTGGCCAAAGAGATTGATGATATTGATGATACTATAGAAATGTATACATTTTTATAATATACGGCCCTCTTGTTAGGTATACCTCTTTAACTGTTTTTGTATTAGTTTCAAATATCTAAGCAGCCAATCACAGGCAAGTAGGCAAGTTATGTATACATAGCCAAGAAAACCTGCTGAAGGTTAAAGTAAGAATGAAAATGTGCAAAAAGGTGGTTTAAGTGACTTTGGACTCTTAGGTAAATTAGTGCCACCTACTGTGCTGGAGTTGCAGTTTGGGGTGGGTAGTACATTAATTATATCACAATAATTTAAGGAAATTGTCTATAATGGCATTCATGATAATATAGGAAAAAGTTACTTGACCTTTTTAATGCCTGGAGCTTGCAGGCAGAAACATGTGTAAGTGTGAGTAAATTGGAATTTTCCATTCTTTTCCATGAAGAATGTCAGTAGAGACTAAAGTACTGTAACCATTTAACACTTCAGAAGCCTAAACAATACTGTCACATAATAAAACTGAAAAATACTTTCTGTTTGACATGTTGTATCTTGGGTCAGGGTTTCTAACCAGCTGCTCAAAACTTTGCTTTTCCACCATGTGTCTATGTAGTTATTGTCATTATTAACATATTACAGCAGCTGTAATTGCACGCTGCTGCTAGACTCTTCCTATAAGAAAATAGGGGATTTGTTCCAGAAAGTTTGGTAAAGGAGGACATTTTTCTTAACATATGTAATTTTATTTTGAAATAACAAAATAAATCTTATTTATGAAAATATTACATGATTGTATCCAGCCAAATCAGATATTGTTCCAATACCATTAATCACAAGTTATACTCATTTTCTAATTTTCATGCTTTACTTCTCAATTCTGGATTTGACTTCTTTTTTTAAATCTTATTTGCATTTTGAAGACAAAGGTTAATTATTCATGTGATTTCACTCTGTAATTTAGGGACAAGAATAAATCCAGAATTTTATTCTACTATCCCTGGCAAACTTTTAAAAATGATCTTCATGTATTTATATCAGAGTCAAAACCAATCCAAAGTCCTGTTTAAATGATGCTGAACTGCCTTTTGTTTCTGCAGTTTGGGCACTATTCCCTTTGAAACCAGCAGCCTGAGTAAAAATAACTGGAAATTATATGACCTTCCTAATGATGATAATGATCCTGATGGTTTTCCTCGTCACAATGCCAATACTGTTAATAATGACAGTGATGATGATGGACACAGTGATGATGACGATGATAATGGCAGTTCTTCCACTGATGGTGCTGGCACTGTTGATGCTGCTGATATTTGTGGAAATGAGCATGTTGATAAGGCCGAAACATTTTCTTTGAGCATGCATGGCTCCTGATAACGACACTGTAAGTCTACACTGACCTCCTTATCTGTTGCATCTCACTTTCAGACATCTACTTCCCTTTCCTCTCTGTTTGCAGGCCCCCGAAAACCATTATAACAATCTGATCAGCTTTACACACAAACCACGAAACAAACAAAAGTGGGTAAATTATGGAAAGAGAGGAGGGCTGGGTTATAGTTTTAAATAAAAGTAGAGCAAAAGGTCTTTGGTGGGGGAGAAAGTGAAGTGAAGTAGAACACGGTGACTCAAGTAGCAGTGGAGAAGATGGAGACAGAGAGGAAGAGCGGGGAAAGAAAGGGAGAGCGAAAAGGCTGGGCGAAGATAGATCACGGTCCTGAGCGATTGTGACAAGCATAGACCCTATCAGCCGCTGTTTGTTTGCACACTCCCCTCTCTGCATTAAAGGAGCCGTCCAGGCCGCTGGCAGGCCGCGAGCACTCCATCTCATCACCTGACATGCCAACAGATGTTATGGGCTGATAAGAACCCCGCGGCCCCCTTCCCTTTGCATCTACGATTACCTTCGCACAAAGAAGAAGGGGCGGTGGAGAAGATGGTGGTGTTGTGGGGTGTGTGTGTGTGTGTGCGTATGGGGGGGTGGAATGAGAGAGGGAAGGAGGCAGAGGAAGAAGGAGAGGAAATCAAATACTTCATGATGGGCTGGTGTAAAAAAAAAAAATTAAAAAAAGAAGAAAGAAATGAAGTAGATGGAAGTGGTGTGTGTGTGGGTGAAGGGGGGTGAGAGAATGAGAGAACGAAAGATGGTAGGAAAACACTCATTTATCCTGTATGAAGTGGTAAATGGCCTTGCAGTGCTTCCTGGCCCCATGCTGTTTGTCTCTGTCCTAATCGGCTTATTCCATAAGCACTGCTGCACCATCGTCATTAGGCAATGATAATGATATTATTTAACAGGGGATGAGAGAATTAAGGAGGCGCACTATCTGATGGTTAGTTTTGTTCACCGCCTCATTTCCTCATCCTCGGAAAATGTAGCGTTTCCCAGTCGATAAGGATTGTTTTGCAATTGAAAAGATGCTTTAATGACAGCCACATCCATTGGCTTTATTGCTTAAAAACATCATTACTCTAACTTTTATTGTGTATTACATGGCTGGTTTGTTCTCCAAATAAAACTAACTAAATTGGGATGTCAAGAAAAAAATGCTCTGTGGAACATTGGTCTTGTTATGGCGAATGTAACCCAATCAGTGCAGTAAATACATACATATCTCCGACTCTCCCTCCCTCCGCCGCTTCCTCCTGATCACTAATTTATGATATAATTTAACAACGTTGCTATATTTGTTCCGCTAAACACTTTGCGTGGCATCAAATTACGGCTCACAAAAGATCATAGAAACCCAATATCATGCATCCTATTCTCAGCCAATCTGAATGGAGAGATTGTGTTTCTTTTCTTTTTCCACTGCTTGGCTCCAAGTCCAGAGGGGGATAGATGACATTACTAAACACAAATCAGCCAATAGAATAAACAAACTCAGGGGATAAACAACAATGCAATCTCCATCTACGCGTAAACAATATGGAGCGCGTGTGGCTCCTCTTGATTAAACTGAATATGTGTAGATGATAAGCCAACCAAGGTAATCAATGGAGTAATGATGAGGATGGGGGGGCGGGGGGTACGATTGCAAAGGGTGAAGGGGGAGCGTTGCGGTGGGGGGGCACCAGGTCCTATCGCAGGCAGTCATCAATGGAATTTCTAAAGCGCCTTGCCTGCCCTGTGTGTGTGTGCGTGTGTGTGTGTGTGTGGAGCAAAAGCGTGACAAACGCGTCATCTCGTGTGCGAGAGAGATAAGCTCTAAATAATTGTGGTCTGACAGGCCTGAATAATGGCCAAATTAGACAGAAGGTGCACATTATTACGAGCGGCAAACATTCAAGGCTGGTTTGAGATGTAACTAGGCTTGATTAAGGCTGCGATGATGATGATGATGATGACGATGACGATGAAGATGGCAATGATTGTGTTGTTAAACTCCCCCACACCCAGCCTAATCCCATTTCTCTCTTCTACTTTTCCCCTCTTTCTTCTTCTTTTTCCGTGGATTAGCATTTCGGTCTGCCTCACTCTGTTACCTGTGGACGACCTCCTGTTGAGCAGCAGCCCACACACTGAGTAAAAGAGGGATGAGCAAAGAGAAAGAAGATGAGGGGGGGGGTAAAACAGCCACGTCCGTTGATAATCAGTGGATAAAAAAAAAAAGGAGCAATACAAGGTCAAGGAAAGGACGGGGGGAACAGTTGGGTGAAGCTGTGGACGGGGTGTGAAGGGAGTGATGGCGAAGAACAGAGAGGAGATAGAGCAGTGGTAGCTTTGATGTCGATCAGCTTTGGATTTGGTGTTTTGTCTGTGCTGCGGTTATGCCACGCTCAGGTAGAAAGATGAGAAAGGCCTTTTTTTGGAAGCTTTTGCTCAGTTGATGCTTACCTGAGGCCCAAACCAAAACAAGGAGCCTGTATCCACAGTACAGATCAGAGCCGTGGTGCAGCATGACCCAGCGAGAGAAAGACGAGTTGAAAAATGACGGAACCGAGCATGTGGGGGAGAAAAACAGAGCTCAAATCAATTTCTCCACCTGACACAAACTTTTATGGTAAAAATCACAGCATATAGCAAGAAAAATTATATAAAACTGATGTAATTTTGCACCAGCCTTTTAAAGTAAAAGCAACAGTTCATGCTTTGTTAAAGCAAATGACAGATTTTTCATCCATTTGATGGTTAAATGTCAATCTTTAACTTAAACTCAAGGCACTTTTTTTTTTTTTTTTTTTTTTTTTTTTTTCTTTTCCGGGATGGGCGTGAGGTTCTGGGGGCGCTCCGTCTCTGGGCTGGGGCCCAGGCCGGGCCTCGGGGGCTTGGATCCTGGTTGGTGTGTTGCCGGAGTTGTGGGCGGGTGGGTGCATGGGGGCCCGGCCCTGGAGCGGGGTGCCGCCGGTGCGTCGAACCACCTGGGGGCCTCTTCAACTGGTGGGGGAGATGGTCACATCTTGCAGGAGCTTTCCTCTCTTCAGGAACTCTCTCTGCAGGAGGGGGAGATACAGGAGAGGTGGAGGAAGATCTCAGCCTGGGCGTTTACTGTCTTATGTAGTCTGGAAGATGAGTGGATGGTGGGGTGGGTGCAGTTTTCTCTGTGGTGGGGTTGGGTGGACTGTCCCGGGCTCTGTGGGGCCGGGAGGCGCTGCTGCACTGGGCCCCGGTCTGGATGGGCCTGGGCCCCCTTTCCCTGACGGGTCGCGGAGTGTGGGAGTGCCTACTGGGGTCAGCGGGGGAGCTGGCCCCAGGGAGGGGTTACCTGCCCCTCCCTTCCTTCCCTCCCCATCTCCAGCTGCCTCTCTCTTCCCGCTCCACCACAACCACCCACACATGCAGGGCCTTGGAGTAGGGGTATGTCACCAGGGTGCAGAGGAGGCTACCCCCCCCCCCCCCCCCTCTGTCCCCTTCTGGCTGCCTCTGCCTCAATTTTATCCCACAACTTAGACATTCACATTATTCACACTCTCATTACACATACATATAGGATCTTGGGGGTGGGCACAATCACGGAGTCCAAATTACCATCAGGGTGTACACCTCACCCCTGGCGTCGTTGCCCACCTCTCAATTTTAAATACACGTAGACATTGAGGGCTATCAGGAGGGACTATGCGCTTACCTGCTGCTCTTTGGCAGGTAGCTCCATGCCCTCCTGGGTTTTAATTACACCTTAGAACACACATGCATCAACACTACAATGAGCGGGTGGAGGGAGGTTTGGAGTCTTCTCCCACCCCCATTCTCTGCGGCCTGCTGGAGCGGGAGGGCTAGGTGGAGTTGGCCGTCCGACTGCGGTCTGGAGTGTGGGGCCTCCCTGCTGCTACGGAGTCGGGGTGGTCTGCCTCTCCCCACCGCAGGGAAAAGGGTAACACCACCTGGGTCTGGGTGCAGTTCCCCCCTCCAGGAGCAAGGGTACCTAGACCCGGTTTGTAGAGTACGCTTGGGGAGTGTGATCGTGTGTACAGCGTCTCTTTATGTCTGGCTCACTCCTTGGCGGCCGCTTATCGGGGCCTGGAGCCTGGGACTCGCTCGGGCCCCTTCGGGGGTGGGGTGCCCCCGGCCTCTCGGCCTGGGGCTCGGTCACTCAGGCACAGCTGGCGGCCGGCGGAGCTCACGGGCGCGTCACTGAAACTCCCCCTGGCTTCTGCTCCGCGGCTGCTGAGTGAACCCTCATCTGGGACTCTCCTCAGCTCTTACTGGAACAGTGGCGCGGCTGCCCCTCTGTTGGAAACCTTTGGAATACAAGCGCGCTGATCCACACAGGTATGCACACGGGTGTTCACTGCTCGTAGACCCAAATTACACCTTTCTTGGCTGCTACTTCGAAGCACATCTGTCCTGCGTGCTGCACAACAACATTGAATATTTAGTATTTACTGCTGTTTACACTTAGCTAGATTAATGCGATGGTGTTGTGTTTAGTATGTTGCTTTGTTTTTTGTTTTTTTTGTCTTTTTTTGCTTGTTTTCTATTCTTCTCTCAACAGGTGATCCAGGAGATTTTTATTTTTTTTCTCCCCCCCTTTCTCACTGTCCATCTCCCCTTCTGTTTTTCCTTTCCTTCCTCTTTCTTTCTCCCTTTCCTATCTCTCACTCATGTCTGTCCCGTCTGTAACATCTGAAAATAAAATATAATAAATAATAAAAACAAAGATCGACCAAATGGACCAATACGGCAATGCCACGATGATCCATTTGGCAAAGTAAATCCATTGGGTATCCTTGTTGGTCTTCAGACAACAATTCTGATGGCTAAAGAACCAAATGGGACAGGCGAAAAAAAAAAAAAAAAAAAAAAGAAACTCAAGGCACTTTTAATGTGGATTCCAATAGAGGGTGGTCACCTTTGACATGAAGGACAAGTATATGACAAGGCTACAAGGTGCAGAGAAACATGTGGCATGTAGGGAGGCTGCTTGTCGACTCAGTAGTTAGTGGCTAATATTCGCACAAGACATTTCAAGAAGATTTCAAGAAGATTCCTGCAGGTGCTCTGGTTCAGTATAAGAGACTCAGAGTTGTGCAAGTGAACTGAAAAACTAATCTTCAGTTCTGTTAATTGTCTTCATATTTATATTTATATTTTTCTTCCCATGTTATGTCTGGTCTGGTGTGTGTTATCTGGAAATGGTAAGCAGAGAGATGTGATGTGCAGCATTGACCTGCTGTAGTGTAAGTGTAGTGATGAAGCAATAAACTGTATACAGGAGATAGACTTACCACTAGGACATCACTCACAACTTTATGGGGTCCTGTTTTCAAGCTTTAACTGGAAGATTTTTGTCGGTTCCATCTGCGAAACCAAAGACGCTGGAAAGTCATACAGTACTCAGACTGCAGGCGCAATTGGTCCTGATATGGGACTTTTGGAACGCACGGCTTAGTTATGAGGATTCGCTTCAATTCAGTTTTATTTATATTGTGACAAATCACAATCGCAGTTTATATTTAGGTAGGGTAAAGACCCTAGAATATTACAGAAAACCACAGAAACCCCAACAATCAGTTGCTCCCCTATTAACAAGCATTTTGGTGACAGTGGGAAGGGAAAACGTCCTTTTAACAGGAGGAAACTGCAGCAAAACTTGGTGAGGGGAGGGAGGCAGGACAAAAGACATGCTGTGGAAGAGACAGAAATGAATAACAACTAATGATTAAATGGTGAGTTCGCTGTAGAACGTTGAGACAGTTGCAGCCACCTGGAGGCCAACTGTAGCATGAAAAATATAAAGGTAGGCCATCTTGTCAGTAACAATGTAGCCATGCCCTAAACCAAGGGTGGGCAACTCCAGGCTTCAAGGGTCAGCGTCCTGCAGGTTTTAGATCTCACCCTGGGTCAACACACCTGAATCAAATGATTAGTTCATAACCAGGCCTCTAAAGAACTTCCAGTCATGCTGAGGAGGTAATTTAATCATTTAAATCAGCTGTGTTGAACCAAGGACACATCTAAAACCTGCAGGACCGGCTCTTGAGGCCTGGAGTTGCCCAACCCCTGCCCTAAACCATACTCTGCTTTATTGTTTACTCTGAATAGGACTGTAATTTACAAAATAAAATTCATTCTATATTAAATAATACTGAGACCATAAACCTGTCATGCAAGTGTTTTATGACATCATAAATTAATTGAGAAGCAGGTTAATTTCCTCAGACTGTATACTGTTTCTTGCAGCAAGATTAGTCACCAATTCTAGATGTTTAGAAAGTGCGTGGTTTTAAGCCACTTCTGAATCAACTTTAATTATCAGGCCCATTTTTTTTTTATAAAGTCTGTAGATGGAAGGTACCACAAATAAGTTTACAAACTGAGTTCAAACACTCAGTACTGGGAAAGAAATATGTTTTGCTGGTCAAAGAACACTTTTATCGAGCTTCAAAATCAGCCAGCAAAGTGCTTGAAAGTTTTTATATCAGAAAAGAAGTGAATGAAATGCTGAGCAAGACTGGTTCAACTGTAACTGTGGTTCTAACCTTGTGATAGACCTGTCCCAACCTGAAATGTAAACTCCAGGCAGTAAAATAAGTCTTAAGCAAACTTTAAGTAATTCAGTCTTTGTTGGTAAGCCTTCTATGGATGACGTGCTGGCTTATGTTTTAGCAAACAGATCTCAACTACTTCTGAGATTCATTTCTAAGTCCTTGCTTTTTGTAGGGGAAGCATCCAAGCAATTAACATAAGTTGTATTGGAATTGTTGCAGTTAGTTTCAATAGGACATTATTGTCAGACTTTTCTCAGTTTTTTTTCTTTCTCACAAGCTGCATAATTTCAGTTTTGGAGCAGAACTTCACAAATCTATTTCAAACACCCATCTGATATTGTATCACCAGGAGTGATCAGATCCAGATCACATCTATAATCTCCATGCTGATCACTGCCCAAGCAGACGGTTATCTGTGAGCGATAGTGATTTGGAGATTAGTGTTTTTAAATGCTTATCCGTGTAGACCTCCCCGAGGTAGCAGGGCTCTACAGTCGCTGTTGAATCATGGATTCAGATCAGAGGCGCACACACGCATGCAACATGTTGGGTTTTTGGGGGAGAAGAGAGATGATAGTTTCAGTGGATCATCTACATAATCACTTGTTTATCGTTGCAGCATCTTTGCAAATCACCAAAACACTGTCCTAATCACAACAACCAGAGCAGCAACTATATTAAGTGTGCAACTTAAACTTGTATAGGTCAACTTAAGGTTAAAAACAGGGATTTGAATGGCAATGACAATAGTCAATCATTTTTTTGTTAGTATCATGTATTTTAACCTTGTCTAAAGAATGCTCTGACAGGCGTTAATTAATTCAGTTTGTCTTAAACTTAGCCAAACGCCTGCACTACATGTTATCATCCAATCTGATGGCGTTTAACTTTAACTTGTAACATATGGCTGCTCGTAAAAGTTCCCTTGGCATCAAATTTAAATGTACTGAACAAATGTGTCTGTGCACATTTAATATTGCAAAGGTGCATATATTAACCCAAATCACATAGTTTGCTGAACCATGCCAAGTAGTTTTTAGAGGCTAATTTTAGAGCCTTATATCCCAGTATCCAATATTACAGACAGACGAGTAGCAAATGATGCCCTGCAGTGCATTGTAAAGTTCTGAGATGGTGTTCTTTACTTCGCTACATCCTGATTGAGCCTAAAGCTAACCAGAGCACAAGAAAAAGAAAAACAAACAGCAAATGAAAATTAAAGATGGCCCTTTGAAGCTGTGGATTATAAATCACAAGTTCAAGTGTTCGACTGGCCTAACATGCTAACAAGAAACACAGACATTTTCAGTTGATCATTCTTAAATGTTTTTAGTATTCAGTGTTCAAAGCAAGATAGTGGCTTGAAGAAGGAAATGAAATACCACTATTTATTGATTATTTTACCAATAAATAGTGGTGTTGTGTTTTGGCAGGCAATGCAAGGACTGCTTACTGTGTGAAATATAATAATAGATGTCAGTTAAAGCATACCAAAGTGAAAGTGAGGGCTTTCCTTACATTTCCATTTTTTTCTACAGTGTATCTGCGATTGCGTGTTTGCATTAATTACTAGGACGCTATCATCCTAGACAAGCTCCCTGCTCTAAGATCAGTCTCTGTATAGTTTCTGTTTGGAAACAGAGGTAGCATTGACAAGTAAACAAGAATATTAGTTTGTGGTCTTCTTAACAGGTAGTTTTTCTCTCGCTAATCACTTTGGCCAACATTTGTGACGTAGAGTGTAGCTTAAAGAAGCTTTGAATAACTCTTGATGTTGGACATTAATTGCATGTATGAGGCTGTGTTGTCTCCTCTTGCTTTTCTGCAAAAGTCACCGTGCAGTACTGCCATGAAATTTGAAATATTACACTCTAAAACAGCACTTACTCCTGTGTTAAATGACAATTACTAGTAATGCTACTAATAATGACGTGTGAGCAACCTATTGTAAAATTTGTTTTTCACATTTGTAAAGAATCAGCTCTGGCTACAGTTTCTGAGATAAAATTATTGACATATAAATGTGTTCTATGAACAGAGTGCTAACAAACTGCTCACACCTCACCTTACCTGACTGTTGGCCAGAGGTACTGTGTGTCAGATTGGTGTGTGTCTGTCTGAGTAAGAGTGTATGTCTCTGTGTTTGGGATCAGGATGAGATCAAATCTTCCATACACAAAAAGATTCCTGCTATGTATCTGCTGTTCTCATCTACCTTAGCCTGGTAGGAGATATTCTACTGCCAGTAGGCTGGAGGGGAAACTCCAAACACTAAATACGCCTTATCTGCTCCCAGTGCTCTGCTGAGATTAGGAGAGGAGTCAAGGATGCCAGCAGAAAGGAAAGGAACCAGTTAGGGATAGAAGAAGGGACTGAAAAGAACCAAGCCAAAAGAAGAACTGGGCAGAAAGGAAAGTGAAGAAAATAAGCAAAAATAAAGAGGTTGAGGAATTTTTTGTAAAGGAAAAAGGCAAAGGAAAGAAAATAAGGAGGTAAAATAAGAGGTGTGAATAGAAAGAGTGAAGTAAGGAGAAGCCCAGATGTGGGTGCTGGGTGATGGGTGTAGTGGCTTTTTCAACCAGTTCTCAAATGCTCCACGCTTTATAACTGTCCTCTAAAGAGCGGCACAGTCAACCCAGCCTCCTCTTGGAAATGAGTGCCTATCTTTGGAGTCAAGCGCTTGTTTTTGATTCCATTACTCAAGCGAGGTGTGGGGTGAGAGGGTGGCAAATAGGGGAATTTGTGAGCGCTTGACGAGCGGGTGCATGGGGAGAAAAGCCAGTTTGGGAAGCAGTGCTGGAACCACAATCTCTGGAGTCCATTCTGTCCCTGCCGCCCTGTGATCCCCACAGCAATTAAAGGAAAGGAGAGCGAGGCCACAGGGAAGTCCAACAAATCACGCCTACGTGTAGATGCACTCAAGCTCGCTAACAAATGTATTACATTCTGTACATGTGGAAAGGCACCACGGAAAAGACAGCGAGGCTCTTTAGAGTGAGCTTTATTTACAGAATAACATGAAATAGGGGATCAGAGGGGATTTTTTTAAGGTTTGCAACAAAGAGGATAACTATTTAATTTCTTTCACTATACATGAAAACTACCTCCAAGTTACTGCTTGCCATTTCTGTTCGAGCTTTAAATAGACTGTTGGCATGGTACATGATACAAGAAATCAGATTTTATTTTACTCAATTTAAATTTAAATTAAAACAAAAAGCAATGACGACATAGAAAATGCAATCTTATGAAGCTGTGATATGTATTGTAGCAATTGCACACTCAAATGAACTACTTGCATTTATTTAAGTCTTTGAAGCTGGGTTTACTTCATTCAATGCCATGGCTAGAGTATCAACTTTGACATGGTGGTGGGAGGTCTTTATTGGAGGGTGTATGGACTGCCAGGGCCCTTGTTTTCTCTCTCTCTCTCCAACACTGTTTAAAATAAAATTAAGAAAAAACCAAAGTGATCAGGAAAGAAATAAACTAGCAGTCTTTCAGGCTGTGATGTTCAGCAAAGTCTTCTTGATTTATTATTCATTATTTTCTCTCAACTGATGCTCTTTTTGGACGTTTCAGATTGGGATGCCAAAAAGACTGATATGTCATGGCCAGCCGTCCTTTCACTAATGATGATACTGTGAATGAAACTTGACTGTAATGAAACCACTTGGATTCAATCATATTGTTCTTTAGTTCTCTATCATATGCAAGCACATTTTTACAGTATACTATATAAGTGTGCAATAAATGAAAGATACTGCTGTCAACAGAAATTTCACAATGAGACCAACATAAATGAATGACGCTTGGACTTAAGATTGACTTTCTTTAAATGTATCTTACATGTTTTTAAATACAATCCAGTTTTAAAACATTATTGTTCTTGGTCACTGTGGGAACTCATGGCTGACTGAAAACCAGTCAGCCATGAGTGGGGGGAATGGGGGGGAAAATGACTTTAAACGACGAAATTAAGTGGCTTTTTTTTTTTGCCTGTCCCGTTTGGCTCTTTTGCCATCAGAATTATTGTCTAAAGGCGAAGAAGGATGCCCAACGGATTTACTTTACCAAATGGACCATCCCAGCCTTGCCGTAATGGTCTATTTGATTCACCTTTTATTGTTTATTTTATTTTATTTTCACTTGCTAAACATGGGACAGATTTGACAGGAGAAAAGAAAGGGGAGAAAGAAAGAGGGAAAGAAAAACAGCGGGGAAGAGGGACGGGGATAAAGGGCAAAAAACAAAAACCAACAAAATAAGCAGACAAAAAATACATATATCAATCACCTGGATCACCTGTTGAGAAAGATAAAAGAGAAAACAAGCAGAAGAAAAAAAAAGAGCAACATAATAAACAACATCACAATGATATATGGGAATATAACAGTAAATACTAAATATTAAACATTATTGTGCAGCACGTAAGATCGACAGAACACAGTGTGCTTTGAGGTAGGAGCCAAAAAGGGTGTAGTTTGTGGGTGTGAGCACCCGTGTGAACACCTGTGAACATGAGCGTGCTTGTATTAAAAGGTTCCTTCATGTAATGATCTGCTAGAGGGTGAGGGGAGCCACAGCCCCGTCCTCCAGGGCATGAAGCAGGTATGGAGGAGATCAAAACTCCAGACATCCAGAGGCCCCCAGAACACAAGAGACCAAGGAAGACCAACAGAGGGGCAGCCGCGCCACTGTCCCAGAAAGAGCTGAGGAGAGTCCCAGATGAGGGGTCACTCAGCAGCCGCAGAGGATGCCCACCCCCGGACACAAAGAACCACCAATGCACCGATGTCTGAGGGCGTCTGCCACTGGCAGGGGAAGTGGTGGGGGAGATAGGCCTCCAAACCTTGGAGGGCCTGAGATGTCCCTAGAGAGGTGGCGTCTGATACCCAACCTGACATATAGACACAGACATACAGGCACACACAGATACAGACATCCATTCCCACCTTCATGATCTCATATGCAATTACTCAACACTCACCCAACGTGGAGACAGACACAAAGAGACACTGTACACACAATCACACTCCCCAAGCGTACTCTACAAACCAGGTCTAGGTACCCTTGCCCCTGGAGGGAGAAACTGCACCCAGACCCAGGTGGTGTAACCCTTTTCCCTGGGGTGGAGAGAAGCAGACTGCCCCGACTCGGCAGCAGCAGGGAGGCCCCACATCCCAGACCCCAATCGGACGGCCAACTCCTCCTCCCAGACCCCCCGATCCAGCAGGCTGCAGAGAACGGGGGTGTGTGAAGACTCCAAACCTCCATCCGCCCACTTATATGTAGTGTTGATGCATGTGTGTTCTAAGGTGCATTTAAAACCCAGTAGGGCATGGAGCTACCTGCCAGAGAGCAGCAGGTAAGCGCATAGCCCCTCCTGATAGCCCTCAATTTCTACATGTATTTAAAATTTAGAGGTGGGCAACGACGCCAGGGGTGAGGTGTACACCCTGATGGTCTTTTGGATTCCGTGTAGCGTGCCCACCTCCAAGGTCCTATGTGTTATGAGAGTGTGAGTAATGTAAATGTCTAAGTTGTGGGATAAAATTGAGGCACAGACAGCCAGAAGGGGACAGAGGGGGGTGGGGGGGATGCCTCCCCTGCACCCTGGTGACACACCTTTACCCCAAGGCCCTGCATGTGTGGGTGATTGTGGTGGAGCGGGAAGAGGGAGGCAGCTGGAGATGGGGAGGGAAGGAAGGGAGGGGCAAGTGACCCCTCCCTGGGGCCAGCTCCCCCGCTGACTCCAGTAGGCACCCCCATACCTGCAAGGGAAAGGAGGCCCAGGCCCATCCAGACCGGGGCCCAGTTCGGCAGCGCCGCCTGGCCCCACAGAGCCCGGAACAGCCCACCCGACCCCACCACAGAGAAAACTGCACCCACCCCGTCATCCACTCATCTTCTAGACTACACAAGACAATAGACGCCCAGGCTGAGATCTTCCTCCACCTCTCCTGTATCTCCCCCTCCTGCAGAGTGAGTTCCTGAAGAGAGGAGACCTCCTGCAAGATGTAACAGCCTCTCCCACCAGTTGAAGAGCCCCCCAGGTGGCTCAATGCACTGGCGGCACCCTGCACCAGGGCTGGGCCCCCATACACCCACCCACCCACAACCCCGGCAACACACCAACCAGGACCCAAGCCCAGAGACGGAGCACCCCGAGAACCCCACGCCCGTCCCGCACCCACCAGGCTACCAGGTCAGTAACCCACGTCTGTCAGTACAGACCCTCCCCTAGCCCAGCCATGAGAAAACCGTCACCTAAGAGCCAACAGAGCCCTTAATAGGCCATGACAGCAACCCCAGGTTGAGCCCTCCAAGGAAGATGCTCCTGGGGAATCCCCCGACACCCCAAGCCTGTCCCTACCCCCCACACCAATCACAACAGCAAAGGTGGAACCAAACTATGACCCCCCACCCCCACTAGGTGATGGAGCTGATCAAAGGAGCCCAGAGCAATTGATCTGATGTGGTGGAAGAGGCTGTATCAAGACTGATGTAATCAAATAGATAATTTCTATATTGGTTAGAATTAAGATTCTTTTTATTTTTCCAGTTCATGAGGACAGTTTTCTTGGCTATGCATAGGGGAGTTAAAACCATATGGGCGATATTCTTTTCTGAAGTGACATTATCTAAGCTGCCCAACAAACACACTAAAGGGGAAGTTGGAATGTTACATTTCAGACACTTCGATAAGTCTTCACATTTCTTCTGAAATGACAAAACTTCTGAACTGGTGGACAGAACCAAAGAGCATGGATATAATTGAATTGGTTTAGCAGTGTGAGCAGTTGTTGGTAGACATAAAACCCATCTTGAACATCCGATGACCTGTATAGTGTACTCTATGTAGTATTTTGTATTGAATTAATTGAAGACTGTGATTTCTGATTAGATGAAAGGTTTTTAAGCATATCTGAGACCAGAAGTTTTGGTCTAAGTTAACTGATAAACCCGCTTCCCATTTTGCAGTAGGAAGTGATATTGATTCATCCGTTTTAGAAAGCATTCTGTATATTTTTGAAAGTAATTTTGGGGTTTTAAGAGTAAGAAATTGAACCACACTTGGTGGTGTTTATAGTTCAACTCGACACGGTTTAAATTTCTTTTTTTACTATGGATTTAATTTGTTGATATTCTAAAAATATTTTCTTGTTGATCCTATATTGTGTAACTAGTCTGTCAAATGGAATAAATTCTGTTCCTTCTAGTATATGTTCTAAGTATTTGATTCCTTTACCACTCTAATCTGGAAAGTTTATCATATTATTGTTTTGTAATATGTCAAGGTTGTTCCAGATAGGTGTACGTTTGCATGGGATTAATGAAGACTGTCAATTTTAGAAACTCCCACCATGCTGTCAGAGAAGAGCTGATGCTGACGCTTTTGAAGCATTCATGTCGTTGGATGTTTGAGCTGATAAATGGTAGATCTGAAATCTCTAGATTATTGCAAAGTGCTTGTTCTGCATCTAGCCAAGGTTGATCTAAGAGGGTATGTTTTAGCCATCCTGAGATAAATTGAAGCCTGTTGGCTAAGAAGTGGTGCTGAAAGTTAGGTAGTTCTAATCATCCTTTATCTTTGGTCGTTTGTAGTGTTTTTAAGCTTATACGTGGGGGCTTATTTTTCCAAAGGCCCTTTGGGTTATCATATAGCCCGACGGGCGGGGCTGAGATAGATTTTGGTCGCCCGACCAGAGATATCGCTAGCTCCGGGACGTCGGGCTAGCATTTTGCGAGCCCTGGACATATATGAATCTAGAGATCTGAGCCAATCTTGTGGCGGTTTAGTTGGGATCATTGACAATAAATAATTTATTTTTTATAAGACCATCATTTTTATAGCGGCAACCCTTCCCATGAGTAATATGGGTAAACAAAGGGGGCTTGCAAAGAAAAGCGTCTGGACTTCTTTAAGTTGCTTGAAGACGTTTCACCTCTCATCCGAGAAGAGGTGAAGCGTCTTCAAGCAACTTAAAAAAGTCCAGACGCTTTTCTTTGCAAGCTCCTTTGACTACAATGACCTGGATGACTGAGAACCTTCACAGAGATATGGGTAAACATTTCCATCTAGCCAGATCGCCTTCTACTTTCTTTAAAAGTGGGATATGGTTTAATTTAGTCAGATCTACAAGCTTGGGAGAAACATTAATACCTAAATATTTTATATATTCCCGATTGCAGTGGTGTAGAAGTAGAATTATGGAAGGAGCAATTAATCTGGAGGACTGTAGATTTTGACCAGTTAATTGAGTAATCTGATATTCTTGCAAAAGAGTTTATCAATTCAATCACCCCAGAAATATTGCTTTGTGAGTTTTGGAGAAAAAGTAACACATCATCCGCATAAAGGCTGATTTTATGCTCCACGTTCTTGCATTTCATGCTCTTAATTACTGAATTCTGTCTAATTGCTGCTGCTAGTGGTTCAATAAAAATTGCAAACAGTGAAGGGGAGAGTGGGCATCCCTGCCTGGTGCCCCTCAGGAGAGAGAAGCTGGAGGATGTTTGGTCATTTGTTTTGACACAAGCTGTTGGGGAATTGTATAATATTTTTAACTAGTTAATGACAGCGGTTCCAAAACCAAATTTGTGTAAAGTTGCAAACAGAAATTTCTGGTTAACTCTGTCAAATGCTTTTTCTGCATCTAAAGAAAATATTGTAGTTTCAAGGTTTTTACTGTAGGAGTAGTCTATCAAATTAAGTAATCTACGTGTATTTGTTGATGAGTGCCTACCTTTTATGAAACCAGTTTGGTCAGGATGAATTAAGAGGGGGGCTATTTTCTCCAGTCTCTTTAAGAGAGCTTTGCAGATTATTTTAAGGTCTACATTTATAAGGGATATTGGACGATAGCTTGAGGGATATACAGGGTCTTTGCCTGGAGATAAATGTTTGCATTCATATTTGATGGAAGTCGGCCCTTTTCTTTGATTTCCAACAACGTTGTGTAAAAAAACTGGTGCAAAATCGTCCAATCGTCCAGAATTCTTTCTAGAATTCTGCAGGAAAGCCGTCTGGACCTGGAGCCTTATTATTGGGCATGCTTATCAGGGCTTCCTGGAGTTCAGCTGGTGTCAGTGGTGAATCCAGTGCCATTGCTTGAGTGTCTAATAATTTTGGAAGAGTAATGTTGTCCAAAAACTGATCAATTTCCTTTTTAGATGGGTTTATTTGTGGTGAATACAACGTTTTATAGAAATCCCTGAAAATGTTGTTTATTTGTTTTGGGTCATATATTGTGTTCCCAGATGAATCTTGAACAGCACATATAGTTGTTTTTTCTTTATTTATTTTTTAGCTGGTTTGCTAGAAATTGACCGGATTTATTACCATGTTCATAATTTTGTAAGCGTAGTCTTTGTACTAAGAATTCTGTTTTTTTTAATCAATTATCTCATTTAATTCTGGTTTTGTTTTGCGTATTTTGTTCAATGTTTCCTGATCTTAGTGGGACACATAGGCTTCTTCTAGGGATTTGATGGTTTTTTCTAATTCCTGAATATTTTTGTCTTTCATTCAGCTGCAACTCTATTTAATTTCTGTGCTTCTTCATTGCTGATTGAGTTGTAAGGGTTTCCAAGTTGCTGGTATACTTTTCTCAGCTTCAAACATGGCCAAATAATCATGTAATCCTGGTAAACTAACACTGGAGGAGTACAGGAGTACCGAGCTCCAACACTAAAAGTTAGGGTTGTTATATATCGGATGATGATATAAAAACAACTATCATTTCATATTACGCTATCGATTGTTTCATGGTGTCGCAAAATAAACTGTATCTTATTTATATAAGCTATATTTTTCATCGTTTTGATGGTCACTGTAGTGGCGATATTAGTTTCTTAAAGTTTCTCTCTTTCACTTACAGGTATATTTAAAATAACCACATTATTGGCGGACAAGCGACTCTTTTCATGCGTACTTTTGTTAGCAACAACGATGGTAAATCCATTGTGTTTTTCCACTGTCCGCTTGTTTATTTTCCACATAAACCTTTCACAATAAAGCTCAAGATACTGTTAAGACTTTTCAAAATAAATTGAAATAATATACATTATTCTCACACATCAAATTTCAGAATATACATCAAACAAATTACTTCAAATACAAACATGAAGTAACTATAAATGGCACTAACAGTCACCATGCGGATGTAGGCACAGAGAATACCAGCATGTCCAGTGAAGATGAGTCAGAACCAGGTAGCTCCAAACAGAGGAACCAGTCAAAATAAATCGAGGATCTTATTCCTAAACGAGGGGCTAACCCTGTAGCATGGACATGGTTTCATTATGAAAAAGTCTGACATGGACCAGAAAACTGTCTGCTGCAATGGTGCTGAAGTTGTGTGGCAGTTGGAGGAGGCGTAGTAAGCAGTGCTGTATCAGTGCAGTGAGAATCTAATCAGATAGAAATTACTGTCAATTAGTGTCTAGATTTTTTTTTCCTTTTTGACAATCTCTGTACCCTGTACATATGAGTAGTAGAGTAGCTAACGTCAATGATATATGACTGATTAGGATTAGCTAATGGGTGTTTTATTTAAAAAAAACAACAACAAAAAAAAAGTTATTTCCACTTTCTGATATTCTGCAATTCCATTGCAGTATAGCATACTGAAATTAACACTTTAATGACTCTCATATTCAGATAAATTGGTATTCCCTCTTTAATATCTGTGGGAACCATAACAGATCATGTCTACATGTAAACCAAACAAGGCTTTCTGCTTGTGAATTTTGTGAAACAAGTGACAGTATAGTCTTTGACATTATACCTGTGTGACAAACGGCTTCTGCTAGGATATGTTAGCAATACTAACCTGCAGGAATGTATTATAATAAAATCCAATAATACAATATTATCATTTTAGTTTGATTCTAATTGTATTGTAATTTCTATGATTATGGCTTCATTTTAATTGCATACTTCAAATGTCGTACATTTTACAAAGAGTAAAAATCTTAACATTTGACAAAACAAATACTGAATTCACAGACCCTCTGACACAATTACATCATTAACACAATAAGTTTGTATCTTTGGAAATTTCCCTCTGGTGAATGTTACTCTTGTAAGTCATACTTTGATGTCTACTGTGTTTTCCTACTCCTACACTGTTGAAATTGGGGGAAAAACCACCCTCAGCTGACCAATTGCAGCAAACGATAGTGAGATTGTCTCTATCCTTCATCGTAGGATGATCCTAAATCCACATCACATCTCTCCTCACACCCCCGGCTTTCACATTAAGTCGAATATCGCCACTCACTCTTTGCCAGGGCTTTAAAGCAGTGCCAGTGGCCACCCACTCCAGCTCTTATCCCCTCTTCTTCTCCTCTACTCCAATGTCCATCAGTCATTGTTTCCTTCCCATCCTCCTCCTCTGCTCTCCTCTCCTGCTGATTCCCAACCTCTCGGCTTTGATCTTGATTTCTAACCAGGAAATATCTACCACGGGGCCGTCCAGCTACAATAACATTCAATAAAAGAACACAGGGGTGGCTGAGACCGGACCACTGATAGCACCACGATTTATGGGCCGTGCTCGCTTATTTGCAACAACACCCAGGCACACAACAAATGCACACATATGTTTACTACCTTGTATTCAGTCACACTACATATATTATTTATGTAACCAGAAGGACACTTAGTACCTAAAAAGCCTTTTTTGGCTTTTGTTTAAATTTAAAAACAGTTTAAGTACAAGAAATTTAATATTTGTGTTTTATTGTTTTCAACAGATAGAAAAGGGGCTTTTTGTTATACTGAGGCTCTTTAGTATTATATTGTTATTTATATTTCCATTTCAGTGTTTTGATAAAGTGTTCTGAAGTCTTGGTATTTTTCTGTTGGAGTTAAGAATAAATATACATCTAAGATTTTTATCTAATCTTCATAAATAGATATCTGCTATTAATATGCAGAATCTTCTGGCCAAGGACTTTTTGGTACTATATGTTCTCTGGTGTCAGTTTGACTACAATAATCAGTTAGACATTAGCTAATGGGTTCCTGGACTGGACAGAATGACACCAACCCAGCACCACAAGTCGGTGAGAGTGGTCTGTACTTTCTTGAGTCTCTGTTTTGTATAGAGGCTCAGCTGAGTGTCAAATTCTATTTCAGGCAGCAATCTACTTTCTTGGAAACATCTTGACACTTCTGATAGAGGCAGGCCTTTGTCAAATACTGTGTTTTTGTGCATGCAATTGTTTTATCTTTACAGTTGGCGTCTCTTCCTTGACAAAATTACCCAGGAGCTCGGGAAATTTGCGTTCTTTTAAATCTGAGGGATAAAAGGGAGTGGTTGGGTTTTAATACGCAAGGCCCAGTTTCTGCTGCCGGCCATATCAGGTGAAAGCGCCTCCGTATGTCTCAAGGTTTTCATTTCTGCTCAGGAACTTTACATCTGACATCTTGCTTGGACTTTGTTCCTTGATGTATAAATAAAAGCACTTGCTCTGGCCTGAAGCAAACTACATCAAATCAAACACAGGCTGGGCTGTAGTTGTTGTTGACACTTGTCTCAATCCCCTTTGTTCCAATGTCCATATCACCAGCCCACCGCACACTGACGCCTGTCCAAACAGGACTACAAATGGCTGCGTCCCGCACTCTTTAACACTGTGTGGGACTGTGCACCATTCCTCAGTCTGCTCTGAAAATCCACTGTGACCAATGCCGTTCAACCGGACAAGAAAAGACAGTGTCCCCTTGTGCCTCGCCCCTTGAGGGCTAGAACTGAGTGTGACGCTGCTACCCACAAACCAGTGGGGTATCGGCCCCACTGCGCCCACACTCCTTCCGCCAAAGCTGCACCGTGATGGGACGCACCTCAGGGATTCGTTCCCCGTCCTGCTTGTGGTCCCGCTGTGGTTATCTGCTCAGGGCCAGGGAGCAGGGACAAGCGTGGGATGGAGGGGTTGGACCGGGGTGGAGGGGAGCAGCGCCGATCCATTTTAGGACAGTGAGGGATCATCATTGTCTCTCGTCTCACCCTGTCACTTACTGTTACTGAACAACTGGCTGACATCCTGTGTATTTCTGTGTGTGTGATCCCACCGAAACTGAACGGGATGTGTGGTCTTGGCACTCGAACTCACACGCACGCACCCTACAAGTCAGCGCACATTTTTTTCTCGCAAACATACACACTCCATACACAGACACACTGTCATCACTACAGGCGCTTCTAAGCAAACCTACACATCGGATTGTGAGTGGTGCAGCTCTTCCTAGCAGACTGTGTGTAGGAGGGACAGAGCCACAGGCGCTAAGTGTCTCTATAGCCCATGTGAAATCACATGTAGGCTGCGATGAGCCTCCAACCATACCGGGCGCAATCACATGGAGAAACAGAGGGAGAGGGAGCTTTAGAAGACCACCATGGATAGCAGTATGGCACAGGATGCCTGGGCTGTCTTCATGTTAAGGCCCTTTTCTTCGCTGTTCCAAAGTATTCACCACTTAAAACAGATTAAGAGCTTGGGGAATAAACAGGCCCGATGCTACGAAGTGGGGAAAACACAGGAGGAGGGTTTCAGGAATTAGCGAGCAGGACGAAAAGGAAAGAAGCCTTTCAGGAGATAATGCCTAGAGAAGCAATCAGGATTGTTCCAATATTAAGGCACTTGTGATGAAACAGATGAATAGATGAACAAAAGCGGGGGGGGGGGGGGTAGAATAGACACTTGGATTGCTCTATGGGAGAAGAGCTCCTTTTTGTATTTTGAGATGTTCAAAAGCTCAGTTTTGGACTGAAATGAATGGATGACATTGTTATATGGCGTCTACTGTAGTTCTTGTTGTGTTTGTTGTTCAATTACATCTCTTAACTCTTTATTTGAACTAAAAACATCACCCAAAGTAATCCCTCAGGCAATACGGTCAGCCTCTTTCTGTTCATTTTGGCTTGGTTGGAGATGGAGGAGGTGGATGGTCTGATGAAGCTTTGCCAGCATGTCCCCATACTCTTGCTCCACATTTTCCCATTCAGTATTTTTGCCGGTGGGACTGCTGAGAGTGGGAGAAAAACATCAGATTAGATTATGTATCAGAGTAGTTTCCTATGGGATGGTGTGATATAATATTTTGGCATTTTGGGCCTTTTAATAAGTTCATATCTAAAGAAGACAACACTGAACACTTCTGATATAATGGGTATGAAACATTTTATTATATGTAACCCTTCACAGCATGCAGTTGCTTAGAAAATGTGAGAGATACAGCACATATGATTGAGAGTTCAAGTAAGTCATTTAACTCATGGAGGTATCTGAGAATGCTTTACTGTACTTATTGCTGGCACGTAGAGCATCTGTATTAATAACAGTAAAGCTGTTTTCACACAGTTTCTTTTTCTAGACATTGATGCAGCTGTTTAGTTAAAAATGTGTGAGCTGGCCAATTAAGCTCCAACTGAGGATGTATCCAGTCACCGAAGGAAAATTTACAGCAAGTGAGAAGGCATCTTCTGTACCTATCTTCTGTACTTAAAAGACAGGAACAGAAGATCCCTGTACCCTTTCCTGCAATAAACAGAGTATTTCCAGAAGTTTATTGTGATTATTTAACGCTATTGTTGGATGATTTTGAGTTTTTAAGCTAATATGTTGGGGTTTTTTTTACCGCACTAAGAAATTAGTGTCAGAAGGAGCTATCTGGGGTTTATGGGTGTAAATAAGTAAACAACTCTATTCAGAAATATTTAGTTCTGTTATTAAAACTAATGCAAAAAATTCTGGTGTAACGTCAGCAGAGGAAGATGGAATCATTTTGTAGGTTGTTTTACAAGACGTTTTTAATACAACATCTAAAAAATCTGACACACTTGTGATTACTATTATTACTATTATTATTATTAATAATATTATTTTACTAATATTAAAACATTATTTAAATATCTAATGTAATTTTACACTTTTGTGGTAATGTGATCATGGGTTGTTACAACATTACACTGACAGACAGTCTTCTGTGTGGAAATCTTGGCATTAATTGAATACTACCACGTATCTAAACATTATTTAGACCTCCACAGCGAAGGCAGGACAATGCATTAGTCCCCGACCAAAGAGCCATTTATGATTTGACAAATATGAGAGCATCAAGGTGTTCCCCCAGCCTCCAAACTCCCAAGATCCCAATGCAATTGTCACATTTGAGTAAAGTTAAGTTACTGTGAGGATCTGCTGCCTATGCTCCGGTATGATACACCACAAAGCAGTGCTTAACTGGTATTTGAACTAATGTGGAGCAGCTCAAACCTCTGGCTTTTACCCATAAACCACAGCATTAGCATCACACACTGTAAAGTCAGTTACGTTGTAAACTTTTGACATCGCTTGTGAATTTATGTTGTGGTCAGCATGTTCTCGGACAGACAGACAGCACTATCATGAGACTTGATAGAAAAGGTTAAAACTGGATCTCGGCCAAAGAAACGGCTCCAAAGTTCTGAAGCAGGCGCACGCACTGATCAACAAAGAGAGAAAGTGAGGGGGAGCCTGTGAGAGCGAGCGAGCGAATTGCTGTGTATATATATAATACAGAACGAGCACTGAAGACCCACGTTACAGAGAAAAGGGGGTGTTTAAAATAACATTTAACTAAGTTGCCATAATGATGGTGATGATAATAGAAAATGCCACCAGCGAGCATGGTGGGCGTTATTGTCCCTTATTGGCCCCCCTGCTGCTTTGATTTGCACAAAAGATGTGAGAGGGAGGAAGATGATTACCATAACAAACACACTTGCAGACGCACACTTCCCCAGGGAAGTGTCAATCTAAGTGGAAGAGTATGTTGACATTTATAACCATCTGGGGGGGACATGGTACCCCTCAGATGCTATTTCTCAGCTGCTTAACTTCAATTAGGAAGGCCAGAGAGGGAGGGAGCGCAGGGGGAGCGGGGGGGTTAGGAAATCAGCAATGGGGACGAATTGTTACCGAATGGTTAAGTGGCGGCAGAATGGGTGCTAAGGGGAGAAACACATTTATGGGTGTCTCCTAAAGAGTTTGCATTGTGACTCGGCCTTTGTGGCTTCACATTGATGGAGGACTGCTGATGGCTATAGGAGATTATGTATTGACAGAGGATGTAAATGCAGACCGGAGCCTTTTTTTTTTCTTCTCCATTTGCAGACTGATTACACTGGCGAGGTCTCGCACTACCTTGAAGTTACATCTATTCTCCTGAAACACAAAAAAATACCTTTTTTTTAAGGTCAGTGTCAAAAACCGCCGCCCAGTACTCTAAAAATTGAGATGGTAGATCACAGCGGGGTAGAAAAAGAATGAAAGACAGAAAGCGGGGTGACAAAAAACACGCCAATAATAAAATGATGAACGGGGGGAGGAAAAAAAAGGTCCTATTGGACAGGAAATAAAGTGTGCTGTCAGTCAGTGGCTGCGGCGCTGCCAGAGTCACATCTCCCAGGTTATTGCTTATTGTTTACTCCCTTCTGAAAAGGTCAGAGGTCACCGCGACCACATCTATTTTTCTCTCCCACCCACTCGCTCCATTCTTCTCCGAGCACATGGAGGAACAAAGAGCCATGGCGGGGGTGGTAGCAGGAGAGGGATGGGGTGTAGCGTTGGGAGGGGGGGCGGTGATGGAGGGGAGTGGAATTAGAAAAAAAAATATAGAAAGGGAGAGCAGCGATCAGACAGCGCTGATAAGGAGAGAAGGCAGGGGCGGGGTGTTGCTGTGAGCTTTTCGGGGGGGGCAGCAGTGGTGGGGAGGATCGCGGGGATGGGGGTTGGGGGGTGGGGGGGGGGGGGGGGGTGGCGTGATGTGTGTATTCAACTCCGGGCTGACTCCTCTTATGCTAATACAGCCAATTTCCTCTTTTATTTCATTTCTGGAGCCGAAATCTGCGATCTGCGATAAGGTTGCCGTGGCGACCGCCTGTTCCCCGGGCGGATGCGGGCAGCCGTGTGATGGAGATGTGTAAGTCGGCGGGAGCAGCAGGGAATGAATAATTTAAAACTCCACCAAGCTGGAGAGATAAGAGAGAGCAGGGCTGAGGCCTCTCTCACTCTCTCTCCCGCTCTCTGTCTCTCACTCACACACACACACACACACACACACACACACACACACACACACACACACACACACACACACACACACACACACAACTCCTCACCCTCCATCTCTCTCTCCCTCTCCCACAATCCATCACTTCACCTCACCCCTTCTGACTCTAACCCCCCCCCCCCCCCCCCCCCTTACACTTTCTATTTCTCTCTCTGGACATCTAAGGCTTCATCCTCCAAAGCAAGTTGACCTCCAAGGTCAAGGGCATGATGGGTAATTGAACCAGTGGGTTGGGGGGGGGACAGCTGGGATCAGGCCTATGGGTGATACAGCAGAGACGAGCTGAAGGCCTCAATCTGCCCGCTTCTCCTCCCGCTCGATTCAAATGTGATGATTCTGCACTGCTGAGCTGAAACCGCCAAGCATGCGAGCATTCGGCAAACTTCATGTACTTCAAGTTAAGCCCACTTGGCTCGTGCAATTCATTAGTCACTGAAACAACAGCCGCTCTCCAGCGTGCCACAATGGCCCAACACTCGAATGTAAAACATGCTTGGAATAGTTGAACGTGCTCCTTTAGAAACGCACCAAGGCGGAACAGGTGAGGTGTGGTTAGTAATGTAGTTACAACACTGAACTACTCTTAAAGCTTTGTTGCTGATTTCGTCAGTGTGTATGAATTTGTTCTTTTGATTCTGTAAAGATAAGCACTGTATGCTGCAGGAGTGTGACGGATCTGAAATATGTGATCTAAGTAATTGTCATGATGGCAAACAATGTTAAGGCGTCCAGCTCTTTAAGTTGGTCTGTAGTGAGTTATTACCACTTTATGCATTACAGTATATCCTGAATTGTTATGAGATTTACATTAGTATTTTAAAATTTCCTCCACCTCAGCAATAAAAATTGCAACTTAAATGCTAATATCGTTTTTTGCCGTACTTATAAGTGCTTTATTTTTCAGCCAGTAGTAAATGTTTTAAATGTATATATCTTTTCTTGTCACTTGGTGATTTACTCACCACTCTAAGAACATATAAGTTGTATGACTTTCCTGTTCCTTATGGGATATTTCATTTTCAGTATTATTTACTTAGCTCCATTCTCACAAGAGTCATCACTTTGTATTATTACATATTAGAACGTAAACCTTAGTAATCTAGCAATCCCCTATGAGCACTTGGCAACAGTGGGGAGAAAAACAACTCCCTTTTAATAGGAAGAAACCTCTGGCATAACCAAGTTCAGATAAGGGCTGGTGGATGAGGGCAAAGAGAGGGCAGAAAAGAAGAGAGCAGAGATGACAAACGACATTCCAGTAAAGTGCAATATTGAAAAGGGAGATTCCAGGTGATGAGTGCTTTTACTTTCAGTACTTATGCTTGACTTATACTTCTGTCAAAGTATTTAAAAAACAACATTTTATTTATATTTTTGCATTAAGTTTTTCACTAGAGCCTCTGGACCCCACCATGACCACCAGCGTCACATTAGCATTAAATCATTGACCATCTGTATCCATCTGTTAAATTAATGCCGTTAACACATGAATGTTTCTCATAATATTTTATAGATTTTTCTGTTCATATTTTATACCTGCTCACACCAATTACCAAGTTCCATTTTTCCTATATGTAAACTGATTCTTACTCTTATCTTGGACTTAGTATGGCTGACAGTATATATCTCTTTGCTTTACTGTCCACAAATTGCATTTAAAAAGGAAGCAAAACCAAAAAGCTATAAATTGGTTGAACTGTTAGCAAAGCCTGACATATTATGTATGGAAACGTGTGTGGAAACATGTAACCCTTGACAACACCACCCTGCTGCTTTAAAGACCCTGTAATGTGCCAGGTACACGGTAGAAAATAGCACTCCAATTTCACCGCTCACTCCTGTTTAAACCACGTTAGATAAAATGGTTTTGTTTACTTAGGTAATAACCACGATCATTTAGGTTAAAGATATTTGCATTTTCTACTAATCAGCTAAGAGAAATCTATCAAAGAAGAGGCAAATGGATAGGTTTTTCACAATCATCACTGCACATCAGAACCTGTTGCTGGTTAACATTGATTTCACTGTTCCTGGGCTTTACTGGAATACCTTTACCCCTTCAGTACTCAAAGGCCAAATAACTTTTAAGAGCACACTTGATTTTTGGAAAACGGTGTCTAAAATTTAAATATATAAATTTTATGAGGGAAATGAGGTCATTAAGATGATATGCTACAACAGTTTAACTGGAAACTGATGGGAGATACTCAAGGGGATTTTCTTCTTAATTCCAGCTTTGTGGAGGTAAGGTAGGTCACTGGCTCGGCCACTCCGCTGGCTGGGGCGGCGTGTGTTACGTTACATCTCCGACTCCTCTCTGTCTGGCCCCGTCAACCTGTTTTCATTCCACAGCCGTAGCACGAGGTTTTATCGTCATGGAGATAAACCAGGGTTATAAACACCCTGCAGGTCATGTCCAGGTGAGGGGTTCGCGGTGAGGTGTGGCTGGCTGGCTGCCACCTCCCTTCCCCCCCACCTCCCCGGGCGTACGGACCTGTCCTTAAAAGACACAAGCGGAGGGGAAAATTGGAACAAAAAAGCTGATTCATAAACAAGCCACACAGGGCGCCCGCACAGGTAATCTCAGCCCAAGCGTGAAGCCTTCATCCCCATGGCGCCAGGAGGCAGCTCGCCCCGCCAGGACGCACAAAGTCCAAAACAAAGTTGGAGGGGTTCAAAAAACAAAAACCTAATAGACTGTATTTAAATGCACCTTCAGTTGCTGATAGTTCACCTGATAATTAAGGTTTAAGCCTTAATTAATGTGCTAATTTACACAATATTTTCCTAAATAAGCTTTTTAAAGCAAAGTCACTTCACAGCCTGTTTGCCCACCGTCTTTCATCTGAGCTGAGCATCTCAGCCCACATCTTCCTTGGTCTTCTTCACATCAAGGGGTTATAACTTGTTTTGTCTGCAAAGTGCAACATCTCACATTCCTTCATCTGGCTTGTCCTGCCTACGAGGAAACACGCCGAACAACACGTACAGCTCAGCAACAAACATGCAAACAAACCAGAGACGCAGAGATCCAAACAGGCTGCGTTTCCTTCAGCAGACACATGGTGGCACTATGTACTTATTGGAGTCCCTGCAGCTGAGGTTCCCTCCATCCTGCCTTGAACCTAGAGTCCCACACCAAGCAGATCAGAGGTAAACACATGCACGCACACACACGCAAACACCTAGCAGATACTCCAGATTGCATTGATAATACTGAAAATATTGGCCCATAGAAATAATACAACACCGTGATAACAGAATGCTATCTGGTTTGATCATGATACCACAACTAAACGCAAGCAGAATATCAACTCCTGCAAACAAGAAGAATGAAGAAACTGGGCCTCACATCAGCGGCATGACAAAATAAAACAGGACTGACATCCTCTGTCGGACACAAGACAAACCCAGTAGCTCAAAAAGCTGCCATATCAATGCAGCTGATGAGAATTACACTGATTTCTTTTAAGTGTGGGGGGGAAGAGTGGTGTTTCAGCTCCTCTATGTGAAGCCATGTAAATAGAGCGGTTTTAAGAGGCTTTCAGGGCTGCGTGTGAGCAAATATGATTTCATTAAACAGGATATGAGCTCTCTTTTCTGATGGGCCTTAATCTAGATTACGGTTCGTCTGGAAATTCACAAATAGATGTTGGAAGAATCAAGCAAATTAAGCGCACGCCAGTCATCAAATCTATTCAAACAGGGTCAAAATAAAGAGGAATTTCTGCTCTTTATTCAAACATTATTATCTCTTTAATTAAATTATTCCCAAATTATTCCTCTGTTAAAATTGTAATCTATATAAAGGAATAATAATAACTTTAATATATTTGTTTTAAATGAGGAGATTTGCCTGCATGGGATGCACATCAGTGTGTTTTCTTCTTTTTTCCCCTTTTTTGAAAGGCACTGGTAGATTTACATTTGTTTAATTATGGAAGCTTGCGATCGTCTATCTGAACTGCGAATGTGAGGGGAGGAGAAAATAAGGAATTGTGGGGGCCTCAATTAAATCTGATGTTAATTAAATCTGATCTTGTTTTGTGTATTAATCAAGCGGCAATTTTAATCTAGTGAATACACAGGCTGTAATAAGAAATGTGGATATAGAGGGAGAGCAAGAATTATTTTAATTTCATGCTTGTGATGAATGTTTTTTAATATTTTATTTAGCTGAGTTGCATTAGTTCCCAATCTCCCCCTTCTTCTTCACCACCACCACCACCCCCACCTTCCACTCTCTCTTTATGCAATCTGAGCATCAGATTCATCCAGTGCAAAATGTCTGCACACATATAAAGAGAATGGGGAAACAGCTTGCATGAATAGGCCTACATTCAATGAGGTGTCTTAGAATAACTTCTGGTGAGTTATTATGTGAAGAAGTCTTCTGTGGAGGAAAAAAAATAGACGTATAAAGGGTAATCTACAGGAAGCGGTGCCTGAGGAAAGCGGGGAGGATCATCAAGGACTCCAGTCACCCCAGCCATAAACTGTTCAGACTGCTTCCATCAGGAAGGAGGTTCTGCAGCATCCGGTCCCGTACCAGCAGACTGAGAGACAGCTTTTTCCATCAGGCCATCAGACTGCTGAACACGTCATAGACACCTCAGCTTCACTACTGGAACTTCAACATTATGCACTCCACACTGTATATAAATGCCACTTGTTTTGCACATATTCAACTCTGTATATTTTATATATTTTATTATTATTATTATTATTTTATTTTATTTTTTTACTATTTAATTTGTAAAAATGTGTATACACACACACACACACACACACACACACACACACACACACACACGTAGGAAAATATTTAGTATACACATCCAGAAATGCATACACTATTATATATTGTACATATATTTATTAGTTTCAGGTTGGCCATTCTTGTATTTTGCTCGTTTGTGTTGTTGTGTTTGCACATCTCTGTTGCTTGTGGGGCTCGCACACAAGAATTTCACTCGCATGTGCTGTGCCAGTGTGCCTGCACATGTGATGTGACAATAAAAAGTGATTTGATTTGATTTGATTTAATATTTCATTTACTTTCCCCCCCAAAGTGTTCAAAGAAAGGGGCCCTGTTTGCACGTAAATCACCTTTCTTTTATTTTCACCTGTTATGCTCAAATACTTAATACACCCTTAACCTAATCTGGACTTCTGTTTGTGCATCAACCTCCTCACGAGTGTGTGCCCATGCGCTGCATGTGTGTGCGTCAGTGTTAATTATGTTTACATCAGCATTAAGCCGCGCTCTTATCAGATGTACTATTCCTTTTCAGAGGCAGGTTCTTGGTAGAGTGACACCAGAGATAAGTGGGAAAATTTACTCTGTGGTCAGCAACTCTTTCCACAGATACACACACTTGATTTCCTCTGGTTATTTTAAGCAAATGTTCCTGCTGAATGCAGAGATAGGGAGGAAAAACACAACCTCTATCCAAACCACATTAGGCTAATTAACAAACTCATTTAAAGTCGCAAAAATATTGATTGCCATACATTTGTAGAGGTGGTGGCGGTGGCTGCAGCAGCGGTGGGGTGTGGGAAATAAATAAATAAGAGTGTGGCAGGTGTATGTAAATTGTTTGTTGGCAATGGAGAAATTTAAATTACAGTTCAATCAGAGAGGAGGAGAGAGGGGGAAGAGAGCGGTGAGCACCCTGTGATTTCCCGTCTCCACGCTTAGTTGATATTTCACTGGGTGCGGATTGAGCGCTACGGGTGCATTTCACACCCTGAATGAGAAAGGCAATCTCGCTCAGCCGACTAGAACAATAATTAGAATGGAGATTAAATAAAAATAATTAGAAAAAGTTCATCTAGTTTTGATGTATTAATTATTCCGCCCCTGCTTTATTCCAAGTCTAATTATCTGCTTCAGTGAAAATGCCAAGATTTTCTGTGAGTCATAAAAAATTACATTCATGTAATTATGTCAGCAATTTGGGGGGAAGTCAGCTAAGCAGAGCGTCGGCTCTCTACTCCCCCCAGTTTAAAGTAAGTAACTTCTAACTACTTATAACTTATAAGTTAATACAGTCCCTTTCAAGCCAGGGGTATAAATAATAGAATGCAATGGGAGATTATTTACTCTTTAAATGAGGAGCTGCTCTCCCAGCTCCCGACACTTCCCGCCTTCACACTCACATGCTCTGCACACCACAATGAAAACAAGACGAGTTTTTATCCATTCTTGGTCAGTAGATAATAATTTGCATATAAATGGAAATATTTATTGTGACAAAAAATAAGGAAAGGGAGATGTAGGAAGTAATATGCTCATTTTTCAAAAACTCACGGGGCCCAACTGTGATATCTGTATTTTAGGAGTCAAGCAGTTTAAAAAATAAGACGAACCGAATCTTTAAAAAAAAAGAAGAAGACGATGAAGAAGAGAGAGAGAGCAGTGAGAGAAAGAATAAATAAATAAATATCAGGGGAAGAAAGGGAGAGGGGAGCCAAGGGAACCTTTTAAGATGTTTACTACACAAATGGAGTCTCCAGAGAAGACAGCGTCCTGATGAAATTTGAGAGATAGCTGTCGACATTCTGTACTTTTCTCCTGGCTGTGTAGATGGAGGCAGGCAGGCTGGAGGACTAAGCTGTAATGACTTCCCTTCCTCTACCTGACTCACTGGGGGAAACCAATAAAGTTACAAAAATAAACTTTACAGATGTGGAAAATGTATTACCAAGATAGGAAATAGGTGACTACACTTGAAAAGAAATCACATATTGAAGGTGTGCCTGAAAAAAAGGGGGGGGGGGGGGAAAGAGGGTATGGAAAGTTAAGGTAAATAATTCCAAATGCAAATCTAAACACACGTTACATTTAGTTTATTCAAAGTGTAAAGTGATACATAAAAGCATGAATATCTTCAACATTCTTTTTTTGATAAGGCACACGAGGTGGCACAGAACGCAATGCTCGGCTTACACAGTAATCAGTCAGACCCGGCACTTTGAAATGCAGAAAATACATAATTTAATGTTTTTTGGGTGGGGGGTACATGTTTCATGCAAAATGTTAAATGGGCTTTCAATGTGTAAGAGAAATTTTCATTCATAAACTCATAAACACCTTTATAAATAAATTCTTTACAAAGCCTTAAAGAAAAAGTACCAACTTTCTACGACCTATTTTCAAATCCTCGTTACTATTGTTCATTAAATTGTAACAAGCATAAAGCACTGTTAGTGCACACTGAGGGTGGTGGTGGGGGTCTCCTATGGGGAACATTTAAATAAAATGTATGAAACCATAGGTAGACGGAGCAGATGTGATTGTGGAGGTGTGGGATGCATGTTAGGCTAAACCGATTGAAATCAATAGGAAACAGGAAGAGGTGTAGAATATTACACAGTCAGTCTTTCTGTTAGCGTGCTTGCTTCCCATGTAATGGCTTCACATGAGCATACATACATATGAGGCCCCACAGCAGTGAGCTCAGAACAGATAAGGGCAAAGGCTCTTTGACTTTCTATTTCCTTTTCAGAAACCCAGCCGAGGCTACAGCGGTGAGGTTCCTGCACCAGTCATCGCAATGTTGTATAAATTTTATTGATTTAGATGGTCCCGAGTCCCCAAGACCGGTTACAGTTAAATCTCATGAGTGAATGAAAAAAATCCTTCTGAGAGATGAATTTTTAGACCCCCACCCCAAAAGCATGAATTTTACTCATGTCACGTCTGTAAAACGGCATTCAGACAGTAATGAGACAGAAAAATGGAAGAGGTTTACCCAAGAAACCAACACTTTTTTAGTATGCGTGTTTTTTAAGTGGTTTAATGTAATGTTTTCCTTTAGAGAATTTATTTCATATGAGACCAACATTTCTGCTTTCATTCTTTGTACGGGTTTTCAAAATTTCCCTTATGTGCTCAATGTCACTGTACACTTGAAATGGCAGTTAGGTAGTTGTTAAACATACAGCTGTCCACACTCTACTGCAAATCTGAAAATAACATACTGCCATATTTTGTTCAATTTAAGCATCAGGGAGCTACCTTTATGATTTGAATAAACAACATCTGAAACTGTCAGTTGTTAAGCTACTACATTCACTAGAAACCTGTGGTCAGCGAACTAACAAAGGACGGCACCGGCAGCTTCATATCTGATATTTAAATTACCATACTAGCATATATGAAAACTGATATCCATCTTACCATAAAACATATTTTTTTGTAATCGAAAATGTGCACAATGCTACAACAAAAACGATATTTTTTATAAAGCAACATTTCAATATGACGTGCAACAGGCTTTTTAGCGATATTTTCTCATCTTGTGCAACTTTGGGTTCTTTCTTTTAGCCCTTTATCTATATTTGCATCTGCTGAGGAGACACCATGTAGGAGTAGTAGTTATCAGGCCCTCATCAATGCAAGCAGGAAACATACTGATTAGAATATGAACAGACCACAGAGAGAGGAAAGTATGGCCACGCATACACTCACACAGAAGTTTTGCAAGATATTTGGCCTTTTTCTTTGGAAATGTGCGTGTCGTGAAATGCATCTTGAGCTTTCAGATTGTGACCTAATGCAAGAGAATTTTCTTTAAAAGTCTAAAAAAGCTAGAGCGCTGTTCCTCCCTGATTTTAGTCATCCAAGGTTTCGGCACAAAACAGAGGTGACTCAAATCCACATTCACAAGCAGTCCGTTTCTAAAAGCTCACATTTGTGATCACACGAACAGTTTCTGGTACTCAGCTGCTCCTCTTGCTTTGAAAAGCACTGAAGTGTGTACAGGTCTTCTCTGCATTGTGAGGTAGCTGTGACCTGGGTAAGGTTTAAAAGAAGTCCAGGAGCTTAACTGCACTTCCACCACCATTGTTAAAGTTCCAAACATTGACTCTGGCTTTGGCTGGATACACAATACTTAACAGAACAAGCTCTGAAACTGGTACTTCCATTTTTTTATAGTTGGTCTAAGGGAATGTGTGCTTTACAAAATCCTGTTAATCATTTGATGCTGGGTTGTTTTTCACGCCACTCATTTCTCATTCATCTATTATTTATTATATTTTCTAAATGGTTTATATTTGTAATATAGTGTATATCATTCATGACTTAAATTTGTGCTTAGACAGTTTACTAATATTTTTCAATCAAACCAGGGTATATTTGTTTCGTTGTTTTTTGGATTGCTCATTTCATAAGATAAGATAAGATAACCTTTATTAGTCCCACACGTGGGAAATTTGTTTTCAACTAACTCTTACATTCGTTAGAGAGACAATTTGTTTAAATTTACCAGCAAAACTCACTTGGAATCAAGGATAAAATGCTCACCCATACTTCATATCCTGACCTCACATCCATCACATTAATGAACGTAGTCCTGGGCACAAACATAAACTGTACATGGACTCAAAGATGACCTGAATAATTGGTGCTCAGAAAGACAACCTGACAAGAGTTTACTGGTGAAAAATCCCTGTAGCCTCATAAAACACAAAAGCTTAAATTCACACAGCTAGTTAGAGGGGGCAAAAGTACAGATACAGATAAAAATAAAAAACAGTCCTGAAAAAAGTTTTTACTCCAAGTAAAAGTGGAAAAGTGCAGTCTCTGAAATGTATTCAAAGTAAAAAAAAAAAAAAAAAGTAGCTTCTTGAAATACAATCCTACTAACCTTTTTTGTACAAAAATAATATAATAATAAAATAATATTAGTACATGAGAATACAAATATTGAAATCTAAATTCTAATTCTAATGAATCTACTCAGTTTAAACCTGTTATGTAGGACACAAGCAGAAAAAGATCATTTTAAAAATTGTTCTGTTGCCTGAATTGCAGAAGGTGACTTTGCCTCCACACCTACACAGTAAAGCTAGTACAGCGCGGGGTCACAGTGGGATCCAGCGGGTGGGAGAAGCCCACGATCAGTGTAGTGTCTCAGACTGGGAAAAGAATCATAACTCAGAACGTAAGGAATAGAAAGTACAGATATTTGTTTAAAAAAATAAGGAGTAAAAGTAAAAAGTTATCAGAAAAATAAATGCTCGAGTAAAGTACAGATACCTAAAAATTCTACTTAAGTACAGTGTTTGTAAGTATTTGTACCTTGTTACTTCCCACGACTGGAGTAGTATAATCTCGATTACCTTAACAGTTTTTGCCTTTAACTACTGAGATGATGCATTTAATGAATGAACACTGGTGGCAACGCTACGTTTTTTTCTCAACATTTTATTTTACAAATAATACATAGTTGATACATGCACACATGACAGCCCTGTAGCTGGTAATATTACTTCATAAGGTCAATTAGAGCTAACCAAAAGCCTGAAAATCAGTTGCACACACACCTAAAATGGCTCCTAGCTAGGGCATGTTATCGAGTAATTTAGGTCTTTACTATCCGGTCCCAAGCTCTTTCTGTCCAAAGCAAAACCCGAAATTACTGCTCACTGTTTGAGCGTGGGAGAGACAAGGTAACTGAATCAAACTGGATTGTACACGAGGCAGAAACCTATATAAAAGCACCTTAGAATGGAAAAACTCCAAATATGTTTACTAATATAACACACAAACACTGGACAAACATGAGATTAGTTGAGTAGTGAGTCCTGGCAGACAAGAGTCACTTCTGAGGTAGCTTTGGCTTCCCGGTGGGAATGTCAAAATGTGTGCATTGGTATTTGTGCAAATATTAGTGCTTCTGTGCATGTTAGCTATTAACCACATGGATGTGGATCAAAGGAAAAAGTAGTACAAACCCTGGTCAGTGAGTTGTGTTGACTTACCTGCGGCCTCCAGCAGCTACTTTGCTGGTTAGACTGAGAGTGTGCAGCAAAGAAACATGCAGCTCAGTACATATATTATCACAATGTGTAGAAATGAATTCATAAAGAAAAGAAAGTTAGCACCCTAGAAGTTTTCATTTGATAATTCATTCTGATGATGATGATCTTCAAAAAAATCTTATGTACCCGAATGAATGTTGTTTGACGACAGTTGCTCTAATATTTACTCAGTTCTAAAATATTTGGACTAACCATACATTTAAAAATTTATACTGAGCATTATCTCAAGAAGTAGTTCTCAATTAAGCAATCAGTCAGTAAGCAATCAGTGCTTAATGTTTATTCATCATGAGTGCATCTGAAAAAGACAAAATGAAACTTCTTTTCCATGACCTCACCCTTGCCAAAAAACATGGCCATTATTTTCTCTCAAATATCCATTAACAACAGTCATTGACCCGTAAATTCCCAAATAAACAGCCAACAAAAACACAGCACAGTCACTCCCCCAACCAAATCCAAAAAAAAGAAAGAAATACAGTTAAAAATTATTGCAACCCATTATTATCAATGTTTCCATTTTGGCTGTTACAAACTAGAGTCCAGAGATCGTATCTGAAAGTCAACTTCCTGTTGTCGGACCAGTTATTCTGTTTTCTGTTTGTGTGGTTTGTATTGTTTCTGAGCAGCAATCTTTTTATATACCCGGATAAGGAAGCACATAAAACCAAAAAGTGACCCTGCCAGAAGGTTTTATGGCAGATTTCTGACTTGAGAAAGAGTCATGATTATGTGCAGTGTTTGCTTTAGATTGCTATTTAAGGCCAGTTGTCTTTGGCCAACAGAAGGCGCCAAGTGGGGGGATCGAAAAGCGGGCCTATCAGTTACTGACCTCAATGGTCAGACTTATGGCTCATTTGGACTCCCATACTCTTTACACGCACACACATGGGGCAAGCCACAGGTTAAGTCTAGGGTTTTGGAAAGATCCCAAAGTGAACATTAATTTCTTAATGCATTTTGGGTCCCGTGGGGGCTGTCCTCAGGAGTAAGCCACATGGGATCACTCTGCCAACTCTCATAATAGGATTGAGTGACAGTGCAGTAAGTGATGCAAGAGACTGTGTTTTGTCTGTGCAGTTAAAATGTTAGACTTTTATAAGTAATGATTTCTTTGACAGCTCTAATTTTCATAATTTCCATCTCTCAACTGTTTTCCATTTTCTGTTTTGTGTGCGGTTGTGTGTTTTGGTTTGGTGGTTAAAGTCTATACCACACAAAGTAAAATAAAGCCGTTATTAATTAGCAAGGTTGAGTTCCTCCTCTAGGAGGTTTGTTATTGCTATGTCTGAAGCTGGAAGAAGGCTGACGCCTAATTGATCGACAAGCTCTCTGGGACTCAGTAATGATAATCAATATTGACACATGTTTTCTGCCCTCACCATAACTCATAAACATCACTATGCAGGCTGCCGCACAACCAGCTGTGTATGTGTATGCCAGCAGCAGCCAAACAAAAACAACCAGCATGTTCAAATTTAGACTGGAGATGAAATGGAAAATGTGTGCTCAGACAAGCCTTTGACCTCTGTGGGTTACAGACAGCTGATTTTTCATTCTGGTAATTTTAGATGAAAAATACAGAAATAATAAGAAAAAAAAAAAAAAGAAAGTAAAAGTTTTCCACTGAATTCCTACTTAATTATGATCAGGGTGAAGGTTTTTGTCCTTTGAAATTACTAATAATACAGTAATGCATGCCTTCAACTCTACTGTTACCATCGGTTTCTATTTCAAACTATTTTCTAATTAAGAGTTGGTTATGTCAAGTTAAGTCAGTATAACTCACGACAACGAAATAACAAACCAATGTTTGTGCGTAACTTTGCATCAGTCACGATTAAAAAGACATGCTAGCTACCGCATTTTGTGAAAATAGACAACCTGCCAAGCTTCTGATCGCTCAAAATATTAAACTCTTCTACAGTGAAAATGGCAAATCAAAATGTCAAGCAAAGTCAAGAGTTCAGAAGACCCTGTGGCCTGACAGAAATGGACTGAAACTGACTTTACTCCTACACAGCACCCATGCTATCTTGCATAGATAGAGCGCTTTAGGTTGAAGATGTAAAATGTTGCTTTTGTTGTTTCTTTCTTTGAGTTTTGTTTGTCTGTGTCATGTATCATTTTAATGCATGAAAAACGCTGGTTATTTATTAGCTAGTTAGCATTGGCATTGCAATCCACAGCTGACAACAAATTGTGATATGTTATATGTTGTTGTTCTATGCTATTCTGTGTATTTAAGGTATTTGGGACACGTTTTATGTGTTTAGTTTAGTTTAATACTTTGTTACAAAGTAGTTTTCAGACTTTGTGATACAGTTAATAAAGAACTTTTCACTGTCACAGCCTCCCTCCATTTTAGCCCCCTAGCCCAAAAGGGAGAACACTGATTAAAGTATTCTTATCATTTTGAATAATGCAATCAAAATCATGTATTTAAGGACGTACGCTTGCTATTTAACACATAGCTTTGGTGCAAAAGCTGTTTTAATGATGTACAGTATGTATGTTTTTGGCACATTTTCACCATCAAACCTATAGTTTGATCAACTACATTTTAGATTCTGCAACAGATTTCTTGTTTGGAAGGTTGTTAGGAGAAAGCATCTTTCTAAAAAGAATTCAACAGCAAGGCTTAGGTTTGCAAAAATTTAATCTGAACAATGGACAAGACAATTTGGACACATGAGACCAAAATGGAGATGCCAATGCACAGCATCATGTTTTGTCAGAAGCAAAAGCAAACACAGCATATCAGCACAAACATCTCATACTAACTTTCAAGCACGGTTGTGGAGGGATGACTATTTGAGAGTGTTTCACAGCCACAGGATCTAGGCGTCTTCCAGTCATTCAGTCCACCATGACCTTCCTTCCATATCAAAGTATTCTAGAGTCAAATGTGAGGCCATCTTCACATTTGACATGCATCAAGTCCTGTAGAAACATATTTGTCTGCACAACTGTAAATTTGATAATGTAGTTTGCTGGCTGCTTTGGTCCAAAAATAATAGTCTTAACTACTCCAATAAAACACCATATGTGTAGGAGAACAACAGTGTAATGTAGCAGGAGTTTAAAAGGCAGAAGGCAAGGGTCTTATTGGCACAAGTGGAGGGGAATATGGGTGTGTGTGTGGGGGGGGATGTGAAAAAGAACATTTGGGTCACTGGGCAATTACCAAGACTCTCCATCACAATAAATGGATCCACACATACTTCCCCCTCAATTAATGCATTAGTGGGGTCAGGGGTTATGTAAGCATCATCCTCTCTGCCAGAGCAGGGAGGGGTGTTGTAACCCAGGAAGTGTGGTGGTTGAATGTGATTGGTTGTGTGTGAATGTTTAGCTTATGTGTCAAAGAGATGTAAGGGAGATGAAGAAAATGCTGTGCTGTGTGAGTTTTGTTGGTTGTAACTGTTTCATGCAAAAAGAAATTCTACCACTCGGCCAGAGCACCTGATTCTTTACATTTTAATATTGATAGTAAGGATAGATAAAGCACAAGTTCACTCAGATGCTAAAATAGACTTCCTCAGTATTTGTATAGTAAGAATGAACTTTTTCTTAGGAATCACTTAAAGCGCTTTCTGTGACAGGAAACTCTGGAGGAAATTTTACATGTCTGGCCTGTATATAATAATACCACAAGCTTAACAGAAAATGCAAGTAACTGAACTTTGTTTGGATAGGGGCCCATAACAGGATGAAGGCAACACAAACTCCCACAATGTGCCACATGCAGAAGCCCTCTGTTTATTTATTCAAATTGTGCCCTGAATGGTGCATTATGCTGGCTTTCATCTGTCAGGTAAAGGTGCAACACTTTATTCCCCTCTCTCTTCCTTTCCCTCTGTGTTTCTGTGAGGAGGGTTTAAAGTGAGAGCGCCATCAGTCGTTGTGCCTCAGGCCAAGTTCCACATTCGTGTTGAACGTACGCACAGCAGTTCTCACACACACACACGCGCTGCACTAGTTAAAGCTTTCTAGGAAATGTGAGTTGACCTGTCCTTTCATCATATGCCACCCTTTAAAGAGACAACGAGAATTCAGACCTGTTTTATTGGGTAATAATGAGGTAAGTGATGCATGTGGCTCTTTGTCTTTTTATGAGGTACTTCAAGAGATGAGATCAGGTTTTTTTGCTTGTGGATAGTTTTATTGTAAAAAATTAGTCCTTAAAGTGAAGAATTCAGAGAAAACACTGAGTGACATGCACCACATACTTAGAACCAAAAGGTTATTTTGCATGACAAAAGCTACAAAATATAAGTGTGTTATAATGCTGTGTGACAACAGTCAGTTAACATATCCATGACAAAAACACGACACTTAGAACACAACGACGTAAACAGAAACCACCATATCTGATGAAGTGTCTCATAAACACAAATTAAACATCTGTCAGCAACATTTCAAAAAGCATAATGAAATTTTGAAAATGGGCACCAACAAAATGGAAAACAGAAGTATGAAAAAAAAAAACATTTCAAACAAGACAACAAGCAAAAAAACACAACCAAAACCTAAAATTCTTTTGGCTGCGTTTTGTTTCACCTTTGGATCAGTGTAGACTTTTATGAGATTTTTTACAAATTAAAATCCCCTATCCAGTGTCAGCTATGATTAACCACAGACCCTAATTCTCAACAGTTTCAGAGAGTTGATATGGTTTTATATTTTACAGAAACCACGGTTACGCGCCAAAAAAGTGATTTTTTGGGGGGGTTTTTCATTTTGATATTAGATGCTCCAAACTTGCTGGATAATCGCAAATCTGTGGGTGAGGAATGTCTGGATATTGACTCATATGCTTGGTTAAAGAAATATTTTGACTGGGTCCATTTCCTCTGACGAAGGATATGGGGTATCTAAAATGACTCGCTTGTTCATTTATTACCTGTGCCGCACACAACAAAGCCTTTTTATGCTCACATTTGATTATCAAGCAGATTTCTGATTACAAGGTTGACTCATCATCCTTTTCCACAATTACCCAAAAGTTTGGCGTCATTTGGTAGAAAATAAACATCTATTTGATAAAGCATTGTCGGGTTTTACGCAAAACGTATACGCACAATGGGTACACGCACAATTTTTGTCAGTTTTAATGGTGCTACATTGTGACTGGGCTCAGCTAGTGGGAACATATTTTGATGATAGTCTGACTTGTTTTCTTGGTTGAATGTGATGAGAAAGGAGGCACAGAAGGGTATTTCCTGGGCCTCTTGCCTTTTATCTACCACAGCACATCAGCATTAAATCTCAGATTAAACGTTTTTTAAAAGAGACTTTTATGTACCTTTAGAACTTACATTCACCACTTTTTTCCAGAAACTAAAATACTTATACCTCAAGATAGGTACTGCTGTTCTTCTCACAGACATGAGAAGAGTGACCACTAGTATGTAATGTTTCACAACTTGTACCTGTACTGTTCTCACATTTGACTCTGTTAATACTGGACAGGATTCTTGCGCGCTATTAATTTTTCATATGCCGAGTTTGTTATTAAAGCGCTGTGAAATTTGTTTGCGTTATTACTCAAATTCAGTAGCAGGATTCACCTGTAGCTCTGCAAAATCACACATCAGTCAAATCCTGTTGTGCAAGCAGAATATTCGATCGCAAAGTAAAGTTCAGATAGTCCATAAAGTTGCTAAAAAAAGAGAGCGCAGGGTTGCACACCATCACAACCAGTCAATCATTCACCAATAAGTCCAGTTAACACCCCTCAAGCACTCTTTAGATTTCCTTGTACGAGTGTGTATATTTACAAAGGTAGTTGAGGCCATGAGTTTTAAGCGCGTGTGTACGTGCGTGCAAGGGGGTTGCACACACAGGGGACAGACTCTCTTTCTCAGTGGCGAGACTTTGAAGTTGGGGCAGTTCTCTCTTTGAGGTGGTCTATCCCCCGTTCTCAACAGCGTTAATCATGCGTGAAGAGAACATGCTCACTCTGTGGTCGACCAGGCATCGCTACTGATGGCTTCCCTCAGTCCCTGTGTGCGATGGAGGGGTTGGGATCAAGGGTGGTGGTAGTGTTGAGGGAGGATTAGCATGGCCGTAGGCTAATGCACTAAAAAGAAAGCGCAACAAATAAATGTACAGGGTCAACTCATTCAAGCATAGCTACAAAGGTAGAGTTTGAGGCAACTGATTTTTCTTTTCTTTTTTTAGTCGCTTGCCTCACCCTCCAGTAGATGAACTGTGCTACAGATCACACATAGGGATATTGCGCATATATGTTGAGACTCTATGTTGATACTCTAGGAATAAGGCTTTAGGTCTCAGACTGGTTTTTCATAGTTTGTGTTAACATTATAGTCCCAGTTGAGGGAAATAAAAGGAACACTAACCCCATGTTCTGGTCACATCAGTTGGGAAGCAAACTATTCCAACAGGAGGAAAATCAGTTGAACCTGTAGCCGGATTCAAGTTATACTATTTTTTCCCTCAACTTTCCAGGAAGATCTTGCTCACTCCTTTTATTCCTCAGCATTATGTATGCCAACAGCAGTAAAATGCTTACTGCACAGCAGTACATTGCCTATATTTGTGATGCTCAGCTTGGATCTTGCATAAACTTTGTATTGGCAGTGCATTTAAAGTTCTCCACCATGCCAAAAACCTCCTTTCACTGCAGTTTACCCTCCCATCTTTCCATTTCATATCTGTCCTTAACCCCAATTCACTACTGGAGGAGAACAACATACATATGTGATCACCAAAGCAAGTTGGAGACAAAAAAGTGCTGCGTTTAGCTATGATCAAGTCCTGGATGGATATCTTTTTTTTCCAAGGTTCCAAGTTGTATTCATATACATTCCAAATGCATTTCAGTGAGTACTCAAATATTTTGCCACAAACATTTTTAATCTATTAAGAAAATGCTAAAGGTGTAAAAGCATACAAAGGCAAAATGAGTCACAGCCTTTTGTAACACACATTAGGGGAGACCGGGGATAGTTGTAACATTTTTGACATTTCTGTCTGTAAATTGGAGCTCTTTTAAGGTAGTGGATTCAAAATGTAATGCAAAGTATTTACATGTCTCTGCTATTAAATAGTGCAGCTATTTTCTCTGCAGCACAATTACCCATTGCATGGTATGGCCTCAAACACAAAGAGTGAAATGTTACAATTAACCCCATAGTCTGGGTTAGTTGTAACATATCCTGGGGTAAAATGTAACACAATGAAATAAGGGTACTAACAAAATATTAACATGTAATCTTTGTTTATTCAACACATGAATGCACTTACATCCATTTATGTAGCTGTGTGTGTGTGTGACAGAATGCAGAAATCTAACTTTTGAACATATTCCAACCCCCCCAAAAAAGACAAATTATGGAATTTTCTGCAACTGAATATTTCATTAATTTTGGTTGGTCTTCCTTGAGTTTGGCCTCATTGGCTCAGTGGGCATTATAACCTACAACTCTTGCACCAATTTTGAACATAACAATGAAGCTGAAAAAATGTAGTTGTTCACCAGCATCGCAATTCCATTACTTTTTATCATACCTTTGTGTGGTTTGCAAAGTGCTTCAGAAAGATGAGGAAATCTGTTTCTTGCACCCATCCTGATTTATTTCCACTACCAATACTTCCTACTGGTCCATCTCTGACACAGTGGTCTGCATAATGTATGTGTGGGAACACAAACAGTGGAGGAATTGTGTTGCCAATGGCATTAACCGCATATACAAAAGCGACCAGTGAACCTCTCTCTGCTGATGTCGTTGCCCCAACTTGTTTAATATAAGTTAAAGTAATAGTGTGGTAAGTTGTAACATCTGCATTATTGTTACAACTAACCCAGACTATTGCTGTTACAACTGACCCAGACTCCTATAGCCATGAACTAGCTAACATTACAGCCAACGGCTAAAACATTAGCACTAAAGACTTACACAGAATATATCCCCATAGACATACAAATAACATAATTTAAGTTTGATGAGTTTAACTGCAAAGCAGATGATGCTATTAGAAATTGAAATAAAGTAGAAAAACTTACTTTTTGGCATACAAATTACTTTTTTTCGTGCTAAATTGTCTGTGTTTGACAAAATGTGCTGATTTTTCACATGTGATAGCAGAACTGAATTGGGCATGCACAGGATGAGTCACATCATTTGAAACTTAGCCCTGACTGGAGAAATTGGAAGTGTTACAACTGACCCATGTTACAACTATCCCCGGTCTCCCCTACCACTCAGACCTTTAGTTTCATTCCAACTTTGTGCCAACAATTTGTCAAAGGGCATTTCTTGTGTTAACAAGAGTGTACAAAATGCTGTAATGTTTTTTCTCTAGGTGTGGAAGAACTTGACAAGTCTTAACCTTAATCCTGTCAAACATCTTCAGGAGTGAATTTGAAACCTGTTTCCAAGAATGTACAGAAAGCAAACCTGAATGACTAGACGCTGCTCTCTCACCATGTAATAATAATATAATGGTTTCTGAATGAGATTTTTGTATCCACATCTTTATTTTTCTCTGTTGTCTATTAGTATCAAACCTTACCAATGCAGCTGCCTGAAGTTATTCATAATCATAGTTGCACAAGGAGCTTTGGATTGGTAGGAAAGAACTGTAAGAGATTGCAAGGCCCAAGAAAAGAATAGCAGAGTAGAGAGGAAATGGGGGTGGAGGGGAGCACTTTAAGCACGGGGAGGCACAGACAGTTGAGTCATATTTCAGGCCTGATTGGAACTGACAAAGTGTTATTGGAGGACTCAGTCCCCACAGCATTGTTTGCTTTAGAAAGTCAGGGCCAGATTTATTATGACTGAAAAACATTAGAGAGATCGGAAGTGGGGACAGCGCAGGGAGCACGGCATGTCTGTCTGCACACAGAGAAAAGGAACTTTAGAGGGATCATATGGAGATGTATTAGGCCAGATCTGCCATTCATAAAATCTTTTAAAAGTGTGCTGTTGAAATGTTAATGCAGTCAAAGGAATCACAGAATATGGCTAATATAAAGCTTTCGGTGCCCCCAGTCTGTAGTTGCATTAGTCCACTCATGGAGATAAATAGCTGCCATTTGCCACGTGTTATGGCTATTGGAGTTGAGAGGCTGAGAAGACAAATGCATACATCTCATGAGTATACATTCTTTGTATACCATCCAAAATCAAAACTCACTAAAAGTATGCACTTTAACTAACCATACATTGTGTAATAATTGGTTATATTATTAATTATTCCAAGCAATGGTGTCAGAGACTGGGAGCAAAAAGTTTTTAGTTTCTGCTTTAATTGCCCTGTGTATTATAGTCAGTAATGGAACAAAAAACCCTGGCTTTTTCAACCGTAACCATAACTGTGCTCTAAAAACCCTGCAAGTCAGCAGAGACAGATGGATTTGGGAGTTTTAAGGAGGCTGCAAATCCTCAGTTGTCAAAGCAGGTATCTTTACATTGTTAAATTATTTTAAACAGTACTGCAAAGCTAGGTAAGTGGCACTTAGCTTATACTCTTTTTTGTTCATATGCACATTAAGTTTACTTACCTTTTGTTTCATTTTCTGAACCTCTGAAACTTTCCGTCTGACTGAAATGAGCGTAACATAACCACACACCAGTGTACTAATTATCTAAATCCCAGACACTTTTGACTATATTTTGTTTCATTTTTGTTATCTTTATCTTGCTATATAATATTTGTTTCTGTCAGTCAAGGCTTTTGCAGGTGCAGTGCCTCACAGACCCCTGTTTACTGTTTGTGTTGTTGTTGAAAGAAAAGATTCAACCTTCACTCCAAAACTTCTAAAAAAGAAACAAACAAAAAAACCCATCAGATGTGCTGCTGTACTCATGTCAATCATTTGTTCCTGTCTGTCACCATATAGTGTAAGTATTCTTGAAATTACAAATGTGACGAATTCTATTTACGAGAGCTAAGAAATTCTGTATTAGACGTAAGGAAGGTTTGAAGTAGCACAAACACTCTTGCTAACTCCTGAGATCTGGAGTTCCATCAGGAAAATATATAAAGTTTCGTGTTTAATCACTTTTGTTTTTAGAAATTTGCACTCATTTTGGTTTTCTATGACTGCTAAAACTTTCTAGCTTTGAAAAGTTTAGATCATATTAAGAGCTTCCACATGAAAGGTGTTTTTCTTTCTTCAGCTAGTTAGCTTCAGCTAAGCTATTCCAGCCTTACTATCTCTTAAAAATTGTTGGAATTTTGCTTGTTCATTGTGAGAATTTATTCTAAATTAAACCACTTAATTGAATTTGTTAACATCTAGAGTCTTAGCAATGCTGTAAGGTTTCTGTAAACAGAATGGTGAGAACATGCTAGGCCATCTTTAGATTGCTAGCTTAATGCTAACTTCTAATAGTCTATTAAAAAACACAAAGCCATTACTTGTAATTGCACAACTACAGTTGCCTGAGTATTTTGCTAGATATTCCCAACTAACAGCTAATACAGTATGAGAACTAATTAAATCTAAAGTAGACATTTAACAGTGACATTTTTCATAACCTATCAGGAAGTCCTACGTTTTGCTTACTTTCTCTGGATATCTCTGGCTGACCTCAAATAGAGACTCATCTTGTCCCGGCATCAGGAAAACGTCATATCAGGCTCATAACCTTTTTTCTTCTTTATTGTATTCATGCATACTAGGATGCTACACTTGAACTATCTGAGAAAAACAGATACCCTGACTACTATAGTGGAGTTGAAGGAATTCAAGGAGATTTTTTTTGGCACCTTAGTGTTAGTTTGGCTTTGAAAACCAGCAGTGCTTTTGGACCTTGGCTGAAACCCCAAATTGCAAAGTAAATGGAATCTGTTGGAAAAGTGCATGTTGCTTGCATAGCCTTTTCCTGTCTGTATATACACTGCTTAAAATTAAAAAAAAGTATAAAACAATGACAACCAGAGCAGGGCGCTGTCATCCTGCGATCACACATGTTTTGATAGTTAATGGACAGCATGGAGAGCCTAAGCTCACTGTATTTGAGTAACCTCTTCCTGACCCCCGCCTCACCACTCCTCTCCTCACACACTGGGACAGCGAGCAACAACGAGGAAGAAGTGAAGGAAGAGGGAGAGGCGGCGGGGCCACAGCAGCGATTTTGGATCCTAAATAAAAGAAGGCTCTCACTCGCCTGTGCTCTGTTTGTCTTGGCTTTAATGTGTCCACACAATGCTGTGGCACAAACGGCCAGAATCAGCTGACAGCTACAAACTGTCCATTTAATACTCCAATGTTAATTCGGTTAAATTACGGATGCTAAGCTCGTGAAAAATATTTTGAATCCCGTGTGGAGGAATATACAGTTTAAAATTTGTTATGGAATAAAATGTATGCATAACAGCAGAAAAAATTAATAATACTTTAATAATATTATATTTATTCCTTTGCCCTAATATCACAGGGAGGTCAGTGCGTATAAGTCTGTGGGACACAATAAAATATTTTAATGCCATCTTATAGTTTAAATACTTTATTAATCATAATTACTTTTATTTTGGAATATAAATCGAAATTAATTAACAAAATACAGGAATTGGTAAGATAAATGATAAAATATGTAATTTTCTTTTCAGAATAAACACCTGATGCACGGCGAGAAATGGCTCATAAGCAAGCATCACGTAGTCTAACGTGTTTAAAGACTGCAGGCGACAGATGAATTGACGACAGACTAGAGGGTTTCTTAAAGACACAAAATAGACAGAGATGATTTCAATGACACAAAAAATAGATGGAGATGCAGAGATCAGAACCGAGAACGAGTGTGGGAGGAAAAGAAGAGGAGTGGGGTAAAGGGAAAGAAAGAGAAATAGGCTGGCAGATGAAAGCTGTGGCACAGTGCAAAGCTCTTTTGCAGGAGAGAAATCCAGCGAGTCCTGAGCAGGTGGTGAGAATGCCAAGAACTGAGCTGCCTGACAGATGACAGAGAGAAAAAACGAGGAAGGCGATGAGGTGAGGTAAGGAGAAAGAGAGAAAAGGCAGTAGGGGCTCTCACATTCTGGAGATCCAAAAATAGGCCAAGACAGATGTCAGTTTAAGATTTTGGAATTCTTCATTTATAAACTCTGTTCTGAGACTTGATGGTGCAATTATAGTTGTTATAGATATTTTGTTTAACTTCAGTTTTCATTCATTATATCATTATGTGACCCTTTTGTTCACACTTCCCATTTTTGGGGTGTGAGAGTTCAATCAAGGTGCCACTTCCTAATAATATAAAACCAATTTTCACACTTAAGGGATCTGGTCATATCCGTACAGCCTTTGAACCTTTCTCTCCCGTCTACCTCTAAGCAACAGTAAGGGTGGGGACTGGTTTTTGGAGGAGATAAGTTCACGGTCTGATCCTGTGTGAGGTTCCCTGGCCGGGTCATTGGGTTATACCAGGGTCAGCTTGGATTTGCTGATCTGAGAGAGATTAGCATTATACAGTTACTCATGATATGAGATGCTAGCACAGCCAGGTGTTAGCTGATGAGCCATAGCTGCTTCCTATAGGGGATTGTGGCCTGATGTAGGATACTTCCGAACACAAGTGAAAGAAATTTGGGGGTTAGTCTCTACTTCCAGAAGAACAGGGTGTAAGGCCCAGAGGCCAGAATCAGCCCAGCAAAGACTCCAATCCAGTCCGCTGGAGTGCATAGATTTTGATATCTCTGGTGTAGAACTATAGCAGGTCAGGTACACAACATTTGTTCAGGTTACAGAGATTAACCTGAAAGGTCTATTTAAAATGAAACAATTTCCTTTAGTACTTTCTTAAATGATTCACTTGATTAAACTCTGGCCTAGACACAGGCTTTCCTGTGGTGTCTGGCAACAACGTGCCGGCATGCTGTGAGGCCTCTATGCATCAAACGGGCATCGCAGAACAGGTTCGGTCATTTATCATTTTCTTTGAGTCTTTGCTTGACAGTATTTGCGACGTAGATCATTTTGTGTGACTGAATTTAACAATTTAACAATTCAGACACTGATCTTCGTCACCACCCAAGCTTCATTTTCTTTTGGCAATTTCTGAGTTTGAAATTGGAACAAGACAAGTAAAACAAGCACACTAAGACACTCTACAAAAAGGAAATCTCAAAAGGATTATGATGAGAAGAAGAGAAAGAAATTGAGTGTGTGGAGCCGACTGGTTGTTTGACCTTTGACCTGGGCGTTGCTCCAAGTTGGTCCAGACGGGCAAACAGGCACTGTTGGTTCTGGCTGACACTGGCTGTGATATATGTTTTCCTGGAACCAGAGAGAAGGAAGTTGAGGCTTTTAAAATAGAGTGGATATAATTTATTTTTAATATACTGGAGCTTGGATGGTTTGCAGAGCATTTTGATTCTTTGAGTGCAGTTCGTGCCACTGCTCTTTTAAGACTATACGTTAAGCAAATAACAGCTGCAGACTGCTGTTTTAAATCCTGCTTCTTTAAAGCTCTCATCCTCGACCCTATAAGAACACTGTATGTTTAGTGTGTGTAAGGAAGGAAACGGTAAGGCACAAGGCATTACTGAAGGCTCTCAGTGGTGCAGATATTGTATCTGTCATGGTTTGCCCTCTGCAGTCATCAGCACATACAGAATTGACCTTTGCGCCACACACTCATGTTACCTCCAATTTATCCTGTAAAGAAATCGGCCAAAGTGAAGGATGTAGGTTTGATACCTTTTAAAGAACTGTGGGAATGACGCAGATAAGTTTTGGGTCACCAATCTTTCCTGTGAAGTTACTACTGTGCATCTTAAGGCTTTAAAAATCTGCTGCTGTTTGTTGTTGCATCCAAATATGGTTGTTGTTTTTTTTTTAAAAAAAGAAAAAAAGAAAGGACGGATAGGTCAGTTTCGAGATTTCCGAGTCCGGTAGTGAACTTGGAGAACAACTCAGCCTTTACTATATGACCTTTGGACTAGCGGCTTCACTTCTACTGTAGATAGATCATGACATTGTGTTGACACTGCCTATCATGCTAATCTATGTTAGTAAAACTAAATATAATTTCAGGACACAAAATCACTCTAGAATCAAATTATCAAAAGAAGGAATACCTTACCAGGAAGCCTCTAACACGAATTCCCTTTAATCCAGGATTTTATGATTTGCACGTCAGAAAACATTGCAAGAAAAAGGCAAATGCAAACAATACACTTCTTGAGCCCTTACAGCAGTCATTCTGGTGGTTCTACAAAGTCCCTCTTGTTGGAACACCTGGTTGTTTAAGGGGGCTCCTCAAGGACCTTGAGGTCCACAGGCCAAGCCTGGAGATTCCTTAGCCCAAGCTCCAGGGCCACCACGTCTTTTGTCCACAGAATGGCAACACTGCTCAGATTCCTCGCTCCTATTCCCAGCTCAGTAAGAGAATACCCCAACTACATGGGGTCCAAAGAGTGGTCATGACCACAAGTGCATGTGAATGCATACATTTATGTGTGTGTGTGTGTGTGCGCGCGCGCGTAAGTTAGTGTGTATGTGTTGTGTGTTTGTTGATCTCTGTCCTTAATTGAGTAACGAGGTGGATGTCCTTGTGCTGCAGCTGACTGGAGCTCAATAGCACACCTGCATGACTGATGTTGATGTAAGAAGTGCACCGCCCTGAACCCTCACCCCCATCTTTTGGCTTGTAACTGTAAACCTGGAAATACAGGAATACAGCAAGGATGTAGCAGACCTCCTAAGGTAGGCCCACTGTTTGGGTATATGAGTAAATTTGCATTGTATCCATATCAGGCTGTGCATGAGAGCATGTGTTCTAGGTATGTGGTTGGATCATCTGGATTCCTTTTACCTTGAAGCTTCAAGGTAGCGCTTGTTGATTGAAAACAAAACTTCCTACATGGTTGAACAATAGTGTCAGAGAACCAAGTCCAAGGTTCAAACAAAGGACCCAGGAAGCCTACAAAAGACTGTTTGGCAGCTTCAAACATGTGAAGCCAGCTGTGAACGACATTAGGCTGTGACGCCAAAACCCCCGAGAGTTATATTGTACAGTATGTTTGAGCCGAGAACTCGGAGACAAACGCCACGCCTGGCCCAGCTGTCCCTGTAAGAGCTGGGTTATTACTGGCTTTATTGTTATTACTGCCTGTTTTTTAAAGGGGGAAACCGAGCTGGGGGAGTAATCCGCCCGTCAGCACTCACATTAATGGCCTAATTGGTCTCTTCTCTCACAGTCAAAATGCAGACCTCAGCCTTACGGAAATGCTAAGCCCTCAGAGCCCCTCGTGCTTAAATACCCAAGAAATGCATGATGTTTCTGCAAAGTGGGGCTGTCACTAACTTTCTTTCTCTCATTCACATTGTTGCCATTCTCTGATTTTTCTCATCTCTTTTCTGTTTCTTTCCATCATGTTATGTGTGATTTGTGACACCAACTCAGAGGGAACTTCAGTGGGTTTAACCTCAAGGTTTAAAATGAGCAATGCGTTGTCAAGCGGAAGGCTAATATTTCTACATGTGAGAAGTAGCATAAATGTATATTTTTTAAAATGGCGCTCTGGGGTGAGAACTTTTAATAGAAGAATTTTTTTTTTCTTTTCAAATACAGTTTACTTAATTTGTTGTCAAGGGTTGTTGCTAGGCTCCTAAGCTGTTATATACTTGGTAAGTTGACATGCTCTTACTCTGCACTGTCATGAATCGCTGTGCGGCAGGCAGGAGTTGGACCCAAAGTGCAGGACTCACAGACTCAGGGAGGTGAACTCAAAACTCAGCTTTATTTGCTGGCAGGGAAAAAACATACAAACTAATCTAAACTGGGAACTTGGAAAACTCACAGAGAGACACACAGGGAGATCCACACAGCATGAGGGACGACGCAACACTGACTCAGAGAAACACAGGGTTTAAATACACTGGGAAGTAACGAGGGGAATGAGACACAGAAGGAGGGCACAGCTGGGAGAAATCAGGACTGACGAGACAAGCAAAGCAGGACGCATTCACATGAGACACGGACCATCAAAGTAAAACAGGAAGTATCACACAGAGACGCGAACTTGACACAGTGGAGACAGCAACTAAGAAATACAGAGACATAAACCATAAGGCAGAGGTCTAAGAACCAAAATACACAGGGAAATACTCAGCTGGGAACACAAGAGACTAGACTAGAGAGAGTAACAAAAAACCAACCATGAGAACATAATGCACAATGCAGAGTGACAGAAAACAAGAAACTCAAACATGCAAAGACACACAATTACACAGAACAGAGGGGACACAGAGAGACATGAAGGGCAAGGGATCAAAACTAGAAGCCATAGAATAAATCACACACAAGTACAATAATACAAAAATCACAAAGAACTAAAAACGCTGGGTCAGGAGACCCAGGACCGTGACATGCACGACCTGCAGTATCATACCATGCATACAAATGATGTAACAATAAATTTGATGGGTAAATCTCATCCCTTTCTTGTCTCGCTGACATCCATTGGTACAATACCACCACAGACCTGTAAATGTGACTGTAACATGTGCAGTTTACTGATTACTACTTTATATGATTTAATAGGCATCAAAGTTCAGGTCATTCACTTCACTATCACTGCTGCATCCTTAAACACCCAAATAAAGCTTCACTCCTGGCCCGCTGGCTGTTGGGGGGGGGATTCAAGTGGAGCAGTTTGAGGTGTTAATGCCTTGCTTGAGGGCACAATAGCAGGCGGTTTTTCATGGGGGAGTCCCTGGATGACATCAGAATCCACCACTTCAAATCTGCAATTTAGTGCCCCCTTGTCAATTCTCAGTATAATTCCCAAACTTGCCTCAAGCGTCCTTGTATGTCCTTGCAGGAGACTTTCCCCTTGATGGATGATGTAACACAAATTAGAGTTGATGCAGGTCCCTTGCAGAACGTATCACAATTTTTCTCTCCGTCCACCTTTCCCCTCCACGTTTAGACACCAACTAAAACACCACTTTCAGTCTGTTAGCTCTGACTATTAGTTTTATAAATGATCCTCCCAACATTTGTTCCAAACACAATCATAGTTTCTGGAAACACTTGAGATGTGGCATCATGCTCCGACTTCATCCCTCATAATCTAATTGTTTAGATGATGTGAAACATTTTAAAAGTTCCAAGTATCACTCCGGGAAGCTTTCCCCACGACTCGTGAGCAGGAGAGGTCAGCCACAGTGTGAACGCAGCTATCTGCAGACTGGGGTTATGCGGCTAAATGAAGAGATTAGTAGAAAGTGAACTGCCACAGGTGGATGCAGTTATTCTATCATTTCCTAAACTTAATTAAATCAGTGACAGAATGAGACCGACTGCGAAAACAAGGAGCCATCGACACCTATGGAGTTAACCATCGGCATAACTGACTTTTCAGTGGTTTAATTTTCAATTTAGTTCCTTCTCCTGCTTCCCTTTAACCAGCTGAAAAAGTAGAACACACACACACACACACACACACACACACACACACACACACACACACACACACACACACACACTGGTGCTTCCTTACCAGATCTGCAAAGATGGAAGGTTAGGGGTTCAAGGTTGGAGGTTGGGGAGGTGAGGGACCAAAGCTCACTTAGCTGCTTAGCAGGTTTGTGTGTATGGTTGGGCGGGGGTTTGAGGAGAGCTCATGTGTTAGTGTAACTGAAGCTGTCATCCAGCCCCAGGGTCACCTCCCCAAAGCATGCCGGCTGTCTCTTTTAATAGACTAAACACATATGTCTCTCTATAGCAACATATGATGAAGAAGCGGAGGAGTGAGGGGGAGTCTAGGAGGGAAGAGCGAGGATTGATTCATAATTGGCTTGTCACAATTTTCTAATGGTTAATGGAAAATGACACTAACATGAGATTTTGCCATTTGGCAGCATGTCACACCGTTCTTTGCCTGGTGTAGTCTGCAACCACTTTCATGCAGCCACAATCATGTGCTTGTGAATTCATCTGAAATGTCAATCAGTTAATGACTGAAACCAAGAAAACCAACTCACCCTTTTTGGTTAACACTTTCTGTGACTAGCACTATACATATTTATAGCATGCATAATGAGACAACCAAGGGAAAAGATTAATCTCCCTCTTAATGATGGTGGCTGATGCAATGGCGCCATGTTTGTTGCGGTTCTAAAATGTAGTTACATATAAACACATAACGTCAGAAGCATCGTTTCACTTGATCATGTTCCAATTCAAATGTAGATTTATAAATATATATATATATCTAGAATACCATGTGTCAGAGCGATCTTTATTAATGAAATCTATTTCAACTGTACTTTCACTTTAAATGATTATTAACTTGTCAGCCTATTCCAGCAGTAAAAATCTGTAACATTAATAGAAGCGTTGGAGTCTAGAGGGCAGCATCCTAAAAGATGAAAAGTGTTGCACTCTTAGCTTAAAAGTATTTATCCTGCTCAGTTGCATGCTTGATCAGATCTTAGCCGCACCACTCTACTTATGTTCTGAGAAAACGGTAAGATTAGCATAAATATCTACTTAAAGCCTATGAATAAGGCTTTATGTAGAAAGATGATGTGCTTTCCTTTCACCCTCAGAAATGTTTTGTGAATTTTACCACTAAGCCTATCCTTGTTTTCATCTGTGTTATTGCTATTATGTCACTCTAAAGATTACGCAGGAGTCAAACATGAGAAAGAATGAAAGGAGGGAGATTGACATCAGTGTAACAGGTTTGAGGTAGTGAGTAAAAAGCATCTATGCACAACAGTTGAGTAGTAGTTCAGTTTTTGTTTGACACACAGATACAAAAACTATCAAAGAAATCTAAAAAGGCATGGGTGAGAATGGGATTTAAATGTGTCTAACACTCAAAAGAACTTGTGATATGCAAACTAATGACTTTATTTTCAATATTAGTAAACAAGATTTTCTCATGATGCATTATGTATTTAATGGACATTAATGGCTCTTTAACATTCAGAAATGACTCAAATGTACTGTACCTACAAAACAAATCAGCTATTTCAAGCTTATGTTTTTAGTTACCTCTTAGCATTTCTGTCAGACTCCATTATCTGTGTAGTTACCCGCATTCTGCCATTTAAAGCCAATTTTTCTTAAAATATTTTTTGCAGTGAAATGAAAAACCTAGTCAAAAGCATATCAAGGTGGCAGGAGAAAATGTCACTTTGTTCAAAACAGTCTTAGTCAGGTCCTTCAGACAAATGTCGTTGCTGATTGGTTAAAAGCATTGCGTGGTTTAGTTTTATCTAGCTGTATAGCTATGATGGTCATCTCCGGTTGATGCCTGCTAAAAGATAACCAGTGTGACGATCTTCAAAACATCACTGCACCACATGTAATTTTCCCTATGCATTCTTTGTGCTTATCAAAACGTATCTTTTTACACAAAATAGTTTGTCTAACCAACATCATAGCTCAACACCTCCATGCTTTATGACTCATTTTGGTGAGTTTAAGCATTGATAATAATAATTAATAATCTTCAAACTGGCTCAGGATGCAGATATAAGAAAACAGGTTAAGTGCAGTGTAGGGCTGGGCTATATCATACCGTTCACGGTAATACCGATGTAATTTTGGGCAACGATAGAAAAATGAAATATCGCGATAGAATATGGGTAAAACGCGCATGCGCAGTGCCTTTGTTTACATACGCACATTGCGGCGACGCAGAATGAGAAGAGCGAAAGTGGATCGTTAAATGAAACGGATGAATCAGAATTGGTTTGTAAAAATGCTGCAACTTCAGTGGTGTGGAACTGGTTTGGCTTTCGTCCGTCAGATACACAACAAAGCCCTATTTTTGGTAGAGCATGCTAGCGGGCCGTCGTTATTACCGTGTTGTTTGGAAAATACGGCACACTTAAAATCAATCCTTTGATTTTTCTGAAATCGACAGTGCCCCTTATAATCCCGTGTGCCTTATGTATGAATTCTGGTTGTGTTTACTGACCTCGAAACGATTTTATGTGGTACACGGCGCTCGAAAATCTGTCAAATGTTTTAGTACAACTTTGCTAAGCTACGAAGCACCGCTTGATGGATTGTCGGAGCATTACGGCTATCGTAGGCAGGAGCCTCGCGGAGTGATACGTACTGCGCTTCAACATAATATTACCGTATTGTGTGTGTATAACCTCTTTTTAAGTTTTGTGGATATTATAGATGGTTATGCTGAGGATATGTCGGCCAATTTCCACTGGAAATGCCTTTTGGTTAAACTGTCAGCAAGGAATTTGCACTATTACATTTTTATATAACTTTAATGCACATAAAAAACAGCTGCTTGTTTAAGTGAAAATACATTGATGGGGTTTTTTGCACTAATAAAGTTGTGGAGTTGTAAAGTATTTTGTCTAGTGTCAATTATATCGTCAGTTATATCGTTATCGCAAATTTTCAAATGTATATCGTGATAAATATTTTTGATCATATCGCCCTGCTCTAGTGCAGTGTTACCGTTCAGCGGGACTAACTGACGAATAATGAAGTAAAGGTGCAGAACAGGTGCTGCTGATTTTTTTTTTCCACCAGCAGTATGCCGCAGTACACCAGCAGTACCACCAGTAAGGGTTCAGAAGCGATTCAGAGGAGCCTCCACCCCATCCCCACCTCACATATCCCCCTGTCAAACAGGCAATAGTCTCTTCAGAGAGCTGCTGGCTGGCTGTGCTGTTGAACTTGGCCTTGCCATCACTCCAGGGTAACCCAACACCCAGCACAGAGGGGCCTGATAGACCCATGGACGAGGAGGGGGTTGGGAGGGCAGAGGCCCTCTGGGACACAGAGTGCATTTCAAACCCATCAGTGTCAGTTAGTTCACTAAGTGGTGACATAATCACCATCGCCATGGCTGCTCCTCTGGGAGATCTAGGCAAGGAGGGAGAGGTGGTGGGAGCTCCAGGCCTCCTCCTCCTCTTCTGGTCGTTGTGCTTGTGATAGTTTGTGGGTGGTTTCAATGAACTGTCTGCTTCTGTACTTTTGTCATACTTTTATGGTATTATTGTAAGTACTATATAAAATGCAACACTCACACCAATATAAAATAGAGGAGGACATCTAAAAAGCCACACCGTGGAGCTTCATCAATGTTTTAGCATTATTCAGGTTATCAAATGAATACATTCAGATCATACAACTTTAACTTTAAAAAAATGTATCTCAATATAAATCAGCTTTTAAATTTAAAAATTCTGCAGCAAAAGGTCATCGGAGTGATATAATAATAAATGACATGCAAATCTATGCAAAAAATGTAAAGAGATTGATAGACTCAGAGCCCTACGGACTCTTCAGAACATACAGCTCCTGGTACCCTCTAAGGATAAACACAGTAAGAACTACGTAACTTTAAGGATCTTTTTTATCTTTTTGCATTCACACTGCGAACAGAAACTCTAGCCTGATGTATCAAGTGACTGCCATTTTTACGTGTTGGTCGTCTAAGCAGTGCTTTTTAGACCATCGTCTAAATGTTGCAGTTGTGTACTGTCACCAGGGGGAGGAACAGCTGCTCTATGAGGCTACAGTTGCTTGCTTCGTGTTGGTCTTTTGGTTTAGCCCATGCAAAGGAGAGCAGCGAAAGCCTAATTTACAAAGACTTAACTAAGGCTTCCTTTGTAGTGAAGCGAAACTGAGTGTTAAAAACAGCAGCCATTGTTTATGCTTCACATTCATGTTTTTTGATCTTTGATTATTTCTTCGTGCTTCTTCCTCTCTGTGGTGAACTCTGCTATAACTCTCTTCCTGTTCTAGTCCACTTTTTAACCAGTCAGCATGCTACCTAGCGTCATTACTGCCGGGCTTTGCGCTGCTGGGCATTTTTTATTTTATTTTGGATGAGTATGTTTATGTAGAATTAATACCCAGAATCTTTCTCTCTACATAGCCAAATATCTGTCCAAACCTGTCTGTGTAGCTTCTCTGTCATCCAGGTCATGGTAGTCTTAAGAACCTAAAAAGAAAGCGACCAGACTTCTTTAAGATCTGTTTTTTGTTGTTGTTGTTTTTAAATATTTTTTGAAGATCTCTTATCCAAGAGGCTTCTTCAGTTCTGAAAAGGTTTAGAACTGAAGATGCCTCGTGGATGAGAGGTGAAACATCATTAAAAAAAAAAAAAGGACTTGAAGACGTACGGTATCTTTCTTTTCAAACTCTTAAGATCTGTGCCGATACAAACAATGACTTCTGCTTTAGCCAGCTGACAGAATAGCAACTACATCAACATGATGGAGGACTTCTATATTGGAGCTATGTGCTAACTGTGTGTGATCAAAGGAGACAGGGGGTTGAAAGCCCCAACGTTATAGTTTTATCAGTCATTATGTTATGATTGACTATTTTGTTTTGAAGTTTATAAGCCACAGAACTTTTAGCCTCCAGAAGCCTTATCTTTCTCCTCTAAGGTTATGAAAGTATCGACTTCACGGTCTCTGCAGTTCTCTAGGTTTTCTTCATTTTTTGAAATTATATGGTGTTTACACAGCTAATGCCATAGTCCTGCTATTGAATTTTTTTTAACCCCCCCCCCCCCCCCCCCCCCCCCCCCCCCAAATATGTCATTTGCTGGTGCTGCTCTGCTCAAAGGTTTGCCTGGAGAGTACCTACACTCTGAAGCAGGTTCTAAAAAAAACCCCAGTCAGGGTTCTAAGAGCTTCAATTGTCATTAGTTTCTGCAAAGCAGTCACAAAAAAGAGGGGGAATTTCTTCAAAAAGTAATTAGATATGAAATAATTCTTGTGGTCTGAAGACACCTGTAGGCATGTGAAGCAGAAGAGTCACATGCCTACAGGTGTCTTTTTAAAAACTAAAACAGAACTTGCAACTACAGGGGACTGAATATACTGGAGCAAAATTAGCAGCCCTATTTTAGTAAAGTAAAGTAATAACATGGGGATGTTACATAAGATGCATAAGATGTATGGTGCCTCAACATTCATTTTCATGTATAAGTATTTTCAATAATGTACCATACTGCAACACTTCCTGTTTTTTTTTTCCTTTTAAACATAGATTTTCCTACCTTTTAAGCCTACAAGGGTTGGTTTCCATTCATTAAACATTAAACCAACTTTCAGTGATCTGAAACTTGCTTCAGTTGTGTTTTGACTGAACATCCTGGAAAATAGAAGAAAACAGTTTAAATTGGCTTTTTTAAAATAAAGATTTGTTAGCATTAATGTTAAGTAACATATATGTCACTATAGGTAATGGACCACAACATCGCACCCAGGTTTAAACAGCACTTTCACACGCAAAGACACTTCAGTTAGCGTTAGAACAAGTCACCCACGCATGGCAATAGAGGTAAGTAAGTAAGAATTGCTAAAAACAATCTGCAGTAAATCCCATTTGATATTTTATTGTTCTACAACTTTGCATCAATGCTCTCTGGAGGAATTGACATTTTTGCATTTAATTTATTAGATCTTACGTTGAAAGTTCTAGTTAAATATAATCTGGTAATGTATGCCTAAACAACACTTGCCAATATTCACATTTACCGCATTTTAAATATTTTACTTCAACTTTTCATGTTGAGTTAATGACTGTACCGTTGACAACATAAAATACTCCTAATGAAGTCGCTCTTGAGCAACGATATGTGGCAGTGAGTTCGCCACTGTTTTGCTTCCTGTTTCAACCACATGAATAGTGAGGAAACTATCAGGGCTGTCACAGGAAGACAACAAGTATGATCCAAATGACTGGCAATACTTTTCACAGAGAAGTTGAAAGCAATGCTGTTTTTCACATCTCACCTACATGTTTCCATTTCAAAATCTGAAAAATAAGGGGCTTGTACGGCACTCTGCACCTCCGTCCTTCCTACTGCCACTGTTAAAAGGTTGCAGGTCACCTTACCTTGCAGTACTGTGTAGTTCTCTTCCATGAATTTTTCAAAAAAACAGTAATGACTCAAATGATTTCTCTTGCACACTCAGATCTAGAAATACAGAGGAAATGCACAATTTGCTGCACACAGAGTCGAGCTCTCCTTCCCAAGAGATAGATGTGGCTTAATTGGATCATTTTAGGTGAACATTTCTATTTACCTTGGCTACGTTAGCAAGCACATAAGTACTTTATTATAAAATGTCTTAATGTAGTTGTTGGTGTTAATATTCACGTGAGTTCACTAAGCTAACCATGACCGAAAACCTAACTTCTTGTTAATTCATGTTGTAAATCAGTGTTTCATAGTGTTTTTAATACAACTCTACACCCACAATGAAGTTAATATTTAATTATTTCATAATTCAATAAATAACATTCTCATCCATGCTGCCTATCAAGTTAATACCAAATATTACAGCAAATATTACAGCTTCTCTATTTCAGAGAGGGTATTACTCATTAGGCTGAAAATTTGACTATAAAATTAAAATTCAGTTCGCTGATCATTTTCATGTCATTTTCCTTTGGTTTCTTTTGAATTACATATTTAATTCTCAGTGACCAGAATAGATGGGATAGGAAAGACAAACATGGAGATGAGAGGAGGGATAGTGGATATGCTGGGAAAAGGATGCTAAATATGGAGCTGCCAAGCAGGAGGGAAAGAAGAAGACCTCAGAGGAGGTTCATGGATGTAGTGAAGTGGACATGCAGAGGGTTGGTGTGACAGAGAAGAATGCTAGAGACAGGATAAGATGGAGGTAGATAATCTGCTATGGTGACCCCTAAAGGGACCGGTCGAAAGAAGAAAAAGAAGAATTTACATCCCAAATAATGAAGTTGGTTCGAGTTGAATCAGCTTAAAAGAATTCACAGTGTAACATGTGCAGGTGTGCCATGGCAGGAGTCTAATGGTTCCAGAGATAGAGATCGCATGAGTGCATTCAAAGTTGAGCATAAAAGACAAACTGCAACAGTCAAGAATCAATCAACCTGATTTGAGGGCTCAGCTCTCCCAGCTAAAGCAACCCAGAGACCAAAGTTCATTTGCCAGGAGCTGTGCTGCCAACTGCCAAAACATATTACCAAACTCCAAAGCACTGGGCAGAACAATCTAAGTATAAGCCAAGCTTAGGTAGACTAGAAGAAAGCCATTAAGGAACAGGGGCAGCCCAAATTCCATCAAAAATGTGCCACAAGGTTTGTCCATGGTGCAAAAACGTATTTACAACTGGCCGTGTTGGTGAGTGAAGAACTGTTGCAGCACCAATTTTCACTTTTTGTTAGTCTAAGTGCAGTTGGTTCTCTACTCAGTCTCAATAGTTTGAACTCTTTCTTCCTTGAACACCTATTCAGGGTAACCTTCTTTCTCTTTTCTCAACCGAGCGATTGGCCTCCTTTGATAATAAAATGAATAGGTGTGCATCATTCTAACCCAGAACCCATTCTAATGCTCAACCAACCATGTCTTTATTGATATATAACGTGGTGTCAAAATCATTAAGGTTACAGGGAAAATCATCAAATGTTATTGTTATGAAAGGGTTAAAGACTTAAATTGTGTCTAGAATGTGAAACAATAACCAAGGTTTGCACTGAATGGCTGAGCAAATTGTGATCAAAAGTCCTTAAATTGTGGAATTATTAAAAAGTATTGTGCAAAAACTGTTCAAACTGAGTCAAACTGGAGAAATAAACACAGAGGAATAACTATTTCTTGAATAGTATTGATTCAATATTTCCAAAGTATCTTCTTTTACAGTAAATTGGTAGGGTATACAGCTTAATTGCCTTCTAAGTGTGCAAGTACAAGTGGTTAGCATTAAAGGGCACGTATTACCACCCATGTGTATTTCTTTTCTAATAATTGCATGCAGATTTGTGTGACTCATACCACTTTGAAACACGTTTTCATAATGCTATACCATGAAATAGTGAGTAAAAGATTCTCACCTATAGGCAGCCATTCATACAAAGATGTGCATGGGATGTTCTGTTCTGTGCCTCATCTTCACTGCCGCTGGGGTACATAGAAAAAAAAAAGTACTTTCATTCTGTTTTTTTCCTCATATTTTATCTGTTTGTGGCTTCTATCTGTCAACACCCTAACCTAAAGAGAGGTGAGTCTAATCTCGGAGAAGATGGTTATCAAACTGCAGAGCTGTGAGACTTCACTTTGTCATTGTACCAAATACAGCTGCCAGTGTCAGCAGCGTTACCCGCATTCCCACACATAGTGATCTTTACTTGATTTTTCCACTGCTCAGTCATTTCCAAATGACTGGGATGAAATGCGAGCAAGTGTTTGGATGACGTGATCCTCAATAATGCCTCCTCACTCCATCGGCGCTGGCCATCTAACGATGGACAAGACAAAGAAGCTTATCAACCAGAGCAGATAACACGGCAGCCAATTAAGATATGCTCTCTCTATCACACAATATGCATTCACTATCGGTATCAAAGGGTCAGGGAAAGTGAGTGAAATGAATGAGATCGGTAAACGAAGAAGCCCCTTAACCCGAAGGAAGAGAGTATTTTGAAATGTGTCACGGTGAGATATAAACTGGGAAAAGCAATGTGGGAATTTGTTTTGTAGACAACATACATTTGTAAAGAAGGAATCGGTACACCAGTACCAGTGTGGTGGGCACTAGATGGCACTAATGAATGGTAATCATAATGATGTGTCTTTAATAATAATAATAATAATTAATTACTTGTAATAAGTCAGTGCCTAGATACTTTAAAGCAGTATATACTATTTGAAGACAATTTCGGTATTGTAGAGCTAATTCAGATGGTCTTCTAGATATGATTAAAAATATAAATTGTGTTTTCTATATATAGACATATATGCAAAGATGAATTATACTGAAACTTAAGTCATGAAATATATATAAAAAAACAAAAGTTCAACTCTTAAAATATAATTAATATATTTAGTAGTGTTTTTTTTTAATTATTACAGTATTTGATCAATGTTGCATTGTATTTCTACAAATATTCTATTTTTCCGTGTTGTATTTTGTGCACTGTATGCAGCAGTGCAGAATGTCTAATGTAAATTACACCTTCTCTGATTTATTGTACATAGTTGGAATTAGTGACCTTTTAAGAAACTTTTGACCTTTTAATGTCATGTTGTTATCTTCGCCCTCTCAAATATATTTTTGGAGGTGGACTCATTCTCTTAGTCAGAACTGGGACTATTTGCAAATGTAATTATACATTAGCCTTACATGCAGTAATTCCTGGAAGAAAATCTTAACTTTCTCAGATACAGATTTGAAATAGTGAGGTGTTTTGCCCTTCGTGCTTTCAAGTGTGGGCATTGTGTTTTCTTCAAATTAACATGAAGTTTTTGAAAACGGTATTCTGATTTATGACAAGATAGTGATATCATGTCATTTACTTGTCATAAATAATAAATCTTTTTTAAAGGGTTAAAATGTCAAAAGCTATTTAAAAATATAAGGCTTTTAATCATATATTGACTGACAAGTTTATGGGGAAAAAACTCTTCACTGTTCACACAGTTGTTTGCTTTTCTTTGCTCTGTACAATAATTTAATATTCTGAAATAGAATAGGTTTTAAATGGTCAATCACTTTTAATATAAAGTGAGCCATTTAACAGAATAGGCCATGCAAAATTTTCAGTATGGATACAAGAATATAACAGCTGTGTGTGCGTGTATCTGTATTGTTACATACGTATATGTGTACACATGTATTTATATAACACACATTATTTAGCATATTTAGTATTTTGATGAAAAAACTGTCACAAAATGAGTGAACAAGTGCTCAGAGCTAAGAGTTCCAGCTCCGTGCAGTCCGGTCTGTGATCACACCTTTAGCTCGCTTTGGCAGATACAGCCTGAGACGTGTCAACTTAGTGCAGATGTCAAACCTCGGGTGCTTATGAGAAGGCCAGGGAGCAGAGCGATAATAGCGGCCTGCGATGCGGCGTTAGCTATCGTACAAACGGGGGTCGTTGGTCTCGACCCCTCTTGTTCCAAGGCAGTCGCGTAATCGTCCATCTGGGCTCCATGTACTGCCTTCCTCCCGTTTGTCGTTGGGCCTTATCGTTGGCAGAGGCTTAATCTGCTCTGGTGATAAGATGTGTGTTACTGAATACACACGCATGCACGCACACACTTGTACACACTGCTCATGCTCCTGCTGTCGCCCAGCGATGCAGTGATATGTGTGAAGTTGCGTCATTTACTGTTGCAGATTATTTTTTGGCATTTTGAAATGCGGGAAACTCCCTTATTTCCATGTCATTAATTATCTGAATCCGGTGTGATGAGTCATGCACAAAAATATAAAACAACCAAAAAGCAAATATTTTTCTGCAGATACTTGACTATGAGGAAAAAAACAAAATGACCAAAGTAACCACGGTAACAGCAAATGGGGACATTTATCCTGTCAAACTGCGTTCGTACTTGGACTATTTCCCGCTCAGTTGATGTTATCTTCCCGCTTTCACACACTTTCTCTCATTAACAGCTAAAGAATAGAACAGAAAATAAAGAGCAAAAACATCTGATTTCAAAGATTAGATAAAGCAAGTCTAAAAAAAAGAAAAAAAAGAGGTTTATCTCTAAGTGTTCACATCCTTGAGTTTCTCTGAAGGCTGCCATATAAGGTCAGTCTCTCTGAGGCGCTTCATGTGGTTAAGGTACGCTGAGTGAAGCAAGGAGAGGTGACGAGGAGAAGAAACGTAGAGAGGAAGACAGAGCACCTTGACGCGACCCCAGACTCTCCTCTGCGGTGTTTGAGCCCATTGCAGGCTGCAGCTCTGAGCTGAGGCGCAGAAGCGCTCGGCAGTGCTGACAGTTTCAATACAACAGCAGCAGCAGTTCAAACAGGTGGTGAATAATAACAATTAACAGCTGACGCTTGACATGAAAGCATTTACTCTTCAAAAAAAGACTGGAATGAAAATTTGCACAACTATAATTGATTAACAAAAAGTGTCGTCGTCCCCCCCCCCCCCCCCCCCCCCCCCCAAAATAAAAATAAAAATTAGCAACACCCCAATTCTGTTTTGTTTGTTTGTTTTGTTTTTTTATCTGAAACTAATCTGGTTTTTACTGATTACAATTCAACAAAATCTTTCTGATTTATTAGGGCTGGTTACATTTGATCTTTTACTTAACATGCAAACTTATCCCAGCAGGTTCATTTTTAAATATAACCTTTATGTTTAGGGGAAGTTATCATTTTAAGATAAACTCCAAACCTCAGCATTCATCCCGTAATAATCTATTCATTAAAAAACAATTATGGAGTGTATCAATTTGCAGTGTATCGCTGCACTATTTGTGTAACCTGCTAAGTTTGTTTATAACATTGGACAGATTATAAAGAAAGTGTGACCTGTTCACACCTTCCCTTAGCTAGTTATGAATGTGGTTGGCAGCAGTTTTGCAGCCACTTCCTATTTAATATGCTTGTCTTGGTCAAAAACCAGCCAGAAGAAAATCTGGCAAAAGTTAGACACCATGCCAAAGTTGGTCTGCACATCTTTAATACAAACTCTAGATGAAGTGGTAACATTTCAACATTTTGCATTGCACACTTCTTGAACATCTAAAATTACATTAATAAGAATAAGGTGATATTAACCTAAATGATAACATGTAAGCCATATAACAAACGGATTTGCTGAATAACTTTTCCCAAAAAGGGTCACAAATAGCATAAAGGGGTCAGTTAATCCTTTGAATGGTACAACTTCCTGTCAGATATCACATATCTGCTGCTGTTTATATACGTTTGTATTTACTAGGCTTCATACCCTACATTTTAAGTCATTTTTAAGTCATTAGCAACTTCAGCACCTTGAAGTTGAAGCTGTGTAATGACGTAATACGTGCGTGATGTGGGTGCTTGCACATATGTTGCCATACTGATAATTGTATTTTTATATATTATTTTTAAATTTAGTAACTCCTATGTTATGTTTGGATTGCCATTTTGGGGATTTAATTCAAAAAATAAAAGAACACATCAAACAGGAAAAAAATCCATCTTTTTGTCACAATTACTAAGAAAAAGGTCTTCTAATCATTTAATTTCTTTCTTTCTTTTCAGTCGCATGTCGTCTGTTTTTAAAACTGTGTCTTTAAGCAATTCCGAGAGGTCAAGTGACATACATGTCCACCACCATGAATTGCAATTGTACAGACCCCAGTATCTTCACAGGGTTAATAATAATATTAGCAGATACATGACCTGACATTTTAAATCAGCTCAGGCAGACAACTCCAGGCATATTTTATTTTTCTGCCTATTCCAAAGCAACATGTTTACTCTATAAGATACAGGCTGATAGAAGGTACAGAATTTTCTCCCTATTCAAAGAAACGCACGGAAAATAGAGCATTGTGGAAAAACGGTGTGCGAATTTGCAGGAGATTTGATGGTGGCGGCAGCGGAGGGATAGCCCAGTAACCTGAGAGGGCCTCACCGTCAGTGCTGGACCGTCGCCCATCTCTTTATCACCACCGCAGAAAAATACACAAAACATGTTTACGACGCCCTGATAAAATCCAGCACTCTGCAGCCATGCACGTCTACGCTCAATATTAATAGATATTGTAAAGGGCACAGAGCAAAATGAAGATGCTGTAGTGCTGTTATTTAACTGTATTTTCACCATTAAGTCAAAGACAGTTGGATTCCCAGTATATAAAGTGATGGAGAAATACAGTTTCAGCTAATGATTTTGATGATTCTTTAACGGGATTATTTTTATTTCCATAGGCTGTGTGCAGTTTTTCTAATAGCCAGCCTCTCTGTTCTCATTCATATTTGCTTATCAGATGCAGTGTGAATATCGATTTCCCCGGATATGGGGTGATAAGGTCTTTACAAGGCCTGTCCCTCTATGAGCGCTGGTGAATATTTTATCCACCGTGGATTATAATGAGTGATTAAACTCAGTGAGAGCCATATCACTAGAGCCATCCCTTTTAATAATTCACTAGAAAAACTGTATTGATAAACACGCCTAATGCGATTCAGCGAGAATTTATAAGCCGCTCGCTGGACGTTAACATAGAAATTGTGATTTAATGCAACGACAACAAAAAAAAAGCCCTAAGCCGCTGACACAGCCTGGTGCTGTGCCTTCGCTCAAAGTTCCCCAGTGAACAGTTTGAATTGATTACAGTGCTTCGAGATGCTGTGTGTGTGTGTGTGTGTGTGTGTGTGTGTGTGTGTGTGTGTGTGTGTGTGTGTGTTGAAGGAACAGACTTGAAGGAGCCTGAGAGGGAGCCATGTAATGGTGCCTGATGACAAGGCAAGTGATCTGGGCTAGTTGGAGGCGAGCTGCTTGGCTGTAACCTAAAACACACCAAGAAAAAAAAGCAGAACATACACACACATACATACACACACACTGAAAGACACACATTCATAGAAATACTATCTCCTTCTCACTTTCTACAGTACCTGACAATATGCATGTCTACCTCCTGTGACTAAGCATACGAGTGAGGAGGCGGCCATGAGGCACTTTGTTTTCTATGAATTCTCCAATGGTTTAAAAATCACTGGAACTAGTCACACTTCGCATCACAGTTTCATACCCAGAATGTGATTTGCAGTTATGTGCCTGGTATTGTTTTTACATAATTTTCCTGTGTAACAAACGTGTATTTTTTAAGAAAATATATATATACATGTAGTTTCAGTCGACAGAGAGAAAAAGAAAAACAAAGTTCAAGAAACATTTCCAATGGAGGGAGTTTTCTGGGTTTTCTAAAACTAAAATTCTACAAATGAATTCAGATTTTCATACCTTAACAGGCACGAGGTGAAACACGTACTACACCTTGTTCTAAATCGAGGGAACTTGTGTAGCTCGCGTTTCTCGTATTTATTTCTACTTGGAGAAAATGGCTGTAGAAATATGATGGAGGGCAGCACAATGCCACCACAAGGTCTTCTAAGACAAGTATGATTACTGTTGATCTTTTGCCCTTTAACGCTGGCTTTTTTTTTTATGACACACTTTCAGCAGTACAACGCTGGCTGTAAAAGCAAGGACAAAATAATAGAGAGATCAAGACCTTATCACGCAAGTTAAGATAAAAAAAAATTCCCCCATATATCCATCCATCTCTCTCGCTTCCCTTCTCTCTCTCTCTAGATTTCTATATATATAAATATAATTTTTTTTTTCCCTCGACCTTTTTATTATTCAGGACAGGCAGTGTACAGTGCATGGTTGTGAAAACAGGAATAATCTCATGCAGCAGATTAAGTGGATTAATTAGGGTTTTATTCATCAGGGTGAATTGGTACCTAAAGAGCTTCCCCCTGCAATGACAAGGATTTTTCACCCTTAATTATCTCGGGCTGTGGAATGCAGTCCTGCATGTGCGGCGCATCGAATAAAGAGGAGGCATATCACCCTGCAGGCTGACTGTGGAAATGTGAATCTTTACACCCTCTGAGACTCGACTTTGCTGCCATATATTTATTTCAACTGCAGCTCTTTTAAAAATTCTTTTTCCTGTTGTGAGTTGTGCAGAATTCAGGCTGCCCCTGCGTGAGGTCACATTAGACCGCAAATACTATCTCACGATCAAGCCCCTCATCAGGCCCATCTCTTATCTTCTGATCATTTTCCACTTAGAGATGCTTCTCACACAGTCTCACCCTGTCAATCAGAAATTCTAGAAAAAAAAAACCACTTACCATACTGTATATGCAACCACATGTGCAAGCTGTTGGCATGAGAAAAGACAAAAATGAGTCTTAAGTAAAAAGTATTTCCATTTGCAGCACTAATAATGATAGTGAGATAGGTAGGATTGAGTGTAAAATTTTTGTCTTAAAATGTATTGAAATAAACATAATAATACTTGTATTTGATCTAATTTAGCTATTTTGGTAGTTTTCTTTGGTTTTCTTATTCATGTTTCTTTTTTCACCACAGCAAAAAAAAAAGAAAGTAATTCGGGAGAAAAATGTGAAATGCAAAAGTTTCCCCTCTTTTTAAATTAACTGAATGATGAAATCAAACTTTGCAAATGTAATATAATTAAAATACATATAATATGTATTTTTAAGCATTTTAAAAGTGCAAAAATCTGTTTGTTTTTTTAAAAAGCACGCACACCGAGCGCTCATTCCGAAACGCACTGAATGCATAAGCCCGAGTACGCTACACACACCGTCGTCACTCGCCGAGATAAGTTTTAAAGTGGAGTCCTGAGTAATTTCAAAAAGTACAGAAGAAGCAGAAAAAAGCTGGTCTGCAATCGACACGACCACATCAAGACAATTCATTGAAATGCGCTATTTCATTACCACCGATGTGAAACTGCCAACGCGCATAGCCACTAATACTGTACTGTGCAAGGACTGGGGAGCGCTTTTTCAAACTCTCTTTTAAAGAAAGTGGTGAAAGTGGACTTTGAGACCCATTCAAGATGGGACAAGAGCTTCTCAGAGACACAAACGTGGACTTTCTCAAGTTCCAGGCTTTCGCCATCGAGCACAAAGCGGCCAGGGAGGAGCCGAGCATCCCCAAACGGGTAGATAACAAAGTTGGGGTAAGGATAGGGGAAGGAGGTGGAAGGCTATAAAGAGTGGGATAGATGGTACCGAGGTGGCGGTGGGATGGAGAGCAAAAGCAGGGTGGGCATTCACCAAGCGGGTCAGACGTAACGCTTGACTGGCGAAATGTCAGATACACATCTACAGTCTTTAGTCTCCCCTCAGCTGACTGACAGGCTGTTCTGTAAGAGGAGGTGTGTGTGTGTGTGTGTGTGTGTGTGAGAGAGAGAGAGAGAGAGAGAGAGACGACATTTAATTTGTGTAACGGCAAGAACAGTAACATGTTTATGTGTTGCTAGTATTATATAAAACTTATCTCCAAAATATCACATTTTACAGACTTAAAACTGTTAAAAATAAATTTAAAAAAAAAGTCTGAACAGTCTTTCTGAAGTTATACATGATTATACAATGGATACTGTTTGTTAACTAATAAATGCATGAATATGACCATGTGAAACGCTAATAAACCCAGAGAGAAAAGCCAAATGTGACTAATTAGAGCGCAGGGAAACTTGGGTCAGGAAACAAAAGCAAACAGGTTTGTTTTTAAAAGCTTGAACATTCAAAGTCCAGACCGTGTGGAATGATAGAAATGGGATTGTATGATTTTCTAAAACAAACAGCTGCAGTGATTCATGCATGCATGTACAAAGCAAACTGCTGTACATTTCTCTGTGATACTGAATAGACACTCTGGCATGTTAAAAAAAAGAGAAGAGCAAACAAATCTTTGGCTCTCAGTGAAGCTTAAGTCTGATCGCTATTTTTGTGACTTGGGTAGAAGATCAGACAAGAAAAGATGCTGTAACTCTGTGACCTAGAATGACAGTATGAAGGCAGACTTAATGAAATGAATGAAAACTTCAAAGGCCCCTGTCGATAAGTGACATTTTAATCTCTGGTGTCAATCGTGCTGCGTATGCTGCTCTCTCTGCTTCATCAGCACCAGTTGTTTTGTTTGTATTACTCGGAGGTGGCACGGATGTGTTACTAGAACTTCAAACGTGTGTGCACTTTTTGCCATAGTTTTCTGAAATGACACCCCCTGCACGGGCGGTTTGTGGGAGCACAAGCGTAGGAAAAATTACTGAAAATTTCGTCACGCAAACATTAAGCAATTGATTATAACGCTTAGCCATCTGTATTTCGAAATGACGCACTCGTTATGTTAAAGCACAATTAAAATTGCCATGAACTAAGTTGTAGATTTTGATAGAATTATAAATGATGCCGCCGAATGTGTAGTTTTATCGATAATCCTGCTTATAGCTTAAGACAGTGTCATAGTGATGGCATTAGTAATACTACAGAGCAGTACTGGGACTACTGCAATGACTTTTTATTGCTGTTGCTTTTAGTGTAGTAATGAAATCACAGAGAACATAAATTAAAGTAGTCAGCCATATAGTTTAAATACAGGTGCAGTAATTTTTAACTCATTATTAGCCTTGTTTGTTCTTATGTATTTAAATGCCTGGTAGTAATTACATACGTGAGAAATATATCTATAAAATCATTAAATAAAATACAAGGTGTAAGGTTTGCAATTTAGGAAAAGGCCCTCAATAAATTTAAGAGTTGTATATCTTTTTTTATTCATTTGATCTATTTTTAGACAAACTTGAGTAAGAAAATTTACAATGTAAGAATGTATGTTTCTAAAATACAACTGTGACAGTTACTACTGTATATAGAAACTTGAATGTTTAAATATTTTTATTCATTTGTTTACTAATTTTATGGAATTTTGTTTCTTTATTTTGCGAGGTTGAAATAACTCCACCACTATGCCAACAATGGATAACATAAAATCGAATTAGAATAAAATTAAATCATGGCCTTCTTTGTTAATGTATTTAAGAATAAAGACTTTAATCAGACACTAAACTGAATTGAACACATTGTGAAGTAAACAAACTGACAAGGATCAACAACAGAAGCAAGGATATTTCTGCTTACGTCATCCCGTTTGCCCCTCCTTACCGAGTTGTGCCGAAGGCTTTCCCAATTTACCGCTGAGGCTGAGCGAGCCTTGCACACTGAAGTGATTTTTATATCTTTTTTTCCCCACAAATGTTTGATTTTATATACTAGTGTAATTTTATTTAGTTATTCACTTACACACACTTTGTTGAATAAAACTTTGTATCCATAACTATCATGTCATACTAATGTTGTGATGGTTCTATATATATTTTATTATCTTATCACTTGCATGTCCAATCCCTGCCCCCCTTTTTTTCTCACAGCTTTGCATGACATTTTTACAAACTGCACATTTCCTTGGAATAAATTAAAAATTGTGATTTGAAGGCTAATAATACTCAATAAAAACACTTGATCCCGTCCTCCCAACAAGCTGTTTAAACCTCCAAAGGATACTTCCCTTTTGTAATTAAGCATAACATGAATGATAGTGACTTCCTCTATGTTCTTCATCACTTTCTCTTTCTGCTAAAAGTAGGTCAACAGGGATTTCCTGCTCTCAGACGTTTTCTTTCCAGTCAACACCTGGTCTTTGTAATGCCACTTAAGCGCGAGGAAACATTGTGTGCACTTGTGTATATACAACATATGGGATCTCAAGTTAAAACAGCTTGTACGTTTTTTACCACTATGCAAGGAAACCTAAGACTGCTATCAACCTTTGTAGCGCAGCCAGGGATTCAACTCTCGCAGAAACTGAGAAACAGACAGAGCTGAAGATTTAGCTGCAGCTTCGGGCTGGGATTTTAAAATGCACAAAAACAACAGGCGCATGTTTATTCTGCTAATTTTTCCAATTTAAAGTTTTCTTGAGAGATGCAATATGAAACAAAAGCCTGCATTACTTTTTTTTTTTTTTTGGAGACTGAATTATTAACAACCCGAGGCTTACCTTTGCATTTCTAATTACACCACGCGGAGAGATGGCTCTCCAACTCTGCAGGCATCCAGTTAGAGTGTCATTCTGAAGGATAAATCCATTGCAAAGAGGCTAATTCAAAAAGTAGGTTACAGAAAAAATTCTTCTGCTTTAAACGACTGACAACTAATCAAACACGTCTGCACTCAGAAATCTGATTTCTGCGACTTAGCCTGATGCATTTTAAAAAGTGGCCAAACAAAGCAAAGTTCTGTCATAATACTCTTCAGAACACTGAATTACTATTCATTATGAAACAGCAAAAAAACCCTGATTTAACAACATGGGGAGAATAGAAGATAAAGAATGAGTTGAAAAACAAAAGAGGTTTTTGATCTGTTTTGTTATTGGCAAAGTGTGATAGCTTGATGGGTGATTTTTCACATTAATTTTCTCACCTATTTTTGTTGTTGCAAAGGCGCTGATCACCCACAGTGGGTATGTCATCAAAGAGGTGCAGAGTGTGGTTGAGGGGGAGGGGACTAGGTTTTGTGGCAAGCTAGACAAAATAATTCATCATATTTAGCCGATGTGGGATCACAGCAAGCTTCTTAGAACCAAAAAGCTCAAGAACACAAGTGGGGGAATACTCACTTTTGCCTCAACGCTTTCCTCTTCCTCTGCTGAGTTCTCTTTAGCAAGCTCCCTCCTTCGCAAAACACTGACACATACACACACGCACACCTGCGCAGTGATAGGCCTGGCAGTACACAATCATGCTCAGAGTCATACTGAGAGGACGATGCTGTAAGATTCTGAGAATGTGATCATTCTCTTTTTCTCAACCTGATCTTTCTGAATGATTAATTTTCCGTTTCAGGGGCACCACTGAGTGTCATAAATATGTCAGGGTTCAAAAGCCTCTCTAAGAATTATTAAGTCACAAATACATAGAAAACTCCAAGAGGGGCAGCTCCTTTAACACCAAATTTCTAAGACTTCAAAAACAAAACAAAAAAAAGCATGCTGCCTGCAGTAAAAACACAAACCCACACACTCTTAAGAGTCAGTTGCACCACTTTTCCGACCTCTGGATAGACTGTGGGGTTGCAGAGCCTCCCCTCCAGAGAGTGTGCTCGCCTGGGTGTGGTTTTACCCTTGGTCTGCTTTCACCCTTTCGTGCTGCCTTTGTGGTCATCTTTTCATCCCCCTCCGCCCCCTCCCCACTACACATGACAAACACGTGGCAACCATGACACTGACGTGCTGTTTCGTGCTGTCTCTCACATATACAAAGAATCCTAGCCACAACCACATATTTATGCAAGTGTTTTTAAGATGATCACATGCTTTAGGCTTAGGTGCTGTGGGGGGCCTTTTTTAGATCGTTCCTAGACGATACTACGAGATGGTTCTTGCAGTCTCCACAGTCTTTTACTTCGCAGCTAAATGACCCCTTGTCACTGCTTTTGAATGAGCTTCAAAGTGTTGTGAAGGAGCGCATACCATCTTTCACTAAATCTGACCAATTAGTAGCAAGAACTGTGTGAAGGTGAAAGTAAATGAGCAGACAGCTATGTCTTTGTGCACCGCCGTAAGGGCCTCAGGGGGCTGAAGCCTCTCCTGGCTAATATTGGGCAAGTGGCACAGTACAATACAATACAATACAATACAATTTTATTTATATAGCATATTTAAAACCAAAGGTAGATCAAAGTGCTTTTACAATAATGCAATAAGTCATTGTTATAAAATATTGAAGTACAAAAACAAGCACTAGTACTAATCCTAAAAGATGGGAATCACTAATTAAACCAGGAGTGTGGGCTAAATAAAATAGATCTCGGGCCTCAGTTCAGAGACAGGGTCATTTCAAAATGTAAAATATTATCTAGGAGAATCAGGAATAATGCAGTAAAAAGGTTAAAATAGATGAGATAAGGGCACTAGCTAGTGGGGAATGCTAAATTAAATAGGTACATTTTCAACCACACCAGGACGCTCTAGGCCGTAGGTCTATGATCGATTTTGTAATCGTATCACCAGACCTGCGACCATATGTTCTGGACACTCGGGTAAAGAGAGGGGCTGAGCTGTCAACTGATCACCACCTGGTGGTGAGTTGGATCAGGTGGTGGGGGAGGACGCTGGACAGACCTGGTGCACCTAAATGCGTAGTGAGGGTGTGCTGGGAACGTCTAGCAGAGGCCCCAGTCCACAAGATCTTCAACGCACACCTCCAGCAGAGCTTCAACAGCATTCCGAGGGAGACTGGGGACATTGAGTCCGAATGGACCATGTTCAGCGTCTCCATTGCCGAAGCTGCTGCATTGAGCTGCGGCCGCAAGGTGGTTGGTGCCTGCCGTGGTGGTAATCCCCGAACCAAATGGTGGACACCAGAGGTGAAGGGAGCCACCAGGCTGAAGAAGGAGTCCTATCGGGCTTGGTTAGCCTGTGGGACTCCGGAGGCAGCCGACAGGTATCGACAGGCCAAGCGGAATGCGGCTCGGGCAGTGGCTGAAGCAAAAACTCGGGTGTGGGAGGAGTTCGGAGAGGCCATGGAAAAAGACTTTCGGACTGCCTCGAAGAGATTCTGGCAAACCGTCAGGCGTCTCAGGAGGGGAAAGCGGTGCTCTACCTGCACTGTGTATAGTGCTGGCGGAGCGCTGCTGACGTCGACTGAGAAAATTGTCAGGTGGTGGAAGGAATACTTCGAGGACCTCCTTAATCCCACTGACACGTCTTCCGAGGAGGAAGCAGAGTCTGGGGATGAGGGGAATGACCCGCCAATTTCCGGGGGCGAGGTCACTGAGGCAGTTAAACAACTCCTTGGTGGCAGAGCCCCTGGTGTGGATGAGGTCCGCCCCGAGTTCCTGAAGGCTCTGGACGTTGTAGGGCTGTCCTGGTTGACACGCCTCTGCAATGTTGCGTGGAGATCAGGGGCAGTACCTGTGGACTGGCAGACCGGGGTGGTGGTCCCCATCTTTAAGAAGGGGGACCGGAGGGTGTGTTCCAACTACAGGGGGATCACACTCCTCAGCCTCCCTGGGAAAGTCTATGCCAGGGTGCTGGAAAGGAGAGTTCGTCCGCTAGTCGAACCTCGGATACAGGAGGAACAATGCGGTTTTCGTCCTGGTCGCGGAACACTGGACCAGCTCTTTATCCTCTCGAGGATACTTGAGGGTGCATGGGAGTTTGCCCAACCAGTCTACATGTGTTTTGTGGACTTGGAGAAGGCATTCGACCGTGTCCCTCGGGGTGTTCTATGGGAGGTGTTGCGGGAGTATGGGGTGTCTGGCCCATTGCTACGGGCCATTCGATCCCTATACAACCATTGCAAGAGCTTGGTTCGCATTGACGGCAATAAGTTGGACTCGTTCCCGGTGGGTGATGGGCTCCGCCAGGGCTGCCCTTTGTCTCCGGTTCTGTTCATAATTTTTATGGACAGGATTTCTAGGCGCAGCAAAGTGACGGAGGGCTTTGGCTTTGGTGGCCTCAGAATCTCATCTCTGATTTTTGCAGATGATGTGGTTCTGTTGGCTTCATCGGGTGAGAGCCTCCAGCTCGCACTGGAACGGTTCGCAGCCGAGTGTGAAGGAATGAGGATCAGCACCTCCAAATCTGAGGCCATGGTTCTCAGCCGGAAAAGGGTGGAGTGCCCACTCCGGGTCGGGGATGAGTTCCTGCCCCAAGTGGAGGAGTTCAAGTATCTCGGGGTCTTGTTCGCGAGTGATGGGAGAAGGGAGCCGGAGGTCGACAGACGGATTGGGGTTGCAGCTGAAGTAATGCAGACGCTGCACCGGTCCGTCATGGTGAAGAGGGAGCTGAGTGTAAAAGCGAAGCTCTCAATTTACTGGTCGATCCACGTCCCTACCCTCACCTATGGCCACGAGCTGTGGGTAGTGACCGAAAGAACGAGATCGCGGATACAAGCGGCAGAAATGAGCTTCCTCCGAAGGGTGGCTGGCCTCTCCCTTAGAGATAGGGTGAAAAGTTCGGCCATCCGGGAGGGGCTCAGAGTAGAGCAGCTGCTGCTCCACATCGAAAGGAGCAAGCTGAGGTGGTTCAGGCATCTGACAAGGATGCCCCCTGGGCGCCTCCTGGGTGAGGTGTTCCAGGCATGTCCCACCGGGAGGAGGCCCCGGGGCAGACCCAGGACACGCTGGAGAGATTATATCTTTCGGCTGGCCTGGGAACGCCTTGGTATTCCCCCGGATAAGCTGGAGGAGGTGGCTGGGGAGAGGGAGGTCTGGGCCTCTTTGCTTAGGCTGCTGCCCCCGCGACCCGGCCTCGGATAAAGCGGATGAAGATGGATGGATGGACATTTTCAACCGTGTTTTGAAAGATTAAATAGAGTCCGAAGCATGAATAGTAACAGGAAGACTATTCCAGAGGTTTGCTGCAGTGGAGACAAAACCACGATCGCCCCGATCTTCAGACTAGACTCTAGTTTGAACCAAGAGTAGTTGACCAGACGATCTTAAGGCTCGACTAGGAGTATACAAGCTAAAAGATAGCTAGGCGCAATATACTATAATTTTAAATGTAAGCAACAAGATTTTAAAATCAATACGATATTTGATGGGTAGCCAATGTAAGTCAGCAAGAACTGGAGTAATGGAAGCAAATGTTCCAGTTCCGGTTAGGAGACGAGCCGCAGCATTTTGAACAAGCAGAAGTCTATGAAGGTGGACAGATTAAAGACCAAAGTAAAGGGAAGTGCAGTAGTCTAAGCTGGAAGTCACAAAAGCTTGGATAAGTTTTTCAAGATCGTTGCGTGGTATAAAATGTGAAGTGAAATTTATTTCGGTCAACAACAACAACACAGATTATCATTTTACATAAAAGTACTCAATCATACAGTAACCGAAAAAGGAACAGGCTGAAGCCTTGTGGCTTATAATTATCCTATCATTTACCCCACAGGAATAATCAAATCCTTAACCAAGAAAATAAATAGCATTGATGAATAATTTGTATAACAGTTTGAAAAGAAATCAATGATAAATCAAGAAATTAAATAAACACAAAGTTATTCATCAAACCAAACTTCCGTAACTTTGTATGATACAAATTTTTTAATTCTTCCTGAAAATGACAAAAAAAATGTTTGGCTTTAGTGACTTGGCGCAATTGGTAAAAGCCAGAATTGACTACTGAGTACACTTGTTTATCGAGCTTAAATGAACTCTCCAGGAAAACACCTAGATTGCTTACAGTGTCAGAGAGGAAGCTGGCAACGGGGCCAAATACAACGGCTAACTGGTCCCGAGGGATGTGACTATCAAACACCACAACCTAAGTTTTCTTTTCATTCAAAATAAGAGAATTGGCTGATAGCCAATCTTTGACCTTTTTCATGCAATCTAACAAGCAGTCCAGTGAAGATGACAAATCATCAGTCAATTGAAAATAAATTTGAATGTCGTCGGCATAACAGTAATAAGAAATGTTATATTTATCAAAATTAGAGCCCAGAGGTAGCATGTACAAAGAAAACAACAAAGGGCCCAGCACAGACTCCTGGGGCACACCACAACAAAGAGGGGCCACGGCGGACGAGTAACATCCCATCTTGACAGAGAAAGACCTATGCGAAAAACAGGATTTAAACCAGTTAAGGGCAGAACCCTTAATGGCTACAGCATGTTATAGTCTCTTTAAAAGAATATTATGGTCCACCATATCACAAGCTGAGGACAAATCCAATAAACTTAAAACGGCGGGGTGACCTGAGTCAGTAATTAAAAGATGAACATTGAAGACCCTCAGCAGAGCTGGTTCAGTTCTGTGGCGTGGTTTAAAGCCAGACTAAAATTTAAGTTTAAGTAATCTTGTAGTTGGAAAAAGACAATTTTCTCTAATACTTTAGAAAAGAACGGGCGTTTTGGAGACAAAGATTGCTATGTAATAAAAATATTCAAGCACTTCTGTAAGAAAATAATGTTTTTGTTACTTAGCACTCAAATCTATAAGCCACGAACCTAGCTCTGATCTGAGTGCACTGACCACCACCATGTTGGTTTTCTTTGGAAAAAGTTGTACGCACGAGAAGGGCCGGTGCTAGGTTATCAGCTGAATCTAACAAGCTGCATTCATAAACCACACTGGTGCAAGGCGCACAGACAGACACGTCTGCTAATATGTGTGCGTACTAAGTAACTGTCTGGTGGTGCAGTTAATGATACTAGGCTTTCGCTCATTAAAACTGAATCACAGAATTCAAATTCATGTTTCAAGTCCATTAAAAATGCTCTAGAACAGCGGTCCCCAAATCCCGGGCCACAGACCGGTACCGGACCATGAGAGTTGAGGCTCGGGTGTGAAATTGATGGTTTTCAGGGTTTTTATCATAAAGTTTTTATCATTAACTCGGTTTCCCCGGGTTTTTGGTACCTGTACTGGTTTTATTTTTTGTATTTATCCGCGACACCTTAAAGGCCAGTCCCTGAAAATATTGTCGGACATAAACATGACAGTTTAGAACATGACAATGACATATAGCTCTATAGACATATAGAAAGGCACGCCCCTAACATTAAACTCCAAACTTTAATCCTTATCAATACCCAAAGAGTTATAAATAAATTCACCCACCATATAGTTGTATGAAGCAAGAAAACATCCACAGGAACCAAAACTGTTCTTTGTAAGTGTGTGATTGTATTATTGCTGATGGTTAGTTGGTCATTTTACCATGACGAGTTAGAGTTAGTTGACTCAAGTGGCTATTAGTGGAACTGTGCTTGTTTTTACACTTTTTTTCAGCATTGGAGATTCCTGTTTGTCTTCATACACCACTTTAAAAAAAAAGAAGCTGAAAGTCTTAACAGACCAACCTGATTAAGCTTAAACCACATATACACAGCATTATGGTCGAGTCTATTCTAATTCATTTTAGAGTGGATGACAGATGCTTTACTAAAGGCAAAAGTTATGTGTGAGTTTGCACTCCTACAGTTTGGAGCAGGTGGGCTTTTCAAGTATTCGTCACTACTTTCAGTTGTGCATTTCCTCTTCTGTGAGACCATGCCAGTTACTGCAGTATTGAGTGTTATCATCCTGAGGTGTGTGTCATTCGTGGTTGAAGTGTGTCATTTGCTATTTGCTTTTCTTTACTGCTAGTTTGCTTTTTACTTTGACAATAAGCATACGGTAATAAAGACCTACTCACCGTGTAATTGTGTTAGCATGTTCATTTTCAGTGGTTTTTCTAAACTGCATTTGATCAGTCAGAGGTGTTTTTACAACTTTTTTTTTTCTTTTAGATATAGCACTGTTCTGAAAATGGATCTAATAATCCTACTTATTTTTCACTTTAATTTACAGGCTGGGGGGGGGATCTTGAATTTGTTTTCTTTGTGGAAATCGAAAGATGAGCACTTTGTCAGAAAATGTAAAACAAACTCAAGGTCAGACACACTTTTTCACCTCATTAACTAACCGTCCATTCTGGCACGTTCTCGTATCCTCCCTATCGTTCTGCCTCTCAATTTCAAATCAGGAGTTTAACCTCCAAGCAGATTCTGCTCACGAAATAACGGCGGACCTGGCCACGCACCATGGGAGAATTACCTCCCATAATTATACCGTAATTATGACCGAGATACAATCAGCATTATTCTAAAAAAATAAAACGAAGAAGAAGAAGAGGGGGGAAAAAAGTTTAAATGAGTAGTGGGAGGGAGGGATGGAAAGAGTTGGAGCTTTAGTGTCTCTGAGGGGATTGGTGACAGTCCTGTGAAACAAAAGGAGGCGAATGGACAGAAAACCGTTCTAATTAAGCACAGAGAAAAGATGGTGTCTCTGGTAATTATAAAAGTGTAAGAGATTCTTAACTCGCTTAATTTTGTTTCAGTTCTGCAAATTTTAAAAGTTGACTCCAAATGTTGGTTGGGGTGGGGGACTAAAGAACAAACTTTCATGGTTAAAAGTGTAAAATGAACAAACGTACTGCTTATTTATTTGACCTAAGGATACGATCATAAAAACTACAGTGTTTTTCTAGTTGGCCACAAGAGGCTCTGCGAGCGCTCTGCTGATAGAATCACTCCTGGCTGCAGAAAGTAGGGCCTGCAACAAATAAGCTCTGCCTTCAAATATCCTCAAACTGCCATCCACCTTCCAAATACAGACATCCAAAAAAAAAAAAAATGTAGGAGGTTTTAAGGCTCCACTTTCCTGCTAGTCATTCTCAGTGTGTGTGCAGCTTTAGTCTGGAGCTGGATAGCAGCAGACAGGACATCTGCTCTTCATATCCGCCTGGTGTGTTGCACAAAGTGGACTCTCTTAGCTGCAGCCATGGGCCCAGCGGCTGCACGGTGGGCACAATTCCCTCTTCAAACACAATTCGGAAAAGGGACTTGTTTATCCAACCATTCAAGGTTTGGATCAGAGGCAGATAATGTCTGGACGGGTTTGAGTCTCCTTTTCCATGTAGCGGCACACATCTGTATCTGAGCTTTCTCTCGAGGACAAAAAAAGAGCTGGTGAAGTGGTGTAAGCTGAGCTTGTGTACCATATACAAACAGAAATACGCAGGTAGGTTATGCATTGCCAAGTATCTGAAGAAGACAGTCTCCATTACAAAGTCACACAGAACTTTAATCTGCTTTATCCTGTTTGAGAAAAAAACTGTTTCTATAGGTCACAGAAAAGTCTCGAGATCCATTTGTACTGCACTTTCATCACTCCTGCTCCACATTTCTTTAATAAAACACCAATCTCAAACATACCGTCACCCTTTTAAGGTCAGTGTGTGTGTGAGGGGGAAAAAAAATCAAACATTTAAAAGCTGCAAAAATGATTTATAACCTGTATATTTCAGATATGTAATGGCTGCAGAGTATCTGCAGGCAATGCCATTACTTATTTCTGAAGGCCCACCTGATTGTAGTCAGACAGACTCACCTAAAACACCTAAAACAGCTCAATAAAGCACCTTGAGCCGTGATTGGGATCTCACTCATATTCCCTCGTCACGAAGATGAATGCATTCGGAGACGAAGGATGAGAGAGTGGGCTGAGTTTTAATAAATTCTGCATCATGCTTCTGCCACGGCGCTCACAAGCTAGTGACAACTGCATTTATTTAAAGACGGGTTGATGAATTAATTTGGGTTTTTTTTTCCGGTAATATTATTATTATTATTATCTGGAGAAATATACATTCACAGACAAAGAATGATCATGACCGAAAAATGGAAGCATTACCGAGACAAAGAGAGAAACTATCTTTCCCTTCCTCCATTTTTATTATTTTTCAAATGTGTTTGATGGGAGGAAGAAGAGGAGAGAAATCCGTTATTGTAAGTCTTCGGCGCTCTTGCCTTATTTCTGCAAACTTTAGTTACTTTTGGTTTTTCGGGGGTTTTCCATCAATGCTCGCTGGATCTCGATAAGAGAAAACGAGAAAGATCAGATAATTGGCCAGAGGTCACTTGAGCATGCAAACGCCCCTGCAAACGTATCGCAACGCAGCACGCAAATTCACCAGAAAAAGCTGATCACATGTAAGATTTTTTTTTACAAGTTCCTGCATTAAAAACAAGCAAACCATTCATATTAGTATCTTCTGCATCTGCACACATTTCAGGCCGACCGGCAATATCCTTCAGAGGACAAAGTGTACGAAATGAATCAATAAACTCAAAAGCCCTGAAATCTCAAATCCATTAGGCCTGCGACGAAGCACATATTACTTCAAAATGGAGTTGCATTAAGTGTCAGATGTCTGTGATAAGGCTGCCTTCATTTGGGTTTTGCTGTTTTTTCCCCTGATGGGACGCATGAGTGGTGTCTCCTTATCATTCATGCCATAAAGTGCTATCTGTGTCTCTTATCGCCCGTCTGCACGAAAGAGGAAAAGAGACTATGACAGGGAGGGAGAGAATGAAGGACAGAACGCAGCGGATGATAAAAATCACTGCTGTGGCCACATGCATGTACACCTGTATGAGTGGACACGGACGCTGTCTCGCTGCCTTAACACGCGCGTATCAAACAAGGCCACGGGTCTGACATGCTCTTATCTTGTGCAGCCTTTCCCTGCGAACAAATGTGCTGCGTTACCCACTCATAGCGCAGGAGGAAATCAAACTGTTGCAGAGGATCTGAAGGGTTTTTTTTTCCTCTCCCTGTTCACTGATGGCCTGTTGTTATCTTTGCAGATGAACTCAGACTCTTCCAGCCAATAACTTTTCAGATGAACTCGCTCTTCCAGCAAATAACTTTTCAGATGAACTCGCTCTTCCAGCAAATAACTTTGATTAAACTGTCAGAATATGTAGATTTCCGATCTTAATTTTGTTGAGACGTGAAAATTAAACCACCCCCCCCCCTTTTCTACTGCGTCATCACTTTGAACGCGGGGGAAAATGTAGTGTAAAGTTAAATCCAAATTTTTCAGCTCCGAAGAGTGTCATGGCTTGCAGATTGCACGCACGATGCGGCGTGTTGACCCCCCCCCACTTGATTTAGCTGATGCATCCTGATTTTTCTGGGGTTTTTTTCTTTTTAAATATCATCTGAATCTCTTCACTATGCGAGCCATAACCTTAATCTCGCTGCCTTTAACCTTGCCATTCTCCTCCTCTATCTCTCCCTCCTTCGCTCTCTTGTTCCCTCTCTCCCAGCGTTTGTTTATCCAGCACTCTCTCGCTGCCTCTCTGATGAGTGTTTTATCTTGCGGCCCACCTTTTCACACTGCCGCGTTCACAATCACGAGTATCACCCGTAATTATCTCGCCGTATTCCCCCTTCTCGCCCTATCGGCGGCATTCATCTCTGCGCTGGAATTATATGCGTTTCAGCTGGGTGCCGCCGCGCGCCCCCAACCCCAAAGGAGAGGAGGAGGAAGAGGATAGGTTTGGAGGAGGAGGAGGAGGGAAGGAGAACGAGCAGGGCCCAGGTTGGGTAAAGACAAATCTAGTGTGTCGCAAACTGGAGATTATAAAGCCAGGGGATCCTGACCTGCATCAACATACAGCAGCGCAGACCCACATCTCAGGTGTAATTACTTTGTTTCACAGCTTCCTTTATCTCCCATCGACTTTGCATCTGTCCCCTTTCATACTCCAGCACTCCTGTGTATAATATAGTTGTGGCCGCTGTCAAAGTCGCCTTGACCTTCCTGCTTTCTGCCAGTGCCATTGTACCAATAAGAAAACCAATTAATGACTTATCCGTCCATCTCAATGTCAAGTCTTTTTCTGAGGTGTACTATTATGTCTGCTTTGCCAACATGCCGTTAATTAACTCGATGCTTTCGCCTCCTCCATCCAAGCCTCCCAGCCACGCCGGCATTCAGGGCCACATAATAGTACTGTAGGTGCGAGGCGAGCGGTAGCAGCAGAGCTCGCGCTCACACTCGCACACAACCTGAAACTTCTGAGAGCAACAGAATGTAGAGGGACGGTGGAATGGCGAAGAAGGATATGAAAGGATTTAATGAACAAGATGTCTAAAGGAGAATTCAATGGAGAGGCCAGATAAGGTTCCAAAGTCGTTAAGAGTGGGCAGTGAGTGGCGCGTCTGCGTCTTTAGGTGTAGACGACAGAGCAGTAAAAAACCCCGCTCGTATCCTCAACCTTTCATGAGGGAAGCCCTAACACCTGCTCGGTGTGAAGCCTTTATCACTTTTCATATTCAAATTTCTGAGTGAAATGTCAAAGATGATAGACATATCGCATTTAACTTTTTTTTCTTTCTGTTACACCAGCCAGCTCTGAAATGCTTTTCACAGCCTGGTTTTAAAGGTGGAAATAGCCTCCGGGGCTCTTGTTAGTGTGTACTTTCAAGTGATTATTCATTTCATGAAAAAAGGCTTTGAGCTTGTGGTCAAGCTTAACATTTACTTACCTAATAATATGACCTTTTTTGTGACTCGGACAAAGCTGACTGTATTCACAGAAGTACGATTTATGCAGCGGGACAAAGCCTCGGATAACCTGTGGCTACATGATGTCTATCTGTTTCACTCGTCCTTATTTCCATATTTATTTTAATTAGAGTTTGGCAGAGTATTGTCCTTGGGGATAACTATTATGAAAATTATTCCAATATCCTAATATATAAAATTAGAGCTGCACTGTGTATGCTGTGGTTTTTTTTCTTCTTTTTTGAACTTTCCAGTAATAAATTATAAACTCACACAGTCAGAGTGAGGAGCTAGCCCATATCTTTTTTTAATTTTCTAAATGCAATTCATTGCTCCGTACTCGGATTCAAAACACTAATTAATTTGTATTTGATAATTTGCCCACTTTCACGGCGTGACATGAGTGCATTTTTTTTTCTTTTTTAAACTTTGCACTGCATGCACAAGTTTAATTAAGTGAGAACTCTTCACATTATCAACATTGTGAATTGTACAATTTTGAAGGAGGAGGGAAAGAAAAAAAATGTAGGTCTGCGAGGCTCTTTTTCCACTCGTCCTCTCCATTCTCACAAATTCCTGCATAAAAGAAAATTTTCCGAATTGAGAGGAGCAATTGCTGGAGGAGGTATACATTTCAAGTTAATTTTACATTGACCTTGTAAAAGGGATCGCGAAAGAGCGTGGATAAGTAAAATAGTAATGAAAAAAAGAATTAATGCACCTTCATCTGCCTGCACTGAACTGTCTCACTTACGGAGCACCCACTCCTCCTCTCAGCTTCGGTACAGTCACACCGTACAGACGCCTTTTATGGACACGTTGCCGGCCTACATTTGAGCTAAATTGTACATTAAACAAGATTAATGAGATTTTGGTTTCAGGGGGCTGAGTTTTAGTATGTCTGTCGCTCGGCTACTGGAAAGAATTGTCTTCATTTTATGTCCCGACCATGAAGAATTGTGCACTTCTAAATTCCTTCACTAAGCCTTCTTTATTAACTCTGAAAAACTTAAAATCAAGCCTTATCTGCGTGAGCAGTCAAGTAGGACAGTGTTCGTGTGAGCGTAGCTGATTTTGTGTTTTGAAAGTCATTATCACAGAAATCTCACCTTCACTCTGAGTTTTGCGCTCTGCTCTGTTTTTGAAAATAAAGCAGATTCACAGAGATTTGTGTTTTGGTTTAGGACGGACTCGCTCGCTGAACTACTTTTGCTTTGCGTTTCATCTCACATATTACGGCTGAATGTCTTATCATGTATTTGTTATTCAGCTTTCTTAAAAGTTAATACAAAAAACAGCGTCTATATATAATTGATTTACTAATTATAACTTCATGCAAACTTTGGATTTTTAGTTTTATAAGGTTTTATAAGGTATATGGTTTGAATAAACCACTATCACTGTGGCCTGGTTAAACCACTAGTGGGGTAGGATGGAATCTATCCAGTGAGGTATACTTTTGACCTGTGTGGATCACAAAAAACCCCAAATAAATTCAAGCCTTTGTACCTAATTCTTCTTTTCCAAAGTTAGGAAAGATGCATGGATTCATCCATGTCCTGTTCCTTGTGTATAACCCAGCTCACCAATTATAATGCTACTAGTTCAGATGAAACATACAACATGGTTATCATAAACAAATTAAAGAAACACACAACAGACTTGTTAACGAAACAAGGGAAATACTAACATCAAATGACAGCATGTGGAAGGTAATTAAATTACCCCTGTCAGTATAGCAGCCTGGTAAGCCATGCTCATTGGCATTGCCTATGTGTTGTGTATTGTCAGAACAAAATTACCTGGTTAAGGTCTTGTCAAGCTTTTTCTCAGTTAATTAATTGTTTGCAGAATACATAGAGACAGAAGAGCAACTGGTCGCCCATGCAGGGTACCAGGTATGGTGCAGTTACAGTGCATCTGCTACGCCAAGTGGACACCCAACAGCTGTCCAAGTTTTCAGTCCAAGTAACATCATATTGGCAGCCAAAAAAATACTTTAATTACACTGACCCTTGCCCAAATGGGCCTTTTCTATGCATAAATTACAGTAATACTTAATGCTTATAAAGGGGTCATTTGATTGTTGGGGTTTCCTCTGTATTATTGCAGGGTCTTTACGTGGTGGTGGCTGCTGCTGTAATTTAATGCCATATAAATAAAATTGAATTGGTAATTGCTTGCAAATGCAGATAAATTCAGAGAAGCTAAATATGGTCTTTTCGTTCTCCATACAGACTTCCTTACTTGAATGCATGTTTGGTAAAGAACCAAAGCATCTGAACAGAAACCTACAAAAATGATCATCCCCTCATTACGTATCTTGAATTTTCTTATGAAGATTAGGACATGTTCATTAATTCATTCTTCATTAACGAATTCGTTCAGCACGTTAAGAACAACATGCTTTCCACCTGCTTTGTATGTTAAATTAAATTCGTTATATCTCTTGAACAAACTATCAGTCTTTCCTCTTTGCTATTCGTTGACTAAAATCTCAAGCACAATCCTCTCGCTGTCGGATCGCGAAACCATGTCGACCTCCGACGTGTCCATTTCCCCTTTCATTAGCTTTTCGTTTTGTTCATCTGTCACAGTACAAAAAAGTTGACGGAGTCCTGGCTGGGCCCCAAGCCCAGAAAATCATTTAACAGTCCAATCAGAGCAGGGGCCGATCCCAACACAGCCATTAGGGAAACCTGAGCACCTACCCGACCCCCGTCTCTCACAGCCTCTTTGACGTTTTAGACGCTCTACAAATTGAGCATCATCCTCAAACCCTCAGCAGCCATTTTGTCAGTGACGGGTCCAGGAAAGAAGAGGGAGTGAGAACAGACATGAAAATGATGATCATTGGGTTTATGGAAGAGATGGGGAGAAAGAGATAGAAATTAAATATCCCCGCCGACTAGAAGGAGGACTCTAATTCTCCTCCCTCCCCTCCTCGTCTCCTCTCTGAACCCCAACCCTCAGTTCACTGAATCAAAACCGTGATAAAACCCTATTTCTCAGCTTTCATTCTTTCACTCGTCCTCTTTTCCTCTTCGATCCCACCACAAGGGAACACTCAGACCTTTGTTCGCTGAATTGGTTTTCAGATGTTATTTTTTCTTCACTCTTTCTTTCCCTAAGAGCATGTGATTAAAATCACCTCAGTCGTTTAGCACTGATGCCTTTTGTCTCTCCAGTCCCATTCTGCTAAGAGTCAGAGGGCTTACCACTCTACATCTCACAGGTAGAACATAATAGGATTTCACCGCCGCGCTTCCCGTCGGTCCGCATATTTAGAGTTTAAATACATGCATATGTATAAATTAAGGCTCAAGGTAATAATCACAGCTTTTAATAAGAAGCAGGGTATAATTTTAACTTTTAAGTCTGCAGGGAGTGAAAACTATTGGGAATATGAATATTTTCCATGGCCAAACATGGCTGTGTTTGGCCAAAGTTATAGCACTTTCACAAAGGTTGTATAGTACCGCTCTTATTCCTGAAGAACAAACACAAGTTATTCATGAGCACGGGTTGGCGCGTACGACTTCAAGCTGTAAAACTTAATAGAAAGAGAACAAAATGATGACTGTTAACTCGATGAGTAAACGGTAAAACTTTGCAAGTCGAGCTCTTTTTAACCTTTTGATATTCATTAAATAATGAAAGTATCCTCAAAATTGTCATTGAATGTCATCTGGGATTCAGCAGAATCAGAAGTGTCACATTTGTGTTCTGGTGATGGTTTGTGATGCAGATGCATATAAACTTTATATGTAACAGCAGAGGCAAAAAATATCATGAACATGAAGGTGCAAGATGACTTAATAAAAATCTCTATATTTAATTGCTTTCTTGTCGCTCAATGAAAAGCTTCCCTGGAACTGAAATCATAAACTAACAGGTAGCAGAGCTGTTGCAAATGCATGATCAGATGAACGTGCTTGTCACACCTGGAGAAGAGAGACACGTATGTGAGGATGCTGTTTGTAGATTACAGCTCAGCATTCAATACCATCGTTCCCTCGAAGCTGGACAGGAAACTGCAGGATCTAGGACTGAGCAGCTCCCTCTGCAGCTGGATCCTTAGCTTCCTGTCTGACAGACGCCAGGTGGTCAGACTGGGCAGCATCACCTCATCCCCCATCACACTGAACACTGGTGCTCCACAGGGGTGTGTACTGAGCCCTCTCCTGTACTCACTCTACACCTACGACTGCACAGCCACTAACAACTCCAACATCATTGTGAAGTTTGCGGACGACTCTACAGTGGTGGGTCTTATCACCAACGGTGATGAGACGGCTTACAGGGAGGAGGTCAGCGCCCTGACCCACTGGTGTCAAGACAACCATCTCACCCTCAACGTCGCAAAGACAAAGGAGTTGATAGTGGACTTCCGGAGGTGCAGAGAAGTACACACCCCCATCACCATCAGCGGCGCTGCTGTGGAGAGAGTGAGCAGCTTCCGGTTCCTTGGCGTACACCTGGCTGAGGATCTTACGTGGTCAGTACACACAAACAAAACAGTGAAGAAGGCGCAGCAGCGCCTCTTCTTTCTCAGGAGACTGAAAAGATTCGGCATGAGCCTCCGCATCCTCAGGACCTTCTATCACTGTGCCATTGAGAGCATCCTCACTGGATGCATCACCACCTGGTATGGCAACAGCACCGCCTACAACTGCAAAGCTCTCCAGCGAGTAGTGCGGTGCTCTGAACGGATAATTGGAGGTGAGCTTCCCTCCCTCCAAGACATCTACAGGAAGCGGTGCCTGAGGAAAGCGGGGAGGATCATCAAGGACTCCAGTCACCCCAGCCATAAACTGTTCAGACTGCTTCCATCAGGAAGGAGGTTCTGCAGCATCCGGTCCCGTACCAGCAGACTGAGAGACAGCTTTTTCCATCAGGCCATCAGACTGCTGAACACTTCATAGACACCTCAGCTTCACTACTGGAACTTTAACATTATGCACTCCATACTGTACAGTAATGCCACTGTTTTGCACATGTCTCACTCTGTATATTTTATTTTATTTATTTTATATATTCTATTCATTGTTTACTCTATTTAATTTGTAAAATATGTGTACACACACACACACACACGTAGAAAAATATTTAGTATACACATCCAGAAATGCATACTATTATATATTGTACATATATTTATTAGTTTCAGATGTAGCCATTCTTGTATTTTGCTTGTTTACATTATTGTATTTTGCACAACTCTGTTGCTTGTGAAGCTCGCACACAAGAATTTCACTCACATGTGCTGTACCAATGTACCTGCACATGTGATGTGACAATAAAAGTGATTTGATTTGATTTGATTTGATTTGATTTGCTTTATACTTGGTATTTCTAAATTTAGTCACGTCCTTGTGCTAAGCTCAGAATTGGTTGTTAATTCAAAAAGGTTATTTGTAAACACACTGTCCGACATCGACTCCAGAGGACACCTCTCACGTGTCTCAAGCAGTGACCTCTGCATGACCTCTGCACAGCATTGAAAAAACATCAGGTCAGATGTATTCTTTCACCTGGAAAGGCTGATGCACGGGTAGTGCACATACTCGGATATTTACCGTCTCTATTCTCACGTGTGAACGTTTGACATTAAACAGCGCTTACATGATCGAGCTGGCAGGGTAACGACTTTTACCCTGGTACTCAGGGTAATGTTGAGGAAAGTTCAGGGCTGCAGTACGGCTTCAGAGACGCAGGGGATGGGAACAGGCCGTATATTTATGTTTCTCTAAAAAGAAGTATCTTTTTAGTATCTGAACTTTATCAGCACTCGCATCCTGTGTCATAAATACCAAGCTATATTTAGCTCTGAAGGCTTTCAGAAGCCTCAAATGAACAGAAATGGTGCAGCTTTGGCTTTTTTGTTCAAGGCTGTCTTACAGAGAAAGTATAACGAATGGTATCCATAACAGGAATCTGACATTTTAACCTGGGTACAGTAGTTGAGATCATTTATTTTATCTCTTAATGTTGTTGTGGGTGGTGCTGCACTGATGTAACGGTGATGACTGGAGTTGTCAAATGCTATCAAAACGCTATTATCCATAACCCCCCCGCCACATCCTCCCCATCTCCACAAGTCATTAACTAAAGTTTATGATCACAGGCTCACCTTAGCCTACACACCCACAGTGAAGGTGAAAGAGAAAACTCTTTTCCTATCGTGCCTTTCTTCTTTTTCTCAGTCCTTCCTCCTACCTGTCTTCCTCTTGGTTCAGCCGCCAAAGGCCTTGATTAATGGTCTGCTTTAATTAATACCTTTACAGTACTTAGAGCAAAGACCTTGCAATTAGCATTGGCCTAAAGAGCGTAATCACCTGAGCTCATCCAGATCCTTATCCACAGACTGACTGACTGACTAACTAAATGACTGACTGCTAGGCAGGGGGAGCATGTGTAAGCTTGCATAGTGTAGATGTTCGTTTATTTTTCTCTGAGGTATTGTGAAATCACTCTTAGAACTCAAATCCAACTTTTTATAGGGAGGAAAAATAATTTTGGCACACTGTGCACTGCAGTAGCCTGAGGTGATATCTTACTTTCCATAGTCTACCTTTCAAATACAGGGAGATTTTCCAAAGTGATCCGCCATTTAAATTTAAAGTGATATAAAAGCTAACACAAAAATCAGGAATGTCTCTAATGTATTTTCATTAGTTTATGATCGACACAGCAGAACCTGTTCGTTTATCATCTTCTTGGGCACATCAAAAATCCCTTTCACACGACATAAATAGGCCTTTGTACAGTTTAAAAAAAAATTCAGGTTCTGTGTATGTGAACCATTACATACCTCATTCGTCTCACTGGAGCAAGACAAGCTGGCCAGATAACAAAACGCCATAACATTACCTCACAGGCCAGAATTCAAAGTGGCGCGGGGGCATTTCAAATATTTTTGTTAACATGACGTCTGTATATTTTTGCTTCTTTTACTTTACTTACACTCGGCGGTCTTTAGGGTCCCTGAGCAGGTTTCACCATGAACATCCAGGTTGTCTTGTTACCCTGACCACTGCATGCTGTGGTGGACTCAGGAGCAGCAAGTGTGATGGAGTGCTTATTACTCTAGCATGTCAACATGCTAATATTTGCTAATTATGACAAAAAGTACAAAATGGGCCTGATAAATGTAGGCAGTGGAATGACGATGACCAAGCCAGTTTTAGGGAAACATGAGCATGGACTGAGATTGGCTGGTTGGAGATGGATCTCATGGATGGGATCATTCTATCATGAGCATAGCAAGGACATAGCTTCCGTTTCTGAAAAGAAAGGTCAAAGCAGAAGTTGGATGATCTGATATCCTCGTGTTGGTGTTGCTCCCAGACCATCATGAAAATGTTGTTCCAGGTTCAACATTGCAAGTGACCAATCACATTGTTGTGACGTTATTCCTTTGCGCGCCAAGCCATTCGTGCATTTATGAAATTCCAATGTTGCAAGGACAATATCAATTCTGCTTACTGTTTATTAAAGGGTTACGGTTAGGGTTAGGGTTAGGGTCAGGGTCCGTTGATCGGCAGACAGAGGCAGTTTCACGCAGTTTAAGTACAGTTTTTTGTTTTACGCCGGTTTTTCCCGAAGTCGCAAAAGTATGACGTCACAACATTCTGATTGGTCACTTGCAATGTTGATCCTGGAACAACATTTAGTATGATGATCTGGGAACAACACCAACACGAGGATATCAGATCATCCGCAGAAGTTTCCTAAACCTGCAATGCTTCTAATGGCCAGGAGGGGGTATCTCCTCTGGTTGTATAGGTAAGCTGTCCTCGGCTCTCTTGATCTGTGACACAGTAAACACTGCCCTGTTGAGTTTATAGTCCCAGTCAGCAGTTTTAACTCCTGCTGGATAAAAGATTGTATAAATTATGCCCCCTTTTGAAGTCAAAAAGTTAAAGGATAAGGCAAGGAAGTGCCTTAGGGTGGACAGACATGTAGCGGTGTATGACCAAAGCAGTCAGCCACTGATGCAGCCACCCAAGCTATGTCTATCTTTTTTATACAGTCTGTTAAAATGACACAAAGTGAGCAATGACTGATGGACCTGGGTGGACTAGACGTGCATGTGTGTGGGAGGAAGTAGTGGAAGTAAATGATTCAATTATTTATTTGCTTTTGCAGTAGAAACTGTTTAATATGTCATCCCTTAGTCACTGGTTATGCAGTAAAGTTTCCAGTTTGTTTCCGATTCATTCCACAATCCGCCTTAATACCTATTACTACAGAGCACATAAAGATGACTGCTTTATTTATTTTTCTGTTTGTTTTAATGGGAACTGGAAAGAGCAGGCAGCGAGGGGGGTGGGGAGATGGGGGAATCGCGGCATTAATTACAAACTGATTAGAGGCTCCTTTTGCAGGAGGCTGTATCATTTAATTGAGGGGAAAATAATGATCACAATTCCGGCAACTTCTAATTAGAAAAACAGCTCAAAATCTTATCAGGGCAGCTTGATGCATGTGGAACACACATTGCTTTCGCTTGTACACAAAAGCGCAGACACACACACACACACACAGACACAAATACACATCTGGAAATAAACTGTTTCTATGGAGTGTATTCTCTTTTTTTTTCTTTTCTTGCTGGGATACACACTCGTGCAGGCGTCCCACTCTGAGACAGAGGAGCCAGTTTAAGCACATCAAGTCAACGGCGGATTATGTTTGTAGATATTACCCGAAGAATCAGCGGTGCGCTTTCTCAAAAGAGACACAGACAATTACAGATCTGATAACCCCTGAGTTGTATCGCAGTCGTTGCAGTGTGTTTACACTATCTGACATGGCTGAAACAACAGCACAAATAAGAACAGAGAGAAGATTCTCATCTCAACTTTCCTGACTTGCCGCTTATCACAAACCACAAAAATCACAGTGTCAGACAGAAATTGGAATGGAACCAAAAAGCCAAAACACACACACACATACACACAGACACACACAAAACAACAACAACAAAAAATCAAACCAGCATTACATCAAATTTTTCATCCTGAGATTCTGTATTTATTGGCGGCGGCTGGGAGTCTTTTGTAATACTTAAAAGGATATTTCCACACAGATAAACAACAGCTGGAAGAAACCTTTCCAAAATGGTTTCTGTTAAATTGGCAAACATTGGTTTGTGTGTCTATGTGCAACCTCGGGGTAGGGGGGTGTTTATTGCATACAGTATGTGACTCATGTTGCGGCTGTGACGATCAGAAACTGCCTCACTCTCACTGAAGGACGTATTAGCTTCCCCGCGGGTCATCGCAACACTTCCATAACGTCCCAAATGGGATTCTCATTCAACAAGAGTCGCGCTGAGTGGGGGGTAACTAAATATTTGTTTACTGTCTTTGCTGCTCATGAAATTTATACACACACAGCTCTATGATTAATAGGCAGTTTTGTCATTGGTATTATTAATGGGAAACCGCCTGATTTATGGGCCGCGTCTAGACACACTAACTGCTTTTTGCTCCCTGGCAGCCGATCAACTGATCAGCTTAAATGTGAGTTTGTGCGTCTTTGAAACAGACAGGCGACGGTTTTGTTGCCATTAATCGACTCTGTGTGTTGTTGCTCGCTTGCTTGCAGGGTGAAAATGAGCGCTGTGTATGTGGGTGGCTTCTCCAATTCTTTATAAACAGAGTCATTACAGTATATTAGGCAAGACAGCAGTAAATCAGCTCGCTGACAGGCCTGGCAGAACAGCACAATTGATGGCACCGAGTTGAAAGAAAAAGACGGGCGGCACAGACTAATATTTGATATTGCACTCTCAATTGATTGACTGTATATTTGCAGCTGTCATAATGGGGCGGTTGCAAAATTTCACTCAGAATGAATTGAATTCATAACATCCACTCTCCTGCTTTTTTTTCTTCTAAAGATCCAAAGCTTAACAGCCAGCAGCCATATTTCTATCCAAAATGGTGAGAAAACGACTCATTACAATACATCAGTCGCACAATTGCACAAGCACACACACGTGTACACACACACACACACACACACATCATCATCATCATCATAAAGGTATCCACTTGAGGAGAAATTGGAATCGGCCACTCCCTTGGATCAGTCAGAGTATTCCTTTACCATGCTTCTCAGGCTTGGATTAGGATGCTGTGGCGTTTTGTGTGTGTGTGTGTTTCGGGAAGGGAAGGGGGGTCAGGGCTGAGTCTGTCCAGGGAAAGTGTCTGCTTGGCCATCCCTGGCTGAGATGTAAACCTCGCCGGTAGTGTGCTGAAAACCGACCGTGTTGTCGCCGGCTGCAGAGCCAAAATCACTGATGCATTTTCGAAAGAGCCCCCCGGTGCCTGACAGGATGGGGCTGTTAGGCAAACGCACACGCTCACACATGCACACACACGCACACTTGTGAACATGTACAATGCTGTTGCGTGCGACGCACCTTCTCAAACAATGCTCAAACAAAAGTGCAGGCATATAGCGTAACACTTTGCCAAAGGTACACCCTTGAATGCGAACACACTCACACACACATGCACATAGTATACGTGTGCTTATACACACACACACACACAGAGCAGCGAGCCGAGTCGATGTGCCAGGTGGCAGAGGGAGGCTCTCGGCTCAGAACGAGCCGAGAGGAGTAGGAGAGGCTCTTGGCCGGCCTTGAAAGCGAGAGGCACAAACGACAGCGGCGATGCCCAGGTTTGGAAACGGCCAGGGGAGCCCTGGAGGGGTTTCCTGAGCATGCGAGCAGGGAGGATGGGAGGGTTGCTGGGATGGTTTTTGGGCTGCTTTTGGGCTGTGGTCAGCCCCCTCTGTAACAGAGAAGTGTGATCCCAGACACAGCTGTCCTGTTCTGAGCCGGACCTTCTTGTCCACAGGCCCAGAGCTACGGTAGGAACAAGGATGCTGCAGTGGGTTAAGACTGGGCTTACACACACCTCATTGTTCCCCACATCTGTGCTAGATACCAAATAAGATGTACTTTTGTTTTGGGTTTTTTTTTCCCTCTCTAAGCTGTGTGTGTAGCATGCTGGGTTTAGGACAAACGGTATGCTAATTATCTCAGGAATAGAAATACAACACCTGGAGATAAGAAGCTGTGTGTTCGCACCCGGCCCGCTGAGGTGATCAGATAAGAGAGCTGACTGGATATAGTAACCAGATGGATCAGCTACCTAAACAGAAGGAAAAAAACACAAAACATGAATCTTACATGAAACTGAAGGAAAAGGAAATCTGCAAAGAAAAACCTTGTAATGCTTAAAACACATCCCAAAGATACACCTCCACTGGTTATTTATCGGCTGCCATAAACTTTAAACCACAAGGGAGCTTCCCATCTCACGGTATCCATTGTCTGTGTTGCCCCTGAACTCTCCAAGTACCACAAACAGGATCATGTCCTGGTGGAGGAAAACTCTAAGAAAGGACGACTGTGAAGAGGAGACAGGTGAGGGAGGGAGGGAGGGAGGGAGGGAGGGGTGAAGAAGAAGAGACCAGGTGGAGGAAGGCTGAGGATAAGGGAAAAAAAGGGAAAGGAAGGGAGTGAAAGATGTGAATTAACAGAGTGCCGGTGAGGTATTCTGGTTGGGGCAGGCTCACGTAAAGTGAGCTGTGGGGCGTGTAAAGTGAGCAGGGGGCTATTTGGGTCGTTTTCACATGGAGCCTGGCCAGACTCCAGAACTGAGCGAGGGACGAGAGAGTGTGTGGGAGAGAGAGAGACTCCTAATGGCTAAGCCTTTCACTAGGCCACACTGCAGTGAGCCGTAATTGAAGGTAATTGTTGGGAAGAGCCGACACACACAGCTTCTCCACTGTTCCCCGGGCTGAGATGGACAAGCCTGGGATGACAGAGCGGGAGAAAAGGAGGGAGGGGTGTTGAGGGTGAGGACCGCGGGGAGGCCAGGTGAGGGGGAGAGAAAGAGCGGGAGCATAGAGGGAGATTGCATTACCCCACCTCCACCGTCCCCAACTGTCCTACACGGCATTTGTCTGCTCGCACAATTGCGTAATTGTGTCCCCGCTAAATGGTCCGAAGGGCTGCTGCAGCGTCTTGGATGCAGGTGGGCAGAGCTCGGATGACACAGCGACGCACTGAAAGAAGACAGAGAAAAGACACGGTGAAAGGAGAAGAGACAGAGCTGGATGTTAGAATGCCAGCAGCTCATGATGGGACAACAACTTTAAAATAATAAAAAAACGAAAACAATTTTTTATTTTTCTTGATGAAGGCTGCACTGCAGTCCACTAAATGTGATCTTTTTTCTTTGAAACCCTCCAATGAATACATTTTTTGCTCTTTGTCACACACATACACAGACATTAAAAAAATATTTCATGAGGTTGTGCTGAGGCAGTGATGTTCACGTGTGTGACTCTGAGCACTCAAGTGTGTATGTGTGTGTGTGCGCGTGCGTGCGGGCAGGAGATGGAGGAAATCACCTTCCCCACTTTGCCTAGCCTCCTCGGTTGGATGGGTTTAGCTCCATGAGCGCACTGGAGCAGGAAATCCAGATTCGCAGCCTATCAGCGAAATAGCACATATATGACTCCCTGGCCTAAGACGGTCTAATCACGCCTGCCAACCCCGCTAACTCCACCACCATCATCACCAGGCGCCAGATTGACTCCTGAGCCCAAATCGCAGCTCCTGCTTTACGCCATAAAATGATTCCTGTATTGGTTTCCCCTTAAACCTGGTGAAGCTAATGCAATGTAATGTAAAAATTAGAAGCACAGTGCTACTGTGCTGCGTGTCAGCAAGTGCAGATTTGACTGGACAAGGCCAGGGGAGGGAGGGCGAGGCCGGCCGGACTTACCAAAGGGGGGAGGTAAAAAAAAATCAACCCAATTACCCAGGCGAGTTACTGTTCTGCAGCTTCTTGCGAGTAAAGGCTGATGAATGTGAAATGTTGTAATTTGCGAGTGCTGATAGTGACAGAAAAGTAGCGCTAGATTCAGTAGAATTAGAATTAGAGGAATGAAAGACAGAATCCGATTTTCCCTATCAGAAGTTTTTTTTTCCCCCTCAGCTTCTTCCTGCTAAACACGCTCGCTCATCTTTTATTTCGAATGTAACCTTTTTGCCTTAATTACCGAATATCTGTGATCCGGAGTCCTGCGTCGCTGTTGGCATCGGGGCGGGGGCTAGGGGGAGGCTTTCGCTGGACACACACACACACACACACATACACACAAATGCATTGGGACAAGCTTTGATAATTAACCAAGAAAAATGAACTTTAATTCTTTCTTTTCAAATGCTAGATCTGGACCATAATTACTGCCGTGTAATTAAAAGTCCCAATCAATCTTTTTTGGGGGGATTGCAGAGTCTCAATGAAAGAACAGGAGAAATTAGACCTTAATCCTCAGAGCACTGTCTCCCATCGCACCCCTCACTTCTCATGTCTCCTTCTTGTATGTTGTTGAAGTGAAGGTTCGCACACAATTGCACTGTCACACACTTTTTACATTTCAACCCCCAACCCTGAAAAGACAAACCTCGTTTTAACAAGAAAAGCTCCCCCCCTTTTTTTTCACCCTCCACCACCCCCTTCCTCACCACCTCCTGCTAAAAATGTCTAATATAATATAGACCATTATGTTCTTTAAAAACTCATTACACCGTTTGAAATGGGAATCTTGGGAAGTCTGTTTAAATATTGCCTCCTCCACATTGTGTGGAGACGGAGGGGGAGACACATCGAGGGACGTGGCATGCAATTAAGAGCAGAATGGATTCGTTTCCTTTTTAAAGTTATTGAGACACAATGAAGGGAGAAGCTTTCTCTGTTTCTCCCCACCACCCCCACTTCCATCCTCTGTATTGATGGCTCCCCTGTAAGCCCCTCCGCTTGCCCTCGCCCAGTTAATGACAGTTTGCATTTCACATTACAGGAACCAAGGAAAACCCTTTGGCCTTTTCGCTGTGAAGAGTGAAGAGATAGACCATGCAAGAGAAAAGAGGTGTGACAGAGCCGTTTGACTTTGTAGGTCGTGGCTGTCGTGGTGTGGAGAGGAATTAGCCCAAGACAAACATGTCAGAAATGTTAAAAGGCATTACTGCTTTCACGTGTCGTAACAGCCCATTCTTCTCTTCTCTGGAAGTCACAGAATCCGAAAAGTTTGCAGTGAGCCAGAAATTACTTACTTACTGTATTTCTGAGGCCTGCTACGCAGTAGCTCTGGCTTCCTTAAAACTGAGCTGTCAAAAGCAAAGCCTGCGCCTGCTTTAAGTGGGTAAGTTGATTCCTGGGTACATTAAGGTTTGATTGCATACAAGAGCAGCTGATTTTTTCATATTGTGAACAAATAAGTTGAAATCAAGAACATGCACTCATTCGATACCTTTTTTTGCTTTTAGAATTTAAAGGATGTTTCCCACTGATTACCAGTTAGCATGCTTGTAGCTTTCATGTGGGAGTCATGCTCGATGTGTTAAATGGTAAATTCTGGGAATGCAGTGACATTAAAAGTCACATATGGGGCAAGAAACGGAAGAAATACCTTGCAGGCATGTGAACGTTGTAATGGACTGCGTGAAAGTTAACCACAAAACTGTTTGTGTCCCTTGTAGGAGGTATGTTTTTTCCACTTTGCTTGACATTTGAGCTAGCGAGAGTCATAACTGTTGCATAAGCTACTGTCATGTTTGTTTCAGGTCATGCAGATTAATGCGTGACGCCAAACGCTTTAAGAACGGGAGCGACTCTTCAGTTTCCTTCACTAACAGATTTCCACAGAATGGCAGCTTAAGTTCCAACTTTTTAACTTCTTTTCAGTGTCTGACTGTGACAATGTCATACTAACAAATACTCAGCGGCTTCACTTGTGTCAGCTAATCAAGACACCACGGCTGAAACGTGTCCGTTACACGGTTTGCAAGACTACTTGTGATTCTGTTTGGACCCATTTGCTCATGCTTCGCTGTCTAACCGTGGGGAATCATAACTGACTGTCCCCTTTTAAATGTTTATACTCAATTGTGGAGACACTTACTGTTAAATTCCCCAATTATTGGGCACTCTATACATATATGTGAAGGTTATAGAGCTTGACTTTGCCTGGTAACTGTTTTATTCACAGCTCACCTTTCGCGTCTTCTGACTTGGAGGCATAAAGTTCTAAAGAAGCAAAATTTGTAAAAACCCAAGGAACTAAATGGCATTGAGGTGGCCTACATTGCTCTTAAACCAGTAATATCATTCTGCATAGGACCTAAAATGCAGGGCTTATGATTAAACACCAAGCATATATTAAATTAAACCATCCCCCCCTTTAAAAGAAGAGGTTAAAAAACTGCATTAATCGTTTCAGGTATGAGAAACGGTATGATAATCAGCCTCGTTTGGAGTCTATCCTGCTGCGCATACGTGGTCCACTAATCCAAACGCAGCTCCTCTCCTGCACCTGAAAGCCCTCCTGATCCCAGCTGAATTCTAATGATTGAAATGAAAGGCATCAGCATGCCAAATCACATAATGGAAAATCCAGAACAAACGCTTCGACCCCCCTGGCCTTTACTTTCACCGCACCACATCTTATTTGACTCCTTATCCTATCAGCAGAGGTGTAGACGAATGGGAACAAAAGTCAGATGTGCTTTATGCTTTGCATGAAGTCTTGTTGTCCTTAATAGAGTACAAGGACTTGGAGTGATAGTGCAGTTTGCCGATATTCTTCATTGAAAAAAATATTGGTTAATAAGTGTGTTCCAAACGCATATGCTTAAGGTCAAAATGACTGATGATTTGGATGTTTATCAAAGTAGCAGATAAATATTTAATCTCCTAGATGCAATCATAAACTTCTGAGGCTCTGAATCTAAATCATAAAGTGATTCAAATTTGGCCGATCTCCTCTTCAAGATATTCTCTTTGTGCAGAACGGACTTTTCTCTAGCCCAGCTGCACTTGTGCATCGAGGTGATCTCCCTTAGTGTGACAGTGAGCCTCAAACTTGAACAAGTTTGCAGATTGTCAAAAAACTTGTGCACGTGCCAACGTTTGAGTAGTTTGCATGAAAGTTGTGTTAGTTTCACACAAAAGCTGATGTTTGCTCTCAGTTTGACATTGAGTCTCAGACATGCTCGTACAAGAGGTCAGAGTGGGAGGTCAAGAGAACAAGCTAAAAGCTTGTCAAATTAAAACCTTGCAATTATATGGTCACGGCTCACATGCAGTGCTAGAAATATGTGAAAATTGGAACGATGGAGAAGCCCAGCAATGTCTTTGTTTTCTGTAGTTTTGTGGCCTGTTGATAGCCCATACCTATCATGACAGATTTCTGCCTCTTTAACGCTTATAAGTACTGACCGCTTATGTAAATAATGTCATTATTAAAGAAATTGTTTGACACATTAATATGATTTTGTGTAGGATTTTTTTTAAATATTGCATTTAACTTATTCATAATATCTAAATCTTGATGGTATTTTGGACTTTCCTATCTTGGTGTACAGTACAGTTCTGTAAAACAATTTCCAGCACTTCTCACTGCAATGTGAACATGGCAGAATCTCAGAAAACGTTTTTTTGTGGACCCCTTCTCTCTGTCATACACACTCACACACTCGCACCGTGGTGCTCCATCACTCCTGCCACCCCTTCATCACGGCAGAGTAGCCTAATCACTCACTCTGTATCCTAACCAAAACAAAATGGTGCCAACCAGTAGCTTTTAGCTGTGTTTACACTCCTAACTCCCCACCTTCCCACAGCCTCCCCTTTCCCCCTCCTCCCCTGGTGGCTCGTGGCGGCATGGGTGATTAATTTGGGCCGTGCAGACAGGTAAACACAGGCCTATTTACATGGCTTACCAGCCACCATATTTATACTCAACAGGACTAAGCTTCAGATAGAATATCCTCAAAGCTCCATCTGTTTATTTTCTCTAACTGCTCCTTCAGCTCCGTCCTGACACCCGTCCTCTACCTTCCTCTGCCTCCCCCTCATTCTAAGCCCAACTTTTGCTTCTCCCTCCACCTCCTCTGACCTCGCTTATGCTTGGTTCAGATACAGGGCAGTTTTTGCCCTCTTCCTAGTATAAACAACTAGTCATTTTATGTATTTCCAGTAAAATAACGCACCTGTGATTGCGAGGAAGCCTTACATACCAATATGTAGAGCTTGGGGGAGGGGTTAAATTATAATTAGGTCCAAAATTTGACAACCTGCTGGTCCATGTTTACTTTGAATAAACAAAGAGCTCCCATAACAAATGAGAGTAAAGCAAAAAGCTACAGATATAAAACAGTATTTAAAGTAATTATAGATATATATTATTATAGATGTTCTATATTACAGATATAGAACAGTATGTAAAGTCTGTATCCAACTGCTGAAAAAAAGCATATGTTAGAGACATTTCCAGTATTCAGATAGTTAAAAAAAATATGAGCACATTAAAAAACAGTTCTGTGCAAAATTGTGCACACGTACCAAAAGTACTCTGAACATGTAAGATCTACATATCAGAGTAATGAAAATCTCTGCATGAATGATATGATTAGAAAAAGATGCTGATGTTCTAAAATGCTTCTTACAGGTTATTTGATTCTAGGTATTCCCAGGTTCAACTGACCTTTAAAAGGTGAAGTGATATGGCTCCTTGACACCTTTTACTTAGGGTTTTTTTCCCCCTATAAATATGTAGGGTTTCTCTTGTGAATGATTAATGCGAAACTGAATTTTTTTCAGAATTACCTTTAACCTTGCTGGCCTTAATACAGCGTCACAGTAAGAGCAGCACATTAGTGGTGTCCATGTATTGCAGGGACTCACTTCACAAATCTAAAAATAGGGCAATCAGTACTAGTCTAACAATGGCAATCAGTACTAGTCTAACAATGACACTGTTAAGATAATAAACACATGGAAGATGTCCTAGTCAAACAATAGTTTGCATTCTCCCAGAGTGTATTCACACAGAAATGTACATGCCACTTGCATACGGTAGGGATCCTCCCCCTACACACGAAATGTAGCTTAAAAATATATGTGGCAGTACAATGGACGTGCTCCAAGTCATGCCTCACATACCTTCAGCATGCCAACATGCCTTACCTGAGGTCAGCATGCAGAAACCGGGCCAAAGGTAAAGGCACACAAATCATGCAGTTCCTTTGCGGAGCTACGCAAGTCTTCACTCAGCGATGTGTGGAAGATGTTGGCAGATGCTCAGGTTCAGAGGTGTCATTCTGCTCTGCAAAGACAAGTGCTGTCAGCATTTAAAATGGCCTTTTACTTGATATATAATGATGACATGTTCTCTTTAAACTCAATAGATTTTAACACTTGCAATAGCTTTCCTTGATGATTACTCTCACATTAACCTAAATCTGCTTTCTTCTCTTAAACCCATCTACTTTAACACTCACAATACTGTAAATGTGCGTCATTAGCCTGTTTTAATCAACAGGTAAAGCATGCTGAAGTAATCTCGAGTGGAAATATCTTTTTTCTTCTCCTTCTGTGTCTCAAGTGGATTGTTACTGATGAGGACGCCAGTGGGAGGAGGGAGGCTAGGGGAAAATCCACAGACGCAAGCCCTGCTAAGTGGTATTAACCATACATGCAAAATAAATGCAAGCGGCATTAAATATACATGCAGAATCATACTTGGTGTATGAAAATCGTGCATGTGCGATCACTAATTTAATTACTGATTCACAGATTCTTAGTCCGCAATCCGTTCTTTAAAGATTTACTTTATGCCCAATACTGCAAACATATCATACAAATGTTTTCTCTTGCTGTGAATCCCATCATGCCTTTGGGCAGGGATAATTACTTATCAACACTAGAGTTCCTTAAAGGGGTGTCCAAGAGCACACAGGCTGTCTGTTTGTCTGGGGATTTTTATTCCACCACCTCGTGGAGATGATTTGTCTATTATCTCCGGTGGATTTGCTCCTCTCTTCATCTGCAGCGCATTACTGCAGTCATAAAGCTGCAAGGTCAGGGGAAAGGCAGGCAGGGAGGGGAGGGAGAGTCTTCTTCCCAGACTTGCCTGCAGTGGAGCTTTACCCAGAAAAGATGTATGATACAGTAAGCCATCAAACACTCGCCAAGCAGTGATAAATCAGCGAGTGTGGTCAGAGGTAAATATCCATCAATACCTTATCATCATCACTGCAATCGAGATGATCATTTTTATGCATCTCAGCTTTACAGATGGGGTCATGGAGGGTGAGTGAAAGGTCTTGAAGGAATAGTGATTTTGTCTGAGTCCTGATTGTCGACACTATAGAAAAGGTGGGTGTAGGTGGATGTATCCATTTGACTGTTAAATAATGATTTAAAGCCTTGATGACGTGTTAGCTTGGTTAGCAAGGCTTGTCCTCAGACTATATAGGTACAAAGCACAGTTGTCTACTTTGTACCAATACAAAGCAGGTATATTTGTACGTTACTTATTTAGTGTTAAGTATGGTACAAATACTAGAACACCAAAGCTGGAGAGCAAACTTTAATAGGTAGGTAATTGCATTATAAAATGCTCAAAAATACAGAAAGTTCCAGTTCAGTAGCTCAATTCAGCTGAGGTGAAGCCAAGAAGACCTCTATTAGCCAATCAACTAGGCTGCCCTTATACAGATGCCATGATGGGCAAATTTTCCATAATCAGAAATCATCTGTGAAGCAATCATACTTTGTAGAAATGTTTGATGTTAAAACCAGAAGGCATCAAAGTACCAAAATATCAAGATTTACTCATCTTGTCTCCAAAAAGACACAGTTACACCAATGGCACAAATATGAGGTGGTGATTTCAATCTTATACTTAAGAGAATTTACCAAAAACTCTAGAAAATATCTCCTAGAACACATCTCAGACTAATCTATACCTAAATAAGGATTTTAGTGTAATCATCACCATCAGTAACACAATCCACCATCATCCAGCTCCCAGTAGCCAATGTTAGAATGAGCTGAAGGTAGTAAAGGGTCATCTATTCTATTCTACATGCAGATGCGGTTCAGCTAATACCATACTTCACAGACCAGCCTTAATCAGCCCCTGCACTGACAATGTAATTATGGAAGTGTCCAGGCACTGCAGACAGCCAGGGAATTCTAATTATTTACAAGGCTGAGAAGAGGAGCGTACAGTTCATCTACAACTCTAAAACCTACTCTCAGAGAAGAGGGCAGGACTGCAAACGTTTTTGAAAGGCAGAAATGGAGATGAGCGATAGTAGGGAATTCATAATGAAGAACATACTGAAGAAAATGCAGGAAGTTTTAGGGTTCTTTGCAAATGCATAGTTTCCTCATCATTGAGAGTGGGATGGACAAAATATTAGGAACACTTAGGAACTTGAAGTAGAACTTTTCACATTTTTACAGGAAAACTAAAATGAATAAGCTTTGTAGAAGTTGGAATATATGGCAGAGCTTTTTTATTTAATTTAATTTAATTGCACATTGTAGTTCCAAAGTTAATTTAAACTTTATACACCCTTTAAAGCAAACGCCTTCTCATATTTGAGACGTCAATTTTTCGCTCACTCTCCACAGTTCATGGCCATGGATGAGGGTAAGAATGTAGCTCTACCTGTAAATCGACAGCTTTGTTTTCATGGTAATGTCTCTTTCCCTCACCACGCTTGTACAGCTGCATTACTGCACGATTCAATCTGTCAGCGCCCCACTCCATTCTTTCTTCGATCGTGAATGAGGCAAGAAGGTACTTGAACTAAGGAGAAATATTGCTTCAGACTTTGAGGTTGTGCTTGATACCCAGGATCTGAGGGTGTTTTGCACCTGAGACCACCAAACTCGACACTATCCAACCTACAAATTCTTTAAATATATGTATGTATGAGTCAATCTGTGAGAGGTGCAAAAGAAAAAAGTCTGACTTATTACCTGCAATGTTATCCAACCTGTCAGTACAGTTGTTCAGAGACCAAATAGCTGATTATAATGTTCCACTATCCTAAACTCCAGTGCACCCTCCATGGCACAACCTGAGGGATACTGTTTAATGCCTTTTTGAACTCCATAAAACACCTGTAGACCAGTAGGGTAAACTCCTGAACACCCACACATTTCCTTGAAGATCTTGATCAAGATGAAAACTCTTGTTTTTTCCTAAATCTGAGGTTCGAGTAACTTTCCTCACCAATGCCCTGGCCAAGACCTTCCCAGGTAGGCTGAGGAGTGTGATCCCCTCAAAATGGAGCGCACCACCCCAGTTTGCCAGCCCAATGGTACTGTCCCACAGTGTTACAGAGGACAGCCCGACAACATCCAGAGTCTTAAGGGAGAACTCCAAATGGTGTCAGGACTCTCCATATGTAGTTTCTATGTTGACGTGTATCGCACCTCTAGTGTTGATCTTGGAAGTCAGAGTTGATGAAACATTCCCCAGAATCATCTCAGTTTCCTTTGACATGTGTAGCTTTGTGTATGTCATCATGTAGCTTTTACTAGGACAGCTTTGTACTACAGGAGCCATCAGAACAAAGACTATTAAATAACCTGTTTAACTTTTTAAGATATCTGCTTTCTCTAATCAGTTTGGTAACATGTATAAAATCCCAGGGTAACAGTGCATGTGTAAAACCACTTCAGTAACGGCTTCAGACACCATTCTTCCAAATTCCAAGCGTGTTTGCTCCCTTTAGTTATTTTCAGATACGTAATTTATTTTTTAGTTAGAAGTTCTACGATAATGTCCATCTCACTATACTGAACCTCTTTAAGATCTCTGATGAGTTTAGAAAAAACCCCTCAAAGGATTAGGTTTGCTTAAAATTGTTCAGTGTAGGCATATTAGAAAAAACAGACCAATAACATTTACCTTTTTTGTATGATTTAATCAAAAAAAATAAATAAAAACTTGAGCTGTAAGTCTGACAGCTAACCAGTAGCCTTACAATGTTCCTCTGCAGCGAGCATCTAACTCAAACACCCTGGGCTTGTAGTCTTTATCCTCTCCACTTCACACGGCAGCTGGAAGAGAGGCAGAGTAGCATCTTTCTTATCAGTGTGTGTATGCCCGAGTACAGTAAAAGCCTAATCTAATCACCACACACTCGCCGCTTCCTCCAGGTGTATTACTGTACCAGGAGTGTAATGCAGAGAGGGAGAGAGGGAGAGGAGGAGAGATAAGTAATATTGATCTGATGTGGCGATTGTCACTCTGTTGCCTGCCTTGAATAGCTAATCTCTTTTCTCACGGGTCAGAGGGAAGAAAAGGCGACGGTGGCAGCAGGTTTAACCACAGCCAATCGACAAATTGTTCTCAGCGAGGGGTGATCAAATACCCAAGCACCGATGTAAAATTGTGTCTCCGAGCTACTGATGGGGAAAGTTTGGGGAAAGTTTAGCAACTGGTTGGATTATAGTACCAGAATAAAGGTAGAACGGTAGAAGCCTGGGACTCCAGGTGATAAGACACTAAAGTACAATCTGCATCTCAGGTATACATCATTTTCACATTGTTGTGTATAAGCCAGCCACGTGTATAGGGCACATGTTAGTGTACTCGTAGTGCTAGGCCTAATCCCACATAAATGGGGAGGGTTGCATCAGAACAAGCATTCCGGATAAAATAAAATATTTGCTGAATCAAACATATAAATAGTCAAGAATAAGATTTCCAAACCTGATCTGTTGGGACCTAGATTAACAACAACCACCGCTGGTGCTGTTGGAATACAAAGGAAGATTAGGACATGCAAAGGATTGGTATGATAGAGAAGGATGCTAGGGACAGGGTGAGATGGAGGCGCTGATCTGCTGAGGTGAAAAAAGCTGTATGTTGTGTTTAGCATTTCGATGTATTCTGTACATGATTTTGCAGGGCATCTTATATTCACTGTGTTAAACCCCTCACAGAGATTTTTTAAAAATGACTAATGGTTTTTCAACATATTTTTACGGCATTGATGAAGGTTTATAACAGAGGTGCTGGAAACGTTTTCTTTGAGACACCGGCTGCGGCTCAGCTAGTTGACAGCATTACTAGTAGATAATGGCAGATGGTTCGGGAAGGTAAATTATCTCTGCCCCACCCAAACCCCCCCAAAAAACACTGATGGACTGTAAGAAAAAGAAGAAAACATCTATGGGAGAAGGAGCACTCGCTCTGTCATCACACGATGTGAAACTCACTGCACTGAAAAGCGTGCATGTTCTCCAGCATCTGTGGGATGGTGCAAAGCAGCTACACTCTAAGTGATGATAAGATAAGATAATCAGAATATGTTGAAAAAAACAACGTATACGCTTTATTCTGCACTTTTTGTACCTTATTTGTAAAGACAACAAAGTAGCAGTTTTATGTATTTATTCTCTAATCTGAGCATTTTTGCTTCATGTTTTTTGTGTAAATTATGCCTAAAATAACAAACTTGTCCCAGAAACAAAATAAAATAAAATACTTTTGAATCTCTTCAAGAATAAAGAGTTGTTTAGTTCATAAGCTCAAGTATTACTTTGCCATGATAAACATCTTTTAAGCCTACAGATTTATCTTATAACGCTTTTGGGGGTGTCCCAACCAGAAGCTTGTGGTCCCTGTTCAGTTTCTTTATCACTCACATCAAAGTGAGAGCAGGCCGGTGCAATCCCATGCAGCACCGGTGGTCAGAGGGCAGTTGTGAGTTATGAGTGGGAAAAACGTATTGCTCCTCAACTTTACGTTACCTAAACGAAAGACGATCTCTTGCACGTCCTTCCTTCAGTTCCCTGTTGAAGTACGGTGCAAACTTTGCATTTGCACATCTTTCATGTGTCAGCCTGAGCTCTTCTTGTATCTACTCTCCTTCAACCCCCTCCCTCCCGTAGGCACACGTATCACCCCTTCTTCTCCCGTGTCTCCACCTGGAATGAGAAAGGACGGACTGATGTGACAAACACGCCACAGTAGTTTCCATTTACCGAGACCAAACATCAGCAGGCATATCTCTGACACCAAAGGGTCTGCCTGGGTGCCCTCTCCCTCGCACCCTCTCTTTCGCTCTCTCATTCTTATCCCCTCCTTTCTGCCTCATCTCCTCCCCCCCCCTCGCTCCCTTACCCCCGCCATCTCCTTTTAATATAGAAGCTGGAGATGAAAAATGGTGTGCTTTTGTTTATTTGCCACCGATGCAAATGCGACCACAGCAGGATTAGTGAGTTCTCCATCTCTTTGCTGATAGCGGTGGGAAGAAAGAGGGGATTTTTATGCAAAAAAGATCTCTCCCACCCTTGCTATGACAATTGCAATGCATCACTTCATAGACAGTTTTTAATCTGTTTCAAACCAACCACACTTTGAACTGCTGGGAATGTGAGATATACAACTGTGGGTATATGCCTGTGTGTGCGTGCCTGTTTGTGCGTGCTTGTGTGTATGTGCTGTATGTGTTTTCCTGTGATTAATCTTTGGAGTTGGTTTAAGCACACTGCTGACACAGCACAGATCTCGCTCTCCTCTCTCTCTCCCTCTCTGGTTAACTTTGTCTCTCTGTCTGAATGCCCTTGGATTTAGCTTTGAATAACAAAAAGTTTGTTTCCCAATTCACTGTTTGTCCATTGTGTCCAACTTTTCTTAGATTGTACAGTGAACTTAACTGGCAGACTGTAAACTAAGCTTCAATCGGAAGTCTTTGTAGCTTAAGCAGTTCCAGGTTGTTGCGCACATAGTCACATGGCTCTGCAGAAACTGGAGTGTGAAAAACTGTCCTGTTTTAATTTTGGTTGTTTTGCATTGCATAACAATTTCTGACTGAATCAAAAAGTTTAACGCATTGTAATTATTTGTTGTCAGCTGACCTTGCAACCATACTTATAGTTTTTTTCCTTGTATTGGATTTTGAACATATTACTTCAGTTAAAAAAACAGGGTGGATTTGTTGATTTATTTAAAGCTCAATCTTTAATAACATAGCAATTTTGGCTGCAGGATAGCAGCCAAACAAATACTACAAGAAAATACTGGTAGCAACATGCAGCAAAATTTAGATAAAATAATAAAATGAAAACATTAAAAATAATACGGATAGGACAGATAGCAATTTATTTTCTTACCTGCAACATATGACTTTGATTTTGGCTTAAAGAAGTTAGGTACACAAACTGCATTGGGCTAGTTAAACTGTAAATATCCACCAGGCTTTGTAGGGCTAGATGTAGTAGCAGTTGAGCACATGCCTGTGTCTTGTTGTCTGTCTGTGAATGCAAGTTGTAAATGAGTAAGGCAGAAAGCATACAGATGATAACATGGGTAATGACCCTACTGAAATACTAAAGAAACAGAGAAAAGCCCAGGAAGCATATGACTGCCTATGAGCAAGTGCTTTGGCGACAGTGGGAAGAAAAAAATCCCTTTTAACAGGAAGAAACCTGCAGCAGAAGCAGGCTCAGGGAGGGGCGGCCATCTTTTGCGACCCGTCTGGGTGATGTGTAGATGCTAACCTGGAAGTCTACCAAAAGACCAAGAGTATGATTGCTAGCACTGCTAAAGTTAGCTAAACTCTTACAAACATGGCACAGTGTGCCACATTTCAGCACTATTAACATTTGATTTTGATTTACTGAGAAATGCGATTAGTAATCCCTAAAATAACAGCAAACATTTGTTTGGCTAATGTTTAGATTGTACTTAGTTTTAAAAGTTTTATGAAGGTTTTCTGTTTGTTGGACTGGTTTACTAGTCTAACCAAGCTTCAGCTGTCTCTCACACAGTTGAAGTTTGGCTTTTAAAGCAGCTAGATCAAACAAATCATACAGTTTTTTATCATCTTTTCACTGTTTTCTGCCATTTATTCTTTTCACGATCTTAGACATGTTAAGGGTACAGGCACATTTCCCCTCTCGTTTGCAAGCTGTTGTTGGTTTACAGAGGTGGCCTAAACATATAAGATTATAAGCTTTGTACCAATAGATCGAATTTCATATATCCCTTCTAGCAGGATGACAGAGATGGGTGCTTTTTTCTGGAGTCCATTTGCCCATAAATAAATCCTGTCTGCTTACTTTCATTTGCCTGTTCCTTTGATTCCACGTATTCAGATGCTAAGTGTCAGATCAAACCTTCAAACATCCGTCACCTAACCCACAGAAGAAGAAGGAAGTGCCAAAAAATCCAAAACTGTCATCGGGAACACGCTTCACTGTCGTCGCTCCTACAGACAGATACAGCAAACGCAGAGTTTCTGTTTAGGATTTCTGACTGACTCCACAATTATCAAGGGCTACGGGCATGTGACTATGTATCATGAAAAAGAGGGTAAAAGGAGGAAAACACGGCCTGTTTATCTTTGTTGCCGTTGTTGGCGTCCTAAGGAGAGTGCCTGGCTCTAGGTAGATACCAACGGGACGACACAAAGACGAGATAAAGCGTTAAGACATTTTTTACTCATCAAATTTAATAAGCCTCATCTCAGACACACAGGTATTCAACACGGCGCTTTCAGGAAAAAGGTAAACACATCCATTTTGTAAGCTTTTGCAGAGATCTGAGAAAAAAAGAAAGCAAAAAAACAAACCTCAAACCAGCGGTTGACATGCATTCTAAGCGTGTCAGGGTGACAATAAGATACACTATGAATAATAGAATAAACAGATACATATTATCCCATATTCCCCTCTCTCACGCGCTCTCTGTAGTTGACACCTTGGCGGCATGATAAACCCCCATCTGAAATACTTTACTTTCGGAGCTCCACCCTTCTTTCCTTCCCCTCGTTCTCTGCGGCGGCGGGGCTTACCTGTGCCCTGCTCGACTGACACCTAGCATTCGAAACAGTGAGCCAGGATTTAATCAGTTGTCATTATGGCGCAGGAGAAAGAAGCTGCGGCACAATGCTGACACAAAGACAGTCTAAGGGGATCTTTGTGCTGTAAATGTGCTTCTCACAGAGGCTGCGTGACAGCTGACGTTGAGTCGCTGAAACACTGATCCACTGTTTCCTTGTAGAGACATCGGGGTGAATACAGAGGTGCCATGGCGTGCGCTGAAAGCTGGCTCAAAGACCTGAATGCTGCACAACACCTGCATGGCTGCTGTGGCGGATTAGGGTGTCAACACACACAATGGCTGAGGGAACTCAATGCCTTTTGACTCACCCTCGCCGCCATCCCCTCCACCCCATTGCGCTCTCTGACGTCCTCCATTGTCAGCCGCTCTATTTTATTTATTGCCACCGCAGCTCAATGGGGAATTAAGGTGGAAGAAAATTGCGACAGGTTATTGAAAAATATTTATACACATTGAAAAAATAAACATTTTTCAGTTAAAGTTCATTCCTTGATAGGGATTATCCCGAGAAGGTGACGGAGGTTGTTGTTGTTTCCCTGTTTCCTGTACTTTGAGGACTTTGGTGACACCTTCCTCCGGCGCAGCCCTTAGCTTAGCTTAGGGAGTGAAATGGCGGAAAAAAATTCATTTTCCAGCGCAACAGATGGAGTCGAGCACGGGCATGGAGGAGGAGGAGAGCGGGGAAGGATAAGGCAAGGCTGGTGAGTCTTCGGTAGGAGAACTTGGCAAGATGGCAAAGAGTGTCGGAGCCTGGCAGTACCACAAAGAGCCGTGGCTCTCAATCCAGCTCGGCTCCACACCTCTCTGGCAGACATGCCATCAAAGGCTTTGTTTACACGGGTCTGTGCACTACTGGGAACCTCGGAGAAAACAGAGAATGAGGCGCTGTAGATGTGACGTGTACGATGAACAACTGCCCTATTATGTTGCTTTTGCTGGTGGCGTTTATTCGACATTAAAGTGGCAAAAGTTGCAACACTTCTCTTGTTTTGTTTCTCATCTATTCCATCTTTGGTGCTAAGCAGTCAATGTTGTAGTGGTTTGACAATCCACTCACTACAAAACAGTTAAATGAAAAGCATCCTGTATGCTGCATGTAAAATATGCGGGGTGCTGAAAGATGTTTCCGAAAGGCAACACCAACCACCAAGCATTTAAGACATGTTAGAGGGAATCTTACCTGACATTGTCCAACATGACAAAACTTTCTATTTCAAGTAAATTGGTGACAAAATTAGTCAGTTAAGTGTTTCTAATTAACTGATAGAGCAAGAAAGAGGTAGAGCGGTAAATCCACTAATAACAAGGTTGGCGGTTCGATCCCTAGCTGATCCCGATGCATACACTGGACTGTGAATGTTAGATAGAAAGTAGAACAGAATAAAGGGTATGTGTGAATGAGATGAGTTAGAAAAGAACCAGTCCATTTACCCTATTAAAACATTTGGTAAAGGTGAGCAAAATATTTTTTGACCTCACCAGACAAACAAAATGCACAAGTTTGTATTTTATTGTAATTCTACAGGTACAAGTGGGAACTAGACTTCTGCACCTCTTGTGCACTCTGCAGTTTAGAAAATCCAGCCTGTGGCAGAGACTTTGGCCAATCACTGAATCACAATGAGTCCACAAGGAAAGCACAATTTTTTGGCACAGTAGCCTAAGCAAAAGGCTTTCACCTGGGTGACCTTTACCTGGGAGAGTGGGGTTTGAATTCAGACTCACTTTCAGCAAGCATGAAGCATGCTCGTGCTCGTGGTGGTGTGGTGAGAGGGGCTCCGAACATCGAGGGGAGAGCTGCAGAAGAAGAGCTGTTTATTTTCAAATTAGGCCGTCTTTTTACCCCGACTGCAGTTTTAAGTTTAAGTTTAAATTACTGCTGAATTCAGACCCAAAAAAGTATGTAAACAGGCCTTCCTTTCATCTATGCTGCTGAGTGTTATTGAAGATCAGTGAAGACACGAACTCATAAAAACTAATAGGACTGAAAATGATACACTCCTTTTTTCATACATGCATAGACAAATACTACACTAGAAATAATCTTGAATAAAACACTAGTAAAAACTGACTGAGCAGCAGGCTAATATTCGCACACGCTGGATAAATAAATCGCACCAATTTAACTCAACTTGCCCTCCATGTTTCATCCCGCTCAGAGTAAATCTCTTTAACACTGCTGTAGCCTTCCTTTCTCTGCTGCCCTTCAGTGACAGTGCTAGCAGAGGAACAGTAATGCAGTAATGGCATCAGAGGAAGGGGCCCTAAGCACTGGGCTTTGACGGCCTGCCTGCTGATGATGGATGTCTTCAGAACCTAAACTTCTCCGTCCTCTGCAGCCCAGAGCGCTGCCGTTGCGTGTTGGGATCCCCTCTGTAATGCCACAATGGATATTTGAGAATGGAAGTGTGTGTGTGTGTGTGTGTGTGTGTGTGTGTGTCTGGGAACACGCACATAGATGGCTTTAAAATGTGTTTGCGTGTGCTCCGTGGCGTTGTCTGTGCACAAGTGCTCAGACTTTAGTGTGTGTGTCCTGCTTCAATGAACTTGGGAGAGTTGAAGGCTCTTAGGCTGGAATGTGAGGGATGTTATATAAACACATTACCGACAGTACCACCGTACAGCCATACACACTGCTGGCGCCGCTCCACACTGCATTAGCTGACATTTTATACAAAAATGGTGAAAATGGAGCGTCTGAGGGAGTGATGGAAGGTTTTCTGATTCTCACCAAGACTCTGTTTGGGTTGACGTTGTTCTCTTTTTAGCCTTCTTTGACTTTTGATTGCTGTCTATGCCTCCCAAGGGGACTGTCACGAAGTGCTGTGGTCATTCCGGCTGCATTCTGTCCTAACGATTTAAATGGAAAGTTTAAAGGATTTAGTGATTTACATTAAATGCAGAAATGGGAAAAGAGCTTTGCCGTCCTAAACGACATTTGTTGAGCTCCTAAACGTAGGTAGCAATCAAGACCACAAAGTGACTTGAGAAAAACATGTGTCTGATTTTTATTCATCATCAGACCGCAAGAGTCTCTTTCCCTCACACATTGCACTGCAGTGATGCACACCGGTCAGCATGGTGCAGATCTACACTACTCAACTTGCAAAACCATGTGTGAACCACCTGAAACTGATGTAACCAACACCTTCTGCAGGTTGCCACAACCTTAACTGTGATATATCTAATCCTATAACTTAAACTTTATCCGGTGTTTTGATTGACACTGGGTTATATTTCTAAACTCTTCTGAAATACTTTGGGTTTCATTAAGAATCACTGATTGGTGTGGTTAAGCTGTAATGATCGGTATTGTCATTGCAGTGTCCTGAAGTTTCAAACACACTGACTCTGAGGTGTAAGCGCAGCAGTTTCGCAAACTTCTCAGGAAGCTGTCTGGTTTTGGTTTGTGGCCCTCATGTTGTCCAAGTTCTATAGACAAATCATGTTTAAGCACGGTTTGGTTGCATACAAGTAAGCAGCAGATGGTTACAGCAAAGAGAGATTTCATTTGCAGATAGGAGATCATGAAAGCATCGTCTATAGTCTGACGATAAAGTAGCTTTCCGTTTGCTTTCTAAACAATGACTGGAGGACAGCACAAGAAGTCACGGCCACGGTGTCCTCCAGTTACATTGAAATATTGGCTGTAATCCCCAGAGGCCGAGGGAGCAGACTAACCGATGGGGTCCCAGGTTGAGCTGTAATCAATGTACCGTAATTGTCGGGCTATAAGCCGCTACTTTTTGCACAAGCTTTGAACCCTGCGGCTTTTAGTCAGGTGCGGCTTTTCTATAGATTGTCCATGATTTTTGTGATATCGTAAGACGATTTGTTTTGTTTGTTCCGCTGTTGTACGGCACTGCGTTGCCTGGCGGAAGGATCGGGGTTCAAGAGTGGTATGTTGGTCACATGTCCATCCGCCAGGCAACATAGTGCCATACAAGTAGCGCGAAAAACAAACTTCAAAGTAGCGCTATGCGTTCAGCGGGAGTCGTGGATGACGAGCGGCGATAAACTTGCGAAAAGCAAGTTGTGCTCAACTCTACCGGTGGATTCTGACAGCGTGGAAAAGTGTGCAAACATCCACGATCACCAACGGATTTCGAAGGGCTGGACTGCTGCATGATGAAGAGGAGGACACCGCCACGGCCCTTCAGAGGGTGTTCAACTCTGACACTGACAATGAGGATTTCTTTGGTTTTGAAAGTGACAACGAAGGAGAGAAGCGGAGAGTGGATGACGAAGCCATCCTAAGCCTGTTCGTTTCCGACACTGGAGAAGAGGACTTTGGTGGTTTTAGTGCGCAGGAAGATGGTGGTGAATGACTGACTTTTCTTCTTGTTAAAGCCATGTCACTGCACCTGAGCCTAAAAGGTAGTCTGAATCTATTTTTCTGGTGTGCTGTAGGTTATTGTTATGTACTACATTTGTTACTCATTTATGAAGCACAGCACATGTGCAAATATGTACCCATAACTTGATTTTCAAAATATTAATAAAAGGGGTGTGTCTCCAAACAGCCATCTCTTTCCTGACAATTCGCTTTGTGCATATTCTCTTACATATGATAAGTCAATATTGAAACACCTGCGGCTTTTGGTCAGGTGCGGCTAATGTATGTACAAAACAGGATTTTCCCCTGATTTTAGCTTGTGCGGCTAATATTCAGGTGCGCTTTGTAGTCCGGGAAATACGGTAATTAGGCTCAGGTGTGAAAACACAACAGCTGAGGAATTAGGGGAGTCTGTGAGGAGATTATTGAGACACTACTGGATAGTACCTTCGCTTCATACGTCTTCTACTCACAAACTTGATTTTAAAAAAAGTAGTTCTCGTCATTTTTAAATGTCCAACCATGGTAGCTGTGGACTGCACGTAAATTTCTAGGGAGGTGTATGTCAGGTTACAGCACAGGGTTTCAGAGGGGTTTGCCATTGCGATGTGGCTTTGGCATAGATTTCCTGCTGAAGCATGAATACCCAGTAATCTGACTTCTTTAGCCTGCCGTATCTGTGGTTTACATCCTTGTTATGCCCAGTTACAGTCATGTGAGAATATGCAGGAAATTAGTGGATTCACACGAACGAGGAGCCACCATTTGACCAGCTGTGTATTTCTTTTTTAACGAGTAAACACATCTTTATTTAATCTGCTATTTCATGCGGACGTTTCTTAGATTTTTCTGAAAGCATTAGAGGTAGGGTCTGTTCAAGTTAAATAATCTCAAATGATTTTAAAAATGTAAAACAAAAAATCCAAATTCCAAAATTGAAAAATAAATACATACCCAAATATCCAGTGGATCACTAAATGTGATCTGGAGGCACGATAAAAGCAGTAAAGAGACACGAGAGAATAAAAAGAGTGTAAACAAATGCAGAAATATGTGCACACTCGCAATCAAACATACGCACGTATTCTCCCGTCCACACCAAAACGAACACACCGACTTTGAAAAAGCAATTAATTCCAGATAGCATGGACATGAAAGGCTGTGGGATGCTGTGAACATTAAAAGGCACAGAAGCCTGAGCGTTGCTTTCCTGCCTGTCTTTAAGGCTTCCTCAATCCGGGCCCTTCTAAGTAGGATTCAATAATGTCCAGGTTGCTTGTTTGTAACTTCAAAGATTTCCCACCAAACGGCTTAAGTCCAACAGAGAGGGGAAGAGAAGGAAAACACTGACAACTCATTAAATGTCAGCGTTCACTTTATTACGTTGTACTCTGCCTTTCTGCTCCAACAAAGTGGTTTCACTTCATGATGGGAGACCAAGTTGGAAACCTCTTCTCTGTTGCTATTGGATGAAACCAGGCACTGCAGGACAAATGACCACCGTCTCAGGAGCGAAGGCCGAGGCTCGTGAATCCTTTGAATTGTGCGCTGCTGATGAGGAAGAACTCAAGAGGTGCTCAACACGACAAACACACCAGAGTCGCTCGAGGAAAGGAGGAAAATAGTGATGAGCTGGCATCATGGGTGAGGTCAGGGGGGATTTTCAGATTAGTTCCTGCAGGAACAATCATATCAATTTGGAACATTATGTCTTTTTAATGGGTTATAACCAAAGCGCATTTGCTTTTATTACACTGAAGAACACTTCAAAAAGGTTTTGTCTCTATTACATGAACAAGCATGACTAGAAAGTAAACTTTATATCCAGGTCTCAGCACATCAGACCTTCTAGTAACAGTCTGATGAGTTTTGTATCAGTTCCTGCAGACTGATTGGACGCTCAGACAGACACGACGAGCTCTTTGGAGAGGGTGAAAAATGGAATTGTGTTACAGGTGAGCAAGAGGGAGCAGGGAAAACGAAAAGAAGAAGAAAAACCAGGAGAGTGCTGGCCAACCTGTATGCCTCTTACAAATCTGTAACAGTTCTGTAACACTTTTCGAACAGACACTCCCCCCCTCTCTCTCCTCTATGCCTCCCTTGTCTGTTAACCCCCCCCCATAAAGAAACAAATGTTTCATCACCGGGGGACGAGCACACGGGGATGTTTAACCAGGCAAATGGAGTGCCTTCTCCTTCTCCTGGGCCGCCAACAAACCGCTGGCTGGGAGAGCAGCCAGGAAGAGAGGCAAGAAAGCCAGTCTGAATGTCAGCTGGCTGGGCTCCGGCTGCAGCGGCGTTGTCTCCCTACACACTGTAAAGCACACACAGGCGCACGCAACCGAACACACATGCGCATCAGCATGCGAGCACACGCAACACCATACCATACATGCGACATGCACAAAACATTCACCCTGTCACGCTGTCCGTGCTCCGAATCTGAACGATGACTACGCACGCGCACCCGTGCGAGACCCGAGTCCCCTGGCAGCACGTCTTTCCACAGCGCAGGCCTGTGATACTGAGGCTGAAGGAATTTGCTGTGGATTACTTCTGGACTGAGGCGGGCAGCTTTGGCAAGGAGCGGCCAGGCCACTTTGAGGATTTAACCAGCAGCAGCCACTGCCTCCCCACAGCCCTGGGAGCTGCCCAGGCACCGGCAGCACACATATTCACACATCATCTCATGAAGTTGTATGTCAAGGATTCATCGACGATGAGGCCACTGAGGAGGAATACACGAACAGAATCAGTTTAAATAGTTCACAGTTTTGTTCGAAATCTATATTCAAAGACTGAATTCAGAATCCAGAGTTAAGAATGAGGAAAAGTGGAGCGCTGCCTTCCCTAAACACTGCTGAAGCTAACAGATTAAACTGGGTTGCCCTGTGTTAGTAATGTCTGTAAGTAGAAGACGGTGAGAAAAGTAGGACCTGTCAACACTTCTTTCAGTCTGGCACTCCCTGGCAAAAATTTCAACACTGGATTTCTACAGAAACTCTGTGTGTCTCTGTGTGTGCGTGCGTGCGCACACATGTACAAGTGTGTGTCACAAAATGAAAAAGAGGAGAAAATGTACATGTCTCTGCTCTGTTTGCTCTGTGAACTTTGGAAGAAACTATCCCACACTTGGACATGACATAGAAAAATCCCTCCAATTTGTTTTCCTTTTTCCTGTCCATATCCAAGCCTTCTTGTTCCTGATGTGAAAATCCGTATATTAATCGTCCCATGATAAACGGCAAAGACGGGGGCAAAACAGAGTGGAAACAAAAACCATGAGAGGAGGGGGGAGCAGTGAAAGAGCAGCGGAGAGTGGATGAAGGAGTCAGGTTTCAGTAGGGGGCAATGCTAGGCTACACACCGAGAGAGCTGAGACTGACTACTCCCTGCAGAACATACAGATCATCTTTAACAGCAGCCATACCTCCGGACTCAGTGCTCCTGTATATTGCTGCATCACTAGTGACCGGACAATGATCACAACATTATTATTGTGGCCACTGTGGTTTGGCTGCTGTGGGGAATTTATCAGAATGCATCCATTAAAATAACCCCATTGTACAATAGGCTGTAAGAGTTTGCATTAGTGATAAAGTTGGGCTCAGGCAGATAAATGAATTCCATTAGTTTAAAATAGTTTAGAAAAAATAAAATTAAATATGGCATTCTCAATCTATTATGTATATTTCCTCCACTTCTTTCCCATTGCTGCCATTTAAACACTCAAACAAAAATAATGCATGAATTGTGTCTGTATGCTAACCATGCACTGCTTCTTTCCATCCGCACTCATCAGCAGCTTTTAATCTACTCAGAATTAGCATATTCAAATGATTTTCCTAATGACTTTCATGTGGCAGAAAGGTAATTTCATACACGAGAGTAGCCCTAACTTGGAGGCAGCAGACAAAGCTCGGAGCAGGGGGCAGAAGATGCTGCAGTTTGATAGCCAGACGCATAAACGGCTTTAAGAGTGTCGCTTTTAATTGAACATTTTAGTTTCAACTTTGAACTTTAAAGGCTGCCATCCTGTACGGGCAAGAGTCGCTCTGGGGAAGTCGAGAGCTGGGAGCACTGGTGTAACTGGCATATCATAGGCTAATGGTGAGGTGGGAAAGGCAGGATTCCAGCAATCGGGCCACCGTTTGGGCCCGATAACTTGAAAGTGCATTAACGTGTGTGTGTGTGTGTGTGTGTGTGTGTGTGTGTGTGTGTGTGTGTGCGCGCACGCCTTAATGTGCTAACGCACACTGGCACAAACGGATGCAAACTCTTTTGAAATTTTATTCTTGAGTACAAAAACAATTAAGAGCAGTGGTGCTTTGATGTTCAGTGCTGCCCCGCAGGTCAGGAGGGAAAGTGTTACTTTATCTTAATTGAAAAAATTAAATCATTAACCTGATGCCACTGTTTCTGAATGACAAGTCATCTGCTTTTCACTCCTTCCCAGCCTGCCCTTAACTAGCAGAGAGAGAGAGAACATGCCAAAGAAGAAAGTAGGAGAGAGAAAAAAAGAGGGGGGTAAGACAATTTCAATAACGCAAAAAAAAGTTTAGTGGGTGTAATTTGATTAATAATGCTAAACGGAGACTGGGAGGGGGGCGAGATAGGACCGAGGGAACAAATTAGCCAGCACAGCTGGCGAAGGGCTCTCTTCGGCAGGGTATCAAAGGCTCACAACACCGCCTTTCTCCTCCACGCCTCCGCAAACTCAAATTGAAATTCAGTATCTTGTCATAAGAGCTTCAGAAGTGTCTTCCTTTTATTGGGTTCTTTTTTTTAATTTTAATTTCAGTCATTCTCTCTTTTTATTTTTCTTAGCGAAACATTAAAAAAATGGCATTTATGTTTTACAAACTCGCTGGATTACTACAAACCGATCAGTCGTCTTATTCTGTCCCTAGAAGAAAATAAGATATAAGATAGCCATCGTGTTTTTTTTTCTGCCATTAGTATGGATCACACTTACGAAAAAAAAAAAAAAAAAACATTAAACCTAGATGAAATAAGGAGCTTAAATGACTCACATGAAATCAACTTGGGTACATCTGTGATTCTGAGTGAAAGCAAGACTAAAATTCAGCTATAATTAGCCGTGGAGATAAATGTGATTTTCAAAAACGTTTTTATATAATTTTCAGATGCCCACGATGTGTATAAATACATTTCCAGATAACGCCTTGGCCTGCACCGAGATAGTGGATAAGTGTGTGTTTGTGTGTGCGTGTGTGTGTGTGGGAGTGGGAGTAAGCTTGTCATAACACATCTAGCGTTTAGCGGGCTAATCGTGGGAGACGACCATGTTGTTTTGATCACCTGTAGTATTACGGCTAATGTAAATAAAGGCTTACGCTGGAGGTCTGTCACTCTGTAAGTCTGAAGACTGTGAGAGGGGGAAGGCTGGTGGTGGTGGTGTTGATGGTAAGGGGGTTGGGGAGGGGGGGGTGGAGATGAGGGGGGAGGGGGGGTGTGACCAAGGTAAGAAAAATCACTTCTTCTTATCTGTTTTCCTCTGACCTGAAACAGTCAAACTGCAGTGCATAAGTCATGGAGAAAAGAGCCGGCGGAGGGGAAAAACACACACGCACACACAGCATGAATCTTGATGGTAAACACCGAGTGAGCTTTGATAGGTAATTTTCACATTAGTCTTGTTAATTGTGATGAAATAAGAGCTCGCGATTCTTAAAATGTTGAGCAGCAGAGCAGCAACAATTCATATCTGTCACCTCAGTGTAACTAACGACAACACAGTGCAGTGAAGGTGAAGTGTTAACAGCACAACATAATTTGCTATCAAGTGACGTACATGTATGTAAATGCAGCATGTTACATTTATGGATTTTAATTAGTGATATATTAGCTCTGAGGAACTGGAATTGACTTTCCATGTAGCTTTACTAATTTTATGACTTTATATGAAATGTGCTGTTTATTTGCTTAGACTGTAAGTGGGTATTATATATATCAAAATATTGTATTATTTGTGCAGGCAAAATCTTCATTGGCAGTAAATGTGTGCAGTGTAAAAAAATCCAGTATTCCTTAGAAAAAAAGATGATGCATTTGCAATAGTCAAGTACTTTTACTTTACTTAAGCAGAATATTTGAGTATGTGCATTATTTTCAGTTGCAAATTATTTTTGACTATTTGAGCGTCAGAGCTTCCAGAAATTTTGCTTGAATGTTGAGTAACTGATTGTTAAGATAGATGCCATAATTATCTGAATTTTTGAGTCTCTGGAGGTTTTTGTTTTTGTTCCTCAGTAAGCCTTACCCTTTACACTTTCTGAGGAGAAGAAAAGCTCCGGACTTGTGACATTTTAAGATTTCTTTTTAATCACAATGCATTTTATAATTTAAATCTTCTGCCTCTGCAGATGTACTGTTGGTTTTGTTCCATTAGGCAATATATTATGACCAAAGTTGAAAGAAAAGTTCAGTTTTTTGTCTGTTAATCTTTTTGGAAACTGTCTTATTTGTGTACAGTAAGTGCACTCGTGTCTAAGAGGTGATGCGGTGATGATTTATTGATGGTAAAACACAAGATGCAGCAGCTTAAAGTGAGGGGGTGCTGGGTTCGTTGACTTTTGTCCCGCACCTGTGTTTTCACACACTGTTTCATCTGATGTTTTGCACACATGCTGTACAGTATGTTGCAACAGTCACCTTAAAAGACCAGCAGAAACCTTTCAAGTCGGTATCTCTTTCCCACCGCACATGTAACCATCTGCTATCTGGGCAAAAATCCTCCAGTGGAACTTCCAATAATGCTTGTAATTTTGTTCTTCATTTTTTTTCCGTCTGATATGGCATCATTGCACACAAAGCGGTAAAAACATTACAATTTCAGAGACGTCTGACGTTCACTGCCACAATTAGACAGCTTCTTTTCTGAAATAAATGATAATATATGAAGTGTTAAGTGTGCAAAAGGAACAAAAATAGCGTAATTCCTTTGCAGACACAAGAATATTTGTGGCTATTGTGCCTCAGAATGAACACACTTTTAGTTCATCTCAGTGGTGTAATGATGTCTTATAATCCCACATCCATATCTGCAGTGATTCCAGCAGGCCACACCCATATTTGGAGACTAATATAATGACTTTATATTCAGTTGAACGGTACACAATATAGTTAGATTATGCTTATTCGTCCCAATACATAAATATGTCATCTCTGGGCAAAAGCTCTCGATTGTGCCTTGAATGAGGCAACAGGATCCCAGTGCACAATCATCTATGTCCGTGAGTCTTTCAGAAGTTGAAGGATTTCATACAACACTTTTCACTGCCGTCTTATTTTCCCTTTTGAAAGAGAGGGAGTTGGTTATGATTTTTTTTTCTTTCCCCTCCCTTCTCTCCCCCTATACGGGTTTAACTTGGGCTATTTCAACCTCAGTGAAAAAAAGTAAATGTGTTTCTAGGCTGCTTTCAGTCTGAGCTGCACAACTTATCTCCCTCTTCCTCTTTGTTATTAAATGCAGTGAGTGAACGATCGGCATTTCTCTAAGGGACGGAGAGAGTGAGTCAAAAATCTAAATGGGGAGGCGCACTCCCTGCATTACCATAAAAAAGGGGAAAGAGGTGTGCGTGAATGTGTGTTTGCGCGTGTGCATGCTTTTTTTTTTTAGTGTATATCTCATGGAGGGGTGGTCCTGAAGCTCTTATCGGTTCACCAACAGGAGAACGGAACTGATTAACATCTAATTTAACCCAATCTCCCACTCAATAGGCAGCCATTCAAAGGGCCCGCATCTATATGTATTTAAGAGGTAATCACTAGTCGGACCCCCACTCTCACACTCCCACCTCCCTCCCCTTTTGTGAGCCAGGATGACACACAAACATATTTCCATCTGAAAGGCGGGCCTTGGTGGCTAGATTTCTGAAGGAGAATTGGCAGCGTTATTGTCAGTTTGTTTGTGCGGTTACTCACTGTACTTGCGTAACGCGGGTTTGTGAGTGCATGTTAATACTGTGAGGGACTAGATGGTGAGGCTGAGTGCTCCTCAGATGTCTGCACTCAGTTTAATTCCTTGATGAAAAAGCGTAAAGCAATTTGCTTAGCTTTTATTAGCACTAAAACAACTTTAACCCGCACATTCATTGAAGAAGTTTAATTGTTGGATTTGGAATAACTTTGCTCCAAGTTGCGATGTAGAAAGATCTGTTTTTTAGCATCTCGAGGTCTCCTGTTTGTCCTTGAGTGTGTCTAGCAGGTTTTAGCAAGTGATTAAACCTTTGTCAAAATGGGCTGTCTTTACATGTGATCAAAAACTAGCAAACTGACAAATTTTCTAATACAGCCAAATGTCAAGCAAGCTCAGCATACCAGGACATGGCAGGATACCTCGAGTTACCTGCAGGTCTGGTAGGAGGAATAGCAGCTCTGTATTTGTCTTGCAGCCTTTTAATTTGGGAAACTCTTGCTTGGACTGGTGGCACAGTCCAAGATTCGCTGTAAGTCTTGGTGTTCTGTCAACGAGACTTAGAATCAGCTGTATTTGGGTAAAATTATTGCCTTGTGTTAAACTATTACAACCACCAAAACAGAAATATTGAGTTGGCCTAAAGGTGGTGGAAGAGGAAAAAAACATGCAATAGCCTAAATCACCTGCTGTACTGTGCTTATTAAGGCAGTTTACAGGGTACATACAAAACACATCAGTCATGTCTCTCACAAGCGTCTGATGAAGCAGATGCACTCCTGTTTTGACTACAGTGATTGTGTTGTGTGACTTGAACCTTAGCTTTTGAAAACTGTGAGCTGCCGTTCATATTCTGTAACTCCTGCTGCGTCTGCTTTGCTAATATGCCGCTCACACTTGCACCCTCTTTGTAGACAAAGAGCTTTCACCAGTCTAAACCAGATGTCTCAAACACCGTAGAAAACTGGCACGACTCCAAACCTCACACCTAAGCTATACTTTGGGCTCACAGTTAGCATGAATCATCACACATGATGTTAGATGTTACCTGGTTTATCACATACTTACAATACTTATTTTGTTTCTATACTCTAAGCGCAGTATGCAGCCCACTGACATGTGTTAAAGAACTTTTGGTGAATGAAAAAACATACCACAAAACCCTTTTTGTGTCGACTATCACGTCTATTTTATTTATAGCCAATGTTGCATTTAAACAACACAAGTTGGCCCAAAGTGCTTTAGAGCCAGGCACATTTATATTCCAGGTCTCCAAAATACATGAAAAGCTGAAAGGTGTCTTTCGTTGTGTTTTGCTAATCATTGTGGAAAGTAAAGAAAAACATGGATTTATTTGGCAAAATGATAACGACTCATCTCATAAATCATGACACACTGCTCTGCCCTTCACAAGCTGCCTTTGTAAGATGAAAGGATCAATACTGGTATCTGCAATACTGGCCCTGTACTTACAAGGTGTTGGTTTGATACCATATATTGCAGTCTTACACAGCACTACCATGGATACTCCTGTTAAAAGGACCAACTTTATAGTTACACTCCTGTTTTGTTGACGGAACTAAGTGAAACCCACAGACCTGCTAACCAAGGTTGCTAGTGTTAGGTGATAAGTTACCACATTTGTAGCTGTGCTTAGTTTATATGTAAATTTTCTACCAGTCTGCAAGCTTAAATACTTAACGTCACATTGGATGTTATGAATTGAGCTTCATTGTTTCATAATTTCAGTCAGAAACATAATTTTACTGCTAAAATACACAACAACACAGTAAAGCTGTGCCTCAAGACACTTTCTGTATTCTCAGAAAATATGATCATTGATAATGTGTGTCTGGTCCAGTGTTGGGACTAACGCGTTATTAAGTAACGCGTTACAGTAACTACGTTATTATTGTGGTAACGAGCACGGTAACTAGTTATTATGCTAAAATCAGGAACGCGTTAGTCGTTACTGGGATTTAGATAGGGTCGTTACTCGTTACTTCGTGTGGTGGCTATCGCGGAGCTTCCACAGATTCAGTAACATTAGCAAGTGGTGGAGGCCAGCAGGTGGATGAAGGAAAGGGGACGCAGAAGGAAAAGAGACCCGAGGCGGCCGCCGGTCCAAGTGTGAACTGAACTTCAGGTAAGAAGTTATGACCTGCAGTCTCTCTGGGTCAGATATGAACCAAGTTTAGGTGGAGTTTATTTTCGTTATTCTGACTTTTTCCATACTGCGTGCTAGCTAGCATGACGGAGTTTCTATACAGCTGGGTGGTGCTATGAAGCTAATGATGTTGAACTTTATTTTGTTCATAAGTTATTAGAGTTGCCAACCGTCCCTTCTGGTATTCAGAGAAAATATTACGCGTTTCTTATTGAGGTGAAAAGGAACAGTTTGTCCCGTAATTCAGCTACAATGAAAAAGGCACAAAGCTGGAGTTATTCTGTGTCTTTGCTGCACAGCTGCCTCTTCTCCTCTCATTCTCCCACCTCCCTCTCCCGTTTCTACTTCAATCATGAAAACTGATCAATGATCAGCTGATCGCCTCTCTTGTTTGTTTATCGCTCACTTTGTGCCAGAAAGAGGAAACCAGCGGATGTCGCGCTAAACAACAGCAGCACATTTAAGCTTGATCAGCTGTTGTTAGAATTTATTTAATATTAATTTCTAGTATCAGCTGATGTTTGCTGGCCACAGCTGCAAAAAAGCTGCTGGTCATGATATGGTTTGGTTATCTGGTGAGAGGGAAACATGAAGATGAAACCAGGAGATGTCCTTACTGAATCATCAGAGCTGAACAGGTGATGGAGAAACAGGTTTACCTTTTAGGTGACATGAATGAGTTGAAGGGACGTTATGAACTGTTTCTGAGAGACAAATAACACCAGGATCCTTTTTTAGGTAGCTGACAGCTGGTAACTGTGCAGGTGCGAATCTAGCAAAGTGTGGCCAGGGGGGCATGTAGGGCATTAACAGGGAGAGGTGGGCACAAAGAAATACTTTTCTTTCTTATTCTCATTTAAAGTGTCTAGCTTTTAAAAAATAATTATCTGAATCTTACGACAAACGATTGATAGATTGATGCATATATACCATCAAAACAGTGTACATCACTGTCACAACAGCGTTTGTTTTCATTCAAAGGCTTTATGATTTTTCCTATAATGGTGGGCCGGTCTCTAGTCAAAATGTCCGGGCCAATTTTCTGTCCCAGTCCAGCCATGTATGCAGCTCATCTGCAGTCTGGTGTTACCTACATCTTCCTATTCAGAAGACAGAATTTCTGAGTTCTGAGTACAATCGAAAGCACCACGACTGCAGTTTTTGTGTTGGATGTAAAAGGCGCACATGACTCTGTGACGTAGGCTAGAATCATGGCAGCAGTCAACGACGGTCCAGGCGTGGGATTTCTCTCGTGGAAATATGCACATTATCTTTTCCTTTCTATTGGTAGGTGGCACAGTGCACTTGTGGCAAGTAAGCAAGCTAGAAGACTGGCAACGTTATGGAAGAAACACATTAACATGAGAATTCTGAGTAAAACCAAAGTTACTTTCCCTAGTAACTAGTTACTTTGAAAGTAACGAGTAACTTGAAGTAACTGAGTTACTTTTGAGAGAAGTAACTAGTAATCTAACTAAGTTACTATTTTAAAGTAACTTACCCAACACTGGTCTGGTCACACCTGAAATAACAATGCTCCATCCTTTTTGCTGTAGTTTGAATGTGGAAAATGCAGTCTTTGTGTTTCAGGTACACTGTGATGTTCGAATTCACACCTTGTCTGGATGTGGGGCAGATTTTAAAGCCTTCTCTTTCATCCTTATGTCTTTTAAATCTACCAAGAGACGACTTTCAGATTACAAAAAGAAATCTTTTTTTTCCCAAAGATTGGGTGGAAAAATGCAAGGATAAGTGTGAAGAAGAATTCAGGCTACTTTTGAATGGAGATGAGAGGCTCTGTGCGGTGGGTTGGTCTGCTGTGCATCAGGTTAACTCTGGGCAAAGCCTGGAAGAGGTAGTTCTTCATCAGCTCGGGGAGGGCTGTGAAGATCTCTCCGGAGCTTTCTATCAACACAGATTACATGCATGTAGCCGCAGTCAGAGAGAGCTGAGGAAAAGAAAAAGGAAAAAGGTAAGTGTAAAATAAAGAAGGCGGAATCAAAAGGGTCATGTGCAATCTCAGCAATGGGGGTGATGACAGGTTTGCCTAACACCTGAGCAGTATTATGCATTCCATAATCAGCCAAACCCTGGACACACATACTCTCTATCTCTCTCTCTCACTCACACACACACACACACACACACACACACACACACACACACACACACACACACACACAGTGACCGACGGCAGCAGGGTTGTGTTGCTTTTTTCTGACAAGGTGAACTTCATGCATCGTGTACATGATATATAACTCCAGAGTGGCGAACAAAAGCTGGCCAGACGGCGCAAGAATGAAGGAGAGAAGAAGAGGAGCCCTCCTCTTTCTTTCTGTCTCTCCTGCCGTCTGCTGCACAGCTTTTTGTCTCTTTCTGGACAAGTGACAAAGACAGCACTAGGTAAGTGACCTTCATCCCCGTCCCTTCTTTTATGATGGTACAAAAAACACAGGGTCAAGTTCATTCCACCACTTCAATCTGTCTTTTATTTTTTGGGACCGGTTAAAGGCTTCATGATGAATAACATTAAACTATGTCCAAAAATGGAGAGAAAAGTATGAGAAAAAGGTGACCGAGATCCTTCACCGAACAAGTGAAAAAAAAAAGAAAATTCATACAAACATTTGGGTGCATTCTGGGAAAGTTGAAGAAGTGAGGAAAGAGAGGGTGAAAGAAAAAGATGGGAGAAAACTGTCCATTAACCAAAAAAGCAATTTCTGTTGGTGTGCGCCTGGCTGCTCTGAGGTTCCTGGCTGGGCTAATAGCCTTTCATTACAAGTTTCCTCCCCAGCCAATTAGAGACAGGTCCGTGGCCGTCCGGCCTGCCGGCCCACCGACACACACGCTTTGATCAGCTCTTTGCTCACTGACACATGTCTAATGACCAGGGGAGAGCCGAGAGGGTGGCCTGTGTTCGCACATAGCTGCACACACTGCTCCGAGCACACACACTCACACGCTTATACTTACAGTGAAGCTATGTACAGTTTACACACCACAGATATACTTTTTCTTTAACGCGTTAATTTGTTATCTGACCAGAGAAGAATGAGTCAGAGGCGCTCTTAGCCAAACAGAGGGAATTTTGTTGCTTTGGATATCAGTAAGAATTCGATCCTCTCATAGTCTAAGAGCTCATTCAAGTATTGAAGACAATTTTAGTCCTCGAGATATTAAATTTCAGACTGACTGTGGATATCTGTGTTCAAAGGATCATAAGCCCTAATAGATGGTGCAGTGTGTGTGTGTGTGTGTGTTGTATGCATACATGTAATCACATGCCCACACACACAAAGACAAGCTCTGGCTCCAAAAAAGAAAATTTTTTAGAAAACAAGCCCTGTAATTAGCAAATTACACTAAACTGCAGCTTTAATGCAGCCCCCTTTTCTTCTCCTCTCAGAGGATTAAATCCTGGTCAACACAGTGCAGTCACACATTCCTGCTACCATGGATCAAGTAAGTGTGTGTGTATGTGTGTGTTTTGGGGTGGGTGTTTGGGGACTCAGGTTAGTTGCCTCTGTTTCTTTTGCCTCTTTAATCATTTACAGTTGTTATTGTCCCACCTTTGACCCTTTGGCTTCGTTGCAGCAGATGGGATGCCAGCTCCTGTAACAGCAGATAAATATTTTTTGATACCTTGCATTTTACAAACCAAATTAAAAGTGCCAAGTCACAATTTTATTGGCAGTGTTTGCAATGGGTTGTTATGAAGTTTGGGTAAACGTGTTTCCTCTTTGACTCTCAACATAGACTGTTAAGTTTCATGCAACAATACAGTCAACAAACCTCTGCAGAGCCTACAGATTCTGCATATTTATGTATGGTCATATGAAAAACATTTTTCTACCAGACTGCAGAGAGTTGTGAAGACTAAGCACACACCATGATTCAATAGCTTGCATAACTATCTTCAGCAGCAATGACTTGAAGTAATTGCTGTCTGTGTGACTTTCTCAGTCTCTTACGTTCTTGTGGAGGATTTGGGCCCATTCTTCTTTATAAAGTTGCTTCAGTTAATTGAAGGTTGCTGGCGTTTGTTTATGTACAGTTCTTTGAAATTCCTTTAACTCCAGACCATCTGGACTTTGAATGGGTCACTGAAACAACTTGATTCCTTTCGTTTTCAGTCATTCCGCTGATGTGCTTCTTTCCTACTTTGGATCACTGTTCCGTTGCATAGACTACAAAGCTTTATGTTGCCTCACATTTGACTTTAGAATACTTTGATATAAAGAAGATTTCATGGTGGACTCAATTATAATGGCTGCAAAACCCAGAAACGCCTAAATCAGGGGTGGGTAACTCCAGGCCTCGAGGGCCGGTGTCCCTGCAGGTTTTAGATGTGTTCTTGAACCAACACAGCTGATTTAAATGGCTAAATTAGCTCCTCAACATGTCCTGAAGTTCTCCAGAGGCCTGGTAACGAACTAATCATGTGATTCAGGTGTGTTGACCCAAGGTGAGAGCTAAAACCTGCAGGACACCGGCCCTCGAGGTCTGGAATTGCCCACCCCTGGCCTAAATCATCATCACCCCACCACCACCGTGCTGACAGTTGCTACGAGGTGTTTGTGATGAGATTCTGTTTACTATATTATAGTATTTATATTATACATTATGGCCAAACACTTCCACTTTGGTCTCAACTATCTAATTTATATTGTTACTTTGCAAACAAGCCATACTTGTTCAGTCTTTTTTTAATTGTAATGTCATGAACTTTGGACTTTAACATGCTAACGGAGGGCAGTAAAGTTTGACATGAACTTTTTTGCAGTCTCTCAGCCTGACCTTGCTGGAACGTCCACTCCTGGGAAAACTTGGCCAACTGTCTTGAATGTTTTCCACTTGTGAATAATCTTTCAGAGTCCTGTGAAAACGTTCTCTTCCATAGGACTGTATATATATATATATATATTGCTTCATAGAGATTAGGATAGAGTGTCCTTAGACCAAACCTGTTGAGAGACTCTTACAACATATGTGCTGATATGAAATACGACTCCCATTAAATGCATTAGCTTTCAAGTCATGATAACTGACATGAACTAACTGGACAGTTCATGTTGATGAACACAATAAGACAAACTGCTATTTTGTGGCTATTTCACACGTTCACCTTGAGGCTAGACTGGCTGTGATAACATATAAACTAATGGAAGGAAATCATCGTGTTAAACATACAAGATTCGATGATGTCTGACTGACCTTTAGTGTGTTTACAGATGAGGAACTGTATCAGCCAGGAAGAAAAGAAAACTGAAACTCTCGTACTCGAGTCTTGCATCAGGGCATAACCTAACACACACTGACACATATTTATGCAGCAACAATGCATGTTCAAGGAAAGTTTGCTAGTAACAAAGGATATAAATAGAAATAAATATGACTTACTCTATTATGGGAACAAATACAGAGACAGTGATGGAGACAGAAGGGGGATTATATTACCTTCACGTCTGTGTACAGCAGGAATAATAGTATTTTTAAATTGAGACGGCAGTACTTCAGCTCTATGGGTGATTTTATAAACTGTGTGTCCAACAAGACCTGAAATGGCAAAGAGTGCGAGCTGAACACGAATCGGCAGCGAATTGGAACAGTATTAAATTACAATGCATTACAGGATATGGTGGTTGAACTAATTCTGATGGAGAAATTGCTTCTGTTATTATACACTGACAATATTTTTGTGAGCTCTCTGTCAGGCATTAAGTTTTGTGTATATGTGTGTGTGAGAGCGAAAGAGGGACTATTGAGACTGAATAAGAAAGAGGAATGCAGAAAAAGGAAGAGGGGCTTTTTATGTTCTCAAAATGTTTCTCAGTTTTAAAAAAAAACGGAAGCAGTCATTAAACGTGTCAAAACACAAGCACACTTACAAACATATTCAAGACATACATGAGATCATGTAGTAAAGAATATGTGAAGGACTGTGAGTATTAATAAAGCGCCCGAGACAAGGAAAGTAATATGTTGATGAATTTAACATGATTGTTAGATTTTAGATTTTAGCATGGTGGCACGGTGGTTAGCACTGCTGCCTCACTACAAGAAGGTCCACCATCAGGCCGGGGTCTTTCTGTGTGGAGTTTGCATGTTCTCCCCGTGTTTGCGTGGGTTCTCCCCGGGTACTCTGGCTTCCTCCCACAGCCCAAAGACATGCACTTAGTGGGGATAGGTTAACTGGAAACACTAAATTGCCCATAGGTGTGAATATCAGTGCGAATTATTGTCTCTATCTATGTGTTAGCCCTGCGAAGGACTAGCGACCTGTTCAGGGTGTACCCTGCCTCTCACCCTAAGACAGCTGGGATAGGCTCCAGTGCCCCCTGTGACCCTGAAAAGGACAAGCAGAAGTGGATGGATGGATGGATGTTAGATTTTATGTAAACACACCATTTTTTTCGATATGATTTTTTTTTATACACCTGCGAGTTAATAAAACCATTCTGCAGACTTAGAGATGGATTTGGGAAGGCCATCCAGTCAGATGTATCAGATTCTATACAAGGAATGCGTGAATGTGTTTCTAGTGTAAGATTTATCTGAAAATCATTGAGAATCAAATCAAATCACTTTTATTGTCACATCACATGTGCAGGTACATTGGTACAGCACACGTGAGTGAAATTCTTGTGTGCGAGCTTCACAAGCAACAGAGTTGTGCAAATACTATAATGTAAACAAGCAAAATACAATAATGGCTACATCTGAAACTAATAAATATATGTACAATATATAATAGTATATGCATTTCTGGATGTGTATACTAAATAATCAAAACACAATGTTTTAATTTGAGTTGGATCAAAAAACTGATTATGCTTTGGGATGATGTGAGAAAATACAAGTATCAGCTCAGGAAGCCCATCTCAAAACTCCTCTCATGAGCTATTATACATTATACAGTGCATATATGCAATGTTTCCCAAATAAATGCTTTGTCATATCATCGTACTTTTAATATTTAATCTTTGTGCCTTGTTCTTTAAGAGAGGCAGTTTTGTTCAGTGATTCTGTCAGTCCTGTAAAACAACAGCAAAGTCAAGTAAATGAGTCGGAAAAACCACTGAATCAAAGACAACGACTAACGTGTGTCTGTGCATGTGAGAGAGAGTGTGTTGAGGAATGTTAGGTAAAGCTGGTGTTTATGTTCGTACCCAGGTCAGCCCCACAGGTATGTTTCAACCACAACATTACCTCCCGCTGACCCCCTTAATGGACAAGGTGAGCGAGCAGTCAGCGGAAGGGAGTGACGCCCCTAAAACACACACTCGTGTAGAAAAACACACTGAGGGCGTCACTCCCCAGCCTCTGAACTACAAGTCAAAATACCAACATTAATCTGAAGTTGGACACAAACCTAAAATTACCGCCTCTCAAAACCAATGGAGCGTGGCAGCGTTTTTTCTGCCCCACCGAGAGGGATGAAGGAGCGAAGCGGTGAATGTATGGATGAAGGTGGAAGAGAAGCAAAGGCGGTGACCCAGTGAGAGAACAGAATAAAATAAAAATAAGGCTCTGTGGAATTTCATGCTGGCATAGAGGTGAAGAAGAAGATGTGGTCAAACAGAAAAGGCTTTTTTGTTTTTGGTTTGTTTTTTTATTTTCTGATTGACCACATTGTGTGTTTGTTTGAATTGCCACTCGTCGGCTCATAATAGAAGACGCATACACTTCTCTGCATGCACACACACACACACACACTGCGATGATTACCATACTCCATATTACTGGTGTACAGATAACTGCTTGGCTCCCATGGGCCTGCCAATCCACTGTAATCCCTCAAACACTCTGAATTTTCATTTCAAACAAAAGCTAAACCGCCAGAAGACACAAGGAAGCATTCTGTTTCCCCCTCTGTCTTTTCTTTTTTTTTTTTCCAGCCTCATTTTTGTCATTTCTTAGGGTTTCCTTCCTCGTCTTCCAACCACTTGTTCCCCCCTCCTTTCTTTCTTGTATTTGTGAAATTCAATATCAAAATAATAAATTGTGCTTTCACTAGACATCAGATAGCTTTGACTTAGTGGAAACTGAATTTGCAATAATATTGGACAGAATTTGGTATTTGCCTTTCTAATAATTTTATCTATAGAAAAACCAGTCGCAGTTAAAGCCAGTAGGTGAAATAGCAACTGTGGATAATATACGTGATCTAAGAGAAAACGGGACGCATACTTAAAATTCCCAAGCCTTGCAGTACAAGCCCTTTGACTTTGCATACCTTACCTTGTCCCAGATTACCTGCTAATATGACAACTTATCACTCTTTAAATACACATATGTATATCTATATATGCACATATACACCAGCACATCATCTATTAGCGTTAAACTCAAAATTCCAGGGCTGTTTTGGTCGTTTTAAGCAAGGACGTTCAAGCAGGGTTAGGGTTAGGGTAGTTGACATTAGTAGAAATTTCTAGTTGCTTCCAAAAAAATGTAGCTTGCCATCAGGAACTTTGTGTCACAGGAGGAAAACACTGACTGCTGATATAAAAAATTTAACCAATCCAGCCACTCAATCACAGCAGCAACAGTCAAAAACAAACATACCCCCCAAAAAGTAAGATTTTCATTGCGGTGGATGTTTCCTGAGTGGTGCAAGGCGTAAGGCCTCAGTCACATAGGGCTGGCAGTGACCCTCTAGTAACCACCAGCTGCTAGGGAAAATATGTATCCTCCAACCTGGAGGATGAGAGGCACAGGGGTGAAGACACTGAGTTATGTTTTACAATAATAAAAAGTTAATGGAGATTATGGAGTAATGCAGAGAGTCGAAACAATTAAACATAAAAATATAAATACAGCCAAACACCTTACGATATAATGCTTTAATTCTGTATATAATGGTACCATATTTATCAACATGAAAAGCGGTGTTGAGTACAGTTTCTTGCCAGAAAATCTAGCTGCTCATACTTTAATTCACCAGGGGAATTTGTTGCTAAAGAAATAGGAAGTGTGTTCTGTAAACAGCAAACGGTGACACCTTCACGTGTCTTTGCTTGTGTTCTGCTGTAACATTAGTATACTCCAGTGCACTGCGTCTACAGCTGGGACTATCAAAAATCCTGCAGTCACTGAGGAGCAGGAAGTGGAAAATTTTGCATCATGAAAGCCGTCATTGCATGACATAATGTTGGCACATTGCTGTGTCAGTACTGTCTGTACTGTAAAGGTTAACTGTACACATCCACCCTTGCACTTGAACCAGAGATTTACAAATTATTTCACAGTAGATTCAAACTTTAGTAGGTTAGTGTGCTTCCCTATGTGTCCAGTATTCTTATTGTTTCCAAACTAGTTTTACACTAAGAGTTTTTAATGGGAGAACAAACCAAACAAAAATAAAAAATAAAAAACTAGTGCGCCTCCTTAAGACAGGTGGATCACCTTAGGATATAATCTCTGTGTATTTAGCACCTTTCCACCTCTTGTCTCAATCTTCAGATTGCACACAGACTTCAGTAGCCGCAAGTGAAGCCCCATCTCTCCAATGAAAGGCAGGTAAGTCAATAAAGGTGATAACAAAAGACATGAGCCATTACAGAGAGGTGCGACAGATAAGCTAATTGAAATTGGATAATGCAGTCATCTACAAGAAAAAAAGACAAGGAGGAAAAGGTTGGGGGGGTGATGCTACGCAGCTGGATGCGGGATGTGTGTTTGATAGCATAAACATGCAGTGTAGTCATTTTTTTTTCTTACGTAAGACTTTAAGCAGAAACCCTTGAAATCTGGGTGACGGTGGACTAAAGCATTGCAGTGGCATTGCAGTGCTGACGTCTTGCTGCGTTAAGCCTCTTAGATTACAAAACAATTTTGACTGCATGTGCACGTTTCTGCCATTTCATTATCGGTCCAGATTTCCTGCTCAGAAAATGTCTGCACAAATGCAACACTTTGGTCAGTAAATTCATCCTGCACGGTAAATTCACTAAAAACGCAGCAGGACAAAAGCCCTACATCTGGGTTTCTGTAAGAGATATGACTGAATGAGTCATGACTGATGTGATGCATTTTTATAGGTCACAAAATGTCAACTTAGATGGAAATATTCCGTAAGATTCTATGGTGTATTTACTCCTGCAGTCAAAAAATACAATTATATCCAGCTTTAACAGCATGATTATGTTGGGTGGAAAATAAAAGCATAAACAACAAAGCTGCATACGTAAGTGAATATAGTTTAATCTTTTTTTCTCCTTGTCTTCATTTGAAACCTCCTAAAATGTTGGTCACTCAGAGTCACAGCTCTCTGTTTTTACCAAAAAACCAACAGACCCACTCCTCCTGACCTCATGAACAATGTTAGAAACTAGCTGGTGGATAGTTGAAAATTTAGCAGGCATATTTAGCTAAATAAAAGCTTGTACATATCAGGTCTGCATGTAACTATGCATAAATTATAGCAGATAGATGTCCAAATTGGTAGGTGAGCAGAGAACGTGAAAGAAAATCCCCCGACTTTGAAACAAGCTTTGCAGAGCTACAGTGGTAAGTACCAGTAAACAAAACCTCATTATAAGGATCATGTGAAAGGAAGGAGATGCCATTTTGGCATCACATCCGTCATCACCTGGCTGCGCTTCACCCCCAGACATTTGTCCCCCTTTCAGAAAGCCTCGCTCACCAACATGACTGTCACTACGACCATTACCGGTGGCCATTCAGCCTCTGCCCGCCCTCCAAAGGCCTCCTTGTTCTCTCAGTGGCTGCCGGGCCACAGTTCTCTGGCCTGCTGGCTACTGACCCTTGGTATGGCTCACAGTCTGGCACTGGCGCCCTCCATTAGCCTAATTACAGCCATGAAAGCAGTGGAGACCAAGGCCGGCATTAGGGCCAATTAGGGTCGCCCAGGATGGGCTATGACCAGTGTTGGGTTACTCACACACAGACATACAAAATATTTCGTATCACTGTGAATGTGAGAGTCTAGTTCCTTATTGAGAGTCCAGAGTTAAACCCACTCACCTGCGGAGTGGGACTGAGTCCTAGCGTGGACAGACTTAAACCTCAGTGGACGTTGGACCTGAATCAGCGTGCCACATTGGCTACTTTGATGTTAGTTAAGTAAAGAAGGTAGATATCAAATGAGTAAAAAAGAGAGCGAGAAAGGAACCTTGTAAAAAAGAGAGAGAGACTTGTGTCTGTCCATTCATGCGTGTGGATGTGGATGCCGAGCTGGGGAGCCAGCAGTAATTTGTGGCTGTCACAGGCAGATAATAAGGCTTGTGTCTTCCCTTCAAATAAAAAGGTGGAGAACATCCTCTTAAAACAACTATCCTCTCTGTCTCTTTGTTTCCTCTGGGCCCCTGAAGGTATGGCTAGATGGATGTATGGATGTAGGAATGAACGGAAAGTGTCATTGACCCCTGCGAATAGCTATCATTACTCAAAAATGCAACGGTTTGCCTGAATTTGTTTGACTCAACAAGCTATTTGATTTCCTGAAAAACCTGTAAGCGGTAGAAAGCACACGTCAGATTTTGTGTTTAAGGCTACTGTCACTGTGTGATAGACTTTAAAGGTTCAGTGTGTAAGATCTCACCATTACATGTCAGCGGATTGGAGATTGCAGTCAACTGAGATGTTTTGTTTTCTTAACCCTCCCTATTCAAGTGGCTAATCCTAGCTATAGTAGGTAAACAACTCTGGCCACCGTTCATTTGTAGTTAGCATTATACTAAAGCGTATACCTTTAGTATAACTTTCTTTGAAGTGGATCTAACATTGTTGGATTTCTTCAAATGTGATTTTTAGGACACTCAAGCCTAACATCAGATTGCAGAATGTTAGCTTATAACAATCTGTTGTTATTACTGTTAGCTTGTTGTCAGGTGTCCAGAGGTGGGAGGGTCAGAAGTCTGAACTGCTGACAATAAGTCACTACAACAATATCTGGAATCAATAACCATGTTTCCGTGTGTTAGAGCCTCGACTTTAGCTCAGGAAGATGAGGCTTGAGGTGAGGGGAAGGAAGAGAGCTGTGGTTGAGGAGGGAGATGAGAAAGACGAGGAAAAAGATACGATGAAAATATACATGTACAAATGTTAAATGATCACATATAGTTTGAAAGCACTATTTGTGATCTTTAAATTAGAAGTAACTTATAGGGTGTACTTTATATTTGGCCAGTCTCTGGCCATATACATAAAATGTGATTAGGCAAAATAGTGATGTCTATCTTGGCTGCTGTGTTCAAGATAGCAGAGCAACAGTGGAGTTTTGTTTTTTGTCTTTCTATTAGATAACCTCAAAACATTACATGCTGTACCCTTAAAAGTCAGATGTGTGCTGTAGGTAATCATGATTTGGGCCAAATGAAATATCACCATTTGTTTTTGTTGTTTTAAACTTATTCCAGGATTAAAATGCCATGACTGGCTTTCATATGAGTGAAATCTGTTATGTAATTGCATACATAAGTAATGAAAATGCAGAAATACTGGCCATTATGCAAGTCATCACATGATAGCTGGCAGATTCTCAGACTGTCAACATGGAAAATTTTAAGTTTGTCTTACATATAAAACAGAAAATCAGGGTGTCATCAATTTATTCTCATTGTTGTTGCACTAATTACACAGCCTTGCTTTCCGATCACAAACACCATTGAGTATGATTGGACTGTGCAACTAAGAAAAGCCATACACTGAGCATTCAAGCATCAAACTTGTTGGCTTTAGGTGATGTTGGGTGCAGTTACACTTTAAAAACATTTTTTTCACTCTTATTGGAATCATTGTAAAGAATACTGGTCAGCTGTTTACATTGGCATGTGATTTAATACGGTGTGGTATTTATGTGCACTTATTAAAAAAGACTTGTGAACACAAGTGCACAACCAAGAAATCCTGTCCTGCATTAGTTTTCCTCAATAGTTCTCTTGTCTCTGGCGCATGTCTGCTCCTTGGAGATGATTATCTATCGTCTCTTTGGCGCTGCTTTTTGCTGTTGTTATTTTGCTCTTAATTCTATAAGAGTTTGTATTAGAAACAAACAGGCGCTTAGACGCCAGCTCTTTTGAGATGGCAGAAGCCTACGCATTTACGTCAATATGGAGGTCATGTGTGGGAAGAACAGAGCCAGGAAGTAATTGGGCTGAATCATATCTGTTGTGGAATTTGTCTTCTGGTTGGTTTATCCCATCCCTCTGAGACCAATTGTAATTCAGCTCTTTAGCACCGCTTTATTCTGAATGAGGTGCGTCTATGGAGAATTTTTAGTGTGTTTGGAGGTTTTAAACAGATGAAAATATTCATCTGTTTAACAATATTAAACAGATGAATATTGTTTGCGAAAGGTTTTGTATTCAGTATTTTGTGGTCGTTTATTTTATTTTGTTATGAATATGAAATGAAAAGATAAAAAACTGTTTCGTTTTTTTGTTTGTTTTTTGGTGGAGACATACAGAACGCTTGTTTACATTAAACATGCAATATATCAGCCCAACAGGTAGGTTTACTTTAACGGCATCGCTAAGTCATTCCTTCACTGTTGCGGCCTCCTGTTCTCCACAGTAGCTCCAGCACGTGTGGAATCTTCAGCCAGAAGGGTGATTAATTGTGAAATCTGTCTAGAACAACACAAAGCCAAGTCACGGTGCTCGTCATGCGCTCACAGAGCAGCTTACCTAAGACTCGCTGCTGTCAACACCCTCTGATATGATCTATACAGAGGATGAACTTTCCCTGTTTGGGGCTTAACTGATAAACCACACACACACATACACATACGGATAACCACAAGCAGGCACGCTCCCCAGTGAGTATCAAGAGCAGGTGAACAGCCACCTGCCGTACACACTCTTTACACACTCGTGCCTATTAATCAGTCCAAGTTGTTTTGTCAGACTGTTTAGACAAGGAAAGGTTGGCAGTCTTTGCTTTGGCTGTCGCTATAATCACTACTAACAATTTTTTAATAGTTTGTATATTTATCAGGATTTCTTTTATTGTTGTTGCACAGAAAACTCGTGGTAATCTACTGGATGTTTAAAACTGTATTTGTCACAAGAGAAATTATTAAACTTTACAATGTCCACCTTTAACAGTGTCCTCTTCTTTAAACAGCTGAAAATGAATTGCTCTGCTACTGTACAAATTAATGCAGTCGCTTTGCACCCATATGTACCTGACATTTTTTACTCTACCAAACAAAAGCTGATGTGATGGATTTTTAGCACAAAACAAATGTCAGATGCTTACATCATTTTCCAGATACCGTAAATCCCGGACTACAGAGCGCACCTGATTAAAAGCCGCAAGCTCTAATTGTAGAAAGAAAATCAATTTTGTACAGGCCGCACTGGATTTTAAGCCGTATGCGTTTCACCTGTAATATTTTACACATTATATTTTTATAATATTTACACAGAAATACTACACGTGAGGATTTTTAACGTTTAATTTAATCCGTAAGGTAACATAAATGTTATGGTAACATAAACTTTGTAGTAACATACAAAAATACATACTGCAAATGCTTTTTTTCCACGAACAGCGCCTGTAACACGGCTACCTTTAAGTATACGTACGTATCGGTAACACACAAATTACGTTGCTTATGGTTTTTTTACGGAACAGTGCACAAACAACATTACAACGTCTCTTAACAACCAATAAAAATATATACCGTAATATATACTACTTATCATTTTGATTGGTCTACTGTTACCAGGCAAAATGTTTTTGGCCGCATGAAAAAAAATATGCATTAGCATTAGCCGCATGTCAGTATAAGCCGCAGTGTTCACAATATGGGAAAAAAGAAGTGGCTTATGACCCGAAAACTACGGTACTTACATAAATTCACCCGATATCAGGACTCAAAGTTTTCGCTTAACTCCTTTGATTCTTTGTTTACATCAAGGCTAGGTTTAATGTTACAAACATTTTTATTTGTAAGATCATTTCATTTCTCTTATGCGGAGTGACATGCGAATAATGTGTTAGCACGTTGCTGTCACCGTGCACGTGACTGTTTCCCTGCACTGTTTGTGTGTTACGCATGCATGAAATAGACCAGCTCTTAGTTAGACTTACGTGAGACTGACTGACTGATCACCATCTTGAGTTGAGTACATTGAAAATGATCTGTTTTCGGTCCCGGGCCAGTTGATTGGTGCATCTTTAATATAGTCTGCTTGCAAGCTTTAAAACAAAAATATTATTTAGCATTATTATTTGCATAAAGCTATTATTTAGCTTTATGCAAAGCTGCTCTAGTAGACTCCAGGAGTAAAACATCAACCTGGACGTAAGCATAATAGTCACCATAGTTTTAGCTAGCAACAGGTGGTCATGATTAAGACTCTTTTAGTGATTAAAATAAAACCATAAATGGGAATTGTGGATTTTATCAGTCTTTTTCTAATTTAGTGAGTTTGTGTAAGCTTTTAAAGTAAAGCCAACATAATATAGTTTACAGTGTGTTAACAAAATACTGAAGAAAACAGGAAATTGTTTAAAACAATTAAATGGAAGAGCAAACAGGACCGCGACTAAACTTCAGATTGAACACTTTAAATCAAGCTCACTTAGGATTTCACACAAGGCATTCTTCTTTCATCCTTAAAGCAAGAAAGAAATGTGTGACTTGGTGCTCACATGCATATTGTTTCAGAGCTGTCAGCCCAAAGCTTCGCGCACACTGAAATCACACCGCATATACAAACTGAAATTGAGGCTGCAGCTCATTAATTCTGACCTCACTGCAGATTTTGTTCCTGGAAGAAAAAGCATGCCATCACTTCCAGTATACTGACAGCAAGCAATCCTGGTCAGTTAGCATCAGATTCTTCTCCGAAGGTCCATATGGGCAAACTGAACCTCAGTCTATACACGTACAAACACACAAACACGACAAGTGATTGCTTTTGCTTGCAAGAGCTGCAGGTAATTCAGAGGAGATTGGTGTCGGTTTTGCTCTGAGATGTGCACTGTTGTGTGCAGAGAGTGTATACACAGGAGGCGATGGTGGATACTGATGTGTGTGGGTGGTTGGGTGGACGTCGGGAGGTGTGGGTCATCTGCAGACGCCCCAACCTCACCTTATCTGCAGCGAGGTGGGCTGTGTTCGCAGAGATTAAACACATTTTGAAGCGACGCTAACTGCCGGGTCCTAAAGAAACGCAGGCAGAGGGAAAGCCAGTGTAGCTGCAGCCAATGTTGTTGTTAGCTGAGGAGAAAATCCTTGTTCCCAACACTGATAAGGACATAGTGTTTCTGTCCCCAAGGGGGCGGGAGGCAGATTCAACCTCTGTAGATCTACTGTAATGAATATCAATGGCAGGGAATGTGGCTGCTCCCGTCCCTTTGGGCCTTTAGTCGCTTTTCCCCACTCTTCCGCTGTCAGAATTGCGACAGGGATACTATGCATGAAAATGCAACGCTTAATATATGGTAATGCTATGTAAACATGGGCTGATCTGAGAGGGGGGTTCGGAGGGAGGATAGATCGACGGCCGTCTGTGCTCAAAGCCGAGTCGGGGAGTGTATCTGCGAGCCCAACAGTAGCCTCTGAGCACATTTATCTGGAAATGAATATGATACACTGAACAGGAAGAAGGGAGGAAAGGGTGCTGGGGTGAGGAAGGAGGTGGGAAGAGGAGGTGGGGGAGGGGGGATGTGGTTACTGCAAACTCAGCACCACCTCACCCCGTCTTTGCTTCCTACTTCCTCGCTTCTTCTGTAGAGAGACGTCTTGCTCTCCCTCCTCCTCCTCCTCACCTGAGTTGAACAGGGTTTATTTAAATTGGCATCCTCTAGGCCAAGAGGTTACCTGAGCCCCTGTGAAAAGGAGAAAAAAAACATGGTGGCCACTACGGTAGGCATGCCTGCCCCACACACACACACACTATCCGAGGGTTTGGTTACTGCTCTGAAATAGCCTGTCTGGTAGCGCCAGTGGAGGTGGAGGGAGGTGAGGGAGTTATAGTTGGAAGTATTGTCTCTAAAGCGGTGTGGGTTTCCCAGCTTGTCTGACAGCCCAACGCGAGCAATGCCGCATTCCTTCGCAGCGAGGCCGAGACGAGCCACCTCATCGGCTGCCGCCATTCATCAAGTTAAAAATAGCCTTGCCACAGTCATCCTTTCATTCAGCGGGTCATTATTTTTCGTATAAGCAGAGAGCGACAGCCAGAAAAAGAGGAGGACAGTGACAGAGGGGAAAAGAAGGAGTGCAGAGACAAGAGAGGAGTGTGTGTGGATATGTGTGTGTGTGTGTGTATGTCTGTGTGTGTGTGTTAGTAAGATGCAATAGCCCGAGGCAGTGAGGTGGGATTTGTAAGCCCTTTGTAAGTAACAGGCAGCACTCTTAGCAGGCTGAAGGTATGTTTTTGTGTGAGTAATCCGTGATGGATGTTTTAATTGAAAGCACAAGGCTTTTAGGGCTGTTTTCAGAGACCGCAGCCAACATCTGACACCTCCACTCAGACCAGAACCCCCCCCAAACTCCAAACATCCAAGACCGCCCCTCAGTACAGTCTGTTATATGTAGCACGGGTCATGCCCTTAGTACACGGGACACAAGGAGAGCACAAGACTTACCAGAGTATTGCTGGTATGTGTTTAACGTGGCAATTAACAGAGTGAAGTCCGGGTTGTACTGGCAGGACTGCAGAATATTCTTTGAATTCTGGGTGTAACAAGTAAGAAAACATGTCACAGGCTAATTTAATCATGCATATAACCAAGAGAGTTTTTACTGTTGCAAATGAACAGTTTTAATAAAGTGTGTGATTTCAAGCAAAAACATATAATCAGTGACACCAGAAATCAAATTAATAATAAACAATAAGACCCATCTAATTCTAGTACAAGGAAATAAAATATTTAATCTTAAATGCAAATATTTTATGTAAATAATTTACTATATTTAAAAACTGATTATCTCTTGTAGCCAAAATATTTTTTGATCCATCTTCTTTGTAACTTAATTGCCAGTTAATTTTTTTGAGAAATTTTAAAAAGTAAGGAATACATTTTTTTTTTTTCGGAATAAGATGAAATTGTTGGGAATTGATGTGAATGAAGACTGCATTTCAAGTTTAGGGTTGAATGGAAAACAGAATTTAGACTGGAGGTTCTGGGATTAAAGTTGAACTGTCAGGAATAAATTTGAAGTGTTTTTTTTTTAAAATGTAAATAAATTGAATATTTTTTAGGAATTTACCTCATTCTGAACTTTATTTTTCAATCTCATTGTATCCTGGATACAGTCACATTTCTCCTGTATTATTCGAAATAACGGTGTTGCTGTACTTTACAATGAGAAGTAACTGAGACATTTAATAATTAAAACTACAGTTATGGTTGTACACTACTTCCTTTGCTAACAATAGGTCAAAAAAAGCACTAAAGTTATATCTGAACTCTACTGATAGCATTATTACTAACTTTCCCACATATGTTATACATATTGTTATTTTCAAACATTGTGACGTATTTCATGCCAATCTTAATCTTCATGTAAAAAAAATTGTTTAAACTTATTTCACAGCAAAATAATTTAAAAAATCTTCCTCCTCCTCACATTTAAAAAAAAATTGTCACAGTCTGGCGTAAGTGCTCGATGAGTTTCTTACTCCCTGCATGAGACAACAATGAGCTATCCTTAGCCGAGCAGGTATGAAGTGGAGAACAGTTGACCCAGCAGAGCCGCGAAGCCACGGGGCAAATGAGTAATTCCTATAGTAGCCCGGGTGGGGCCACCGGCCCTGAAGGAGGGCCATAAATTTACAACATGATGAGCCAGGTTCAGAAGGGATTGACCCTCCTTGACCTGCGGAGGCGGGACCCGGGGCTTGGACTACAGTACTTACAGCTCCCCATCCCCCCTCACCTGCTGACTGGCTTTACCTCGCCCAAAAGCTGTGCGCCACAGCCCCGCATACCAAAGATTTTCCAAAGAAGTGCACTCCCATTTAGAAAGTGTACTCCTTACAGTGAGTGAATGGGAGCAAGCTGTGGGAGGGGAGAGGAGGAGAGTCAGAGGGGGGAAACTTCACAGGGATTTCTTCTTTTTCTCTCCTGTCACTAACCGCCAATTTACCCCCCAACGCATTTGGAATCAAAACTTAATTAAAATTTTGAATAAATAAAAACAACGAAAAAAACCAACTTATTGAATTCTGAACCCTTTGATAGATTTATCCCCCCCAAACCCAGAATAATGCAAAATAAGATTTAATAACACCTTTCATATGGAGAGTACAAAGCCGGCTATTTGCATTAAAGTGTAAATCGTCAGGGAAAGGCATGTGCCTCTAAGCTTATTGATGTTCAGTTCTGAGCAGCCGGGCGGCATTGTTTCATAGTGAAGCTTGACGGATGTCAAGGTGATTATAGTTTAGATCACCCGTAAGAAGACAACGTTTTGAAATGGTAAAATACAGACAGGCAACACAAAAGCCTTCAAATGTTTGTTTTACTGGGAGGGGAAGAATGAAGAGAGTGAAAAACTCCCACTGAGTTTCAGTGTTCGCTCGTAATTCACACAGAGGATGGATAACTCCACCGCTGTTCAAACAATCTGACAATTTGTTGAATTCTTCTGATGGGCACAAAGTCCTTCTGCAAAAACCATTACTGAATGGCATGACAATGAGTAAGAAAGGTACAAGGGATTGTTGTATAAGCCCTATCTGCACACCCTTCACCTAAGTTTGAAACTAAGCCACAAGGCAAGAAGTGGAAAAAGACAGAAAAGTTTCTTGTCAGGTTACACTTCACCTGCGGCAAGGCAAAAAGAAGAGACCCAGAGATGCTCAGTAGAGCTGAAGCCAGCTTTAAAAAATACCTGACAAAAAACACTCTTTTATGATTTTTTTTCCTTTTTTGTTTCTTTGTTATTCCTGCTGATTAATTTATTAATTAGAGACACAGAACAGGACGAGGAAGAAACAGAAATGCTATCACACCAGAAAATGCAAGATTTCTAACACAATCGAGTGAGAAAAGAGATCCCAACAGAAGGGGAAATGGGTTATAGTCATGACTGCTTGGAGATGTTTTGTCTTCCTGTCTATAAATAAAAGGTATATATATATGTGTATGTATATATATATATATATATATATATATATATATATATATATATATATACTAAGTATATAAACTTAAAACCATTATCAACCTTTAAATGTCTCCAGTGTGATATTCTTTAATGATAAAGTATACCTCTTTGCGCAACACACTGTCAGTCTTACATCATCCAGCAGGGTACCGACACACTCAGACCCTGTGCCTTGGGGGTGGAGGTGTGTCTGTTCTTGGTTGGAGGCTAATGGTGGCCCTCCCCTTGTCTAATAAGTCCTTATCTGCCTGCTGGACCGCTAGCTCAGGTGACACACCCTCGATTACAGGTGACTGTGCATGTTGCGTATACGAGTACAATATTGCTTCGAGGCAGCCTTGAAGCAAAGGCACGATGCAGGACGGGGAGTTTGATTTCAGATTAAAATTGGAGTTTTCGCTCACAGTTGTCACTTTATTAGGTGTCCAGAAATCCAGCTCAGTTTGATTTAACAGCCCTGTAGCGAATCTTACCCTTATGAAGGGTGAAAGGTTCAAGACTTGTTAAATCGGCTTCACTTGTTGACTCAACGAGTGACATTTTGGACAACTTATTCAATATTCTGGACTGATAATTCCTTCAACATTAGTTAAACATTACTGTTTCCTGTAGGCATTGTTTTTGTGTGTGAAAATCCGACTACAAAAGTTATGATTTTGATCACTTAGTTTTATTTTGATTAGTCCTTTATTGATTAGTTTTTGCTGGCTCCATGGTGCTTGTCTCATGTGTCACGAGGACTCCTAATACCGGTCCCAAGCGGGGATAATTAGGAGGGTTGTGTTGGAAAGGGGATCTACTGTACCAAATCAGTAGCTTTCTGTTGCAGTGTCAGTCTTCATATCATTTATTCTGCAGGTTATAATTTAATTGTGAGTCATCATTTCACTATATAGATTTAAAGATGGACGCTATCAATAACAATGCTGGTATTGGTATCAGATGGATACTAGTGCGATAGGATCGATAATTGTTTTTAGCTTCTAACTTGAGTATGTTCTTACGTTTTTTTTTATTAAAGTGTTCAGAAGTCGCAACTTGATGACACTCATAAATCATTACACACTGCTACTTTTATAGCTTAAAATTATTGGTATCTTTATTTACTTGGTATCTGATCGATACCAAATTTTGTAGTACCAAACTCTTGGAACTGTGGACTGCACACATAAATGTAAAGTTCACCTGAAGGGTTCTTCCACTGCAAAACCACAGAATACGCTGCTACTATTAAAGCAGCAACAATGTAGAGGTGACTTGATGCATGCTCAATCATCCAGGTAAGTAAATCCCAAAAGGTTGATTCTGTTATGTGGTGGGGCATTACCATAATTTACAGCATCAAAAATGATGGGCATAGTCTTTAAAACACTGCTGCAGATGCACTCTTTTATTTAATTAGTATAAAAAATTTAAAATAAAAAAAATGTCACTGCTCCGATCCAACACGGAAAAGAGACAGAGTATCATTTTGCACTAATTAGCACAAATTTTCCATGACATCCTGCTGACTTATATTAGCCTCATTAGTCACGAGTGCAACCTGTAGATTTACAGCATGTGCGTGTGATACTCAGGATGACCCGGTGGATTTACAGTGCTGCCATTAAGGCATGCAGGACTTGAAGCTCCAGCTATGCAGGCCTGATTGCTGTTACCTTGCAGCCCCAGGTGAGGGACACGTAGAACACGTGTGCATATGTGTCTATGAAGGACTTCACTCTTTAATAATGAGAATCTGAACTGAACACTAGGCCACAACTTTACTGCTCAACACAATTATCTGACCTGCTAGTGCACATCCATATACATGGCAGATGTGATACTTTCTCCATTTTTTTTATGTATTATCGTTTCTCTGCAGGAGAGAGGAAGCACTTTGTCAATTCACTACAGCCCAAAAGAAGAAGAAGAAAAAAAAAGCCCCCAAACCATCGATTTTCACTACAAAGATTTTCATATTTTCACCCCCTTTTCTCCACTTCTTTTTTTTTTTCTCACAGAATAAAATATTTCAGGGGACAGACGAATGACGGAGCGGGCAGGAGCCTAAATGACTCAGAGGAAGGATGGAAGTCTGGATATAGAAATGGGTGAAGGGAGGGAGGGAAGAAGGTGAGAGCGAGGAGGGGGAGGTCAGGTTAGGGGTCACGTGTGCAAAAGAGATAAGACCTCCTCATTCCATTTTGACTGACAGGCCAAGGGAGGGCTCAGCAAAGCCCCCCGAGACACCACACCGCTCCCTCCATCACTCTCCGTTACTGCTATCACACTTTCTCTAGGCCATCACTCTCTGTCTCTCGCTCTCCGCCTCTATCATACTCTCCATCATCCCCTTCTCCCTCCATCACCTGCTTCTATACACGCTTTCCACCTTTGTCATGTATTTTCCTTTTTTGCCCTGACTCTTCTGTTCCTTTAGTTACATCCTTTCTTGTCAGGATACCTCCTGTTGTCTCTCATTCTTTGCACAATGATTTCTTTCCTCCTCTCTTTGTATTTCTATTCAGTTGAGAGTCTGTTTTGTATTTCCTGATTTTATTAACACTTTTCTTTGTGAATCGGAAGGCAAAGGCTGGTTTGATACAGCTTCTGCTACCTGTAATAAAACTGTAGTCACCAGAGTAGTGAGTAGTGATCCAGTGTGACAGAAGAGAAAAAACATGAGCTTTCAGGTGGTCCGACAGGTTGTTAACAAGTGAAAAATGTATCCGGATTATCTAAACCACTTTATTTGCCCAGTACAAAGTTCGCGTGATGTTAGCATTGGTAATAGTTGGGTGAATTTTTGTCTCCTAGCCTAAAAGAAATGGAACATTTCCAGTGGTGATACAACCGATGGACTCCAATGTGCCAAATGATCCTCACAGTTTCATGTGTGAAAGCAGCTTTGGGTTCACCCTGGTGCAGAGGTAAAGATCTGTTTATTATCTACTTACATGATATCATGTAGAAGATGATATCTTCCTCCAAAGCAAGCTCGCAGCCAGGTTGTTTTCTGCAGAGACGAAAGAAAAGAGAACTAGAAGAGGAAAAGTCAGGTCAAGGTGCTCCAAACGGCACCACCAGACATAATCCTTTCAGACCTTCCTAGCCTAGTTAGAAGTCAACTAATAGAGTTAATTGCACTGATAATAATTTTTCAAAAGTTATATCATGTAAAAAGTATAACACAAACTTCTCAGTCATGAAGCACCTGACTTTTTTCCCATTTAAAGTTACTAAAGTACAGAACTTAATATATATATAAGTACATGTATGTCATCATAAAGTAATTTGTGTGCAAACTCATTAGACTCTTTAAATCGCTGTTAACAGGAACGGTGTGCATGCTGTTTGCATCATTTTATGCACCTTTACGCTACATTTGGTTCAACATTTGAAACTTTTTTGTGTTTCCAGAGTTAATGAATAAATATAATTATACACTACAACTAAAAAATATTCTTCATATGAATACATAGACATGGCACAATATTTTTAGTAATGGTTTCGTTTGTAGTCCACTTGTTGCATTCTACTGATGAAACATTTGAGAGGCTTAGATTTCCTCCAGGTAAACAGTCACGTGGAGCACGAAAGAGGGAAGACATTTGCCTAAATGCACCAGGTCGCTATCAACTATGATGTTTTAGGTTTCTGTCAACTTTTTAAAAATGATTTTGGCTCAGATATCCACTGCTACCGTGGAAGCCTTGAGGTACAAAGGCTGTTGCTCCCAGAGATGATGTCAGCAGCTGCCAGATTTCCCATTACCTTACCTTACCTCCATTAGTAACAGGACCAGAAGTTTGGAGCTTATTTAGATTATACCACAAAGTTTGCTCTAAACCTTGAGAACTGATTGGTGGAAGACAAACCTCTGTAGCTATGGTGCAGAAGGTTTAATCATTGGTTAAAGAAAACAGCCTAAAGGTTTCATTTAATGCCACGTTAGTTAACTAGAACTTAGTCATTCCAACACGGACTCTGTCTTTTGTATTTTGATTCACTGCAATTACTCAGTTATGCCACAAAGTGAGCCACGTTTTTCATGACGGAAGCTGCACAGTGGACCATCTCCACTGTCTATCATTGGCTGCAGACAACAGCTTGACCCATAACCCTGATAAGTAACTCGTGCCCTTAAGTTGCTTTTCTACTGCCAAAGCAAGAAAGCAGACAAATGCCAGGAAACGAAAGATGCAAACAAAAGCTCGAGCACTGTTCCAACAAGCATTATCTTCATTTTTTAGCACCAAACAATGCATGACAATGCACGACAACAACAGGAGCCTTTATAGAAAGCGGCAGAATAGAGTTGAGGCCGTTGTGAGAAGTGGCAGAGGAGACGAGACAAAGCGGGATGAGAAGGACGATCTTCATTGTGGCGTCTTTTCTCATTCTGCCATGAAAGACACCGGCAAGGAGTCCTCAGGGCCGCTGCCAGCTGCAGAACAATCACACCCGCACACCACAACCACGCCGCCGATCCAAACACATTAGGAGAGCATTGTCGAAGCTGTAGCTCTATATATTCATCCGCACTCCTTTGAATGCCTGCTCAACGCTCAGATGCAATCACAACATCTCCTCATATCGGAAACATCTTACATTTACATAACCCTTACATTCAAATGCCCGCATGTGTTTTCCCCACCTTCTTTAAGGCGTCATTTAATTTTTTCCTTCTAAACGAATCGTTTAAAATAGACATTAATCGGGGTAGATTAGATGCCATTGGAGATCTTGACGGAGCTGGCATCTGGAGGTTTTTCTTAGCTCAATCACACCAATAAGAAACATGCTGAATAAAGGGAGAGTTTAATCTATGCATCGCTGGTTCCACAGGATTATGGTGAGAAAAGAGAGACTGAGGAAGAGTGGAGGGCTGGAAAGAAATGGTGAGTAAGGGAGAGTGACGGAGACGGGGGAGAGAGAAGGCGATGGATGTCAGGTTCTTCTCTCCATATAAAACACCAGACGCAGCAGAGGAGGGGATTGGATTCACTTTTTAAAATGTCACCCAACATCTGTTTCATATTTATGATGGTGCCGCTGCCTCTCCGATGCCCCCTTCAACTCTCTGGCGATTCTATCTCTGCCTCGGATTACCCCCACTACCCACCAATGCATAATTTATAAGGCTAATCTTTCAACGAAAGACTGCAGACACAGGCAGAGAGAGAGGGAGGAAGGGGAGTGTGAGAGAGCAGGGGGAAAAAAATGGATTATAAAGAAAAAAAAACTGCCACAGATTTTTTGCTGATATGTGAAGGGAATGGCTGATTTTGGAGATGATACCTTAAGTATCTCATGTAGTCATTAACAGGATTAAGTGAGTGGGCTTCTGATAAGGTGGGAAAACAATTCAGGATTCGGCACATCTTGTCCTCTTTAACCCAAACGGAGACATATCAGTGTATGTGGCCCATGTTTCTCTTTCTTCTGTAATTTGTGATGCCTTCAGATCCCTCTGATAAGCATTGGGTGTCATTAATATCACTAATGATAACATTATAGCCCTGTGCTGGAGTTGTATCACGAATTACGGTGCGAGGCTGGATTTTTGCCAGATCAGGGTGGGGAAAGCTGACGCCCTCTCTCTTTCTACTTCTTTTTCCAGTTTTACAACCGAAACCGGAGCTACCTCTGTCACGAATCAGCCCAAGACCGACGTTTCAGTCATCTATTTTCTTCTCGCACCGTTTTCGCCATCCCCGACATCCAAACTGACCGTCCCTTTCCCCTTTTTCCCCCTCCTTGCTCAGCCCCGTTCCCCTTCCCGTTTGCCCCCTTTTTCTCGTCAGCTTTATTATAAAAAGTACACAGTTTCGCTGGAGTGCCCTTCTGACATTTTCGACTTATTAGCTAGTTTTCGTACCGTCTTCAATCAACCCCCTTAATCCTCACAGGGAGAAGCGCTTTTTAATTCACCGATGGACTGATAAGGGGCGCCTAGCAAAGCGCCAGAGAAGCAGCGGCAACGCTAGCAAAGCAGGCCTCGGATGAGGAGGGGAAGAAAAAAAAAAGAAAAAAGAAAACGAAAAGACGGGAAAAAAACGATTTACACGTAGATGAATCGTGCTTACAAGATGGAACCCTGGGCATTAGGAGCGGATCTGAATTTCCTATCTGTCATTTTTTTTTTCACCCACCCCACCGCTCCCCCCCAACTGCCGCATTCGTTCAGTGTTTTTTTTTTTCTCTCCCTCTCTCCCCTCCTTCTTCTCCGCCATTACCCTTGCTGATTGCAATCTTTAAGCGCCATTGGGCCCACTGCTTCTGCAGTTTTTAATCTGTCTTTAATCCCATAGATTTTAAATATTCCCCAGCTCCCGGAGACTGGAGGCAATTAACTGCCCTTCTGATGCTCTCCTTATCAGTTGCCTCCTTGTATCTCTCTGAAGCAGCCTCAAGACACTGCCAGAGCTGACAAATAATACCGCCATTTACCGCCGAGCATCCTCGGGGACTAGAAGGGAGCGCGCGGCACAGCCACCGCCGCATTCTAAACAGGTATTTGGTAAACATATCATACAGAGGAGAAAGAGGAGGAAATATACTGCAACAACACTCCCAAAAGCAATGTATGTTTGTCTGCCTGCCATTTTGCAAGTGTGTCTGTGTGTTCTCCCTCAGACCGAAGACAAAAGATTGTCCTCTAGCCCTGTGCTGATGTAAGGGGGCTGCGCGGTATGGGATGCTTAGCCTGCTGTGTAGATACTAATACAGTCTGCACTCCGGTAGCTCTTTACTGTGTTATTGGTGAGGAAATAGTTTTAAGAAAAAGAGAAAGAGAGATGTTTTAGACACATGCACTTTATTTGGTTTTACCTGACCCTGTTCGTCTTTGTTTTAAAGTAGAGCCGTGGTAAGACATTGACCTAATAGTTACAACAGCTTTAAATTAATAAAAATAAAGAAACCTGCATTAAAAAAAAATTTTTTTAATCATCTTCTTTCATGGTCTAAAGGCATTCATAGTAGCTAATACCTGCTATTACATATAGACAGAGGGGGGAAGAAGGTCTGAAGATAAGCACAAAATAGACACAGACACTCACCTTTCATTTGCTCTGCATGTATGAAATGTTTGATAAACAATTACCTAATGACATTCAAGGACAATTAGGCAGGTATGGCGTCTTTAGATAGGCATCTCATCAAACAAGACAGAGATCTAGCTGCTACCTTTTTTTTTTTTTGGGGGGGGGGGGGGGGGGGGCTTTGTAATTTTGTGTTTCTCCAAGTTTAAATCCCAGAGTCAAGGTCTTGCCACTGTAAGCGCCCTCACATCATGTTTACACCAAGGACACCATCAAATAACTCATAGTGATAACTGTGCCACACAACATTACTGATTAGAAGAGATGAGATCATAAAAATGATAGTAAGGGCCGATCAGCGCAACACTGATCCACTCTCACAGTTTCCAAAAGCAAGGAAACCAGGTGAGCCAAAGGAGGGAAAAAGTTACTAAAGTTACTAAGAACTCATGAAATGAAGTTCAGTGCTCTCTGCTGCTCCCCTAAGACACCAGTTAACTTCATCTCAGCAGCAGTGGTTTCTTATTTGGAAGATCACAGTGAGACCTGGGATTGTTTAGTTTAGTCTTGATCTTTGCCAAATGGTTGGATGGCTAGAGTTTCCTTTTCTGCAATCTATCCAATCACTCCTCTTGATAATGTGTCCTATGGCAGCGCGATGAATGCAATCACCAGCCCATGCACCACAAGCCTGCTAACAACACCACAAGACACTGCGGCTAAGCCAAACCCGGCAGGCTCAGCCAAAACTGGCAGATAACCATCAGCTAAGAGCTTTGTGACATCATCAGACAGAGACGGCTACTGACTCCATGCCAGGTTAGAGAGCTGCTAATCCAAACCACAGACTACAATAACACAGACAGAGACAAAAGCAGGGAATGTGCATCATTACAAACACTCTTAAATGCTTAAGCTCTTTGTTGATGTGGACAACACAATCGCTGTAATGGAGCTTGTACCTTTCACAGGTCACTTCTCAGCCAGACAGATGAGATCTCATAATCAACTTCTGATGATTCCCACTCGTGCTGATTTTACCAAAACTCACGACGTGACCTGTACGCGTTGTTTCTGACACAAATAACCGAGTGAAACTTTTGCTTGACATCCTCTGGCATTGTCATCCCAGCTCTAGTGTTGGATTACAGTTCGCGCAGGCTTCTCACCATTAAAATCACATTCAATTATAGAGAGGCTCGGCAGGATTGGCGAGACAGCAGCGCTGTTAATGGGAAAGGTTGTCAAATTATGATTTAAAATGAAGTACATATGCTGGTACATGTTTAAAGAAAGAAAGCATTCAAAAAAATAAGTCCTTCTCTGACTTTCTGATGTATATTTTACATGTATTCCCATAGGATCTGGCACCTCAGTGCATTTGTTTCTCATATGTGCAGCTGTGGAAGGTATTTGCCATATAACCCAACAATGCCTCATGGGATTCCTTGTCCAGCCACGACCTTCAGCTTTGCTTTGTTGCTTTGTTTGCCATCATATCTGCAACTCTTTCTGGCTCGGACTCAGACTGGATAAGAGGAACTGATGCTATAGCATGTGTGAAGCCGTGACTACATCCATTCGCTCCTTATTGTGCATATTCTTTAATCCACTCCCACATATACAGGCCTACACTTTGTGTGTCTCCTCTTAATAAGTGTCTATGCATGTGTGTTTGTGTGGTTTGGGAGGTTAAGCTGGTGCTGCTCTCTAAGCGTGGCCGATACCGATCCAAAGAACCACAGGGTCTGAGGGGGGCCAGGGGTCTGCAGCTCAGCCTACAAACAGCTGGCTGTGCCAGGCAGGACCTAGGCCAAGAGAGGAGTGGGGTGAGGTGGTGGCAGTAGAAAGGAGGGAAGACAACCACTCTCATCCCTTTAAAACCACAACACTTGGGTCACACTAGGGGGCCAACCAATTTCACACTCTTGTACAGAATGGCTCCCTTACAGACAAAACAGAAAGACAGGAAAACAACTCAAGTAAGCCTGAAACACAACAAAAACAAAAAAGTGTTTAATAGCTCCGGCACTATATTTTCTTTGACTTCAAAAGAATTTGCAAGCAAGGTGACGGTGGTTTTTTTAGGGGGTTTTTTAAGCCACAGGTCAGAGATTGCATTTTGCAGCCCTGTGAAATAAAACACACGGCAGCACTTCGCCTCAAATCCAATCAAGCTCTGTTATCAGCTCCCTTCTCATCAAGGAAGGCTGCTGATGGAGGCTGCTGGTGGTGGTGGCGAAGGGGTGGTGGGAGTGCTGGGACTAAGCCGACCCCCCCACAAGCCCAACCCCATCACCCAACATACACCCCCTCACCCCTTACACCATACATACACACACTCCGCCCGAATCCCCCCCCCCACACACACACCCTCCCTGCACCCTCCTCCCCTGGTTTCCGTGGTGACTGCTAAGCCCGAAGTTACGGTAAAGCTGGTGTGCCGCTGAGCCCTGGGCAGGATTTGTGACAGAGAAATCACATCAGCCTATGCTGATTAACAATTCCATTCCACCCTGAGATTTATATAAAAAAACTATCTTACATTTGGCTTTTTAATAGGAACGATCGCTATCTCAAATTGAGTCCCTGCAAACTTTAATAAAGGCTACAGGGTTGAGTGGCATTTTGCATGCTGATTTAGGCCCGATTGGCGGCTTTTGATGAGAGGGAGGCTGCTATGTAAAGCGGTGCTCCTAGCGCTTTTCCACATCGCCGGTTCAAATGCGAAAGGATAAGAACATGAAGAAAAAAAAAATACCACTTCCATCTGCAATCTCCGGATTTCTCTCTGCCTTCCTCCCTCACTCTCACGCTCTTTTTTTCAGAAAATGATTGACTGTTGAATATGAATAAATGGAATGGAATGAAGCAGGAATAGAGAGACTGTGCACCGCAGACAGAGGAGAGATGGAGGAAGAGACGGTGAGAGGGAACGGGAATAAAAGAAGCCCCTCTCCTGGACTTTTTTTTCTTTCCTCTGGAGGAGAAAAATAAAATCATAAAACCAAGGTTTTTATGCTCTCCGATTCTGACATTTGGAGAATGGTATTAATGTAGAATATTCACAGTGTACAGAGAGGACCACAGGCACAAGAGCGTGTGTGTGTGTGTGTGTGTGTGTGTGTGTGTGTGTGTGTGTGTGTGTGTGTGTGTGTGTGTTAGGAGGGAGGGGAGGAAGAGGCATCAAATAAAAAAAAAAACATTGCTAGAAACACTTATCCCCTCCACCCCTCCGCTCCAACCCCACAATCTACATCAGTATTAAAAAACTATTTATAGTAAGAGTTCAGCTTAATGGGATAATCAGCTCTATTTGTAAAGATATTGGATAATCCCAAATAGTTTATACGGGCATAAAGATTTCAAACATTTTCATTAGATATACTGCTTTTCAGGGGCGTTTTAGATGTCTCTCAGTTCACTTTGTACGCTGCTCCGAGACAAAAAAACAGAAGCAAGGAGGAGTAGACATCCTGAAGCGGTGGCCGAATGCTGGGCTTTTTCTGCGGAGAGTTGTTATCAGAAAACAGAGGACGGGGCAGGAGATTCCTCTGTTAGCTCCTCACAACACCAGCATTTCTTGTTTTTAAACTGGCATTGCAAAACTCCTCATAGCAGACCATGTCATATGATAAATGTGCATTTAGCAGTTGCTAGTGATGACTGTGAATGCTTTCCCATCTCAAAGAAGGGTTTTAATTATGCTTTTTTTTCATCCATCATATTACATGCTTGTATTATTGAGCATTCACCCTTGCCTCAACTACAACCAGTGTTAAAATAAAAAGAGAGAGGAAGAGGACTATAGAGGGAGAGAGAAGGAGAAATGGGGGAGTTAGGAGGAAGAGGGCCAATGGAAGGCATCCAACAGGATCAGCGAGTAGGGCAGGCTGCCAATGCCTGGCACACACACTCACACACACACAGTTTATATCTGCCCGCCTCTCTCCCTCAAGGAAACCCTCATATACCCCGCAGGGTGGACCACATCCACCATGCATCAATATACTGTATGTTCCCAAGTCTACCAGTAAGCCATAGAGCACTGGTCTTACTGGGATGCCATTTTGCAGATGTTTGATGGCTTTGGTGAGAGACAGTTATGAGGAATATAGTCAGTGCAGCCCACGAAATGAGTTCATCCCTCTCTGCAGAACTCGCACTATCATACCCTCCTGTGAGACTAAACAACCATCAGTGATCTTCCCAAATAACCGATGAGTGGACTGGCATCAAAAACATCTCTATGAGGAAGTTACTCAGCTCAACACGCTAACGTTCATGTACGAGATGAGCAACTAAATAAGAAATTGAAGGTGTAGCGTTCAAAAGTTATTGCAGTTTCTATCAGAAGCAGAATACTTTTATTAATCCCAAAGGAAATTAGGGTTACAGCAGGCAGCACGCTAATGGCGCATCACCTTTAACTTGAGGATGACCAAACATCCATGTTCCCCAGGGACAAATCACCATTTCTGGTGGTCTGTCCATGGGTACGCTCTCTCATTTTAAATGTGCATTACAGTCACATTGTGCTTTTTTGGCTAACAGAGGGGTCTGGCTACTCATCACAGAGGTTTTCTATCACTTTTCATCTTGTATTTAAGTGCTTGGCTCATCCTGGGGTTTTTTGTTTGTTGTTGTTTTTTTTAGGAAACTGCCGTAGAGCACTTGGCCAGAAGCTACCAAGGGTCTAAGTACTGGCTGACATCTTTTCAAGTCTGGCAGTTGGACTGAAGAGGAAGAAGACCAGAACAGAAGAAGAAGAAGATATGATTCCCAGTGGTTAAATAAGGCAGATATCGATAAAACTGTGATATTTATCGATATCTATCTATTGTTCATTTGGCGCACAGCAGCAGTAGCTGCAGTTTCTCTCCTGGTTTGTGATGTTGTGATATTTGATGTTGACGGGTTATGATCTGCAACCGGTCCGATACTACTTCTATTGATACATTCATCCACCTTAACTAATGTTGGATGTAGGTTTTATTAACTTAAAGCAAGATTATAATGCAAAATTTGTTTTTTCCTGCTAAATATTAATACATACCTTCCAAACATGTTAGTGCATCAGTGGGTATTTGCTGTTATTTGTTAAAAGTGTGGTAGAAATATAAAATGTAAAGTTTTGCCACATTCCTGCATGACCGTTCAAGCAAAGTAATGGGACTATTTAGTAATTACACAAAAATGATGGTAAATGGTACATTTCCCTACTTTTCTCTTGGGTCAGTCACTTTAATTATATTCTCATTAGGAAACCCGCTTGTAAGAAAGTGGAACATCTGAAAAAAGGACTAAAATATCTCCTCTGGTAACATGTTGTTCCGTTTCTTCTGTTTGTTTGCAAAGTGTCACATATCAGGATACCTAAGCTGCCGTAGCGCTCAGTGTAAAAACACAGAAGTGGTATTAGATCGCACCTATAATATTTTCTGTTCTTAACTTAGCCTGAGTGATCTGAGTGTCCAAAGCATATACCCTGTGTTACATAGCAACATCTGCGCAAAACGAGCTAACATAAGCTCACGTAAGCCCCTGGTCACAGCCTCAAATTTGTCTAAGAGAAAAGTGTGCTTATTATATTCTTATATGATTTTAATTATTTTCAGTTGCAGATAAAGGATATTTTGTTTAGAAGGTAAATAAACTTACCTCGCTTTACATCAACTTAATGCTAAAATTTACTGCAGATTTTTTTTTTTTTTAATGCTCGTGTACCAAAATCCTTTGTGTGGGCTCCAAATGTGGTCATAAATATTTTGTACTTGTAAAAAAGATTTGTATGTGTAAAAAAGATTTGTGTGTACGTAAAAAAGATTTGTATGTGTAAAAAGAATTTGTGTGTGCGTAAAAAAGATTTGTATGTGTAAAAAAGATTTGTGTGTGCGTAAAAAAGATTTGTATGTGTAAAAAAGATTTGTGTGTGCGTAAAAAAGATTTGTGTGTGCGTAAAAAAGATTTGTATGTGTAAAAAAGATTTGTGTGTGGACTTAGATAAAAAACCCCTGCAAGTTACAAGTACGGATTTTTGACCCTATTTTTCTACCCTTCATCTGATTGGTCAATGTCATGTCAATCACACATGTAACAATCCAATCAGAGAACAGATGGGTTAGGCTGTCAGAGGGGTGCTTTTTTGAACTGCAGGTCCTTGAAGGGTGATACCGTTTGAAGCTGGAGGATCGCTATATAAATATCCGATAGCAGCTAGGTCCCCTAACTTTCAGTAGCTGTTGAAAGGAAAAAGTTGTGGTATATCAGTGGTTAGAAATACCATTATTACTTTAGGATTAGTTTAACACAAAGTCAGGGCTGACCCAGGACCATTGCTGTGAGTCACAGTGCGCAGCATAAAAGTCCTTTCACATCGGATGCAGGATACGCTGCTAATGCTAACTGCTAACTAAAAGCAAAGGATCCAGAATTTGTTACGCTGGCTGCTGGGCTCTGTGGGTTTTTGCAGCTGCTCTACCTGTACTAGATGCACCTGCTCCTTGTCTTTTCTATCTCTGACTTTATGTCCTCTACAAGAGTTTGTTTTTTTTGCTAGTTCTTCAAATGTTCAATAAAAACATGTATGCTAATTCATAACGAAGAAAGCTTTGTAATGAAGACTGTCATTTCCAAAACACTGCCCGCCCCCACCCCGCGGTCCGCAGCGCTGTTGAAAAGGCTGTGGAAGTCCCTGTATTAAACACGTAGACCTGTGACATAAAAATCACCAAACTCGGACAACCACAGACTGTTTTCCTTCGTGGTGATGAAGGAAAACGCTGGGTTGGCATGTAAAAGGGCATTTATTCCCTTCAAAGACCTGCAGTTCAAAAAAAGCGCCCCTCGACAGCCAAACCCATCTGTTCTCTGATTGGATTGTTACATTTGTGATTGACATGACATTGACCAATCAGATGAAGGGAAGAAAAATAGGGTCAAAAATCCGTACTTGTAACTTGCAGGGGTTTTTTTTCTAAGTCCACACACAAATCTTTTTTACGCACACACAAATTCTTTTCACACACACAAATCTTTTTTACACATACAAATCTTTTTTACGCACACGCAAATTCTTTTTACACATACAAATCTTTTTTACACATACAAATCTTTTTTACAAGTACAAAATATTTATGACCACATTTTGAGCCCATACCTTTGAAGCAAGTACTAATCAGTCTATTTCTAGTAAAGAAACATAATATTAAAAGGTGTTTTGGAGGTTAATAAAGCAAAACTCTTTGAATTTTTTGAACTATCTGATGTGCAGAAACCTGACTGTCGGCTGTGCTACCTGTTATAGATCCAGTTCACAGGTTTAAGCCTGTCAGCTTAGGTAAAGCTGTAAGCTTATGTATGATAAATGCCATTGTTAAATAGCCAATCAAGGGACTGCACATCGACTATTAAAGAGAAGGACTTGTTGATAGAGTACTAATCTCTTTACAGTTTTCACATACCACCATAAATCTAAACACGAGAACACATGCATAAAAATGGTAACAAACCATGTCCGGCCTTGCAATCCATTCAAGATTCAAGTACAGTTATCACACACTGACAGCCCTTGTATCAAGACCACAGTCAATTGATTTGCGTATGGAAAAAAAAAAACCCTGTCATTCCAGTAAAATCCACATAACCAATGCCTAAAGCCACCGGGGTGCAAGCTCGGTGCTTTCATAACGAATCAAAAATGGGGGATTTAAAGAAGAAACAGACAAATGAAAGACAAATGAAAAGTTGTGATGCCATTTTCAGTATCTCACAAGTGCATCAAAAATATGTTTTCCCAGAAAAACAATGAGATTTTTTTTTTGTCCCACTCCTTCAGATGCACCAGGGTTGCTGCATTGGTCGTTAAGGTCATGGCTCGTCTATCAGGGGTTAAATGAAATGATTTTTGTGGGTTCACACACAAACACAATGCCCCCCCACCCCCACCCCGCCTAAACTGGTCCAGGACCATGTTGCTCCTCCCGACCTCCTTTACCTTCTTTCCCTGGCCAGTGCTTTCCTTTGGCTCTGATAAGATGCTATCGGTAACCCTCTAAGCACTTGAGAGGCACTTTAGGAGATCACTGGAGCCATTACCATGAAAAGTAAAAGATACAGGCTATATTGATGCCAGATTAATACTGACCAACATGTTATTGATTTCGGCCCCCACCGTCCTCTTCCCCATCCCCTTTTTACTCTCCCTTACCCAGTTTTTCTTCAGCTCTGGTCTGGACCTCTTACGGTGATCTTATTTTCTGATGGAGGAATGTTTTGTGGCCTGGCTCGAGAAGGGAGCCCACCCCTCCTCCTGCGCCTCTACCCCTCGTCGTCTTCTTTAGTGCAATGCCACTATCTGCAGTTTCACAGGGCCATCCTTTAAAAGGTGCAGAGCAAAGGCTCGCCGTTATCTGCCAATGTTATTCAATTGTTACGGGACAATCTGGGCCATTAGCTGCTGTGTTAAATAATGCATCCGCTTTTAAAGGGGGACCCTTATCTCTCCTGTGTGTGTGTGTTTTTTAACATTATTAGTATAGGAGTGTAATGAGCGGCCCCTGCCTGATGGGCTCTGATATACCTCCAAGGTCTCTTTGCGAACCTCCACCTCCACAACAGCGCGTAAACAAACGGTGACCTTTTTAATGAAGCTCGGTTTTATCTCGTTTTATTAAAAAGGACAGCAAGAAGCGGAAACGCTCCAGACGAGATAAAAAGTATTTAAATGCGCTCGTCTAAAGGCGCAGACGATCGATCACAATGCAGCCGCTCGGGGAGGAAAAAGGACAAGCGGGGATGCACATATAGACCTGTGTGTTGCTACGAGACGCAAAGGGAGTGAGTGCGAGGATGGAGAGATGAGAAGGGAGAGGTGAGGTGTGAGAGGTATGCCTAACCTAAACGAGAGGAAAAACCCAAAGAAAAAAGGGTTGGATGTGAAGGATGAGTGGAGCGAAAGGGAAGGATGGAGAAAGGGATGGTGGCAGGAGAGCGATAACCGCAATGTCTTCAGTCACAGATTTACACAGGCCATTGCACTCCCATTCTCCCTGGCTCTTATCAGTGGAATTATTGAGCAGTGTGGCATACCATTAAAAATTCTGCTTAGATTTCACAAAAATCAAATTGCGTAAGGTAATGAACGTAGCTTTCAAATGGACTCCTCACCGATACCCATTCTCAGCAGGCAGAAATACATCTCAGTCATAATTCCCTATCTTTATTGTACTTTTACACGGGCTTAACTATGCTGCCAAAGCAGTGGAAAGCTTAATAATCTCTTTTGCCCTTGATGTTAAAGGGATGATTTTGTGGCTATTGCTTTGGAGCCATTTCCCACCCTCTCAATCCCCCACTCTTTATATCTATTTCAGTCTTTATTTCTTCCTCTATCTCCATCTATCTTCCCCCTTTTTGTCCTCCTATCTCCGTCTTTCTTCTTCTGTGTTTTACTTCCTCTGTAGGCCCCACACTATCAGCCGAGGTCAGGTGGGTCAGCGCAGGTTTTCACTCCCAGAATCCCCACTGTTTTCCAAAGCACTGTTTGCTGATGACTGGGAGCTATGAAGCCGAGCAAGGAACACATTTCAAGGATGTCAGCACCAATGTTTGGATTGGCCCGTTCTGCTCAAGCACGCAAAGACACACAACTTCATCTGTCTTCTTAATTTATGTTTCAGACACATAAAAAAAGAATGAGTGTAAAGGCAAAGCTGCTTGGGGGGGGGGGGGGGTTCTCACAAACTAGGCTTAAGACAAGGCACTGCTGTCTGCAGTCATTTAACAAACAATGGAGTGACGTAACACTAAAGGAGTGGCAGGGCATGTAGAACCACTTTGTAGCTTCCAACAGCCGTAAATCTTATTTAATGAAGTAGTGCTTTCAGATTAGTTTGGCCATTTGACACATAAGAAGTTGACATTCATATCTTCTAAGAAGTCTTTAGAATATTAGCTGAAAGAGAAAAGGATAGACTTTGTTTCCTATTATGTGTCTTTGTAAGGAGGTGAGTTGGGGATCTTTTTTGCAGTGAAAAAAGAGAAAATGACTTAGGAGCTCACAAGAACTTACCAAATGTGTGCATTAGCTTTCTAACATCAACTAATCATCATCAGTGTCATTTTGACACATAGATGTGCAGCTGGCTGACACGTGCTTATTGTGGAAATTGCTTTTGTGACGCTCCTCAAATATATAACTTGTGACAATGGACTTTTAACTGCTCTGCAGATGGCGAAGGTTTGCAGTACGTTATGAAGGAATCAGTGGTATAAATGTATAGTCTGAGTAAGCTGTGAATGTCCCTGGAAGTAATGGAAGGAACAAGCTTGACAAGCTTGACAATCTGGGAACCCGTTGAGTTTTCAGGATTTCCAGAGATTTCCATTTCCATCTGCCGGTCATTATTTACAACCCCAAATTAACTTTAAATCATTAAACTAAACTAAATTATCCGATGCATTTTTCTTAAATGCCACCTACCTTTTATTCTTCATATTGTTTATCTGCATTGACCAAATCCCACTCAAACTTGAGTGGCCCACAGCACCTGGACTACATACTAAACTGTATCCCTCACCCACAGATTCAGACAGGCTGAAACAGTTTATGAAGATATAGCTTCTTTTTTAAACTTTCTTCTCTCATTGATAAAACTCCTTATTGAAGCAAACCAGTATGCTTTACGGATATACAGATTAGGTGATGTGATGTTGTTCAAACTAGTGCATACAGTACACTTACCCTTGTCTTTAAGCCTAAAAACATCCTCTTTGAAATACCACAAAGGTAGGACAGAGATAAATGCTACACACAATACCTTTTAATTGTGTGTAGCCGCACAGAGGACTAATTGTGTATTTTCTGGAGCCTATTATCATTGGTGGTTGGTATTGTTTTCACCTTGTCAACCGGTCAGTCTGACTGTCTGCATGATCCTGGAGACAGCTACTGTACACAAATTTGGTTTGAACTATTATGACAGGTATTTATGTCCATCTGTGGATATACACTGTCAGTGAGACAGCATACAGGGAAGGTACAGTAAAAAACCTTAACTGGAATCAAAATGATGGAAGTCCAAAGATAGATGTGGGCCCCTCATTTAGTTTTGAGTAAAGGGACTTTACAGGGGCTTTAAAGTTAGATGAGCCAAGGTGACTATTGCCCCTGTCCAATTTACTCTCTGGTCACAAAGTCTTCTGCAGATTTAATGGCTTGGTAAGTCCCTGCATGATGTTTCTATGTGTTCTGAATGAGCATTTTCCTCAATGGGTGGAGTCTGAAACTCATTGCCGCTGCAGATGGTGCATCGCAAGATGCTCCCTGACATTCAGACATGACAGGGCATAAACAATGCCAATTTTTCAGACAAACTTCACTGCTCAGAAGGATCTCCTTCCACTAAACTTAATGCCAGCTCCCACACCCGCGGTCTTATTCATCCAAAACCAAAAATAACAACCCAAAGTCCAAACACTGTTCTCACTGTAGCTTCCTGGCACAGACTCCATCTGGCTGGCCTTTCCCTACAGCCAGTATCAGTGTGATGCGCCAAAGCGACAACTGCACGCCACGCAGATCTTGCCTCGCCCTGCCTCTTCTCTCCTCTGTGGCTAGTTAGCCCGTTAGCGCTTTCAGCTGTCTGTTGGTCGGTCTGTCTGTACTCTGCTGGGCTTCTCCAATCAGAGGCCTTAGCCCGTGCAGCCCCTAATCCAACTACGGGCTTTACCCCACCAGCTCAGTGTAATCACACAGCTAATTCACAGGCGGACGGGAGGAAGGCAATCCGTGACGGACGTTTTTTGTGCAACTAAGAATGAGCTCCCCGGTGACCAGGGGAGGTGGCGGAGTGGGAGACTGTCAATGAAGAGCCGTGAAAAGATGGCTCCAAAAAGGCGAGATGCGAGGGGAATAGATGAATAGGAGAAATGGGCTCTGAGATAGAAGTACGAAATAAGGAAAATATTTGGAGTGAATAAAAAAGGACATGAATCTGTAGTAGTCTTTTGCCAAGAGAGTGTTGAAAGAACCATTGTGAGTTGGAACAGTCTATATTACTCAATAAAGGCTTTGATGAAAGGCGAGGCTCTGTATTAATTTGGATAAGAAACCTTTGCCTCCGTGCCCCTTTTCTCTCTCGGCTCCCATCCACGACACCTCTGTGGTTTAAAGCAGTGTTCGGTTTCAGTTCAGCAAGCCAAGTCATTACATTTCTACATGTCGCACCTTTCAGTGGGGGAATTAACTAGTGCTGTTATTTCTTCATTCCCTGCACGCCAGAAGTACAAAAAGAGAGCGAGAGAGAGAAAAAAAAAAGGTGTTGATATTTTGACATTGTCACTTCATGCTCACTTGCATGCATGCCCACACTGTGTGGATGTACTGTATGCCCTCTGCATGTCCTCTCCACAGAACAGCCTTCTCATTGCTAATTTCAGATGAGCTCGGGAGGTGCGAGGATTGTAGCTTGGCTGTCTGCCTGATTTTACTGTTGACATCTCAGTAACAAAGGAGTGGATTTCTCTTACATTTTATAGTGTGACAGACGGCACAGATTTTGTAACTATAGCTAAAACGAACAAAAGAACAGAAATAAAAACATTAAATTGCAACATTCAGCTAGTGTAGACATAACCATGGTACTATATGGTGACTATGAAAAACCAAATGGATAACTGCACATGGTTTGTTTCTTGACAGTCTGGCATTTTCCCCTCAAAAGCTTGATACACATAGAATCTCTACCAAATCCACGAGTGTTTAAAAAGAGAAATATTGATGGCAAATGATTGTGATAGCAGGAAGTAAAATCTGATTAGGACTTCAGCCCATTTGAAAATGACTGAAAAGGCCAGTGCTTTGTGGTGTTGGTGCCTTTAAGAAAAAACTTTAATGAATTATATTTAATAAATTATATTTAATTAATAATATAGCTTACTGTGTGGTTAACTGAGCAGCCCGTCTAAGAAGTTTTTGGAGGAGTGAAATTTAACCATTTAACAGTTTTTTTGCTTATTAGCATTAATTAGGAGGTGTCTGCATCTGTGTCGTGCACCAATATAGTCGGTGGATACACTTTGTTAACAAAGTAGCTAGTAGCTAGTATTGTTATTTTGACTCCAAACACCAAGGCAACAGTACTAAGGTAGAAGTTTCAAGATAAGACACTGCAGACCATTGAGATGGCAAGAAATACATGGATACTCCCATCATTTTATGTCTTAGATCAATCCAAGGGACAGCATCACATAACTTTACATTATTTAATGGCTATTGCTCACATCAAATGCGCCATGTGTCTTGTTTTGTTTCTCAGTCATCCATTTAATATTTCCCAGCTTGAGAAACAGTTGTTGGCCTACATTTATGGATAACTTTGGGGTTTTGTGGTTTCTATGGTAGTTACTCAATAGTGTCAGTTGTTCTGTTTGCACTGATTGGTGGAGAGCTGCTAGAAATAGGTGGGGCTGAATTTTTGCTATGTCCTTACCTGCCTGGATATATCAGACTTGGAAATGAGGTGGGTGCAAGCTGCCAGGTGAAGCTTAGGCAGGTAATCTGTGCTCATTAGTGGCACCCAAAAGTGGTTTTGACTCTTAATTTGGTCGACCAAAGTAGAGCCTGGAGGGGCAAACACAGGCAGTGAGAGTGATATTTTCACTAATGGGTTGAGTAGGTTCAGATAAACTGACACTTTTATGATATCAGCATGTGCGTGACATCTGCATTTCTGTTCATGTAGGTAATTCTACTAAACAGTATGGAAAACCTATAAAACACTTTTGTTGTTATGAAGGCTTTGATATTTGTATTCATAATTAACCCTCAGAACTAAGAACAGAGCCAAGCCCATAGAAATGGAATGTAATGTTTATGTTACTGGGTTTGTGTCAGTGTGTGCTGTGTGTGAAAGGTAAAAAGATTCATGTAGGCTGTAACACAGTTGAAATCAAAACAAACATTAGAAATAAAAGCACAAAAGTATGACTGCAAAAGATTGAACATGCATGCATGGCAGAACGGAAAGAAAAATGATGCTCATAAACAGGTCCGTTAGATAGAAAACGCTTTTAAAAGTCTTTATTAATGAGGCTACACAATTCAATATATCACATATTTATAAATGTTATTTTGACCAGGTAAGTCTGATAAGATATAATGGAAGAAGATTGTGTCTCTATGCTGATGATAGGAGAACTAGAATTACTTGTAAGGTGTGGTACATGGACTGCATAGCTTACTGTAATACACACGCTAAGCTTTTGTTTCTTTGTTCACCAACTCTTCCTACACAATCAGGGATTGAGAAACCAGACCTGTCACACATAAACATCCTGAGTGTATACACCACCCCTACTTTTCTCAATGTGATCCAAGTACATTCACGTGAAAACGAAAGTTTTCAAAGGACTCTATGCAGTCCTCTGTAATTTACTTTTATAGGATTTAAAAGGCTAGGCACCCCTTTACTGTCTTGAGAAATGTTTGCTGGCCTTGACATCGTGTGTGTTAGCACAATATCAAGGAGGAAAGTGTTCAGCAATGATCACAAAGAAAAATGGCTAATTCCCTTCAAATCTGTGAGTTGTAAAGCCATTTCCAAACAATATTAAGCCATTAAGCCATTCAGCAGTTACATTAGTCGCAAGTGAAAAACATTCACTAACAGTCTTCCAAGGAGTAGACATTTCAGCAAATTCACCTCAAGAGCAGGCTGGGCATTGCTTAATTGTTAAAAAAAGAAGCCGTAGCTGGGGCACTACAGGCCTCGGCTGGCATGTTGTGACACTACAATTAAGGAAAACACTCAACAAGTATGACTTGTTTGGAAGATTTTCCAGCAACCCTTCCGAACTGGAACAATGTCCTTAGATAAGGGCCAAAGTGGAGATGTTTGAAGATTTTGCACGGTGTTGTGTTTGATGAAGTTGTGGCACCGTGCAATATGCACAAACCACAGCATATCAACAGATACATCTCATACCAACTGTTAAACACGTTGGTGGAGGTGTGAGAATTTGGGGCTTCTTTGGCAGCAACACAACCAGAGCACCTTACTGTCATCAAATCCTCTATATTCCAAAGTATTCTAGAGTCAAATGTGAGGCTATCTGTCTGACCGCTAGTTTGGGTGAAATTGGACCGTGCAAAAGGACAATGATCCCAAGCACAGCAGTAAATCTACCATAGAACAGCCGAAAGAGAAAAGAATCAAAGAGTTGCAGTAGCTCAGCCAAAGTGTAGACCTCAAATCGATTGAAATGCTGTGGCGAGACCTCACGAAAGCTTTGCATAAATAATTGCCTGCACACTGAAGCACAGAGTCCTGTGAAAACGGTGCTACAGTATGGGTATGTATTTGTTAAACCAAATGAACATAGTCACTGTGACTATGTGACCTGTTTATGGACAACCAATACTTAAGTTATAGATTTTGGCAATGGCTATCTAGTTTTCTTGGAGGACAAACGGACCATTTTTGGAGAAAGACAAAAGACTATTACGCTAGCCCTGAGTACCAACCTAGCACCTACATAGCTTGGTTGGGAATCTGCATTTATTGATTGTTTAGATGCAGAGATACCTACTTTTTAGTGGTACATAACATCCAAATGCACCCTAGATGATTACTAGAACATTCATTTAGAGAGTGTGGGACATTTACTAAACCGTGCCTCATTATAGCATGTAGCACAGTTTGAAGTCTTATTCTGAACCTTCGAGTTTAGGTGTTGGCCATCAACATCTTGTTTTTCGCATGTCAGATGTGACTATATTCACAAAGGTGGCTAAAACTAACAGCTAACTTGGTCAGCACAGCTTAGTTGAGATTTACCCATCACATTTATCTTTAGGTTTACACGTTCATGATGGCAGCACTTGTTGCAAAATCAGATCCTGTAACTGTGTTTGTGATTATTTTTCTCATTTGTATGATATTTGAATTTTAATTATTAGAGCTTTTTTGTTATTAGTGCTGAGGAGACTTAAAAAACAAATTTGAATTTATTACTTCTTAAGTTGGGGGGAGGGATCACGTATTTCAGTGTTTTACTTGCGTGTCAACAAATTTATAGACACAGATTGTTACAAAAATATTAGGCAAGCATGCTATTATGATGCAGTTATGCACTTTCTGAAATGTACTGGTGTCAGGAATCAGCAATTCACTATTATCCCTTCCATGTTAGTATTTAAATATACTTGAGGTGGAGTGCAGGTGAAAGGCACAAAATCAAAAACTGAGAAAGAGAAACTCTCTGTGGCTTTAAACCGGTGATCAGGTGCTGATGCATTTCATGTCCCCCCTACAACCTCCCACCCACAGACACACAAACACATAAGGAAGTAGAAAAGGAGGGGAGGTGAGGGGTGAGGGTGTGAGGGTGGGGGGGTCAAACCACCAGAGGAAGATGTTGCTCCAGAAGCCTTTATTAACTCTACTGACAACTCCTGCTTTTAACCGCAGCTAGGTAATGTCACACATAGTAAGAAACAGACGCACACTAAAACCCACACTCACACACACACACACACATTCAGAAGCAAGCATCCTGCCACCAAACTGGACAGCAACCAAGACTGTTGGTAGCACCTGCATTTTTGTTAAATGTTCCCTCTTATTCAGCTGTAGCATCCCTCTCCAAAATAGCTGTGAGCCCCCAGAACGCGTACACATGTACGGTTTGGTTTTGGTTGCATGTGTTCAGCAGGAGGCAAGTGTGTATTGCCTGTTTTAGTTGTGGCCAAGCTCAGGGAGATGATGGGTTGGGGGGGTCAGGAGTAGGTGTGGGGAGGAGCAGGATTTAGCTTGCTGGCTGACACTGGGCCAAGACTAAAATCGAGTGTGCGCGCAAGTGCTCGCGGCACACATACACAAACACAAATGCACGCGTCCACCATTTAAGATGTTCTTTTTGTTCATGCCTGCCTCTGAATTTTTTATAATCCTGCAGCCTGGCTTAAAAGTGTGTGTATATGTACACTTTTCTGTGTGTTCTCAGTGTGCATAAGTGTGTGTGTGTGTGTGTGTGTGCGTGATGTCTCTCGAATTATATTATGTAAATAAGTGAGAAACGTACACCTTGTGAGATTAGTCTCTTCAGAAATTGGCTGATGTGTTAAAGTAGCTTTTCTGCAGAGACACTCGGTATCAGGAAAGCTAAAACAATGTGTATGTGTGTGTGTGTGTGTGTGGAGGTGTGTGTGTGTGTGTGTGTGGATGGTGTCCAGTTTCTGGTGAACAATGTGAAATTACATATTGTTAGCGGGTTAAGAGGGGTTACCATTAGCTTAAAGTGGTGTTTTCCGAGCTGTGCGGTTTACAGCAAAGATGTTTGCTACCCACAGAGATTTATACACACACACACACACACACACACACACACACACACACACACACACACACACACACACACACACAGATTATAACACAAACACACACTCCATGGGGACTAGATAAATGTCTGAGGCTCCAGCAGCAGGGGTTTTGGGAGCGGTGTAATTTGGTTTAATAAATAGAATTACATCACTTTTGTTTCTCTAACTCGGTCATGAGAGGTTGAATTCTGACTGTTTTTGTAGGCAAATTTTGTGTTTTTGTACAGTGCACCAAAGGTTGATCTATAAACTGGTGTAGGAACATGTTAGAAAGAGGATAATGGACCATTGCATTAATCTCAGTTTTGTGCCCTGTAATGAGCTGAGTTTATTATCGTGTGTGTGTGTGTGTGTGTGTGTGTGTGTGTGCGTGTGTGTGTGCACTACTAGCGGTCAGTAAGGTGATCTGAGGGCCGCAGTTAAAAACACAAACAGAGATGAAAGCAAAGTGCCGAGTCAACACAACAGCGGCAGACGGCAGCATTGTTTGTGAAGAAAAGCCGACGCTGTTGAATTAAGGCAGAAAAAACATGGCTTAATTACTGTCGCATAATACCAATTATTTTGTCTCCACACCCTTATCTTAATTACTTCAAAAGACCAACTTCAATTAGGACGTGAAAACTGCATCTAGAACTGGCAGTCCAATCCCCAGCTCCCCACGGAGGCAACGTCACTCAATTACACACACACACACACACACACACACACACACACACACACACACACACACTCAATTACTCTCACACACAAGCTGAATCTTACCAACAAATTTGCTGATAATTAATTGACATGCCAGGCATAATATTCAGCATAAATAAATGAGCATTGTTCTGAAAACGAGGATGAAAGCGTACCAATTAATTCCCTGAATCAGTACAGAGCGAACTAGTAGCCGTCCAAATCATTTCATGTGTGCAAGATTCCAGTGAAATATCAGCGATTTATCTAAACGGTGGGTTTGAATTAGAGCGATGTGCAGTTTATATGTTTCAAAAAGCAGAACCAGGTCGTTCCTGATCTCTGAGTGGAAGAACAAGCACCACCTAATAATAATTGGACTTGAATTCTTACTGTGTGGGCTTGTGTTTAGGCTTTTTCTTCTTTCATTGCTGATTGCCTAAAGCACTAAAGGCTACAGAATCAGTTACCAATATTTCCATACTGTAGTGGTGCTGCTGTTATTTACAGTCGATTGTATAATTTGCAGGGAAACACTGAGCGTTGGAAGATGGCTTGATGGTTAACAGTTTTAAAGAACTACAGAATCATAAAAAATGTAGAATAACTGACAAAATTTCAAATCACTCTAATGCAAATTCATTTCCAATTAATTTGTCCTCAGCAATTCAAAACACCAGTCACGGTCACTTGTTGAATACATTTTACTTGTTTTGGTTGTTGCTCGCAGTATTACATAATTCGATAACTGCACAATGATTGGTAGCTTGAGAAATCACTGAAATCACTGGTGAGAGTGGGAAGGAAAAACTCCCCTTTAACAGGAAGAAATCTTCAGAACCAGGCTCAGCAAGAGACAGCCTTCTGGTTGGTGATGAGGGGAGGGAGACGGGACAAAAGACATGCTGTGGAAGAGAGCCAGACATACCAGCGACCAAAAATATCTATGTTTGTTTGCTATCTAGTGATGTAGGGCACAAAATTGGCTCTTGTTTAGTCTAATTTGTACACAAGAAGCTGGGTCTCAAATCACAGACGTGGCATTACCAAAGTGTCCCATCAAACAATATCCTGTTGAGTCAGGGTGATACAGGTAAATTAAAAACATTATAATAGAAACAACACAATCTACATTTTCCACAGACCATTACTCTAGATAAGATAACTTTATTGTCTCCCATGGGAGTAAATCATCCTGGATCAGGCATCTGCTGCATCAGATAACTAAGGCTCCATCCCCCAACGTGCATCCATGAAGTGAGTGTCCTGTACACAACAGACCAATGTGGTCCCAGAACAGATGATTCCTTGAAGTCTGTAAACAGATTTTTCCAAATACGGGTTCAGGTGGTGGTCCCATGCTTCCTAGCAACAAGGTTCCAGTCTCTAATTAGAGCATGTTGCTACATATCGGTTTTCATTTTCCATGTGTGATTTACTCAAAACACCTTCCACACCTCATACATGTTAGTCAACACGGTCACCAGTTAACCTATGTGGATGTGACAGTGCGTGGTTAAGTGTGTCTCTGTATTGGCTTTCTGATAGACTGGCAACCTGTCAGGGACATGTCCTGCTTTTCCCTCCCAAGTGTCAGCTAAGTGAAAAATGGTGTTCCCCACTGCCACACCACCAAACCAAGAGACTGTATAAGAAGTATGGAAAATGGATAGATGGATAAAGGACAGCGAGGACAGCTTGTAGGTACTGCCACGCAGATTGTTATTAAGCCATATGATGAGAGGACTAACAGACAAAAGACATTTCTTAGGAACAACTTTCAGACAGCGAGAAGAGAGCAGTCTTCAGAAATGTTCAAGAAAAAATTTAAACTATCATTTAAATTGTTATTTCCCAATTTGAAAGTATGTGTATAATTTTAAATGTGGTTTACTTCTAAAGTATTAAAGGAGATTTACTTTACAATATGCTTACCTAAGCAAAACAAATCTTTAGTTATTGTATCTAGATGTTGCCGAAAGTCTTCCAAGCAATAAGCATGTCCATCTCTCACCTTCCTTTTTCCCACCAGCAATGAGCTCTTGAAACAGTGTTGTCTTATCTTCTTAAAGACCCTTTAGTGCCAACTAAGACTAAGCTGAGAGGACTAAAGTGCAAAGTGTGTGTGTGTTTTTACGTCACTGAAGGCAAGGGAGTCCACAAGAATGAGGTGATACTCAGGATGTGTTTGTGAGGAGATGAAAGGTAATGTGGACCATCAGGTCACATGTCTGGCTACATGACAGAAGGCTGGGAAGCATTACCGACCTGAACCTTTAGAGGGGAGGAGGGTGGGTTGTGTATTGGAGAGTCTCTTTCTGTGGGTGAGTAAGGTAGAAGGTAGGAGGGCTGTTCTTGTCCCTGACCCATGTCTAAGTGGCGCTGCAGTGTTTACTGTGAGGAAGGAAGCTGTCATCTGTGTTTGCTTCCATCTGAGCAAGCAGGAGCAACCCCCCCCCCCCCCCGCCCAAAAATACAGAGGCAGACAGACACCAGGGTTTTGTACATTTCTGAAGACTGAAAATAAAGAGCAAGAGAGGAAATATACGTTTGAGTTTCTCCATTTGGTCCACATTGGTATGTCGGTATGAGTGTATCTGGGGCTGGACCCTTCAACCCCCCTTTTCAGAGACCCACAGGTGATTGACAGGCTTTCTACTTGAGGTATAGAGTTTCCCCTTGGTGTAAAGTCCCTGTGGCTCTTCTCCAAAGGGTGACTGCATTCCTGACCAGGTCATGAACTAACAACCTTTACCACCACCAACGCAACCAACACCCCTCCCTGCACCATGGATACTGAGCAACCCAAAAATCGGCAGTCCTCCACTCTTGCTTCTTTAACTCGGTTCACTTAGCATTAAGTTTACAATTATTTCTTACTTTCAATATTAAAGTGCGCGCAGAGTCTGTGCTAGCTCAGACCTGAAGCATGCCAGATTTCAAAACTCAATCATTAGTGAGTCAGGACCAACACAAAATCATAATCCGTGTCTCACTTCCATACTAATACTGTATGAGTTTTGAGTATTGAGTCTGTTAAAAATGAAAAATGAGACAATATTTACTTCTTCTGGTTTTGCTCAATTTTGAGCTCAGTGACAGAACATGTATTTGTGAAATAGAGTGGAAAACAGAATAAAGTCTGCATGCTGGGAGGACTCCAGGACGGTAATGATGGGATCAGGTTGTTATGCAGTAAAGAATAAGGTGCAATGGTGGAGGTGAGAATGGGGGCATTAAGAAATACTGTAATGGAACGCCAGCAACTTTGACTTGCTTCTGCCTTAAATTAGAATAAAAGGTTGTGGTCTTGGCAGTTTGCGGAATAACTCACAGGAATTGGTCATTTTTTTGTATCCAAATACAAATATCCTTGTAACCGATCCGTTTTAAGTTTTCTGTTGAACTGAAAAGAGCTGAGCAGTATGATGGGATTCTTTAGTCAGCCATGATGTTTTTGTTTGTTTGTTTAGATTCACTCAGAATACAATTTTGTTGCGCTTAATATAGTCAAGAGTTTTGTACACCGGACAAGGATATAAACCATGGTCAGAGCAGGACTTTGAGAAACTGGCCCCTGAACGATAACCACTGCACTAGTCAAACAAAAATCAGGTCCAATATGTTTTGGTTAGATCACACATGTATTTTCTTTTAGTTCAGTTGTGTATGTTATTAGTATGTTTTACTCAGACTTTTATAGTGTGTTCAGAATACACAACAGTCTAACACAAACACATGAATGTCAGCCACTATACAGTATTACTACTACTGATAGCTATAACAAGGCCTAACAGTCCCTAAAGAGTTATTGTGTGTTTTTGTTGTGTTTGTGGGCGGAGGGTTTTTTGATGAATTAATCTGTTGTTGTGGGGGTTTTTTTTTTTATCTTAACCATGGCAACCATTCTGAGCCTATATAAGAGCTTCATTTCTTCTCCTATACTGGCACGCACACACACACATACACACCTTCACACATGTAGATACACCCAAGTCCAACCTGAGCACACTTCGGGCCTACCTCCGGGGCTCCAAGTCTGATGAGCTGCACCCATTTCTGCTTGCTGTACTCTCAATCTCTATCTCGACCTCAGCAGAAGGCCAAGGAAATTACGGGCCTTTTCCTGGAATGTGATTAGATTCCTGATGTTGGCAGCCACACATCTCTGTTTTTTTAATTGGGTTCCGAGGCGCGACGAGATTAGCCTTGTGACATCATTGATGGTCCGTTTGTGTGTGTCTGTGCGTGTGTGTTTGTGCAGAGAGGTTGGTGGTGTTTGCTGATAAGAGATGGTATGGGGGTCTCAGGCAATTGTGTGGATGAATCCCCCACTCCCCAATGGTTGATGGCGTGCTAATCGGGTCTACGAATATTTGGGTTTTTTATTTCCTTTTTCCTGATGCACTTGTGCATCCTGTGTGCACGGAGAGTAATTTGTTTGCTTTTGTTTGTTTGAAAGGTTGGCATGTTAATGTGTATTACATGTAAAACATTCATGCAGCATTAGTCACGTCTCAACCTGTCAATCTGCTAACTATTGGTTTCTGTTGGTTCCGGAGCATTCGACGTAACACGCCAACACTTAAAGAAATACAATCAATCAATCAACTTTCTTGAAAAGTAGCATTACCATTCATGCCAGAACCCTATAGTTTTCTATCTTGAGCTAAATGCTTTAAGCAACACAGGGTCATCTGCTTGCCAAAGGTTTATCCAAGCACCTTCATACACAAACAATTTAGGCAAGAGCCAAATGCGATCTGAAAACCATTTTTAATTAATATTAAACACCTACCAGGCACATAGTACAAGTAAATGAGTTTATTTTGCAATATAAAAGTAATTAATGTTTTCCTCTTTCCTTTTTTTTCTTCTGGATAATTGAAAGGGGGCAGTGACCCAGAGCCATGAATCAGCTAGCCGCCACTTCTAGCTATTTTGCAATGTCCCTGATCATAGCAACTATGACATAAACAGTAATAGCCTACATTCATTGTTAGTTCTGCCTGTAACCACTCCATTGTATTTAAACATGATGCTGTGAACTGTGCCACTGAAGTTGTGCAACTTCTGTGAAATACAAAGTTCAAACTTACTACCTGCATATATGTAATCTGAAACAGGTGCCTTGACTTCCTAATTATCAGATGACCTGCACAGAACTATCGGTGGAAACTTTGTCTCAGATTTAAAGGTCATGAACAGTGTGAGTGGGTATAAAGGGTAGGGGGGGGGGGGGGGGGGTCTCCCACTCCTCGCCTTCTCAGCTCCACCACCCCCACATCCCCCCCATTAGCTTGCATCCCCTCCTCCGTGGGCCAGAGAACAATCAGCCTGGCGTCTGATACTTCCTGCCCGGCAATAATTACCCCACCTAATTAAAACTTAATTGCTGGCCTCTCCGACCGCCATCTTAAATGAGCAATGGGAGCCGGGGCGGGGGCGTAAGCCTGCTGGGATGTTTGTGTGGACGGCAAATTGGTTTATCCCTATCAGATTCCTCAGTCCCTGGCCCCGTGCACGCTACTGCACCGGTCTACTGCCCAGAAACAGAAAGAAAGGGAGAAGGCTTAATGTGATGGAGGCCAGACAAGGCCTAATGAGATCTACTTTTTTCCCTGCTTCTTTAAATCACACTTTCATTCACAGTTTCGATTAGTTAGCTTGAAGGAGCCTGTCTGACCAGGTTGATGAAAAGTGTGGGCGCTATGAAGTCGGCCTTGTGAGGAGAAAGAAAAGGCTTATTTTTGGGGGAGCTGGGGGTGGAGGGGGAAGTGGTGGTGGTGGGGCAAAGAGAGGGAGATAAGGAAGTTAGGATTCATGGCCCCACTGCAAAATCATCAGGGGTAAATGAAAGAGGAAATGCTGCGTTAATCGTTATGGATTCTCATAATTGTTACGATTAAATTTCATAATTGACTAATGGCCAGCTGCGGCTTGCATTACACGCAGGATAAATACATCACATTAAACATGCAAGCTGAGAGGAGATGAGCAGAGATGGATGGACAGATAGGACAGGATAGATGGATGGATGGACATGCATGCCAGGCTTGTAAATAACTGATGGCCAGTATGGAAAGGAGTAAAAGGAAATGCATGAGAGTGAAGGAGAGAAGGAAAACTAAGTTAAGAGACAGGGGAATTTATGATAAGGTGGAAACAGAGAAAGATGAAGATGTGAAGGGAAAGGGAAGCTAGATTCGTGGCCTCCAGGGGTATTAGGCTGGGTGCCAGAGTGTGTGTCTTCCATGCTAGTGCTCTCTGCCACACTCCCTTCTTTTTCCTATGAACTCTGATTTCCCTAAAACCCATCTCGCGCTCTTGCCATCCTTCGCTCTTGAACTCGCTCTGGTTTTGCCTTCCTTTCTTCATCTTTGTCCCAGGGAAACAAGCAAAAGGCAGTTGTGATGAGCAGATAGCAGGGGGGCAATGGAAGGAGGGGAGTGCAGCAGCGGAGGTGGAGGTGTGGAGGGAGAGAGAAAGTTGGAGGGTGATTAGAGAGAGATGACAGGTGACATCCATAAAGGGATTACGGAACAGGCCTCAAAGACAGGGCCCTAATCCTGGCTTTGTACAGGCACAGATAAACAGCTCCACTGATGGCTTGCTCTCTTAAAAAGTGAACATGAGCTACACAAATAACTTCCTAATTCCCCCTTTGTAGAAGTGAGTGCACGCTACAACACAAATAAGTTCCCTAATTCTTCCTTTGTACAAGTGAGCCCGAGAAGCACAAAATAACTTGCTCTCGAGGTGTTTGTGAACAGGATGCTCTGTAAGAGGCGAGAGTGACTGTGGGTGTTTGCGTGCTTGAAGGAGGGGGGGCCCACAAAGTGTCGATATGTGTCTTGGAAATGTGCGATTGTACTTGGTAGCATATAGTTGTTGGGACTTTTGAAATATTTACAGGCTTACATTCACAAAAAAAAAAAAAACTGCTTAGAAATGAGAATTAAAGTGGAAATATTAAAACGCACACACTCAGGAGCACCAGCAGTTGTCAGTTTGTGGTCTAATTAAGCGTTACCTTAAAAACAGAGAGGGAGAACACACACACACCACACACACCTGTGCTCCACAGACAGGAAAGACCACCAACTGAAAGTCTGGTTTCCCATCTAAGCGTGTGTGTGATGAGTGTCTGTGTGTGTGTCTGTGTGTGCGCACATGTGCCTAAATTCAGCGGACTACATTGACTATTTGTGTACAGACATTACTAACAATCCCAAGAGAAGGCTCAGTTTCATTCATTATTTTATTGTCATTTCAATTATATTAGTTTATTAGCCTACTATAAGATAAATAGAAGCTTATGCCTTCCACAATTAAAGAGGTTTTTTTTGCCCTGCACATTGTAATAAGTATGCTGTAAAGGATTCTGCAATAGTATAGTTATATTTCAAGTCATTGATCATTGAAAGACCAAAAAAATAAAGTTAAATCGCTTTACTGAGGCAGTAATAACCAGGTCCAAGCACAAAGTAGCATAAGCGTAAAATAAAGACTGCACTGTAGCAAGCAAGCAAATATTTTAGGGTTGCTTAATTATGGTGTGGTATAACAATTTGAATCAGATTAAAAAAAACGTTTCATTAATCACAATAAAAATATTATGGTTATTGCACACGTAAATGTAAACATCCTAGTTTTAGCATCATATTGTTGTGAGTTACTGCTCTGTGTATACTAATTTGGTAACTAGATCTGCTAATATTAACAATAGACATGATTTATGACAATCAAATCTGAAAAAGTCAAAATTGGCTGGACAGGTAGTATGACTCATTATATTAAAAGATGTGTAAACATCTAACACTTCTTTTGTGTGTGCGCAATTAGCATTTAAGTCTTTAAAGGGTCTTAACATAAATGGGGGGCTTGTCCAGGATTCAGATACAAATGTGGCCTTCTTAATATTAAATCCAAATCTGGATAAGAGGTGAGACTGAAAAAGTGCAGCCAGAAGAAGCCTTTCAGCAGTAAAAACTGATGGCCATCCTAAAGGACGCAAGCAATAATTCCATGCACTAGTTGTTGCAAGGCCCATAGAGCTTGCAGAAGGCCATGACAGAACTAAGAGGAGCCAAACACATTTTTCTTTTGTCACTTGAATGCACTTATCTTGTTCACAGGTTGTTGAGGGTTGAGAATATTTGTGTACTTTCCCCACCCATATATATACTTTTCCCACACACACAACCACCACAGTCACACGAAATTTAGTTAACAGATAGCGTTTTGATAGCAGTGCTACTTATCACGCTGGGTATGATATCTGCTCGGCTCCCTCTAGCCTTCTCTTTCTTCTTTTACATATGCCCATAAACCCAAATCTCTATCTGCTGTTTCACACTTTGCCTTTCATCATCCTCCATTACCTGGTAATGAACAGGTCCCTGCTCTTTCTTCTACCCCCACTCTGTTAAGTTCATGCAAATTCGGCCATAGTTTCTCCGCAATCGACACTTCGGGAGTCACTTTGTTGAGGCTTAAAAGTAAAGCAGAGCAGAAGTACACGTCTCGCTTAATGACTTCATTTTCTCTTTCATGGCCCTTTCAGTATGTCTGCAGTGGGAGTCCTCGCCTAAAGCACTGATTTAGTGACATAGATACTACCATGAAATGTACCGGCTAAAAGGAGCATGACTAGATGTGTGGGATTGATGCAGAAGCAGGTCAAGCATTGATTGGACAGCTATTTTGAGGATTTTCAAATGCACTGATAGTGAGAGAAGTTGAGTGTGGGTGTGACGAGGGAATAGGAGGAAAATAAGCAAACAGCGGCTACAAATGCAGACAAACGCATAAACACACACGTCTCTGTCACACTCAAACGTTACACACTCGTACACACACCTCAGCCCCCTCTAATAATCCGCTAATCCTGTTTATCATCAGCCAGCTCCTCTCAGTGCGAACGATACATGAGAGAAATCATACTCACAAACACACTCAAATGTGCAGAGCTGAGATACAGTATAAATACACACATCTCTATTTCTTGATTTCTTTCTCAATCTTCACTCCGTTTTGCTATTTTCCTCTACGCTATGTTATGCATCAGTTATGCAGTTACACATCACAATCCCACATCAATGCCCAGCCTCTCAGAAATACTGTTTGCTTCTTGCTTCTGTGTCTGAAGAGTTTTACTAAGCTGTGGAGAGCTCGCGTCTTCTCGCTCCCCTCATTGGGTTTTTAACTCCCCGCAAACGCACATACAAATTCCGAGACTTCCATGTGAGCGTTGGGAGGATTGAAAAAGTTCAGCTGTAGTTTTGGACCACATTTATTTCTAAAGAAAAAGCATATTTTCTACGATATGCCAGTCTGAAAATAGGAATATAAGGTATAATCACAGATGATCCAGGCTTGGGTACATAAGCAGGCAATAAATCTATATTTTTCATATTTCTCTTTTGGGATGCTGATTCAAGTAAGGCCTAAGTAAGTTGTAAATATAGCCATAATCGCCATTTCCCATTTCATAAGGTAATCTGTGGCGCTTAAGGGGTCATTGGAGGAATTGCTATTTGGCTGTTGCAAAGCACAGAGCAGGTTTATTCGAGCCTGGTATTGTGTAACTCTTGCTTGTCATATCTTTGAAGGAAAAATGAAAGCGGATAGGTGGGAGTAGAGGACAAGGATAGGAAGCGAAATGCTGCAGTTCTTCTACAGCAAAAACTGGCTGAACATAGGATGATACTATGATAAGTTCTTTCTGAAAGTTTCAGCTCTGTTACTTCAGAGAAGATCAAACAGACAGTTTGGTTTGACAGTTGAAACAATGTCAGATTTCTTGGGAAAAACTGTTAAGTGGAAAGGTTTTGATAAGTAATGAAGTCCATGAGAACCATGATTCATGACTAAAGTCAGAAAATAAATCCCCAATAATAGCACACAATCTCTTTAAGAGGCCCAGAATCTCTTCAAAAGTAAATATATAAGTGTTGAGAAGCATTAAGGTTGTTCAGTGTGAATCAAACCATTTTTCTTCAGTGTAGTCATTTTGTGACTGTTTCTCAATTCAGATGCTTCCATAGTCTTCAGGAGTAGTTCTCCGGGCTTCTTGAAGGACATTCAAAGCTCTTCTTTGGATACTGGCTGCCTCTTTTTTCCATTCTCTGTCAAGATGATCCCACATTACTTCAAATATGCCGAGGACAGGATCAGAGAAGGCCAGCGCATAACTGATAGGTGAGGTGAAGTGTGTTTGTGTGACTGTGTGTTTCTTTTTTCTTTTCTTCGATCCAGATATACTTTTGCTGTGTTGGCAGTGTGTTTGGGATCATTTTCATCCTGGAAAATTAACCTGTGTCTTGTGTCTTTTCCAGATGGTGCTGCATGTTAGATCAAAATCTGATGGTACTTTTCAGAGTTTATAATTCCATAAATTTTGACAAGATCTCCAACACCACTGGCTGAAATGTGTGAAATGTGTGTGTTTGGCTTTCGTGTTTATTGGAGATTAAACCAAAGAGATGGAAACAAATTATGTTTTTGCCACTGGCTGCTTTTGTACAGTACTGTACATGTATTGCTAGTATTGGAATAAAAACAACTAGCTAGCTAAAAATGCCCTCTACATAGCATTGACATCTATGCTAATTACTTATCCTTAACTAAAAATTGTTTATGCAAACTGACAACACTATCAGGGCAGTAAAGTCAAACATGCATGAATGCCAGCATTTAGTTTCCATTTAATTTAACATTTGAGCAAGGGCACATGAAAAAAATAAAGAAAATGAAATTATTTAAATTTCCTATAAAGACAATCCATTTACAAGTTGTATGGAAAAAGAAGAAGCATCGAAAACTTGCAAAACTTTCAAATCTACTCACTACACAAAAAAGCACGATCATTTGAAATGCAAGGTGTGTAATACTAGCATCGAATTAGCATTTTCCTACTCAGTCATTTACACCAAGTCCCTGTCAGATTTTCCGAGATTAAAACATCTGCACTCTGTTCTGCCACTCTAATTAAAGTGAGTGATGGCTTGGCAGCGGGTGAGGTGTTTAGTCAGTTATCTGTTGCCACCATCAACACCTACTTCATGACAAATTACACCCACAACTTGACCAGGATAGATGGAAGAGCAGATAGAAATGCCTGCAGAGCATTTTAGGATTTGCAAAGAAAGAACATTTGAAAGAGACGAACAGCATCAGCTTGTTTTCGTTTTTTTCATGTAATGTGTTTTCTCTTAATGCTTTAACACTTTGATGTGAGTCCAAGTGTGCTTAGGGGGCAAAGAGGCCTCAGGGAAGTGGAAAGGTCTGGTCACTTAGGTCTACCTATAAACACCGGGGGGCCATTCCATTTCCTGAGTTCAGGAAGCCCACTTTTGAGGAAACTCAGTGGGTTCGATTTCTCTCATTTCCTCCTCTGACACCATTCCTGGTTGGAGTGCAGGAATGCAGCTGGGGAAGTGCCTCAGCAGCATCCTACAGTTGTTTCCTGACTTTGAGAAATAAGACATCAAGACAGCAGAGGAGAATAGAGACAATGACCTATTTATTGTGGTGGTCACCTTGAGGTGAGATCCAAAGTACTTTACAATCAGTACGCAGATTCAGTCACAATTATGTTTCTGAGATACTTTCTAAACTTTAATAAGTGAAAAGGAGAAGGCAAGACGGTGTTAAATACAGCACATGGACCATCTAAGCTGACATAACCCTATTATACACACATACAGAAACCATCACATACACATTCTTGGACAGACACATGCACACATACACACACAGTAATTTCCTCAGATGGCCTGTAATCTTGCAGGCCTCCATCTCAGCGGCTTAGCCCAGTGGACTGGGGCAGCCGCTGCCAGCTTTCTACCCAGGGCGGGGGGCCCGGAGGGGGGGCACAGGGGAGCCGCAGGGCCTGGAGGAGCCCCACATGGATTGTATTTGGGAGCCTGAGGCATGAAATGGAATAGGTTTAATCTGTTATCACCTGCAGGGGAGTGTCGGGGCCTGCCACTGACAGACATAACGGTTGAGGTGGTGGTGGTGATGGTGTTGGGATGGGGGGTGGGGGGGTCGCAGCACCTCAGTCCCCGCTGGTAAATGAAATATCAGCCACTACAGACGGAGAGTGATATTAGTTTAATTTCTCTGAAGCTCACCTTTTCTGCCTCCCTGCCTGCCTCTCTCTCTCTCTCTCTCTCAATCTATATCTCTCTTCCTGTTCCCCACATTCAAGATTCAACAGTCAGTCCGTATGAGATTTGGCTTTGCTACATGAACCATATTAGTACTGGAAATTTGTCTTTTTGTCCTCGGCATGACCTATGTGTGCACATGCAGGAACTCACAAATTATTGGGAGGAGTCTTCTTGATTCACCCAGTTTGAATGCCATGAGCTATTAAATGATTGTTGTTAGCAGAGATGGGCAAAAAAGTAATCAGATTACAGTAACGCATTACAAGTAACGCGTTACAGTAATCTGATTACTTTTTTCGAGTAACGAGTAAAGTAAGGGATTACTATTGCAAAAACGGTAATTAGATTACCGTTACTTTCCCGTAGGAACGCTGCGTTACTGCGTTACTGCGTTACTAAAACCGTGATTTTTTGCGAGAATGTCTCACAACAGTGACGTAAGCGAGTGCGCCGTTAGTGACAACAGCTGTGTGCAGATCAACAATGGATCACATATCGATTGTGGGAGAGAGTATGAGCGTGCAGCGTTTAAAGCGTGGAAGTACTGTCCTTACTTTGAGTTTGATTCCATAAAAAGTGACAAAAACATTAGCGTCCATCGTGTGTGGGAAGAAAACTTCTTTTTACAGCGAAAAAAACCCCCTAAACTTCCAAGCAAGCACCGAGTGCGCAACGACGTAATGGGAAACTCACAGAGAAGCTCGCGGATTCTTCAACTGACCGTGGCACACCTGCACCAGGGAAAACCTCCGCCTACCGCAGTCCTGCTTTACAGGTGAAAATAGAGCAACAGGACCGCTGAGTCTTTGACTTTATTTATGTTCTGCTGTGTTTTACTTGCATCTATTTGAAAGAGTGAGTGTAAACACAAAAAATATTTTATTTTATGTGCTGGAATGTGCAGAAAATAGGTTTAAATGTTAAACTAATTTATTCAAGTCAGAGAATGTTGCACATAATTAAAATTTTGCTTGATGCATAAAGTTAAAAGATTAAAACTGATAAAACAAGTTTTAAAAAGAGACTTTTCCATTTGATTACATTTTGTATGATGGATTATGCAGAAAAAGTAGAATTGGGCTGAAAGATCTATCGCTTTATCACCTATTCAGGTTGTAAATCGTGTTTTTAAAAAGTAACTAAGTAACTAAGTAATTAATTACTTTTGAAAATAAGTAATCAGTAAAGTAACGGGATTACTTTTTGGGGAAGTAATCAGTAATTAGTTACTGATTACTTTTTTCAAGTAACTTGACCAACACTGGTTGTTAGCAAACAGTGCTACTTGTTAAGCCACTCTACGCAGTGATAAACAGAAAGTAGGCCAGATTATATAAGACATATTTTAATAAAGTGTTGTGAAAAAGATATTTGCCCCCTTCACAATTTTTTAGTTTTGCCACACTTGTATGTTTCAGATTATCTAACAAATCTTTGACAAAGCTAACACGGGTAAATAAGTGTTTTTTGATCATTTTATCTATTAGGAAAAGAAGCTATCCTAACACTTTATAAAAAAATTCAGTGGCCCTTTTCTTAAATCATGGATCTCATAAAAAGAACATACCAACAGTTAAACACGGTGGTGGTAGTGTGATGGTCCGGGGCTGCTTTGCTGTAATTGATGGAACAATGAATTCTCTCTACCAGAAGATCCTGTTGGAGAATACCATCAGTTCAACAGAGCAATGATCCAAAACAAACCAGCAACTTTAGCTCTCAATAGCTAAAAAACCAAAATGAAGGTTTTGGAGTGTTCTAGTCAACGTCTGCACTTAAATCTAACTGAGATGCTTTAGGATGACCTTAAATAGGTCCCTCATGCTCGAAAATCCTTGAATCTGGCTAAATTTAAATAAATTCTTTAAAGAAAAGTGGTCAGAAATGGCCCCACAATGATCTGAAAGACTCATTGCCAGTTATTAGAGATGTTTGATTGCAGTTCTTCCTGCCAAGGGCAGTTCAACAAGTTATCGGGTTTAGGGGGCAATTCCTTTTTTGCACAGGGCAGACGAGGTTTGTATAACTTGTTTCTCTGAATGAATGAAATCATCATTTAAAAAATGCGGTTTGTATTTACTTGGGTTGTCTTGCTTATTGGCTTATTTACATTTATTTATAACAGTCTCAGAAATTATTGTATTCTCTACACTGTGACTTCATGCTGCTTTAACATGATCAATCTTACCACGTTACTTTCTTGACTTCCAGAAGGGTAAAGGGTAAAGTTCAGTAACCAAGTTTATATAATTCGTGAAATCCAACAGTGACCGGAGACCTCAGTATGACAAAAATGACTGAAATTGTGTCCAATGAACTTGCGTTCTTGTTGCCTTTGAAATGATTGCTTCAAAGACAGGGACCAGGTCTGAAATCCTTTACAGTCAGATGGCATCTTCAAAGCTACTTTAGCCAGGATGCCAATAAAATGGCAATGAGATGAAGTCACCTTGTTATCAGCAGAGGTGACACACTCTGTGTTACATTCATAATTTACGTGTGTATTTTAAAAGGATACAATAGAGCGTAGTGCTGCGTTTCCATCCTGGTCATGGGGAACCCCATTGCAGGTCATGACATGTATTTCAGGAGGTCTGTGGAAATTTACAGAAATAGAGAGCAGATAAAATCTCTACAGATGCTGAAAAGGCATCTTAGACGTCCACATTGAGGGATTACAATCTAGAAGGTTACAAACCACTGTTTTTGCAGGTCACGTTTTTGTTTGAGCATCCTTTTGTGGCGCATGAAGATCAAATGCCTTCACAAACTGGGTGATCAGAACAAGAACAAGGTGAGCTGTACTGAAAACACCAAGTCTAAGTTTAAAAAAGGTGTGATGTGTGTATTTTTTTATTTATTTTTTAAACCCAATCCCTCGGAAAGTGTTTGTAAGCAACTGTTATGGATCTCACCTCTATGTTTGGCACAGGTTTAAGAAAAAAAAACATGATCGTCTTGTAGTAGTTTGACGACGCTGACATCTCCTCAACCACAATTTCCTGTAAAGGAATGAGAGAAAGAGAGAGAGGTCTGGTTTGACACTCAGGGGGCGTTGGAGAGGTTGAAAGGATGCAACTTTTTTTTTTTTTAAAGCCGCTTTCTCACTCCTTGAAGTGGCTCACCGTCTCTGCTACTGTACTGAGAAGAAGACATAAAGAGTAGGAGTGGGTGAAGGTTATGAAGTAAAACTCTACAACTGGGGGAGGGAGAAAATGTTGGGAAATTGTGGTGAAATGACTACCTGTGAAAGTAGAACCTGCCTCCTTCATCATTTCAACCTCTGAGCCTTAACCAGCATCTCTTTTTTTGGGATATACCAAATAATTGAGGGTGAGATCGCTTTTTTTTGTCTCCACCAGACAATAAACCGCATTCCCTTTATTAATGTATTCATGTCTTTCCTGCTTCATATCTCTACAGGAGGATGTTTGTTTGTTATGGTACAATGGTGTGTAGATTGTACCACTGGGAGTGGCATGTTCGCTCCTTTTTAATTTTTTTTTCCTCTTTTTTTGCAAGGCAAGTCATTTTCGGTTTAAGCTGACATAGCTCTAAAAATAGGTGTGGTTGGGAGGTTGATATTCTCACCCACGCATATTTACAAACTCCTGCTCCTTACCCGTGCACATACACACGTTGATACAGCGTATTCACACACACATGCTCCATTTTGCCAACAACCCACACAAACAGATGTGGCACATGCGACAGAAAATATTCCGTTTCACACATTTTCGCTCAACTTTATTGTTGCTGAGTATCACCGGGAGGCCTTTATAGGTTTATGACACCCTAAAAAAAAGAGAAAGAAGTCGGTTTTCTTTCTTCAGTCAGGGTGAAAAATACACTCAGTGGCTTGCCGCTTCAAACAGAAATACGAAATACATAAAAAAAATGCACAGAACAAGAGGAAGCATTGATCTACTAGTGCGTGGCAGGTGTGAACTCCCCTCAACACCACTACTACCACTACATACATCACACAGCGTCATGTATGTCTCAGTGTCCTTCGGATGAGCACCCCGGGTCCAAAAAGTGCCTCTACTCCGCGGCAGGGAAGCAGCGTTTGCTTGAATCACCGCATTGTTATGCGGCGACAGGACAGCAGGTCCGCTATTGTGATTGCAATCAAGCATCCCCAGACAACCATCACAACCAACTAATTAGAGAATTAGATGATCAAACAAGGCTCCTCCAAAACTTGTGCCAACTGCACTGCGTATTTTGGCACGTGTCACTGTGTACCTGTCAGTCTCAATGAGCAAAGTGCAAACAGCTGCAGATTCTGGGGGGAAAAAAACATGGGAAGGTATTTTTTTTCAATCAACTCTAATGTGAGTTTCTTCCTGTATGGGAACTTCCAGAAGAATTTGCTGGAGTTGACTGTTTATTTTTGTTAGCACAGAAACCAGTGTGCGGAACATAGTTTTAGAAGTTAAAAAGCTATTTGTCACCGCGCAGAAATGACACAGGAATGACGCATCCTATTCAGTGGCTCTGCAATACATCGCTAATGAAGCGTGGGGCGAAAGAGTGGGTGTGACAGGTAATGAAGACGGGCAGGGGAAAGCAGAAGGAAGAGGTTTATAGAGGGCAGGGCCGGGCCTACTGTATGACATACTGTAGCTGGGTAAATGGGTGACTAGTGTTACAGTAGCATGATGCCGTATCAACTCTCATGCTATCTCCATCCAGATCGTATGAGGAAACCCCGACTAAGAACAACAAGATTAGTCAGTAATCAGATGTGATGTGATACTGTGTACACTCCACTGAGAACCCAGAATGCAGACAGGTTGTTTGGATAGAAGCAAGAGTATAAGAGCACTTTTTACAGACTGAGGCCAAACAGTAGTCTGCCCTGGTGTTTACAAAGATTTTGATGAGTAAACATTTGTGTGTCTTAAGTATTCCTGTATGTGTTTAACTATCCGCATCAAGACTTGTAGGGTCCACTTGGGTACAAATATCACCATCGAGCTCCGTCGAGACGTCCACATGCTTGGCACAAATTTTTTATGAACATGAAGACTGGTCTGACGTGACTTTACATTACAGTGCACCAGCTCTCCGTGCATCCTTTTGACAGACTTCAAACAAGAATAACTGGAATGTCTACAGTTGTCTGTGTCCACATCCGCAACCGAGTATAATCCATGATGGTGTGTTGTTGTCACTGTCATGTCACGTCCAATTTCAAGATGATCTGATAAGGTTTAAAATGTTTTCTACAACCATTCATTTATAAGATTTTATTTTTGGTTTGTCTTTTGTTTTATTTTTCACAAATTTGCACACATTTTCACATATTTTATGTGCACATTCACTGATGAATAAATGAAAAAAAAAATCCAATATTGTAATATTCAAAAACAATAATTAAAAATGACCATGGAGTAAATACTGCAACTGTTTATTTAAGTATATTTGTAAATGTGCTTAGCCTTCAAGCGACTGAGTGGGGTAATTGACCCTAGCTAGATATTCATACGTGGCATTGAGATATTTTACATCGTAAAAATGTTTACAACCATGAATTTGTCCATCTATTTTTCCTATAGTTTTTCATAGTTTTGTACAGGAGTTGTTCCACTGTTGTGGCAAGGTGAGGGGAAAGGAAATACAATATATAGTTATTTAATAAGGATATTTTTCACAGGACAGGACAGGACAGTACACTCCATGATCCAGTAGATTGTAGAGCTATCTTTAGCATCAAAACCTTTTGTTTGCTGTATGACTTTACAATGTTGGTTCACTTCACTGAAGATCGTGGGCATTTGTTTATGTCCTTCCAGGGAATTTCAGTCAGGTTCAGGTCTGGACTTTGGTTGGTCCACTCCAACACCTTGATTCTTTTCTGTTTCAGTCATTCTGTTATAAATCTATTGCTCTGCTTGGGATGATTGTCCTGTTGCATGACTGAGGTTGGGCCAAGCTTTAGCCGTCAGACAGATGGCCTTACATTTGACTCTAGAATGATTTAGTATTCAGAGGAGTTCATGGTTGACTTCAAGGTGCCCAGGTCCTGACCAAATGCAGCGCTATAAATTATGTTCAGACATCTTCACTTTGGTCATGTCTGTCCAAAGGATGTTATTCCAGAAGTCTTGTAGTTTGGTTTGATGCAACGCTGCAAACCAAAGCTGTGGTGAATGTTCTTTTTAGAGAAGAGGCTCTTTCCTATTAACTCTTACAAAGAAGCCATGTTTGTTCTGTTTTTCACTCATGTCGAGTCTGAGACGTAACATTTGGATTTTTTGCTGTTTCTCTGAACATTGTATAGCCAGACCTTAGGTTGAATTTGCCAGTGATATTCACTTATCTTTTCTCCCACTCTATGGGAGCTGGGATAGGCCTTGATGGACAGATGAGCAGTGGTATATATCGCCAAATACTTTTTCTCAAGGATGGTTCACAAAGAATATGTCTAATATTGCAAGAAGTTAAAATCATATGATCATGGCCAACTATAAGCCAGATTGGAATTCTAACCAAACTTTAGGGTTGGAGATTTCTCTCCTGTGAGCATATGTCGTCCTTGTGTTGTTATTTTCTTACATCTAGTTCCCGCAGTTAGTTAATTTTTTCAAAGTCAAAACACAAAACACAACCACTTCCTTGAGGCTGTTCCAAGTGCTATGCAGAAATAGAGTGATTAATGTCCCCATACTCTCACAATGACATCATGACAGTAGTAAGGACTGATGTGTGACATGCGATGCAGAAATGACCTGACCTCAACGCAGCATTGTAAGGGCTCAGGATTGCAGACATGGCTGACGAACCCGCAACATGCGCAACGTGTTTGCACATAGTCTGTCCTGAACCTCGGCACAGTGAGAATGAAGAGATGGGGAACAAACAGTGTCAGTTTGTGTGTGTGTGTGTGTGTGTGTGTGAGAGACAGCTCAGTGATGAGGGCAGGGTGCTGACGAGAACCTTTCTCAGCAGCTCCTGCCAGGCTCTGTTTGAATTGTAAACATGTCAGAAAGTGTGAGAAAGCCTCTGTGCATGACGATGATGGACTCCTTTGTTTTGGTTCTCAGGGTAATAATAGCTGATGATGAGACAGGTTAACTTTAGTCGAATTGCGGGCATGCAGGTGGTTACAGACAGGCCTCGATGGCAGGGCAGCGGCAAAACAGGTTGGGCCGTTGCCAGTGTGAGAAAAACTATAAGGATATTTACGTAGTCTATTCTTACTGCCACTAAGAAAAAACAACTGGCAGAGATATTTTTCTCTGCAGACGCTCACTAAAAATCTCTCTAAATTGAATTTCACATTTTCCAACATTAGACTGAAATGCTACTTAAATGAGATAAAGATTATGCACTTTACAGCTGAAATATTAGAGTGGCATTCAGGAAAATTAGAAGAAAAAAAACATGCACTAAAGTCCCCGAAAGCAACTGATAAGGCGTCACTCTGTTTCTCTACATCAAGACCATCAAACCTCTGTAAAGTTCACACTATATAATTATAAACATAATGTCATTATGTCATGGTACATTACTAAACCTTGTTAGCCCATTACCTTCTAGCGCCCAAAGTGATTAGACATGGAAGGCCCCGCCCTTTCCTGTACTCCCACTCACTCTGAGAGGAAGCAGGAAGCTGCTCGCATGTCAGTCATCTCCAGACGGGAAGTGCCTGGAGATGGCTAGCCTTTAATGCTGTAATTATTGTAACTATTGTTTGGATTGATAATCACGCTCATTACAGAGAGATGGGAGGAAAAGGAAGGAAGTCGGAACCTTTAAGGCGACTTGTTTGAGTCCAGGGTTTGTTCCGTGGAGGTCTGACAGATGGGGTGATGGGAGGGAACGAAGAGGTCCAGAGGGATGTGTGTAACCGCTTGGGTGCATGGGAAAGCTTGTTTGTTCAGAGGGTTTTCATTTGATCTGGGTTTCTCAGAGTAATTATCTGGGCTGGTGCTTCCAGGGAGAACAGCGATTAACACAAGCTAGGGGTCAGGGTAGGACAGCACTCAGTCCGCTAGAGAGAATGAAATAAACCAGAGGGAAGAGATATTCACATAGTGTAAATACTTTATTTTTTAAATCCTCTACGTGTACATGACAGCTGTAGTTATAGGTCAATTTATACTTCTTTCATTCCTCTCATCTGAAAACATGAACATCCTCCAGAATGTACTCTCACTGTAAATATCAAGCTTTATCCAACAGCTTAGCATAGCGTTCCAGCAGTATGCTAGGCTGGATGTCTAAACATAGGATTTTTTCAACACTGATGTCAATGCTGATACTGAATACCACCAATCAGTACTTATAGGTACTCTTACTGATGCTCTTCTTAATATTTTCCATGTTTTACACTGTCCGTAGACAGTGTAAAACATGGATATAACTTGCTGGAAAAACCATTGAACCCAGTGTGGGAGTTCCTTAAACCTGTATTCTACCTGAAGACCACCAGATGGTGATAGCTGGGGTTGCAAAAAGATTTCCAGTCCTTTAGAAGTCTATAGGAAAATGGCTTTCTGTCTTGACCTCTGTAAACAAATTCCTAATGTGTTTATGAGCTCAGTCACTCCTTTTGTGTCAAATTGTAAATAAAAATTCACTAAATTTTGTAAATCTTGGTCATATTATGTATCAAAATGGAGGATTATCTGTGTTGTGAAACCACAAGATCGTGACTAACATATAGTAATGGTTTGGTTTGCAACCAAGATGGCGGCAGAGAAAACGCTCATCTCAACACTCGAAAATGGAACTTAACAAAATAATGGGTGACTTTACGTCCTTTGTGCAGCTTATGATCACAGGGCAAGACTCAGAGTACACCCCAAGGCCAATTCAGAATCACCAATTAAGCTATGCATATCTTTAGACTGTGGGAAGGAGTCGGAGTACTCGGAGTGACGGAATATCAACATGCACACTATCTTCACCTGGCCGGTGGATTTAAATCCAGGACCTTCTTCCCGTGAGGCGACGGTGCTAACCACTGTGCCACTGCCACTTCTTGATGCTTCAATATGTTTAACTGGATGTTAGTTATGACAAAACCCGTTAACCACCACTCAAATGTTACATTTAATCTGTTTAATACACACGAAAATTAAAATGTAACAAATGAGTGGATGGAGTTTTACATTGTGGGTTGAGGGCCAGACTATTCCTTGGGCACACTAAGCTAATCAGTTTCTTGCTGTAGCTTCATGTTTTGTATACAGACTTGAAAGTAATGAAACTATTCCTTTAAGGGAGTATTCGTTTAAGGTGGAATACAAAATTGTCTAAGTTGTAACAAATGAAAGGTACTGAAAATGAATTTAGCCTCTTATTAAGTTTCTCACTGAAACTTTAACTTTAACTTTTTGCATGTTAATGCCATAAATTTAAAATCACATAGAGGTTTTAAATAATTTCCTTTTTTACATCAACTTTTTAAAATAAATGTGTAATTTTATTTAGCTTATATTTAACTCATTTTTTTTAACTGTTAAATGATTCGGATCACAAAAACTGTTGTAGACAGGTGGAAAAAATGGGTTTGGAAATTTCTCTCTATATCTGGAATCAGTGAAAGCTGATACTCAGGGAAACGAATGGAAAACAAAACTGACAAACAATTAAAAATAAGTCGTAAAAATGAAACCATGGTGAGAAGGCATAAAACAATAACAGGGCAACACGCAGAGCTTACAAACTAAAACTGGAATTTTTACTTGCCGTGCCAACTTTACTTTTGCTTCAGGGCAAAAAACAGTCTAGCACAAAGAGGGGACAGTCCACCTATCACACCTGTTTATCAGTTACATGCCTATAATATCTACATGCAACCACATCTTTTAACCCTTTAGAGCCGATCGGAGCGGGAACGCTCTGTTATGCGTAACTATTTTTAAATCCCGGTAGCACTGCAACCACGTAAGCTAGCGCAAAAATTTTTTTTGCATATGAAACCGGAGGAGTTGTACTTACATATTGTGCCATCAGCTTGTCCTAGGTCACGGTTTCCTTCCACATAAAGCTTTGCAAAAACTGCATAAAAAGCGCTTGCAGGAACAAAAACATAATATTCCAGAAACACGCTTTGCCGGTCCGATCAGCTGTTCAAAACACTTCCTACTTGGAATAGACGTCAGCGCGAACTTTTGCATTTCCGCCATTACCTGGCCGAAACCGGAAGTGACGTCATTTTCGCGGAAATGTAGTCTTTTTTGCGATCAGGGCCTCAGGGCCTATACTGCTCTTTTTAAAAGTTATCTTTGACTTTATGACTTTCTGTGTCGTTTCTGGGATGCTTAGGACTCATATTGCACTGCTGGAAATAGTTTATTTTGATGCGTATGCTGCTTTTTTGCAGTATAATATTTATTTTTGTTTTTCCTGCAGTGTATAAAAATTGGTGTATTTCAAAAATAAAACTATGAAGACACTCAAAATAAATTTCCTGTGGTGGGAAACTATTTTGTGCAACTTTTTTGTATTTACAGTTTTGAGGGATAAGACTCTTAAATTTCTCTAACTACAAATATATGTTAAAAAATCAAAAACGATTTTCAATTTTTTTGTAGTTTATTGCACTTTTTTGCAATTTATGTAATTACTATGCACTTAATGAATACATATTATTAAAATCTGGGCTATAATGGTTGTATTGATGTATAGCAACTTGAAATGCTCCCAAAAATGGCTCCACAGCATGTAAAAATATAATATAAGCTCTGGCGGACTTGGTTCTATGGTAGGTCTTAAAGGGTTAAACAATGAGACTGTTTTCTACTGCGAGGAGATAAAATTGCTCCGGGATAAATATAATTTACTGGAGGCATTCTGTTATGATAGAGATTGTAGAAGCTTGCAAACTATAATTAGAGAAGTGTCACTTGATTACACTTTTATTTGTATGTAACTAATCTTTAAAACCCCATTTTGGAGCATTACAACTTTCTCTTCTTCTTTACACATTACCCCTGATAGTTATCGCAGCATCTCCATATTAAAGACATTTACAATTAGTTTTTACTTTTGATGGCAAGGTGTAGTTTCAGTTTAGTTTTTACATGGAGAAAAAGTGCTTTGCTTTCTGTTCCACTTCTATGTATGCGTGACCTCTTAACCCCAGTCCCAGGGAAGCTAGGCTACCCAGTTATAAACACACACACAAAACCTCCACGTGCCTTAAAACGACAAAAAGGAGAAATTAACTTTTGACCTTGTGTCTCATCCTGAGACCTGCTACTGTTCACATTGTTTCCAAATTGTGTCCCATCCTAATGGCCCTTTCTGTATTGACAGTAGCACAAAAGCTACCGTGAGGAGAGCTAAACATCAAATAAGATTTAATAATGATTTAAACACTAGTTTTTAAAAAATAATCAGTTATCATTTCTGAAGAAGTGAGACACAGGCATGCAGAGGTGGGAAGGAAAAAAATGAGTCAAACAAGAGATGCCACTCTTCATGCTTTCACTTGAAGAAACCGATGAGAAAATACAGGATCCTTTGTACAGTAATTTAGTAGTTTTCTTTATGAGTACAGTTTAAAACGAACACTAGACGGTGATTCCTTCTAGGAAATTTATTTCATAAGAGCAAGCTGCTGTATTCTTTTCTCATTGGAATGGAAATGTTTAAGTTGAAGCCGTGAATTTAGAAGTGCTGAGATGGTTTTTCGGGCTTTTCCAAATGTTGTGGTTGGTGGTTGGTGTGTTGCCAGACTGAGCGTTAGATAACAATGGACCACATTGGCCTACAGTGATTAATCGCATTCAACCAGCATTCATCCTCACATCCCTTACATTATAATGTGGTGTAAAGAGTAGATTAATTATAACCAATAAAAGTAATCATTAAAGATATGAAAGGGTATATTTAAAAAATAACGGTAATATGGCATTTACACAGCTGAATATCAGATCATCAGAACCTACTGAAATCATTGGCCAGTGCCACACCTACAGCTCCACCTTACCATTACGGACTTTGTGGAGAGAACAATCATGATATCATCTGGACACCAGCACTGGTGCCAGGTTCCTGCTGTTGAAATGCAGGTAGAGAAATGCAGGGACTCCTTGACTCCTGTCTCCTTGACGGCTGCAGTGCAGGTACTGAGTTTGCATTTTGTTTGTTAATTGTAATTTAATTCAAAGACTCAAAGAGTAGCGAGATGGATGATTGAGACAGAAGAATGTCTTTGATAAACACACTCATGGCCCTTGGGGTAAATGAGCTTATTAGGCAACCAAGAACACACACACACACACACACACATTGAGGCTGGGGTCAGCTGATTACAGGGGTATGTTAGCCCCCTGGGGCTAGTCCATTCAGTGTAGGGTTAGCACACAAGTTTATGGTATTTGCATCCATTTAAATTGCTAAAGCTCTGACTGAGGAGTTTGCTTAGTCCTGCTGGGGCCAGCAGTGCTTACAATGTCCCCTGAAGAGCTGACTGAGCATGTCTCAGCCTGAGGTGTCAATGTGCTTGTGGGCGTTGCATGACAGTTATACCTGATACCCAGCCTTTCTTTTTTCTTTCTTGTTTTCTTTCTTTCACTTAACAGCTTTTTACCCTTTTACAATGTAAGGCAATTATGACAGTCCTGCAAATATTCATTGAATTCCAAAATTGCAATTAAATCTTATCATCCACAAAACTGAAAATAGTCCTTAATAGTAACCGATACAAGACTGGAGGCTGAATAATAACAAAAATGGAGGAAGAAACCCAGCAAAGAAAATACATTGAAATGCCTAATGTATATTATATTACACTTAATATAATATAATGCCTAAAATATCTAATATTTTAAAAAATATAAATATAGTTTATCATGAAAACTTTTAATTTGCAGATCAGAGATTATTTTGAATTAATGAACCCTGGATTTATATAATAGTTAACCCTCTTATTTAGTTTTGTCAAGTCACCATTTACTTCCATTTTATATACACCTTGCTGCCAAAAACTAACCCAGAGTTTCTCTAAACATCCATAAATAAGCGTTAAGGACCTGTTTGTGTCTTAGTACACTGGACTGATGCAACAGGTCACCAAGTCGCTCGTACAAACAACAGAGCTGGAATAAAGGTACAGGGACTAATTTGACATTATGTGCATGTGCATGTGCATGTGTGTGTGTGTGTGTGTGTGTGTGTGTGTGTGTGTGTGTGTGTGTGTGTGTGTGTGTGTTAACCACAGAAAACAAATAGCCAATTTGGTTTTATTGTGCTCCTGGAGGTCCACTCAACCCCAGAGACAGATGACAAAAACAGGCCCACTCAGAGAGGCCTTCTTTGATATACAGTCTGTTAAACACTAAAAGAGGGGATAAGATAAATGACATCAATAATGTCAGAATGAGAATATTTTGTTAATCCCAGAGGAGATCATGTGGTCACAGTTACTCCAAGACAGTAAAAACAGGAGCTAACAAGTTGAAGTTCCAATAAACACTAAAATATATTAAAAAAATTACAAAATATTACAAAAAAGCTCTAATAAATACAAATATGTGTATTTATCTTAAGATGTACTTATGATTAGTATCTTAAGATGAAAATGTGATGTTTGTCTTTTTCATTATGTAGAAATAAAACTTCAATTTAAGAAAATTATTTGACTATCAAATCTTTTTTAAGTGCATCAAAGCAAAGAAAGTTACACAACTAACATAAATTTCAAATCATGCAGGCCTCAAACATTATATTAAAAGTAGGTGACAAGAATTAAAAACATTGCTTTTAATCAATTGTTAGAGATACATGTGAATTTTGTACGTAAGCTGAAAATCAGGATATAACATGGAGCAAAACAAGTGGCCCAAACGTTAATTTCAAAAGTTAATTTCAGCTCTATTTTTATCAGCTGCATCCTTAAAATGTTGCCTACGTGTTAGGGGCATCAGTAAGGATGGTCCCTTATTATTATTATAATACATAATGATATTATCTGATGCTACTTAATTGCATTTTATTTTGCTGAATTTTATTTGTAAAGCAGAACTCCAAAAATGCTGTTTTGCCGCCGGCTGTCATCTGACACCAACATTCTTTGCAGATCTTTATCTGCATAATATCTGCAAACAAGTGCAGTAGAGAAAATGGTAAACACACTGTGAACTGTTTATATTTCTGCATAAATGTAATCTGAAATATCCCCAGATTTTTGCCACTAAAATAGGATTAGGTCATTTTCGCTAATAAATAAATCTTGTCTCATTTGTTGTAGTGATTCTTTTTGTCTGCTTTAAGGAGCTGTGAGCAAATCTGGTGATGTTTTAATGAAAACTTAAAGTAAGCAAAAGTCCATAATTAATGTATAGAATACAAATGAAAAGTTAAATGCAAATATCTTGAGATGGTAGTAGAATAAAACTACTTCTGTTGGCCCACATGTCAGCACACAATACGCCTCTTTAATCCTATTAAACACACACTCTTACGAGGTAGTAAATGCCTCAACAGGCACCCCAAACACAAACACACACTTAAGGCCATAAACAGCAGTCGGCAGGCCTGCTGTGCTGTCTGCCCTAAAGGTTCTAATCACAGTGACCTCTACAGTACAGAATCAACCTGAATGAAGGGGCTGTAAAGTCCTTCATCACTGTACTCTGCACTAAAGAGCCTCGTGGATTGGCCCTATAAACAACATGAGGGGTCCCTATCAGACGCACTGAAGCTGGGTGGGACAGATGGAGTGCAGTGATGGTGTAGGTAGGCACGGAAGTACGTAATTAAAGCAGGAGTCCGGGCTCTGAGGAGGCCAACAGATGGAAAGGAGTTACCCCCCAACCACCCGATTCCAACTCCACAGAGGACTGAGGCTGGCAAGCACAGGAACGCTAAAAGCAGAGTGTGTGTGTGTGTGTGTGAGAGAGAGAGAGTGTGTGTGTGCGCATGCATGTGGCCTTGGGTGTGTGATAAGCACATGTTCCCCTGGGTGAGCGCTTGAGTGATCTAACAGGGGCAATTAATTTGTTTTATATACAATTTAACTCTTCGGAGCTCTGACAAAGGAGGCAGTCCTCTGGGACCTCTGAATGCTCTCTGATACAAACCACGGGGGAGATGCACAACAAGAATGCCCGTTTATGCCCAAGCTTTCATGTGCGCTGATGAGGGTGAGGTGGGGGCAATCCACATGTAAACTCATTTTCCTCCATGAATATGTAATGGAGACTGATGAGACTAATGACTTGTAGAGGTGACCTACTTATTTACACCGAGGAAATGGGGATCTGAGACTTTCATCTGTCACACATAAGACAAATCTCAGATTATTTATGTACAAGCAATGCTTTTGATATCCCAAGAGAGGCTATCATCTGACTGACAGTGTCTTTTGGATCTAATTTATGCTCTTTTATCTCTGAGTTATGACTCGGCCTGCAGAGGACACAACAATGTGACCTTTCCCCTTCCAACTCTTTTAGTACTCGGACACATGACAAGGAAAAAAAAATCTCAAAAAGTCTATATGTATCTGAACTGAAAAGGGATAGCAGTTTGACATTAATCACTATAAATGTACTGTTCTTTGTGAATACAGGGAATCACTTTAAATTTGAGGTAAACAAATATTAACAAACAGCAATTGAGTCCTCCCATAACTCATCTGCACAAAATCACGTGGAATCGGCCTTATTTTAGGAAGCTAAACCCTTAAAAAGAAAAACCTCTTGAATGACAGCATTCACCTAACATGTTTGTTTTTGGTTATAAACTACTGTTGCAATGTAGCAAATAGACTCTTGTGGATATAAATACGTGTTATCATGATTATTACATTACCTCCACCAAGGAGGTCATGTGTTTGGTAGCATTTTTGTGTGCGCCTGTCATTCTGTCTTGGAAGGTTTTCAATCTATTCTGATAAAAATTTATAGGGGTGTAGACTTGGGGTCATGTTGACAATGCATTAAAACAAAAATTTGAAAATCGACAAAAAGCTGTATGACGAATGTGGTGTGTGATGTCAACATATAGAAAGTACTGTAAAAGGATTTAAAATATCATGTCATATTTGACCTTAGTCAACAGATTGGGAGGTCAAAGTAATAATGCTATATAGAGCCATTTAAAACTGTTTCTTACTGCCATTGTTTGTATTGACAACAAATAGGCATATAGGGAGTGATATATGGAGAACAGTGGGCCTTGCAGGTCAAATAAGATCAAACTTTCTTGTCACCAGATTTCATAAAATGTCTTTAAACTTTAAAACTTTGCTTAAAATTCCCCTGTTTTTGTTTGTATTGACTGAATTTATGAAATGACCCTGATGTATGTGGATTCTAAGTATCACATTATAGTTTGCATTCAAATGTTGTGTCATATTTGACCTCTGACCTCACTTTTACATTTTACATCTGCCATTCTTTCAAGTTGAAATCACATAAATGTGAAACAAAAACTCCACCCATTGTTGACATTTTGTTATGAGTCATGTAAGACATTTGGTACTGGAATTGAGTGTGTCTGTGTACGGAGAGGGATTTAAACCCAACACGAACACGCTCCTGTGTAGTCCTCCAAAATCCCAACTGCGTGGTTCTGTACATGGATGATGCCGTGTGTTGATGGAATGTTAATTGATATGTGGGATGAAATAGGGAGTTCATCAGGATCAGTGTCCACTGGCTGCAGTGGACACTTTCCATATTTTTTAGCAGTCGCCTTCACTTCAGCATCTTTGCATATTATATTTTAGCTCTTCTCCATGGCTGGCTGATGGACCCACAACAATACAGGCAAGAATAGCCCCCAGACCGATTGTACCACATGCTTTGCACACTAGCTCCATTAATGACAGACAGACCCTCCACAGACGGCCAACACGCTACAGCTCCTGAACCGTAATTTCAAAGTCATTCCGCTGTGACCACACATTTACTGCAGCACATCTCAGCTACGCTAACAGTGGTCAGTAACTCAAGTCAATGAAAACCAACACGTCGCAGGAGTACTTTATCATACATTAGCCTTCACGTTTAGAGAGGAAATGACAGGTCAAAATGGGGATTTCCAAGCATCATTTATCTATCAAAGGCGCCTGATGGTTTTCTGCTTATCATAACCTAATTTGTTTTGTCTTTTTTATACAGTGCTGAGTTTCCTTCTCGGCAACAGGTCCATTAAAGCTTTAAATTTGCACACGCTCAAAAAATAAATAAAATTTGGACCCAAGAAGTAGATTATGATCCCTGGTGATTTTCGCCTTTTTTTTTTTACTGATCCCGTGTCAAGGTTATTTAGAAGGGGTCAAAAGTTGAGCCCTCTGTAGCCTGTGTGTGTAAACAACAGCTACTGATAAAAGTAATAAGGCCTTCCCACCCCTAAAAAAAGGGGAAAAAAAACAGTTAACCATCTCACGTAACTCTTTTCACACCCTTTCTGGCTCTCATTTAGTCTCATTAACTCGCCAGTCCTCCCTCCCCTCCTCCTGTGACCTTCCCCTCCTCTGCACAGGCTAGTGACGCTGTCTGCCCATCAGTCCATATTGGTCTCCTGAGAGAGCTCAGGACGCTGGGAACGAGGACCCCCAAACGGTTCTCTGGAGAAAGAGGAGAGAGTGAGACAACAGGTTTGATGATGAAGGGAATGACCCTTAAAAAGATATTGAATGCAGGGAGGTTGGCATCGCAGATAGCAACTATACCCTTTGAGTCACAGCCTCCCCTAATTAGAATAAAAAACAACCTGGACCTGATGATAAGGATGGCATGAGTGTCATCAATCTCAGATATGGAGGGAAGAAAATGAGCAAAAACAAAAGAACAGAGGGGACGGACCGTGGGAATTATCTGACAAGTAAAGAGGACAGCAGTTTCTTCATGCTGCTGTTCCAGGATGGAGATATTGATTGCTCAACAGGGCTGCAGATCCCAGAGGATGGTAGCAAGTGAAAACTATATTTATAGTTTCATAATAGAATCTGTTAAAACAGATGCTGAAGCAAAACCTAAAGTAGTATTTAAGACACAGACATAAACCTAGATGAAATTTCCTTCAGTATTTGCAGTTTCGCCTCTTCAACTCAGTCAAACAAACAGACTTTATTACAGCCGATTGTGTTCTGTGCAGCCATAGTAACAGTGCAAACAGGAACTGTCCCTCATGTAACACACCGTGACTTTTCACAGTGCATCAAAATGCAAACAACTACACAATGTGAACAGGATTCAGGTATAGCAAATGGCCAACATAGACACCGTGGCGCCATTCTGCTTACACAACTGGGGAAAAGCATTGGCCCCCTTCCTGATTTCTTAGTTTGTTCCATATTTGTCACACTAACATGTTTGAGGTCATCAAACAAAATTTTTACATTAGGCAAAGATAACCCGAGTAAATACAAAATACAGTTTTTAAATAATTATTTTGTTCACCGATAGGAAAAGATCATCCAAACCCACCTAAAAAGTAATTACGCCTACTTGTTAAACCAAGAATCAACTGTGATTAACCACATTTGTTGGAAAGCTTTCAGTTTCACCAGCCACACCCGGACCTGAGTACTGCCGGAGCTGTTAAATAAATAAATCACTTACAAAGAACATGTCTGGAAAGTAAAGCTAAACTAAAAGATTTCAAAAAGCAACACATAATGTAGTCACTGACATCTGTCAGTCTGGAAAGCCTTACAAAACCATTTTTATGACTTTTATGACTATACCACTGCTGTTCTCTCATAGATGGAGAACAGCAGTGGGCCTTGCAGGAAGTGTCCAGACTACCAAAATTAAGAGTCCATCAACGACTCATATGGTCACAAGAGAACCCAGAATAACATCTAAAGAACTGCAGGCTTCACTTGTCTTAGTTAAAGTCAGAGTTCATGATTCAAGAATAACAAAAAGAGACTGTGCAAAATGGTATCCATGGGAGAGTCCAAGGAGAAAACCACTGTTGACTGTGTTGAGGTGTTACTAACATTGCTGCTGGGTGGCTTGCTTAGAAGGACTACTTGATAGACCACCTATCTGATACTTTATTTAAAAAAGTATCATCCTCTTTTTTCCCACTCTATTATCCAAATCTAAAAAACCACCATGCAGTGATGATTCTTTCTTAAACCCACTACTAACCACAGCCTGTAATTATGCATAATTCCACCAAACAGTGGATCATTGTGTTGTGAAAGAGAACATTACTTAAGTATTTTCCCATTTGTAGCATTATCAGAGAAAGTGTCAAACCAGGAAAAACTGTGAGCTGCAGATACAGCTTTGAGGAAACATGGACTCGCCTCCCTGGAAACATTCTCATCAGGCCTTAACCCATTTAGCCTGTGTCTTAATGAGGCAAAAAGCCTTGCTGATCAGACCTCAGACACATGGGTAAATAACACCTTAGGGAAAGCTGGGAAATTAACAGAGCACATTTCAGCCTGAATCATTTATACATAATTATACACAGAAAAAGGATGAAAGGATCTGTCAGAGAGGGAACCCACCCGTAATCAAGCCTAAAACAAAACTATTAAAAAGGCAGAATGGAGACTGTTAAGTGGTTTGACCTTCAGTGACTCTGCTGTCGGGAGATGCAAAAAAGTCCAGGAATATTTGGCATATTTGCTAGAAGACATTAAAGTTATGGTAGAAAGAAAATGAGACGGCGACTCGGAGAGAGAGAGCAACAGATTAACTTTCCTTTCATGCTCTGATTTACTGCTAGGTGTCAGTTTAGTTGAAAGAATTTAATATAAAGTGATCTATGTATCTTGGCAACACTGTGGTATGACGAAAGGCTCGATATGAGCAGGTAGATTTCCATTCCTGCATCACAGCTCATACCGCGAAAAAATATCCATTGTACTGACGCTACAAAGTTTGGGTATTTTTCTAGCGTAAACAGAAGCTGGTGCCAAAAGTTTTTAGTCTTTCAGATAGAAGGAAGCTGATTTGTAATGTGAGCAGTAACTTAAGACCAAAGCAACATCAAATGTATTTGCATTTTCTCTTCACAAGCTCAATATTCATCAGTCCAGAGCAGGACACTTGCACAGGCATGTACCCCAGCACAAGATGGTCTTCTGATTTGCAGACATTATCCTAAAGAAAGAAAAACTATTAACACAGATGGGATCAGTTTGCTTACGAAATAAGAATGTTTAAAACCGATTAGCAGGCTTTAATGCAAACTCACTGCTCTCCAAAGTTAAATAAAGACAGTCAATGTTCTTCTTATTGTACATATTGATCTGGACAGGTCTTTTACTACGTGGATTGTGATTGGACATTGGTGATTTTATCCACTCGCCACTTTTGCAACAGTGTATGAAAGCTGCACTACAAGTACACATTTTAAGATAACATTTTTTTTGTGACCGTTCATACTAATTTTGCTGCCCAAACGATTCAAACAACCTGAAGGCACATGTGAACAAATATAACTTCATAAAAAAAAATGCTTTCCTTTTGTAGGTGTGAACATTTTTTTGTCAGAGACGGGCCCGCAGTTGTTATTCATACCCAAGGGCAGTTGCACGTATATGAAAAATAGTCACCATTGTGTTAAGGTGCATCACACTACATATGTTATAAGACTGTTTTCAGTTTTGCAAGTAAAATGTAACCATGCAAAGCCATGCAAAAGTAATGCTGCACGTACAGAATAAATAAATGAACGTAGTGGTTCAACCCGTGAGCCGTTTCTAACCGTACACCTCTCGACCTTTCACAGCAGTTAACTTTGCTCGTGAAACTTGGCAAAAAGAAACTCGCCAATTTCCTTCTACACTTATCCAGTGCAAACTCTGGTGTTTTCGCTCCCGCTGAGAGGTGCAAACTCAGACCTGTGTCAGTTTATCTGCAGCTGACAGCAATCCGCTCCATCACGCAGCCCGTACAGAATGAATGCAACAACGGTGCTCTCTCGGTTCACTGTAGACCAAAAGATAGGAATGATGCAAGCGTAGGCTCGGCTCTGCTATCATACCATTAAAGCCCTTGGGCGTACTAAGGGGCTATGACGCATAACAACTTGCTCACTCTCACACTTACACAGGGAAAAAGAGAGAGAGGGAGAAACAAACATACAAAGATTTAATCTGCGCTGGCCTCTCACTTTGATGAACCAAGGAGCCAAGAGTCTGGGTGCTGGATTAAGATGGCTGAACTAGATTCACACACACACACACACACACACACACACACACACACACACACACACACACACACAACACACTCCCTCGCTTTCCCTAGAGGGGTTAACCCTGATACCCCATTCATTTACATTGAGTAGTCTTTTTTTTTCTAACGTGAACACAAAGACCGTCTCACAATGGTTAAAAAATCCACCTTTGAGATTAGCCAGCATAAACAAACAGTCATCTGAGAGGAGACCTTTCTCTCTTCTCTCCATCATACACAAGGGCTGAGGCCTTCTTTAGTCTGGGCCTGTTAATAAATTATATCCAGGGTCTAAATTAATGATCCATATTATTAGAACCGGTAGAGGCTAGTATGACTAGGATGTGTTTTGTTACAATGTGGAAAGCCAGCTTGATACTTACTTTGAGGTATTATGGAATCCGACACCACAGGCTATGCTAAAGAAAAATTCCAGAAGAGAGGTTTGATGCTGACTGATTCATGACTCAAACATGACCTTTTCCATTTATGCCAATCAGAAGATTGAACTGCAGAGGTGTAAGTATGCTGTAGGAACATTTAATAATTACTTGTGTTGTCTCAGTGGTGTGGGTACAGGGTCTGGCACACCAGGAGCTTCAGCTTGTCAAGATCTTTTGCCAGATTTGACTGAGTTTGAGCAAACTTAACTTGGGACAATAGGAATGCCTGAAAGTATCTGACAGTAACTGAGTATTACTATTTATCAAGAGGTCCTGCAAGATAATCACAGAGTGTAGGTGAAAGGTAACAATAGGGCTTAAGTGTCAACCTGAGCCCTTTTGCAAACAAGCACTTAAGCACCCACACCTACACTTAACTATTAGGGAATCAGGCAGCAAATGCCATGAACCACATAGCCTGCATGTGTCCATACATATAAAAAGCCAATTTAATAAGCATATAAAAATGTTTGATAAACCGATTACACAAATCTAAAGGTCTACTGGAGCCCAGGAGAAAAATCCCGGATTTTCCACCAACAATATCTGGTTTTATTATCTATTGTAAGCTGTCCTGAGATAACTGATATTATGAATTAGCATAATATAAATTATAAATTTTATGTAAATTTTGCTTATTTACCAGAACTAGATGGTAATTTTTTTTTCTAGTTGTCCAACTTGTGTTTAGCTTAGATTAGCACAAACACCAGCTAGCCTAGCTTGTTCCAAATGTTTTCTTCCAGTAGACCATGTTCATATCTGTCTATTAAAATTGGTCACATTTTGTAGTTGCAGCTTATGTGTATAACGTTCATAAAACCACACTGATGGTTGAATTTATACATTGGAATTTCGAATGGATTACAAAAAGCTTCAAGCGCAATAATAACTAGTTGGCTAGCTTACTAGCAAGCTTACTGGCTAGCTTATCCTCCAAGCCTGTACGCGACAATTATTTAAACAGGAACATTTTGAAGTTGGCAATTTTGTTGGTTGAAATTTCGAATGTTTTTTTTTTGTTATAATTTATTATGCATTCACATGCTCCAGTTTCTAAATGGGGATGTTTTAATTTAGCGTTTCCACATTTTTTTTACACAGAATGTCAAAACAGCATAGATGTTAATAAAACGTGTTATATTTTATTCACTAAAGTATTCAAACATGTACTGTTAGATTATATTATACATATACTCAACAAGCAATGGCTAAAACATAATGCCACTGTACAGAAGCAAAGAAATGATAAGACACCACTGAGGAAAAGAGTCTTATTATCAGCTAATCATCGACTGTTGCTCACCATTTTTATGCCTGTACAATATCAGTAAATCAGCAACACTTACAGAGCTGTTGCTCCAGCAGGAGGGTGTGTTTCCTGAATAATGTCAAAAACTGTTTATTCAGATTATTCCAACCGCATATTTCTCTATTAGTGGTGCTATCTCGCCACTGAATGCAATTAAATGCACCAAGAAAGCTGCTCGCACTCATGAGCAAAGAAACCAACACCGGTTATTTTAGCAGCTCTGAATCGAAGTGTATATTGGCCAGGGAACTTCCATCAAATAATGCACTGGATTATTGACCTCCAACACTTCATAGGGTTTGAATGACAGGTTGGTATGGCTCATGTCAAGTCAACAAAATGTAAATAGGGTAAAAAGAACAAGTCATGCAAAATGACTGTACTACAAACTTTTCCAGGGTGAATCTCCCATTGTCCTTCTACTGTAAGGTTTTGTTCTCAGTTCAGGCTCATCTATCACCCAGACTGCGGTGAGAAGAGAGAGGAAGAGGATAGAAGTGAGAAAGATCAGTCATAAGAAGAGTGTGCCAAGCTTCTTGCACCTCCTCATTGCCCCCAAGCGCAGATTTAGACGGCCGGTATTGTGTATGCGTTCCACATGTTTATTGTCCCACTCAGAAGCCATTCGCTCGGTTCTGTGCATTAGTCAACAGATTTCTTCATTACCACTGTAGTTTATACCACCCAGGGAGACGGAAAGAGAGACACCTCAAAAAACAAGAAGAAAGTTTGTCACTTATATGCTCGAAATAAAGAAACAAATGGATAATAGAGAAATAAATAAAAGCTAATATCATCACCACAATTGAACTTTTTTTGAGAATTGCCAAACTGAGCCGTCCAAATTCAGGTTAAATGTGAAACGTTATCTACAGGATCTCAAATCGCAGGCCTGTAACTTGTTTACCTGAAAAGGTTATTACTGTGTCAGGCAGTCCCCTTCCTTTCCTGTAATTATGTACAAGCTTTGTCATATGAACCCATACACTGTACTCATACAGTACATGTGAAGTGATATTTGAGATAATATCACATCGAGTTGAGAAAACAAATTTATTTGGAACATATTCAAAATTAACATTTGACACACTGAAAATCTTTTATTTTTTGTTTGTTTTTTGTTTGTTTGTTTTGTTTATTGCAAATGGCAGATATGAAACAGAGGAGATATTTTTACACCCAGAACTGCAGTAAAACTTATAGCATGACCTACATAAGCAAATAACAGCACGCTGCCCAAATTACATTCAAAACAAAGACTTGATGTGAAATAGGAGTGCTGTAATATACCAAAAGGTAAACCTGCTAAATTGATATTAGATGCTTTTTTCAAGACATATGATACATGCACAGAGGCAATCTCTGCATTTAACAGCAGTAGGGACGCGTTTTAATTACAATTAATTACAATTTAATTATTATTTTTATTGTACATATTGTGCTAAAACTGTCATCTTGAGATGTTTCAGTCAACGTGAGATGCAATGGAAAGGAGGAGGTGAGCGTTTATGCCTAACTTTAACTGTGTCCTGATTGTAGCGTGTCAGTTAACATAGAGTGTGTCGGGTGTGGCTAAGTGCACATTTTTAAGTAGGATTTTTTTTTCTTTCATACGGTTAAAAAAGATACTGTTTTCATAAACAAATGTGGCCTTTTCCATGCAACTGATGAGATCATCCTGAACAGGAAAAGTTTATATATAGAGTGTGACACATAGGCTCTGTGTTTTATTGTAAGGTTAGGCACATCTTCTTGTGAAAAGGGTCTAGTGTTTCCGTTGATTCAGTAGTGTCAAAGTAGCTTCCCCAACACTGCCTTCAGTCATACCTGTGGTTTCTCTTCTTCACTAGCAATTTTCAGTGAAGACTGATAAATCTACAAGATCAGATTATTATTTTTTTTGTCATCACATGTTTCTGCAGTCATTTTCTGCTCTGTCCTGAAGGATTCATTTTTCTCTACTGAAATGCATTTATTTGCTTGGAACATGATTAGAGCTACACTCAGTGTCACGGCTTAACCTGCAAGTGTGCTAAAATGAGACTGTTGACTCTAAAAACTGTTAGCCAGTTCTTTGTGGCTCAGAACAGAAAGAGAAAAGAGAGCAAATGTCATGAAGGAAAGGGTGAAAATGATATACGGGGTATTTTCATGCCTTCAAGTTTTAGCAGAATCTAATTACCCACCCAGTTCACTGAAGATGGTGCCGTCATTACGAGACAGCAATCTAGAAGAAAGAAATGACAGACAGATCAAAGTCATCAGGGGGGAAAGAGAGTTTGTAGAAAATGAGCAAAGACAGACAGATTGCTGCTTGTAATCCAACAATAATTTGTCAGAGGAAGCAATTCCTTCTGGAGAGTTGCCAAGTCTGGGTATTTTACAATCACAGGAGGACTGTCATTATATCTTTATTAATTCTAATGAAACCTGGCAAGTGTGATCGGATGAGTCAGAGCTCTCAGACACACATTCTGTTATTTTTTCTTGTAGAAGTCAGTGATAGTAGACATAGTGCAACTCTTTTAAGGTTGATTGCTCAACCTGCATGTTTGTTGCCGTGCATGAGCTAGTATATTTCAAATGTATGCCGTTAGGTGATGTAAGATATGTGCTTGTAATAATTTGTTCATTTAAAAGTTTTAGTTTATACAGTACAGTGCATGCTCTGTGAATGTTTATCTCTTCTTTACAAAAATCATTCATTTGACAGTCATGCACAACAGGGAAATAAAGAGAGACTCAGCAAAGGACTTTGACAACAGCTTCTTGTTCTAACCCACAAATGATGGTTTAGGTTATCGAGCCTGTATGTTGTGATGAAAAAACATCATCTAACGCTCTAAGTACACAAACCACCCATTATACTGAGCTTCACTCCTGGTACCTTTGTGAGATCATCTGTGCTAGTGTGATGAGATGGAAAAAAAACATCAGCTGTTTAAAATATTGAAACTTTTTCACAACTTCCAAACAGGATAGGTAAGAGCCTCAAACATGCTCTTGGTCTTTGATAAACCTTCAAATGGAAATATTAAAAAAATAATGGAAATCATCTTCTGAACATTAAGTTTGTATTAAGTCCATCAGAGTGCAGCATGCCAAGTGTCAAACAAAATGTTGTTGCTATGATCACTATTTTGATCATTTTTAATTTTTGATGTTTCAAACACATTGCCACTCTGACTTTATGATTTGTTAGAAAAACGTCACGTCAGATGAGGTACAGAGTCACAGAGTCCTGGTGAAATTACTTATTTTCAAAAATACAATGCATTTTTTTCAAATGAGTCCTTTAAAAGATATATTCATCCCAGCTTTGACAGCATGCAAGGGGACAAAAATGACCTACACTAAGTTTCTAACGACTGGCTGCTGGTCATATTAGTCACAATGACTGTGCTGTTGGTCGACTTCCTTTCGTTGCCTCTCCGTCTAATTTTGTCACCTCTCTTTACAGGCCTCTCACATTAAACTGTGTGCTACACTCAATAAAGGTGTCAGTTGGAAAGCTATCTTCATTAACCACAATCCACAAATACCCTTCAACAACTGTGAGCTCCAGCATGTTTATTCTACCGTGAGTAACAGTTTCCACAATCAAGAAGCAGAGGCAGTGAAAACAATAAGAGATTTTGTTTTTTTGGAATCCAGGAAAACTAAATGAAGAAGAGACATGGTCATTACACTTACTTTTAGACATGCACACTGAATAAACAGTGCAGATAACAAATGACAGCTAATGGGGTGATAATTTAGGGTGCAAAGAAAAAACAGTGTAAAACAAAGTAGCAACTTCCCCTTTTAGAGTCTTGACTTGGAGGCTTCAATTATATGCATAATCATATCATGTTCTTTGATTTTTATCTTTACAATATTTACCCCATGCTCAGATCTTCTCCTTTTGAGTCTTTTTGCAACATTATAAATTTGCATTGCACTATTTAAACTTACTTAAAGAAAGAGGCTGTAAATACGCAAATGCATGACTTCATTTTTAGTCTATGCAGTAGAATGCATTATGCTACTATACCGTTATTGGTCCTATCTGCATGTGTTGCTTTTTGCTTGAATGTGTGTGGGAAAACTATTTTCATGTCTACATTTAAGTATCATCTCTATGTCTGTGTGAATGGCTAAGTGCCAACAATTACTTCAGTAAGCTTATACCAGTGCTGCACTGCAGTGCGAATGGGTGTGCACAGATGCATGTGTCTCTGCATGTCAGTGTAACAGAGCCATGGTTGGGTCTTCCTGGTTCTGATCCATCCATGGGTCACCATTCATATCCAAGGCTTCTTGATTCCTCTCTGTCTGTCTGTCTGTCTGTCTATATGTGTGTGTGTGTGTGTGTGTGTGTGTGTGTGTGTGTGTGTGTGTGTGTGTGTGTGTGTGTGTGTGTCCTGGCAGGAGGCTGGCGGTCGGTGTAGCCACAGTTGGCAGTGGGCCACCCCCTCCATCCCTCTCCCCACTCTCTGTGAGCACAATGGGCAATCCGGTAAAACAATACAGGCCGAGGAACAAGGCCCTCTATAGAGCGAGCGACACAGTATCCCTGAAAGCGAAACACTCCAAAACTCAGGGCAGTTGAAACAGAAATAGTAAGCTAATTTCAACCCCACCACCACTTACTCTCTACCTGTTACTCCATTCAAAGCCAACAATATTATTTTCCACAGAGTAGGAATCATGGCACGGTTTGTTATTTTTAAGCTGCACCCTCCCATTTTATGATTTAATTTTAAACATCACCTACTCAGTTTCCTGTATAATCATGTATATGTGTGTGTATGTGTAATAAGGAACACAATAGCAAAAAAGAAACCAGATGATAAATAAACATTTGGATTCTGTGCTAATCTGATATTTGGAGTAGTCTTATTAAAGTTTATTTTTCTTTGGTTTTCAAGTCACGTTAATGTTGTTGTGTTCTCTTACTATTTATAATTGTATTTTGTGCAAACCTGTCACATTCACTATCAAGCTGTTATGGTATTACTGCTTATACATATATTTTTTACAGTCATAATTGACAAAAATCATCAGTGGTATTAAGAAAAACAGTGACTATTTATTGCTCTGTTAGCTAAACCTAGCTAATATAGCTAAAGAGCAGCTACTTAAATACAGGTTAGCAAACTTAGCTATCAGGAAGCTCTTGTTTGCACATAAGTCGGCATCTTCCATGCAAACCATGGGTGATCACCACAATCCGCTAGGGATTTACAGCAATTGTGGGGGGTATTTTGATGCAGCAGCATTTTGCAAGGAATTTTACCCGACAACTGCCAGCGCCAAGTCATCGAGGCATATACTGTTTTCCCTAGCACCTGGTGATTGCCAGGTAGGTCACCAACCAGTCTCTAATCCTTTGTGACTGATAACCACAAACTACAAATTTAAAATTTTCTAGTCTGATCATATAGTGAGTGCGTGCAGTTCAAGTAATGAATGAGTAGGAGTGTAACTTTTTACTATCTTTACTCCATGATGTCACTATCTGTGTGGCAGTGCCACACTAATATTAGAGCTACTAAAACCACACAGCAGTGACCTTTTTGTTTCTCTGAAGAGGGAAACAGCCATTGAGTAGAGCACTTTGAATTTCTGAACCATCCTATGTTTAGAAAAGTGTGAGTTCGGATCTTTAATGCAACACACTGAACAAACATAATTAGAAACATTTTGGCTTGCGTTTGCTCAGTGGCAACTCTCAGTAACTGACAAAAGCAGTTCACACAAAGCAGACAAGCAGACGTGTTCCCATAGGTTAGGTTGTTGTTCTTTGAGCTGTATATACAATAAACACTGAGACCCTTTGCTTGGAGACACAAAATGTGAGCTCTGAGCTAGTCCTGCGGGTTTGACCAGTAAAGAGCGAGAGCTGCACAACCTGTTGATGCAGGCAGAGAAACATTCCATTTGGCCCCTTACACATTCACACCCACAGATACACTCACAGAAAGCAGAGAGTGAGAGGAAGACAGGCATGCTTTACAGTACATGCCATGGAGTAAAGATCTGCTACTACATCTGTGCTTCTGAATCCCAGCGTAGTTTATCACGCGCACCAGATCTTCCTCTTAGTGCCCACTCACTAATACCAGTTATTAAACCAACATCCTGTTCTCACTGCTGTCGCTGCTACTTTACAGAGGCGTCACTAAGCACAAATCATGAATCTCAGTCCTCCAAAGCTAGAGCAGCCTTCAGACATGTAGACCTAATCAAAAATCTAATGTTTCCCTTGTTTGCAGATGGAATCTCTCCCATATTTATCAATCACGGTCTATCGCTTCTTCCCTCTTCCCTCCCTCAGGCTGCTGGGCGTATCAGAAATGACTGGCACATCGGCACATTTTATCACACTTATCACATCACCATCACCCTGCCTCACATTTGCCCTACCCAGCACACAGACAGACAGACACACACCTCGGCTACATTACCACTTATTACACATTACACAGCTGATAAGATCCCGTGAGCTGATAGCGTCACCTTGCCCTAGAAAAGGTCGAGAAAATGTGTTGGGAAAAACTATCAAAGCACATGCTGGGAGTTTTTAAAGCATGCCGACATGTCATATAAGAGCGTGTGAGGGAAGTGGCCTAATGGATTTTTTCTGCAGCTGCACAAAAGGATCGTAATGAATGTGTTCATTCGTGCCAACCAGAGACTTCAAATGGAGGAAGCAAATGATTTTTTTTTAAATAAGCTGCTTTAAAATGTTCTAATATTTCTCCTTAAGCTGAGAATATGGGACATTTTCTCAATTTAAATATGTGTTTTCTGTTTTCTATTATGAATAAATTGTATTTATGCGTGTTCTGCATAGTGTACCAACTCTTACAGGGTTGCATATCGTTCCCAGAAAAGCTGTAGGAAGAATCTCGCTGTAACTCCATGCCAATGTAAGTGAAGTGAATAAGTGAAGTACATGTTAAAAAGCACATTATTTCAACCTTTACCTGCTCAGTGAGCATGCATTTAAATCTTGAGATAATGAGATTTTAAAGAGGTCGGTCAGCTTGAAAGTGACGAATGCTGAATGGATTCTCTGAAAGGCTTCAACTTCACTGCAGGCTGCACCGCGCTGCATTCCATCATCTTAACCGAGGCTCCATTAAATAAAGTAGTAGTCTTCCATCCAGCTGCCCTCCTGTCAGCGTGACACGGGAGCAGCGCACTGTAATGCAGCAGCTCCGGCTAATTGGAATATCTCTGTTTCACCTGACATGTTGTGGAGAAGTATTGGAGTGATGAAGCGAAGAGGCCCCTTGGGGGTACAGAGAACCGCTCTAAGTCTTTACCTGCCCCTTTCCCAGTGGCAGAGAAGAGAACTGAGCAACCGAGAGACTTGAAAGGGTTATCCACATCTGTGTTTGAGAGAGTGCATGAGATGAAAGTTCAACCGCTCCGGGATGAGGCTCTGTCTTGGCCTTGCTGTTATTCATGTTAAATCTTGCCTCATCTGTTGCACCACTTGAGGAATGTGACGAGTGGGAGAAACTGTCCAACTTTCAGATCCTCAAGGTAAAACTCGTACTGGTACTGTCGGCAGTTAGCTAAAACTGGTTTGACTTATTTAGTCCACTTGAGATCATATTAAGTCATCTTTGCCCCACGATGCCAGATAAGTTTTGATATGTAAAAATCCCTGATTGTAATGCACAGACTCTATTGAGCTGTACATGCAATAAACCTGTCAACCTGCACTTTACTTCACCTCTCGCTATGAATTATAGTGATGTTGATTCACCTTCAAGATACTCCAAACACGTGTGTTCAGTTGCAAGTTTAGTGAGTGTCTACAGACCTGCGCGCACATGTGTATGTCGCAGTGCAGCTCTGAGGTTCAAAATGGAAATCAAGAATGTTAATGCTGCGAGTAGCCCTCCAGCAAAGGGAGTGAAACCAACCAGTGAGTTCCCTCTGTTAATGAACAGTTGCATTTAAGCATTCTTTCTTTCACTCTCCAGCACAAACTCACACACACACACAACACATGTTTGTACATACACACACCTGTCTTTAGCTTTCCCAGGTGTTCCTGTGTTGGCTCTGCAAAAGAGCTTCTTTCGTTTTCTTGTTCGGATCAATGCAACGTGTCCCTTAGATTTAATCACGTTCGTTCAGCTTTGGAGTTGGACATAGGTGGTCACTACTATGGTTTGTAGGTAACCTGAATCAGGCTCACACACCTGTGCCTCAAATCTGTCCTCTTTACGACTGTCTATACAGTGGCAGAACCCAGGTATTGGTATGACTTGGCAGCAGTGATCGAGTTTTAACTACCGGCCTGTGGTCAGCGTTGTGTGAACCTTGGCGTGACCTTCAGTGACCCCCTGCCTTCTACTGCAGTTCATGGCTTTTCGGAGCTGGATCTGGCCTCTCTGTGAATTGAGCTTTAAATGAAGCCCATTATCCAGTTGCACAACCTCCCAAACTGAAGTCCCAAAGGGGCTCCCCTTAAGGGCTAGCAGGGGTGTCCATTATGGGTCCTCAGCCAGGAGGTAGAGGGGAAGGAGGGCATCCATTACGGCTCTGGGGGATGTAATGTCCAGATGGCCAGGTGCTACAGAGGAACCTGTCCCACCCCACAACAATCCCACCTTTCATCCCAGATTCACCTCAACCCTCCATCGGCACAGACCTGGTGGTCACACTGGGCTAGTCAAGCATAGAGAAGAGCAGGAAGAAGAGCGTTGGACCACAAGATGTTTCAGTGTCTTTAGATTTAAACAAGATTTAAAGCTCTCTGTCATGCTAACGGAAAGTCATCAGTTCAAGTTGGGGCTGCCTATGAAAAAAAATAACCCTGCAGCGAGTTCAACAGAATTCAGAGAAAAGTCTTGTAAGGAATCTGCAACAAAGTCAGAGATGTTTCAGAATTTTCAGTCTGTCAACATGTCAATGTGAAGCAAGACTTGATACATCATCTCAAACATTCATTCCTCTTCTCTTTGACTATCCAAAGACTGGAATTACCCGAAGCAGAGCTGGGAAAAAAAATTCAATTTTTTTTATCCTGCGTTGCTCAAGAGCTTGGCAAGTATAGCGTATGCTACGTTCTTGTTCCAAACCTTTACCGCTCAGGCAAACATACATTCACAAACTCGCACACTTCCCACCCACATGCATACAAATCCCACCCCAATACACACAGGCCCGTTGTGAAGCCACAAAACAGAAACAACAAGCCGCTCAAAAAACACCCAGGGGACTCACAATTCACTGCTCAATCAATCTAACCGCTGTGCGAGCCGACACGCACGCTCGCTCTCACGCGCACTTAAGACACATTTAAATGCGGCAAATATGTTTTATGACAAATGAATGAAAAACATGAATGAAAAACATGAATGAAAAACATGCGTGCACACAGAGCTCTACACTGCATTGCCCTCAAGGGACAGGCCAACAAGTGCAGATATAGGATTACTTGAACCGACGCTTCATTCTTCCTATTGTGAACATGAAAATCCAATGAGGGGCCTCTAAGTGGATGCACTTGTACAGAGAACCTGTTCTAAGGCCGCTAATTAAATCTAAACAGGCGCTGACATTGATTTGAGAGGCCATTATCGTCCCCTTATGGTCATAGAAGCCTCATATGTTTTACAAGTGTGTGTGTGCGTGCAAGGGAGGCTAGAGCCTCACGGGGTAAATGCCTAAAAAGTTTTCAATTCAAAAACATTTAAAGCCTAACTAAAATTGTTCTCCCCACTAAAGTTTCTCAACAAAAAAAAAAAAAAGATGAATACCCACGTGTCACTTTCTTAACAGCCCATGAGGTTGTCATGGTTGTGCCCACTCATGGAGAAAGAAGTTCGTAACTAAACATACTTTAGGTGTTAGGACAAGATTGAGTAACACTTCCACAGAAAGGCACAGTTTGACAGCTTCTTTGGCTTTCACCTGAGGGCGCAGAAGCTGACATAAAACTGAAAGCAAAAGAGGAACATTTTTATTTAAACCTGCAACACCCCCCCCCCCCCCCGCCCCCCAAACAAAAACAAAAAGAACGTGCAGTATCGATAAATTGTAAGCAAATTGGGAGTACAGGAGCATTTACAGTACAGCGTAAAAGGGGACATTTGCAATTTGAAGGCAATCCATTTCCTGAAAAATACAGCCGACTATGTGACGTTTTGCTACGTATTGCTACTGTATATCATATTACAAAGTCACCTGACTTCTGCACCTGACTAAGATGTGTATTTATACGTTACTATCTAGTTTTAGTTTTGTGTTTTAGTTTGTGTAGGAGTGAGGAATGTAGTGGGTTATACTCTGAAAGTACAGGGAGCATGTTCTCCAGAGTTTCAGTTGCCACACCTATATTTATAATAACCTTTGACAGCTTTCAGTTAAACTGTGACTTAGTAGTGGTGAATGTCTTAGCCTGCTTTAAAGCAAGAAACCAGATAGACGGGCCAATGAGAAATGGCTATTGGAAGGAGAAAATATAAGTAAAATACCCCAATAGAAAAAGTCTGCCTGGGTTTCCCAGTGAGAAAACTGCTTGTACTGTATCTGTATGACACGTGTTATTAACACATATTTCATTTATTCCAACTTCTCACTCTACACCAGAAGACTTGCCACGAGGCATCAACGTCCGGGTGAAGGAAAGTTCAGATAGGATCATTTTCTCTGCCTGAAAAACTGTGTGAAGAACACACACAGCACGGGGAATGCAGATCTTATACACATTATGTGTATACGTTAAAAGACATGTGGTCCGAGGCGGCTAAAGTGGTCACATTCATCACCCAAGTAGAAGTACAGATACTCGTGTTAAAAAAAAAGTCCTCTTGTAAAACTTCAAGTACTGATTCAGCTTCTTTACTCGAGTAAAAGTGAAAATGTAAAAGCTCTGATACAGTGGGGCAAAAAAGTATTTAGTCAGCCACCGATTGTGCAAGTTCCCCCACTTAAAATGATGACAGAGGTCAGTAATTTGCACCAGAGGTACACTTCAACTGTGAGAGACAGAATGTGAAAAAAAAAATCCATGAATCCACATGGTAGGATTTGTAAAGAATTTATTCGTAAATCAGGGTGGAAAATAAGTATTTGGTCACCTCAAACAAGGAAAATCTCTGGCTCTCACAGACCTGTAACGTCTTCTGTGAGAAGCTTTTCTGTCCCCCACTCATTACCTGTATGAATGGCACCTGTTTGAACTCATCATCTGTATAAAAGACACCTGTCCACAGCCTCAAACAGTCAGACTCCAAACTCCGCCATGGCCAAGACCAAAGAGCTTTCGAAGGACACCAGGAAAAGTATTGTAGACCTGCACCAGACTGGGAAGAGTGAATCTACAATAGGCAAGCAGCTTGGTGTGAAAAAATCTACTGTGGGAGCAATCATCAGAAAATGGAAGACATACAAGACCACTGATAATCTCCCTCGATCTGGGGCTCCACGCAAGATCTCATCCCGTGGGGTCAAAATGATCATGAGAACGGTGAGCAAAGATCCCAGAACCACACGGGGGGACCTGGTGAATGACCTGCAGAGAGCTGGGACCAAAGTAACAAAGGTCACCATCAGTAACACACTACAACGGCAGGGAATCAAATCCCGCAGTGCCAGACGTGTTCCGCTGCTGAAGCCAGTGCATGTCCAGGCCCGTCTGAAGTTTGCCAGAGAGCACATGGATGATACAGCAGAGGATTGGGAGAATGTTATGTGGTCAGATGAAACCAAAGTAGAACTTTTTGGTATAAACTCAACTCGTCGTGTTTAGAGGAAGAAGAATACTGAGTTGCATCCCAAGAACACCATACCTACTGTGAAGCATGGGGGTGGAAACATCATGCTATGGGGCTGTTTTTCTGCCAAGGGGACAGGACGACTGATCCGTGTTAAGGACAGAATGAATGGGGCCATGTATCGTGAGATTTTGAGCCAAAACCTCCTTCCATCAGTGAGAACTTTGAAGATGAAACGAGGCTGGGTCTTCCAACATGACAATGATCCAAAACACACCGCCCGGGCAACAAAGGAGTGGCTCCGTAAGAAGCATTTGAAAGTCCTGGAGTGGCCTAGCCAGTCTCCAGACCTCAACCCCATAGAAAATCTGTGGCGGGAGTTGAAAGTCCGTGTTGCTCGGCGACAGCCCCAAAACATCACTGCTCCCGAGAAGATCTGCATGGAGGAATGGGCCAAAATACCAGCTACTGTGTGTGCAAACCTGGTAAAGACCTATAGTAAACGTTTGACCTCTGTTATTGCCAACAAAGGTTATGTTACAAAGTATTGAGTTGTATTTTTGTTATTGACCAAATACTTATTTTCCACCCTGATTTACGAATAGATTCTTTTCAAATCCTACCATGTGGATTCATGGATTTTTTTTTCACATTCTGTCTCTCACAGTTGAAGTGTACCTCTGGTGCAAATTACTGACCTCTGTCATCATTTTAGGTGGGGGAACTTGCACAATCGGTGGCTGACTAAATACTTTTTTGCCCCACTGTATGTATTTAGTCTCAAACTAAAAGCTAGCTCCTTAGAGAGTTTTTCTACCACCCCCCCCCCCTTTTTTTTTTTTTTTTTGCCAAACTAACTGAACCTCATGACATACCAATATGCTATGGGATGTTGATTTTAGTGGGTTGTTGGCCTTTGACACCTTGTTAGATATTGGTTTTAGTTTATTTTCATTGTAGTTTTTTAGTTGACTCTATGCTGTTTTATCTCATTTTCTAATATAGGGCTGTTTTAATTTTTATGCTGTTTTGTTTTATTCTATTGTTCTTAACTTATTTACTGTACAGCACTTTGGTCCCGTGCTGGGTATTTTAAAGTGCTTTATAAATAAAGTTGGATTGGATTGGATAATAAAATAATATTAAAACACAGGAAGATACACTTTATTTTAACTTGAATTCTAATAAATATTCTCATATTGAAGACTTTACCTCCACACAGAAAACTTAGTATAGTGGTTAAAGTGGGATTTTGGTAGATGTGGGAAGCCTTGACTCTAGTGGTGAAGCTGTGGGGAAATAATCCCTTAGAAATAAGTCAATAACTTCTGTTAAGAGCTACAGTAGATTTTCTTTGTGTACAGTCTGTGATCACATGATCTGTGCTGATGCTCTTTGTGAATAGAATAGAATAATCCTTAAATTGTCCCACAAGGGGAAATTTGGTAGTCAGGTCGGAGCTGCTGATACTGGCTGCCAGGTCGGAGCGGTGCCGAAATAAATATAATATATTCAACCCGTTCTCACTCCCAAAGCGTAACATTTTACGCTACGTGACAAATCGTCACCATATTACGTTTTCGGCTACCCACCACGTTCCTAAATGACGACCTCGGAAAAAAGAGGAAATATGAGAACCATCTGGACTGAATCTACACATGTTCACTCTTTTTCTTCAAATCGCTTAGAAACACGCTATTTAACACCATTACAGTCCTGGTTAAGGTCAGGAATAAGGTTATGGTCAGGGCTAGGGATAAGGTTAGGTTTAGGGCTGGAATACAGGGCTGGAACGTCTATTACCGCGGGAGCGTCATTGCACTGGATTCCAGCCATAACCCGCCGCGTACCATAAGAACGCCGAAGGTCTCCTTTCGCGTTCCTCAGGAACGCCGCGGGATGTGACAAAACGCCTCGGGAGTGAGAACGCTCTGAATATATTACAAAGTGGATAATATGCGGATCTGCAGACCTGAATTCAACAAGGTATACGTAGATGTAATATGAGCCTGATGCCATTTAAAAAAGTAGAATTTGGTGAGTGAGTGACTGGGTGTCTCCTCCTTGATGTAACCTCACACTGTCCATGAACGCTACAGCCGCTCTGCACCACATCACTTTCAGTAAACTGCCAAATGTTTTTAAGCACATTTTACAATGTGGAAACTTAACTTTAGCAACACATGACACATAGATCCACTGTCTGCCGCTCTGTCATATAAGCTTTATATTTCTAGTTTATCAAATGTCACAGAGCAGACGGCATCTTTAAAAGTAATCTCTCCTCTTCCTCTTCTATCCTTGCTGCTTTCTTCATGTCTGAGTGAACTTATCTCACTTTCTTGTCTCTCCCTGGGAAATACGAGCACTTTACCATTAGCAGACACACTGTAGAAAGAAACAGTTTGTGTGTTTGCTGATATTTGTGGAGTTGTTAGTTGCATTTCAAATTAACAGCCATTGATTGATTTCCCTTCCTCTCTTCCTCTTTCATGTCAGTTAGTCATGCGCAGTAACCATTGATGATAGATGCACCAGCATTTGTACATCATTGCTTCCCACCTCTGGATGTGGTACATACTGGACAAAATCTAGTTGGCTTTTTAAAAAATGCTTCTTTCTAATGTTTCTACACAATCTGCACATTGCTAAGAAATCCCTTCTTGGATCTCATAATGAACTATAGTATTTGTCTGATAATTTTATCACAAATTTTCTGAACGATGTCAACATCACAGTCATAGTGGAGAAGTTCAGTAAATCCAGTTACTGGATGTAAGGCCTTTCAGACACTTTCTGACTTACAGCTGCCTGTGTCAGAACACCTGTATATCAAAGTGGTCAGGCCCCTTTCGAGCATTTTAGCATAGCAGTGTAAGGGGATTTATTCGAGTTTAGAGCTTCATTTTTCAGCCAGGAAGTTGCTGCTTGGTTTGAACCCAGTCTTAAAAAAACTCTATCATCAGCAAAGCTATGTATCACCAAGGACATAGCAGAGGAGAGTGGGTATACAGGATGTAAACACACTCCAGTTTCAGTTATCACTCCTATAATTATAATAACCTTTGACAGCCTTCAGTTACAGAGGCAAAAATACTAGGTCCACATTACACCTTAGCCATGGAAACCTTTGCCATGAAGCTCCTGGCACACATTTTTTGTGTCGATGTTACTGCTAAAGGCATTGGGACTGAAAATGCCAGAATACAAAGGTTAAGAGTTGTAATCCAATACTAGTTTCTATACAGTGTATATATCTCATGGTGAATCCTCACCCTACCCAGGATGAAAACCTTACCCTTGATGACTTTGGAATTCTAGGGAAGTAGGAATATGTCAGTAATACTGTGGTTAGGTTAATAAAAACATATTCCCAAATTAATCCTGTCATATTTGGAGAATTGCTTTAAGTTAACAGTAATTGCCAACCCAGGGGAATGATGCAATCTGGCCACTGTGCACAAATGATGGCATTGGAAGAAAGTCTTTTTTTTTCCCTTCTGGTGGATGTTTCTTTAATGGCATTATGTGAGAACCACAAATAGGACTTTTTGGGGTACTACCTACGGGCATGATAGCCAGGATTACTTATTCACTTCCTTTATTGCACTGAAGAGTTTTCTAACTCGGAAGTCATGACTTGAAGTTACAGTAAATCGTAACTTGTCGTGTAAACTTACATGAAAAGCTGTGGAAAGAGTATCGTCAATGGAGGGGAATTTCTCTTTAGGCAAGAGCTGCACACTGTTGCTTTACACAAACAAACAGGAACAAAAGAAGCATTTAACCCAGTGCTTGCCAGTTGTTTCATATTTCAGAAACATGAATATTTGATGGTATTCATTATCAGAAAAGAGGCAATAAACTACAACTGAAGTATTAAAGTGCTTGTAAATATAGTGGATGCTGCTCTAAATTTAGCATTAGAGATCAATAAACACTGATAACATGATGGTTTAAAAAAAACACGTGATTATTTAAGTGGGTTTTATGCTTTGTTTTGATATTTGTATTATGGGAGACAAAAAAACATACCCTAACATCCTATTTGCAACTTCCTCTTGAAGTTTGATGGTTTTTACCATTCACATTGTTACTGTTTAAGTGAAGTTGAGTGGTGCGAACGTGCAAAACAGCACAAGCACAATGGTGATCAGTCGGCTCTCCTTGGATGGATTTTGAGGAGCAGTTCACGTCTAAAAAAAAACCCCAAAACAAAATCTGCTCACATTGGGTTATAATTTAGTTTCGAATCACTGATATTGTTACAAATCTCAGCTCTAACACCTGATTAATCGCCACACGTGATAAATACAGATGATAACAAGCAGCCCGACATCGCAACAAGACAAAGCAATGAAAGGAAAATGCTTTTAAAAATATCTGAATTGTCCAAGCTCTATTTATCCACATCTCTTGGTATGTAGGAGTTTTTCTTTTTCTTTCTCATGAGCCAACAATTACAGGAACATTTTCATCTCCCTGACATGTTGGAAAAGACGTAGCTCGGAGAGAAGAGGAGTTCAGAAGGGGGAGGAATGGGTGGAACAGAAAATTCATGGAGTGATGGAGATGGAGATGATAAAGGTGAGTAAGAGAGGAAAAGAAAGATTGATGAGGGGTTGTTTTCTTTTTCTCGGGACTCTCTCGCTGTCCTCCTCTTTCCTCTCTTTCTCTTTTTTCCCTCGGGCTGATCTCAGCCTTGCATGTCCGGACGGGCTTGAGTCAGTCCCAGGTAAAACTGGTCACCCGAGTCCTCCCCTTCATCTTACCCCACCTCCATCTCCCCTTTAGCTCACCTGCCCCCCCCCCCAAATCTGGCACCATGAGTAAGAACAGGAGAAACCGCCAGAGTGCTGCGCGGCATTCTGCACCGATGAAGCATTACATAAAACAATGCCACCACTGTTGAGCCAAAGTTTTGTATGAAATAAGTTTTTCCCCCTCAGTTGATTTACAGCAGCATTGTTCCAAAATGAACCCATGTGTGCATTTGACAATCCAAACTTTTGTTTGTCTCGTTGCTCTCGACGCTTGGTGACAACAGTCCAGCTCTCAAGGTTAAGCTGCAGATGTGTTAATGTGCTAAGACTGTGTGATTGTTTTGTTTTTTTTGTTTGTTTTTAAAAAAAAAAAAAAAAAAAAAAAAGCATTTCAAGAAACAGCCGAGTGAATAGTGAGGAAGAAAAGAAAAGAGAAGGGATGAAAGGGGTGGGGGAGAGAAAAAGCTCATTTCTGCTGACATGGACGGGCTGCTTAAAGGGGACAGCAAGCCAGGGCAGCAGAGAGTGACAGAGCTACAATGGAAACACAATGGAGACTCTCCTTCCCCCAATGCCAGCCATCTCCCCTCGCTGGCGGTTTTATCCCACTGTCGCCCCTGCCAGACGACAGCGCGGGCCAGGCTTGTTCAGCAGAGCCGCAATAAGACAACACTAATAAACGCCAGCTGGGGGGGGGAGAACAACAAATAGCTTACACTTTCAAATTTTACACTGAACTAGTCAGGGCTAATTCCCTCCTCCAATGTTTAGGGGAAAACACCAACCCCCACTAACCCCTTCCTTTTTTCTCTCATACTACCTCATCCCATCCCCAACCTGTTTATCCACTGTCAACAATACAGGGCCTGCCGTTGGAGCGAGGCACCTGCTGCTTCCTGGTTCATGGCTGGTGATCGGGAGGCGTTCAGATAAACAAACTCTGTCTCGTTTGGTTCGAGTGTTGACAGCGACGCATTCCCAGTTTTCATCTGCTCTTACGCAACTCGGCACTGCACTGGCGCTCTGCTGTGCTTTTTTGGGGGGGGCATATCGGCCTTCCTTGCCTACTTTAAGCATATTTACTTTGCGTCTACGTGCGCCTGTCCTTGTGTGCCTTTACTTTGCTTATTCTGCAGCTTACAAATTGCTTGCGCAGGCACCATTAAGTGCAGCGCTCCAGAGTCTCGCCTGGAGCACAAGCGAGATGAAATGTTTATCTTTCTATTACAGTATAAACCACACCCACCCGTATAATATTAGGTAAGTAGGTGAGTAAGGCCCTGATGGAAACGTTTCTCTAAACTCAGTAAGCAACACCAAGGTAACTCGGTGAATCATCAAAGGCATGAGAACCTGAGAGCATCAAGTCACCTACAATCTAATTTCCTAATGACTTCAAAAGGGTTTGTGTGTGTGTGTGTGTGTGTGTGTGTGTGTGTGTGTGTGTTTGTGTGTGTGTGTGTGTGTGTGTGTGTGTGTGTGTGTGTGTAGGTGTGTAGGTGTGTGTGTCTGTGTGTGTGTGTGTTTTTAGTAACTCCAAGTGAGATCACGCTTTCAGTTCTGTTTAAACTTGAGGAGATACATTCAGGGCACAAGAAGTTATGGTTGTCTCTTTGTCTGCCTGCTTTGTGAGACTGTCACTAGAGGTCAAGCTCTATTAACGGCATTCTTATCTCTTCTCCACCGTTTAGACGGCACTTAAGAAAATTAGAGTCCACAATGAACACAACTACACAGTCACAATCCATCCTTCCCTACATTTCTTCACTATCCCAGGCTCTTCAAACGTGAGATTATGGACAAAAAAAGTTTGTTTTGAAATGAAAGTCTTGCAGCAGATTGAGCTGTACAAGCCGTAATTGGTGACTCAGTCTTGCTGCTGTGTGAATGTATGTAGCATGCATTCACATCACTGATTTAAATCATTGATTTGGTCATTTGCAGCTCACAAGATGCCAGGTCATTTATGCTAAAACTGAGTTTTTGTTTTTCCACATGTGCTCTTTGAGTAAGCAGTTTGAGTGCGCAATTTTCACCAATCTCAGGTCCACCAGCATTGGTATGTGAGTGTGTATTTAAGTGTGTGTAACATGGGGGAAATGTGTACATGTGTTGGTGTATTTTCCAAATGCTTCCAAATTTACTTCTAAGGTCCCAGTGACGCAGATCTGGAGTCCCGTCAGTAATTCACTAGTAACCAGCAGTGGTTAGAAACATGGTGTCTAACCAGATACGTACTGTTCAAATAATTATAAAAAGTTAATGGTGAACTGGACTTTACGCAGAAGCAGATCAAAGTGTTTTACAAAGCCAAAGTAAATGGCATTACCTTGGAATCTGGTAGTATTTTTGACCAGGTTATGCCCTTCAACGAGCATATTAAACAAATATGTAGAATTGCATTCTTGGGTTTACAGAGTATCTCTAAAATTAGAAACATTTTGTCTCAGAGTGATGCTGAAAAACTTGTTCATGCATTTTTGTACTTTTAGGCTGGACTACTGCAATTTATTATTATCCACTTGTTCCAAAAGTTTCCTGAAAAGCCTTCAGTTGATCCAGAATGCTGCAGCAAAAGTACTGAGTACTGAGTGTCCCTGTTAAATCCACAATTTATTTTAAACTGCTTCTCCTCACATACAAGGTCTTAAATAATCAGGCCCCATCTTATCTTAATGACCTTATAGTACCGCATCATCCCAAAAGAGCACGTCACTCTCAGACTGCAGGCTTACTTGTGGTTCCTAGAGTTTTTAACAGTAGAACGGGAGGCAGAGCCTTCAGCTTTCAGGCCCCTCTTCTGTTGAACCAGGTCCCAGTTTGAAATTGGGAGACAGACACTATCTCTACTTTTAAAATCAGCCTTAAAACTTTCCTTTTTAATAAAGCATATAGTTGGGACTAAATCAGGTGACCCCGAATTCACCAGCAGCCTTGGCTGCAGAGCCTGGTTCTGCTGAAGGTTTCTTTCTGTTCAAAGGGAGGTTTTTTTTCTTCCCACTGTCACCAAGTGCTTGCTCATAAGGGGTCGTCTAATGGTTGAGGCAGCACCTCCACTGAGACAGATCTTACCCAGCAACGACTCTACAAAGGATCGGGGAATGTATATTTTTCTCTTCTGACTTGAAGATGGCAGGTGTGAGTGAGTTTTAAGTCCCAACTGAAGCCTAACATTGATGTGTTGCTACTGCAGGTTACTCTGTCTGGTGACACATAGAATTTCTGTTTCATTTTGTCTTGAAAAACTCCAATGTTATCAAATATTTATATATAAGTGAATATGTATAAATATATATTATATATATATTATACAGCTAATTTCTGACAGCTGGAGGTTGAACTCTTCAAAAATGTTTTGTAAAACAAAGATGTTTCCTTATGCCTTTATAATCCTTTGTTGCTTTTTTTTATTTATATAGCCCATATTTGCATTACTTCAAGAGTACCCTCATCAGACCAATGCACTGACATATTTATGTTAAAATATGGTGTTGTTAAAGCATTACAGTCCATTTGGATCTTTATAATAATAACGGCTATGTAAACAGTCCCTTCTCCTACTGAGGGTGTTAAACAGTTCTGACTCAACATTGCAAACAAGCATATATTAACCCATAACCACAAGGTTTCCTTTAACTTAACTGAGTGGTTTTTCATGCTAACGCCTAACCAAGGAGTATAAAAAGCAAATGGAGATTAAAAAAAAAAAAAAAAAAAAAAAGATTCACAAGTGGAGACAAACTGAAACAAATTTCCAAACAGAACACAAACCACTGGGTGCTTGCTGATAAACTTGTGACATCCTCCACCACTACCCTCCCAACCGGCAAATGCAGACTTTTTCACTTGGCTTCCAATATTACTGGTGCATCATGAAAACAGTGCCAAATGACGCATTTGTGCATATCTCTGTGATATCAGCCCAAGCAGAACAGCTGTGTTTGAATCTATAGAATGAGAACCTGCTCTGTCATATATGACATAGGACAGGTACACTGTTTTATCTCATAAGATGTAAAATTTCTTGTGTCAAACAAAAGTTCTGAAAGCTGAAACCTCTTTTTGTGAATAAAATCTTTCTCTCTTTGCCCTCTGTCTTGCTGTTTCTGAGTCTTCTCATCAGCACCCGCGAGCTTTTAAAGTTTATAATGCTAGCACAACCTGCTGTGCTTGCCAAAGTTAAAGGTGGGTCTGACACGTCCTGACTGAAACAGCAGAGGCTGCTTCAGGCAACAATGCACTTTGGGAGGCCAAAGAATCTGCTCAAGTATTTATCCATAAATTATTTTGTCAAGGTTTCTTAATATTGGCAAATTGGTCATATATTATATATGAATTATATTGGAATCAACATTAGAGACCTAATTAATCTTTTCTTTCTCATAATGAAATGAGACAATGCAAAAAAAAAAAAAAAACAACTATATTTAACTAAGCTTTCTGTAATTGTTTTCATTCCCGCTCCTGATCTGTTGTGGGCCCATATTAGCTTCGTCTTGGCATGCACTCCCAGACAGTGAATACTCTTGAGCCGCTGTGCTTGTAAAATCAAGTCCTAGCGCAAATATATCGGGCAAAACATTAAACTGCAAAGCTCCATGGTTATGTGATCACAGACAATCCATGACCTCTTACCAGAGCTGCCACCGGGCTGTGTGCTGCATTGGTCAACTTAGGCCAACATTACCTCAGGAAAGAGATTTTGCTATGAAAACACCAGCCGTCTCCGCTGGCTGCCTCCAGTACAAACACTCCCAGGGCTCCCGGAGGGAGGTGGGGTGGCAGTGGGAGCAGAGAGGGGCCTGGAAGGATTGGGGAACACGGGACACTGGAAAGGGCAGGGAGACAAGTTCAGGCAAGGAAGCTGAAACTCCTCCCTCTTGCATCGAGCATTACAAGAAACATGGTTGCTCACCGCACGATTGTGGCTGTGTAAGAGGCTCAGATTGCATCAGTGAGATGATCTGCAGCTGCAAGTTTCAGACAGGCACATGTTATCTTTTTTTCCCCTTTTTTTTGCTGCTTTGGCATTGCCTCTAAGTATTACATCAGCTCATAAATACAACTCTGCATTAACCACTAACTGGTGCACAAATCTGATAGTTAAAATGTAACTAATGCCCAATTGTAGTGCCAGTGTGAGTTGAGTACCATCTAATTATAGAGTGACTTGGTACCATTCTTTGAGCACTGCAATCCATGCACAGCAGATGAAATAAAGGGGGGAAAAGTTCTTGCTTTATTGCATTCTTGTCCATTTTGAGAATATTTGCTGAGAAAGATCTCAAATCAAATCCCACCGGAAACTTTGTGTTTGCACTTTTGTCAGTTGTTTATTAATTTGGGGGTTTTAACACCAATAATTTATTGGAGATCACAGTTTTAGTTTCAGATGCTCCTCTTTGCACTAACTCAGCATATTGAAAAATGCTGCTTACACAGCGCACTATGCAGCGTATCAAATCTTTGATACAAGAGCAGTGTGAGACACCAAGCTGGCTCAGACATCGTTGTGGATAGGTCTAATACATATTATGTAGTTCTTTCCCCATTTCATTCTTCTGAGCAGACTTTTTGCACTTGCTATGCAGAATGGTTTTTCTTCAGCATATTGGTAAGTAAATAAGGCAGCAAACTCTGAAGAGCTTTAGTAACTTCTGGTATCTGATCATCCTAACCATGACAGATCTGCTTGGTTGATCAGCAGGAAATAAAACAAATTTCCTTATTGTGTCACAGTGGTTTATCAAGTATGATGAACTGAGAGCTTTGGTTTTGTCGTTTTGCAGTTAATGACGGTAGAAAGGCCTATGTGTCAGAACGTTACTCTTTATCGGGCTCCTATTGTAAAGGCTAAACATTAGCATTGTAGTCGTTCTTGTCTTGGTTATTTTGGAATGATGAGTTGTCACATTTGCATGAGATGATGGAGTACTGATTTATCAACTGGCCCTGGCTAGTTTGGTTAGCACACTGCATCAACAGACTGTATTGCTACAGTTTATCAACAGTTTTAGCAGTCACCTGTTTGACAGACAGAGATTGCTGTTAAAAGTGAGTAAGTAACAAACTAATAAAATGTTCAAATTTCACTGACCTTTGGGAGAGGCTGTTTGTACCCCTAGGCTCACAGCAAACCTCACACGATTGAAGACAAAAGGCATCAACACCACAGATACAGCAGAGACTTAAATTAACAGACCTGAAGCCTAACACACATCCCGTGACCTAGTTAGCACCAGCTCTTACTTCAGCAGGCCAAAGTCCTAATAATAGATGACTACATGATTTTTTACAATCAGGTTCAAAATATTCAGCAGCTGTCCTGAGAGGTAAAATTAGCTGAAGAGGTCAAAACTGTCTGAAGTGACCATTAGAGGAAGCACAGTCTTTGGCATATCGGCGAGGGGCTTATTTTTCCAGCTGTGCGCTTTGCCACTTGTGCACGAGATACTGTTTATAAAAAGTAGTTTTGTCCATCAGAAAAACCTTAATAACATTTTATTTTAATAAATAATTGATTCAGTTTAGATTCTATTGAGAAATACACATTTTCTAGTTTTCAGTTGCTTATAAGCACCAATATTACCTGATAAATCTGATATATTTTAAGTAGTTTTGCATTTAAAGCCATTTCTCTTATAACCGAGCTCAAAATCAAGTTTCAGGTTGATCAGTAGAAGAAATCAGTCAAATACACACTTTAATTACACGTTTGCACCAGGACTAAGCAGCATGATGAAGATTAAATTGGTGTGTTAAGCTGCAGGACAAGCATTTGTTTATCTGTTGTCGTTTAGATTTTAGTTTTCTGACCAAAAAAGGAGAAAAAAAAAGCTTGTAAGTGCAGCGATGTTTATCAGCCAACTTGGAAAATCCACATATTGGAAGTTTCCTACAACACATGCAAATACTTTATGCAAATACAAAGTTTGGCACTTTGGGTGCATTGTGCTAAACTAAAAAAATCCCCAAGCTAAACATTCCTCTATGTTGGTCTGGACTTCTGCAAAACTGGGGATGTTCACACTACTCCAGATAGTTTAATTTATTATCAGTGATGCTCAAACCTCTCTATGAAATCCATCGGCCACAGACAATGAGCGAGCAGGGAGATATCGACTACCCAATCAGAACAGAGGCGGCCACATGAATTAAGCCTCTAATGAGATATGAGGTAGATAGTCAGAGGGGAGGAGATATGAGGTTGCACTAATGTGTTTTGTCATTTCCCTCATCACTTTTCCCACTTCCTGGGGTGCTGCAGATAACCAGCCCAGATCCCAGTATGCTTGCCAGCGATTGGCCACAGCAGAATTATTTACCTAATAAGGCTTGTCTGATTGGCCCACGGGAGACAATGGCATGTGTAAACAGCCCTGGGCTCTGGACAGTTGACCGACACAGCAGTCTCTTTGTTACTCTAACTGTTGTCGGTGCAGACATGCATGATCACACACACACACTCCCTGGTTGTAGTTAGAGTTGGACTTGCGATGGGTTTTAAGGTTAACTGTGAAACTGGGATTTTGTGCTAAATCTGCCAGTAGCCAGTCACCTGTACCAGTATGCAGCATCTTTAAATATGAGCACTTTAAAGAGTTCACTGGAAGCACTGGATTGCAGGGTACTACCATACATTCATTTCAGTCAGACCACTTCATTGACGCAGCAGGGGTCCTGAGGCAGAACCCTGAGTAAAAAAAACACAGGTTTATCTGGCTAAAGAGTTCAAACTGGCTCCTGAAATTTGGAAGGTGTCCACTGTCACCACAGTAACAGAGGCCTTTAGTTATTCTGGTCTCCACTATCTTTTACTCTGTAAATTACTGGTGCCCAGAGGACCCAACAAACTGAGTTCTCTGAGGCTTATATATGTGGTTACCAGTATATTTCTTAAATCAGATGGAATGCTATGAAAATTTGTACATACATTTGTACTCCCCTTGGGATATTATAGCATTTCAGTCAGGGCCACTGCACTTTTAGAAACTTCCTGCGGTAATCTATATTTGGCAGTAAAGCTCTAATATGGGAGCTCCCTGCATCTGGCTTTCTACGTGCCCACATGGAAAGCCAGAACAGAACAGCAGGACCCCAATGCCGACAGATATGACACTGATTAGATGAGACACAGCGGTGAAGAGTTGGGTTGCAAAGTAGTTAAAGAAGCTTAAATGCAAGTCCCGACATGAGATTTACCAACAAGGGGCATCGATGAGTATCAGCTGAGTTTGACTTTATGGACTGGCTTAACTGATGCTGTCAAAAATGAGTATTTTGGCTAAGCTAGCATATTAGAGTGTGCTAGCTTCAGAGGTGGCGCCTATGAGCCATTATGCTTCGTCTCTAACCTAGACTGCTGGTTCAGTAGTAGTGGGCTTAGCCTTCAGCTTTCAGGTTCCTCTTCTGTGGAACCAGGTCCCGGTTTGGATTCAGGATGCAGCCACTCTCTCTGCTTTTAAGATTAGGCTTCACACTTTCCTTTTTGATTGTTTCACTTACATTGTGTTTATATCACCCTGCATTTAATTGTTGTTTATTGTTAATCTCTTGCTCTCTTCCACAGTGTGTTTTTATCCTGTCTCACTCTCCTCACCAACAGTCAGTTGTGGCAGATGGCTGCCCCTCCATGAGCCTGGTTCTGTTGGAGGCTTCTTCCTGTTAAAAGGGAGTTTTTCCTTTCCACAGTGCCTGTGCACAGGAGTCCATCTGATTGTTGGGGCTGTGTCTGTATTGTCTTTACCTTACAACGTGCCCTACATGTTTGCTGACATGTAGGCCACAGAAGGAGATGTGACCTTCAGATATGTTCTCAATATTGAAAGTACTTTGTTTGGTAGTGGGTCGTGCTTGGCTGAAGCATTTCCTGAGTCAGTCCACAGAATGTCTGGTTTTTCAGTCACTTGTGAACCCATTTCTCATCCAGAACTTCAAAATCTTTCTCTACTAATTTCTCTAGTTAACAGTGGGGCCTCTTGTGTGCTACATTAGCAAGTCAGATAAAAACACACTATGCAAAAAGTACTGTATGCAACACAAATGTGCAGAGTACAGAAATTCTCTTGTGTGTAGGATATGTTCCTTGGCAAGATGAAGTCTTTTTCTAAATTGTATTGTACTCTAGTGAAGTTTTATTCATGTGTTTGTAATCATAGAGAAATATATAATCTCTTGAAACTCTAAAAACTCTTAAATTAGAATAAATTAATAGTAAATGTAATCCCCAAAACAGTAACTCCAGATATAACTCAGCAGCATCTGTCCTAAGATATCAACTTCTTACCCAGTTTATTAAAAGGTGATTAATGCGTGACTTGGCCCAGATATAAACGGAGTGCTATTCAACGCGCACTCTTCAAACAGACCTGTGCACACGGTGCCAAGATCGTGTCATCAAACACAGCTTAGCTAATGCACGTCCTCTGGCACTGCAGCCAGATGAACAGAATACAAACACCTGTCTGCTCTACTTTTCTGTGGATTTGTGATGCGGCTAAGAGGTGCCAGTCAGCTATCAGTCTGTTGCTGCGCAGCTCAGGTGATTTGGCTGTGTGTTTGTACTCTGTGAAGAGCAGTGAAGGCTTCATACAGGGTTGGGTAAACCCCAGTGACAGTTTGTGGATGCAGGCCCATGCAAATGTGCTCCTACCACAGAGGGGGTTTTTTTTGTGACAGGTGATGTTCAGTTTGGCCTAGGGGCTGGGAGCAAAGGCGGTCTGTTATACAGGGACAACCAGGAGCTGTTAAACATGTCCTCAGAGCCATGAAGTAGAAGGAATACAGAATACTTGGAAACACATTAGAAATGCTGCAGCAGGAGACCTCATGGAAAAGGCTGACATCATGGAAATAAAGTTAATATTCCAGAGGGAAAAATCTTTTAATGCTTGTTCTTTGTTCATTAAGCATTTAAAAATGCAAGGATTAAAGACTTTCTTTTTTGTTTAATTTACGGTTACACTTTCTCCAAAGTGTGAAATAAATAAAGTGTCGAGCCTTGCTTGAGAAACAAAATCCTCTATGTCAGCATCTCGAGAGGACACAGTTTTTTTTCCCCCCCCCCAGTGCGTGAGCCTCAGAGATGGAGCTTATGAGCCGTTGCGCTTCGTTTCTAACCTTTACGCTGAGCTAAGTTAACTGTCATGACAATAGAGACTCATTGTTGTGACCCATCTCTTGGCATGAAAGCAAAAAAAAACAATGATGCATCAAAACCAGTTCCTTTTGTGCTGGAATACAGAAAGAGGATGTTTTCCCTGAGATGAGTTAAAGTCTATGACAAATAAAGCGAAAAAAATTTGACTGCACAATTTATTTTTTTATTTGTTTGACAGCCCAACCTCATGTAGTTTCCTCTGTTTTTAATCTGAATCGGTTTGATGTTGATAGGAACTTGTTGACTTAAAACTTAAGCTTCATTTCTATTTTAATTTTCCTTTCAAACACAAAACCTACACAATATTTACCCACAGGTTTACCTTGCATATTTGAAACTCCTCCAAAGAAGATGGGGATAGGGACACCTTCACCACTGTTGCTTTAGCTCAACTTTTTAGCCTTTAGACATGTGAGAAGTGACGAGGCTAACTGCATTAGTTTTGAAACCAAAAGGATTGTTTGGGATTTCTGTTAAGATTTCTAGTATTACAGTTCATTTCATCCAATGCTTTCAGTGAATGGCAGGTCAGGTTATTTGAATTTATACTATGTCCCAAAGGATTTCTTACACATAGGGTTACTAATAAATAGTGCATTTCACAGCTGTAAGACAAATTTGCTCATCTTTCCACCTCCATATTTCACTTATGCATCCTTACACTATTCTTAAATAACTGAACATTTCCCTCTCCGCCATACATCCCTCAGTATTTCGCTGAAACACTTCACCTCAGGTTTTTCTCAGCCCTCTCAAGTCATCACTCATTCCCTCTTACTCTTGTCTGTCACAGGCTGAGTGCCCCTTTACCTCAAAGGTGCTCCCTAAGTGAACCTGTGAACTTTGTGCCCCCCCCGCCTCCCCGGGGAAAAACCTCGCGTTTTCACATCTGTGCTACACAAAGTCAATTTATGCAGAGGTAAAGGGAAGGTTTGGGTGATTTTTTTATGTTTGTCTGCTTTTGTGCGCACATTCAAGGAAAAAGTGATTTACTCTCATCTGTTTAAGTATCTCTACATAGCAGCAGCCTCCATAGCCTGTTGCAAACGCAAGAGAGAGTGAGTGCCTCTGTTTGTCTGTGGGTGTGTGTGGGGGATGGGGGTTTAGGCATGTTGTCTGCTAGGCCGTCCAAGAAGCCCCAGGGTACCTCAGTAAAAGAGATAATTATCTTTTATCTGCCATGTTGTGACGGGAGATTATGGTTCAAATTTACGATTGTTAAGGAGACAATACAGCACGAGGCTGCTCTTTTGAAAGTGGCGAGGGGGTCTCGAACAAGTGGGAGAACTCCCACAATGCTCCAGAAGCTCATCCCTCATGTTTTGGGCTTGAGGTCTTTCGAAAACAAAGAAAGGGGATAAGAACTGGTGCCATTTACTCTGAGAAAAATGACTTACACAAATCCTATCATAATTTTTAGATGACATTCTATATTGTGTGTCATATCAAAGTGCTATCGCAGGAGATCACAGATACAACAGACTACAATAAATGAGCTCAGTGTCACCATAAGCTCATTGTGGGGCCTAAAATTAGAGTTGTCAGTTGTTATTAAAAAAATGAAGTCGAAACATTTTTATCTGGGCTCAGAGTAGTTCTTATTTTCCAGTGATTCACAACAAAACCTCAATAACAAAAGTTTCATCTGAAGTTCTTGAGATTAAGATAACTGGGTTTCTTTGAGGGGTCCCAAGTGTTTAACCTCTACTAGAGTAGTCATCTAGGAGGTGGTAGGTGACAGCCAGACAGGAACATTAATACTTGGCACTAACCATCTATGCCACCATCTTGACAGTATAGCAAAAGAAGGAGCACCATCATCCGCACTGTCAGTGTTAGCATAGGTATATTTGTAGCATAGGTATATTTTATCAGGCATTGTTCTGTGTTAGATGGTATTCTTTGCTGTTTATGTGCGTTACGCTTACGTCTTCACTGTATATGAATTGTTTAGTATACCTCGAGGTGTCATTTTTTTTACACGTAAAGCTTGCAGTGTTTAATTTCAGACACTACACCAGCTAAATCCACACACTAGATCGTATACACTGTTAGCTAGAAATGGTACTAACTGTATTCTGTGTTTATGTTGTTTGTTTTCGATTTGTTGCACAAAGTAGGGAACACTTGCTTCATCGCTGAGAGTCTGTCCAAGAAGATGAAGCTATAGCTAGTGTTTGGGTAGCATAGCTTGGGTAGCTAGCCTAGTGGTACACCAAAACTGCCAGAAAGTACCAAGAGACTTCAATTTTTTTTGCAGTAAATAAACTATAGCATGCTAACTCTAGGCTTTCAGAGGTGCTCATAAGCTAAGCAACTGCTGTGAGTTCATACTGGGGGTATGTAGATGATAGTTGTATCTGTTGTGTCCAATGACTGTAGAAACCAATGACTGTTTTCTTAGTCATAGTGGTGTCAGAAAAGTTTCTGACTGTGTAACAATCCCTTTGATAGTGAGATAGCTAAAGGAGGAACATGTGCCTAATGGAGCTGACTTTAGTGTTTGATTGAAGGTAGTCTCTTGCTGCTAGTTTAATTGAGGGCAAAGTCATGTCATTCTACATTATATGATAGCATACACATCGCAGATTTGGTCAGCTTGTTCAAAACTTTTATCAAAGCCAGATGGCCACAAGGTATAGTCACAAGCATGGTTCTCTAAAATCTAGAGAACGTCTCTAGATTTGAGTGGTTTTGAACATTTTGGCTACACAGAGAGAGAGTTTGCATTGATTACCCTGCTATAAAGCATTTCAGTATCACTCTTAGGAAAAAGAGTTGCACAGACAACAAATAGCAGTAGAACAATTTTCACAAAGTTGAGTGTATCACATTCTAATCGACTTGTCATTAGACAGTGTTGTCTGTCTCTTCGTACCAGTGCCAAATTTTAATGTTATATGACACACTGTAGAGCGTGTGGTATGGGATGTGGATAACCATTAAGCCGAACCCACGCTTATTTTTGTTGTTTTCTTTTTTTCTTTTTTCTTTTTTTTGGGGGGGGGGGGGGGGGGGGGGGGTGTTCTTCATCCAGGCCTCAAAATATGTAGCTAACAAAAAAAATACTATACACTGTTAAACAGGTATTGGTTTGAGCTGTGAGACAGTAACAGAACCATTAGCCCACAATACACAACCTGTTCCCCCACATGAGACCACACTGACACAGATTGGTCCCACTTTCAAACCAGTATTACTAATACAACACTGCGTTTGTATGTGCTGAGAAACTAGAACACACCTAAACCAAGACATGAAACGTTTTGCACATAAACCATATGTAATGTAAAGAAAGGTGTGAGGGAACAATCAACACATCCTGTACAAATAGGTTTCTGCTTCCTGTTGTGTGATCATTTTTAGCATTGGGGGGAAATTCTGATGTTTTTTTTCTCTCATTCAGTCTTTACTTAAAATATTCAGAGTTTATTTGAATACCCCCTGCTATTGAATGGGTATTGCCTTTTCACATATTAATTCCAAGCAGGAAATGTTGCATCTTTTTGGAAGAAGAGTGGTTTTCAAAGCCATCAAATTCTTAGCGACCCCAAATTTGACCTGACCTCTGCTGAGGGTGACAGCGGTGCAGCGTGGATGAAGATGGACTATTCCTAAGAGCCAATTACACCCACAAATCTGTCATCATCCTCACCTGAAAGACGAGAGGCAGATGCAGGAAGAGAGACAGACAGAAGGAGAGACGGACAGAAATAAGTGGTTTGTGACGGGGATGACGATGATGACGGAGGGAAGAGGACACGGGATCACAGAGAGTGCCTCATCCTCACCTGAGCCAGTTGCAGCACCTCCAGTCACCCTTGGCAGACGTCCACAGCCAGACACCAGCGGGGAAAAGGTCAGCCAGAGGCCATGAGGTCCCACCACAAGGCAAAGCTCTCCTCAATCCCTCTATACACACACGCATACACTCACTATTTCTGTTCTCATTCCACATGCCCCCTTGACCTCACTATTAAAACACAGGAGCAAATCTCCTGATTGGTCACAGCAGCTCAGAAACAAATGATGCCAAATACCTGACTCCTGTATGGCCTTTTCTGCCGGGAAGCAGGCATTCCACTTGTGCAAATATATTTCGATACTGGAAATGGTTTGCAACAGTGCACAGTTTAGGGGTAGTTAGATCTTTAGAGTTGTTTAGAGGTTTCGAGCCAAAGACGACATTTCAGTGCTTTGCATGCGAAAGGATCAAACCTTGAGAGGCCGATTACGTGCAGAAGTTCGCTGTAAGACTATCTGGTTAACTTGTGGCATAATAAAACTAAAAATAAATTAATTTCTTTTTTTCTCTCATCTGAGCTTGATGTGGGTGTCTTTTTTTTTTAAACTCCTGCATCCTGTTATTATCGCAGATTGTAACAAATTAGCATCAGCGCGATCTCTTTTGCTTTGTTTTCTTGTACGTTTTTGGAGGGCTTTAAAGGGTAAAAATGATGCTGAAAGGCAAAGATTCTCCTTGTTTTACCACATTTACATTTAGTATTTTTTTCTGCTTAAATGTGTAAGTCAGGTACTATAAACACGGCTGTCCAGGCTCACTGTGGAAACACGTCACTTTCACCATTTTCACCAGAGTTTCTTCACAAGTCTTTCCTAAATTCTTGATTCAAATGTGATCCTTTAGAACTTACTGCTTTTTTTTCCATATTCCCATCATTTTCATGATTATCAGTTTTTAAATGGGATCATTGTAGCTAAAAAAATAAAAAACAAATACTTAACATTCTTTTTAATCTTTTGCCTGTTCTGCTGCGTTTACGTACTTATTTAAAAAAAATTTGATGTGCATTCTGAGATGGAAGATACGGCAGATGTACTTTTTCATTGCGGATTTCATTAAAGCCAACGTGTCACGAACTGCTCTGCATACACAGAATAAAACATCATGCAAGCAAAGAGAACTGACGTGACTCTAACCACTGTAGCTGCGTTGATGTGAAGAAGATGCCGCTTGTAGATTACTGGAAGGTTAATGATGGTAAAGAAAAATGAAGGGGGATAACATGCAGGAAATTCTTCAATTGAGAACTTGATGGCGTCCAAAGTCATACTCATTGGATGAATGGAATAAATCATATATGCATCATGTCTTGGATTGCATGTACAGAGCATATGTTGATAACTTCCCAGCTTTAACAACACTAATCACCCACTACAGTGTATTACTGAGCTCTGCAGCCCTGCATTGCAATCTTTCATATTAATATCAGCTCGTTATCTTCTTTTCTCTCCTTCCTGCTTCCTTACACAGGCCACTGTCATGCAGTCGCACTAACAGCCCTAAAACTCTACTTTGAGTGCGAGCTGTGGAAATGTCACGAGCAAAACTGATCACTTAATAAACTGACGGGCAAAATGATATTAAAGATGAAGGGAACTTTATCCACTCTGCGGTTCAGAGGTTGAAACAAACACATACAGTAGTTCCTCTTTTCCACTCCTGCTTAACGCTTTAATCATTTCTCACTACTAGAGGTGATACATTCAGTGAGGTTAACTCAATGTTTAGAAGTGTTCATTAACTTTTTTTCTTTAAAGGGTGTTGTACACAGCCATGTGGCTATTTTATATATATTATTATGTGGTATTGTTATATGTATATGATTGGAATATACAGTATTTCTCAGCTTAAATTAATATCAGCCTGTATTTGTTATCTGACTTAATTATTAGTCATTATTAGGATGCAAGAAAAATGCCTGAAACGATGCTTCTTCCTGTTGGGTCCTTCTCGCTCAGTGTACGACAGATGTTTTTTTGTTGCATGTCGGTCGCGATGTGTTTATGTATTTGTCGGATGACACAAAAGCCACTTGAGCCCATGGTGCCCCGCGCATAGTGGCCTGTCTGACCCTGCCATTTGATTTGTTCCTCCATTGCTGCTGTTTATTCCTTCACTTCCTGTTTGTGCTCAACTGACCTAAGAGCTGTTCCTGTGAATGCTGGGTGAAAAAAAAAAAAAAAAAAAAAAAAGTGGGCGTTACTAGATGTGGTTGTGGTGGGTAGGTGAGTGGGTGGGGGTGTGTGAGCATGTGTCAAAGATCACAGCACAGAGGCAGACAGAAAAGACAGCTCTCAACCACAGCTAACATGTCAACAGAGATTAAACTAGTTTATTATTTTCAAAGAGGAAAAAAAAAAATTACGAAACAAAAAAGCAGTCATATTTTACACTAGTGATTATTATTAAATTTTTTACAACCATTCAGTCTGCATAACATAAAGAAATAATTCTACATCTTTGTTTCTTTCGTATTTTTGGTACTCTGATTTATACATACAAATAACAAATACAGGAACTTTTTTCACAATGCATATAATCTGTGGGCAGGAAGAAAGTCTTTCAGGTGATCGAGTGTGTGCGAGTGTGTGCGTGTAAGTGTGTGCGTGTATGTGTGTGCTTGTACGTGCGCGCTTCAACACAAACCAATTGCCCGAGACCTATAGCACATCCAAAAAAAAAAAAAAAAAAAAGAAGAAGAAGAAGAAGAAGAAGAAGAGAGATGCCTGCAGCCGGAGCCGCTGACTCTCTGCAAACTTAATGCAACACAATTCATGCAGGCAAAAACCGAGGCCTGCCCTTTCTCAAAAGTCTTTCCCTCACCTCCTCCTCCCTTTTTTTTTTCTTTCCTCCGGGACTCGGAGGCAGCCTCTCCTCACTCCTCCGGTGGCAAGTCTCTCCACCTGCTGCGACTCGTACCCTTCTTGTTGTTAGCTGCCCAGGGGCATGTTTCCTTTTTTTCTTACTTAATTAAAAAGTCTTCATTAAATGTACTGTATTTCATACAATTTGTACAAATATATTCAACGTCTGTCTCTCCTCATCTTCAGCAGAAGGAGGAGAAGAGGGAGAGGAAGCAAGGGAGCGGGAAGGGGGTGGTGGTGGTGGTGGTGGTGGTGGGGGGGGGGGGGGGGGTTCCTGTTACACAGGTGCAAGGTGAAGAGAGTCGGGTTTGGACATTGAGGAAGAGGGCGTCACAAAAGTTCTTTTAATGTCAGTTTTTTGTGATGTCAAGTGTGGAAAAATGGCTTTTTGTACACAAATGGAGCTCCTTATCGTGTGGATCAGCTGGGAGGACAGCCTCAATGTGGTGGTGGCAGCTCGGGGAGGAGGGAAAACAAAAAAACGTCCCCCTGGAGGTCGGTGCGCCACAGTCAAGTCAAGTCTGCAAAGCATTCACATCGCAGAGGTACACTTCGATTTTTATAAAAAATAAGATACAACTGAGGAGAACAGGAGCCTAAAGCCTGTCGCACTCACACACCGTGGCTCGGCGGTGAGACTGGGGAGCTTAGATCGGACCGAGAAGCAGTTTGTTGTTTAGGATATGGAAGCAGGGCAGCAGAGGTACCGAAAGGTGCGGTGGTGGCGAGGCTGAGGATTCAGAAGTGGTGCACCGCGGGGAGCTCTAACCCATGGCTGTGACCATACTGGAAGGGTGGTGCGGGGTGAAGGGGAGGCTCGAGGAGGGGTGCATGGGTGTGGGGGTGGTCAGCATGTGGCCAGAGTGCGAAAAGGGGGGGAAGGATGACATGTGGCGGGACAGAGCGGCCGGGCTGAATGAGCTGGTCTTTTCCATCAGGCTCTTGGAGAAGTCGTCCATGTTATCTTGGGCCTTTTTGCTCTTCTTTGACTTGCTGGACATCTTCCTGTTCCTGGTCTGGATGCCTTCCTTCTTCATGGTCAGAGGTCGGTTGATCTGCTCTCGAAAGGAGAAAGAAAAAGATGGCAGATGAGTATTTGGTCCTCGTGAACATTTCACATGAGATACGAATCTTAAAATTTAAGATTCCCGTATGAGATTTATATTAAAGCAAAACAAACCGTAAGTGAGGGGTGTCACAGAGTTTCAGAGTAAATAAGAAAAATGTGGTGCACAAAGAGCTTTTTAGTTCTCTTAGAGGCAGATTTTGGGGTTTTGGACAGACATAATGATATGTAATGGAGTCCCATTACGAGGCGAATCAGGCTGTCCCATCCCGAAACACAAGATTGTTTATCTATACTGTGAGAATGTGTGTTTGTGTGTGTGTGTGTTGGGTCGGATATGAATGTTGATTCCTATAAGCTGGACTGTATCTAAGGCTGTAGCTATGCCAGGAAGAGAAAAGAGAGAAAAAGGACAGATGAAGGGGAGGAGGGGGGTGCAGGGAAGATGGAGAGAGCGTGTGCAGAACACAGACGGAGAAGAGTCTGGCAGCTAATGTGCAGCCGGTCAACCACAGAGACACATGGCCATGACGACTGTCAGCGTCGGCCAAGTCCTTCTCTCCACCCTCCTTCTCGACCGCGTGGCCGACTCTTGGCCAAAATGGCCCCAGCTGCCATATTCCAGCATAGGTTTTAGCGAGGAATGAGAGCTGGATGATGGAATTCCGACTGTGGGCAGGATTATGAGGGAGGTGGATGAGGCCGACTGGCTTCCTGATCTTTCTCAGTGGTTCTTCCCGGGGAAATGGGAACAGGGATTTCTCGAGCTGTCTGAGACATTGGCATTTTTCGCTGACTCTTTAAACAGCGGCCTCGATGATTAGTGGAGGGCACAGATCTGTTTTCCCCCCAGTGATGTGGGTTTCACTCGCTAAGCTTTGACTCCATACTGGGTGACCTTCTCTGCCTTGCGTGCCCTGATTCCAGTTCTAGGGCATGCTACACCCACCGAAAGCCAATCTAGCCTCCGCTCTTTGATGCTGAGATGTCTACCGTCTCGCGAAACAATTCTTGGGCCTCCAGCGTGTGCTCGGCCACCAATACCCGAGCATATCAAAAAAAAAGCATTTGAGTCAATGGCCCCCACAGAATGCACAGTGCAAGCTCTCACATCCTCCCTCCAAAAACCAGCAGCTAACCACCTGAAACCTCAGCGTCCGTACAGAAGTGTGAGGACTGTACACCTCTCAGAAATATAAAGATGAGAAAGACACCTTACAGGCACAGTGAGAAAACCCCTGATTACTCGGAGAAGGCCATCTATGTTTTGGGTGTTAACACAACCTTGTGTTTGTGGCAACTTTTCTGTTTTCACAAGCTTCTTATCTGAGCTTACGGGACAACAGACTGCTACCATCAGGTGTTTTGTACGCTCACACTTACACACATTAGGAGCCCATGCAGGCCAGCGGGGACTCCACTAAATTCTCCATGAAGAATGTGGAATTTGTTTCAAAGGGAGCAAACCCCAACAGAAGTCTGGATTTACCAAAATAAACTAATTTCATAATTACACCAAGGTCGGGGTCAGTTCAGATGCTAATATGTAACGGGGAAATATTATTCTACTCTCCTTTTAACCTTGGTCTGAATCTGCTTCTGCACCGCCTCACAATGTGCCAAAAGTAACATGGGAAAATGATTTAACAGAGAGCGCTTGCGTGACAAGCTGGCCAGCAGAGCAGGATACTCTTCCCCTTATGCACAAGGGTATAGGCAACCTCTATCTGTTGTCTGTACAAGGGGGAAGAAAATTACCTACATGTGGCCTCAGAGCAGTTATCCTGCTTATTATTATTATTAGTTTCAGCCACAATGGCAGTTTGATTAAAAGTGACAGCTTTGTGCACAGGAGAGGAGAGAGAGGGAGAGATAAACGCGTCCCTGGGGTTTTCAGATTGAGGATGTGAAATGATGTGGCGAGGCACTAACCAACCCAAAACGAATCAGACGGATTGGTGGTCAGAGGGGGGACTCAGAGTCCCTGGTGCGCATGGAACCAAAAGGCTAGAAATAGAAGAAGAAGAAGAAGAAGGGGGAAAAAAACGGTCTAAAAAAATTAATCGAATTTTAATTAAGCCCCTTCTTTAATATTCAAAAGCAAGGCGGCTGCGGGCTTAGTTCACTTAGGTCTTATACATTTTAGATTCGCACTTACTGCCAATAAATCATATTAATTCTACAGTATTTGTTATCGCCGTGCCCCGGAAATTCTCTGCAGGGACAAGTCAGATAAAATATTCAAAGGGAGAGAGGGGAAGGTGCCCAGCAGGACGTGATGGGAGAGAAATAAAGAAGGCAGATCTGAGGAGAAGGGGGACATAGATGGGAGCTGGACGAATAAATATTGGAGGCAAGCCTCGATAGTTATGAGAGATATCCAGTGAAGGTTTATTACTCACATTGTGCAGTTTAAAGTACAGGCCGCAGGCGTTGCACACCGGGTCCCCGTTGGCATTTCTCCGCCACAGCGTCGTCGTTGTCGTCTGACAGTTTGCGCACGACGTCCCTGCCCGCCTGGCTGCCGACTGCACGACGCAGACAGGCCAAAAAAAGGGAAAGGGGAAAGAAAAAAACATCACATGACCACTCAATGACCCAATCATCACTGAGGTTTATTCTAACAGCTTTAATACCATCATTCAGGGCTCGTTTTAACACTTAAATATGGCTTAAAAAAATACACACACTAGTTAACTTTCCTTACGCGAAATAGCCATGTGGCACTCATTAAGAGGGATTTGCAAGGATATCTGTGGAATTTTTAAGTCATCGGGATAAATTGGTGTAAATTCAGCAGCCCTGTATCCATGGTATCCTCGATTGATTTAACAAAGAAACAACACATGCATTTTCTATTATACCTGCTTAAATACAGTCTTTAATTTTTCACTCCAGCATTGCGCAAAGCTGCTTGAAACATTCAGGAAGCTTTTATTTTGACAGTATATACATTGTATATCTCTACCCAGTGCATTTTCTTTTGCATTTAGTGCAAGCTGAAATTTTTTTTCAATGAGGAAAGAAATAAATTTAAAAAAGGAAAACAGGGTTGCTTTCACCCGGGGCTAAAAATAGCCACGTAGAGCTCATACCTCCTGGAGAATAAATATTTACAGAACACATAAAAGCAGGGCCTTGAAATGGGAGAGCTATTAAATGTGATTAAATTAACCCCCTCCTTAAAAAAAAGCCAACACGTGACGTCAGACAATGGAAAGGAAAAGGAAGGAGATGAAACGTATAGATTTGGCATCTATTAAACGTAAAAGGCCTCGTCTGGAATGTATGCTTTGGATTCTTCCAATATGCGCACAAAATATGAATACATGATGCGGTGAAATGAACCACATGGCAATAATTGCACGCCAGTTAAAAGCACACAGTTTGGAGAAAGAAAGAAAGAAAGAAAGAAAGAAAGAAAGAAAGAAAGAAAGAAAGAAAGAAAGAAAGAAAGAAGTGGGTATTTTTGGCTTCGCTGCAGTCTACTAGGAGAGTAAAACCCTCGCTCCATCCTGCCACAGTGAAAGTCATGTCTTCCGATGGATTTCAGCTGCCTGCCTCACAGGCCAGTTTGCTGCAGTGGCTTGACATTGATGTTATAATCTCTAAAAACAATCAATAGACAGGTGACCGCAGAGGACACGCTAACGTAAAGGACTACATTATCTCAGGGAGGAATTTCCAATTATACACACGTGGTGGCCCAATAACCCCTGCTGCTGATCGCTGTGAATACCCAATCACAGTGAGGGAACACACCTTTTGAAATCTCTATTTTTATTCACTTAACCTATCATCATAGTTTAACCGGTTTTCTTATTTTTCCAACATTTTGTTTTTTTCTTCGCAGCCAACACTTTAAATATCAGCAATGAAAGGTCAACAGGATTGGTATTTACACGTTGTGGTGATTTCATAGAGAAATGATTCGGCTCGCAGATCTTATCTTCGTGCTAAATTTCACTTTCTGGCCTGTACAGTTTTTTCCTGACCCTTTTCACCTCCGCGAGAAAGAGGTTCAAGGTCAAACTGACCTGGTTGTTACCCATACCTGAGCATCCTCGTGTATTTAAGCGGTGATTACAACGCTAAACAATTTCTCGTCGTGGCTCTCTGTCTGGCCTGGCTCGGGCTGCCTCAGCCTTTATGTTTTGACTGGGGAAGCGGGGCTTGTGTTGTTGAAAGCGACTTATCTGCGCTGCTCAGATATCCGGCAGCTCTTTCCTGAGTAGTCGGGTTTTCACATTATAGAGGCAAAGAGAAGAAGTCCAGAGCAGAAGAGGTCTGGACGGCCATTTTTGCCTCGAAAGATTTTTTTTTTTTTCAAAGAGTGGGGAACTCCTGTGAAGCTCATAAGAGATGTAAGCTCTGATGAGAGGGGCTTTCCCCAAAATAACTGTAAAAATAGCTGCACTTGGAAAGCAAAAAGGTCTGCTTATAGCTACAATATAGGCTCACCTACAAGATGAAATTTAAAAAAAGGATGCTGTAAAGAGTGCAGAACTGCAGCCATGCTCAGTTCCTTTAATTAGAATCAGAGTGGGGGGTCTTTTGTTTTGTTTGTTTGTTTTTTGTTTGTTTTATCCCGGGGGGTTGTTTTATTTGCTCAATTAAATATGAAAGATAGAAAATGTAATCTCTCTTTTAAAAAAAGTAAACCTAAGGCGCTCGCAGTGCAATTTTAAATTAAATATTTAAAAGTTAAATAACACTGTGCAGGACGTAAATAAGGTACTACAAGTGGAAATAGTCCAGATGTCGTACAATAGCTGTAAAGCTTTGATGGCCACAGGTAGCGTTCTATGATATACATGGGGCCTACTGTGTGAATCAATGACAATTTTAGCAAATAAAAAGTAGCACTGTCATTGCATTAAAAAAAACTGCACTTTTTTTCTGTGGTAATATCTTAAAGCAGAGACCTGCACTTGTCGAGTCAATTTCCTGCAGCTAATAGGCCTACTTCTTCCTGGATAGGGGAAAAACAGAGAGAGAGACGGAAATGTCATCAACAGAGAAACATGGTGGAAACGTACCAGCCGTCGCTTGGGTTTGATGAGAGGGCGATTCTGCCCGTTCATCTTGTGATAGAGTCCGCAGGCGTTACACAGATAGTGACCCGTACCGTCCCGCCTCCACAGCGGAGTCGACGTGGCCCCGCAGTTCACACACTCTCTACCTTCTGCAAGAGCCAACGCGCACACGGACACGGACACACACACACACACACACACACACACAGACACAAACAGAAGATGGAGAGAGTGTCCAGGTCAGTTGGTCCTTAAAATAACCAGCAATAACTGGTTCATGCAATCAATGCTGAGAATAAAAAGAGGTTAGAGAAAAGTATATATATATATATATATATATATATATATATATATATATATATATATATATATATATATATATATATATATATATATGTAAAGCACAGAACGATTAATAATGACATCGACTAATAATAATAACTAGACAAACTAGTACCAGTAATTAACAATAATGATATTGATAACAATAACTAGAAAGTAGAAAGGTTTGTAGTAGATTTATTTGTCACACACACACACACCACGCACGCACACATTAAACACATGTGGTTAGTGTTGGTGTCGAATACAGCAGTTGTGTTAAGGTCCATAAAGCATAAATTATTTCAGTAAACCACAAAACTTTTCACACTGCGAGTCTCTGAGCAGGATTTTCAGACTGAGCAAAATCCACTTTGGAGCGTGACAATTTTTTAAAATAAATCTAATCAAATCCGCCTTCGTCCGAGCCATTAAATTTCCCTTTATTGAAAATTTATATAATAATAATAATAATAATAATAATAATAATAATAATAATAATAATAATAATAATAATAATAATCTTTTATTTTGAAATGGGGGGGGGGGGGGGGGCAGGTTTGACTGGCACTTCTCTAGTGACACCGACAGGTGAGACGCGCACTAACAGTTGGATTATGGTATACGGGGGCCTGAAACTGAAACAAGGGAGCTCGCTGCACACATAGTCAGATTATTTGAAAGCAGAGACTCACTCACACAGGGCTTTTGTGCAACGCCGAGAGCCTTTTGCATTCTCAGGCATGCAGCCACACTTCCCCTTTTTTCGAGCTGCAAACACACACGCACACACACACAGCTCGACTTCTTCACAAAGACTAAAAGAGATGCGTCGGTCCGGGTCGTGCCGCGTCGTTTAAATGTGACAGACATGCAAGCACCTGGGAAAGTGTGTGTTGCTATTTCTCTCTCTGTTTTTTTTTTCTTCTTTTTTTTTGGCTTGATAATATGTTGCAGAAATCAAACAGGAACTGATCCAATGCATGTGACTTAAGAAAAGCAGGCCTCTGCAATGCACCGTTTTGCACAGTGTGCCTGGTGCTCCGGGAGAAAAGCTTTCAGCGCTGCGCTGAGTTTACACTGCCGCACTGAAGACCCGATTAAAACATCCAAATGAAACTCTTCAGATCGCCAAATATCTTTAACTGCACATTATCTCACATGATCCCGGAATTCACATCTTTATTTGCATTAATGGCCCAGTGTATACTGCTGAATAATCCCGATGATATGCATCAACTAATCCTCTGTTTTCTATACACCCCATCAAAGACGCTGATATTAATCTCATTACAGAAAACTGGTTTTCAGCGGCGCTGAAATAACCTTTAAAATAATTACCCACCCTCTTCACAATTTGTAAATATCTCCCTCCTCTCTGTCTGTCTGTCTTCTTTTTTCCCTCCCCTCGGTGGTTCGTGCACTCTGCCACGGCGACGGTTCAGCCGCTTTTTCCCTGTGAATGAACGAGCAGTATCCGGTGCTCTACCGCTGGGTAAACAATGCAACTGTGGCGTGCACTGGTCCGACAATAATGGGATTATCTTAAACATATAAACGGGGCGACACAGCCCAGAGAGTTGGCTTCCCCTCTGTCTCTCTCCCACTCTCTGTTAGTGCAGAGGAAGATGAAAAAATGACCTTATTTATGGTTCAACTCGGAAATCATTTGCGTCATGATTTTTTCCTTTTTACCTCAATATAAAAAAAGTTAAATTCATTTTTTTTTATTTCAGTTGTCAATGGTGTTAATCTTTTTCCCCCATTTTTTATTTTTTATTTATTTTTAAAAATAAATATAACGTATTTTATATTTGTTTTATTGGTGTTATATTATATTTCATATTATTATAATTTTTTTTTTTAAATCAGACCATTAAGGGAAATCTGTGAGGTATTTTTGCGACTGTCTGGGTTAAACTGACTCCTGCGGCCTTAAACCTCCATGTGAGGGATGAACGTGCTGATTATGGGCATTTATTTTAGAAATCTATGTGATATTAAACACGGCTGATCATTAAAGGCTGCAATTCTGGGGAATGCTGTTAGATCAAAAGGGAATGTAATAAAGCGCACGCCTACCTGAAGTGGACCTTGTTTTTGGTCTTGTTTTGGAACCATAACTAGAAGATGACCCACCTATCAGGCTACTTGGTGGGAAGAGGCCTGGGCCGTATTCAGGGACATAGGGTGGGTATGTGGCGATGGGGTGGTGGGCAGAGGATGACCCTGCTCCGATTGATGCCACGCTCCGGCTGTGAGCTGACTCCAGTTTCATACTCTCGGCCAGGGTCACTTGGTACTTTATGCACTCTTTATCCTCCTGCCGCCCGGAGCTGCTGGAGCCGGGGGTAGATATGCCCGGATCCGGGGATACGTCTTTGGGAGGGGTCGGGGGAAACGTGAAGAGGTGTGGACTGGAGTGACCGGTAGACAGGGAGGAGGAGGATGAGGCTGGGGGGTAGACGGACAGGCTGGCCGGGGAGCCATGGTGCAGGTTCTTGGGAAAGGGGCTCAGGTTCCAGGGAGAAGTGCTGTGGTGCGGGGGGATTCCTTTGCTCCCCTCCAGCCAGGGCAGAGAGCCGTGCAGTAATGAGGGACGACACACCTGGCTACCTGAGGCAGCACAGAAAAACAACAGAAAAGATCACAACCTGACTTCACTCTGCAGTAAAAACAAATACACATTGCCATTTAGAGTTGTCGGGCTTCAGGCCTGAAAAAGCAGGATTTAAGCTTTACACACAAATTAAGCAAACAAATCAGGTGACATTTCTTTATTTCTTTTTTATTATTATTATTTTTAATTATTCCACACACAGAAGCAATCATTCACTGTGACCAACATCCAGTTCTACATTTAAAAAATCCTGACAGTTTGTTTACACGTAGAAATTATTTGAACCCCTCTAGTGTGTAGAAATCTGAGAGTTTCATGTGGCCACGCACGTGCGTAAATTTACCCTTTAACCTTCCTATTGAGCGGGCCTAAATGCAACATATGAATGCATGTAATTCAAAAGTAACTCGACTGTTGAGGAAGTTAAAGCCTACATCATAGGAAACTTCATAAATGACTACGCGTCAGTGACTGGCACATTAGAAAATAGACAGTTGGAGTGTGAGAGCAGAAGCCAAAAAACATAAATACCAAAGTGTTCCAGGTGTATCTCTGGTTTCTGTGCCAACACGTCTATTTGTTTAAATCCGTAACTAAACACTCGATCGATCCAGAAAACAAATTGGGCACGAGCTTTTAAAAAAGGAAAAAAAACTTCACCAGCATATGAGTCAGCTCATGTTTGTGAACTTTAAACGGGAATTGACTTCAGTACGAGCCATACTCAGAAACCATACGCGTAAACTACACATATTCACGCCGTGGTTTCACAACACTTGAGTTTTATAAGTCGAATCAACCCGGGCTAAAATCGAAACTCGTTTCTTTTTTTTCTTTTTTTCCTTTTTTCTTTTGTCTGGGTCACAGTGAGAAAATAATTCCGAGCTGTAATGGAGCCTGCCTGCAATTACGCACGGGCATCCAAACAAATAAAGGGAGCAAATGATTAAATAAAAGGCCTTAACAGGCCGTTTACTTACTGTGTGGAGGAGGAGGGTACCTCTGGACGGCTCGGACAGAGTTTCCATAGTATGGAGAGACGTGGTTCCCCTGTCCATCGATATTAAAGAGTACATCCACATCTTCAGCGAGGGGATACTGCGAAGGGTCCATGTATGAGTGGCCGAGGCCCGGGTGATGTGAGCCAGGATGCTGTTCGTTCATCACCGCGGGATGATGGCTTATCCATCGTGGCTGGTCCGCACTTACTTCCATCGCTTGATTTCTTTAGATATATTTTTTCGTTGCTTTAGCAAATGTTCATGCACGCTGAAGCAAACTGGTACAAGTCAAAAGATAAGAAATAAACTGTCCCAAATCCGCGTGTTTGTTAAATCCACAGGTTCCGCGCTTGCTTCCGATCACCTGGAGACAGAGGGGAGAATTTATTGTCTTACGTTCTAACATTTGTTTACATGCAACGCTTCTAAAACTTGGCAGGACGCTCACGCTTAAGCAAATTCACACGCGATTTTTAAAAAAAAATTTTTTTAACAAAGACAGAAATTAAACAGGGAACATACCCAACATTACAAATGCAACTGAGGTGCTGTCACAGAAATACGTCCAAAATGGAATCCGGTCCCACGCAGAGCTCCTGAACTTCTTCCTCTTAGCAAACAAACAGCGAGAAAAAAAAAAGTCAGTGTTTCAGCTCAACAAGTAGCGGAGGCTCGCACGGGGCGCAGGCAGGGCTTGTTTGCAGTGGATGGCCTCACTGCGCACTGACCAGCACCAGCAAGTTAGACTCACTGATCAAATCTCTGTTTGTGCGCAGTTGAAGCCCTCTCCATTAACTCCGCTCCTCTCTCTCTCTTTCCCTCTAGGTCTGTGAGTCTCTTGCTTACTCACCCTTGCCCTACCTCTCTCGCTCTCTCTCTCTTTCTCTCTTGCTCCTTCCAGTCCCCCTTCTTTTTTTCCTTCTCTCTCTCTCTCTCTCTCTCTCTCTCTCTCTCTCTCTTTTTTTTTTTTTTTTTTTTTTTTTTTTTTACAGTGAAGGCATTCTTTCAGGATGGCGCCAGGCAGCTCAATGCTTGCAGACAGCTGTGGCGCGACGCAACTTAAGGAGGGTCTGTCAGTGTCATCAGTTAAGGGGAGGGGCCTGCTCTAATTGAATACAACATTTGGCCAAGGAAGATATAGAAGAGCTGCAAGAATTTATTACCTTTTTAATGTTTGTTTGTTTGTTTTTTTTCTCTGAACTCATCAAAAGAGGTATATTTGTTTTAAATATGAAAATTGTACTGTAGTAAGGCCTTATACACTTAACAGCTGTCTTATGCATGCAAGCGTGCTAGGTGTGCAAAACTCGTGTTGTAGGAAGTTATTTTATTTTGAATTAATCTATAAAATATGATACCTACGTTTATAAACTTAAAAGGGAAAACTTATAAATTCACCTTCAGCGTCATTAAAGTTGACAAGTATAAAAATGATAACCAAAAATAAAAGTTTTAAACTCCTTTTCTAAGAAAAAAAAACTTTTATTACAACAGCCACTAAAGTCTGCGCTTTTTCCTGCTACAGTTTGCAAGAAGAGAAGAGCAGAAGCCGCTGCAGAGCCTGTTGCTCTGGGCCAACGGCATGTTGCGGGACATTTATGCTCTTAAAATTGTGACAGTGCGTCCTCTCGCGGTGACAGCCACATTATTCTAATGGCAGATCCAAACTGAGCCGATTTCCTCACCGCGAAGGGACGCCTGGGTGACTAAGCCTCCAGTTTTTAAAAAAGAAAAGAAAAGTTAAAAAAAATAGTTATAATGTAAGCTATTACTGGCTGTTACTTAACTCAGTCGGTATCTGTGCGGTAGCTGCAACCTGTTCACTGCAGCTCAGACAGACGAGCAACAACGAGCGATGTCAAGATTTATTCACAACAGTGAATAACGCGCATTGATAACTCGCACTGCGAGTGACCGTAGCCCGCCTCGCTTTGACCAGTTTTTCTTTTTAAATAAACAAACTGGAATTTAAAAGGATGTGTGCGCCGTGACACGGCCATGATGCCCTACGTCTTCCACCTGAGAAACAGTCCCCCTGTATCCCTCCCCGTGGGCAGGTGTGTGTGGGAGGGGGGAGGTTTTTTATGTCTAAATCCCGGTTTGATCTGCGTATACTGTCAGACTGGCGGTGTGTAATAGTAGCAGTGTGTGTGTGTTGGGGGCAGCCACTGGAAGTGACGTCACCGCGGTGTAAACAGTCAGGAAATGAATCCTCTCTCGGCGGCTGCGGGAGCGCGCACGCCCTCGCACCACGTAGGTATTGGCATGAATTTGCTGTGGGTGTAATAATAGGTGGGGGTCACTTCCTTAGAGTGGGGGGTTGGTACCAAATAAATAAATAAATAAAAGCATTAAGGTGATCAATGAAAACGCCATCAGACAGATTATTTAGCAGGTGAGTCCTCAGTTGCATGCGCACAGGTGATGGCTCATTCATTCAATCCCGTCTGAAATTATTAAGCTTGCTCTTAACCGAGCGCTTGGGAGCACGGGCAGAGGAGGACTTGGCAAAGCGTGCTATTTTTCCCTCTCTCCAGGATAGCCCTACCTGGGGAGAGGGAGAGGGAGAGCGAGCGTTTCTCACACAGGCAAAGCCCGAAACTGAACTTGGACGCAAACTGCTGTAGCTGCCATTGTCAGGCTGTCAGCCGACTCGTGTAATTATCCTCTTGAAAAAAGTATCGCGGAGCGTTATCCACAAAGTAGCCGTTATAGGTGCTCGAAGGCAACACACGACGGTAAAATGTGGCCTAAAATCCCGATTATGTGTTTTTGTTTCTTGACTGGATGCATCGAAGCTTAGAGAATGGGACATGGAAGCCATCCCATCACTTGAGTCCCCAAGCCTCGGTGTCAATAACGCCGGGGCTTATTCAGCGCGGGATATAAGACTGCCTCTCCCTTTCTTAAAAAAAAAAGGGGGGGGGGGGAAGTCATTTTTAATCCTAAACTGTCGTCACGAAGGGAGAAATGGTGGCTTTGGCTCTTTTTTCTCTCTGTGTGTGTGTGAGGACGAAAAAGCGAGAGGGGCTAAAACGAGCCCACATTAGTCTATTTTTGTAGTTAATGGCCTACAACTAGCACCGATGCTGTGCGCAAAGATTTGTTAAAGGTTTATTCATAAACGCGGGCGAGGGTCCAGTCCTTTTCTTGATGGCTTAGATAATTTCTGCGAGATTATGTTAGCCAGCTTTGATTAAAATCGAGCCACTTTTTTTTTTGTTCTCTTCACTGCAGTTAACACAAGAACGGATTATTCCATTGCCTGTGTGTGTGTTTGTGTGTGTGTTTAGGGGGATCAAATGTTTTAGATAACGTCTAATGCTTGCGTGCATGTGCGTGCGTGTGTGTGTCTGTGTCTGTGCGTGTGTGTGTTTACTTTGTTCCTCAGCGTCCCGTGTTCACAAAATTACAATCATTGTTTTCCCTCATAAATAAAAGTTTCCTTCCGCCAGCTGATTAATCAAAGGTCAGCGAGATAAAAATCATACTATATTAATACATGGTGTAACAGTTATGCCACCACCAGTGAGTGTTCACCCACTGCTACCACTACAGTAATATCAATACTTTTTTGAAAAGGAAAAGAAATTCAAATGATATGAGTAGCAGCTCGTGTGAGGTACATTTAGAGCCACGAAGAAGCAAGAAGCTCTATTGTAAAATAATATTGAAAAGAAATCGCCTGTGCGCATGCGTGTGTGCGCATTTACGGCCTGTTATCTTGGGTCGTAATGTGTCACGTATCTTTATTTATTCTGGCACGCACAGAGCTAAGATACCCAGCCAGAATTAGACTTAATTTTTGTGAAATATAAATTTTTTAAATATTTTTTTAAATCAAAAAGCACTTTGGCGCAAGAAAACACACGATATAAGAACATAATCCAAAGAGCTTCTGTGGAAAAAAAAGAGATGCCCAGCCAGTGATTAAAAATGCTACGGGCTATAGTCATGCTGTAAATTGTGATATTTTTTACTGGTTAAGCGCTCATTTATACATTTTGAAACCCGTATATTACCGCAGGTAACCTATTTGTTTCTTACTCAGTGAGTCATTTGTCACCTTTCTAGTCTTTTCAAGAAAAAAGTGGGGCTGCTTTTCTGTCAGCATGGGAACCAAGTCTGGTTCTTAGAACAAAACTAGGGCGTAAAATTCTGCTTGTTGGGCGCGTGAAACTTAAAAACAGAACTGGCTTTCCTAGAACGATTTAAATGAGCAAGAGCTGAAGGATTGATCACATTTTCTTCGAGTGTGTTTAAAAAGAAAAAGAAAAGAAAACTAGCACATCAGATTTTGTGTCATTCTTCCCAACGAAGAAGAAAAAAAAGAGCAAAGAAAAAAAAGGGGGCTGCCAATTGACTGAGTTGTGATTCTTATCTTTATATCACGTCTCGCCAGACGCACTGATGTAATCTTTCATTTGAGGTGCAGGGCCTTTTCACCTCTTGTCTTGTGCATCTCCAAACAGAAGTCATTCATCATCCAGGCACTAAATTGTTTGGCTGATTTTTTTTATTTTATTTTATTTATGTTATTAATCTTTGTGATTTAAATGCGTTTAAAGTGGAGCTCGGAGTGCTAGCAGCCTCTCTGACACCTCATGCAATAACGAAATTTCGATTGTGACGGGAAATTGGAGTGAAAGTGCTATCCGCTCGAGCGGTCCGCTGCTCTTCTTCTACGTTTTTAATCCGAGTTTATATTATTTTAATAATAACACCGTATTTTTTATCCTTTTATCCTTTTTTTATCCTATCGAATCCTATCCTCTTTTCTAAGAAGCGAAAAAATGAAGGGAAGAAAAAAAACATCAAGGTGTCCGAGGGTTTCTCTCGTGTTCTGCTCCCCGCGTGCAAATAACCGTTGGAGCTTTTTGGCCCGTGACTGTGCGCGTGTGATGCCCCTGATTTAGCTTCCTATTCATTCTAAACAGCGGCTCTCTCCCTCTCTCGCACTCACACAAACACACCGCCATCTCGAGACACAAGGACCAAAGACGAGATGGAGGAAACTAATAACGGGCTGGGTGTGTGTGTGCGTGTGGGGGTGCAAAGCAGCCTCAGCAAGCCCAGCTCCTTCTTATGACCCGCCGGCAAAGGTAATCAGATCAATTTCACGGCTTGTATGGGATTCTCGCCTGCACCACCAGGTAATGCGAGAGGTAATGGGTCGCTAAAAACACTCATCTGTGCTATTTTAGGTGTAGGTTAAATAATCTAAGAAGTGAAACCGGCTGTCGTTTAGCCTTTTTACATATCAATCCGTTGACTCAGGCGAGCCAAAGAAAAAGAAATGCTAGCTTAATTATCAGCCCGGCCAACCAAAGCAAATTTCGCTTGCGCTGCTAATAAATAAAAGGATAGAGAAAGCAGTTAGCATTAAACGCAACAATGGCGCTCGTTATGGATGTTGTAGCCAGTATTGTCAACAATACCCCCCCCCCCCCCCTTTTTTTTCTTTTTTTTTTTTAATTCCACCAAGTGCACACAGAGCGATGTTGAGGGGGAGAGATGAAGGTGTAACGGGTAGCTTCATCTCCGGCTTCACTGAAGTCCAGTCAAAAAAAAAAGATTAAAAGAATGTTACCGCTTTACTCATAATTTTCGTTTATAGTCATTTAATCTAGCACCCAAAAAAAAGCACATTCACAAAAGTTTCCCATCATTCTCAGACCGTCAGTGAGCTCACAGACAGGCTACAAAGCCACCGAGGGAAGCGGCAGCTCATTGGATGGGGCATTTAGGATGCGGCGGCTTCAGAGCAAATCTAAATATTTACTGACCTGCAGTGGACGCTGGACGGGTGGAGGCTTTTTTTTCCGCAGACGTGAAGGAAGAGTGACATAGAGATGGAGGCGCCGATGGCATTTAGAGAGAGGCAGAGGAAAAAAGAACGAGAGGGCGAGGAGCTGTGGACGGGGAGGGGAAAAACACACACGCAGACACACACACACAAACACTCACACACACACTCTCAGCACAGCGCTAGGAGTAGTGGTGGCGGCGGCGGTGATGGTGCGCGCGCGCCCTCGGTCCCGGAGTCACAGCGTCACAACTCAACGCGAGGAGGAAACACGCGCGCACATAGGCTGTACCGGGCAGGCTGCACGAGCACACGGGCCAACCAAAGGCGGCCTCTTTACCGTACTTACTGTACAGAACACGCCAGCTCTTCCGGGTCTGAAAGCACAGCAAGTTATGGGAATAGAACGGCAGTAGAAACCAATGGGAATCTATTGTAGGGTTAAAATAGAAGTGATCTATAATAGACAGTCATTTATTATGATTTCGATGCGATTTAAAATGAGATTTCTTATTTTTTAAAAATACTATTTTTGTGTTTAACCCCATTTTGTTGTATCCAGGTGATCATGTTAATTCAGGAGACGCCCAATATTGGCACACAAGCCGAACGAAAGTAAGATTATATTATATTATATGTAAGAAAAAGGCGATTGTGGGCATTTGCACGTGATTTTTTTCTGATTGAGCAATGCACAACTGTATATTGTGTAACTGTAACTGGCTATTATCTATATAGGCTTTTATGTGGTGCCTGTACAGTTTCTGTCACTGTGAGGGCTTGTGCTCTGCAGATATTTCACCGCAGAACACAAGCCCTCACAGTGGCAGAAACACGTTGCACGTCCCTTTGTGTTAGGAGAGGAGCCCCTTTCTCTCCCCTGCCACAAAGGACAGATGAAGCCATAGCTGCTCGGTGTCTAATCAACACCCCAAAAAAAAAAGATTCACAAACTACTCAGCAATTACAGAAAAACATTTCAGAAAGAGGAGAGAAAAATATACATATGTAGGCAATAAATCTGAAAATCTGATCGAGGCTACGAACAGCAAAAGCTTCACACCAATACACACACAGAGACACACACTGAGCATATAGAGGCCGGCCAGCCTGCTTATTGACACCATGGTTGATTGAAAGGAGCACCAAGCAAATCCGATCCTTCTCTCTGTGAAATGCACCGAGGAAAAAGAGAGGAGAGGAGAGGAGAGGAGAGGAGAGGAGAGGCGAGGAGAGGAGAGGATGCTGGAGGCTTGGTATCTCTCATGATGCGCATTGACTCTTTGAAGGAGAATGTAAACTGATCACACCCAAATCTATCTTTGGGGGAGAAATTCAATTAAGGTAATAAATTAAAGATAATTGGCGCAAACCTCGTTGTATAAACTTACGAACGCGACTACAGCCAAATGCGTCTTTTTTTTAAAAATCAATGAATTATTCAGCAGCCTTCTTCCACACAGGGACGAGCCGAGCTTTTCATTTATGGAATCCCACCCAGTGTCTAAATAGAATTACAGAATAACGACAGCGTCAAATTTTAATGATTTATTAATCTGCTTTTGAGGTAAATAAAGTGTTTTTTAAATTATGTTCTATTTTATTTTTGATCAGGGGAATTATTTGATTTCAATGTAAAGATGAAGTTAATATGGGATGCGATAAATGAGCGCGCTGATGAGAAACGATGATTAAAGCGGCATTCATGCGCGCTCGCGATTAAAGCACATTATAGGTGTAATAAAAAGATTAATTACGAGGAAAATAACCAGAATCAATTCGGTCCTGTTCACTGTGGGTACAATTAAATAAAGGCGGGAAATAACGTTTAATTTTAGGCGGCGGATGTGAAAAGCAGTTTTGTTTTTAAAGAGGGGGAATGCATTTTTTTTGAGGGGGGGGGGGGGTGGAATCGAGTCTTAATTAATTTTAAATAGAGACTGTAAACGGGTTTAGAGTTTAGTACAGGCCCCACAGTGTCACATTAGAGGTATGAGGCTGTGTAGTGTTTTGCACTTCCTCTAACAGGGATTTAACGAGAGCGCATGCGGCCTGGAGCCCGAGTCCAAAGTCACTCGCCTCTCTTCTTCTTCCTCCTGCTCTTCTTCTTTTTTTTTTCCTGCCGTGAAATCGCGTGATTAATGTAGAATTTGACGCGAGCTCCCGCGTGACAGCTGACAACAGCTAAGCACCCCCCACCCCCCTTCACTCTATTGGTACACTGGTCGTAATAAAAAGCAAGAGTCTGTGCACACCAGCCTTTTATTATTATTATTATTATTATTATTATTATTATTATTATTATTATTATTATTATTATTATTATTATTATTAGTCTCACAGCCATCTGATATTTATTGACACACAGCAGTTTGGATGAGGTGTCATCATCTCACCATTACATCCGGATTAAATCACCCCTCTTTTCCTAGTTTCTTAATTTTGCAGATTGAGGTTGCAGCAGCAGTAGCGAACCCCCCCCCCCCCCCCCCCCCCCCCTCCCGTGTACCGTGGCGCTTTTTCAGCCCCTGTTAGTGCATAAATGGAGTAAATCATTTACGGTCACCCGCTTTTATAGACTCCCGGTGTAGCCTAAATTTTATTAGCCCCTTCCCACTCCAAATGTGAAATAAACGGTGCAGTATATATCTCCTCCTTTTTTCCCACCCCCCTTCTCCCTCTTTCTCTCTCTCGCTCTCTTTCTTTCTCTGCCTACATGATTCTTCGCTGTAAATGTCGAATAAGATGACCTTAATTTGAGACAAAACAGCGCCAAAAATGTATGGGCCACGTATTATCTATTTACTTATTTATTTCCTCAATGTGTTTTATTATTCTCGTCCTGTTCACCCTCCAAACGTTAAGCCAGTGTGTGTGTGTGTGTGTGTGTGTGTGTGTGTGTGTGTGTGTGTGTGTGTGTGTGTGTGTGTGTGTGTGTGTGTGTTTTACGGCGGCTTCTCCCTGCGATTTTATTTTAAAATATTAGGCCGAGGTGGGGAGAATTATAAACGACTCTGCTCTTATCTGCTCCCTTCACGTATCCAGGATCACAGAAGCTGATTAAGAAAGAAGTCACAGCCAACGCTGGATTCATAATGATTTGGAATAATGAATCCTTATCTCCCCTCTGCAGATTATCAGCCTTTCAGCTCGCCATGTTTTGTTACATGGGATAATTTATTGCATCTAATACATCACAATGAATCTGATGGGGGAAAGTGATGGCCATGTTAGGAGAGAGGCTGTCTTTTTTTTATCCCGGGGCAATGAAATGCCTTTACGATTTTTAATTGGTAAAATATAAGGGGGGTGGGGATCTGATAAAAAAAAAAGAGAGAGAGAAAGAAAGAAAAAATAGAAGCACAGAGGTATAATCTTGCCTGCTAGTGTTCCAGCAGCACTCTGCACTATAATTAGTGTGTCAATTTCAACCTGAAATTAACAACATCGACCTGCCATCTCTGCTTACGCCGGTGGAGTCAGCTAGATCCTAATTTCGCATGATTTATTTTTCACCAAGAAGAGATAATTAATCATAAACACGGGAGAAGGAAAAAACACACAGTGCAGCAAAGTAGAGATAACAAAATATTTGCATCTAAAAAGATTCGATGGAGCTCATTGGCTTTCACCTCCTCCACCCTCCACCGCCATCCCGAGCCCACCTGATCCAGCTGCAGTTACCTCCAGCACTTTTATTTTTATTTTTATTTTTTAATTTCCCATGATTAATCTTTGGGTGGCGATGTATCATTAATCACTACACGAGATGGGGGGGGGGGGTTACACAGTTACACACAGTGTGTGTAACTGGTAGACTGAATGGTGGTGTCACTGTTGTTGGGAAACGATTATTCTTTTATTCAAAGGGATGGCGGGTGTACCCTGGTGTAACACCGAACGAAGATGCACCTCCTTATAAGGTTAATACTAATAGTAATAATAATAATTTATTATTATTGGATAATCACCCTTTGTTTGGAAGTCGTCACTGGCGCAGCGCCAGCGCAGCTCTGGATTTTTTGGATGGCGCTATGTTTAAACTTGGGCATGCTCACTGTGCCAGGATAAATTTGCATTTTATTTGCAGCTGTAATTAGCTGATCAGCATCTCTCTGCCCCCCTCTCTCACTCCCTCTCTGCCCATCTTTCTTCTCATTATGATTTTGTATTTTCGCCGCCTCTTTCACCGCCTCTCCCCAATCCCTCATTTTCCAATGTCCTGGCAGCGCCACCAGATGTTTATCGCTTTTATACCCAGGGACGCTGCCATGTCAAACAGACCGAGGATGGACACTTGCAGGCGGTTGGGTATCCAGGCAAGCCCCCTCCCTTCCTCTCTCCCTCTCTCCCCTACCACCACCTCCTCCTCCTCTTTTCCTGGCTGTGCATAATCCTGTACTGGGTGGCCACTGGTAGTCCAGTGACGGTTTCATATGAAACGGGGTAAGGGGGTGGGAGAAAGCAAGGAGATCATTATTAATGGTTGCTGATTAAAGGGTTCTCCAAATATAAAATAAATAAAAAGAGCTCGATTTAATTCACCTCCCCTGAAATCTTACTCTTTTTGTCCGTGCAGAAAAGGGCCACATCCGCACTGATGGGAGGCTGATGGTGCGCCCCAGATATACTGCAGATAGAGATGTGGAGATGAGCTTAATGAGATGCAAGGCTGTGGGTGGGGTTGGGGGCAAACATCCAGTGCAGGAGTCTTCCCAGGAGACGTCTGCACAATGCGACCTGCCCGTTATCTGCAAGGGAATGCACTCCCTCGCTCTCGCTTTCTCTCTCGCTTTAATGAGCAGTCGTTTATTAAACACTCTCTCACTCTTTTAACCCCATAATTGAAAAAAAGAGGCTTTTCTGGAGCGGCTCGATCCCCCACACTGCAGCAGCTCTGCTCCACTGCAGAGGATGCAGCGGTGGATACAGTGATTATATCCATCTAGCTTACCTGAGCTGCAACAATCACAAGGGGGCTTTGCAGACCCCCACCCCACCCTCCTCCTTCCCCTCCAGTTTGGCCATGATATACAAATATTTATCCGCTGATAAGGAACCACTACGATGGCAGATAACCTCCAGTGCCACTGCGTCAGGACTCTTTGTCTGTACAGTCTCAGCAATTACTAAACATTTCCCTCCCTCCCCCTCTTTTTTTCCTCCTAAAACTTCTCCGTTGCTTTTAATTCGTTAAAGCATTATTAGGAGTCTCTCTAAGCCTCTTTAGTCAATGACTGTTTGTGGAGTCTGGAAAAGAAAGAAAGCTTGGGAGGGGAGATGGGGGGGAGCGGAGTTCTGTGTGTGTGTGAGAGAGGGGGGGGGGGGGGGGTGAATGAAAGACTGGCTTGATTTTCCTCGCAATCCACGGAACAAATAGCTAACATTTAACGTTTACACCCTGCCTGGCGACTCACTGGCGCTGCGGGGCCGAGCCGAGTCGGGCTAAAGTGTCCCGAAAGCCTTTGGAGGGGTGTAAGTCCCGGGCTATCGGGTTCTCCAGATCCCCTTTAAATGACTGTCAAAAGAGGCAAATATCGAATTGCACGGGGTCTCACTCTCCCCGCCCTCTCTCGCTCTCCCAGCCTTCCCTGCCAGCCTGGCACCAATAATGCGTTACTGTAACGTGATTAGCTACTTCTCCAGGAGCAGGCAGGGATTTCCAGGGAATTCATTCTTTATTTGCCGCTGTGTGTAAATGTAGTTTGTGTCACCATGACTGGAATAAAATAACAAATAAATCAGACATTTATTAATCGAGAGATTTAGTAGGAAATACAAACACTTTTGAAGGTGTTTTCTCGAAATGATCTTTATCTGGTCATTTACTGATACATCGAAAAAGTTCAAGGAATTGTTCACTTTTACATGTGTAAAGAAAGTGATAAGGTAGTAAAATAAATACAAAGAGTAAACTTAATTCATCTGGTCAAACTTTAGAAATATTAAAGTACAAATTATTGCATTAATAGGACGTGAGCTGATGTGTTTATTCTAGTGTTATTTCCTGTTTTAGTGGTGACTAAAACTTTATTTTGGGGCAAAGTCGGTAAACATTTTAAGCGTTTTTATGATCAGATTTGACTTGTGATTCTATACGTGCAGTTATATGTCCCTGTGGCCACTGAGGTTAGGAAATCCTTTAAAACAACTGTCCAAATGTGTGCCCAAAGACGTTTCAAGATGGCAGCCACGTGTTGAGACTTCTAAAAAGGACAGTAACGCCATCATGAATAGAGCTCTGAGAAAGAAAGTGTATTATTTTTTACATGCACACCAGTTAGCCTGTTTTTTCTGACAGTTTTATTAAAGCATGGGGATAGAAATCACTTGGACACTTTGCCTCCGTATGCGGGTATACTGGAATAGTTCAGAATCACATCAGAATTATACATGCAATTAATATGAGCACGTTTGTGCAGGACATATAATTTATTTCTTTATTTTGATTGGGAGTTAATAGATGATTTGTCACTCTAGACGCCAAATAAATTAACATGGAAAGAAAAGTAAAACTTTTGTGTTAAGTGGGCAGAAGCCAGGAACAGTAAGGATCTATTATACCTGCTGTACTGTTAAAGGAAGAGCACGCACATTTAATACAAAGCTGCTTTTATAGTAGTGCCACGCATTTTCGCCACGCGCACTCACAATGCAGCACGAAAGGGAATTATAAAGACACCTGGAAAGGTGTCACAATGTGCGTTAATCACAGCAAACATCTCCAGTAGGCCTACCCCATTCTTCGCTGGTTTACAGTGTGCCAACGGTTTATAGAAATCACCCACACAAAATAAGCATCTTTATGGCTTCAAAGACTAAATAAATAATTAAAATAATACAATGTGTGTGAAGCTATTATACACTCAGATTTATCTGAGCCTGCAAAGATAAACCCCAGCTGAAGCCTATAAAATCTTTAGGGCTATACTTTTCCCCCCTTTTCTGATTACCTTCAGCCACACTCCAAAGTTCCCCAAATTGGACACACAGTGGTGTTTGAAAACAACACACCCTCTTTAACAGTGTATAGCCTTATCTACAAAAGGCCTATGCATCGTCATTAATCTTCGCCAGGCTAATTAAATTAATCCATCGCCTCTTGGCACTGGAATATAACGACCACCACTAAATCCGCTGCTGGATAACGAATTTGGTTTTTTTTTTTAATAGAAAAGAGTTTCTTGCTTTTAATAGCTTACAACAAAAAAGAACACAGCACAGGCCGAATTCATTATCAGTTCATTTTATTTATGAACTTGTGGTTATCGATAAATAATAATATATGTATACATGTTTTGTTTTGTTTTTTAAATGCACCTTTTTTATGTTTGAGCGTAGATGTTTGAGTGAACACGGGAAGGCTGCTGGAGGGCTGTGATTGACAGTCCGTCCGCGGGATCATGTTTAATCCCTGCCTCTCTCGAGCCTGTTCAGAACTCATTTCTCCACCGCGAGATGGGGGACTCAGATGGTTGCCGGGGCAACGCCGATAGTCCTAAGCCATTTCCATTTCCTGCGAACGAGAGAGAAGGTTGGGTGGTGTGGGGCGCGTTTGCCTCAGAGGTCGTCACAAAGTCATTCACAAACAGCGGAGAGGACCGTTAACCGGAAGCGGACAGGCTACTCATTGCCTGCTCCGCAGGACTGTTTTGCTCATTATGCAGGGACATTTGTTACTTTAGAGGAAATAACAAAGACATGGGTAAAAGCCTCCGGGGACGAGGTCTTGCAACTTGAAACGCACTGGGGCACTTATTTGGGGACTTATTTTTGAAGCACTGAATAAACTGACTTTCAGTGACTTTCAATTTCAGTGGTTAGAGTGAAATAAAAAGTGCAGGTGTAGACCTACCAGTCAGCTTTAAAGAAAAGGAAAAGAAAAACTTGAGAACTTTGCTAACTTTACCAATAAGATTAAAAATTTAAAAAGCTGGAAGTGATCCTTTTACTGTCTTATACCCCATAAATTTCTACATCTACATCAACAGTTTTATTTTTTACATATTATACATAGATTGAGGAAAATGCCCAAATGATTTTATGAGGCGGTTTTGGGGGGAAAGTATAAGTTGGCCAAAAAATAATATAGCTGAGGTAACAACTGAAGCTAGCATTTTACCATTATATTTATCATGGTGAAATTTTACACCCCAATTTTTGTCATTCAAAAGTGTTTGTTATTTTAAAAAAATCAAAGGGAATGTGTCTCACTATCAAAAAAATTGTGTATCAGCACATCTCTCTCTCTTTGAGGAAAAAAAATTAGAAGGGGGAAACCCAAAAAGTAACACACACACACACACACACACACACACACACACACACACACACACACACACACACACACACACACACACGCTTCCTATTCCACTTTTCCCTGAACCTTTTCCTTCTTCCATTCAGCCTCCTCAGAGAAACGGGCGCTCAGCATCATCAGCATCCAGTGACGACGTCCATGAGGAGATGAAGGTGAGCCAGCCTTTCTGATCAAAGCACCCGTCTATAAAGCTCAAGGCTGGCCTTCCTCGGTGGGTATGTCGCTTTTATTCTGCACACATACACATCGCAGACACACACGTACGCTCTTTCCTAACCCACCCCGACAGTGAAAAATGCCTTTCCTTTCAATCAGGTTGCAAAAAAAAAAAAAAAGGAGAAAAAAGCCAACCTGCCATCTTACTTTGTGGCATTTTAAATCAAATGTCTGCTTCACCTGGATCTGGAATAGTGCACACTTCTCCCCGGGGGTGCTGCTTGCGTACAGCCAGGTTGACAGTGTCAGCGTGCCGACAGGGTGTTAATGCACTGCTTGTTAGTTTTAATTAAGTAGCCTTTAGCCTAGTGATCAGTGAGATCAAGGCAGTTATTTAAATAAGCACACCAGGTCTCCAGTAAACTGCAGGCAAGAGTTGTTGGCTCCAGCTCTGCTCCTTTTCTCCATCACCTGGCCTCATTAATTCAACACATCTTTGCCTTTCGGTTGACATGACACCACATCTGTCAGAACATAGCCCACTCTCTCAGTCAGTCCTGGCATCAGTGGTCTCAATTTTATTTTCACAACCGACCAACTTTCTTTCTAAGCGGAGAGCCACAGGCATCTGTAGAGTGTGTTCGGTCTGTGTCTACATGATAAAGAGGAAAGTTAGGTGAAGGACAACAATCTGGTAGAGGAGACTGATCAGGAGGAATAATGATAAAAAGGCTAATAAGGTATCTCTCTCCAGCACATTGTTAAAGAGTTTGCATGTCGCCTATGAGGCTGCTTATATTAAGCCACATCCAGCAGGTCTATTTTTTCAATATACTGAATATGCAAACACGTTTGAGTAGTGTAATTGGAGATGATGCTTTAGGCCTGTCTTAAAAAAAAAAAAAAAAAAAACCTTTCCGAATATTCAAACTGCCCTCTTTTCACATCACATCCCTAACAGCTTTTGAAAAGCTGATGTTCAAAAAAGAATTGATAAAGGAGAGCGAAGATCCACAGGCAGAGGAGATAGAAGAGCTGCTTTCAGGCTAAACACTTTCTGACGCAGTCAACACATCTGATGAAAGGTCAGAATATTGTTTCAGGGATAAGAAGAATAAAAGTGAGAATACAGATTCTGTAAGGAAAACGTGTCTTTTAAGGAGTTGAAACTTTGAAGGGGATCAGCTCTCTTTGACCTTTTGAAACTTAGCAAGAATACACACACACTTATTATATGTCTTAAATATGTAAATACAGAAACCAGAAACAGAGCAGCCATGATGTGAATAAATGGACAGAATCTGTGGTACCTGTGGAAGCCTCGTTCCTGTTTTGAATCTGAGTCAGATTGACCAGTGAGGGCTGAGTGCAAAAGATTTGGCACTGATGCACTGGTAAAAAATGTAGGCTTGAAACTATCTTCTGTTGTCTAGCAAGAAGTTTGCTTGTTATTAGAATTTTTAAGGCAGTGTACAGAACAGGAAGTCTTGTTCCTGATGTATTATATGTAATACTGGCCATGGCCTCAGAGGCTGTGTCGGAAATCACTCAGGTACCTGTTAAGGAAGGACACTCACTCTGTAGACACAAAAGACTCTAAACTAGACTCTAAAACCCACAAACATGTTTTTTTTTAATATCAACTAGGAAGATTAAAATGTGTGCATTTCTTTTTTCATCCTTTTCCTTATTCATCCTAATTAATTTAACTTAATTTTAAATGCTGTAGCAAAAAAAAGTCAAACTTTAGGATAAATAAATACTTCTCATCTTAACTATTTTTTTTTCTTTGGCAATGCATGACGATACACAATTCCCGCCTAGTAACTGCCTACTCTACTGAAGTACTATGGGATACTCTGGTTCCACTAAAAAGGGGTACAAAGAGGCAATTTTACCATGTAGTTCACTGTAGTGAATGACTTTAGACTCAGATAATGGCTGATGGGGTCCCAGATTCATCTTTAGGCTTAGCAAATTACCAAGGTATGGCGATAGAGACCACGAATAAGAGTTTTGTGCTTTAAATCTCTTTTTTAACTGAAAGACTGGGAAATAAGAGAACACTCCTTCATGATTCTGCAAAACAGTGTATTCAATCCATCACTGACAGTTTCGTTATATTGTTTAAGTCAGTGCTGCTACTGTTAGAAAAATAATAAGATTACTGAAAAAAAAAAACCAGCACTCCATCTTAATCATCCAATGTGGATGTAATTCAAAAGGAAATTAGACCAAAACAATACACAGGAACAGTACTTATTTTTAATACTGTTTTTTATTTAAAATACATAACTAGGTATTAAATGGCTTTCAAAGTACAATTTCCCAATGTTTCTTATGGCGCATTTTCCATCACAAACCCATCAGAAGATTATTCATAATCAAAGATAGTGTTAAAACAATGATACTTGAAAACACGAAGCCAAGTAAAACACATTAAGACATTATACATAGCGGTCAGGAGCCACTGTGATTATAGAAAATTAATAATAGGATATAATAGGATCTCGTGGAAGAGATCCAACACAAAATCACGAAGACGAACTGCTTCTTCTAACACGTATATCCCGGTAGATGTACTCAGGCCATTGCTCATTAGACACTATAATCTTATCTGCTTCTTTCAAAACCAGCGCTAACTGTTATCCATGAAAACAGATGATGTTTTTGTTGGGTCGCTCTGATCTTAAAGGGTTTCCTCCAATGAAAACAACAGGTGGGAGATGAAAAGTGTGAGGTGCCACGGCAGAGAAAGTGGTGTTGTTTCTGTGGCTGAAGTGTACATTAAGAGCTCGATTGAAGTGTTACCTTTTAACCTCATCAGCGAGACTCTGTGGCGTTCGTGTGGTAAAACCTGGTAGATTGTCTGTCTGTCTCTTTCTCTCTAACAAGGGATGCCTTTTCAAAACTGTTTGATGATCTGAAAAGAAAAAAGGAAGCACATTTAAGAACTCGAGCGTAAACTGTGTGTGAACCAAGCAGTCGTGTGTATCAAACTTATACATCAGCTCACAAATGTATATGTTTAACAGATCTGGCTTATGCCCACACAACAAATGTGAGCATAAGATGAGAGGAAAATACTGCTCCAATCAGTCCTTAAGTCATGTGGAAAACATTCCTTATCGATTGTCCGACATCCATCGCCAAACTGCTACCGTCTGTCTTTTCCGAGGAAGAAAAAGGAGCAGATCCCAAAAATAAAAGGCTGCAATTTTCCTTTGATTGCCCTTATCATAGAGCAGAAATCTCAAACTGTTTGGCCTGTTATTAAGTCTGATCAGAGTGCAGGGATATTACAGGCAAATGTATGAAAAGGTTATGAGAGCTATCAAAAGAAGAAGTGACGTCATGCATTTAATGAATAAAAGATTGGGAACAGATATATCCAAAAAGCCCCAGCAACAATAAGGGAACAACCACTGCCTTTTCTGTTTTCAGGGATGTCAACACATCTACTTCTAAGTCGAGGCAGAGGGATGGGAAAAGGAGACCGGAATGACTAGAAGCCCCCGCAGGCATCTGCCACTCATCTGCCACTCAACCGATGCAGATCCAGTGTGATTTTTAACTCCTTAATACTTGATTGTATTATCTCGGGCGTGATAAAATAAGTCAGTGTTTCAGCCGAGAGCAACAAAGTGTCAGTCAGAAACTGCAGTGAAGATATGCTAAAAGGTTTTCTGTGCTTCTGGCGCAGACAAGCAGATACAGAGCAGATTATGCTTTATTAGCTGTTCATGGAGACTTAATTGTGAGATCAAAGTTAACAGTGTTCCATCGGTGCGAGGCAGAGCAGATTTCATTAGGCTGAGTAATATCAGCGCAATAATAGTGTCATCTGCGCACAGCAAGTTCAGAGGATCTTAATAATATTTCTGGACAAACTGGAAGAGGAAATTCATCCGCACGAATGGCAAAATGTCTCCAAGCTTCTAGGAAAACAGTAATAAACAAGAGATACAGCGGAATTTGGCTTGATGGTTGCACTCTGCAGCTGCCCTGGTCAATCAGAAATATCACACACAAGACTAAAACAAATCCACTCATGCAGAATCCAGTAACAAAGTAATATAATGGCCATACATGGGAAAAAAGATGCAAACGATCCACGGTTCACAGACCAGGAGGAGGAGTAGCCCGAAAAATCTGAGGAGATGATCTCAAATCATTATGAAGTGTGTTAAAATCTACTTAAAAGATCAAAGTGAGCCTAATTTATGGTTAAAAACTTAGGTTGAAGAGACACACACACAGTTACAGTGTTTATGGTGAGTGCTGCAAGTTAGGTCCTAAGTGTAGAGCATATACCCAGCCCCTTAATGTAGTAGAATATGATATAGTAAGGGCAGTATTAGGGATGGTGTGCTTCACCTTGTAATTAGTAGTGGAGGGATAATAGCTGTTTCCTGTGCATTGCATCTCTAAGATAAAGAAACTATTATTCAGATGTTGTGATTGTTTGCTGCTACTTCCAGAATTTAATCTAAGTGCTGTCATAAAGTTCCCACCATAAAAAGGAAAAGAAAGAAAAAACACCTGATTTTAGTTTGGTTAATCTACCCTATCTTTATCTTCGCGCTCTTAGGCAGCTCAAGTGGTGATGCTATTTTTAGATCTTTCCTGGAAGACCCATTTCAACCACTCGCCCTGATGCATTTGCAATGTGTGCTGCATCCTTCAGTGGGCAAAATTGTGGCTCTTAGGAGAGGACAAGTTGCTTTTAGGATGTTACAGTAGAACTTGGCATTGATAGGCTGACCCTGGGGCATGAATTTATGGTTCAGGATTCTGTGAATGCCAAAAAAACTAGTGAGCATGCTTCTTGTCATTCTCCTGACCAAATGCACCGCCGTTAGGTTTGGACACATTGGTCGCTTCCACTGAAACCTGCCGTTTTGTGATATTGAAGTTATTTGCTGTCTGCAAACACGGTATATCAACTTCATGGTGAATGAGGCTTCAACCAAGTGCTCTAACTATATGGAAGAACTGCAGAGGTGCACGAGGGGGTGATGTTGAAGGGATATCAGCCAAATTTAAATCGGGTAATATTATTTGATTTCATTACTGAGGAGTCAAACAAGTTTGTGATCTGACTACTGAGGTGTAAGAATTCCTAAAAGCCCTTTCCCTCATTAAAAATAACTTGACTCTATTATTTGTGAGGCTGAGGGGGTTACAGCATCAGTGTTATGTTGCTAATTAAAGGCCCAGGACTTCTCCACTGAGAGATCTTGAAAACACATCTTGGAAACTTCCTGCGTAACAGATGTTTGCAGTCAAGTCAAATGAAAACCACACAGTACTCCTGAAAAAGATCAAGAATAGCTGATTGTTACAGGCCCATTATTAAACATCAGCATTAACCGTTATCCAAAAGTTAAATCATTCTTATATACAGACTATAGCAGTCAAAACATGGACCGAATATGTGGCAGACTGCCACTGTTGCTTTAGCACTGACCCTACATGACCCCTCCTCTCACTGACTGGTCTCAGATGGCTGACTCTTTTTTCTTTTCTTTTCTTTTTTGTCCTTTTTCACAAACACATCTATCAATTTACACACATACATAAGTAGAACTCTCACTTAAACTCAGCTTAATGCGTTTGGCAGCTCTTTGACCCACTCAGGCACATAAGCACCCATCTTCAGAGAAGAAGTGTGGAGTCTGCCTAGCACGGTGCTGAGCCGCTGACCTCATGAAGCTGTAGGTTAGATGGTGGGGTTAACACCGGGTCTCCCTCAGCTGCTCCCTGTTAATATTGCATCAGTGGAGTGCTGTTTTAAAGTGTCAGGAAGCCTGATACCCACTTACCTCACCTTTACAGAGGCAGGAATCTACACAGGTGACAAATTAAAAGAGAAATCTGAACCACTTCATCTTGTAGAGCGAGTATGCCCCCGTTCAATGGGCAGAAGGGTCACTGAATGATTATCAAAATACTCTGACTCATGTTATACGGTGTTCACAGTCACTACAACTCAATTAAAATGAACACCTGTTGGAGAAAGGATATATTTTCTTTTCCAAAGCCTATCCAAGTTGTTTTTGGTGTCTAAATCCAAAGTAGTTTTGAGGTCTAATTTTTAGCCAGTAAGAGAAAGTGGAAAGAAAAGGCAGTGCAGATGAAACTAAAATGCTGAACACAAAGGTCCAAACCTTGTGTCACTTGCTTTACTGCCAGCCCTTCACCCTCCAAGTCTGGACTTGGTCTCTTTGTGAAAGAGGCCTGCTATCTGTTAGCATCTAATACTGGTGCAACCAGTGCATCAAGGTATCAACATCACAGGAAACCTTGTGCGTGTCTCTGCAACATCAGTGGTATTTGACAGAACAGCAATATTTGACACTCTGTGCTGAAAATATTTTGACATTCCAGTCTCTGGTTGTGTATGTGACCTTCTTGTATATCATGTGTTGTATTCTTTGATTCCATTTATAGTTGCTTCATTGATTCGCCTCAAAGATAACATTTGTTTAATCTGGAAGCCAGCCATTTTGCTTTGCCAACACACATCGCTGCCAGTCTCTTCCTGTGTGTATGCCCCTTCACAGAGGGCCTTCCACTACCATCATTACAGCAAATGAAGCCATATCTCTTTGAAGAATGTGTCACAGTTTGGTAGAAGCAATGCGTTGAAGCTGTGCTGTCAACATACGGTGGCCCAACACCTTAGTAAGGCCCTGGTCACACAGGCTTAGAGACCGGTCAGTGATTTCATCATAACCTTTAGTTGCTAGAGTAAAATATGTATTCCACAACCAGGTGACTTAGGGTTGCTGTATTGCAAAGATGTTAATATTCCACTAAAAAGCTTCTTCTGAGATTACTTTGGTAATCAACAGGTTTCTGCAGCCACCCATAGTTTGCAGGGAAATACCAGTTTGTCTGTGAAATCTCACCACCTACTCACTAAGCAATAGTGAAACTATGAAAAGCACGACCATTCAGAGTAAATGTTGCGCTCTACCGCTGCAACCAACATGTTTGAAAAGGCAACACTTTTACTTTGAGGTCTCCATTTCCAGCATTCATTGAACTCTCAAGTTTCACTACCAGGAACCAGCGATTAACAAGTGTTTGCAGACATATCAGTATCTTCTATGTAATTATGTTGGACTGCAGCAACTTGTAAGCAACTAAGCATTTCTTCGGAGGACCATCAACTGGACTCCAGGCATGTGTGACGGACGCATAAGACGCCTTAATTTGTCACCCATGTGTGTATCTTTGGTCAGTCTGGGTTCCTGCTGGCTGATACCAGAAGGGAACTCGGTGTTCTGAGTAGTGAGCTGTTAATTTGCATTGTCAACAAATACCCAACAACTTTACACAATTATGTAGCATTTTACTGATCATATAATGCCTTTTTTTTTCTGCAAAACATCAGACCTAAAGGCAAATGGCCTTCTTGGTAACCTGATGATAATACATTTTTAGGATACACTAAGTATTTGAATGAAAAACAAGTCATTACCATTTGAGAAAATGTTTGAAGAAAACAGCAGTGGGCTTGCATGCATCCTTTAAAATATTGCCCTACACCTGCGCAACCATTTATGCACATGCCGCCCCTATTTGACTTCATTTGTTACACATGACGACGCTGCAGCAGGTGTTTCTGTTGTATACGTGCAGCAAGTGTGTGACCGTGAGGCTAAACTCAAACGGCGGCCAGCGGAATCAAAGAGCATAAGAGGGTGTAGACTGAGGGGATAATAGTGTTGTGTCACTCCGTGGTTTGCAGAAAAAAAGATGAAATGAGCTTTTAGTAGTCGAGGAAACTGAGGGAATCAAACACTTCCTGGCTTTAAAGTGGAAACAGCGGAGACTTCCTCCCTCATATGCAGGTAGAGGAGGCACCATCAGGGAGGAACAAAGACGCAGAGTCTAAACACGAGGCTTTACACCATCACCACCTCTGACTTGGAGGAGACAGAGGAAGCTTGTGTCTGCATGTGTGCAAGGGGGTGTGTGCGCTAGCTTGTTGGCCTCTCTTGGGGTGGTAACACACACCATGGTGATGCGGGAGGGGGTGGCCGGCTCAGCGGTGATTTCTGTGAAGCTCATTCCACAACCGGTCACAGGGTTAAGTGCCATAGTCATACACCCAAATGCAGACACACACACACGAACACTGGAGCCATTGAGTCGAATGTACAGAGTAGACGCCACTGGAGGGGGTTCCTCTCTCTCTCACTCTCCTTCTGTCTCACACACGCGCACAAACACGCAGACACTCTTACACACACGCATGATAAAACGGGAGCTGAAAGGAGAGAGTGACCACACAGGCTGCAGGAGATTTATGACCGACATCCTTTGATTTCTGCGTAATTTGGAGCTATTGTACACACTGCACTGGAGTAATTAGAACAATGGTGAATTCTCCAGTGAGAAGCAGGTTACCTCCCCTAAATGATAAAACAAACATTGTTTTTATTTACGTTTAGCTGTATCTATCCATGCAGAAATCTCAGATGTGTCAAGATCTTTATCATATTACACAGTGTGTATGGTAAATATCTACTCATGCAGGCAGATGCTACTATCCAAGGAAAAACCAGTAAACAGGTTTCTACTGACTCACGTTGATGTACGTTGTTCATGTACGTGCACAACGGCAACACCTGCCACTGTCTCTGAAGGTAGTTGATGAAATGTTATAGTATTGACGTAGCATCAGTGTTTTCCTTTTACACTTTCTTTCCTAGCAATTTCCTGTTCACGCAGTTGTTTTTCCATTTGCTGATTTCTTTTGTTTTCAGTCAGCGTTTGGTTAGGTTTAGGCTGAGTGAAATCAAATCAAGCGTCAGAGTGGCAGCTGGTTCAATTATTGATTAAAAGGAAAGGAAAAGTCCTTCATTGTTCCCCTTCTCATGTCCTTTAGCAAACCATACACTGGACTATCTTTAATAAAGGAAGGAAAAAATCCTTTAAAGTGACACGCAAAGAAACAGAGCATATAAATTACTGCTACAAATAATGTGTTGTTTTTATTTTAACAGGTTTATTACATTCTTGTCCTGCATGAAACATTTTTGGATTGTGGGTTTAGAAAAGTGCTCTATAAATAAAGATCTTAAAAGGATCAAAGTTAACAGTGTAGCGTAGAAGAAAGCAGCACAGACATAGCTGAAAAAGTTTTGAATGAATTCTGATAAAATTTTGTCGAGTGTAGAGTGGGCTTAACAGTGTTAACAATCCATTAAAATCTGAAATGTCTTCAATGTCAGCGTAATGATTTATTGGTTGAAAATAGACAAAATGCTTTAGAACTTTAGAAAATATGATTCTTACTGTGATGTGTGTTATCAACATATAGAAAGTACAGTGTAACGATTGGTGATGATGTATGGGGGTTCTAAATATCACATTATTTTACAATTTGAAAACATGGACAATGTCCCTGAACAGGTTTTGTTATTATTTTGGAAAACAAAATGAAATTGTCATCAAAAACCTTTTTTCACTTGATATTTATAACTAAATATTTAAATAAATGCTACAAATTTATTATATCCACATAAATAAAATACAATTAAAAAAATAACAGAGTGGGCTGCCTTGGCAGAGGTTTGTGTTCTTGGAGTGCTTCTTGTTTCTCTATATTTTAATAGTCTGTTTGGTGTTTTGCTGTTTGGTACAATAATGCTGGCATATACAAAGAAACTGAAACGCTGGTGTAGCCTGTATACTGGTGTAACGCTAATAGTAGTAGTCTTAAATTTGAGCTGGCTTTGAGGATTATCGTTAATTTATTTGTCTGGACTTACCTTACCTTTCATTGTCCATGTATCCAGCCTTACAGTGCATTCTGGTAGCGTGCCGTTGTGTTTCGTGGAATGGGGGAACATGTCACTCACTCCTCATTTGCACAACCTCCTTGGTGTGAAACCTCTAGAAACGTGGAAACGTTAAAAACTTCGAAAGCGGCCGTTGTTGAGCTAAAATGAAGATTGATGCAGCACCTGCAGGCCTTATGTCTTGCCTCACGTTTCCAGAAACATGTCACGCTGGGCTGTTATTAGAACTTAGAAGAAAGTTTGCAAACGGGCAGCCATGTTGGTTTCATTTTGAAATCAGGCAAAAAGATCAGCCCAGTCAGGTACTGTTTGTGAGGCTGTAGGAGGCTGTAGGGGAGGGAAAGCACCTGTCAATCATTTACCACATATGTAGCGGCTTGCACATCCAGTGCTGGAAACAGGTATGATTCATTGCCTGCAAAAAGGGAAAAAAAGCACATACACTGTAAGTTGAAATTACAGATAACATCACACCTTTAGGGGCAGGTTACGTAGAAATTCTATTTAAATTGCGGCACTCTTTGTCTCGCTGACAGACCCACAGACAGTTGGATTGTGGACGTGGTTCTGTGCAGCTCCAGAGAAAGCTAGTATGGTACTGTAGCTTGGCTGGGCTGCAGAGCATCTGTCTTTGTGTCTTTGTGTCTGGGGTAAACCCCTGCTGCTGCCGAGCTTTTGTCTCTTCCTGATCGGCTCTAATGCTGCAGCACTAATTGTTTAACACAGAAACACGTCTTTTCTCCCTTTAATGTTTTTGTTTTTATTGTCGTCGATGCATTTATTACAAAACCTTTGTGGATTTTGAACACGAGCCTCTTTCGCCTCTTCTCCTCCTCCTCCTCCTCTCACCCTCCACCACTCTCTTCTTCTTCTTCCTTTTCCTCTCTCTCTGTCTCTCTCTCTCTCTCTGATTTTCTCTCTCCAAAATGCCCGCCCTGAGAAAGGCAAGAAAAAAAAAGAAAATGTGAACATCAGCAAAAAATGGATGTCTGGCAAGTTGCATCATTTTCAGAAACAAACAGTGTGAAACGGTGTTAGCCAGCCTATTAGCATATATACATAAAGACCGTGTGTGCGTGCCCGTCTCCAAAATAAAAGGAAAACACAAAAAGAGGCAAACGTTACTCTCCGCTACCCGTGACGGAGGTTTCTCAAAGAGATAGAGCTCTGGGTAAACATGTGATCGCCACAGATCCAATCAGCTCAAACAAAGGGGATAAGCAATGGAGCTGGGTGAATTTTATCGTGTGTGTGTGTGTGCGCACGTCTGTGTGTTCACTGTAATGTAGGTGTGCATCTATACTATGGTGTGCCATGTTGCTCATAGTAAAAGTGCATAAGAAAAGGGAGAAGAGGAAGCCAGGCACCACTGTTATCATTTGCATCATAATGGTAAACTGATATGAATAGCGCCGATGCTAAGCTCTTAACGTGCATGAAAATTGCTTACCTTCAAGAAATGTGTCGCCACTTTCGTGTTTATGTGCGGGTATTGTTTTACGGTTTCATCATACTTTTTCCTCACGACACACACACAGAAAAGTCTCACTGAGGTATTACTGCTTTCTCAAATTAGCAGCATGAATATGAATCAGCTTTTCATTCTAGGTTTGTTACTTTCAAGTGTCAAATAAACACTGAAACCTTTAGCACGGAAAACAGACAGAGAGATTAACTGATACCGTGAATACTCTCTTAAGGTAAAAAATACTACTTTTGTCTTCAGGACTCTTATGCTTGACCCTGAATTTTAAGACGCAGGTCCTACCAGATACTTCTGCCTTGAAATATTTTCAAAAGACATTTATAAATTTGATTTTAGAGAATTGCACTTGGTTTGTAACAACATTTATGGCTGTAAATCTACAAAGAAACCCGTGACGGGCCGTCCAACAAACCAACAAACAAAATAAAGACTCCAACATGACCCCCTAGTGTCATGGTCCTGGGTCGTGTGACCCAGTGTGTTATGCTTAACCTATTTTGATGTTTATTGTTTGCTTAGGTTCTTTAAGGTAGTCCAGCCCTTTTTGTAATTATGTCACCCTTGCATTACGTCTCCCTTGCCCTTCGTGTGTTTATGTCTGTGTGTCTTGTACTGTCAAGTTCATGCTGTCAGTTATGTCACCTCCCCCTGTACTACGTCTCCCCGGTTCATGTCTCATGTTTCCTGTTTTACTTTGAAGGCCTGCATTCACTGTCTGTGTATTCAGCTCACTCCTCCTGTCCTGTCGTTAAGTTCATGTGTGTCAGCTGCGTTCCCATGTGTGGCCACTTCCCCTGATCATCCCTCATGTGTATTTAGTCTCTGTGTTTCTTACAGTCTGTGTCGCGTCGTCTGTGTTATCTCCCCTACCCCTTGTCATAGTTTCCCAGCCTTAACTAGTCCTAGTTTGTACTTTGTTTAGCCATAGTTTTCCCAGTCTATGTTCAGGTCTATGTTCCCTCAGTTGCTTTGCTGCCTTGTTCCTTAAGTTTTCGGCCCTAAATAAAGGCTCGCCTTCTGTTAAGTCCGGTTTTTGTGTCCTCACCTCTGTTTGCTCTTGGGTCCTCCACTCACTCCACACGGTCTGCCCCGGTGGCCTGTGACAGTACGACGCGACCAGTATGGACCCAGCGACACAGAGAAGGGAGGTCGTTCAGGCAGTGGAAGCGCTATGCTGTCAGTGGATGCAGCGTTCCGGGGAGGAGGATACGGAGGAGTTGCTTCACCCATTGCGGGTGAGCGTAACCGTGTTCCCCTGGCTATGGGAGGCGCTACCCCCCCTGATTTCTGATTACCTCCGCACCATCCTCCAACCCCATCCTCAGGAGCAGGCGCCCAGCGCACGGGCTGCGTCACCACCGTTCCGCTGTCACGCAACTTCCCCATCACCGCCTCCACCATCTTGCGGCTCCGGGGTGATTAAGGTTGGCTCACTGAGACTCGGGCGCAACCTGGGGTCGCTACCATCCATTCCTTCGTACACGAGCCGCTCACCCTCGCCGTTTCGTTCGGACTTCGCTTCTCCAGCCTCCTTTCTGGCACGGATGTGGTCGGAGGACGAGGAGCCAGCCGTCACGGCTATCAATGTTGTGTCAACAGCCGTTGCTAGGAGGAAGCGGCGCCCTCGTCGCCGCCGCACGTCAGCGCAGCCAGAGTCCGGGGTGTCGTCAGAGCAGTCGCCTGGGCTGGAACCGCTGGCCGAAGTCGCCTCCGAGTCCGCGTCAGCAGTGATTTTCGGCTCTGAGGAGATGTCCCCACAAATCACTGCCCAGGACGTTGCTGAACGGGAGCAGGTGGTTCTCGCGGAGCTGGAGGAGAAGCTCCGGTGGAAGCTGTGGCTGACCCCCGACTATGAGCAAGTCTTTCGGGGAACGCGCCTGGCTCTTGGGGGCCCACGGAGCTGCCAGGGCCTGCCCCCTTTCACTTCCCCTGCAACCGGAGCTTCCGTCACCGCGTCGCCTTCAGGGAAGAGGCGACGGCGACGTCACCGTGGCGCCGCTCGGCAGCTGGAGGTTGGGGAGGGTCTCGTTTCATCTCGTGCCCCTTCCGACATGGAGGAGAGTGACTGTGCTTTTGCTCCACGTGTCTTTTCCATGGGCGAGATTATGCCCACTACTGAACTGCTGCCTTGCGGGCTCAGCCATAAGAGAGGCGATCGTATCAAAGAGCCAGAGTCCGTGCAAATATCTGTTTTACCGGCCAAGACCAAAGAGACTGTAAATGGACCAGCTGATAGTAACACTACGAGCAGCAAGACTGAAATTAAACAGCTAGAGAGGCCCCCCAAGGGTTGTAGAGTGTCTCAACATGAATGTTTAGCGTTTCCATGTGTGACCTGTGTTAACCACCACTCAATCACTGATGATGAGTCTGGGGGCATTCTTGTTGCTGGAAATGTGAGCAACACTGAGCGTGAACCATTAAGTGGGGTTTCCAGGAATTTTGATGTAGAAGCTCTTCATGTGGCCGTACAAGCGCCAACAGAAACCCTGCCAGTGTCATGTAGCGAGGATGGCAGGGCTGTGTCTACCTGTTCTGAGGGAGCAGATAAGGAAATTCGATACCATGTTAATGATTTAGAGAAACCAGAGACTGTTTCCTGTGTGGCTTATATAACTGAGCCTTTTGACTCCCAGTTGAATGCGTCTGAGAATTGTGACCATGAACCCACTCTAGTTGGTGAGGACGCCACTGTGAATTCTAGGCATGGGAACTTAGACCCAGTAATTAACCCACCTCCATTCCGTGAGGGCAGGGCACCTGTTTCCACCTCTGCCAGGAATAATTCAGTCCAGGACCTGAGACCAGGTGGCGAACTGATAAACAGTGAGTACATGGGCACGTTAGCCAAGAAGGTGTATTGTGTGTCTGAACATGCTCGGCCTGAGACAGTCATGACTCATGCTAGAGGGTCTATGGATAACCTGGACTGTGTTCTGGATGCTGTGGGAGATGAGCAAACTGTGTTAGCTGACCTGACTTTTTCCCTGAGCGACACTCTGTCGAAGTCATGTTATGAGTCAGAAGAAACTGTGTTTAGCTCCACAGCGAGGGCAGCCAAGGGCAGCAGAAGCCACGTTAATGGCTTAAAAGGACAAGGTTCTGTTTCAGGTGTTGCTCCCTCAGCCACACCCCATGAAGCTAATGTTCCCAAAGCTGAGATTGAAGTGCAGTCTACTTTGGTTTTCTGTGACATGACAAATAACATTGTATGTGTTACTGATCTTGACACTGGAAACGTACCCCTAGGCAATAATTCCACTAGCAGCCATGTGAATGTCGTCCATGTGACCAAGTTTTCTCACATCAAGCCGGAGACAATGAACTCTGAGTTTAAAGATTCTAAGACTGTTGACTCAGGAGACATCGTGTTCTCAGAGTCTAACGCCGGTACTGTGAACATTAAAAGCGTTCACTTTCTTGACCCCTGTTTGAAGATTGCGGGTGCTAAGGACAGTTCTTCACCTGCCCTCTCAGAGCGTAGAGTTATGTCCCAGTGGTCTGTTTCGCCACAGGCTTCAGCCCGGCTACCTGCTCAGCTTCCAGGTCGGCATCCCACTCTGATGTTTGCTCAGCCACTTGTGCAGGCCCTGACACAAACACCTCCATGTCCACTTCAGCTCCCTGCCCGGTTAGCGGCTCAGCTCCCTGCCCAGTCAGCGGCTCAGCTCCCTGCCCAGTTCGCAGCCCGACCTGCACCTGTGGCTGGATGCCTGGGTGTGCCGCCTCGGCACCTCGCAGCACCCCCGCTGCTTCGTGCCTCGCCAGCTGGAGGGCCCGAGGAGCCCGTTCAGCTTCCTTCCACGTCTGCTGTACAGGCTGAGAAGCAGCCTGCTAGGAATGGCGTGAGCTTTCTCTCCGCCTCAGGCTGCCTTCTGCTTCAGCCGTCTCTTCCAGCTGGAGGGCCCGAGGAGCCCGTTCAGCCTCACGCCGTGTCAGCTGGAGGGCCCGAGGAGCCCGTTCAGCTTCCTTCCACGTCTGCTGTACAGGCTGAGAAGCAGCCTGCTAGGAATGGCGTGAGCTTTCTCTCTGCCTCAGACTGCCTTCTGCTTCAGCAGTCTCTTCCGGCTGGAGGGCCCGAGGAGCCCATCCAGCCTCAAGCCACGTCGGCTGGAGGGCCCGAGGAGCCCGTCCAGCACCATGCCACGTCTGCTGGGGGGCCCGAGGAGCCCATCCGGCCTCACGCCGTGTCAGCTGGAGGGCCCGAGGAGCCCGTTCAGCTTCCTTCCACGTCAGCTGTACAGGCTGGGAAGCAGCCTGCTAGGAATGGCGTGAGCTTTCTCTCCGCCTCAGACTGCTTTCTGTTTCAGCCGTCTCTTCCGGCTGGAGGGCCCGAGGAGCCCATCCGGCCTCAAGCCACGTCGGCTGGAGGGCCCGAGGAGCCCGTCCAGCACCATGCCACATCAGCTGGGGGGCCCGAGGAGCCCATCCGGCCTCAAGCCACGTCGGCTGGAGGGCCCGAGGAGCCCGTCCAGCACCATGCCACGTCTGCTGGGGGGCCCGAGGAGCCCATCCGGCCTCAAGCCACGTCAGCTGGAGGGCCCGAGGAGCCCGTCCAGCAACCTTCCTTGTCAGCTGGGGGTTCAGGAGAACCGCACCGGCCTCGTGCCACGTCAGCTGGAGGGCCCGAGGAGCCCGTCCAGCCATCTTCTGCTTCTGCTTCGCCTGATCCGGCTTCTGCTCCTGCTTCGCCTGGTCCAGCTTCAGCTCCTGCTTCGCCGTCGCCTGGTCCAACCTCTGCGTCAGCTCCTGCTTCGCCGTCGTCTGGTCCTGCCTCGACTGGTCCTGTGCCCACCGGGCCTCGGCCAGTGCGCCTGACACTGGAGAGCCACCGCTGCCTTCCGCGCGGTCGGCCCCCTGAGCTGCTCCGCCGTCCCCTTCGCCGCCGCCGTTGCCACCCACACGGCTGGCCTCCTGACCGGCTCTGTCACCTGTGGCGCCCGCCTGGTCGGCCCCCCGACCGTATGACCCTCGAACTCTTGTGCCCGCGGGCTCCGGGTCGGCCTCCCGAACCGCACCGCCACTGCCTCTCACATGGACGGCCTCCTGATGGGGGATGGCGTGGCCTGTTGGGTTGCCAACCCCCGGGTCGACCGCCTGAACTCGTAAACTGTGGGCTGGTGTGTTGCCGCCCTCCGGGCCGACCCCCTGAACTATGTCTGGCCTGTTGTCACGTGCTCCAGTGTTTTCTGTTGGCTTTTTTTTTTTTTCTCTTGTTCTGGTCCCTCCGTCCTGGTCCCCCGCCGCCCGCCCGGGCTCGGTGGTCTGTTTCTTTTGGTTTGGGCTGTCTGGAGCCAGCCCTTGGTGGGGGGGTGGTGTCATGGTCCTGGGTCGTGTGACCCAGTGTGTTATGCTTAACCTATTTTGATGTTTATTGTTTGCTTAGGTTCTTTAAGGTAGTCCAGCCCTTTTTGTAATTATGTCACCCTTGCATTACGTCTCCCTTGCCCTTCGTGTGTTTATGTCTGTGTGTCTTGTACTGTCAAGTTCATGCTGTCAGTTATGTCACCTCCCCCTGTACTACGTCTCCCCGGTTCATGTCTCATGTTTCCTGTTTTACTTTGAAGGCCTGCATTCACTGTCTGTGTATTCAGCTCACTCCTCCTGTCCTGTCGTTAAGTTCATGTGTGTCAGCTGCGTTCCCATGTGTGGCCACTTCCCCTGATCATCCCTCATGTGTATTTAGTCTCTGTGTTTCTTACAGTCTGTGTCGCGTCGTCTGTGTTATCTCCCCTACCCCTTGTCATAGTTTCCCAGCCTTAACTAGTCCTAGTTTGTACTTTGTTTAGCCATAGTTTTCCCAGTCTATGTTCAGGTTTTCCCTCAGTTGCTTTGCTGCCTTGTTCCTTAAGTTTTCGGCCCTAAATAAAGGCTCGCCTTCTGTTAAGTCCGGTTTTTGTGTCCTCACCTCTGTTTGCTCTTGGGTCCTCCACTCACTCCACACGGTCTGCCCCGGTGGCCTGTGACACCTAGGTCAGTCGTGCAAGGGTAATGCTGCAAAAAGAGAGATCTTGAGAGTTTAAATGTACATTATAATGCACCAACTATGCAAGCAACTTCAAGCTGACTTCAAGTTGACCTCAAAGAAGTGTAACAGGAATGACACAATTGGGTCAGACGGAAAGCATGACTTTGCTCACCCCACATCCGGTTAGCCAGCGCTGTTTCTCATATAGCGTGCTAGCAAAGGTCTGTGTATATCCTCTCCCACAATCCGAGGACTGCTGCTGAACATTTAATTCTGGAAAACCATGGATGTTGTTGTAAGGAATTTAACTTCACTGTTTCAGCGGCACTTGAAGCCACCATCGTTGAGAGATAGCTAACAAGTGAGTTCCTGTTCTTCTTCAAGACAACAGTGCCTGTGCTGTGACGATGTGTGAATGTGTAAAAGGATGTAGGATGGTCCAATCAATTCAATATTTTTCATTACAATTCAATCTTATTTATATAGCATATAGCACACATTCGAAACTTAGCCTCAGACCCTCGTAACTGAAAACCATTAGGTTTGTCTTTAGCTTGCTATTTATCTATACTCCCATAGGGACGTGTAGATAAATAATGTTCAATTTTGACCTCAAAATGGATTCTGGAAGGCACGTGCATGCAAACACACACATTTTATGAGCAAAATGTACTTTATGGTACATTTCTTTGTTATATTTTTTTGTAATTCATTTTTCATGATGGATTCTTTCCTCGCAATATTTTTACACGGGCGGCAACCCCGGCGCCCTGACGCCACTGTTAGTATTTATATTTATGTTTGGCATGCTCCACAATTCCTCTGCCAAAGCACTAGTCGGTGAAGAGGTTTCTCTCTCTGAGTCAGTCCCTTCCAGTCAACTTGAAACATAACATAGAATAACATCTTAGACCCAGCAGTTATCTGTTGTTTTATATTAATAAAAGAAGTATAAATAGACCGAGCAAACATTTAAACATCTAGTTTGTTAGTTGTGCACGCTCCTACTCGTATATATGGTCATAAACAAACAAAAGCTTCTGAACTGATAAATATGACATCATATAATTCAGTGGATCACATTTTATTATTTTCCTGTCCAAAATTAGATGAAATATGTATGTATTTTTCTTCTTTTGATATTTTGTTTAAATTTGCATGTAAAATGTTTTCTAACCGCAATCTGAAAAGAGTCCCTGAAGTTTCTTATCCAATCATTTAAAACTTTAGAGGACACATGCAAAGAAACTGAGTGTTTAACAATGGGATCAACCCCACCCCCTTGCCCTCCCTCTTCTCACCCAACCATCCCATCCTTTCTCTACGGTTTCCACCTCTGCCTCCTCTTTCCATCATCTCCCCAGGAGGCTCCAGAGGCCCTGTACATCCCAGATAAGACCTTCTCAGAGGGAGAAAAGAGGAGGTGGTGGAGGGGGGTAGAATGGGTGGTGATGGTGGAGAAGGAGAGGGGCTTCAGGGTCACCACAATGGCACGCTCCTGATAGCGCTATCAGCTTATGCTAATCACCAGCTAAGTGTTTCAGGACGAGAGGGAGCGGCAGGGCGCTATCCTAAAACATGCGCCTCCTACTTAACCTGCGCCATATCGTGATGAGCCCCAGCTCATTCAAACAGCCGCCTCTCTTTATTTAACGAGTGACGACAGTGACAAGGCACAGAGAGAGAGAGAAACGGTCCAAATTGATTAATCGTGTCACAAATTGATGTTAAGCGCTGTCGCAGATACGGCCCTTCTCTCTTTTTTTTTGACCAACTTGGCTTTTTGAGGGTATTGTTCTGCCAATAATGGCGAGGATGGGAGGGGTTGTCGGAGCCGCTTCCGATGTCTGGCTCGATGGCGTGAATACAGAGCGAGTGTGTAATTTAATGTAAGGCGCCATTGTTACCTGGGCTTACTGTACATGACAGGTGAAAGATAAAGAAGTGTGCAGGCCAAGCTCCTCTCAACCTATATTTCAAGATGAAAAACCTGGCTGATAAATGCACCTCAGGAACAGAAGATTTAGATAAAAGTCTCTGCGAAACTAATGGGAGACTTCAGTGTCTCAGTGAAGCATTTACGCGCCACCAAAAGAGAAGGATGAGACCTTTTTGCTCAATCACTTAGTGCGTTCATCTCGAATCTTTCCTCTTGCTCTACACAGGCTTTCAGTCTTTTTCAAACTGATTTATATTCATCTCACCCTCCCTCTGATGATTTCAGTAAAACTTATTTCCCGTTAAACTTCCTCACTATATCTGCCAGTGCAGTGTGGGATCAGAACTGTGTGAGGGGGGATACAATTAAATCTTCATTTAAAGAAAAAACAGAAGTTATTTAAGTGATTTACTGACTTTTCCAGAGCAGTGATGGGCTCAGGAATCAGATTTCTGATCAAACAGACAAATCCATCTGCTTACTTTTAACCAGTTTGTTGTTTTTAACTAAGCAGCTACCTCTGTGGTCAAAAGTTCCTCAAATGGCCACTTGAGGCTGGCTCAAAAATGAGTCAACTTCCAAAGACTTCAATGTTAAAATGTCCGGATTTATAGTGTAGTTATAGCCTTGATAAAATCCGGTCAAATTACAGTAACTTTCATAACAGCTTTACCCAGCTACTGTCTGTTAGGCCTCACCTACTCTATTTAGAGTCACTGACATCAACCTCTCCACCAGGTTTGCACTGTTGGTGGCTTTTGGAGCATTTTTAATGCTCAAACAGTTGCTGCTCTTGCTGTGTGGTGGAAAAATGTCCAAGAGGTCTGTGTTTCAGTCATGGTGAGTCAATTTTCTTTCTCGGCCATAAAAGGTTGATGGGGTATTTTTATCACCTGGCCGGGCAGCAAGGACACTTTGTGAACATGGTAACTCGAGATGTAGGATCTTCAAATTAAGACCTTAGGTGCAGCTACTAGAACTCTCATACAATTTTAAATTTCAGTGACCTTGACCTCAAGGTCAAGATCAAAGGTCATGTTCTTCAAAATGATTGCAAAAACTCAAAAAGGAAGTCAGCTAGGATTTTCAAATTTGTAACATAGGTGCATCCACTAGGAGGCTGAGGTGTAGCATGACCAACAATATAACTTTATGTGTCACCACAGTGGCTCATCTGCCTCCACCTCACCCCATCTTGAATGTCCTACTCTGTCACACCAACCCCCCCCCCCCCCCCCCCCCGGTTTTTTTTTTTACTTTGCTGTAAATCATAGGGTTACGGTTGGGGGTAGGTTTGGGGTCATCACTGATGATGACTTAGGCCTCACAGTATTAATTCTTGTTAGTATCATTTGCTTCCTGTTTGGGCTTTTTTAAGCTTCAAGAAAACCCAACGACTCGTGCATGCGTTTCACATTAAAAGCATCTGGCTCCAAGGACACACTTTACTTAGCGCTGAGTCATTTGAAGTGTGAAACAGCTGCAGAGATACCTACTTTTATTGACAGTAGATTGAAAGTCATACTAATGTGGAAAGATTTCTGCATCAAAGGAATCAGTGTTGCTGAAATGCATCAGATTTGCTGTGTGAGCATCATGGTACATCAGCAACCTGCTTAACTTTGCATTTTATCATTTCTGTGAGAACTGTTATTGCTTGTGAGCTTTAATTATCTTGATGTGGCATCAGAACAGTAATCAAAACATTTTGTAGTCTGTGAGCTAATCAGCTAAAGAATAACTGAGATGGACACAACCCCCTGTCCCTGAAGTACGTCCTTGCCATCTCTTGACAACCTCCTCTCTGGTAAACTCTGAAAATGAAGTCTGGTGTGGTGCCATATCTCCTCCTCCCGCCCATGTCCATCTGTGTTTTCTCCTCCTTCGTTCAGTCTCCTGTTTAGATAGAGGAGCTTTGGGGGAACCCAGGGGACAGGAGGTGAGGTCCGCAGATAGAGGACCCCATTGTGGTCCAACGGGAAATGCATTGTGGCTGGATTTGTCCAGTTTTATGTAAAAGCAATACTCTTTTCACCTGAACTAATACAAGCTGTGGCGTAAGCCCCTTACTGCCATGTGCTGCATTTTTCCCCTAATCTCTCTGGATTCAGCAGCGTCCCCACATACCTCAGGGCACTCACTGATAAAGCTTTAACTCTATACTACTCTCCCTCTTTTTCTCTCACTCCCTCACTACTCGCCCAGCATCGTTTGCAGTCTCTCGCCCCTTGGCTTTTTTCTCTTCCTCCTCTTTTTTTCTTTCCCAGGACACCGATGAAGCAGCCTAGCAAAAAATTAAAGTGATCAAGAGATTTAGAAGGACGAGGAGAAAATCACTTTGTGAATTCCATCTACGAGAGGAGATGAGAAACGTTGGGGGAAGAAGGGAGAGTGGCAGAGAAAAGAGAGGCAGTGGGATTTTTGAACTTGGAGTAAATCAGCTTCTGCATCATGTACTATTATGGAGCAACACAGGCCATACACAGCTGATTGATTTTAGCGTTGTAAATTCACCACTGGCCCTGTGATTCTTTTTTTTTTTGGATTCTATTTATCTCCTTTTTTGTCTTTTGGTAGATTAAAAGGTCTGAAGAATGAAACATTTAAGTATAAACGTACCTGCAGTTTGTCTAATGGCCACTTGAGGCTGGTGAGTCAATCCCTGTAGACCTCTGTCAACTTTACAACATGTAAACAAAGGGTTTTGTCCGCTCTAGCCACTTCACTCCTTCCAACCCCTGTAAAGTGGTGATTTTATTTTTTAAAATGACCTTATTAAATTTTATTAACAATTAAAGCTATGGACACTCTAACCATTTGCATTTTTATCCAGTTTTCTAATAAATACTATAACTTACAGTGGATAACTGCCCAGGACTTGAGCATCTTATTTGTTATTAATGAATTAGCAGGTATGCTCTGCAATGTGCCCACACTGTCTGTGCCTCAGTGGATAGCTTAGCCCTCCGCCCTCTTGTGAGTCTGGCTTGTGGATTCATTAATCAATGTGTTGCATCATGTTGGCTCTGTCCATCTGTTTTATGCAGTTTGTGGTTAAGAACAGTTTGCAGAAATAGGATTTCACTGACGAACAGCTCAAGTGCGCGAGATGTAAAAATAACAAGGACAGTCTGCATTTTTATTAAATGCATAATCTTATTTTTAAGCTGCTCTGATATCTGAGAACATGCCTCGCCTCGTTCTCCTTAGATGCCTTCAGATTTGTTAAATTTCTGCTGAGGTGTTTCCATCAGGCATGTTTAGCTATGCACAGGTAGGAAGGCTCCTTTCTCTCATCAGCCATGATTTGTCAAAGCAATTTGGAGTCTTGCAGGAGCTACTGTAGGTCCTCCTCTTAAGCAACCGAAAGCACACAGCACTGACAGGATCTTTATTTAAATAAAGATCCTGTCAAGAGAGATTAACTGTTCACAAGCCCACACAGGGACATCATGCCAGAAACTACAGATATACCACTGCCTAGCGCTTCTACATCATTTCCTCTGAGGTCTTCCTCTCTGTCCTGCTCTTGAGCATGACTTTTTTAAATGTTACTTTCTCTGCTTTTTTTTTTCTATCTGCTCCTAATCTACCTCAAGCTTGTAGGCTGTCTTCCCAGTGCATGTTTCTTGATCTGGAGTCCGGGATTGGATTGCTCAAGAGAGGAGAATTTCTCCTCTCTGAAGTTAAGCATAAAAATGCGACATTTTCTTTCTCCTTCACCTCGTCCTCACTTTGGTCCCTTCGGTTCCCTCTCACTCCCTGCTCTGCTTTATCTTGTCCTTGTGCTTGTCCTCTCCCCTCATCTTCCTCCTTCAACTAAAGAATCGAGTATCCTTTGAAGCTATTTTGCTTTTTTTCTTCTCACTTTGGAGGCGACAAATACATGCAAAATCTATTTTTGTAGATGTATGTTCCATATGTGCGCTATTCTTTACATGATCATTAAACTGATTATCTGCCATTCCAGTGCTCTTGCTTGCTGTTCATTAACCTGTACGAATTTCATATGCAGTTCGCATGTTTTCATTCAGGGAGTAAAAATTTATCATATTTATAGCTACTTAAGCTTAAAATCTAACAGAGCATTTTATCACACAGAATCAGAATGCAAGTTTTATAGGAAAGCACTGGAAATTATAAAGTGTTTTTCTAATTATATTTTGAACCCTCAGTATGCTACTAAAAATCCTATTTGACATTATATTTAATATTTATCATTATAATATTTATTTATTATAATATTTATTATTCCTCAAGCTTTTTGCTCTCCTTATCCATTTTTCTCACTTCCAGACAGATAGTTTCCCTTAATTTTCACTGACTGGATTTCATTGTTTTCATTGGGTTTGAAAGAGTCACACTTGCCACTTGCAACAGGAGTGAAAGGAGTCAGGTGGTTCCTCTTAGGGAGATCAGCGCTCTCCTACAGTCATTGCAAACCTATTGTTTTTTCCACTTCTGTACTTAAAGCTTGTCAGCTGTTGCCAAGTGGCTGGCTGGTCACAAGCAGCACGTCTTCTGCTACAGTCATTGAAACAGTAAAAAAAAAAAAAAGGCGTATATATATAAAAGAAATATTATTTAAACTTTATTATGTGTTTTCCCCAAAAATACATGCAAAACATTTGGAATAAGATGCAAGAAAAACTGGAACCTGCTCATTAAATTATTGTTTCCTACCCACTGCAAGAGGTCAGATTATCCACAGGTTGAAACCAAATCTATGTCCAAACTTAAACGCTACATAAATAAAAATGTGAAGCCATGAAAACCATGTCATGAAGCTCATAAAGCTGTAGTTACTGAGTCATATGAGTGTTGCCAACTTTTACCCACTATTCCCCGCTCTGTAACTTTACATGGTCTTCCACTTCATGGCTGCGTTGCTGTGATTCCTAGAGGCTTCCTCTTTGCTGTAATACCACTTAGAGTTGATTGTGTATTGTGGAGGTGATCTAGAAGAGAAGAACTGTGTGAACCTGTGACCATGACTAATTCAAAGATAAAGTGGTGTGACCTGATACTATTTTCCATGCAGTGCATGCATACAGTCAAGTACACACTAGTCAATCACAGCATTATATCTACCTGTCTGATATATTGTAGGTCATCCACATGCTGCCAACTACCTCTGACTTGGACATTATACCTCTGGGAATGTCCTGTGATGTCTGGCATTAGGACATTGTCAGTGGATCCTTTGATCCTCCAGGGATTGTTAAGGCACATCCCACAGATACTGGATCAGATTGAAATTTGGAGTATGGAGGCCAGGGCAACACCATCAGTTCTTTATTGTGCCCTTGAGCCAAAACCATGACAGTTTTTGCAGGGTGACAGGGCACATTCTCCTGCTGGGGGAGACCACTGCCATTGGGGAGTGCTTTTAGCACAGGATGTAGTGGGCCATAATGTGAATATGGGTGGTACATGTCAAAATAACATCCACATGAGTGCCAGGAGCTAAGGTTTCCCAGTAGAGCATTGCACCGTAATGAGATAATCAGTGTTATTCACGTCACCTGTCAGTGGGTTAATTGCTGTGATTGATAGTTGCTGATTTTCTTTGCCGTGTTAAAGTTTTATGGTAGTAACACAAAGAAAGACACTGTGCGTCTCATGGGCGGGTGGCTATGATGGTGGGTGGGCGGCATGGGTGAAGGTGGGAAGCCGTGTATCCACATATCACTGCTTCCCATCAGAAAATTTTCTATCAGCAGATAAAACAAGAAGGAACAACACCTCGGACAAGATACGCCTTCGCTAATCTCCCACACTTATCAGCGTTCCCCCCACTAATATCGCCTCCTCCAGTTTTCCCTGTGTTACTCCCCACCTCCACTCCACTGAGTCCCCACCCACACGACCCCTCCCCGAACACACACTTTGACGCGCGCGCGCTCACACACGTCGCCCGACTCCTCTCCCACCACGCCATTGTGAGAGCCGGCCGCCCTGGCAATGTGCTCCTGTGTGATACTGAGAGAGGGCAATTCAGCTCCTCATAAAGACCAGGCTATAATCTCCTCCCAAAGACAGGTCCACCTACCCGGTCCACATACACACACCTCCACGAACACACAGCCTCACCGTGTCCTCACCGTGCTACACCTACACACATACACGGTGACGACTTAAAGCTGCACCCAGAATGACACGCACCATTATAAATAGTCTAATCTATATGGTAATAGTGTTGTATTCTACAAGCAGAGAATAGGGATAAGATAACATTGTGACTTCAGGGTTTGTACTGCCTTCTATGGTAATTGTTATCAAAGGTTATTTGGGATGACATCGGCGGCTCCTTGTGATTGGCTGGGCCCTGTTATTTACGATATGAATTATGATAACCATGATGTCTCTCTGTTCCTCTCCCTAGCCGGTGCCTCGCCAGCCGCCAGATACAATAAATTGCTATCGTTAATCACAGCGCTTTGTTCTGCCATGATTACCCCTCCACCGCAATAAGAGTTTTATTTAAAGGAGAATATGGATTTGTCATCCTTCTGGCTGCAAAATGAAACTGACAATATTTTATGTCCTGACATTTAATTTGTAAAAGCGGACGCAGGCTGCATTTGCATTTTATGACACACTCTTCCTCTTTCTCCCTCTCTCGTTCTCTCTCCCTCACGCTGATCTATCTCTCTTCCCTCCTCCTCGATGTCTTCCTCTCCTTTTATACATAGAGTGGAGGTGACATTTGTGGATCAGGTTGGGGCTGGAACGAGAGCAAAGGAAAGGGAAAAGGCGGTGAATGCTGCTGAATGGCGGCCAAAGTTTACTTGTTTTATCAGGATGCTGTTATTTTGCTCTAGCAAGTGTCCGGGCCAACCAAGTGAACTAAAAATAGCAACGTTGGTTGATTTATATAACAATGCAGAACGAGGTTTCTCTTATCCTAACGGTATCGATATTTTCTTCAAGATTATACTGATAACTAGATATTAGGATGCCAATGATTACTTGATGTGGGGAGGAAGGTTTGGGTGGAGTTTGGTGAGTTTTTAATGTACAAGATCAGAGCTGTAGCTCCAAATGAGCTAATTTTTAGAGAATTATGTGCAATAGCTCTATGCTCTATTCATTGAAACTTCAGTAAAGTGAATTCCAAAGACTGTTTCTATCTCACCGTCAACCTCCTTCCAGTAGAGACAAAACAGGATGGAGCCATCTCTTCCGCCTTCTTACATCAGGCAGAATGGACGGCCTTCACACCGTGATATTTCCGTACTATGCCGTACTATGTGACAGGATTTAATAGGCTTGCAGAAGAAGTTTCATGTATATAGATGGTAATACTGATAATACCTACTGAAACCACTTATCTGTTCTTCCACAGTTTTTTTTCCAATGCTACATCCTTCTCCACGCTGGTTGGTGCAGTGAGGATAACAGGTGGACGTTATATTAATACCAAAGTTTCTGCTGCCATAGCTGGAGCAGACCATCATCTTGGCTGCATGTCTGATTTAATTTGCTTAAGTTTTAATGGTTCTAATATTGAAGTGTTATATTATATTAAATATTGAATTCCTATTGGTTGTTTTGTAAACGTGTAGCAGTCACAATTTAAATCTCTTACAAAAGATCCCAGGAATAAATACACTAAACTCCATGTTTAACAGCAGGCTAGTTAGTGCTAATCCTTAATAAAGGTACCAGCTTTTGTCTATCACCATCTCCCCAGAGTAACATTTAAACCTTGTTCTTCTTTCTTTTGACACACAAGACTGAAGCCACCCTCACTCTGCCAAAGAGCAGAGAAGGATGGCACAACTAGAATGACAGAAAATATACAACATCCATTCTTTTTCCCCAAATCTGCGATAAATTAAGTATTTGTTCTAGGAGGAATATTCAGCAAGTATGAAGTTTCTTTCACAGGTAGTCCTGCATTCACACTTTTTTTTCACAATGTTTTTGTGTGTTTGAAGTTTGCTGAAAGTGATTTGTTGTTGACATTCAGTTCAAAAGTCCTGCATGGACTATTAAAAATAAATAGACACATTAAACAAACCCAGCAGCAGACGCACACTCTAATCCTCTTATTTGGCTGAGCAAAATAAAAATGACTGGTTTGGTTTGCTTGTTGATGGTTATGAAAAATGAACATCTTCAGCGAAATGTTCTCACTCACAAAGAGTAATATTTTACACCAGGTGATGATTCGTCAACATATTACGCTTTACTTAAATCGCTTTGGAAAACATGATTTAACATCATCAAAGTGCTGGTTAGGTTAGGGTTAGGGCTGGAATACATGCCTGGAGCGTGTATTGCAGTGGGACCGTCATTCTACTGAATTTCAGCCATAACCCGCGTAGCATAAGAACGCGGAAGGTCGCCTTTCGCGTTCCTCAGGAACGCCACGGGACGTGAGAAATCGTCAGGATGTTATGCCTCGAGAGTGAGAACAGGCTGTCTTCATAGGTGTGACAGGTCAGCGCTGAACCAAGCAAATGAAAGTTAACAGATCAGGTTTAACACGTTATTGTTTATGTAGATAAACTTTGTTCCACTTGAACGTTGAAGTCAAAATGATTCGCATGACATGTTTTTTAGTATCTGTTGGTCCGATGGTCCTATCTTAGCTTTTTCTGCATTGTTTTCACTGCATTATTTATGTGATTATGTAAACTGAGCAAACAAGCATTCACACAACATATTTTCTGATCTGCTCACAAGTTCCTAAACAGACCAACAGGGTTGCTCTGTCTTCAGAGACAGAATGAAATTAAATGCATCTGTCTTTGTGTTTTTCGTTAGCACTTAAACAGAGAGCCGCAGAACGTCTTTTCCACATGTGCTCCCTAATTACTACTGCATGTTTTTTAAAATAATCAGCAACACTTTCAAGACATTTCCAGGGCTCAAAAAGTGCTAAAAAACATAGGATTTTGAGTGACTCCTGAAGTGCATTTTTTTTCTTCTCAGTTCATCAACATAACCTTTGTTTAGCTAGAAGGTCTAACAGGGACATCCAGGCGACGTTCAAGAGGTACCTCGAGCCAAAATTGAGGTCATATCCGTGAACTATTTTCTAACAATGACTGTCAGCCAGTGATGTTTAGGAACAAGTCATGTTAAGAGTTGACACCAGAGAAAAAGTGATGAAAATATCAAATAAAATGTGATTTAGTATTTTACGTCAAGAATAGCGCTTTCAGCAGGAAACAGTTGTGAATGGTTGAGAAAGTTTGTTAACCTTAGCTAATACAGGTAATCTGAATAAAACCAGTAGGAGGTGATCCAGTTTAAGACGTGTTGTTGTCAACGGGGTTCATGAGTCCTTCGGACAGGATGGTGCAGGTGCATCAGGTGAAAAGGGTTGAACTACACCCTTTAAATTCCCTTTAAATATCATTAACATGGTCTCAATATTAACAAGGAGCCTCAATATAATCGAGTCTTCTACTGTTCCATACTTAAACAGGCTATCATGTTCTCTCACACACACACTCACGCACACTGTGAGGGATCTTTGGGAGATAACTATAGTGAAGTCAAGCTATTTCCTTTTCCTGTTTGTGTGGTGCCAGGCGAGACACCCTGCTGCCACCGAGGAATGTTGATAATGCTTGCCCTGGGCACTAAATGCACGCACGCACACACATTTATACACATCACTACACACAGACAGTAACAGTGAACGCCCATGTTATTCCACCAGCGGCAAAAAACTTAATACATGTAAACATGATGGGGAATAAACTCGATGAAGAACAAAAAAAAGCCTCCAGAGAAGACGAGACTTTGAGTGACTTTGACCCTACGTAGCCTCAGCTGACTCCGGCACACACTCACACACACACTCAACAGCGTCCCTCTCTTTCTCTCAACTCCACCTTCCTCTCACTTTCCTGACCTTCCAGTCCAGGGGGGATGGAAAGAGACAGCGAGCCCACTGGAACCTTGGGCTGAGTTATGCAGGAGTGAGCTTTGAATAATTGTCCTGCAATATGAGTGTCTCTGATTAATTGCTTGAGATAAGGTCTGCTTTCCTCCCCACTCCTCTCCATCTGTACTACCCCCGCCCGCCTCCCAACCCTCCCCAACTCCAGCTCCCTGGCCTGCCTGCCTGCCTGCCTGCCTGAGCTCCCATAATCAGCCCGGACTACTGAGAGAGAGAAACTATTTAACTGACCCTGTCATCTCGGAGCACGATGATGGCTGTCCTAATTACTCAACAATAACAAAGGCCCTCATTTAGCTCTGACGATGGCTGCCTGCAATCAGCAGTTCTATGAATAACTTAACAAATAGGAATGAGGGTGGGAAAGAAAAAAAACGTATTTACAGGCACATTAATTCAAGGCCAAAAGACAATACTTGTCACCTCCAGCTAACTTGGGATTCAGGTGACAATCAGTAGGTAAGCGTGTGTGTGCGTAGGCTTGTGTAATGTGTGTCTAAGGTCCCGCACATGCACGTAAGTTGAGGTTTGACTAAGTAAAAATCCTAAAACTATTTGTCTATGCATGCTTTTTCATGATGGAACTGGCCATATGTGTAATTTTATGCCTAAATGTCACCGTGCATGTCGTTATCCAAAAGCAATAAAAAAAAATAGTCAATCATTGCTTTCATTTAAATAAAATGATTAGAAATGAAGGACATAACACATCTATAAATGTAACCAAACTGTTTTTAAGAATTTCTAAAAATGATCAAAAACTGTGGCTATTGCTTTAAGACGATCGTAGTGAGGGTTTACAGTTTTGCTGCCATGATGGAAGTTCACTTTCTTTAAATTGATGCCAAAGGTAAGTGTTTACTTTAGCAATGTGGGAAAGATTTTCACATACATGATAACTTTAAAAATAATCAAGAACAACTGAGGTTCATCACTCAAACACAAGTGTTAATGCCAAATTTGAAGGTTTATATCACAATTTTGCATTCATTATACCACTAAGTAGCAGTTTAAAGCGAAATTATCAGGAAACGACATAGTACTAAATGATCAAAAGTTCCTTTTTCTTTAGGAAAAGGCTTTACATTCACATTTTAAGCAAAAATGAAAAAGATGAAGCATTGCAAAATCAGATTAAGAGACACTTTTAAATAAACAGGAACATAATACAAACTTATTTACTACAGTTATTAAAAATTTGGTTTTAAGTGTGTTTTGAAGATTACTCCATGACCCGACACAAATCATAAAATCTTCCCGTAAAGTAAAAGTAGTCATTACTGATAGTACACAAAAGTTACAACATGTTCTTAATGATGCAAAAATAAAAGCATTTTAAAGATTATAATATCTGTAGCTTTGTACTTGATAACTTGTAAAAAATACAACATTTTATAAGCCGATGATATTTCTATATAAAACCAAATCTTCCTAGTAACTATAAAATAAATGTAGTTTAGTGAAAAACTGTAGAGGATGTCAAAACTAAAGTTAAGTTCAGCGCTTCAGTGAATACAGCAGTTTATTCATAGAATAACAACAAAAATAAAACTGAGTTTGTTATAATAAAAATCTTAATGTGGATAAGTTACATTTAAAATAGGACATGACCGAACATGTTTCCTTTCACTGATCCCTACAAGCTAAACATGGTGGTTTGGTCAGGGACTGTTTATTTAAGGCGTATCAGTTAGCTTAATATGTCATAGATAACCAGTTATAAGCTATGTGCACTCTTCAGTTTGTATAAGAGAATGGTGATACTGGCCAGATGAGAATCAGATTTTTGATTAAAAAAAAAAAACAAATATATGTCAGCCGGACATGCTGGTTGAATCTCGGTCTTTGTGTGCAGTTGTGTTTCTGCGTGTTTCAGAAGCCATCGGCTGCCGAAGTATCAGCCTCTGTAACCACAGATAGCACCTGGCCTTTGTTGAAAAGACTATTTACATATCAAACACCCTCCCGCCTGTTGTTGCTCCCCGCATGGAAGACACAGACAGAAAAGACGGGAATTTCTTCGGGGAAAAAAATATAAACTAAACAAGGAAGTGAAAAGAGTTATAATGAAGGCAGGCAAACTGTGTGGAGCTCCGTTTACTGATAAACACACTGGGCCTTTATAGTGTTACAATAAAATGGCACACCAGGACACAGGCACACAAACGCACACAAACAGGGCGGTGAAGACAAGTTGTATAAAGTTTGACTAGAATTTCAGAAGCTTTTATTTTCTTTTTTTTTTGGTTGGGCGGTGGGGAAGGGGACGATAGAGAGAAAAGGGGGAAGTAGAGGAAGTGGGGGAGTCGGGGGAAGCCGAGCGTACACTTGACACTCAGCTAATGGTAAATCCTCAGCTTTATACTGTAATTTACTGCAGAGCCTTCAGGCCAAACAGCCTTTGAAGTGCTTGGAAATGTCAAATCAATTATTACTTAAATGAAAAAAAAGGGAAAAAAAGAATTCAATTTACGCGTTTCATGATAATCGGTAACATTTCTAGATAGAAAAAAAAAAGCAAAGCAATTTAAAGCGATTTGAGCCCCGGCTCCATTTTTCTCTGCAATTCTTTTTTTATTCGTCCTACACAGATATGCTGATTGGAATATAAAGTTGTTGATGATTGTGTCTTTTCTTCGTCTTCTCCTTTCTTGTGCCATCGTGATCGCAGAGTAAAGAAAATCAATTTGGCAGTATAATACTCTTCATCAATTGGAACTGGGCGATAATGATGTTCTACACCTGCGAGTGTGTGTGTGTGTGTGTGTGTGCTCTAAGTGAGAAGTGTTAGGGAGAGTAGCATGGAACAATACGCCTTCTTCATGATTCATTATGTCCTAATGTCGTTACATGAATAAAGACAGCTCGTGCCCTCTGAATTACACACTCCTCGCGCTAATGGTTCTGAAAATAGGCTGAGCACAGCCCTCCTCGCCTCGATGTGCTCTTTGTTCATGGACAGGTAAAGCAGACGAGCTGCGAAGTGTGACGCTTTTCTCCGAGTATTGCTCATGACATCTGTATCGGCGCATCGCTTCCCGTGAAAGTCAGAGGCCTGAACTTTCAGTGAGTCATTCCTCTTTGCTTGGCCTTCAGTGAAGCTGCTGGCTAAAGAGTGCGCACAAGAATGAGATAGTATGTTTTCATGCTAAACTCAGAGGTATTTAGCTGTGCACATAATTTAGAATTCATAGCCCAAGACTTAAATATTTAGCAGGTTGTCATGTACTATTTCAATCATTGTGTCCAATACTTTTTGTCAGTAGGAATTAATATTGGCCCTACCATGTGACACACCACATTAGCCTTTCCTACACAGGACAAATTTAACAACGAGCATATTAGCCAGCTAGCTCGTTGCCCAGCAAGGAGATATATTTGAGTCAGTATACATCATTAAGTTGCACCCAAGACAAAACCAGCCAAATCTGCGTTCAGATTTTGCTGCAGCCCTTGGGAAATTTTCTTCCCTCTGAGGGATCCTTCACCCCAAAAAGTCTGAGAAACTCTGGCTACTCCAGCTAAAGTCACAGCGCATGCATTTATGTTCCCTAGTGCCCACAATGAGACAAGCCTTGGATGACAAACCTTTAGCAGCTCCACTTACGGGTCACAACATGAGATCATCTGCCGCCATCTCACCCTGTCCCTAGCATCCTCCTCCATGAATCTACATCCATGAACCTCTCAATATTCATCAAACCATCTCAGCTTCGTCTCTCTGTTGTCTCTCTCGCTTCCTCTAACTCAACCAAAGCACAGTGCTTTACAAAATATGCAAGAAAACCGCTCCCACTAAAGTTGCAAACAACAAACTTCTTTAATTTGGGAGCAAAAACACACTGTCGAGCACAACCAGGCTAGGCAGGATAACATACTAACCAAACGTAAAATGGCTCATACAGCATCACCGGACCAATCCCTAGTAACAATATTGTGAAGCTGGAGTAGAGTTTACTTATTCTTAAACTGTTAAGTATTGAGTAGTTTACTTGAAATGTACAATGCAAGCACTCCTTAGGCTGCTTCTGTGCTTGCATTTGTCACCACTATTGCCTATTGCACTGTAACGCTGCTGCAGGTATATTGTTTCAGTAGATTCACATAACAGATTAGTTAGTGTGTCAGCAGTGACAGTAGCTCACTGGAAAAGAATGATGGAGAATGTGATTCATTTATTTACACTTATATAAATACTGTTTCCTGCAAGCTGCAAGCATTAATAAAAAGCTGCTCAGTATTTTTATTGTATATCATCACAAACATCTAATAATCTATTCCAAATAGCTCTCTCTCTCTCTACACACACACGCACATATATATATATATATATATATATATATATATATATATATATATATACATGTAATTTTGAGGGTATATCGCTCAGTTCAAATCCATAATCCTCATCAGTTTTCAGTTCTCAAATGAGTTAAAACACTGATATTGATATTGAAATCAGTCTTTATGTAGACTTTCAAAGTTCTTTTAATTAGAAGTCTCAAGACTGGAGTGGCACTTTGACCACTCTGGTAAAAAAAAAAAAAAAAAAAAAAAAAAAACGAGAGCTCTCATGCTTTAGTTTCCACCTTCCTCAAACCCTCTTCTTTTGTTATTTTTGCAATTAATGTATACCAAAAAACAAAAAAACATGTGATTCTAGACCTCTGGTGGCTCATGAGTTTGGTTTTGCTGGTACATCATTTTGTTCTCAACAAATTACAGAATGTCTGTCAGTAAGGTTTTTCATCTTTAATACTTCATTCATCAAGATGTGATGATGTGTCATTAAGTTTTGTTTTAGTGTTATGCCATTCAATACCATTATTACTTTACTTTCCCAAAATTTGACTTAATTTTTTCCAAAGAAGACTCCTAAGTAGAAAACAGCATTGCAACATTCAAAGGGAGAAGTCACTGACTCATCATGCTGTAAAATGAGACTTGTTTTCTCCTTCGTTTCTCTGTCAAAAGAAAGGAGAATGTAATCGTTCCATTTGTTTGTCTGTTTATTCGTTAACAGTCTGGCGTCCATGGTTTTCAAGTTATCATTTTCAAAGTTTTTGTGACGGTGGATACCAATAACGACTCGAGCTGATTTGTTTTTGATGAAAATCTGGTCAAGGTCAAGGTCACACTAAATGTGAAAATCAGTAAAAACGTTACATTTCCCACAGTTTATTTTGAACAACACCTCCAGGGACATGAGTACTTATGCTAGCTAACCATTTGACCACGACCTTCGTTCGTGATCAAAGTCAGAGTCGACTTTGAAAAAAAATTAAAGAAACCATATTAAGTAATATGTCGTATGAAAAGGCATGGAGAGACAATTTTCATTTTTTCAATATGATGCCCTACAATTTGACAATGACGCCATACAGAAAAATGTCATAAAATGTCAGGTTTTTACAGCTTCTAAAAACCAAAGATTTCAACCAATACTGCACCAATCATATGGGTATGAGCATGTAACGCTTCAAGGCCTTCAGTGAAGCTGCTGGCTAAAGAGTCAAGGTCAAAGTCAAAGTCAGAGTCATACAAATTAGGAAAAAGCTGCAGTTCCCATTGGATAATCTCTTAAAGGAGTATAAGTCAGTGGGGAACAAAAGCGCTTCCTTTGTTTGAGCTCTTTCAAACTTTAACATTTTTTCAATATAACATTATATTCACAATGACACAGTGACACTAGATTTCCACATTACCAATCCTAACATCAATTTGATTTTGTTAGATATACTGTAGTGTCTGTAGGAAGTACAGTCTATTGTTGTGTGAATCTGGTGATTGGCATGCCTAAGATTATTGAAATCTTGCATCACACACTGAGGTTCGTGGTCACTTTTCTGAGCTACTAAAACTGCACACAAATGCAGCATTGCAGACATTTCAATCAAGCCAATCAAAGAAACATCAACCACATGCAGTTTATTGGTGTGTAACACATTTATGACTTTAGGTCATGAGAAACAATTTCAAGATGAATCCTTGGCATCACATTTCTTCGACATTTACGTGGAACGAGAAAAGAAGAGGAAGTCCAGCACGCGCCATATTCACATGTCCCTCCTGAGTCGCTGTACTTTATTTTCAGGAGTTTCCACATCTGAAGTTGTTTCAATGTCATTTTGGGAACAGAAAATGGAAGAAATATTATCACAAACATTTCAATTTGCTATCTGACAGTGAAAACTACTACTACAAAGCCAGCAGGGAAGATGAGGGAGAAGATGCGGGCCGATACCAAACTACTGCATCAACAAGAAAAACTTTACAATGGCAGCTTGGATGGTGAGTGGAGGACGACACTATTAATAATCTCCTCTCACTAGAGACAGAAGACAAAACAAGCATTTTATCCAACTATTCTTTTAACCAGGAAGTGAAACTGTTTTGTTAGAGATCCTCGGACCAAGATAGGCAACAGAGAAAACCTGCACTAGCATCGAGAAGCACATTCCTGGAGTTGTGTTACTTTGAGCATAACTGTCTGAAAAAAAATAAAACTACTACAAAATAACATTTATTGGCAACCAATTGCACTTCTGAGTAGTCCAAACTGTCCAGGGGAAAGGCCACAAAGGAGCAGAAAGCTGAGAGCTCAAGAAGCTAAAATGAAAAGAGTAAAGACAGGGGGGGAAAAAAACTCTCTAAAGGTCTATTATATATGACTCATGCAACATTACCCATATGATAGCAAATATTTTAACAAAAGGTTCCTATTGGTCACACAATATTATCTCGCCCCTGGCAGAAGGTCGACCACCCTGCGTGACCACTCAGACGGTCTCAGTGACTCCTGGCCTGAGTCAGCTGCCTGGATGAGGAGGCAGGAAAGAGGGCAGACAGACACACTGCCAGGCACCCACATCTCTTTCTCTCTACTCCCTTTTGTGTACCGTGTGGAATAACATACCTTTTACCCCCTCCCACCATCATTCCCTCCCTCTCTGTAAAGCGATCGGGGCCTCTGATAGTGATGGTGATTACAAAACCACAGGAGCAGCCTCCCCACCAAAACAAAGTGTTTTTCAGCTTCTGTTTTTTTCAGGACCTGGCGCCACCCGGAGTACCGTAAACAATAAACACGGGCCAACGCGAGGCCGTCCTCCACGTTTTTCTCTAGCTGATTCACTCCAGGGGAACACGCACACATCATCACAGGTACAGTGTCTCATTGTGAACAATTGCATTCAGAGTCAGAGCGTGCAGACTGACTGACAGCTATAAGTTCATGCACTTCCTGTGAACTTGTCATCAACCAAACACATGCACACACACAGGTGGCCTCGGCTAAGTTTTGCTTTGCCGCAGCTTATCGACTTCACCTGCCCTTTGTCTGCGCGACCTGAGTCCTTTTAACAAGCATGCATATGCTACCTTTTGTTGAATCTAGTGTTAAAAAAGCGTCCTTTCCACTGTCTCGGCCTTCCTATCTTTACATCTTCCATGGCCAGCTCGCAGCCCCAGCCTGTGTCGAAGCAGTTCTGTTAAACGGTGGACTCGTAGCAAATTGACTATTACTTCAAAGTGGCCTGTGATTATGTCCCTGAGTGATTAGGGGGGCTGTTAAGAGGGAGCCACTTGAGCATTGCCAGTGAACCCGTGAAGGAATGCCGGCTCAGTGCCGAACGACGGGGGAAAGCGCCGCCAGAGACGCACAAATCCCAGAAAGGCAACGGCCGTGCAGGCACTGCAGAAACCTGAGGGTGGAGAAGCAGGAAAGGCAAGAAAGACAGAAAAAGAAAGAGTTGGGCAGCTCGTACCTGCATATCACAAAGTTTAAAAAGAAGCTACACAAAGTTTTAAGACAACCAGGAAGCCAAAGGGATGAAGAGAAAGATTGAGATATAAAATAAAACTTAAAGAAAAAAAAGTCAAATGAAATGAAGGTTTTATGAGGTGGGGTGCACTCAGGGCGGCAAAATCATTAGCTAAGCACATCAGGAGACAAGACCTCCAAACACTTCTATTACATTTCAATTGTTACCAGATTTTCCAACTTTTCAGCACCAAACTGTTCTTGTTTGCCCTTTTTCCCCTTCATCTCCACATCAAACGGACAACAGAGACAAGCTGAAAGAAAAGGAGGAGGAGGGATGAAAGACGGGGAGGGAGAGAGAGAGGGAGTCTGGCGGTGGAGAGACCCGGGGAGCGAGGCCTCGAACGCCTGTTTTAATGGGAATAATAAGCTTCTATCTCAGGCAATTAAGTCTGCATTCGATACTTATCTCAGAGCAGAGGTCCACTGTGCCATCTAAAGAAAATGTTTGCGTTTGAAAAACTCCATCACATAAACAAGATAAGCGGGAGAACACGTATGCGTGCCGCCTATCGCATCCAACCTCCGCTTTGTTCTTGGAGGGATAAGTGACTCTGAAGCAGGTTTTTTTGGACAGCTAATGTCCTTGATTCCTCTGTTACGGATACACCGCATGGTGTTGGTCTACAGCCAAGGAAACAGAAAACAACAAGATGACCACAACAGTAACAGGATATATCAGCCTGTATGTGTTTTCAAAAGCTGACAGCAGGCATAAAATACCAAGTAAAATCACTGATACTGGGAATGTTATACATACTGCCTTAAATGTAACCACATTCAGAATGAAATCATAAAGACACAATGCAGAAATCCACAGTTGTCTTGGCTATTGGGTTCAAACTTAAGTTTGTAGTTTTGTTAAGATGGAAAAATGTCAGGCAGGTCCTAACTATTAAGATGATGCTCCTGTTTTAGCCTGCAACTTCTGCATTTTCATGCCAAACAGCTGTGTCACATGGGCAAACATGTAGAATCTCTTCTTAGCCAGCAACAAGCTAAAGAGATACTGACAAAGTAAATGTGGCAAGTTGCTTGCCTTTAAGAGCTTCATGAAGCTACAGGAGTAAAAATTGATATGGCCACTACGATGTTACCCAGTGGATTGTGAAGTTTCGTTAGCTGATTGTAATTTTCAAAAATTGAGTTTTCTATTCAGCGTTATCTACAATTAGCGGCCGAATCCATGAACCCATCAGTAAAGTGTACACTGAGGTCACAGAAAAAGGAAACCCAGGGCTCTTTCTATACAGCCAGAAGTCTTTTCTGTGCTCTCAGATGCAACTTCAGACCCTGATGTTGCCTCCACACCGTCTGTGGTGCAGCCCATCAACTGTCATAAAATGATCAACTATGAGCTCACTATAACTCGTCAGAGGCTGTGAGATTTTACACTAGGTGTTTTTTAACATTAAATAATTTCTTGTCTACTCTATTGCCCAAAACTATTTTTAAATAAATAAAATCTGATACTTCTTTGATTATTATTACATTCTGTTGTTAGTAAAAATTCCTCTTTCGTATGAAAATACTTTTGTCTTTTTATAAATCCTCAGATTTTCTCAGGACACCATTGAGAAACCACAACCCCTACATTAGGAACCAGTGATTCAAATACAGTATAAACTGTTGGTGTATAATGTCTGCAAATGAATTACATTTTTAATCTACAGTTAACCCTATTTTAATGTTGATACTGAAACAGCCTCACACCTGCAAATGACTAAATCAGTACCTTACAATGAAGAAGCATTCCCAGAACAAACTCTTTCATATAATTAGCACATAGCAAAGTATTTAGCAACAAATAACGCTCTGTAATTGCTGAATAAGCAGTTGTGTGTCAGACAAAGGGAGTGATGTGTCAAGATAATGGTTTTCATTATCTGTGCAGACACCAAGGCAGGAACATGCATGCGTTTTCATTCCTGTCAGTTTTTCTTCATGCATCATAGGAGCATTATCAGAGGTTCACATCTAGTGCTTTATCTCCATCCAGGTCATGACCTGTACCTGTCCGGTATCACAAGAGACATCCTAATTCCTGAAATACAACTGGTCAGACTGCTGGTGTTTACTGTAAAAGCAGAACCCCCCCAACTGTCACAAAAGCCCCATAATGCTTTTTCATAGAGGAATCACTGGGGTTTTTGGTGTGTAAGGAGTTTCCCTCGCAATGCAAAGTTCCCTGAAACACCTGCGTTTGCACTTTAGACATAGTCAATTTCACTTAAACTTCCTGGATGGACTTATTCCAACAGATACTGTCAGTTAGTTGATAGTGTAGTATAGCCAGCATGCTACATATCTTCACACCACGTATTTCCTCCTAGGATTTCCCGACTTTTAAGCATATTAATCTTTGAAACAATCAGCCAGTTTATCAATAAAGAATACATTAATGTAAATTTCAAATAAATAAATAAATGTTTCTTATGTCTGTGTTTTTGCTAACATGGTGATTTGTTAATGTTCTCTTCATACATAGATTTATTCAAATGTTTCTATGTACAAACTAACTAAAATGCTCACAAAATGTATCCACGATGTCATCAAGAGGTAATAAGAACAGTGCATTTTGTGTTTATTAAAAATAGAACTGTTGTGTTTTAATATTGCATTAATTTAAAGGTAAAATTTTAGTAGCTAAAGGGACATCTGGCTGAATACGCACAACTTTGTGTGGATAAACATATCAAATCAAACCACACATGCATAACGCATCAGAACGCACCTCATTAAACTGGTCGTCATACATCTGTCGCACCCATCCTCTGTTCTTGATCATTTCATATTCTGCAAATTAGTTTTATTAATTTGATTAATATATATTTTTGGTTTATTGTATTATTGTTTATTATTGTTTTTCACTCTCCCATGTAAGGTGACTTTCAATATTTTAAAAGGTACCTAAAATCAATAATAATAATAAAACTATTTTTATTATTAACAATTTTTTTTAGAAAAGTCTAATTTGAATACAAAAATATTTGAAATGTTTCAGGGTGACATGGTGTAAATAACATTTCTCAGCGCACAAGAACAAAACAACAGTTAACACAAAATAAATCTGTGTAAAAAAACAAAAAAACAAAAGCTTCAGGTTTTCAGTTTTTGGGGTTTTTTTGTTTTACAAAATATTATTTTTTCTTTTTCTACGTGTGTTTTGCACGTCAGGGTAACGTTGCCTAACGTGAACTGGATGATCGTTTCTGCATAGCTGAATTTTTCTGCAGGTCAGGACACGGAGTCCAACCCAATACACTGAGGCTCTTGTGATGCTGAGAGCCAACGCCACGATGGGGGTCACGACCCCAGCCAGAGTGTCTCAGAGGTCAGGGGGTCAGGTCAGTCAGAGGGGAATGTTATCCGAAGCATCAGAGTTTATTTGTTTAATTTTCTGTGTCTGCCTCTGATCAAGATGGCTGCAGATTACCATAAGAAGAGGAGAGAAAGTGAGACAGGGAGAAAATTGAGGAAGAGAGAGCCTACTGCTTCAAATTAGGCTGGAAAAATAATCCTGCGTTACCTCAACCAAACATCATACTTTAAACTTATTGTCCAAAGTCAAATAAGCTTTACAAACCACAAAAACACTCTCGGACCAGGAAGGCTGTGATTCACATGAAGGTCACTCCGAGTGTCGTGAATATTTTCTCCTTTCAAACCACTTTTCTATTTTCTCTCTCTCGTTCCCTCTGCTAAACCACTTACACACAGAGGAGCAGACAAGTGTCCAATTCATAAACACTGATTTGATCTTATGCTCTCAATGAAAATAAAGCTCACGGGCAGACTAGCTGGGCAGAATATTAAACTTATTTTTGTATTTTTATGTGGGTTTGATGATTTGGACTGCATGAACCCACAGAGCCCCCGAAGCACATCTTATGGCTCAGTTAAAAATAAGTGCTTTTCTATTTTTGTATGTGATGTGAGGAAAGGTGCTTCAACAATGTTTTTATATGTCATTTCACTGAACAGTTAAAAACAAAAGATCTTGGACTTAATAACACAAAACACCTGATTATAAGCAAAAGCAGAGACAAAGTCTTAAAGGATTACTAAAGATGCATTACACAATGTATTGTGTATTTGCCAATGATAAAATGATTGATAGCAGTGTTGTTGATAGTCAATACTGGCCTTGTTGACTGACAAGTAAGATTAAATTTACCTGTGTCAGCGGCTGATCAATTTTTCATTAGCTGAATGTTCAAACGAAAAGTGATGCAGGTAATTCAGTTATTTCTGTAATGGATGATCAAACGTACAACAGCAACATAGTATTGGTAACAGTGCTGGGGTTCAGTCAAACCGATCATTTTAATTTCACTTTTTATTTGCCAACAGCACTGTGAGTGCACAGCAACTAATTAAAAAATACTTTTGTTTAAGCCGTAACATAACCAGACCTTTGGACAATACATGTGTGGATTGCTGATCACATAGACTTTATATGGTTATTAAAGCATTCTGTGAAAATGTTTTTTTCATCTAAAAAGAAAAAAATAAGGTGTCGCTGCTGCAACAGAATAGAGAAAACACTGATTTAGGAAAATTCTTCTCTTGTTACACTGCAACATTTATTTTATTTTTAATTTGATAGCAAAACTTTAAAGGCTCAAGTGATTGGATTAAAAAAAATGTCTCAGATACTTAGTAAAAATGCAGAAAATAAAAGAATGCAAATTAACTGTAAGTAACCATAAAATAATTTAAAAAGGAATTTAAAAAAAATAGAAAAATTCAATTGAAAACGATTAAATAAAGAATTTAAAATTAATTGCAAAAATATCAAAGCTTTTCTTAAGAACGTATTTAAAGCTCCTTTCTACCATTAGAGTTTATGATTAAATCGTTAAAAAGACCTGTCCTCTCATTTAGATATTTAGATTTAAAAAGCAGTGTTACGATTATATTATAGAACTTACAGAAATTACACAATAACATAAGAAATGTTAGACTGAGAAATACTAAAAGGTGTTGCTCACATTTCTAGTGTTACATGTCGGCAAACATTAACTTAGGTATAGAAAGTTAATAATTATATAATAGCGCTGTAACAGAGTTACAATGTAACTCCAGCATCAGTTCAACTACATGGGTGAACTTGTCGAAACCTCCAGCTCTGTACAAAGAGAAAACTCTGAATGGCATGAACCCTCATGTGGTGCAAGAACAAAAGCCCAGAGTGACTTTTTAACCCATCTACGTTGGAGGCAACGCAACAATCCACTTAATTTGCTGCGTGAATACCTGTGTACCTGCGGATGTGTGTGTGTGTGTCTGTCTGTTCTCATGTGTGTATCGAGATACAGCGAGAGCCCAAACAGTGCGGCGCCAGGAGTCTGCCCTTCCCTTGAGAACGTAACGGCTGAGTGCAATTGGAAAGAGAGACCAATGGGAGGAGAGGGTGGGGGTTGCTAAATGTGTGTACCGTGGCAGTCAGGTTTACAGGTGAGGCGGGTGACGCTGTTTTGTCCTCGCCAGCAGGGCAGTGAAATATTTGAAAGAGTGTGACTCAGCCTGACTGCCATGTTAAATGCCTGTTAGTCACTGAGCACAGGCAAAGTTTATTCAGTCACAAATAAATTCCCCCGAAAGAGAGACTTCCTGTAAATACCGCTCTCAGACACAAACAAAAATCTTTGATCATCTACAATTAAACAACCAGCACGCTGAAGTAAATTCTCCACGTTTCTACATTGGAACAAGCCTTCAGTGGCACATGATAATCCTTCAGTGTAATGCCAGTGCAGAAATGCTGTCTAAATTCTCATTTTAATCTGCAGAAAGGGGGAAATGGATGTACGAGAGAATATGAAAATGGGGTGAACTCCAAAGCCCCTGTGCTTACTCCGTCAGAAATACATTTTGCTGTGCTCGGCACAATCCCAATGCCAAAACATTTACCCACAGGCCTGCTGGCCTCTCCCAACCAGGTTCCACTCCACTTCATTCATTTTTAAATCGAAACCTTTGTGTGTCGTGTTTTAAAAACAAAGGAACCATAACTGGCCAAGTTCAATCTGAGCGAGGAGGCAGGGGGGAGATGTGTTAAAGGAGCCAAAAATCACTGAAACTCAATCTGGTTATGGAACACTCTTTGTTTTCATTGACTCACATCTGATTCTTAAACACTTTTTATGCACTAACTAGTTAGACAAATATTACAATTTTGGAGGGAAAATATTTTTGCCTGATCATATATGCTTTGCATAAAAGGCCCCCTGGGATGGAAGACCTCTCCAGCTTTCTCCACAGGGGAGGTAAAGTTTCATCCTGCTCTTTCTCTATCAAAACTATCAAACTTAGAGCTACGCCTGTCAATATCATTCTTTCCAGTTTGATGGAGGAGTCCAAGTCAAACCTTGCTGTTTCAAACACACAAGCCTAATAAAAACAAAAGCAGCGCTGTTCAGACGGCTCTAATTCCCTTGACAGCCTTCCAGCCAGTCCCACTTAAGGTTATTATGGGCTATAAATATGCTAGTTTCCAGGGCTAGAATGTCAACGCTGTTTGCCCTCGTTAAGACACATAATTGCCTCATTTACATCTCGTTTCCTCCCCAAAATCGGAAGCCATTATGCGCCCCCACATTCTGCTTCCCCTCCCCTCCAACGACGACAATTAGGGTCATCACCCAATCAGCTTCTGAGCTGCACGTTGCAAACGGGAAAGGCTCCCATGAGTCAAGCTGGGGCAGCTGGACAGTAACGGACAGAGAAACTACTCGTGGGGTCTGAGATGCTCAGACAGGAAGTTTAAGAAAAGGATATTTCCTGTGGGGCAAGTCTCACTAGAAATCCCAAGGAGGTGTAGAATTGTCTTCCTCTGTATTAACACAACAAGAGCTCAGATTAAAGAGCATCACAAGCCATTTTGATGCCAATCCCACACTGTGGTTTTTGTATGTTATAGATATGAAATATTACATTTGCTTAATACTTATTAGGTTTCTGTGATGTCACAGTTGATGATGCACACGCTTGCAATTCTGCAAAATTCAGCGGCTCTTGGCTACGCATTACTAAAACCAGCATTAGGTCTACTTTTACCAGAGCATTACGAAGCACCACAGACATTGCGTTGCCATTGAAAACACGATCGATTTTCAAAATAAAAGACACCATACAGAAATTCTCCTTATGCCAGAAACAACACTCACCTCAGGATAACACCTACATACTTTTCCACCTGTAAAGATACACCTGCAAATAGTACTGAAAGTACGGGAAAGTGTTGATAGCTGTTAGTTTGTGGACATGGAAATGATCAGAATCAATGCTAAATTATTTTTAATTAGACAAGCTAACTAAGAAGCTACATTTACCATTAAAAGAAGCAGTAAACCTGTGTCACTCCTTGTAAAGTCAGATTAATCAAACTGTGGCGGCAGTTACAATCATTCAAATCAAAGTGCAAGAAACAAACGCAGACATATAAGCTATAATGCTATCAACTGAAATATTAAAAGTGCTGAATATATATATAAATATATGGTTGGCCTGTAGGAGAGCCTTAAAATTAGGCAAGGGTAAGTTGATGCTATGCTAAAAGCCCCGCGCTGTAGTGCTGGTTATTAACAAACTTATTTGCAGTAGATTAAATTAAATAGACATAACTGATCTTGGGGCCCCTGAGGGGGTTAGGTGCAGTTGCCTGCTTTGTTCAGCTAGTAATCCAGCCATACATGACACAGCATCACTAAAGCAGTTGTGGATGTTCATCCATCATTGTTGCAGTTCAAGAATAATTTCATAATTTTGTAATTACCTCATAATTGCTAGATTTCAGCCTCAAAGACAGAAATTGCTCGAAAATATCTAACTATCACCATCAAACTTCATGTATCCGGATAAACATCAGCCGTTGTGACCCAGCAATAACCCTTCGAGTGAGCGCTGAGACACAAAGCCATTTAAACCTTCATATTTATACAACACTACAGACAAAACAACACTATGTGGAGCGTGCAGGATGAAATATGTATGTGTCCGAGCACAAACTAATCTGCAGAAATGATCGCAAGGACTTCATTCCTCACATCGTTGACGGGTTCCAGCCTCTGTCTGTCTCCACATCAGTCGCCAGCATCAACAACAACGAAAACAACAACAACAACGACGTTAGAGAGAAGCTGAAGCTGAAGAAGCTCTTCCTTCTTATCCCTCCCTCCAAGCTTCCCTCCCTTTGCCTTTGCCTCCGTTTTCTTCGTTTTCTTCGTTACTCCTTCATTCTCCCACCTACAAACTATACCGGCTTACCGCTATATGGTGGGAGTCTGGTATATTGTGTGCGTGTGTGTTATAACAGTATTACAGCAGTTGTGTATGAAAACAGCAGATAAGAGAGCAGGATGATGAAATGTGAAGCAACAACACATGACCCAGCTTAAAGATCTCTGATAAAACAAACACGCTATATACTGGATCTACACTCGCACACATGGGCAGAATCACATACACATCTCAATACATGTGTACACACAGGAGGCATACATTTATTTCAACAGATAAGTGTGCACAAGCTGTGGAGCAAATGGCACACTTATTCACTGTGGACAGAAAAGCAAATTTACTCCTGTATTTGTGATTTTATGCATGTAATTCTGCATGTGGATGTGAGAATATGTGAGCAAACGTGTGTGTCTGTGTGTGTGTAATGAAACATGGTGGCCAGTTCGGCCTAGTAAATGAAATAGACCTGATAATATCATGGAGATGGACTGGGGTTTATGTGGTGGGCGGAGGGGGAAAGACATGGAGGTTTGCTGCTGCCGAAGGTCCACCACAAAATGTGGTGTATAAAGCTTCAATATTGCACAACATATTATACATATTATACAACATATCTTATATTAAAATATCTGTGTTTGCTAATGCACAGAGCAATATTGTGTTTTGATCATTTATTTCTGCATAATATTTGTTATTTTGAGTTCAAACTACTCAGTAATGTGGAAAAGTCTTGAGCCACACGGCCTCTCTTGTACAAGCTTTCTTGTAATCTTTTAAGTAGTGTTCAGAAATAGTTCTCTGGACTTCTTGAATGACATTCAAAGCTCTTCTTTGGATGCTGGCTGCCTTTAGATGATCCAACATTCCTTCAATTATGTTGAGGTCCAGGCTCTGGGGAGACCAATCCATGACTGATAGTGCTCCATTGTGTGTTTTTCTATTCAGGTATGCTTTTACTGCACTGACAGTGTGTTTGGGATCATTGTCATGGTGAAAAAATTAAGCTGTTGCAAGTCAGATGCTTTCCATATGGTATTGCATGGTGCATCAAAATCATCTGATGGTATTGGGGGTTTTTTGCATTTGCATAAATTTTGATAACATCGTCCAAACCACAAGCTGAAGTGTAATCCCTAACCATGACTAAGGCTTCACCGTGTTTTTAAAGCGATGTAGGCACTCACTATTATACCTCTCTCCGGACCTCCTCCAGTTATTGTGTAATTTGGCATACCTCAGCCTACAACTGGCTTCAGGTAAAGCTAGTTGTAGCTTTACCCGAAGCTACAGAGCTTCGGGTAAAGCTACAACTAGCTTTAAAGAAATGAGAACAAACTGCATGCTTTTGTGACAGTCTGCTAGTGACAAAGCGTCTAAAGACTTTGACTGAAAAATGAGTGAAAAAGCAGGCAATGTCTAAGGAAAGGTTTGGAGAACAATTACTCTAGAACTCTCTTTAAAAAGTGACAAGAACTTTTGCTCCTTGGAAGTAAAATGTGATAAATGAAGGGTGTCTCAAAACCTCTGCATAGTATTATATTTAAGAAACTTTCACACCTTGATATGGCCACAATTTAAATTTTTAATGCCCAGATTCAACTGAAAGTCAACAAAAAATATCAGCATCTCCTATCAAGACATAGGTGTCTTAACATGTTGCTGTTTAGATAATCAGTGTGATACCAAGAAACTCAGAGTAAAACAAACACAGCTAGTTGGAAAAATAATAGCTAAATACTTTGTTTTCAACATTACTGGACCCTAGAGATCTCAATTTCTCCCAAGATAAACAAATATGCTGGAATAAGCCATAAACACCTTACAGATTTGACTGACATCTAAAAATTACCTTTTTTATGCTGGATATTCCATTTCATATGTTCAACTGAGAAAAAATGGCTGGTTTTAGGCCACTAGCTAGCTTTAACATTAGCTGATAGCCCCTAGCAGATAGCATACTCAGGGAAAACTGATATAACCCTCCACATGGATCATAGGTGGTACAATGTTTTCTTTGTTCCTGAGTGCAAAGACTTGGGAGAGCGGTTTAACTTTTAAAAAAAAGAAAAAAAGAAAAAATTGGTTTGCCTGAGATTGGAGTTAGGGTTTGGCACTAAGCTAATACAGGAGCTGGCTAATTAGTTTGGTTAACACAGAGACTGACAGACGCAGCTTCCACAGTTACGAAAGCTGAAGCCAGCATGCAAGTGTCTAAACCTGTATTCAGCTATGTTGATCTGCGACTTCTACAAATACATTCCTACTGAATTTATGCTCTCAATCTCTAGTTTTAAGTCCTGCTAAGAAAAACTTACAATACAGCAGACTATGCTTTACAACAGGTCTACCTTGTAACTAATAACTTACTACCATATGACTGAACAATGTTCTTGGTTTTCAGACATGTTCACCTCTGAAAAACAATATGGCATCCAGTTTCACAATGAGGTTGGCTAAATAGTGAGCAATTTCACAATTGCTATATTTACGTATATGTCTGAAGGTCAGCAAAGTGTGTCTTTAATGCACAATAGCATCTGAACAAACCACAAGACTCCTGGAACAATGTCATTAGGACAGACGAGACCAAAGTGGAGGTGTTTCTCTGCAACTCATAGTGCCATGTTTGGTCAAAACCAGGCACAGCTTATTAGCACAAGCGCCCCATATCAGCTGTCAAGCACGGTGGTGGAGGGGTAATGATTTTGACTTGTTTTGCAGCCACAGGACCTGGGCACTGTGCAGTCACTGAGTAGACCATGAATTCCTCTGTATTCCACACTTTCTGGAGTCAGATGCGAGGCTGGGTCACACAACAGGACCTTAAGAGAGGTGTGCATGAATTAATTTGTAAAGAAGAGTTAAACAAAACTTAATCTACAACGGTGTGAAAGAGTGATAAAGTCATTCAGAAATGATTGCTTCACGTTATTCCTGCTGAGGTGGTTCTACAAGCTTGAAATTTGTTTTTCACGACTTTACTAGAGGAACTGAACAGCCATGAAAAGCAATTGTGTGTTGACTGCTGTAGATTTCCCACGTATACGCACTGTTGTACTAATCAGATAAACATCACACAAAGTGAAGTATTTATTGTAGAAAAGCACCACCACCAGCCTGCAATAGATTGCATTAATTATTTAGCAGATAATATTTAAATATAGCTTTTTACTTCTCATTTTATTTCAGTCTTCTGGTCCGAAATCCACACTACTCTTCTCCCAGCAACTGCCCACAAGTTACACCACTTAGAGAGTGTGTGTTTTATCAGTGCATTTATCAAAACTGTTTCCTCTCAGCTTCCTCTTCTCGTTTTGTCTCTCCTTTTGCTGTCATGTGAAAAATTTTGTATTCTGTATCAGAGTGATGAAAACACACACACAAACACACACCAATCAGTGGCTAGTCCTCTATCTGATATGGAGTTGATCATGGTGGCATATAGAGGGTCTCCAATGAATTCACACTCACTCAGCCCTTTGGTCTGATAACAACGGGTTTGGGGGAAAAGGAGGAAGCTGAAGGACAGATATTTTTTTTCCGGATGGACAGGTATGGTTTTGGCCACGCTCCGCTACTCCGGGACACCTCAGTGATTGGCATGGAGGCTCGGTCGCCTCCTCCACTGACAGATTATTCATATCACCTAGTTAGGTTTCATGAAGCAATTATATGTCTTCACACTCCGCCAACTTTGGAAATGGCAAACTATAGAAACACACACTATATGGTCTCTGATGGTAGGAAATGCCTGTCACTGAGGAAGAGGAAGCTGGTTTTGTGGGTTCAAGTTCGCACAACTTCGATCAGGGCATTAAAAGTAACAGGGTGGTGTAATTTTCACTATGAATACATGCTCTTTATCAAAGTTCTCTGTAACATGTTGAGATTCATACTGAAATAATGTGTTTCTACAGGGCCCTTTACGTGGAAAACCACACATGAAGCTATGATTTTTCTTTCAGTTTCTCTGGAATATACTGAAAAACATGAGGGTGATGACAGTGAAAAGACAAACTCAAACATCAGGAACAGGAATTCCAATGAACGCGATGGCACATTCTTTGATATTGTCTGGGAAATGAAGCCCAGAAGCACAGCAGAGCATGTCACCACAGATTGGCACTGAGTCTGTCATGGTCCTGGGTCGTGCGACCCAGTGTTTTGTGTTTTAGCCTATTTTGATGTTTATTCTTTGTTTAGGGTCACTAAGGCAGTCCAGCCATTTGTACATATTACCCGTGTATTAAGTCTCCCTTGCCCTTCGTGTGTTTATGTCTGCGTGTCTTATATTGTCAAGTCCATGCTGTCAGTTATGTCATCTCCCCTGTACTACGTCTCCCCGGTTCATGTGTCTTGTTTAATCTCCATGTTTCCTGTTTTACTTTGAAAGTCTGTATTCACGGTCAGTGTATTCAGTTTCACTCCTTTCTGTCCTGTCGTTAAGTTCAGCTGTGTTCCCATGTGTGTCTCCACTTCCCCTGATCACCTCATGTGTGTATTTAAGCCTTCTGTTTTTTGCATGTCATTGTCAGGTCGTCTGTTTGCATCCCCATAGTGTTTCGTCATAGTTTACTCAGTGTTCATAGTTTGTCATCGCATTTTCACTGAGTTTCTTAGTCCTTTAGTTTTCTGAGTGTTCACAGTTTTCTTAGTTTTCATAGCTTCATGCTTTTTCGTGTGCCAACATCCAAATAAAGGATCGTCTTCTGTTCAGCCAGCAACTCCGCCTTTCAGCATCTGCTTTTGGGTCCTGTTTCCATTCACATCGGCGCACCCCGCCGTAACAGAGTCATGCTTTTGTTTGACGTATTTTTAAATCTTACTGATATTGAGAAAGTACCTTCATCTTCATTAGGGAGTCATACTTTCCTAATTTAAACTAGAGTATTTCCCCTGCTAAAGTAGTTAAAAGTACTCTTTAGATTATTTAAATTTTATACCACAATATCATACAAAATGAATAAAAGTGTTATCATTTGACAAAGTTTTCGCCACTCAAGTGCAATTAATTTCCAAACTCTAAATCACGTTTTTATTTAGTTATCTGAAATAGTGACTTCCAAATTAAAGTATACTATGGTTTCAATTCTGAAATCTTTTGCAGGCCATGATGAAGTACTCGTTTTTTGTTTTTCCATTCGCACCTAATGTCGATCCTTCATTAACAGCTTTCCTTTTGCCACTGCTGCCTTTAACCTTTGCCTCTGCATTGCTACATAGAGGTTCCAGCTCAGATAACGAAGAATTAAATGCAAGATGTGACTATTTAATTATAACGTTTTTAAATTTTTTAAAAAGCAGGGTTTGTTTGCTTTGCAACAATCCCATCAACTTATTTAACCAGCAGTAACTTTGCTGTCCACCATGGATCTGTGACCTCCACTTTGGGATATTCTGGCTATACGGGGATTTAAAAAAAAAAGAGCACTTGATAAACGTGCAAATTGTTTGTTACAGACAAAAATTGTTCTCACTTAAAATGATGCTGAATCAGAGTAAGAATCAGAATAATTTATTAATCCTACAGAAAATGATGTGGTCACAGTTGCTCTAAGACAGTAAGTAACAGTAAGTAACAGTAATTAACGATATTTTAAGTTGTTAGAATATAAGTTGGATGTACCAACTTATATTCTGGCAGGTGGATTCCACACAAGGCCATAGTTTCATAATTAATAATTATTTTTATAATATAGTTAATTCACATTCATGCTGTTAACTCAGCCACAGGAAGCAGCAGAAGTAATCATGTGAAGAATGGAAAAATACTAGTAATCACACAAGAAAAAAAGTGATCATTAAACAGTTCAACATTTGCGGTTTCGCTATGAAAATTAGTGCTGCATAAGAAAATTCACACCACTCTCATATCTGTAGTACAAAAAGCCACTACCAGCAGCCGTTTAGCTAGTTCAGCTTAGTGTAAAGACAAGAGGAAATACCAGCTGGGCTCTGTCGAAATGTCAGAAAAGCCACCTGTCAGCATTTTTACTCATATTTCTGTTTAAATTACCAAAAAAAAAAACCAATGATGTGATAATGTGTGATTGTGCTATTGTAGATGATCACTACACCTCTAAAAATTCACAATAATTGAAAAAATCTACTAGAGTCAGAAAAACATTTCTGGTACTATTTCTTGGCTGGGTGTAATAGGGTTTATATTGTGTGTGATCCAACGTTTCATAATCACCACAACGTGTGTTGTGCTGAAACTGTGGCAGTTCACGAGGGACGTGCCTGAGGTGCAATTACTGTGTGTTAGAATCAGTGTCTCTATCTTATGGAGCCTGTGAGCACTGTAAATTTTGTAAATGTTCATGAGCAGAGTTCTAAAGTGCTAAAACATCCACGTGGCATGAGAGACGTACCTGAGTGCAACATTTCGTACACAGCTTAGGGCTGAGGTGTTATTTCTAGCAGCCAGTTAAAGCAAAGTGTAACTGAGTGTGGTTGCAGGGGTACAGTAACATTCTGAAGTGTCTCTGAAGGGTGCTTGGAAACTTTGCGCATTAAAGAAACAAATTTAAAGGATTAAAGTTGGCAGAGTAAAGTAATTTGGATAATAAAAAGACAAAAGGCTCTTGATTACAGGTTTTAATGGGAAAATTGTTGGTATTTTTAGGTAATGATGAAAATCCTACCATAAATTAACCCTTAATGATAATTTAGTAATTAATAATGCATTTAATTAGGCAAATCACATTCAGCTGTTTCATTATTGACCTATTTGAAACCAGTCTAATGTTTGGGAACTGCAGTTCAGCGACTTGTCACCACATTTCAGCCTCCTCTTACACCTACATTTCCTGTAAATTACACTCTAATGCCAACGAAGAGGCTGGTGCTGAACTAAAACAAACAGCCATCACGGCGAGGGCTTAGCAGGTATTGCGACAGAAAAACATAAACTTCCACTCTACCTGTGAATGCCTTATTAACACTGCCATGCAGCTGAAGCTTAAACAGTCATAACTTGCCTTTATGTTGCAGCCTTAGGAGAGAGTGATACAACATTATTGGGCTTTCATTACTCAACCACCATACAGCAGAGAGTCAGCGTAGCCTGACGGCCTCTGAAAACAGACGCGCACACCGCTGACAGACATGATGGTGTCGGCAGGGTCAGCACGTACGCTCGCAGCAAAAGGTGAAAAAATAAAACCGGATTAAAAATAAACTAAACACACACACTCTCCAGTTGTACTACACATTTAACACCTTGCAAACTGTCAGTGACATCATGGGAAAACTGTCAGGTAGCAGGTTTTGTTTTCAGAAAGCACACCTGCATGCTCACCGACATATAGAAAGGTGATTTCAGCTCATTCTCTCCTTCACACACACACACACACACACACACACACACACACACACAGTAAACTGTGCACAGCCCTGATTCTCACACCATCAGCTGTGACCTGGTTAGCTTTAAGCCGGTGTTTGAGCCTGGCCCTTAGTTGAGGTTGGCTGCTCAGACAGGGCAATAGTTTGCACTCTCACACACACACACACAGAATCACACTCACACTGGCCACTGTGGCTAATTGAATGACCAGGGCAGGAGGTCCAGGTCTTTATGCTCGTGGAGAGAAGCCATGAATATCTCTGTTTCATTTGGGCTTCACACATGGAGGTGGTGGGAAAAGGTGAATGAGTGTGGGAATCAGCAGCCACGCACTCTGAATATTCACCTTCCTAGAAGTTCTGCGGAGCTAAAATACAGGCTTGTGTTCTTACAAATGAGACAAAAACAGTGATTTTGTGTCATTTTGTGTGATGTTTATCTGATTAATACAACAGTGTGCTGTTACACCACGGCCTAGGCAACCGGCGTGCAACACAGAAAAAATAAAAATAAGGGGAAAAAAAACAACAAAAAAAACTACTACGGGTCTCCACAAAAAAAAATCCCAAAACGAAAGGATCGACAACTATTTACATCAAAGCAAATTAAGACATTTATTTACATCAAAACACCAAACTATTTACAACCGGGGGGAAGATCGCGAACCTGACAAACTGAAACACAGGGCTTAAATACATAGAGGGAGCAATCAGGGAATGGACAACAGGAGGGAAACACAGCTGGGGCAAATCAGAACTGACGAGACAAGGAAGCGTAAACTGAACACACTGAGATAAGACAGACTTTCAAAGTAAAGCAGGAAACACAACCGTCACGCCTAAAACAAAACACTGACAACACCGAATCGTAACAGTTCCCCCCACCCAAAAATCAAACATTTAATACATGTAACCCCAAAGAAAATGTTTGATTCATGACCAGCGCATACGGCACCGGCTGCTGTTCTGCAGGCGACGCTGATGGCTGGACGGGCCCCTTGGATCCTCCAGTGGAAACGGAAGGCTGGAGCGGTCCCTCGGACCCTCCAGCGAAGACAGACGGAGGCTGGAGCGGTCCTCGGACCCTCCAGCGAAGACAGACGGACGGCTGAAGCGGTCCTCAGACCCTCCATCGAAGACAGACGAAGGCTGGAGCGGTCCCTCGGACCCTCCAGCGAAGACAGACGAAGGCTGGAGCTGTCCCTCGGACCCCCCAGCGAAGACTGACGAAGGCTGGAGCGGTCCCTCGGACCCCCCAGCGAAGGCGGACGAAGGCTGGAGCGGTCCCTCGGACCCTCCAGCGAAGACAGACGGAGGCTGGAGCGGTCCTCGGACCCTCCAGCGAAGACAGACGGACGGCTGAAGCGGTCCTCGGACCCTCCAGCGAAGACAGACGAAGGCTGGAGCGGTCCCTCGGACCCCCCAGCGAAGGCAGACGAAGGCTGGAGCGGTCCCTCGGACCCTCCAGCGACGGCAGACGAAGGCTGGAGCGGGCCCTCGGACCCTCCAGCGAAGGCGGACGAAGGCTGGAGTGGTCCCTCGGACCCTCCAGCGAAGACGACGAAGGCTGGAGCGGTCCCTCGGACCCTCCAGCGAAGGTAGACGAAGGCTGGAGCGGTCCCTCGGACCCTCCAGCGAAGACGACGAAGGCTGGAGCGGTCCCTCGGACCCTCCAGCGGATCCCGGACGAGCCCCCATTATGTTACACCACGGCCTAGGCAACCGGCGTGCAACACAGAAAAAATAAAAATAAGGGAAAAACAAAACAAAACAAAAAAAACTACTACGGGTCTCCACAAAAAAAAATCCCAAAACGAAAGGATCGACAACTATTTACATCAAAGCAAAATAAGACATTTATTTACATCAAAACACCAAACTATTTACAACCGGGGGAAGATCGCGAACCTGACAAACTGAAACACAGGGCTTAAATACATAGAGGGAGCAATCAGGGAATGGACAACAGGAGGGAAACACAGCTGGGGCACATCAGAACTGACGAGACAAGGAAGCGTAAACTGAACACACTGAGATAAGACAGACTTTCAAAGTAAAGCAGGAAACACAACCGTCACGCCTAAAACAAAACACTGACAACACCGAATCGTAACAGTGCATATGTGGGAAATCTACAACAGTCAACATACAACTGCTTTTGATTTTATTAGCCTAGATGTTGTGTTTTGAGTATTTCTACATGATTTTGTGTTGTATTCAGTGCATTTTAAGGTTGTTAAAATTGCCAGGCCTCTCTTGTAAATGAGATCTCCCAGGGAAATAAAACTAGAATGAATTAGTAAATAAATCAAATAAATTAAAAGAGTAAAAGTGTTTCACTTTCATTGAGACCGGGGACACATGACTGTTTCCCACTCTAAAGGTTTTACATCTTGAACCAGACGTATACACCTACAATTTATGAATGGTAACTAAAACTGAAATTTAATTTAAATAAATCATAAAAACTGAAATGAGTAACCTCTCTACAGAAACTACACAGACAGCAAAGTGTCTCCCTGAAGCTGACAAAGAAGATGCGAAAGTCTAATTTTATGGCCATCCTTGACCTGTTCCTGTTACGACACAATGCGGCACTGCCACTTTGATGCAGCTGCGGGCATCCTGGAGAGGCGCTCGAGGTGCCTTTTGGCATTCGTGGCTCTCACAGCCAAGGCTAATCGTAACCAACCCAACACTGAGTAAAAATGCAAAACTCTAAATTGGTGCACAAACAGAAGACTACTGTTTGAATGTCTGGTGTTTAATTTCCTTCCTGCCTCCTTCACACTTTGAAAAGGTGGCATTTGCCCAATATTCTCACACTCAGTTTAACACCACAAAGACCTCCTTGCATGCATCTCTAGACATCAGGTGTTTTGGTAAAAAAAACAAAAACAAAAAAAAAACAGCAGTATTTGATGCCCAGGAAATGAGAGATGTCTGACATTTCACACAAAACTTCAAGTGGTAGACAATCAAAGGAAGTTGGTTTCATCCGTCAGTGACCACAGGTGTCTGGAAATATTCGGGGACATCCCTCCATTTAACTGTCTGTGTGGACCAACTAGCCAATGAACGCACATTGTTAGCCTTAGCTCGATGCTACCAGCAAAAAATCGTTGTCCTTTTCCTCCTGTTGCCCTTTCAAAATAAACTTTTATTTTTTTCCTATATTCCTTGGGAGGGTAGCCAAACTCCTAAAAGGTAATACTATGTTCTGTATGTTTTTATTTTCCATTTGTGACCACATGAATTCAATCTTTATGGTTATTTTCAAGCTACAGCACCTATTTAAAGTTAGTTGGTAAAAACACACGGAAAGCATAATTTGCACAGCAACTGTGTCTTATCCAAAGCCATTTATAGGAGCCAGGGATCACAGATCTTCTGTGTTTCTCAGCATGGAGGTAACATCTCGGAATATTCAGGATTAACCCGAAAAAAGAAAAAAACAACAACATTTTATTAAATCTTAAAACAGGTTGTTTTTGGGGTTTTTGCCTTAAAGGGCTTAAAAACACAACATTTTTTTAGAAAATTCAAGGCTCTCACCAAGCTGTGACAATATGCAAGGGAAAGTGAAAAATGTCCGATTTAATGGGTTTTCATTTCAGGCCCCGAGGCGATCCATACTTCAGCAGAAAAATACAGCATGTATGTGCTGGTTCAAACCAAGTATCGGTTCATGTACTGTATACATCTCGCTTTTAATCATTTTCATGCATGCGTGTGTTTTGTGCATGTGGATGTGGGGTCGTCTGTTATCTGTGTAAGAGGTGGGGGGAAGAAAAAAAGGAAAATAGGGAAACAGGAGAGAAAATGAAGTCTAGGAGAAGGAAATGAAACCTCAGAGCAGGAGTTGAGGGAGAGGTGAGAGGACGGCGGCAGATAGATGGAGTATAAGAGGAGCAGGAAGGAGGAAAGGGAAAATTGAAATGGTGTGATGAGATTGAGAGGAGACGGAGGGGAAAGGCTAGTCTGCCTTATTTGATGCCATAATGTGTTTGCTGATGTTCAGCATTCACACAAGTCAAGTCACATAGTATTATGGAATCAATGGATGAGTCACTGCTGTACACACACACTCATATAAGGGCGTTAAATATCACATATTGGTCACTAATTTTGACCCGTTTGATGTTTTTCCACCTATTTAACTTTACCACCTTGTCTTGTTTGGGCTGAACTGTAAAGATATCAGCACATTTTTACTCAAAAATTAACATACTGCACATATATTCACCCACACAGGCAGCCTACTACCGCGGAAAAAAACAACACTCAACTCTGTCTTGCACTTTGAGAAAATTTCATGAACTCATTCCATTTTGAAGAGGCATGCCACAGTTTTGAAACCATTAAACCACTCAACAAATGAAGCATTGACCACATGACGCATTATTAGCTCTGAACGAATCTAGGTCAACACATGCAGAAGTATACAGCGAAGATACTCAAAAAATATTTTCCAATACCTTTGCAAACACTGTGTAATCGCTCTCATAAGGGGAGGAAGGAGCCACAGCTTCAATTATGGTATAAACAGTGCTGGGAAAACGCACAGAGCAACATTTAAACAAACACACACAAATAAGGGGGAAGTGAGCATCATTAGAGCAGGACTTCGCTGGAGCCAGGGTTAGGGTTTGTTTCCACTGTTGGTACTTGCTCACTGTGCTACTCAGACTGAGGGGTTTCAAAACAGACTTGGTTGAGTCAGAGTCGAACCCCTCAGATATTATGTGACAATGCAGTGAAAGATGCCATGTGAAAGACTCATTCTAATATAAATTGTTTTTGCAGCCAGTGCAAGCTTTACATAATGCAGTTTTCATTAAAATTATGTATGTTAATGTTATGCTTTCAATTATACACGTTAGCATACCGCACGTTGTTATCATAGTAATTATTCTCTTTAATGCACGCAATAGTGCTTCAATGGCTGCATTGTTACTATATCCATTAGCATTGTTGCTATTAATATCCGCTTGTTTTAGGATGTTAGCAAAAATATGAGGCTATTCTCATGTGTTAGCTTGTGTGGGCTGATTATACTTTTATTTTTTTATGTTTTGAGTGACTAAAGACTAGAGACCAGTGCAAGCTTTGTGGTTTTACTGGTGGGTTTGAGCTGCAGCTGCAGCAGCTAAGATTTAGGTTAAGGGTTAAAATGTAGATTAGATTATGTTGGTCCAACTACTTTGCCACAACAACTTATTTTGCTAAGTTTAAGGACGTGTACAACAAACTGAAGTTTCTTGGCTTAGTGAAAGTGAAAGCATTACATCAAGCGCGTGGGATCCCACAAGTATCTAAAATATTTCTCTGATAACTGCAGCTCATTTGGTATCACTGTGTGAGGGTAAAATACACTGTATTCTTTTTACAATGGATACACTGGATAACATTTGTTTTATTTATTTGGTACAAAGGTCCCAAAATTAATCATGTACAATTTTTATTATATTAGCTCTCACAGACCCAGATCAGGCAATCCAGATGTGTTTAACAACTCTGACCATGAGACTGAAATGCAAAATCAGTGTCAGAGGGTGTATGTGTACAGGGGCTGCAGGTTTACACGAACGAGAGGCTAAAAGGAAAGACAACTGGTGCACTAGTTAGAACAGTTACAGTGGTGAGAAAAGGGTTGGAAGGGCTACAGTTGTTGCTTTAGCCCCACTGGCTATATTTCTATCCCCTGGGCCTATTTAACATACTTTTCTCTCAGACCCCATAAACAAACAAGGAGCTCAATTAGTGTGTTTGTGGGAGTGTAGTGCATGGAAGCCCACCAAAACAAAAGATTTTTCTGTTTTAAAAATAAAAATTGTTATGTGAAGGCAACGCACATCCTGGTAAACACATACAAACACGCATACTAAACATAATTTTTCCTAACACTCTAATATGGTACATTTTCAGCTATCAAAACACACATGAAAAGAGCGTTAACGCTGTCAACAAGCGAGCATGGGATGTGGAACCGTCGTTTTCATTCTCAATATGTCAAGGTTGGGGTGTATTCCAACAGAGAGAGAGGGAGAGAGAGAGAGGGTTAGAGGGGGAAGGAGTGTCGTTCTCCATCCTTTGCTCTCCAGAGAATCCCATCATGAAACGCCAAAGCACAAAGAGCTCAGAGCCTGCGACTGAAACCAAGGGACCTTTTATCCAGAAGCGGGAGCAACACTGGGGCAAGAGCGCCACCCAGCACACCATGAGGAGTACTGCACCTCCTCTCCCTCTACAGTCTGACCTGCCTGTCTCCATTAAAAAAAAGAAAATAAGGGGACAGTTTTTCACTATTACACATTAATTCAGTGATCAAAATGAAAGACAGTGAAACAATTCAACCTGCATCCCCGACACACACACACACACACACACACACACACACACACACACACACTGGCATTTAACGCTATATGAAAGCTAATCAAAGCAACAGTCTAACAATCTAACCCTTAATGGGCTCCACAAACCTCCAAGCCAAGCACAAACGCACACACAAAAATCAAACTAATTACAATTTGTCCTTTCTCTTTTGTCCTTTTCACTGTGCTCCCTTTTAATTCCCACCAAGAACACATAAAATAGGGAGGGTGGCGAGTGTATCTGAGAAGTATGAGGGGGGGTAGTGGGGTGGGTATAGGCAGGGATTTTCCAAAGTGGCACAGTAAAATAACACACTGGAGTGTATATCGGCTTCCACTTTCCCTCATTTAAATAAGCGCCAACACTGATTTTCTAACAAAAATATGGTACTAGTATAATAACAATGAAATAAGACCCTGTGAAAACTCGCAGCCTGCAGCAAGTATTTAAACTATCATTTAAAAAGGGCTGATCTGTAATTCAGAGCGGATATGGTATCAGACAGCGTGCTTGTCATTCCCAGCTATAATCTCCACTACGCTGAGAAACACACTGTCTGCTGGCAGCACTGGAGAGAGGAAGGAAGAATAGGGAAGAAGAGGAGAGAAGAGGAGGGGGGCAGGATTTGACTACATGTTTTTCCTTCTCCTCTAGGTGCCGTTTGTTTGTGTGCTATCGGCGGAAATCTCTGAACCTATTCTAAGAAAGAAATCAACAACTAGGAAGAGACATTGGAGCGCAAAAATAGAAGAAGACCTGGAAGAAGCTATTCTTGTCTTGCGGAATTACTTTAAAAGAAAGAAACTTCTCAATGATTCATAAATATTACAGCTGGGAACTGGAATTTAAATATAAAAAATATCACTACAAAGTTCATTAATCCTTGTTCTGGAGCTTTAGACAATCACACAATGTAATTCTGGAATGATAAACACATATCATTCATTAACTGGTTCTTCCAGTGTCCTAAAAAACATTTGAGAATTAATGCAGATGTGAAAAAGGACAAGGAACATTTCACTATTCAAGTCACAAAATAATTCTACTACAAATCTGATGATCTGTTAATAACAGAGGTTATCCAGCTGAAATGGTAAATGCTGATTTGCATATAGGTCCAGAAATCTTTGGACATCTTTTTTCTGTCTTTGTTTAGCATTAGCTACAATACATTTAAACTGAATCAGCTGAGATGCACTTCTATTGTAGACTTTCAGCTTGAATTCAAGGGTTTGAGTCAAAAATTGAGAAGGCAGCGACATTTTTATACATAGAGACTGTACAAATGACCATAATCATAACTACAATGCTGCGGAAGCTCACCAAGCTAGGCCTAATCTAACAGTTAATAATTAATAATTAATAGTAGCAAAAATGTTTGCCAAAAGTATCCATTAGCCTTTAAAAATTACCTCACAAGTTAGATAAACAAATTAAATTGTTAAATAAATATACTAGAAAAAAGTTAAGAAGACAAGTTGTGCATTATTAGCTGAAAGTTTAGCAAGTGGTTGAAACTGTTAGCTAACACTGCTAACACATACACCAGATAAAAACATAAAGCAGCAAGCTAAAAAAAAAAAACGTATCATATAGGAAGACTGGACGCCCAGTACAAAATCATTCTTATCTTTCAGGTTCACTGTCGCGCCAAAAATGGTTGAGCAGTTATGGTTATGCGGCACATGGTAACATCTAAGTGATTTTTCTGTCTGTGTTCAGAAAGCAGTGCCGTGTAAATGCTTTGTGTTTCTGTATCAACAGTGGTTATAGCTGAGCAATATTACACTAAACCTTATGTAACTGGATAATAAGAGATAAAAAAAATGGGGGTAATAATACAGAAATGAACCAATGTGTTAATGCAAAACAACTACTAACAGTATATTTTGGTAACAATATGATAACCTGCTAGCAATAACAAGGTAATATGTTCATATACTTACATGTGGAAGCAATCGCCTAACTATAATATAATATTAATATCATAAATATTAGGATACTCTTACCATTTTTTGCTGGACTTAATCATAGCTTATGCCCCCAGCGGTTTTTGTTTGAAGGAAACAGTGTAAATAGTATGTTGTTTCTATCTAATTCCATATGAATAACATATAAAAGTAAACTCGAAGAAGTGCCATGATTACCTGGAAATGTGTGGTAGTTTATTAAATGTGTGATATTATATTTGTAATAACCAGGAATCAGGCTTCAACAATGCAAAACTAAATGTTCCTACTATATAACATAGGATGAATTCCTTTGTTTGTATTTGCTAAATGTAAAAGTTATAATAGTGACTCAAACATGGGCATTTTTTTAATTTACATCACTGGGAAGTAAGCCAGTTATGAAAAGCTAGAGAAGCAGAGTGATGGTGCAATTTCTAATCATAGTTCAACAAAATAAGCTTAACACACTGATCAAACGATAACATGATCTGATCAAACGATAACACCAATGAAAGTAAACAAAACCAACAAATTACCACACATTAACATCCTGACCAGATGGCAATTCTGCTATGAGAGTTTACATTATCAAGAGGGTACACACAGTTGCTCTTATAGCAAAATAATCAGGATATAATCACATGTGAAATGTAGTTTTAACTCACTGAATTTAAGCATGACTGAACTTATATATGCTTCATTTCCTGCAAAACACACTTTAACAGTACTGCTTTCCTTCACAAGTATGAGATTAACACAACCACCGGAATGCACCATGTGCTGTGCTAGCAGGTTTGCCAGGTTACACACTTACACTAAACATACACAACCCACATAAAGCCACATGTGCTAATGAGACCAAATCTAAGAAGATACTTTTTCACCTTGTTGTCTTTCCTCTTCTTTTAACCGACCACTTTCCCCCTTTCAAAATAAAAGCAACAGAGTTCAGAAAACTTAAAGGATACATAAAAAAAGAAGGAAAAAACTATCCAATCACATTGGCCCATATTAAAGATTATTTATATCATGATTACATTGTTAAATATATATTTTTGGCTTTATTGTCTAATAATGTTAGTTTTTTCTGAGCCTCCAGGAACCAGATACCAACCAGTCATGACCATTTATTGTATAACATTCAATATGGGGGACAACTTTATAGGAATCTTCCTTTCATATTTTTGTCTTCATCAAATGAAATCCAGCTCAAACGCTGCAGACAGAATATTTCACTTATTTACCTTTAAATCCTGTTGAGCCACCTTTGCTCCTTTTAGCTGAATCTGAGTATAAAGTATCTGTACACTTAAGAATTCATCTATCATGACAATGTGCTTATCCAGTGTTATAAAAGAAATTGTCTATGTCCAAATATTTAACCCAGCTATGTTTATTTTTAAATCATCCTCATAAAATAGTCAATGGATATATTGGGCGTTTTGAACTGTTGGTTGTAGTTTTGCTTAAGAAAATGTCTTTTTCACACATTCGTCACACATTCGTCACATATTCGTCACATATTCACAGATTAAATATTTATGTCATAAGGAAATCCTTTGTAGTTGTGACCCTAAATAAAGAGCTTACTGAACACACTCACACACACAGACTGGTACACACTGAGATACACATAAGGACACATTGGGTTTTGGTTAGACGTGTGGTCTGGACAGGAAAGGGCTGGGGCCGCCACGCTCAGCAGGATGTGGACCTCGGGCATTTCACACTACACACACACTGATTCAAACACACTGCCAGGGCATCCTTACCCACCTATCCTGTTGCAGTAGGGGGTCGGAACTGGCCAGACACACACGCAGAATCGTAGACATCATCATATTCAAACACACATGCACGCACACACAGTTGGCGGAAACTGGCAGTGACATGCTGTCCGGCAGCTCAGGCTGGGGGCTCTGAGGCTGGGCTGAGCCATCTATCATACAGCCAGAAACACAGTAACCCAAGACATGAGTGGCAGACACACACACGCATACACACCCACAATGTAGAAGACATATGTAAGTGTTCTCACAAACAAAACGCTCGCTCAGACAAAGCCGACGACACATAGCTTCACGCTACGCTGGCTGTCTTTGAGAAAACCTCAACATGAACTGAATCTAATGAGATGATATGATCAGTTTCGTGAATAGGTTTTACTGTTAGATATCGGTGTCATCCTGGCTTTCAAAGGAGAGTTTTGTGTCCTGCGGTGTAAGTGATTATGACAGTTTCTGCTCAAACAAGATAAAAAGAAAACGTAATCCTTGCAATTATTGGAATTTTTCCAACATTTGCATGAAAACTTTTAACGTTTCTGCAAAATGTTTGAATGAATTAGAGCTAAACCATTTAATCTCTTCATTGTTGTTGTTTTTTTTAAAGGCCAGATCGCCCATTAATCTAAGCCAGCATCTTTTTAATGTTAGAACTTTTCTGTCTAGTAAAATTCCACCTACCTACCCAAATAAACTGCAGAATAAAACATTTGTGTACCCATGGCAGGATGTAACTTACCCTCTTCGTTGAGCTATAATGTTAGCCTGCTTGTCTAGTTTAGTGAAAGAAAAAAAGAGTGATCAACACCATAGACTGGATATAAAACCCACAATGACATCGACTTTTTGGGGGTGGCACATTTTGAGCCTCAAAGTTAGCATTTCGCCTGTGCCAAGGTGGCTTCTTTGGAGCCAGAATTAACCATTTGTAGACAAAAGGGTGGAAAGGTAACCTATTGGCTAAAGCCAGTAAAGTTGAAACTAAAGTGAAAAAGTTATGCGCCAAGCTAGTCCATTTTGCCAGAATTTCATTGCAGCAACTCAGAATGGTACTCAACAGTTTGTACAGCCCCCACGGGCTTGGGTGATGTTGGACTGTGTTCCTAATGAGACAATGAATGGTTTCCTAGGGGATCTAAACATAATGTCCCAGCAGTGATTTATTAGATTTAGTTCAGGTTAGCCAATCAGTAGTGTCAATTCTTTCATCATACAGACACTGCCTGCATATTTCACATATTCCTGCAAGAGGCCAGGCGATGTCGAGCACCAGGAGGAACCAAGGACCTTCACCAGCGTAGGAACTGATAAGCGGTCTAAGGATTTTATCCCAACGCCTCATGGCAGTCAGCCTGTAGAGGTTTGTGCCTCCCCAGACCATCACTGACCCAACACTAAACCGGTCATGCTGAATGATATTAGAGGAAGCATAACATTCTCCACGACTTCTCCAGACCCTTTCACATCTATCATATGTGCTCAGGGTCAACCTGCTCTCATCTGTGAAAGGCACAGGGCACCAGTGGTGGACCTGCCAATTCTGGTATTCTATGGTAAATGTAAATCAGGCTCCACAGTGCTGGTCAGCGGGCACAGGGCCACCCTCATGAAGTCTGTTTCTTATTGTTTTTTTCAGACATTCACACCAGTAATCGGCAGATAACCCACCTTCTGACTCTTATAATGACTAAAATTTACAAAATGCACTCAATATTTTGTTCATTATAAATGTGGATCATAAACTCATCAGGAAAGTGTTTACTGAGGAGAGGGCAGAGGGAGGTTTCTCCAAAGACTGGAAGTCTTTTTTGTCAACACAGGTTATTAAAAAGAATGCAGGTTTAAGGCAGCCTTGCATTAGTTTTACTTTTCAGATGCAGAACCCACATCCATCTTTTCTACTGTGTATAATCTTCCACTGTGACTCTGTTTCTTTCACTGAGCACCATTTACTGTAGCTTCAACTTAGTTCCATTATATCTAAGAAAAAACAGACATTTCAACTGCTGATAACTGGGTAACTCACCATCAAAACAATCAAAATTAATATGTTGCATTAAAACAGAGAAAAAATTGCATCAATGCCAAAAATGTATTGAATCCCGAGATATTTAAAGTCTGAGGTCTAGGAGTGAAACTTTAACATCTTATTTGATTGACATGTGCCAGCTTGGAATTACAGCAATCCACCCCTTGATTAAAACTAAATGTTCAGCGGCATTCCCGAGCACACACTAACTCCTCTGACTATTTGCATCCAGTTTCCTCGTCCACACAGGACTAAGTGCCCCATTTCATTTGTAAAACACCCCTGTGAATGATACACACAGACACTTCCCCTGTCTAAATCTCTTCCTTTCTCTCTCTCTCCCAACAGCCCTCACCATTCACACCCCCTCAGAAATCGGATCCAGTCAGATTGATGGGTGGAAGGCTCTCATTTGGACCTGGAGAAAAGTGGCCAGTTTAACGGCTGCTACTGTATTTTAAATGCCACTGGTGTTAAAGAGACTGATGAGGCTGGGGACGGGAGAAGCAGCAGTGGTGACCCTCCCTCCTGGCTTTTGGTACAGAATCCCATTGGGAGAATGGGGAGAGTAGAAGGAGGAGGAACAGGGAATAAATCTGCGTGGCGGCGGGAATCGATCGCTTCTCCCTCCCTTCCTGCGCTATCTCATCTGCAGGGGCTGAGAGAGGCAGAGCGGTTTAAACGATCCTGACCTTGTCCGACATAAATAGTCAGAAAAGTCCACAGAGCAGATAGCTTTGTGTAAGGCTGGGGGGGAGAGGGGGGAAAAAGAAGGAGGAAAACGTACTGAGATAAGAAGGGGGGTGAATGAGATAATGCCCTGGCGTTACTACATCAGAATCTGTCGCTCACACACACACACACACACGTCGTGGGAAACAGCCTCGCTTCCTGTCTTCATCTCTCTTACTTTTCCTTTCCGATCATAATAAGAGAAGTTGAGAGTGAAGAAGAAAGGAGGAGGAGTGGAAAGTCTTTCCTTTTCAAAGCTCTCATCCCTCTTACCTGTGAGAAGGATGGAGGGATGGAGGAAGTCAATTGGCTCCCACAGAACAGCCATTCTGCACTCTTGAAGAAGACATGAGTGTTTTAAACTAAGAAAGGAGCTCTTTTGTGCGGCGCCCCTCTTCTTTTCTTTTGAGTGTAATGCTGCTGTACCTGACAGTGGCACTGCCCCGGGTAAAGGCAGAAATCTCTGCTTCCATTGTCACCTGTTCCTCTAATCATTTTCCGCCCCTCATGCCACAATGGAGGAGGGCGATAACGATAACGAGGTGAAGCTAATACAGAGCCGCGGCAAGGCCCCTGAACACAATGTTCAAATGTCTTCACTCATTTCCACACGCACACCTTTACACACTCCTTAATGCTGAAATACATGCAGGTGCTGACACGCACATTTTCTTTTTTCTTCACTGATGCTTGAGCCTCTTCATTATGGCGTCAGCCTCGAATCAGCCTCCTATTAACTCACTTTGCCAGTTCCCTCATTAAGCAAAATAATAACTGAAGAATGAAAGTGCAGGAAGTTGTTTTGTACTTTGATAGAAGTTCTCCAGCATTAGAGTTTATTAGTGATTGGCAGCATTTTTTGTGTCAAAATTTGCCGTAGCTTGGGTCTTACTTTTGCTGTTTTGGGCATCACCTTTTCCGCACATGTGAACTGTAAATATGTCATTCCTGTCAAAGACCTGAGCTATAAAATAAACACAAAAACGTGATTCAGTGTTGACTGGGTGTACTTACCATAGCCACGTCCACCTAGTTTTCCTGTGCAATAAGTAGACAATGGACATATCCTCCAGATCTAGAAAGAATAGATTCTTGCCTTCTTTCTGAAGTCCAGCAGGCAGCGACTGATCTGTTTGCAAAAAAAAGACACCCCCCCCCCCCCAAAAAAAAAAAAAAACGAGCTCATAAAGTCAGTAGAAAATCATTTAAAAAATAAATCAAGTGAGAAGAATGTTGAGGAAGACTTTTAGAATGTGCAAACACTACTTTCAAATCTTATTTAATACAACACACCATCCATCCATCCATCCATTCTCCTTCTCTTATTTGGCAACTGCCTGAGCAGAGAAGCCCAGATTTCCCTCTTGCCATTCCCATCCAGGGAAAAATCCAGTCATTCCAAAGCTAGCTGAGAGATAAAATCTTTCTGGGGTCTGCCCCATCCTCCTCCCGGCAGGACATGACAGAAAAACCTTACCTAGGAGGCCTCCAGGAGGCGTCCTAGTCAGATGCCTGAATCTGAACTGGTTGATATGAACAGGTTGATATGAAGGAGGAGCAGCTTTACTCTGAGTGCCCCTCAAATGGCCAAGCTCCTCACCCTATCTCCAAGGGAGAGCCCAGCCATGCTCCAAAGGAAACCTATTACTACCTGTTGTATCTGCAACATCATTCTTTCGGTCACTAAACAGAGCTTCAAAGCCAAAAAGCTGAGCTCGAGGATCCAGAACATGACTTCATAAACTAATGTTTAATGGTCATCTTTTATATACAGTCTGTGGCAGTGAGGGATTTTCATCAGAATACCCTGAACTTAACTAAATCCCGCCTGGCTCGTGTCAAGGAGGGACCAAAAACCGAGGCACTGCTACATTTTCAAGTTAGGAAATTCTGAATTTTTGCTGTCTACTCGTGTTACCTTGTCGCAGCAGTAATGGGAACAAATCAGACACAGATTAGCCAGCTAAGTAGGAGATGACAGACTGAATACAGGGACTGAGCCAACAAGTGGCCACACATGGCCGCTGCCACACATGGCCGCTGCCACCACAGCCCGACGCTTGGCCACATTCTCAGAGCTCAAGTAACAGAAGCCTTACAATTGTTATCATCTTATTAAATGAAAAAATGCATAAATGACGATTTGGCAGGCAAGAAAAAAAATTAAAATCAAAAACAGGAACCGTGTCAGATTTTAATTAAATCATTAGCTTTCTTTTGACAACAATGAGATAGTGAGTGCCAGAAATTAACACAAGTATAGACGGCTATTCATAGGCCATTCACACTTATAGTGTGAAAGGGAAAAAAACTCTTTAAAACATGAGGAAAAAAAATACTTTTTTTCAGCTTGACATGTCGTCCATATAAGGTAATATATTTAAAGTTAATATTCTTTCACACATTTTCTCCATCATTTGAATTCTCAGCACTGAGACCTTAAAGACATCCTACTTTTTACTTTGACTAAAGCCTTCCAACGACTGATATGTCGAATACCTCGCAGTGTTTGGCTTGCATTATGGTAGATGTACTCTCTTCCTTGCAATCATCAAGACAGAAAAGAAAATTATTTCTGCAGAGATAACTTCTCAGGCTTCACACTTTGCTGCCGGAAAGGAAAACAAACCTCAGTGCACTATCTCTGTCAGTAAGCCCTTTATAGTGGACGTCCTATTTCTGCAGTGACTTTTCAACTACACAATTTTTATTTATTTTTTTACTTTTTTACAAGACACACACAGTCTGCTCTGTTTTCACTATCGAGCATTTATCCAAAACTCTCACATTTCCCAGCAAAAAAAAAAAAAAAAAATCACAAAAAAAACCCCACTTCCCAGTGTTCCCCTTACCCACCGTCACTCACGTCCATGTAATGTTGGAGTACTGGGCCTCAGCGGTGAGGGGGGAGATGAGAAGGCTGCTGCTCTCTGACTGCGATTATCAGAGTCTGGCATCGCTGTAATTTCAGTGTTCAGATGCAATCGCTCCCTGCTACCCTCAGGAGTAAACAATAACAAGCACAAATACAATAGACAAACAAGGTCTGCAGGACATATAAGCACATACACACACACACACACACACACACACACACACACACACACACAGGCATCCACAGAACCATAAACAATAAATGTAAACCACAAGAGTCTTCTGTTTTCTGTCTATATTTGGAAGAAGCTATTGCCCTCTAACTTTAGCCCACATTAACATGAGAAACCAGAAGACCTAGCCTACACAGCTGGACTCACATCACAGGTTAAATCTGAATGCAGTGGATTAATTAAGCAGAACTAACCGGAGGTGTTACATGTCATTTTGCTGTTACACATACAAAAGCACCACTTTACAAGTAAATGCAGGTTGTTGCGTTGGGCTCAAAGACCTCACATTTCTGATCACAGAGCAACACCTGGTGGTCTCTAAAGGAACAGCAAGCGACCAATTTACACTGTGATTATCCACAGGCTGAGGACCATCTAAGCAATAACCTATGCATATGATAAGGTCGGGGCATTTGTTTGTCATTTATACTTTTGTTAGTTTGTTGAGATTTTTTTAAATGAGAGTGCCCACCAAACAAAATCACTGTGTGAAATAAGTACACTTTATTGGTTAGTGCAAAGTTTGCACTATTGACCATGTACGAAGAAGAAAAAAAACTCTAATGTTCACTGATCAACTGCAAAATTAAAGGCACTGACAGACTGACAGCTTTGAGAGCTGAAATATACCTTTAACATTTACTTTGTTTCATTAAAGCTCAGTTGCAACAACTTTTTAAACGTAGCCTGGTTCCCATAAAGCACCAAACTGTGAAGTGGAGTGAGGAATGAATGAATCCACTCAACACCTCAAACACTCTTTCAGACACTAACTCGCTCATCTGCCTTCACACACACTTATGAACATGACTGACATCCCATTCTTAATCGATAGGGTTTAATGTCTGCCCACGATTTAAAGTTATAACAGCTTCAACTCTTCTGGGAAGGCATTTCAGAAGGTTTAGGAGTGTTTATGGGAATTTCTGACCATTCTTCCAGAAACACATTTGTGAGGTCAGACGGTGATGTTGGATGAGAAGTCCGAGGTCACAGTCTCCACTACAATTCAGCCAAAAGGTGTTCTATCGAGTTAAAGTCGGGACTCTGTGCAGACCAGTCAAGCTCTTCGACACTAAACTCACCCATACATTTCTTTAGGGACCTGCTTTGTGCACTGTTGCAGTTACGTTGGAACAGAAAGGGTCCAACCTCAAACTGTTCCCACAAAGTTAGGAGCATGAAAATGTCCAAAATGTCTTAGCATGCTAAAACATTAAGAGAACATGTCCAGAGGCGGCATCAAACAGATTTCATTGCGCTTAGTGATGCAAGGCTTGGATGCAGCTACTTGGTCATGGAAACCCATTCCATGAAGCTCTGTTCTTCTGAGCTAATGTGATTGCCACATGAAGTCTGGAGGCCTGCAGCGATTGCTTCTGCAGAAAGTTAGTGCACAGAGTTCACCATGTGCCTTGGCATCTGCTGACCCTGCTTTATGGGTCCTACCACTTCATGGCCAAGTTGCTTCCACTTTTCACTAACAATTGACTGTGGAATATTTAGTGGTAGTCTGCATGTCTAGCTGCTTGCCTTTTATACACCAGTTTCCATGCAAGTGATTTTTGGCAATATAGCGTATCATGGCTGATAAAGATAAGGTATAATAAGAGAAGCATTGAGGTCAAATGCATATTCGTACAGAAATATCTCAAGAATTACAAGCACGCCAAGCTGGAGCCACTGAGCAAATGCATTTCCATGAAAACAGCAAAGCCATTATAAAACCACTTAATAAATCTCACTGGAGTATCACGTCGACATTCATCTCATCTATCAGAGTTTATTTGGAGGAAAAACAGATACAGGAAGTGATGAAAGGGTGACGTTCTGTGTAAGAGCTTTATTTTCTCCATATATTTTACAAATACAAGCGCAAATGTTCATTAGACTCTGGACAATAACATGTCTGAAGTACTTTGAAGAGATAATGGAAATGAAGATCCCACCAGTTTATCTGCAAAAAGAAAAGCAAAGGTTAGGAACAAGTTTCAAACATTTAAAAATGAAATCCACAACTCTGAAAACTACTCGGTCAAATTTCTAGTCTACTTTACTAGAACTTAGGACCCTTCCACAGCTAGTTTTCATTACACTAGCCCAGTGGGGCTCTTTACATTACAGTCTACCACTGTTACCTCCTCTGTTAAGACCAGCCTCAGTTCCTGAGTTCAGCAGAGGTTGAGGAGGAGTAGATTAGGTCGGAGAGGAGAATTAGTCATGAAAGAATCTGACAGCTTTTGGGAATTTAAAGACATGCATAGCTAAGTGGGAATCTTTTGGGAGGAGAAAAAAAAAAAAGGGGGGGGGGGGGGGGGGGTTTCCGAGGTCAGAAAGTTAAGAGTGAAGGGAAGTTAGAGTGAATGAGGATCATAATGAAGGGATGAGTCACAGGAAAAATTGTAAATGGATGGAGGAAGATAGAAAAGTGGGAGAGAAAATTGAAGACGTGGTTAAAACTTACAAAGCAGCGGCTCCAGAGATGATCTCAATGAGCTCCTTGGTAATGACGGCCTGTCTGGTACGGTTGAAGGTGAGGGTCAGCTTGTCAATCATCTCAGCTGAAGCGAAGGGAGAGAAAAATCAGTCACGGTCAAATTTAAATCTTTATGGTGGAAGGATTAAAAGCATGACTCAGCACAAACTAAATCATAACACGTTACAGTTATAGAAACCCATCGCCTCCAACTCCTCTCAGCTTGTTTTCTATTCGTCATTGTTTGAAGCCTTTAAGAGCATTTTAAAGAAGAAACACTGGCAGCCACCACTGCTGCCCATCAGCCTCCTATTAGATGCACCTATGGTATCAATTTGAAAAGCCATCACCCCTTAGTTGATGTAGATGCAAGAATTTTAAAATCTAAGGCGACTTCCTTCTTGAGTCATCGTATTCACAAACTTTCGTGTCTATACCATCCACCCACCCACCCGGCAGGGTTGCGATAATACCCCATCAGCCTTTTACAACTGAGGGATAAAAACCCAGTCATCATGACTTTGGATTCTGTTACCATTAATAATTATTAACATACCAAATCTGCTTACATTTGTCTATAACATGCCCCATTTCAATGTCTACCAAGATCCAAGAGGTGTCAACTTAATTGATTTGACAAAAACAACTCCTTTAGCAATGACATGAATCTAAAGACCTAAAAGTGCCCTTGTTAGCAGGCTGAAACTGGAAGAGCAACCAAGGAAGTCCCTCAAGCCTGCTTGAGCTTGGATGAACCATGGATGAACCATTTTTAATTTCCCTTCGAACCTCTTATGCAATTTGTCATTTTATTTGGGTTCCTTTTTGTTATGCATCTTTAATTACTTGCATCTATAGATAATGCTGGTGTTATACTGTAAATGAAGGCTATTTCCCGTTAATTTTAAGTTAATTTGAATTAAACCCATTTGAAATGCTAAACCCAGAAATACTCAGCACTTATGCTATAAGTAACTTTCCATAAACTGCTATGACCACCTTATCGGTCTTTAAACACTTAAGCTTTCTCATGACAGTGTTATGAAACATCTCATATTAGCTGCTATGCTAGCTACTGCTTATATATTTAGATGTTGTTTCCAAAGGCGACATAGCTGTTGGATGATAACTGTTAAAGAAATATTCTAACATCAGTGCATCTTTTAAAATGAGAAATAGTATCAGCAGCACTCTGACTTCTAGAAGAAAACAATAAAAGACTGCACGTTTGGCAGGAAGTTCAGATTCTTACAGGCGTTGTTGCTGGCGCTGTCCATAGCAGTCATCCTGGCGCTCTGCTCGCTGGTGGACGACTCTCTCAGGGCCAGGTAGATGATGTTGACCAGAGTGAACTCCTGGTAGTTCCTTAACACATCAGCATCAATGTCATCATAGATGCCCATGCTCTCTGTTGAGGGAGAAGAGAGATGATCAACATCTCTGATGGCTCCGTGTTAAACGGATTTAACAAAACAACTGGTGCTACCTGAGTTAGCAACTGTGTCTATGGAATAAATGGGCTTCTGGTCCGTCTTGTAGGAGATAACAGACCTGCATGACAGGGAGGGTCGGTTAGCTTTGATCTGGATAATAAAACAGAAGGAAAACAGTGAAACCTCAAAGCCTGTTTGTACCTGAATCTATTGAAGATGACTGAACCCTGGTCAAACTCATATCCGGAGTTGAGGAGCTCAGCGGCAATGACTGAAGCGTCACCAAAGGTGGGGGGCTTGCGGCCAATCTCCTTGCAGTTCAACATGATGTGTTTTCCATGAGTTCTAAGGCAGAACAAGAGTCGTCGTGATCAGAGCTCAGTAATCAGTCTTAGACTAGATCCTCAGTCCTCAGCTTGAGCTTGCCATCAAAGCTGTCCTACAGTATGGATGGAAGGAGACACGCCTCCAATCCAGAGTTTGAAGGTTTACGTTAACTTTGTGTCATAACTGTGCATGTGACAAGAGTCAAAGCTCAGAGGAAAGAAGCAGCCTTCTTAAAGCCAGACTCCACTGCAAAAAACAGAATTACATTTCACAGAAAACTGGAGCTGCAGTTCTGTTTCTGTGACCTTTGAGTTTCAATGCATGAATTAACACATTAAAATATCAAGGTCACACAATAATACAAATCAACCCAGTAAAGTAACAGCAGACAAACAGCTCCTGTGCGAGATAAAATTATACCCTCAACCCCCCCAAAAAGGAATTAAAAACAAAACATTGAGGTAGCCTAAATATTACTTTAATACACCTTCCATGGAATAAAATAACCAATATTCACATAGCATAAAGGACAGAAAAAAAAAAGAAAAGAAAAAAGCTAAATATCCCTAAATACCTGCTGAGTGAAGCCAAACACTAGACTACATTCACATCCTTTCACAGTGAGATGATGAAGATGATGATCATTACACTGATAAAATGATATAATGATGAAAACCTTGAACACACCTGTGCAGCAGAGCCTTGAGCTTGTCTCCCACATTGATCACCATCACCTCCTTGCCAGCGCCGGTTAGGTTGGCGATCTCACTCTTGATGGTCTTTGCCACACCGGAGTGGATGGCGCCACAGAGCCCACGGTCGGAAGTCACACCAATGATCACGTGCTTGGCGGCTTTCTCCTCCGGGGCTTTGATGTCAGCCTTCTCATACAGGGCTGAAGAAAGCAGTAAAACCTTCAATCATCAACTGAATTGGAATCAATATTAAGCTTCAGTCAACGTGACAGTGAGATGTACATACCCAGAGAACCGGTGCCATAGACACGTGCTGGTTTCAGCTGCCTCTCAGCACGAGCATACTTGGCAGCGGCGACCATTTTCATGGACTTTGTGATTTTCTGGATGTTTTTGATGGATTTCAACCGAATGGTAACTAGAGGGAGAAAAGAAATGACAACTGAATGCAATTTCACACACTAAGAAAAGAGGTATCCATCCCTTTATTATTGGCGAACCTGCAAAAACACTTTAATTCTATTATTCACAAAACTAAAATTCAGCAAAATAATTGTAATTCACTTTAGCAGCTGTTAGTCTTTTTTTTTTTAATTTCCCTTTTTCCTCTTTCATTATTCACTACTTTCTGATGTTCTCATCACAGCACCTATGGCTAAGGGTAGAAAGGTACTATGCAAGTACAAGTTCAAATTAGGTTTAACAGTTGTTAAATGTCTCCATTAGAGACTCATATTCAGCTTGAATTAGAATTTATGCAATATCCTCATGAACTGATGTTCATGAGGATATTAATCAAATTAAAGAGCTAATATTAATTACATTTAACTTGTCTATTCCTTTTTCCATTTTGCTATGGAAAATTAAAAAACAAAACAAAACACTGATTACACATAATATATACTGCTAATGAATTTAACACTCGTGTCACGGGTACTTCATATCAGCAGTTAACCAAATGCTAAGATATCAGGGCTGAAATAGATGGACTGAGATAACCCGAGACTGCCTGCTAGCCTTTGCATTAGCTTAATAAAAAAAGAATATATATTATGCTTTGTTCTGGTATCAAGTGACACCCAGTAAATGTTTGCAGCTTTATTAAAGGGAATATTAAAGATTTTGTGTGAGACCATTCAGATTTTGTATCCGAGATGTGTTATGTTTCTATCAGAGTAGTATACAAAGTACTTACTGTCCTTCAAGGTAGCCATGTTCCTGACCTGCCCCCTGTGAACAGAAAGGGTGTATGTGAGCTTAACCGACAAGCTTCATCAATATCCAAATACATCCTAAACAGCAAAAACACCACTTTACAGCACAGACTCATGTTAAATGAACCTTTGATATAGATTTAGCTGTTTGCTAATCCTGAAGGAGAGCCCTCATCCTTTAGCTTGGTGGCTAACTACACGGAGAAAGCTGTGACAGTTCACTCTAGCTGTTCTTGTGCTGTGTTAGATAATGCAGTAAGATAAATCATCCAGGGGCACTGATAATATTTCCCCTTTCCCCTCATATTGAAAAACGTCAGCTCAGTTAGCATTAACGGCTAGCCGGCTGAACGTGTCCATTGGCAGCGCTGTCATTCATTAGCCGCGGCCTGCAAGATAGCGCGCCCTTGTATTCAATAACTGCAAACGGTGCAGTCTACACGTCACACACTTACTCCCGCTGCATATCTACTTGAAGTAAACTTATAAAATACTGCATTTAAGGCAGCGGAGAAAGTATAAGAAAATTATTCACTTTACCATTGTGGGGAGAACACCAAAGCGCTGCTCCTGGCGAACATGGTTAGTCCTATGAAGGTCAGACAAGCAGGACTGCGCAGGCGCAAGTCAAAAGCAAAATGGACGAATTGATGCCTTCACGGACACGCGTCAAGATAAAGCTAATCTGTTCCATCCTTCGACAATTTTCCAAAAGTTAAATCAATTATTGTACATTATCGCAGTAATTTATCCAGCATGTGTTTACGCTATTTAACGTCTTTTTTTTTTACAATACAGTCTCTCACGAAATGTAAATGTCCCCTTTTACCAGCTGAAAAGACTTCTGCTCTTTTTCCCAGGAAAAACAAATTAAAGAAAATTCTCGACTTACTGTCAAAATTCTTACCGTTAATGAAGTACTCCTGAAGAGTCATCTGTTCCCATGTAGCATACACAACCATACATACATCTTCCTTTTGTAGTTTATCTTTTACATGTAGTTTAAATAAAAATAAATTACTGAAAAATATTGAATTCCACAAAATATTTGCTTGGGCTATAATTAAGATTTTATTATATTAGCTAGAAACATCTTTTTTCTTTTTTCTTTTTTTGTTGGTTTGTTTCGAGTTTTTCTTCTTATTTAGCAAAAGAAAAGACTTTTAAATAATCTTTTACTCGTTTTTTCTTGTAGGACAATTAAATGAAACGCAGAAACATTAGTTAAATGTTAAAACAGTTAAAACATTTTGTGAATGTGTTTTCCGGAACGTTATGTACAAGAAAATTCCAGAAAACACAATCTTTATGAGGAGCACAAACGCGCAGCAAGAGTATCGCGAGTTTTTTCGTTTATTCGCGAGGGTATGACGTAGAAGCACACGCGGAAACTGTTTACCCTAGCAGCGAGCGCTCGTTTGAGCAGCTTTTCGAGGAAAAACCTTTTTTTTTTAATCATTTTCTAAAGTGTTTCGTGTTAAAGTTAACTAGTCATAATGGGAAAAGCGGATTTTCTTTCACCCAAAGCGATAAGCAACCGAATAAAAGCCAAAGGTCTACAGAAGTTGAGATGGTATTGCCAGATGTGTCAGAAACAATGCAGGGACGAGGTAAGATGTTCATTAAATGGGTCTTTTTTTTAGGTGTATTCGTTGTACTTCTAAAGGATTTTAATCTCTAAACTGTGTTTTTGTTGGTGACAGAACGGATTTAAGTGTCACTGCATGTCCGAGTCCCACCAGAGGCAGCTACTGCTGGCCTCTGAGAACCCCACCAAGTTCATGGACTACTTCTCAGAGTGAGTTACGTCATGTTTCTTCTTCCGTCACGTTTGTGATTTAATGAAAAAGATCATAAGCCTTTATTCTTGTTGCTTTTCTCCCAGTGAATTCAAAAGTGACTTCCTGGAGCTGCTCAGGAGACGATTTGGTGAGATGGGGTTTGCTAGTCATCCAGATGTTTCTGCAGCAGCAGCTGTCTGTAGTCAGTTATAAGAATGTTTGTTGCTCCTTTCTCATCCACAGGGACCAAGCGAGTACACAACAACATCGTCTACAATGAGTACATCAGTCACCGGGAGCACATCCATATGAACTCCACGCAGTGGGAGACTCTGACCGACTTCACCAAGTGGCTGGGCAGAGAGGGTAAGCTGGTGTGAAACACTGAACTACAGGGTGGTCTGAAACCTACGAAAAGAATAAATATGGTCTGTGGAAATGCACTCTTGTGTTTTTCTTCTGTAGTAAAAGTGTTTTGATCACAGCCTAAGTGTTTTTGTGAGTAGTTTTCAGCAGGGTGAAATTAGGTGGGTGTTTATATATTGAGCAGCTTCGCTTTCAACTACAAACCACATCTAATCAATCATTTATGCAATGTTTTATTGTAAAAGAACACATTTAAATGACCAGTTAACAAAATAGTGTGTTGGGCTTGTTGATTGGACAGCTACGGGCTACTGATGGTGTTTCTTTTAACTGAAATGCTGGTAACAAGGGGAAGTTGCAGAAGTAGCAAAGATAGATGAGTTGAAATCCACAGCTACAGACGGAGCACGGGTAAGGTGAAAAAGACATCGTAGGCAGGGTGGAGTGGCTGCAGATGAGTGTCAGAGATGATTTGTGATAGAAGGAACACAGCAAGTGAAAGAGAAGGTTTACCAAATGGAGTGAGGCCTGCTAGAGAGCTGGAGGCGGCAGAATTGAAGATGTTAAGATTTTAATTCTGAGTGACCATGAGGGACAGGATTATAACTGAGTTTATCAGAGGAACGGCTCAGGTTGAGCAGTTTGGGGGCAAAGTTAGAGAGGCAATGCTGGGATGGTTTGGACATGTGCACAGGAGGGGCAGTGGATGTACTAGACAAAGGATGTTAGAGATGGAGCTGACAAGCAAGAGGAAAAAAAATAATCAAGGAAGACATGCAGAGGAGGATGCTAAGGATAAGGTGACACGGAGGCAGATGATCTGCTGTGGCAACCCTTAAAGGGAGAGGAAGAAGATTCAGCTGTGGTGAAAACTAGGTGAAATCAGTAATGAGTAGTTTTCACTTAGAGTCAGTATTTTTACCTTTCATCAAACCACCTGCTTCCACAGCTTGGGCAAAAAAAATTGACAATTTTTAAGGAGTGAAAAACCTGAAAAACTCTTTTCTTTGTATTATTGTAGGGTCTTTACAATATAAAGCACCTTGAGAAAACTGCTGTTGTGATTTGGTGCTATTTAGATACACAATTAAATTGAATTGGAAATTGATGTCCATTATGTATATGTAGATTGATGAGGCATTACAAATCACTGACTGGTAAATTGACAGGTCTCTCATCTAGATGTAACCTTTTTGCAGTTAATGCAAAGGAATATAATGGTACTTTAACCTTGTTTGAAATCGTCAACAGGTTTTTGCAAAGTTGATGAAACCCCCAAAGGCTGGTACATCCAGTACATCGACCGCGACCCAGAGACCATCCGACGCCAAGAGGAGCAGGCGAGAAAGAAGAAACAGGAGCTTGACGACGAGGAGAGGAGTGCCAGAATGATCGAGGAGCAGGTCCGCAAAGGCCGTGAAGGCAAAGGCACTGATGTGAGTACCAACAGGGCAGACCCAAGCCTCGTACTGTATTTGCTGGTTCAGCTCTTTATAATCAAGGTGGTTTTATTCTACAGGAAACTCCAGTCTACACAGAGCTCAAACGGGAGAGTGAGGAAGAAAAAGGTTTGTGTTTTTTCTTATTTTCTTAATACATTTGCTAGAAAGTTGTTTTTTTTCCCCCTCACCCTTACTTATTTCTGTCTTACAGTTGCTTTCAACTTGGGTGCCTGTTCTTCTGTCGCTGGCCCCTCCAAATCAAGGTACAGAGGTCTCTGTGTAAGATACATTAATGTAAAATACTTCAGCCTCTAACTGAGTGCTCCTGTCCTCCTTTAGTTCGGTTCTGGGTGCTAGTGCGCTTAAAGCAGCATCATCTTCGTCTTCGACCTCAGTAAAAAGGAAAGACTCCAGCTCAGACTTCAGAGGAGGGGAAAAGAAGAAGAAATCAGCTTTGGAGGAGATCATAGAGGTTGTGATTCTTGTTTTGTTTGCATTGTCTTCGGTTAACTGCAGCCAGGTTCATTGATCAGGTATGTGATTCCTTTTTGCACAGATGGAGAAGAAAAAACAACAGCAGCAGCAGCCGGTGAGAACTGATGACTGGCTGCAGCCCAATATTATAGTAAAAGTAATCACCAAAAGACTGGGGGAGAAATACCACAAAAAGAAGGCTGTCATCATGGTAAAGTATTTTCTTTAGATTTAAATTTGGGTTGCAGTGTGTAAACTTTAAAGGTCTGTGGTGCTTACATCTGCGGATCCTTTTCATTCATAGGAGGTACGAGACAAATACACCGCAGTGGTAAAAATGATCGACTCTGGAGACAAACTGAAACTGGACCAGAATCACTTAGAGACAGTTATACCTGCCCCAGGTATAAATCACAGCTCTATAAATCACAGAAAAACCGTTCTTGAAATGTTAATTGTTCTGGTAGTAAACCTGTTCTCAAACTTGCTGCAGGTAAACGAGTTTTGATCCTGAACGGTCCTTACAGAGATATGGAGGCTCTGCTAGAGGGCATTGATGAAAAACATTTCAGCGCTGCACTCACTCTTGATTCTGTAAGTATTTTGACCTTTCCGCTTTTAATCATCCAAAGGAAGTCCCTGTGATGTTAAAACATAGTTTTGTCTGTAAAAGTTAATGTACTTCTGTAGTCAAAAGTCTTCACATTGCTTTGTTTGTTCAATCAATATTACATATGAGTCCTTATGTTTATAAAGAAAAAAAGAGCTTTTGTGAATAACAAATTGCTTAATTTATTTTTTAATGCAGAATTCTCTTAAGCAATCATTTCTGATGGCACTGAATTAAACAGTGTTTAAACCATTAAAATTAGTAAGTTTGCTAATAATGATGGAGCTAATAGAAGCAGTCAACAGAAACAAAATATTAGCGCTGTTTTAACAGCACCCTCATCATCTGTGAGCAAATGCACCCTCTTCAGAGTGCGCCCAAATGCTTGTTGATGGAGCTGCAGAAGCTGGTGATAGCCTAACTTACTCAGCCCGATGGTGGACACGTACATGCTCATGCAAGTTAGCCGTGTTTGAGTACTTTTCTCGCACTATACGTCTGCACAAGTGGCACACCGCTTTGGTTACATCCTTAGGTTTACCTCTTTCATCGGGGTTAAAGCCAAAGAAATCCTAAATTGGCGACTTTATATATTTTTTTAGTGCTGTCAGCGTTAACGCGCCGTCATCACGACTAACGCGATTAACAATTAACCCATCTGGAGCGCAGACTGAGTCTAAATCCCTGAAATGTCTCTGTCAACGCATTTCGGCAGTTTGTCCAAATTTTTTTCATTCTGCGCTCCAGATGGGTTGAGAGCATTAAAAAATTTTAATCGTGATGACCATGTTTAAGCCGCATTAACGCTAACGGTGTTTTTTTTTTGTTTGTTTGTTTGTTTGTTTTTTGGGGGGGGGGAAAACTAGTTCGTCCATGTTTGGACTTCTTCTGTGTTGTAAATGCGCAAATCAGTCCGTGCATAATTACATAGCCCCGCCCATCAAAAAGTCTGCACATGCACGAATATAAAAAAAGATCAGCTAAATGATTTAAGGTGTGTCAAACAGTTTAGGAATAATCTAATTTCACAGTATTCATTATATATTGAAAGGAAAAACATTTAGTCAGGCTGTAATAGGTCCGACTATGACCAAATTATTGCTCCCTGTTTTCAGGATTAATATTTTGGGTTTGTTTTAGGTATTGTCAAAGTTCTGTTCTGCTGTAGCCATTCAAATGTCTTTTCTTCTTCATCCTCAGGGACCTCAGAAAGGAAAGAGAGTGGACATTGCCTACGAGGATTTCTCAAAACTGGCCTGAATAAGCATACTTCCTGTTTAAACCTCAGGTAGCTTTTTAGCTGAAGGACTCTACTGTGTCAGAGTTTATTCCCCGGGAATCTCTTGTGTATGTCCCATATTCCACCTGCTTGAACAAACCAGAAGAACTTTGAGCAGTTTGTTTTTGTTTGTTTTTATTTAGTATTTGAGTCAGTTTTGACATTTCAGATGTATATTTTCTCAAAATAAATTTGACAAAAGTTACTCCTGGTGTCCTCTGGAAAATAAGATTAATAAATTTAGTTGCACATCAATGGAAAAAAAGACATTCCCCTTCACTCATATGGTTCTAATTTTCTCTACTGACCCCTGGGGATTAATAGCAGGACAGGGTAATTTAGTGTGGATCTGGCTTCTCAGGGCATGTGGAGGAAGCTGCTTAGATTTGGGACAATGTATTGTGAGTAGTGGCCGTCAATGAAGCCCTTCCCACTGTTGTGAATGAACCAGCAGTAGACGTTGGAGCCACGCTTCTTATCACGCCTGTAGTCCTTCTGCCACCCCCTGACACACACAAAAACAAGAATGTAAAGTTTTAACAAGAAGGTTTCTTATTAACATTTTTTTTATTGTTGTTTTTGTTTTTGTCTTTTTTTTTGTGGCTCAAGACATACCTGGTGACAAGCAGCTTGTTGCCCTTCACTTCCATAGTGGCCTCCTTCTTTAGGGGGTCAGCTCCTTTGTGGATGTCGTATAAGATGACCTCAGGCTCAATGGAAAACTGCCCTGTGGGACCACATTTTTAGCTTAAACTCTATCTTTGATATTTAGTATATTGTAAGCTCAAACATGAGCTGAATTAACACAAAAAGACAATATGAGAGCAAGAAAAGTTCTGCTTCAAATGCATTTGCACTATTGCATCTCGCAAGGCCAAGATTATTGGCCTTACGAGACTGGCCTTATGTGATTAAGTGTTGCGGTTGGTGCCTGATGGGTTGGTCTAAGTATTTCAGAAACTGCTAATCTGATGGGATTTTCCCAGAGAGCTATTTCTAAGGTTTACAGAGAATGGTCACCCAGTTCTCTGGGAGAAAAATTCATTGAGTTAGAGGAGAATGGCCAGACTGCTTCAAGCTAAAAAGGCAACGATAAATAAAATAACCATTTGTTACAACCAGCGTGTACAGAGAAGCATCTTGAATCTTGAAGCAGATAGACCACACCAGGAGAAAACCACAATGGTTAAAACTCCTGTCAGCTAAGTACAGGATATTAAAGCTATAATTTATACAAGCTCACCACGATTGAATACTAGAAAAAAATTGCCTGGTTTGAGTCTAACAACCACGAATAATACTTTGAACAAACAAAAACATGATGTTTTAAAAGTAGTTAAATAACTGGGATGTCACTTTTGACCAAAAGAGTCATGACTCTGATTTTTAATTGAGCAGTCTTAATTGTGCTTACTGAACTTCAGTGGTCTTCTTTGTACTTTGTATTGTATGGCAAACACTTCAATATTTATATCAATAATTACATCTTCTTCTGTTCCACATTTGCATGGGGTTCCTCAAGGCTCGATCATGCGGCCCATGCTGTTTTTATTATCTTACCTCTGGGCCATTGCTAGCTCCTTGATTAGTATCTTATAACACTGCCATGCTTTACTTCTCTATTAAACGTAACAATTTTGACAACATTAATGTTTGATTACTGTGAGGATACTGTGTGTTTCACTCCACCTAGACCTACCTATGAGTCCGTGGACTAGAGGTGAATACTGGTTCTCATTGGGAATGTAAATCCCAAGAAAGTCAACATTAACAGGGTGTTTCTTCCACACACGGTGAAGCAACACCATCACCTGGGTACTATTATTTATTGTGATGATGACATTAGAATTCTTTACAATGGAAATCCTTATCCTGAAATAGAAACAAAACAACTTTAGCCCAAAGGATCTGACAGCAAGGTAGAAACAGCAATTAAAGGTAAGTCAGCTACCCATCCTGTCTTATTTCAGCTGTAGACCCCCAGGTGAAGGAGTGGTTGTTTCTGCCATCAGTCATGGTGATCCCATCAGTACTGACAATCACACTGATTCCGTCCGGCTGGTAGTAGATGCCGATGGTGCCAAAGTAGGTGCGTTTGTTCACTTTCTTAGAGCCAATTAACTGACCATTCACAGTTACACCTTAAGGACAGGAGAGGGAGGTTAATCTATGAACTATTGTGCCGCATAATATTCAGTTAAATTTGGAATTTAATAGACTAAAGATTGAATAAATTAAAATTCACTTCAGGTCTGCAACATAAACTGTACATAAAAGATGGAGTGCTTTATTCATTTTTTTTCTACTGACCAGCAGGGGGTGACTTTTCTGGTTACAAAAATAAGTCAGATTGTGAGGAAGCCTCTGACAAAATTACCTTTCCTCTTCCTTTTAATTCCTCAGAAAGCATTTTCCTAATGAGTCTAGGGATTTATCTTATTTAGCCTATTGCGGTATGCTGTTGTTTGTGAATTATAATGGCTACTAGAGAGTGGTTAGTGTCCTCTGGTTCTCTGGGTCCTCACATGTGTTGTCTAGTTTCAGAAAACCAAGATGGTGACTGCTAAAATGCTACCATTCTGACATAAAAATGGAAGTCCAACCAACCACCAATATCATTTTGGCTCCTTCAATCTTTTCTATACAGCTTATGATCTGCAAATTACTTAGAGAAGTCGTCATGGTTGTTTACAGTAGTAAACTGTAGATATAGTCATGATTAACAAAACACCAAAACATATTTCTTTGAACATTTACTACCTGTTCCACTGTCAGAAAGCAGGTTAAGAATATGACCGGGTTTGGAGTCAATGTTGAAGCAGATGTCCATGTTACTTCTGGGCAGATGGATGATGAAGTGAGGGTCGTTATCCACTGGAAGAGATGCACTGAGCTGGTTACTCACTATGTCGTGTTCACAGGGAACACTGCAGCTGGAAAGGTACTCATGATGCTTAGTAAGAGTGTGTACAGCCTGTATTACCAAGGTTAACCCGTTCCGGCAGAGTGATCTCCTCTTTTGGACCCTCCAAAACCTCACCCATTGAGGGTGCTGGGGTTGACATGACCCAGGGTGGAGGCTGGTACACAAGAACTTCCACAGGAGGTGGACCACTTGATCCTCCTCCTGTAAACATGTGAGAGAATAAAGTATTATATTTTGCATGTACAGCATTTCATTCATATATGTATGATCCCATTTTGTGCCCTTTTATTCTACATGTGCTTTAAATGCTTTAGGATCCTTTCCCTTCCTCATCTTCCTCAGCCATGTAGCACCTGTTTTGTTTAGTGTCATGCTGCCGTTTGCCATGCACCTGAGCAGCAGCCATGTTTGGGGTCCTTTGGAGAGTCAGCCAGCAACCTCTCCGTGGCGTCCCCGCTCTCCACTAGCAGAGCGGTGAACGGAGTGACAAACTGATGCTCCACAGCCAGAGTCATAATCCGCTGGGTGATCTTCCTCTTTTTGACAGCTGTTGTAGCCAGAGACCTGGAGGGGAGCCACACCGCAGCTGTCAAATACTGACAATTCCACAAATTTGCTGTTGTCTTCAAGGATATTTATATAGAAATCATGTTTTCTTTCAGGGGTTTGACTCTGCTTGTATTAGAGGGCCACTGACATTACTTGGTGTTATATTCCAAATGATATTTCCATGTCAAGCTGAGATTTGGCAATAATGATCAACCAGAAATGTCTCCTATGTATAAAGAAATGAAGCAACTGGTCAGCCATCACCTTTCACTGATCAGCTGTTTAATGGTAAGGTAAGCCCACATCTGGCGGGCAAAGCCAGTGAAAGAGTGCTGCTGCTTGGCCAGCTCTGCGTCCAGCTCTGTGGTGTCGGCGTCCGTCTCCAAAATAATGTCCAGACGTGCCTGCAGGACGAAATGTACCACGGGATACTGGTAGTAAGGCTTCATTCCTTCATGTCCTTACTACTCGGGCTATTTTTTAAGTAAGCATGTTAGGTGTATGACTGGGTGTGTTGCACTTACAGCAGACCCCGTGGTGAGGCTGGTCAGCGTGTTGCTCTCAGACGGCAGCACCTTCCCAGCCACCACCAGCTCAGAGCCGCTGAAAAATTTATCAAAGTGATTCTGAGTGACTTCTGCAACTGAGTCCGCTTGGAATTGAACAGTGATTTTCCTCAACAGGGGAGAGGAAACCTGGCTATAAAATGCCTGTGGAGAGAGAAGAAAAGGAGGTGATAACCGACAGTTTTGATGGTTAAACGGGCCATCATTTTCTGCATCCAACAAAAAAGGTAGATTTTATCTTACAGGAAAAATCTGTTCTTTATTTGTACTGTGATTGGCACACCTTTTCATTACCAAACTGAGTCCCAGAAAATAGTTTACCAGTAAGTGGGAGTATGATGCCTAAAGATTAGATGCTTGAAGTAAAGGAATGCTTTGGACTTTAGGAAATTGGAAATTTGGAGGAAGAATGTAAGTGATGCAGAGTTGGATGGGGTTTTTTTGTTGTGTTTCCTTGCCGTACCCGTAGCTGCTCTGCTGCGTCGTGGTTGGCGTAGATCCTCTGAGCCATGCCCCTGTTCTCCATGGCAATACGTTCCAGGAAATCATAGTCCACGTCGAAACCGATGCCGAGTGAGAAGAGTGAAAACTCCTCCCTCATCACTCGCTTTACATTCTTCTGGATTGCACTGAGTTTGATCTCACCTGCAGAAAATTTGAATCAGCTGTTTCCATCTAAAACTACTTCTTCTACTCCACATTAAAGGCTTTAGAATCACCAACACCTAAAATCCTGGTATTAAAAGACTATACCAGTATTTCTATGACGCCTTCTTAACCACATATCATATATTGGATAAGAAAATGCAAACTTGTCTGCAGTAGGGCTGACTAGTTTATATGTCTTTGGTCAGATTAAGGGCTGAAAAATGCAGAATTTTCAAAACCTGCAGTTCTTTAAATAGCCATTTGGGGGTGGCTCCATTTGTGGCATGACCTCTTTGAGTGACAACTAGGAGTCAAAACAGGCTACTACCTGCCTGCAAAGCTTCACCTCAACTAGCCTGAGCCTTTTAACTGTTATTGTGTTGCTGCTGTGCAGTAAAATGGTTTGTTGTGTGGCTAACTGTACCAACAGATCATCCTAGAGATCTGTCTTTCAAATTTGGGGTTTGAAAATCTTCTGATGCTTTTTTAAAAATCTTATTAGCACTAATAGCTTGCTAACTCATCTTGCTAGGGTTAGCTGAAAGTGATGCATTCTTTTGTCCAAGTGTGGTCATTTCTGGCTCCAAAAGTCCAAGATGGCTAATGGGAATTATCTGAATCAGGCAGTCTTACCAACAGTGGGGTCTCCATCAGACACAAGAATGATCATGGAGACGGAGCGAGGGTCAATGACCCTGTGATTGGACGCTCTCACCAACATCTGAACAGCTCTCAGTAGGGCCTCGTTGATGTTGGTGCCTGCAGTCAGTAAAATCCAAACATTAACATGGGAATGGTCATTCGAGCACTCCTTTTGATAATAGTATAATAATTATTGTGTCATACCCCCATTGGGTTTAATGTTCTCAATGTATCTCTTGGCATCTGCAATCTGAATGGAGGAGCCAGGTACAAGCCCCTCACTCCAGCAGCGCACATTATGGTTAAAGTCTACGATGCTGAAGTAGTCATCGATGGTCAGGTCGTCCAAAATAGCTTTCATGGCCTGCACCGTCTGTGAGAGAAGCTTGGGTTTAAATGTATTCTGAAAAACCGCCACTGGGCTGCAGTGTTTTACAAAAGATGGAAGAGGTATGAAGATGGAGCAGAAGGAGCCAAAGTGCACCAAATGTTGACCAAAGAGTAAACAACTGTTGCTCACTTGCTTCATTTTGACCCCCCACATGGACCCGCTGACATCAATGACGAACACAATGTTTTTTGGAAGAGGGGAGAGGTTGGACGGAGCAAAGAAGTAAACAAAGTGGCCATCTGAGACCTGCGGGAATATGAAGAGATTGTCATTTCTAAAAGACTGTATCAATAAAATCGTCTTTTACATGATACTTGTAGGCTCAGTGTGTGATACCTGCAGTTCCCCAGCATTGCTGTCTCTGTTCACATCATATAAAACAGTAATGACACCTTCTACAGCGCTTTCTGTGCAGTTTTCACACTGCTTCTGTTGCTGTACGGTGGGCTTGAAGACAATGTGAGCCTGAGGACAAGAAGAAAAAAAGGGGAAAATATTTTTTTCAGTGTTTATTACTTAGTAAGTGGAGGTCTGTATATATATATATTACTAAAGTTTATTTTTTAATTAAGTCAGGATCACATTTATCAGTTAAAATGATATTTAAAATAAATTATATATATTTATTTTTAATGTATTTATTTTTTTCAGAATTAGTTTTATAGCTTTCTAACAAAAACGGTTCCGTAAAAGTTTGCCATGAGATCAAAGATAAATTAATATATTAAAAGTAAAACAAACATTTTCAGCTTTATGGCACTGTACTCATGGGTTACTTCGATCTCATGGATATTTATTTAAATTCAAAAAAGAGGAAGAAATTAAGATACTAAGAAACTGATAATTACAATAGGAAGACAAAATAATGTTATAATAACAACAAAACAGCTAATCTTATTATATTGTAAAGGTTTATATTTTACACATATACACATATTTCTGGTGTTACCTTGTCTTTGGTGGACGTTACTTTAATTAGATCTGCAAATTGTGCTCCAAAGGTGTTTGATGCCTTTACTGTTGCAATTCCTTGTGGCTCAAAGATGTACACGTCCACCTGAAATGTCACTGCATTAGAAAGGATCGCCAGGTGAAGTGCACGTCCACATTATTTGTGACCTTCTCACCTGGAGCTGTGGCACCAGCCTCCCTGGCTGCAGGTGCAGTGTATGCTCGTAAAGATTCAGCTTCCTGTGCATCATCTCCTGGTAGTGCAGCTCAAATTCAATATTGCTGCCTGAGGGCACATGGACCTCTGTTTTAAAGGTCTCCATGTCCTGGGAATTAGTCCTGTGAAGCAGAAAAAAACAAAAGAGTTTAACTGACAAGCTGCACAAAGGAGATGAAACCGAGAGGCTGTTTTGCTCCTGCACCTGATGATGCCGGCTGCCTTGTTTCTCGCTCTGGCCTGAGCGTACAGGTTCCTGGCCACCGCCTTCTCCTTCACTGAGCCCACAAACGTTATCCCATTCACATTCCTGAAGGGAATATACGGTTCAATTATATCTGCCCCTTTCACTGGATTGCTTGCACTGAGTGAATCTGGGCTCACATTGTGAAGTTGGTGATGAAAGCTCGTTTTGGGATCTGGACGTTGAAGGCAATGCTCTGGGGAGTGGAGCCTGAATTGACCACAGAGCTCCTGACGATGGTGTGGGAAAACCGTGAAGTGATGCGGCTTTCCACTTTGTAGCTCCTGACGGTGATGTCATCTCCACGGATGGCCTGTGCAGAGAATTAAGCAATATCTGAACGAGATTTTGAAATTTCCCGCACGTTTCATAGAGATGTTTAGCTTTTCTGATCAGGATCGTTTTTAACTTTGTTTTCTTTTGTTCACCAAGTTTTCCTACAGTCAAGTTTTCATAAGAGGTCTTTCTCTAATATTATATACTTTAAACCACAAACTCATTGCATTCTGTAGCAACATAAATCAAGTACAGTGCCTTTAATAAAGTTCTCTTTATTAATAAAAGATATTTGGGTAAGATTTGATCCCTAAGTGTCTCTACTTTAAGACCCAAAAGTATCAGATATTTCCTAAATGTTCATGGATTTGATCTTAATGCTTTTTTTCTGTTTTTAAATTACTTGCTCAAAGGCAGGGATGTGTCTAACCCATGGGGTGTCGGCACCCTAAAAACACCCTAAAAACTGTCTTCCATCATGTATATATGATAAATAAAGAAGCCCCTTTAAACATTTCTGTGATTATTGTACAAAGCTACATCATTCATTAATATGATGCATATTGTTTTGAAAGTATTGCAGTATTACAGTTTTAATTAACGAAAGGGTCTGAAAACTCCCAAATACTAGATAATGGCTCGGATTATTAAATGAAGCTAGTTTTTCACAGTGTATTTTTGTTTAATGTAATACATGATTTCCCACGAGCCCACATGACTATTATTGTCCCCCTCCCAAACCCCGGCCCCCATGGCCTCACAAATCCTGGAAACACCCATGTAGAGAGACATTAACATCAATTATTCCCTGTTAACGTATTTTGCTGCTGTTTAAGGTATAAGAAAAAAGAAAATCCAGAAAGAAAAGTCAGACTTCACAAAACGTTTCCGCTAATTTAGCTTCTAAAGCAGAGAAACAGGGACAGCAAAGGGAAGCAGAGCAGGATTTACAGTGAACAAAGTCAATAACCTGTCAGTCACGAGGATCTCTTCAAACAGCGTATTGATTATCAGATAAGGTTAAACTCTGTCACAGTAGAGACTGCTTGAACAACAAGCGAGGGGTCATACCTCAAAGTCTTCCTGCTCCTCACTGGTCAAAATCGCTCTCTGAAATACACACACAAGTGATCAGACTATCTTAATGTGCTCTCTGAGGTGAGATCATGCATCAGTAACTGTTATTAAATTTGAGCAGATGTAGAATTTAAAACTGGATCAGAGTGGCTTTGTTTGCTGAGCTTTTGTTTATTTTTGAAGAATCAATATGTGAATTCCATGGATTGCCGAATACAAGCGTTGCAACATCAGTGAGAAAGACAAACCCACATTTCAAGACTCTTTATGCAGTGTGCAGGTAAAATAAAAGTCCGACTTTTGAAAAGATGCTCTCACCTTATGTCTCTCCCGATGATCCTGCATCTGTGACTAGCAGAACAAAGAAAATGAAAGTAAATAAAAGATCTTTGGAAATGTTTTCCAGTCATTTAACGTCATTTAGACTCATTTCAGAGGTCAAAAAACTCTGATTTGCCTCTAATTTTAAGATTTCTTTTAGTTTGTTTTCATTTTAGCCACAATAAATATAAACATGTAAGAATCTTTCTTGATAGTATAACAATAAGCACGAATTTCAGGGAATAGCTGCTTGTAATTTGTTGTATTTGGACCTGTTGCAGGTCAAATTTCAAGACAGTGATTTAGATTTAATCTTACATATTTTATGCAGACTGGCTGTTACATGGAACACAAGTGGCTCTCTTGTAACATCAATGAAAAGCATAAAATTCACTTAAAATTACAGGCGTAAAAAATTGTGTCTTCAATATGAGGCCAAGACTACTAACACAGTTTTACTTAAGCTTAAGCTTGAATATATATGTAAATGTTTATTTTAACACCTCCCAACTCACCATCTCGTCCTCCCATTCCCCGTCTATCACAAACTCAAAGCAGCAGCCCTGATGAAGGAGCAGGAGCCCCAGAAGTAACACCTGAAGATGCCTCATGTTTCTAGGTCTGTGGGCTCGTGTGCACATATCCTCACACGGAAAACACACAATACAAAACAAAGCAGTGGGAGAGAGAGAGAGAGAGAGAGAGTCCTGCAGGGGAGCAGAGCTGAAGACCGAAGGTTAAAATCCACTGAAGTGATCAGCCCCAGTCAATATTTGTTGTGTTTCATGTAACCCACACTGCAGAAGGAAACTTTGAAACTCGGCCTGCAGTATGAGCAGGATAAAAAGGACAGGTCTGAGTCATTCACAGGTTAAAGAGGGCGCTTCAGAGCTGAACATCAGGGTGCACAACTAACCAGGAACCATTCTAATGTGTTTCTGTTGGAAAGCCAGCTTTGCAAAATGAGCATTTTCAGGACTTGAATCAAATAGGGCAAATAGTGTCTCGGCTTGGCCACGAGATGGCCCCAAAGTAAACCCAACTGCTGACAGCTTCATGATAAACTTTTGACCTCCTTAATACACTCATACTAAGCATTTAGGGAAATACTGTGAGTAGACTATGTAAAAATGTGCTGCACTTAACGAATTTATTAAACCACCATGTAAGGTTCATGCCACACATGCAGCACTGGTAATTACCAAAATCTTTATTTTAATGTTTCTGTAATGTAACCAGTATGTGTAAGCGCTTTAATCACAATGTTTTAAATGATTACATATAATGAATGTTTTCCATTAATTTTCAAATTTATTTAAAAAAAAGTAGTAAATTACTTCTTTAAAACATTTTATTAAGATACCAAATTACAGTTTTTACATTTGTTTCATTCTTGAACAGAAGAAATTGACATTTAAGTCCAGCCAGCTCGATACAAGTATAAATACATGAATTCAGTTTGTTATGTATCTAATAAACAATTTTTTTTAAAATTTATAGCACATTTTTGACAGATTTCTAAAATATTTGTGTTCTCTTGGTTTTCTGACAGGGGGTCAAATAAATGTGTAAGCACTGTAATTTTTTTAAGCCAGAGATTAGTCCTGTAATTGTGATAAAGTATTTTAAATTATAAGGAATGTGAAGGAATGTCATGCTAAGTGATAAAGCATGTAAAATGCATCTGTCGGCTTCACAGATAATTATTCAACATGTCAAGACAGATGTGCTGTTTTGTGTTTTCTACCTTAAATGTTCCTTTTACCAAAAATTCCTGTGTTTAAAATAGTTTCAAACCTTAAAAAAATAAAGTAAACCCATCAACAGAATAAAAAGATTTATAAAGTGTTGAGTTAAAGAGGTGACTGTAGTTAAAGGGTGTGCTGTACTTTTGTGTACACAGTAATTACTATTTAAAGCTGTAGTCGCTGTAAGAACATTCTTCTGTACCGTGATTGGATGAAAAGTTAATAAACAACAGCAACTGCTAGTAAAATTCTGCCACCTAGTGGTGAAGAATATATTTTATATCTGCCAGCGCTAATTCGAAACGGTGTCTTTAAAACACTGAAATATGAGCGCACACACAGAACCTTTGAACACATTCTCTAAACTTTTCTTTTCAGTTCATTTCACAGTGGTTTTGGTCGCTTCTGGTTAGTTTTAAAAATGTATAGTTTTAGTTGACATTTTATTATTTTAGGTATTTTACAAGGTTCAACGCGAATATTACAATACAAACAAAACTACTGAAGACATTTAACTCACACTTTTGTACACATCCAGTCTCAATGTACATGCCTGCAAACTGAATTTGCAGCAGTGATTTAGATTTAGAAGATGAAGCGCTCCCTCCCGAAAACACCGCGTCTCTCTCCTCCGGTGGGTGGGCGTGTTTTCTTCGCACCGTGTCGCTCCTCTGTCCGGTCATTCGGGTCTGGACTGGGACTCGGGCACGCTCCGCAGCGGGAGATGATGCCTCATTCATCTTTTTAACGAGTTTTGAAGTAGAGGAACTGCAAGATGCTGGTGACGCTGCTGACGCTGCTGCTGAGCTTCAGCGGGACTTTACTGGGACAACTGGAGGACTCTGAACTTGAAGATGATGTTGATTTGGCGGACTTTGGTTTAGACATTGTAAGATTGTTAAAGGAGACGTGTTTGAGCTTTTGGTTGTCAATATTTCGTCTTCTGATGATGTTTTTGTCTCCAGGCACCGCGCAGGGTCCCTCGCCAGGTGAAAACTATAATAACCAAGGTAAAACAGCTGTTTCAGTTACTGAGATATTGCGTGTTTATGCATTTTTTTAATGTATTATTTTGGAGGATTGGAGGGGGTGGGTGGGATGAAGAGCAGCCTCGTGTGGATTTAAATTATAATTTAAATTCTTTATTTCAAAATGATCAAATATGAGAAGAAATACTTTATCTTATCGTTCTGTCTTAAATCTGTTCATTTGTCACTTTACCTGAGAGTTGAGGATTTTGTAACAAACACTGTAATAGAATGCATGACCTACTTTTAGTTATTTAGAAGTTGATTTTGTCACTCTGAACCTCTGCACGTTGGGCGGAACGCATAGGACTGCCAAGCGCGCAGACGTGCCAAAGTATATGTCATGGCCTGGATCTTAGCTCACGAGCACGAATTCCTCTCAGTATTGAGTCAGTGTAAATTTGGAGTTCTAGCTTTCGTTGGGATGAAAACTGAAGTGATGAATAACTATCGGTGATCACAGCAGCTCTCCGTAAAATCTTGCCAAATTTAGCCAAAGCGCCACCGGTGCATGTTTTAGTGTTGTCGTTATTACTTCTTCTTCTTTCTTCTTCTTTCTTTTTTTTTACTTTTACTTTGTAGGAGACCAAACCTCACATCCAGGAACTCTCCATCAAGACCACGATCATCTCCCGCTACGCTTTCACCGCGGTGTACTGCTCCTTGCTCAACCGCTACCCCGCCGCTAGTGAGGGCGTCTTTCAGTTTCAAATCCCCGCTAATGCCTACATCTCCAACTTCACCATGTAAGAGCCACACAGGTCATCTTAATAGGATGGTGGACAGAATTATTAGTTAATGACTTAATAGACTGATAAAGGGAATAAAGCTGGTGATTTAGATTTTTAAATCTCGATTCTACACATCTTTAAATCTATATTTTCTCTTGAAGCCACATAACTCTCTCCCAGCTTATTGTGAGTGATTCTGCGTTCTGGGATTTTTTGGCGATTTTAAAAAGACATATTCTTTCTTTTATCCTTTTAATCATCTTGCTGTCTTTCACATTGTTCTTTTAGAATGACATTGATTGGTTCTATAGATAGCAAACATAGTTGGACTTGTGAAAGTCTAAATTTGGTGCTTAAGTCTCAGTTGGCAGAAGTTTCATGGGCTGTGAGATGTGGTTAAAATGTCTTGACACACTAGGCATTTGGCCTATATGAAGTCCACCTGTGGCTGAAATAAAGCATCCAGAATCAACCTGAGTTAAGGTTATCAGTCAAGACCAAATGTGGCAGAAGTGGAAGGCATTTGGAGCAAATATTCAGTGTTATCTGCACTCACGTCACTATTTTAATTACTGAATTGACATGGTGAATCAGATTCCAATAGATATCACTAATGATCACATGTATAACTGTTAGCAAGTAACAGAACTCAGTTAAAATTAGATTTTTATATGCATTCATTTATTTGTTTGACTGAAGCAGTTTTTGGATGTTGTGGAAGATATTTTATGTTTCCAAAAGGATTTCAGGGCTGGAAGGTTTTATGATCTTTCCATTTCTTTGCATATGTTGACAGGAAAGGGTGAGCTTTAATGCACACACACTCATAAATGCACACACACACACACACACAGATTAGCTCACTTATTTTCAGCACTGGACTCCGTAAACAGCTGAAAACATGATTTCTGCAAACAAATTCTGTCCTTTGTCCAAGAAAATCCTAGTTAAACTGTAACAATAGGTGCTCGTGAACGTGAGCACCACTAATTCTCAACCTTTGACCCCAACACACCAGGATCATTGGGGGGCGTGTCTACCAGAGCGAGGTCAAGCCGAAGGAGAAGAGGGTCAAACAGGAGAGAGGAAAATCTGGGACGAAGGAGCCAGGTGATGCAAGGTAAGAGAGGATGAACAGGTGTCTGTGCGCCAGTTTGAACTTAACTGTGTGGCCGCGTCCTCCGAATTACAGATTGATAGCATCCCATCTAAAAATCCTTCTACCCCTACAAGCACAAAGGGTGAACATGTGTTAGTGTGTGCGGGCACAAAGGCTGTAATGATCGTCTCTCCTCAGGCATAAATTGTGCCCCAAGAAGTGACACATGGGAGAAGTGACATCATACCATTTAGAACTGCCATGCAGAAAAGTGACATTTCATTAAATGTCATTCTGTGAGTCACAGACTCTACTGTAAATAGATTAAGCAGGCAAAGAAGGACGGGGCTGAAGGAAAAATGTGAGATTATTTGGAAGCAGTGAGTCCAATTTAGTGATATCACCACTTGGACTGTTTGCTTTGCTGCTCCACCTCTTTCAAAAAAATCATCCACCTTCATTAACTGCTGTAATGCTCCTTCCCTCATCTATCTAAAGCTGCTCAGTTATTATTTCAATACATAGGGGCATGGTCAAGAAAACTTAATCTTCCCATTCATTTGAGATGCATGGCAGTTAATGTGCAACATAAAAAAAAGGCTAAAAGCAAATATAACTGCAGGCAGTTTCAATAAAATTTAGACAATTAGACAATTTCTAAATACCAAGTACAAGAACTCCAAAAAATTGAAAATCTGCAAGATTTCAAAACCTCATAAACTTTAAATTAGCTCCATTTAGCAAATTCATTTCAGAGATTGCAAACTCCAAATATAATAAATCATTTAGCTTGTGCAAAGCTCCAAACATAAACCATAAACAAGTTATTTCCCCCAAAGCACACTACAGCTTTATCTCTTTTTTTTTCACATGCCATGTTTATTCTTGACTTTCTTCCAATATCATGTAATGTAATGTACTGTTTTTCATGATTACAGGAAACTTTGGTATTATAGCATTATACAGTGTTCTGTGAATGTAAAGGTTTAAGTTGTTGTTATTCTGGGTTTTTAGGTTAATGGTTGTGTATCTCTGATGAATTTCTCACTGTGGAAATTGGTTGGTTGAATTTATGGTCCCCACATTTGTTTCTGGCTACACAGAGAGGGATTGTGCAGAGTTAACTGACGTAGAGGATGCAGGGATGCACTTGCATGTCATTCTCCAAAAAGCTGACAGTGCATGGCTCAACAGCGATGGCTTTATTTGATGGTGACTAAGAAGGAAGTGGAACAACAGCGTTCAGCACAAGCAGGAAGACATGTTAAAACAAATGTCAAAGATCAAAAAGCCCACACAAGAATATCTAGTCGAGAGTTTTCATTGGTTTTAACACTTTACAAAGAAGCTTGTTGTCTGGCATGAGTAATATCTGCCTTGCATCAGGAGCTAAGCTAAGGGACCAACAGCACAAACATAAACAAGACCAGCCCACGTTATTAGTTGTTCCATATAATTTTGATACTGCACCCACGCACTGCTCCACAGCTGCAGACCTGCAAACTCTGCATAGCATCTTCAGATCACTAACTGAGCCACCATGACCGGGAGTAGTATTTTTTATTACTATGTAATGGTGGAAGTAGAGGAAATGCACAAAAGCTGATATATTGTCATAGTTCAGGACCATTGACTGCTGATAGAGCACAATTGAATCACTAAACTGTGTGGCAATGGGGCAATTATCCATATTATACTGTAAAACTTAGATTCTATGCATCACAGTACTTTATTATTTTTTTTTTTACATTGAGCTGCTGTTGTAGATTACAGTAAGCAGACTGTAAAATAACTGTTTATTGCTGCACGTCTAGCTGTCATTACTGTGCTTTAATTTAACAGGTAAGTAACTGTAATTTTGCAGTTTATTCCACTTCATCCTCTTACTTTCTTTGACTGCCTCCTCTCCTCTCCAGTCCAGAGCCAGAAGTGGAGGTGTTCAGAATGGCGGCTAAAATACCTGGTCGAAACCGGGCGGTCTTCCTTCTGACATACGAGGAACTTCTACAGCGCCGGCTAGGACGCTACGAACACGTGACCAGCCTCCGGCCCATGCAGCTGGTCAGCCGCCTCAGCCTAGACGTCACCATCGTTGACCATTCCCCCATCACGGACCTGGAGGTGCTGCCGCTCCGGAACGGCAAGAGCAACGCCGCCGCCAACACTGCAACTGCTCCTAAGCCACCAAACATACCAGGTTCATAGATATTGAGTACTGTGCAAAATCTTTGGGAAGTTAAAAGTTAAGACTGTTATTTAAGTTCCAACAGCATATAGACAACACAAAACAAAAATCAAACTAATAAAGCTTAATGGCATAAAGAACTCTCGATAAATAGTAGAAAAAAATCAAGTAGGGCTGGTCTTTGTAGTCTTTGTAGTCCATAAAATGTGGAGAGGTCACCAGTTTAGATTTACTGTTATAAAATCTCCGGTTCTTGATCCCTGTTAAAGCATTTCCTGTCTTTGTGCTCCAGCCAAACCTGAGCTTCCCATCACCACTGTGATCAAAAACGAAAAGAACGTCTGCAAGATCACCTTCAGCCCCAACATCATCCAACAGGCAAAGATCACCACCAGTGGCATCCTGGGAGACTTCGTGATCCGCTATGATGTTCAAAGAGACATGGGGATCGGAGACATTCAGGTGAAAGAACATCTCAAATGTGCTTAATAAACACAGACAGGGCCAAAAGTTTTCATGAAAAAAACAACTCAGCGACAATAATTGTTATATACTACATGCATGCTTGCAGATTTCCCATCCAGCAACGTTTATCCACCCACCTGTTAGTCATTCTTTTCTCTGGCCTCCTGCCACCAGCCTCATGTCACTGCCAAACTCCTGTCTGTCTTCGGAGCAGAACTACAACTGCAACCGATCTCACTGGCTGCTGCACGTCTGTCTTTGTTTCTCAGGTTTTGAACGGCCATTTCGTCCACTACTTTGCCCCCAGAGACCTTCCTGCTGTGCCTAAGAACGTGGTGTTTGTGATCGACACCAGCGCCTCCATGTTGGGGACTAAGATAAGACAGGTATTGCAATATACCCGAAAGAAAACTATTGCATCAAACAGCAGAATACTAATGCATTTTTTCCTTAATTTATGGCAGCTGTAAAACTACCATTAAAATGAATCTGCAGCGTGTTCCGTGATTAATGTTAGGATAATCAACAACAGAAGGAAAATAAACTGTGCAGGAACAAAAATGTAATTCAATTTACTTTAAGGCTGTCAAATGTCTTTTGTACCAGTAGATGGGTTTCTGAGCAAACGATGCGACACTGACAAAGATCATGATGAAACTGAGATCTTGAGTTGGGAAATGGATGGTAAATGGAGTGGTACTTTATGGTACCTTTCTGCCTAATCTGAGCAAATTTCTTCCTTCCAAAATTAAAAAGGGGGAAAAAATGGTAGTATGGCTAGGGAAAGAAAAGGGGATGACAAAATCATGGGAGTGGTTCTTTCCATTTTGATTAGTCACTTCCTGTTGGTGTTTCTAAGGGTGCTGAATTTAGTAGGGATGGTAGAAACATGTCAAGCAACATCTAGTCAAGTACCAAGTCCTAATTTATTTTGCCTTATTTTCCACACTGCTGCCCATCAGTTTCTATGTATTTGTCAATAGCCACCATGACGTTATCCATGACAAGCGAGGGGCGGTATAAGAATTTCCCCTCTCGCCCATGCGTGCGGTCTACCCTGCAAGCTCGGGTCCTCTACCAGAGGCTGGGAGCTTGAGGGTCCTGCGCAGTATCTTGGCTGTTCCTCGGACTGCGCTCTTCTGGACAGAGATCTCCGATGTTACTCCTGGGATCTGCTGGAGCCACTCGCCTAGCTTGGGACTCACTGCACCTAGTGCTCCGATTACCACGGCGACCACTGTTACCTTCACCCTCCACATCTTCTGAAGCTCTTCTCTGAGCCCTTGGTGATTTCTCAGGTTTCTCGTGTTCCTCGTTCCTGATGTTGCTGTCATTCAGAACCGCTACAGCTATCACTACGGCCACCTTCTTCTGTTTGTCTACCACCACTATGTCTGGTTGGTTAGTCACCACCTTTTTGTCCATCTGTATCTGGCAGTCCCACAGGATCTATATGTACGTATGTAAAATTCAGCCCTATTTTCTACAGTGCTCCACCTTCAAGACCTCAATCACCCTTGCAGTGATTGACTGGACCACACAAAAAATAAAAACACAGCAAGCATATTTTGTGTGTGGGTTTTGGAGTTAAATAAATAAGTAAAGACTAGAGGTCCAGAGTGTGTAAGCAGGGAAATTTCTTTTCCAGTGTTAGTGTGTTTACAGCTTAGCACCTGCCTGTTTTCCAACTTGAATGTGCTTCGTTTGTTAACTGAAGGGTTCGCTCTTGAATTTTCCTGTTACCAGTGAGCAGGCTTTTCCTGCTACACATTGTGAGTTTGGATTTGGACAGCTTACATTTACACTAGGCTCATAAGCTTGGTGTATTTTCACATTAGAGTGTTACCCAAAAGTTCCACCCTGGAGCAGAGGTCCTGGACACGAACCCTTCTCCTAAAGGAATCTGAGGAAATCTACATTTTCTGACCACCTCTCTTCCTTTATGAGGCTCTTTCCCTGTTTTAAAGTTGAATTTTAAAAGCTGCACTGGATAGGAAATGTGACACCCCCACCTCCTCACGCCCACACTGGAATATCAATATCAGACCTTTTCCTCCATCTGCTGTAGCACGATAATCCCCTCAGCCAGAGCTGATCTTTGCAGCTGCCATGAAACAGAAAAGAGGAGAGAAAGTGAAAAACAGATTTTCACTGAGAGAGAAAAGTGGAAACTGTGAGGGAGGAAGGTCAGAGTCTATGGGGTAATGGAACTTTCTGGACAACAGTACCCTCGACCCTCTGATCCCTCTCCCCACCAACAGCAGCCCCAAGTGGGCTGCAGGAACAGAACAACGAGTGTGTTTTGATGTGGCTGCACAATAGAGGTTTTTCAGTGAAGGTCAATCTGTGGTTCTGACCCCTGCAGTATACACCCCATATAGACATCTAAGAAGCTCCTCAGCAGCAAATCATATATCTCTCATCTGCTCATTTTTGCAGATCTGAAGATGAGGATTCAACACGGAAAAGCAGGAAGTTTTGTCTCCAAATAACTCTTATTTCTTATTTCCCCTGTACTTAAATATGAAGAAGTAGCATGTTCTGTAAAGATCTGACAGAATATGGTATCAAGTTTTATGGTACATTTAAATTCAATGGTTCCACATCAACAGCAAGTATCTGAAGTTTATATATTCATCAACTTTTATGCTCTGTCGGTCAAATTTTGAGTAGATAAGACAGAAAACATTACCACTGCGGGATAAAATGCTAATTACTTAGAAGAAAGAGCTCCAAACATTCGAGTTCAAGACCTAGCAAATAGCACTTTACACATGAACTACATGTCACCACTGGAAAATGTTCTGTCTGTAAATCCAGAAATGTCCAAAGCTATTGTATGTATACACGTGTAGTGTTTTTATCCGTAAAGAAACATACCACAGTGGAAACAATGACAGAATTTTATTTTGGCAATTAAAGCAAATAAAGAAATCAGGTAACAAACAAACCTTGTTTTCTTTCAAGGGATGATGAAAAGAAACGCTTCACAGTGATTGTTGGGATGGGGTTGGTGCTGATAGATGTTTTGAGTGTTTGCTTCCAACCCTTGCACTTTACAATACAATGAGCAGGAATGCAGGTTCAACTTAACCTAAGATAACCTAAAGCAAATACTGACACAGGCTCGAAAATAGCACAGAATTACTGTGAACATGACTGTTTCACCACGAGTTCCACCTGCAAATTCAATCTGAAATTCGTCACTGTAATAAGGATAAAAAAAATATTCAGTAGAAAAACACAGAAAAGATGTGGGTTTGAATATGTAACTCAATATTATGCTGGCTCACGATCAGAAAATATAAATTAAAAACTGAAGCTTTATTTAATTTTAAATCCATAAAAAGAGAATGCTGAAAGAAACTGATAATATTTTGATTGCCACTAAATATGAAATGGAAAAGCCAGGAAGGGCAAAGATAACAAGGAAAATCTGCCAAAATTACAAACATTAATACCTAAAGACAGGAAAAGCAAAAAGTTTCATTTAAACAGTCTGAGCGCTGCAGTAAATTATTTATTTTGAGGGTCTTTATTCTGCATGAATTCGTGAATCTTTGACAAAACAGAGACACTCAAACATCGAAGATGTTTACTGTCTTGTGATTTTTTATTTCCCGTCTCCCAGACTAAAGATGCCCTCTTCACCATCCTGAGGGACCTGCGGCCCGGCGATAACTTTAACTTTATCAGCTTCTCCAATAAGATCAAAGTTTGGCAGCCAAATCGTCTCGTGCCAGTGACCCCCCTCAATATCAGGGACGCCAAGAAGTTTATTTACATGCTGGCGCCCACTGGAGGTGAGACGGTTCGTCTTTGTCTTGTCCTTTTGAAGACTTGAAGTAAAACTGCCTTTAATAACAGCAGTGACCTTCTTTGCTGATAAATAGATGTTGTTGTAGACTTAAAGTGGGAAAAGTGAGTGTTTAATAAGGACAGTAAACATATTAAAGTTTAGCTCAGTCACTGTGTTTCCATAACCTGAGATGTAAACCTAGTGATGTCCCTTCACTGTAGGCACCAACATCGATGGCGCCATCCGGACCGGCTCGTCTCTGCTTCGAGACTACCTCTTGGGCCCTGACAGCAGCCCGAACAGCGTCTCGCTCATTATTTTCCTGACAGACGGGCGGCCCACTGTCGGAGAGATCCAGTCCGTGGCGATCCTGGGGAACACTCGCTCAGCTGTGCAGGAAAAATTCTGCATCTTCACAATTGGGATTGGTAATGATGTGGACTACCGACTGCTGGAGCGTATGGCTCTGGAAAATTGCGGGATGATGAGACGCATCAATGAGGAGGCTGACGCAAGCGCCATGCTCAAAGGGTATGGCTTTGACATGACACCTTATAGGCTACAGTTGATATTTACGGGGCAATGAGCCCCATTTTGCTAATGAAGATGAGAGAATTTAAGGAAGCTTATTTTAATGTGTCTAAAATTCGCTTAAGATTATTTGACACTATGATCTAAAACCGCTGCAAAAGGACTCTGACATGGCTTAGTGTTAGGGGGTAAGTAACTGGTCGGAAACTGGTTTGAACATGTAGTCTGGATGAGATCTAAATTAGGTGTGAGGCTAGTCTGAAGTCTGTCTTGTTGTTAAATTGAAACTATACCACAATTAGCCTGGTCTTCTTTTAGTCTAAAATTGGTCCAAAAGGTTCAACATTAAATTTGGGGAGAAGGTCTAAACTCTGAAGGTCTGGTACTTGGCTTTAGTCTGGTTTTTACTTGACAGTCTGATGGCTGTCAGCCTTACACTGATCTAAAACTGGTCTAAAGGTCAACTAACACTGACTCGTTTTCAAACCAAGGAAACAAAGGAAAACTAATTTTTAACCAGTCTTTGCTGGAATTTAACTGACCTTAAACTGGTTTAAAAAGCAGGTCTGAAGCCTTTTTATGACTGTAATCCATCTATAAGATTAACTGTTGAGAATTAGTCTCTTTCTATCCAAGCTCCTTAGACAACCCTGACCTGAATGACATGGGCATTTTATCACAAAACAACACAAAAAATTCAAGACGAACATTGAGATGTATGATTAAGTAATTCTTACTTTCAATAAACGATTACTACCCAGTGCCCTTCACCTTCATAAATTTATAATCTCATTCTTATTAAGCAATTAGCTGTCCTTAATTCCTCCCTTCTCCCGCTCTGATATGCCCGTGCGTCTCTCATCGACCTATGAGGGAACCACGACCGCAAATGTGACGGTGCTGACAAAAGACGTCTTTAATCAACTCTCTCTCTGAGCTCTTTTTTTTCCTATCCTTGACGCATGGTCCTCTTCTCCCTCTCTCTTCCGCACTCAGACACACGAGGTGTTTGTTCAGTTGAGCAGGAATGTGTGTGTTTGTGTGTTGTGAAACCTGCGTCTGAGTATGTACGAGGGGTTAACAGACAGACTCCAAAGATAATAGCCCCTGATCTGCTTGAACAAACATATTCATCAGGAGGTGAGGAGGTTTGCTGTGACGTGACGACAATGACAGGCCGCAGGAACTCTGAAGTGGGGTGGCAACAGCTTAAGGGGTTAGACAAGGGAGTTTATGGCCGGAAGGTGGCTTATTTGAATAAACAAGATGAGGAAGTATACTATAAGACCCTTCTTTTTCTGACACTGATCACCTCTCTCGTGGTGACACTGAACAAGCAAATGCAGGTTTGGAAACTCTATGCACAATGTGTAAAATTATATAGTGAAAAACATGCTTGATAGAATTTTTAATGTTAGAACTGTGTTAATGTGTTAGTATTACTACTGGACTCTGCTGGGCAAGCAAAACCCAGCTTTACTGCTTATCAGATGTTCACCAATTAATAATCTATAATATTAAAACTTTTATACTTTATAACTTTTATATAATGTTAAAGTTGCCAAAAAGAACACTGCACATTTAGTTGTTTGTCCAACTAATGCCTGACTGAGCTAATTTGATTGATCTCCTTTCAGCTTTTCTTTCATTCAACTGAAACTCTTCATATATTTGTGTTTCTTTCTAGGTTCTATAATGAAATCGGAACTCCTCTGCTGTCTGACATAAGAATCAACTACACGGAGAACTCCGTCCAGTACGTCACTCAGAATCTTTTCACCAACTACTTCAATGGCTCTGAGATCGTCGTTGCCGGCAAGCTCACAAACGAAAGCGCAGAATCTCTCCACGTGCAGGTCACTGCCAGTAACAACGATAAGAGCATCATACTCGAGACAGACGTACCACTGCGAAACCGGCAGATAGATACAGAGAAGCATGTGAAGTTAGCCACTTCTGCAATGGCGACGGGCGTCAGAGCCCTGGGAACTGACGCGACACAGAAATTAGGAGTCGCTTTGGGTTCGGTAGCAGAAGACTTCGTGGAACGTGTGTGGGGTTTCCTAAGCATCAAAGAGGGGCTGCGTTCACGACTGCGCAGCCAAACCAGCAAGGACAGGGAAGGCCACACTCAGCAGGCCACCAACCTGTCCATGACCTATCACTTCCTCACTCCTCTCACTAAAATTGCGGTGGAGAAGCCTGAAGTCCTGACTGATGGCACCATGGCCCCAGCGCCCACCATTACGCCAGGAGCCGGTGAGGCTACCTCACCTGCCAATGAGCTGCCAGGAGACACAGATGACAGAGAGCCACAGACACCTAACAGGGACCTCAACAGCCAGGCTTTATCGCAGAGCAACACAATCGGTAAGGTAGTGGCTCCCAGGTTTGGGGGTGCAGGGTGTCTGTAAAGTCTGCCTAATGAGTTCATGAGTATCTTCTTAGTTAAAAATTGTAAGCAAAATCTACTCAGGAGGAGCCGGAGGGCCATAACAAAATGATCAAGACATTGAACTAGCCCCCAAACTCTCCATACCTCAGATCTGATCAAGGATCAACCCCATCCACACAAACCCTACCCTACAACTCGCAACTCCAAAGACTGCAAATGTCCAAATGCCAAACACTACAGGACATCCCCCTGTGGAGCTTGAATCCTTGTCCCAACTCATGAAAGCTGTTTTATCAGTATGGGGAGTTACACAGTATTGGGCAGGTGGTTTCATGTTGTGGCTATTTATGAAACAGAAAATGAAGCAAATAAGGTTACACTAGCAAACAAAAAGATGAAATTTGAAAGGAATTAAAACCATTATCTCATGTAAGAACATGCAGACTGTCTCTTTTCTGTCAACCCGCATTACACTAACAGTTAATCCAAACATAGTTATCGTTAAGAATTGGCATTAAGCAGTTTCTCAGGTTTGTTACTAAGACTGAATTTTCTCTTCCTTCTAGGCAAAGTTGTGAGAAGACCAACAAAGAAATTCATCACCCTCTCCAAGACATCGGGTAACTCCAGAATTTCTGTGCTTTTCCCCTTCTTTTTTGGGGGCACTGGAAGCATATATGCAGTGATGACATGGCACCAACTTAAAAGACAGAAGAAGGGGAATGTATAGTAGACTCGCTCTACACTCTGTGTGGGCAGCCTGTAATTTGGATGTCGGCAGTGATTACACAGACAGCGAGAGGTTCACAGATTCCTCTGAACCTGACCTGAAGAGAGGAAAGAACGTACAGGGTCTAATTGAAATGCCAACACAGGCACTACGTGGCATTTTAAACCTTAAGTGCTGTGTGCTAATGGAGTCTGAAAGAGGATGTTTGTGGATGTGTTACAGTAAAGAGAGGGAAGTTCATCAGAAGCAGTTAGTGAGGGCTAATAGCCCTGTCATTAGTGTTGCTCTGTCATCTCACTGCTCCCCTCTTCATCTTGGTTGGTTCTCAGCAAACTGTCGGTGACTCCAGTTGAACAAATAAACTCTAACCTAGGAGTAATACACAGACAGACACACGGATGTAAACGCATGTAAGAAAATCATCCATCAGTTTGCTGTTTATTTTCACAGGTTTTCTTATCCCAGAGTCATTTAATGCTGATAGATACCATACTTTAATTTACAGCTTTATTATTTATTTTCATTTTACCAGCAGCAATAATTTAGCTTGTTTTGTTTTCACCTCATTACAAAATTTTCGTCCTTGAGACACTTGCTGCAGGAAGCACCCTAAAGGTAGTTTTGAGTACTTTGGTACGTCACTGTGTGCATGTCGACAGATGTTGTCAGCACAATATCACCAGAACTCTGCAACAAGCTGTCAAAAAGCCTTTACAAGTGTGCAGCTGAGATGGGTTCGGTAATAATACAGGATTTACGTTTGAGTCCTGATGGTCAAAACTTGCTGCAGCTGTAATATTAACACAACATGACTTATTTTCTCATTTGAGCCACAGTCCTACCCCCTTCTTATTTCATAGCTACCCATTGTTGCACAATAAAAAAATTTTCTTAAAGCACCTCTTCAATTAAAAACCCATGAAAGGCTGATTGGTTACTGTCGTCATCCCCCTGGATGGCCGGTTGGTGTCGACACCCAAGTTTGTGAATGTGATAAGTGAAGAATACTGCAACACAGAATTTTTAAATTCATACAATAGGTGCATCTACTAAAAATCTCGGACGAGTTCAAATCTTAGTTACCTTGACCTCAAGGCCATTCCCCTCTGACCTTTTCACACAGACCTGCTGGTCACTGGATACCTTTTCTTCTTTTAGACCATTCCCTCACAGACAACAAACTATGTAACTTTTCTGTACATTTTATCAGTCTACCAGCATATCTCCAGTATCTAATTGTGTTGAAAATGCTAAATATTTTTTATTGCCCTAACAGATTTATGAACCAATAATTCTTGCATGAGTGAATTGCATTTAATTGTGTTTTTCCCCCGTTAAACCCTCTCACAGCGGATGGTGACCCCCATTTTGTTGTTGAGTTCCCCCTGAGTAAACTGACTGTGTGCTTTAACATCAATGGCGAGCCTGGACACATCCTTGGCCTGGTCTCCGACCACAAATACTCTGGTAAGACTTGTGACTAAACCCTATACACCATGTTCCAAATTATTATGCAAATGATATTTTTCTCAGTTTTTCCTAAATAGTCGATTCAAATGACAGTCGGCATAATTTTCGAGTCATCAACCATTAGAGTATAATTCAAATGTTACTCAACAAAACTGCCAATGAAAACAGTGTTTTTCAAAAATATAAAACTTAAAATGCACAGTTCCAAATTATTATGCACACAAAGTTTCAAAACATTTTATAGGTTGTAGAGAACTGAAAATGGTAATTTGTTGAATTTGCAGCATTAGTGGATCAATTTCACTGAAATCAAAAGGTATTTCAATCAAAAACTTCTTAACAGGTCAAATTACATATTAACATAGGACCCTTTATTTGATAGCAGTTTTACAATTCTTGTATCCATGGAACTTGTGAGTTTTTGGAAAGTTTCTACTTGAATGTCTTTGCAGGATGTCAGAATATCCTCCCAGAGCTGATGTATGGATGTGAACTGCCTCCCATCCTCGTATTTTTTTGTTTGAGGATGCTCCAAAGGTTCTCAATAGGATTGAGGTCAGGGAAGAATGGGGGCCACACCATGAGTTCCTCTCCTTTTATGCGATAGCAGCCAATGATGCAGAGGTATTCCTTGTAGCATGAGATGGTGCATTGTCTTGCATGAAGATGGTTGTGTTGCAGAAGGCACAGTTCTTCTCTTTCTACCATGGAAGAAAGTGGTCAGTCAGAAACTCCACATACTTTGTAGAGCTCATTTTCACACCTTCAGGGAGCCTAAAGGGGTCGACCAGCTCTCTCCCCGTGATTCAGGCTCAAAACATGACTCCACCACCTCCTTGCTGACGACACAGCCTTGTTGGGACATGGCAGCCGTCCACCAACCATCGACCACTGCATCCATCTGGACCATCCAGGGTTGCACTGCACTCATCAGTGAACAAGACTGTTTGAAAATTAGCCTTCATGTAGTTCTGGGCCCACTGCAGTCGTTTCTGCTTGTGAGCACTGGTTAGGGGTGGCTGAATAGAAGGTTTATGCACAACTACAAGTCTCTGGAGGATCCTACACCTTGATGTTCGCAGTGCTCCAGAGGCACCAGCAGCTTCAAATATCTGTTTGCTGCTTTGTAATGGCCTTTTAGCAGCTGCTCTCTTAATAGAGATGTATTTGTCTGGCAGAAACCTTCTTCGTTGTGCCTTTATCTGCAAAAGCCCGTGTGTGCTCTGACTCAGCCACAAATCTCTTAACATTATGGTGATCATGCTTAAGTTTTCGTGAAATATCTATGGTTTTCATTACGTGTCCAAGGCATTTAACTAGTTCACGCTTTTCAACAACAGAGAGATCATTTTTCTTTCCTATATTGCTTGAAAATGCTGGTCTGCTTAATAATGTGGAACATCCTTCTTTAGCAGTTTTTCCTTTAATTGGGCTCACCTGGCAAACTAATGATCATAGATGTCAGAGATTGATTTCAGTGATACAAAGAGTCCTGAGACACAATTCCATCCATGGGTTTAATTGAAAAACTACTTATTTAATCTTTATGATACTTAAACACAAATTGCATAATAATTTGGAATGTGGTGTAAAGGCACCAAAAATCATTTATGCCTTTAATAAAACATGTTCTGTGTTCTCAGGTGTGACAGTCAACGGTAAGCTCATCGGCGCCCCGGCACCACCGGGCAGTCACAAGCAGCAGCGTACTTACTTCAGCACTATCACCATTGTGGTGGATAAACCCCAGCGCGCCTACATCGAGGTGACACCTAAGAAGGTTATTCTGGATGGACGGGACCGCATTGTTCTGCCCTGCCACTCTACTGTGTCTGTGGACAGTGGAGCGCTGTCTGTGGCCATTGTGGGAAATTCGAATGTGACCGTGACGGTCGGTGGGAACATCAGCTTCGTAATCCTGCTGCATCAGTACAAAAACCCGGCGCCCTACCAGAGAGACCATCTGGGGTTCTACATTGGAAACAACAAGGGGCTGTCGCACAACTGCCACGGTCTGCTAGGTGAGTGTTGAAGGAGTATTCATCTGTAAAATCCTGTTGCTCTGAGAACTCTAATCAATAAATACTAAAGCACTGTTCTCAACCTCTGGAGGCTGGAGCACTGACTTAAGTGAATATATGAATATTTGGTTAAGTAACTATATATGAAATGATTATTTATTATTCACAAAATCCATGCATTTTTACATTCATCAGTCAGGAACAACTTTATAAAGTCGCTGTCTAAAATGGAGTAGGTTCTCTTGGGTTGCAAAATACAACTCCAATCTGTTGGAGCATGGACAGGGGATCTCCATCGGTGTCACTGAGGTCCACCACCGGCTTGTTGTCAGTTTGGATGTTAGAGTTAGTGGGGTGCGGCCTCTGGACAACAGGCGTGTGTTTGACCAAACTCTGGGGATGTGGAGGATTTAGAGACTGAATCGATGCCTTGGGCTCTTGGCCACGTTCTGAGTCATTCTTAGGGGTTTTTGTAGTAGGGCTACTGTCCAGGGTGTGCTTGGTGCGTAGTACATGTCAAAGCCTTGTATGAATGCTGAGACCCAAGGCTTCCCAGGAGAACACTGGATTATAATGGATAAGGGGTCACCAAAATCAAGAGGAATTATCCTTTGAGCATAGTCAGGTAAAGCCAGAAATGTTCTCACTAAAACTGGAAGTGATTTTGCATTAAGAAGCTACACACTTGGAAGCTACTTGCCAGGTTAGATCACCGCACTTGCGCCACTATACAAAGTTGCAAGTAAAAAAGGTCACATTTTGAGAAAAGGATAAAAGTATGTCTAATTTAAGTATTTAATTACAAACTAAGCTTTAGATAGCTACACTTTAATCTGGGCTAATCTGGCAGAGTGATTCAGAGATTTGAAAAAACCTGGCTTTATCTGAGTTATATGGAGCTACATTGTTGCAAATTGTGAATAAATGCAGATTTGTCAGAGAATATATTGTAATAAGATCCATTATCAGCAGGAAATTAACTGACTGGCCTAAAAAAGGCTTAAAATAACCCCCCCTTTTTCTTTTTTTAAATTTCCTTTCAGGTCAGTTCCTGTATGAGGAAGTAGGATTGGCAGAGCTTCCTGCACAGGGAGATACAAAGCCCTCACTGGTCCTGAAGGTGAAGAACCGCTCAGTGCCCGTTGTTCAGAAAAGTAGGAGGATCTACAGCGGCACACAGAGTGTGGACTGCTGGTTCGCCAGGAATAACGCAGCCAAGCTGATAGACGGAGAGTACAAAGACTATTTGATGTCACACATGTTTGACACAGGAGACTGGCCACATGGGACAAACCGGGTGTGAGATGAGCACAAAGAACTATAGCTTCAGCATTTAATTACCTGACTAAACTCCTTTTAAAGATAATTATCACATCCAAAAAGACCTAAAAGCCTCCACACATTACGTTTTTTTCCTACTTTCAGGTCCCTTCTGAATATATTTTTATTATTTCTGATGAAAGTTAAAGGTTTTATTATACAATTTCTTATTTTTTACATTAATTATATAATAAAAAATGTAACTAAAATAATGAAAACTAGAAAAATTTTAACGCTGCTTTCTGATATCACCTTTTGCACACATGTAAACTTAAAGCTGTAAATCACACCTGTTTACCACTGAGAACAACCCCACCAACTAACCCTTTGTCCTACTGCTGATGAATACATGTAAACCTAACACACCCTTACATACAGCACCTTGTCATCAGGTGGAGGTCACAGGGCTGCAGGCCACACCCACACAGGTGTGGTCTGGCCAGGTCTCACTCAGGTTGTCTGTCATCGTGCTGCAGCGCCCGGGCTGCCACAGGAATTCAACACCGAACACGAGTTCATGTGTCAATCATCTTTAATGATAACACAGAGTAAATACATTCGTAAGAAGCGCTGAGGCAGCTCACGGCCTGTGCATGACAACTCAGATCATGCTGTACCATGCCATCCACAGGATTATAACTTTGTTTATTAAGAAAAAAAAAGAGAAAGAAATACAAAATACAATATTACAGACAGTACATATCAAACTGTAGACCTTTGAAATTATAGATGTAAACCATGTAGGCAGGAATACTTTGAGGATAAAGTAACACACATCCATCATTTGACCCGTTTACCACCTTTATCTGGCGAAGACTCAAAACTCACACCTTTTCACTAAGCTTCCTATTCAATGCATTTACCACAGATTGGACCACTATATAGATTTACAGTTTTCATAACTGAATAAATAAAATTTTGCAAAAGTTTAACACACAGCTGCTGCATCACCACACTGTAGTGTAACATAAAGGCCTCCTATAGGAGACAAAAAAAAGTCTGAAGTGTTACAAAATGTTCTATTGTTATTGTTAAAAAAGTGCCTAAAAACTACCTGATAATTCAATTTTAAGCTTGACTGATGCTTCTGCATTAAATCTACGACATAGACATTTATCCTACTCCATGTAATTCTCCGGAAGTGCAACTACTCGATTGAGCAGCTTGTTAGTAATATGACATATTGGAGCAAACATAATGCTCGTGTGAAATATGAAATATAAGTTGTTATTCTATCTGGCTTGCTCACAATGCTAAACCACCACCAATGCACCACATACGTTTTTTTTTATTTCCATAGCTTTAATAATTGCTGCATAGTACCGTCTGTCTTCTTTGCAAATGTTTGAAGTAAATCAACCCCCCCCCCCAAAAAAACAGACTGTTTATAAAAGATGGGTGTAGCCTTCAGGTGTGAAAAGTGAAGCCAATGCAGAAGCACTTTGAGCCTGCATTCTTTCTAATGGCCAGCAGGAGGCAACTGTTTAAGTAGTCAAAAGGAGCCATGTTGTATAGAAGTCTGAGGAAAAATGACCAGACTTCTTCAGCCTGACAGACACTGGCTTAGTACCTGGAGCCTGGCTCGCAGTCACCAGTTGTCAGGGAAAAATAAGTACTCCTAGATCAGGTACTAATAGTTGCTGGAAGGCTGCTGGCTACGGAAGTATGATTCCTCGATTGGTTGACGAGCAGCTGCTTGCCGTCACTGAAAAGCTCCTTGTGATGGCTTTGATTACTAGCAGATTGCTGTGGTTGCCTAAAGTTTGTGTGTAAGATGTCAACTCGTTTGTAAAGAGTTGTGAAAGTAAACCGGAAACACAGAACATTTACCTTCAAATTAAAAATTAATCTTTTTCAAACATGTTGGATTCAGTCAAATTTACTGTAAAAGGCTGTGCTTAGCAAGTGTTTGTAGACAAAACAGTGTCTTCCATGCAAACTAAAGGCGACTGCAGCAATCTCTTATCAAACAGACTTCCGCAACTTCCGGTAACCACTCACCAAAGTGTCAGGGAGTGCGCATTCACCAGCCTGTGTGACTTACTTGACCTGTGAACTCTGTAAAGATATTTCTAATGGGTCTCAATTGCTAGTTTAAAGCATGCTTCACTAGAGCATGGTATTCATTCTCTTTATATATAAAGACAAAGAGGGGGAAGTGTAAGTGTATGTATACTTTTACTAAATCACGTGTGTAGCCTTTAATGTAGTAAAAGATAATCTGAAGAGTATTCATCCAAATCAGGTCAAAACCAGTTTCAAAATGGCCAAACATGAGGCTTTAAAACATCTGTCTTTTATGTAGTTTAGGATTAGGATGCAACAGCTAGCTCTGATGTTAAATCGCTAGTTCACAGTGGTATACTTTTATTTAATGTTCATTTTTTTAAACGATGGCCTCATTTAGAGTAAAACAGACATCTTTTATATACAGTCTATGGAAGGAAAGCAACACAATGACGGCTGCTGTTTCGGTGGTGCAATGTCAGAGCAAGGTCATCCATAGATTAAACGCAGGAGTATAAATCAAGTTTAAGATGTGTTGGTGGTGTATTTCATCAGCCACATTATCCACGTGTTGAAAGTGCAGCAGCCAAAGGACTGATGTGTGCGGTTCAACAGAAAAACAAAAACAAAAATCCCACTGATCGCCCTTTTACCTTAAAGTAAACAGCCGGAGGGAGAACGTGCAGGAATGACTATAATTACACCTCAAATAAAAAGGTGGATTCAAAGTGATTATATTTGAGTATAACCTTAGAGAGCACTTTTATATATATAGTGTATACTTTCTTTCTCCTTTTGGAATATGACACTCGATAAATGACTCTCTTTAGAGAAACAACATTTCCAAAAGTCCCTGGAGTTGAGAGAAGACAGATTAATTTTAGTCTTTGTCATTACCACCCGTAGATTTTGCCCTGTGGGCACCGCGCTCCTTAATGATCTCTCCCCACACACGTGGCGTGTTCAGCTGTGGTTTCTCTGATGTTCTCTTGCAGTAAACGGAGGCAGCAAGGTGAGAGGATAAAGACTTTCTAATTCCCAAAACGCTACGTGATGCACAGTGCATGCATATACTGAGTCGACCTCCAGTTCTAAGTGTTCTAACCTTCGATGCGGAAGAAGGCAGCTAAAGGTATTCACATTCACAGGTTATACGACCTTAAATTGTGCCTTTGCTTGCAAAGAAGCTGATATTAAGACTGACGACAGTCTGTGAAGACGTGGATGGAAGTTTGTTTTTCTTATTTATGCTGTTATGTGTTGTGTGTGGGGACAGTCGATAATCGAGGACACGTCACCTGGGTTTACACTGCCACCCAGCTTGGTCTCAGTGGTCCACCTGAGTACTGCACATAGGGGACCGGTTCAACCTCAGCCGGCTCCTCCTCCCCCTCTGAAGCCTCTTCGGTGTCTGTCTCAGCCGACAGCAGGACCTGAGAGAGGGGGATTTTGTTAGCCACCAGAGCTTACAGTAGAGCAGCACTAACTATAAGCTAAAGACAAAGAACAGATGACTCATTTTCAGCTGTAGTGTGTGTTTAGACTTTGCGTCCTAGGCAAAAAGCTGGGAAATCTCTCAGCTCTGGATTCCCAGTCCACAGTGGAAAAATACCGCTGTTTATTTGCAGCTTTGAAGACACTCTCCAGAAGCAGGAGGAATTCAACTCTCTAAGGAGCAGAATTCCACAACTATTAGACATTTAAAGTACTAAAAAAGTTCCATATGTTTCTTTAAAATAGGGTTTGACATGTGGAAAATCTGTTAAAAGGGTGAGCTTAGAGATTAGTAAAGAGTAATATCGGAGTAGGAGCGTGCATGTTTGATCCTTTCCAACCCTAACCAGGTAGCTTCAGTGCCTAAACCTATCCATCTATCCAAACAGCAAAAGAAAATGAAGATTAAGCGTGAAAGAAAACATTAAGTATAAAGGACTTCTGGAAAAGAGGGAAATATCTAAACTACAAACAGATTGTGAAATACTCACTGAGCTCAAACTGCCATGAGAATGTGCTTTTGCAACTGTACTGTTGCAAAAGTCAAGAGCGGTCCCAAATTCTACACAAGGGCAAACAGCCAAAGTTAACATCAACTTTTTAAATGTTCATCCGTTTGTGAGTATGAATCAAACAGGTGTTCCCCAAGGGACAATTTCAAGCCATTAAACCTCCAGCTGTGTTTGACCAGAGCTTTGATCCCTGTAGCTAATGTGGAAAACTGGGAACCCAGATTAAATAGAATGTACAACGCAGCAGGTGTAACTGAATCACTGTCGGTTAAGCATAAGTTAGGACTTTAAGCTTTGGTAAATGTGGGGATTTCAAGGCTTTCACACATGCTATGTGCCTTCTTAGGTGCCTTTAAGGCCCTGTGAACTGATTTATTGCTAATGGTTCACTCACACAAGAGTAAGTATAAGACTGTAAACGCCCTTGTGACTAGGTGAAATTTGAAGTGAATATTTTTGACTTTTTATGGCCGATTCCACGTACTGATCATACAGAGATTGAGTTTGTTGCACACATTATCTCTGTGCAACCACGTTTGAACACAGGCGATTGTACAGGTTGCCTTTGACCTGTCAGCCTGTCTCCAAACTTGTATAGACTGCAACCACTGTCAGATATATTGTCAAAGGTTAACAAACATCTTATTTAAGTCAAAGTCAAAAAGACTTTATTTATCCCCAAGGGGCAATTAAGATAGATGATACCTTGCCGACCATACATACAATACACAAACATCACATTGGGGAGACAGGTCAGGCTAGGTAGCACTGGCCAGTCGACCACACGAACAGCGACCTGAACCGAAACCATAGAAAATGCACGACATGAGGAAAGACGAGGATTTCCAACACGTGGTAATCAGTCAAGCGCACCTCATCTGCACCTCGCTCAGGAGAAAAGCACAGAGACACAGGATTTGTGTCTCTGGATTTGAACCCAGGACCTTCTTGCTGTGTAACAGTACTAAAACTGAGCATCCATACCAACTTCTTTATTTGTAGCGCTGCAGCTATACTCTCGTTAAACTCATGTTAAACTCATATTAAACTTCTTCTATAACAGTCAGTCTAACTAACCACAACAACAGCATTGTGGCTCCAACTCCACTAAGAGCTCATCCAAATCAATGCCCGTCTTTCTGCTGTCCTCCTCCACTCAGCTTTCCATAACATCAGCATGATGAAACAAATTATAAATGTCACTTTTATTCTTGGTATGAAGGCTTGATTTATGCCTCCTTGGCAGACGACCAGGGAAAAGAAAAGAAGAGGGAGGGATAAACACTCTCATCACATTGCACACAAGGGTCACGCACCCCAGCAGTCATTCGCCCTAAAGTCTGTGAGTTCAGCCTTTCCTTAGAGGAAAAGAAGGATATCAGAAGCTTCTATGCCTGGTATGAATTACTACAAGAAACCTCTTCCAACTTTGTCAGACTAGACAAACCAGCATCCAACCACGCACACACGAAAAGCCTGCTTGTATGGGCTTCCTCTTGATCAAGTGGGATCCAATAAGAGGCTTTTTCTGCGTGTTATTACCCTTTATCCTTTTCCCTTTATTTTTTCTGTGTAATACAGACAAAGGGTGAGAAACCCATTTAAATATCAATAATCCTATATCTCCTTTTAAATGTCTGCTGAGGTTTTAATTCTATACGCAAAACCACGCGCAAACATTTTCATTACGGGAGTCTGAAACTTCGACAACCAACTATAATCAAGCTAAAATCGCCTAATTCAACAGCACTGACGAAAGCTCGAGAGAAAAGTCTGACTCAGTGTTTCTTGGACTAAATTTATGGGTTTGGATCCTCATTAGATCAAACGTAAAGAGAAAAACAACAGGTGCAGCTCACACCCAGCGAGACAGTGTTGGTACATTAACGCTCATTTCGACACACGATGAAAGATTTTTCTTCAAAAAGGAAAGGCATTCAGCTTTCACATGGCATGGTTGGATCTGTCTTGGTTAATAGTCCCAGAGGGTGTTTGGTGGGAACAAAGTTTTTTCAGGGTTATTTCCTTTTTGGAACAAAACATTTATAATAATAACAACAACAAAAAAAAAAAAACATCAATGAGTCACTTCCAGAACTCACACGAGTCTGTCAGATTCCTCCAGGGATTTAATTTAACTGATGGCTGAATAAAAATACTGAGATTTTAACCCTGCATGGACTAAAAATTCAAAATTCAAACCCTAAAATTTGGAAAAAAAAAAAATGTAATATTGAACAATATCATATTATCTGTGTGTTCTTTTTAACTTTTAAATAACTGTTTGGCTTCTATATGAACACTAAAGAAAACTAATGGCTTCATATTAAAAATTACAATTACATACAGCAACTGAAATGCCTGCAGACTCTAAAACACATTTGCAATGAGGTCTTACCACAAAAAAACCAAAAACAAATTACTGCAAATAGTAAAGATGGTAATAGTAAACATATGATGGTAACCAAATGATACTCTGGTATTTTTCCCCTTTTAAATCTTGATGGCGTTCATCAGCTGGAGCTAAAACGCTGATAATTTACTGTCACTGCTACAAACTATAAACCCACAAATATAACTGTGTGGGTAATACAGTACCGGTACGTCAAGTATTGACTCAACTCACAAAAGACAAAAAGGCAAAGGCTCTAGTGGAGAAAATACAAAAAAAAAGTGCTTCTGCTAATTACAGTTCAATTGAAATACTTTCAATTGTTTTTCCTACAGAAGTGATATTTTATCACAATAATAACAGCTGCTTTTAAACTGGTAAGTGATATTATTAAAGCACTAGTTTGTCAGCTTGGCAGACAGACACAGAAATTCTGACTTCGTTGTCAAATACGTCCACTCTGCTGGGTCTTCCTCCTCCTACCTGTCTGTAAGAAAAGGGGAGCCCCAGGGTTCCATACTAGGCCCACTGCTGTTCTCATGTGTAACTATAAAACAATGTTTACGAGTGACAACAGGCAAATGCTGCATTCTTATTTCAGCAGACACATATATGGTCTATCTGCTTCAGCAGCATTAGCCTTTAAATTCTTACAGTCGGGTTTTAATGTTGTTCAGTCTAAGCTTGAATTAAATGGGCACAAATCCAGTTTGATTGTGATGTGATGTTTTTACACAGCAACAGTTACTCTCACCCTTGACTCCTCACTGTCCACCCACGGCAGAGATTCGGGCTTCTTCACCAAGCTGTCGGACGAGTCGTCCAGGCTCTTCATTGTCTTATACTTCCTCATCATCAAGCTGTCTACCACCCAGAACATGATTGACTACAGGGGGAGACAGAGACACCACAAGGTGGTACGTCCAAAGCAGTCAAAAACTGTCCTGATTAGTTTCACTTTCTCATCATGAAAACAGAACTTACATTGACTATGAAGGGCACGATAAGCATGACGAGGGCCAGCTCCAGCTGAGGGTTAGCTATGTAGCTCAGCAACACCTCCTGTAACTGGAACAGAAGATGAAAACTGATTAATAATAACAATGGATGGTTGAAGGAGTTTGAAATAAATTGAGACCGTCAAATAACGACAATTGTTGCTATGACGAAGGCTAATTTTACAACACAAATATTCTCAATGTTACAAAAACAAACTCTCTTTGAAACAGACTTCATGTTTACACTGGGATCAGGAGAAGTCATTTTTTCACCATCTTCCTTGTTTATGTTTCTTGGTCAAAAGTTCTTAAGTGGCAAAGTTTGTTTCTCATGAACTTTACATTTCTGATTTTTTATTTATTGCATATTTCTAGGAAACAGTGAAGGAAAAAAAATCACAAGGATTTCATAAGTTTCAAAAACTTCTTTTGGCAAATAAATACTTTTATATTCTCTCCCATATTTGCCTCAAAGACAAACCAAACAATGCCAGATGTACATGAAAACAAGATCGAAAGGGTGTTCAGATTCAAACTAAATTGTGATTCTTCTAGGATGAGATCACAGCTTGGTCAATTGTATTGGATTAAGTACAGTCTAAGACTGGCTAAACCTCGCTGAAGTCTTGGCTGTGCCATGATGTAAAAAGTGGAAATCGTTTCCTCTGCCTAAATGTTTTATAATATCAAAGGATTAGCGCACAATGAGCTGTAAAATCTTCTTACTTTGGACCATCCAGGGACAAGCAGCACAAGGCTGATGACACCTTTCTCTAGCACCATAATGAGCATGTAGACGCCACACTGGCCCAGCCATGCTGCTGCCTGGGGGGGGTCACCTGGAGGAACAAGGAGGGGGAAAAAATTAATGAGACTTCATTTGCACTTCATCTGTTAACGTCACAGGCTTAAAGTTCCACGTTTTTATTCCTGAACCCTAATAAATGTCCATCCTGAGTTCCGACATCCGACTTTCGTGGTATCTGGAAGGCAGCATGTGTGCCTGAGATGACCACTTTATGACATCATCCAGAGCCAAAAGTGGGGGAAAAAAACTGTAAGAAACAGGGTGTTTAGAAAAGTCTGAAACCTAAGCTCTTTGCTCACCACTGATTACTTCACTGCTAAAATCTGGCTATGTTCCATATGAGCATCCACCACTGTAACTGTTAGAGTGAACTGTTAAATGTTGTCATTTCTATGCTTGCCAACTCTGATGAAAGAAATTCCACTCGAGGTTCTAGGTGGGGGCTGTAATGTTTTATTGCAGATACATCCTATCTGGAAGATCTGCTTCTTTTGATGCAAGCTTCCTGCATTTACGACCCTTTGGTCAGCAGGAGGTCTGACACACACACACACACACACACACACACACACACACACACACACACACACACACACTCTTACAGAAGTTCACACATATACATACAAGGCCTTGTCTTAGAACCATGTGGGCGTGGCTTTGTTCTGATGTTTTTTTTGTGTGAACTGTCTCTCAATAAAAAGGCAGCAAGGGAGGTTGTCGTGGAGGTAATTTTCGTGGTGGACACAGACGAGGCCTCCCTTGCGCAAATAATCGATCGATCGACTGCCTTGTTTTCTTCATGATGAATAAGTCTCTAGAATTAGCGGGGCTTGTGGAAACACAGACCCAACAGTAACAGCACATATGTGACGGAAAATAAGGAAACACATTACGGGTGGATTTTAACATGAAACTATAGTCAAGCTTCATTTGACTACCATTGCTTTGAACCAGTTACTATACAGAATTATGGATTTGATTATAATATTGAAGGTGATGAATTTCTTCCCCTGGTCTCAACCTTTTAATAAAATCTCTGTTACACAGGTGCCTCACCACAGCAAACACAAACGAGAACAGGTCTGTCATTAAGGCAGGAAGGAAGAAGGAAGACTACAAGCCAGACGCGGGGGGGGGGGCAAACAAACACACCGATCTGGAAATGTCAGCGCTCATGTCAAACAAAACAGGGAATTAACTACAATTGTGCCCTTGACCAAAGCACAACTGTAGCCCAGAAGTAAGATGGATTTAATCGGGCAAGTTTAAGTAAAATTTTCCATCACACACAGACGGACGTAAAGGAAAAAAACAACAGGAGGTAGAGTGAGGGGGCTGCAGTAACTGTATTAAGCCAATAGGAATGTTTTCAGCTGCAGCTGGAGATGCTGGCTATGCTCCTGGTGTACCTCTGGTGGGTCTACAGCGCCCTCTGCTGGCAGAAATTAGCACTGCACCTTCTTCATTAATGCGCCTCAGTGTTCATTTTGTGTGTAAATAGATGAGAAGAAAATGAAAAACCATAAAGAGAAGAAAATTATTCGGTTTCACTCACCATATTCTCCAAACATGAGCAGAGTCCACTGCTTGTACTCCACCAACTTGGACACCAACTTGACAGCCAGCCAGATGACCAACATTCCCAGAGTGGCATCCAGCAGGAAGTTCATCAGATAACTTTGGTGAAAAATTAAATTACATTATTGAAGCGACATCCCTGTAGGGCACATCCTAGAATGACTGATGTGCTTCTAAAGAACTTACAGAGAGCAGGGGTCCTCTTTGGTGAGAGTGGACAGGAAGACATTGGCAAAGTGGATGAAGAGAGCACCTATGGCTTGTTTGGATGTATCAAAAAACCTGGAAAAGGCACGATGGACTCGGTTTTTATTTTCTGGTTCTGACTGACTTGAAAAGTGAGATTTTTTTTTTTTTTTTAAATGTTATGATTTTTTGTATAATTCCAGAGGAATTATTTTGTAGCTGGAATAGAAAACGTTAGGATATAGGACAGGGCAGGGTAGATATGTCTAAAGAGAAAATGAAAAATGCCTGACCAGATCCGCCATGGTCGTCTGATCCCTACTGGCTCCCGGAACCTCTTCACTGCAAACAAAGAAAATCAATTGATTGATTGTCCTGCAAAAGAACAACATAAAGCACAGTTTCTTACCACTGTTTTCACCAATCTGTGAGCAGCCAGAGGGGAGAAAGGTTGAGGATAAAATACAGATGAATCATCTTAATCTCACGCAGCCCAGTGGGCTCAGTAAACAGGCACCGACTGTTCCTATAAATCCACCAGGGTCGAAAATGGGAGAGAGCATGTGGAAACAGAATCAAGGTCTCCTTCAAATGGAAATGAAGTATTATATATAAACTGTATGCAGACCAACTGGGCCTTTCTCAAAGGTCCATCACATTGAGAAAAAAATATTGGTACATAAGGCACAATGATTGATATTGTCTAGATTCCTCAATCAGCAGCTTAACTCGAAACTGAACATCTCAGTTTTCTGACAAGAAGAAACCTTTGGAAAAGGCCCATCAATATCTCAGCAATACAGGAAGTGTTACAGAGTAATCCGATGGCTATGGCTATGTGCTGGCGATGTGACAAGAGTAAAGGCATATTTACATCATTTATTTATATTTGCTATAGGAATGCCAAATGACATGGAATTTATGGAAAAATATAATAATGTTTATAATAGTGATGTTGTGAAAGTTTGATTTGAGATGGAATGACCCCAGCTTTGTCACTAATCTATACTTGTTGACTTAAAACTTAAAAGGATCCTGGACAGAAAATAAATATTAATAAGCATGAAAGTAGGGTGTCGATTTACTTTCATGACAGCAACGGAACAACAAGGCGGGGCAGACTGACGTACTCAATCTCCAGCCTTTATCTGAGTTCCATGAGTGCAGGCAGAACAGTGAGTCAGTGGAAGGAAACTCCCAAAAATAGCTTTGAGGAAGACAGATGAGCGGAGGGATGTACGGTGCAGGTCCGCCTGCAACTCTGGCCATAACCTAAGATCTAATGATGCTAATAATGCTTCACTGCACACAAATAATTTGTAAATATTAACACATACATGTGGCCCGAATGACCAAGAATGACACTCAGAGAACCAAAGGGGGGAGAATAAGAGCGAGAGGAGGGATATTGATTCTTTTGCTAATAAGTAACTAAGTGGAGGTTAGAGCTCATTGATCGCTCCCACTTAAGGCCTGACCTGATTCTGCTGAACTTCACTGCTCAGGTTTCAGCATGCTAATTAGCTGATGAAATCACCATGACTGCACTGACCTTTTAAAATACTGATTATTAGATTATATGCCAGCAATCTAGAGAAATAAGTTTATATTGCGCTGGATCAGCATCCATGTACTCTGTTTTTTGTGTGGCATTTAGGAATACTTACAAAAAACAAAGAAAAAAAAAAAAAAGGAAACTGTCCTAATGTTTTCCCTGAACACATATGTGCAGACAGTTGTGTAACAATATCCCTGGCAGCTGACTGAAGTCACTATAATCCAAGGAAACAGCTGAGAACAAATTAAAACCGAAAATTAAATATGATCCAGAAAGTCATACAGGTAATCAAACATTAACACAAACTATATACGGTTTCTGAGAGGCATCGAGTTTAGCTTTTATTACAGCTACTTGTAACAGTCGCACCTTTGAGCTGCCAAAAAAATAATAATTAAAAATAAAAAACAGAGCCAAGGGTGCCAAAAGTGGTTAGATGCTTGGCATTCCCCAAGTCAGCTGCCCCAGAATCACAAGTTTCTTAGTAAATCAACAGCCATTGTTAGGGTTGAGCAAGTAAACACTCCAGTTTACAAGGAGCATCTTGTTGAGCTGTTAAAACAGCATTGTTTTTAATCATCACCCTAACCCTAAGTTTTTATCCGGGGATAAAAAGTGCCCAACTTTTTATCCCCAGAGGAAGCTGAAAGACTCGACTGTGCTTACAACTGGACAAGTGCTGGACAACTGAACACACAAGAAAACTGAAGGGAACAAAACAGCTTAATTAGCTTCATATAGCACACTGAGCGTACTATACTGAGGCCAAACATTTGCTTTGTTCGTTTTAGAGGTGATTTTAAAATTTTGGCACGGTCTGAAAACCTTGCTTATAAGCTCAGAGTCGTGCAGACAACTTCTTTAATTTAATGCGGCAACAATCCTTAATGATTGATTGATTGATTGATTGATTGATTGATTGATTGATTGATTGATTGATTGATTGATCGATCGATCGACCGATCATACTTTATTCATCCTGAGGGAAATTGGGTTAAGGCTGCCAGCCGTGCCAGAGCCGTCTTACCCTTCCGACCATACATACATTACACAAACATCACATGGGGAAGACATGTCAGAGGGGTATAACATGGAAAAAGCACAACATGAGGAAAGATAAGGAGAAAAAAAATAACTCCCCCCAGACTGAGCTCCAACAGGGAGATCAGTTTGAGAGATTAAAAAAAACACCTCTGCACATAGCACATGAAAAAACTCTTAATGCACCAAAGAAACACATGACAAGCAACAGGGGTGGGTAAAGGGTGAGAGACAGCCAATGTAGACAGTGCATCCGGGCCTGCAGCATAAGCGCTGGTCTCCTTGATCCACCGTCAGCATCGGAGGGGAATAAGCGTCGAAGGCGTTTGGAGGGGGAGGGGGGATGAGTGTACATCTGCATGTGTATATATATTTCTGTGTGCGTGTATGTGTCCAGAGTTCAGCTGAGACAGTGTCCTTCGCCCTGCCAGGCTAAGTAAACAGTCTTCCAGCCAACCCAGGTGGCCTTGCATAGAATGAGAAGAACAGTCTAAACACAGTCGTTATCAGGGTGTTGTTGTTCAGCTCCAGCCTTGAGACCGTGGCTGGCGCCGAAGGGGTATCCGCATGAAGTGATGGTGGCTTTTACTTTAGTGCGAACAACTCATATGAATTTCAAAGCTGTTCTAACAGTCCAACACTGGTCTCTCAATCTCCCGTTGGAGAGCCGTGAGCTTCTCCATGATGTTATCAAACTTACGCTCCGTGATGTTGTCATTCTTGTGCTCAAAGAGCCGATTCTGAGAACTCACGACCGCAGTGAGCTTCTCCAAGATGTGATCCAATTATGTAGAAAAACAAGGAGATACATGGTTGAAACTGCACTTCTTTTTCTTATATTAAGGGAATAGAGGGATTAGATGTGTAGTTAAACATCTTTACAGTGACAGAAAGGAGAGTTTCACTGGCCCAGCCCACTTAAGATCAAAGTGGGTTTTATGAGTTTGACATCCCTGCTTTAAATAGTCCAATTCCTACTCTTAATTATCATTATATTGTTTTATTGATTTGACTATTACTTCATTTTATGTAAGTTACTTTCAGTTAATTGGTTTTATTTACAATTTTTTCCATTTTTGCTGCTCTAGTTTTGGTTTAAATTATGGTTTTATTCACTTTTATTGATTTTATGGATGCAACATGTAGGTTTTGTCATCTATCTCTCTCTATCCCAGCTGTCACAGGACAAGAAGCCACAGATGGAGAGGTCACAGATATGCTGCAGGGCTAACACAGAGAGGCAGACAATTTAGAATCACCATTTAACCTAATCCGAATTTATTCTTGTTACCAGTCGTCTTTGGACAGGGGGAGGAAACTACATTATGTGGAAGGCATGTGAAGAACATTTAAACTCCAGCCAGCTGGGACATCCTTGTGGTTGAGGCCAGCTTGCCAGCCACTGCACCACCAACTTTTTTTTTTTAATTAAAGTTAAAAATAATAAAAAAAAACACTGCAGAATACACGGAAATCCTGCATACATCTTAAATTCCACTGGATGCACAAAGATTTTAAGTAACTATTCTGATGGAAGTCAATTTTGATTTCTAAGAGAAACAAAATGAGGTCCTGGATCTAAAATCTGCTATTATGTGACACTGGCTCTGCTTAAAAGCACCTCAGTTATGCTGCTTTGGCAAAGGGCACATATATAAGTGCGGTATAACAAGCCCTACATATTTAATTAAGTGCCTATACCGTGAACAACTCATTTGATTAATTACAGTTTGAAAATAAGGGTTCGCCCAACTCTCCCTTGGTTAAAGAGCTAAAATTCCGTTCAAACCTGCTATGTTTACAACATCTGATATACGCCGAAAGGAAAGGCAAAACGCTATTAGTCAGGTACTGTTTTTAGAAGCTTGCTGTCCGCTTTAGATTCTTGCCGAAACCGGTGGGAAAAACAAATTAGCATATTTATCAATACAGTTTGGTGCGGAGCTACTGGGGCTGGAAAACAAACGTCAACAAACAAAACGCCACGTGGACTGGTGCAGCTTTCTAAAAAAAACACTTCGTGCATTTTGCTTTTCCTCAATTCTCCAACTGAATTAGCACAAAAAGAAAACAAGTTATCAGGGATGTGTCTCCCGATGGTAAAGGAATCGATACTCACACATTAGAGTGCTGAAAGCCACGATAGCCAGCAGTCCCTGGATCAGGACGCCGAACCTGTCCGTCAGAGCTCCGTTGTCGCAGCCGTGGGGATTCGCCTTACTAATGTCGGACATGTTTGTCACTTCAAAGGGGGCATTATCCAAGAATCTTTTCACTAGCATGACTCCGCTATACCCGTACATGTCCATGGTGACACCGAAAAAAAAACTAAACGGCACAGCCGTAGGAGACAAAAGGAGCGCTTCCTCGGTGGGAAAAATAAGTCTTTAACCCTTTTTTCTCTTACTCGGTAAGAACAAACGACCGGATTTTTAACTTCCGGCGAACAACTCTCGGTGGAGTTTCCCTTCACTGTCTCCAGCAGCTGATGCTGCCTGTCATGATGCTAACACAAACATATGGAAATCGATTATCTGAGTCGCGTACATGTTTTGACAACGAAAACACGCACTGTGAAGCGGACAAACGCAGGGAGCCCCGCTTCCGGTAGTTCCATTACAAAATAATAGCCTTCCGCTGTTCTTCAGAACAACTTTAGAACAGGATAGATCGATAGAGGGGCTGAATAAATCTAAGGGAGAATGAGCTCTGCTGCCTCTGTGATAATTACTCAAAAATAATTTAAACAGAAAAAAGAACTCAATGAGTAAAAACAAACAATAAATTAGCTCTAAAAATTAAACTAACTCAATAAATTCCTTAAATCAAATAAAGGTAGACTAAAATGGTTTAATAAATGTATATTTAAAAATATTGTAGTAGGAAGTGCAATCAAATTACTTAGTCTGCACAGAGTGTAGATTGTGTAAAATAATAAGTATTAGTGAAATAGGCAATTAGAAGTTCATGAAAGTTATGAAGGACTAAAATATAATTCACTTCATATGTTTTGAAATTACATTGAACATTATAGTTGTATGAGTTCACTATCCTATTTAAAATCCCACTTGTTTTGCATTAAAATATGTTACCCAGTTACATAAACAGGCATCAGCATAACATTTGCTTCTCTTCTTCTGGCTGCTCCCTTTAGGGCTCACCACAGTGGATCATCTGCCTCCA